>NW_026262712.1:83295139-85795139 GCF_021869535.1 Mytilus californianus
TCAACACCTCATAAGGAACATTCATGCCATGTTTGGTTTCATTCCATTCAGAGGTTCTCTTAAAGAAGACATTTGTATGTATTGTCCATATGGTCCTATGTAAAACGAAGTCCCCAGCTGGCCGCCATCTTGGATGATGGATCGGCTTCAAAGTAACAACACTTGGTCAGCACCTCATAAGGAACATTCATGCCATGTTTGGTTTCATTCCATTCAGAGATTCTCTAGAAGAAAACATTTGTATGTATTGTCGATAGGGTCCTATGTTAAATGAAGTCTCCAGTTGGCAGCCATCTTGGTTGATGGATTTACTACAAAGTAACAACACTTGGTCAGCACCTCATAAGGAACACTCATGCTATGTTTGGTTTCATTTCATTCAGTGGTTCTTCAAAAGAAGACGTTTGTATATATTTCCCATAGGGCCCTTTGTTAAACGAAGCCCCCGCTGGCAGCCATCTTGGATGATGGATCAGCTTCAAAGTAACAACACTTGGTCAACACCTCATAAGGAACATTCATGCCATATTTGGTTTCATTCCATTCAGTGGTTCTCTAAAAGAAGACATTTGTATGTATTGTCCATAGGGTCCTATGTTAAAGGAAGTCCCACGCTGGCGGCCATCTTGGATGATGGATCGGCTTCAATGTAACAACACTTGGTCAACACCTCATAAGGAACATTCATGCCATGTTTGGTTTCATTCCATTCAGTGGTTCTCTAAAAGAAGACATTTGTATGTATTGTCCATATGGTCCTATGTAAAACGAAGTCCTCCGCTGGTGGCAATCTTGGATGATGGATCTGCTTCAAACTTGGTCAGCACCTCATAAGGAACATTAATGCCATGTTTGGTTTCATTCCATTCTGTGGTTCTCTAAAAGAAGACATTTGTATGTATTGTCCTTAGGGTCCTTTGTTAAACAAAGTCCCCTGTTGGGGGCCATCTTGGATGATGGATAGGCTTCAAAGTAACAACACTTAGTCAGCACCTCATAAGGAATATTCATGCCATGTTTGGTTTCATTCCATTCAATGGTTCTCTAAAAGAGACATTTGTATGTTTTGTCCATACGGTCCTATGTTAACATAGTCCCCACTGGCGGCCATCTTGGATGAGGGATCGGCTTCAAAGTAACAACACTTGGTCAGCACCTCATAAGGAACATTCATGCAATGTTTGGTTTCATTCCATTGGGTGGTTCTCTAGAAGAAGTTCAAAATGTAAAAAGTTAACGACCACGACCACGACGAACGACGGACGCCAAGTGATGAGAAAAGCTCAGTTGGCCCTTCGGGCCAGGTGAGCTCATAAAAGGAGATGTGGCACACATATCAATGAGAGCACAACCTAACAACACAATTAAACAAAAAAAAAGACATCTGAAATATGTAACTTATCTTATTGCTATTTTCTCAAATTTTGCTTTGATCTTTTTTCTATATCAAGCAACTTGACTTAGAATGGTTTTTCTCAGTTCAGTTGAGATGAGTGAGACCACAATGAAGTCATAGCTTACTTCATTGACATTGCCTAGGGAAATGGCAATCTTTTGTTTTTCAACTTCAAAAAGTTTCTCTTCTACATCACATTTCATGGCTCTAGTACATAAAACTTTACTAAGTACTCGGAGTACAAAATTTGTGCTCAAAACACCAAAACAAGCCATTTGATTGGTTGATTTCCGAGGCTGAGTACAGAAATCATACTCGAAAGTTTTATGACAGCAAGGCCTGAACTATCACCCTTCATGAGATAGTAGCTGAGAAACTTCCTCTTGTTTTCAAAACAACAAATAATCTATAATTATTCATTCACTTTCAAATTTTAAGTTAAATAATTGATAATGCTGCAAAAGAAACTTTATGGTCTCATCTATTGTTATAGGCATCATGAACAATAGATTTAATATCACACATAATTTTTAGTAACTTTGAAGTAATAGTTACCACTATAAAGCGTAATTATTCTTACCAATACAAGTAAAATCTTCATTAGAAATGTTCATTTTGCATTACCATGGGCTATTCTTTACACTGGATTTCAGAAAAAAACACATTAAACTAGGAGTAAATGGCTGCACACATTTTAAATGTTAAAATTTCTGACAAGAAATATTAATAAGATTAGTGCAGTTTGACTAATATTTACTTACAAAATTACCATAGAAAGGAAGCTGTGCAGGGTTTAATATTCTCTCTCTTAAGTCACATTTAATCACCATATGTTTCTCATCTGAAAAAAAGAAGAAAAAAACTACATCTTCAAACTGAATTGTACTAAAGCAAAAATGTTACTATGCTTGATATATTATCGAGCTTTCAATAATATTCTATTTATTACTATCTGATGAATATTAATCCAGGAAATGTGGAGTGTAACATCAATGAAATGGCAGCAACTCAACAACTAAAAATCACAATAAGGCTAAATATAGCACTTAATTATAGTTTACAGAAAACACTTGTCAATTTCTACATTTTTCATGGATGAAATAATGGTGATACAGTAAAAGTAAGAAATGGTTACTCTTCCTGAGCACCTGCTATCATAGTTATTATTAGAGTTCATATCTCCCCAGCTTAAATTTCAGTTGTTAGTTTGCTGTTTATAGACATCCTGAATTCTATTACATATATTCAAAACTGACAACCTTTTAAAAAATATCTCTTAAGGTGACATTACACTACCGTGTTTAAACAGATGCCAACGTTAACCCGAACCCCTTTTTTCTTACTTCATACTCAAATAGACTGAGCAATACTCAAGTATTTGATAACTCATTGGTAACCTTGATTTTACACTATAATTGCCACAGCTTATATTTTAGTGCTTTATGTCCATTAATTTTTTATGCTAATGGTAGTTATTTGGTGGTCAATATTAATTTGCTTACAAATTGTCCACACAGTTTAGAGTTTAAAGACATTTGTCTATCAGTTAAGACTGTAAGTTGACATCTAATTATCTTATTGGAAAGTTGATATATTGTGTTGCTGTTTATTTATGTATTCACACTCAAAACTTACTAAAGTACAAGCTTTGTAACTGTTCCATCAGCACGTATCTTTTCAACCCAAAATAATATTTCTTAGAAGATTATTTTGTTGCATGTAGAATGTACTTAAAGGTGGTGAATGTACAATCCTTCTTAAGTTAAATATATTGGAAATAGCTTAAGATACCTAAGACATTGTCATGTAGAACTTTAATTATAATGAACATCCTCAAATGATGTCTTTCTTCTACAAAGGAATCATGTATATAAATGAGATTATTTATCTTGGGTCCTTAATTATCTAAATGGATCATTTTTGCTTCTACAGATTTTTGTATTTTGTTTTCTTTAAATTGTGATTTTTCTACATATCTTGTAAATGTTTACCACCTATACAAGCAACAACAAGATTCCCTAAACTTTAATAATAATAATAATAATAATAATAATCTTTATTTCAAGAGGGTATGCTCAATTAGTACAAACACTATTCTCCCTTTAACTTTAAATAGTTATGAACAATAATACCTACCTATAAAGAATAAATGAAAAAAATAATAAAATTTTCAGGCTTACAATTGCTCTGAAAGATAAAACCATTTTATAGAGGAATATAATTTTTATGAAAAAAATCAATTAAAGAAATAGCATTAAAATTTTGAAAAATATAATAAATTGTACTAACATTCATTCATTTTTTTTACATTATAAAGCTCCCAATTCTTAGTCCAGCTGACTCTAGGTTTTCAAAAGGGAAGGGAAAGATACCAAAGGGACATTCAAACTCATAAGTCATAAATAAACTGACAACGCCATGGCTAAAAAAGAAAAAGAACAACAGACAAACAACAGCACACAAACAGCAGCACACAAAACACAACATAGAAAACTAAAGACTGGGCAACATGAACCCCACCAAGAACTGGGGCTGATCTCAGGTGCTCCAAAAGGGTAAGCAGATCCTGCTCCACATGTGGCACCCACTCCTGATATGGAAGAATGAACTTATATACTTCAGGCTAACTCCTTTTTAAGATTTATTACTTAAATCATGTACATTTGTATAAATCATGTATAAATTGTGTATAAATCATGTATAAATCATGTATAAATCGTGTATAACTGAAGATATTGTGGTGAGAAAAGAAGCATGTTATAAACCAAAGGAATCATAATTCCAAATTATTGGTTGTAAATAACATTTTTATGACTTTTTTAATAAAGAATCATTACTGATATAATATTAACAAAGTCAGATGATTTTTTTTTAAATATAAATAAAAGAACAGAGTTCCAATGTCCAATGTCCAATGCGTTGCACATATTTTATCTATCCAAGGAACAAGGGCAATTACTAAAAAATAGACTTTTTTTTGTTCTTAAAAACTGTTCATAAATATCTAAGTGAAATGAATGCTTCAGAGCAAATTCAATGTTATTTCCTATATAATTAATATTTCCAAGGGCGTAACTCGTTAAAATCATTTGATCAACACTTATTTTCTAAAGTGTCAAAGACATTGTTGATATAAACCTATGATATAAGTTTCATAAAAATCTGGCAAGAATTGTACACGTGAGAGTGCTTATGATGCAATTTGCCATATACATGTAATTAATATTTCCAAGGGCCATAACTCTTTTAAAAATAATTGATCTGCACAGATTTTTGAACTAATCCAAGACATTGATGATATAAACCTATAATATAAATTTCATAAAAATCTGGCAAGAATTGTACCCATGAGAGCACTCACAAGGCAATTTTGCAAATAATTAATATTTCCAAGGAGCATAACTCTTTTAAAAATAACTAATCGGAACAAATTTTTGAAATTGTTCAAAACATTGCTGATATAAACCTTTGATGAAAGTTTCATAAAAAAACTGGCAAGAATTCTACATATGAGAGAGTTAACAATGCAATTTTTCATATAATTAATGTTTCCAAGGGCTATAACTCTTCTTAAAATAATTAATTAGCCTTTTTTTTAACTCGTTCAAGACATTGCTGATATAAACCTATGATATAAGTTTTATAAAAATCTGGGAAGAATTGTACAAATGAGAGCACTAATGATGCAATTTTTCATATAATTAATGTTTCCAAGGGGCATAACTCTTTAAAAAAATTATTGATCGGCACTGATTTTCGAACTTAACTGAGATATTGCTGATATAAACCTTCAATAAAAGTTTCATAAAAATCTGACAAGAATTGTACATATGAGAGCGCTAACAATGCAATTTTTACATCGCGATGACCTTGAGGTCATCCCGATGTATTGCTATCGCCTAGATTTCCATTATGTAAATTAGTTTTGGGTTTGTAACCGATCTATAAACATGATAAATACGCGCACATAAACGAGTGCAAAATAACATTCCTTATCGTTTGATATAAATACATCTCTTCAATGAATACTGATAAAAATATTTTTGTTTACAACATAAATTAATAATATGAAAATGTTTTGTAGTAAGATATATATATATATAAGTAAAAAATCATTGATAATATCAATGCACACGTACCGAAAAATTGTGTTAAAGCATGCGGAAGAATATCTCAAAGAACGTTTTGTGAAAATACCGTCAAGGACCGGTAACCCTGTAATTGATTTTGCGGGAAAATATGAATGCCTACTCGTATCCAATCTTAGAAAAATCGAATTTTTACAGAAAAGTGTCCACCATGCACTTGCATTGCACTATTTTTAGAATAGTAGAATAGAATGATATACAAATGGATTCAAATCATATATATATGTAACTGTTATTTTAATATGATATAAACAACAACTCAGTGTATACTGATTTGTATCACTACAATATAATAGTTATTACGGTGAAGTTGAATTTCCTGTCATTTATTCATCATCCACGCACGAACTTGTCTCAGAAAAAAATATATCTCTGTACATTAACCTCAGTTTTAGGTAAAGAGATATGTTGTTTTTTTCTGAGACAAGTGCTTTTGACCATCCTCAAGAACTTGTGGTCATCCGATGTTCAGTACTTCAGTACTTTGATTTCATATAATTAATGTTTCCAAGGAGCATAACTCTTTTGCAAATTATTGATCAGCACTGATTTTCTAACTCGAACGAGACATTGCTGAAATAAACCTATGATATAAGTTTCATAAAAATCTGGCAAGAATTGTACACATGAGAGTGCTAACGATGCAATTTTCCATATAATTAATGTTTCCAAGGGGCATAACTCTTTTAAAAATAATTCATTGCCACTAACTTTCGAAATGTCTAAGACATTGCTGATATAAAACTATGATATAAGTTTTATAAAAATCTGCCAAAAATTGTACATGTGAGAGCGCTAACAAGACCGGACAGACAGACAGAAGCCCAGTATTTCTATGTCCCCCTGCAACGCATTGTGCTGGGGACAATAAAAGGGGATGTAAGGTATACATCAATGAAACAGCAACTCAACAATACAAAAAATCAAAAGACATCTAGACAACAATAGACAACTTCACAAGTGTTGGACCTTTACTCGACTTAGGACAATAAAAAGTCTTTTTCAAATGCCCGTTTCAGGAATATCAGCCACTTCAACAAGAACAAAAAATATAAAATTCAGGGGTAAGTTTGGTGGAATATGATATATTGACATCTTGTCAACAATGAAATGGGCAAGTAGAAAAATGTGGACACAGCACTGTGATAGACAAGAAAACATTTTGCAAATGGTTTAATTTGGGAAATAGTATATTGCTCAACTTGTTAATTGGAAAACGTACCATGCAAAAATAGAGTTTTAAAAGTATCTTTACACTCTTATGACTATAGCTTAGAAACTGAATGCTACAAAAACTGATCAGCATGGAATCCCTTGGAAAAAGTTTGATCAAAAGAAAAAGAAAATCTCTACATGCCATCCATAAGATGGACTTTCAGCCTCTTAAGGACCATAAATTGTACTTCTAGGCCTACAATCTGATGTCCAAAATAATTTTGCAATGATTTTATATTAATTAAGCCATGAAAATGTAAACACAAAAAATATAAATATTTTGCTATGAAGAGAAAACAATAGTTACTTGATAATTTTTGCATGAAAAAATATTGATTTAATTGATTTTTCATCTTATAGTAAATTTAATGTGTGTTTTTATACATCCTAGTCTTGATTAAAATAGTGAACATAAAAAGATGAGAGAAAAAAAATACATGAAAAAGTTAACCACCAATTGTGCCCTTTTATGGCTCTAAAACCTTGAGAATACCAAGGAAAAACAACATCAAAATTGAAATAAAACATTGCACCAAAAAGAAATGAAACTGAAAACAGTGTTTTGAGTCCCTTTATACCTATTTTCCTTCATACTTCCTTATAAAAACTTAGTACAACTAATGAAAGTCAATGAGTTTTGATTTTCTTTTGAAATTTTTATCTAAACAACATGACAGAAGACTGATAAGGAATTAAAACAGCTTGACTATTTTTAGTTACATAACAGATTAAATATGCACTGTAACATGTTTCTCAATAAAGTGTTCAATAATGAATTAATATCATATTATCATTACAATCCAACAGCATCCCTTTCATTTAAAGTTCAAAATATGTTAAAATACAAAGTTTCTGATTTAATAGTTGCTTTGATTGTTTTTGTTTCATAAATGTCCATTTTTTAGCCAGCGGGTCCGAGTACACAGTTATTTCGTAGTGCATTTCTTTTAGACAATAAATGAAAATTAAAAAAATCCCACCTGCGCTTTCTCAATAATATTTTTACAGTGTGTTGTACTACTTTTGGGACAAATTATATCAAAATTATAGAAAACTTCATCGGCTCTAACTCAAAATATGGACAATTCTATGTTAAGGGGGTCTTGAAATCTTTTGACAGCTTCCGAAGTGCTAATTTTTAACCTTTTTCAGCTGGACCAAATCACTACTTTACTTTACAATTCATGACCCAAATTTTTTTACAGTGTAATTTCATCCCCCTACTTGCTATTTGAGGCATAAAACATGAAGAAATACATTTGGAAGGGGTACTAAAAAAATTGGCAAGCAACACACTGTCCACACTAGGGACTTTATTCGTGGACAACGAAAATCAAAGGACGATAACTGTGTACTCGGACCTAATAGGATAGAAAAATTTGACCAATCTTAATAAAACTTGGTATGACCAAAGCTTAATAAATTATGAGACTGCTGACAAAGTTTCATGGCAATAGGATATATATTATAGACAATATGATAAATTCTATATTCAACTTCGCGTGTTAAATTTTGACGTTAAAATTGAAAAATTTCAACTATCAACATTTGGGGCTTTAAAAATTAAAATATTGCAAAAAAATACATTTTAAATGCCTTAATATATGAAATTTTATGTATTTAAAGCAATAGAATACTCATTTGATCTATCAGACTTATCACAATTATTTAAAAGTCAAATTTATATGAGCCTGTGCCAAAAAATGGAGGTTTTCCAATGAAGGGGGGCCTTACATGAAGATGTATTATTTTCCAGCAATTTTAAATTTGTGGAGTTTTTTGGTTATAAATAATCCTTACATATGTATTAAATGTACTTTAAATGGAAAGAAAAATTACAAATAGCATACCATATTAGTATAAAAGGGTCTTAAGCCAAGTAAGACTGAAAATAATTTAGGGTCAATTTAGGCCGTAGCACATATTTACATTTAAAAATGCATACTGAAGCTATAGGAAATAAAAATTTGTGTCTTTTTTATAATTTCTATACTCAGGTTACATGATACAATAAATCTGAGCATAAAAGGACTCCTGCATTCAACTTTTTTTGCAGACAGTATGGTCTGATACAAAGATTTTTCACTTTTTAGTGAAAAATTTGCATGCAATTTTAGCCTCAACAGGCTTATATTTGAACCACTTGCTATTTAACATAAGAAAAGAAAGATACTATGTGAAATGAAACAGGTACAAAAGACATTGTGAAGTGCTTTTAATACAAATTTAGTGAAATCTTTATTATGGACTTCAACTTTTATGTACCAAGGTCCTCACATTTAACTTGATCCAAACAGGCCGTTAGACGAGGGTCATTTATACAAAACATTTTGCACATATTGTCTGAGATAATCTTATTTTCTGTAGATTCAGAGTTCACAAATGAGTAATACAACTGGGTTAAAGCATAGAAACACAAATATTGACACAGGAAAACCTGGCACATAGAAAGTCAGAATGCCACTTATGCATCAAAATTGAAAAAGCTTTGAAATGCTTATTTTGACCATATAATGCCAAAATGGGTAATTTTTGCAGAATTTCTATCAAATAAAAGTTTAAATCCTTTAGTTTCATGCTATTTGACAAATTGACACCATTAAATCATTCAGGGAAGTTGCCAAAGTACAGATTCAATATTTACTGATTTCGCCTCTTAGGTCCGAGTACACAGTTATTTCGTAGTGCATTTCTTTTAGACAATAAATGAAAATTAAAAAAATCCCACCTGCGCTTTCTCAATAATATTTTTACAGTGTGTTGTACTACTTTTGGGACAAATTATATCAAAATTATAGAAAACTTCATCGGCTCTAACTCAAAATATGGACAATTCTATGTTAAGGGGGTCTTGAAATCTTTTGACAGCTTCCGAAGTGCTAATTTTTAACCTTTTTCAGCTGGACCAAATCACTACTTTACTTTACAATTCATGACCCAAATTTTTTTACAGTGTAATTTCATCCCCCTACTTGCTATTTGAGGCATAAAACATGAAGAAATACATTTGGAAGGGGTACTAAAAAAATTGGCAAGCAACACACTGTCCACACTAGGGACTTTATTCGTGGACAACGAAAATCAAAGGACGATAACTGTGTACTCGGACCTAATAGGATAGAAAAATTTGACCAATCTTAATAAAACTTGGTATGACCAAAGCTTAATAAATTATGAGACTGCTGACAAAGTTTCATGGCAATAGGATATATATTATAGACAATATGATAAATTCTATATTCAACTTCGCGTGTTAAATTTTGACGTTAAAATTGAAAAATTTCAACTATCAACATTTGGGGCTTTAAAAATTAAAATATTGCAAAAAAATACATTTTAAATGCCTTAATATATGAAATTTTATGTATTTAAAGCAATAGAATACTCATTTGATCTATCAGACTTATCACAATTATTTAAAAGTCAAATTTATATGAGCCTGTGCCAAAAAATGGAGGTTTTCCAATGAAGGGGGGCCTTACATGAAGATGTATTATTTTCCAGCAATTTTAAATTTGTGGAGTTTTTTGGTTATAAATAATCCTTACATATGTATTAAATGTACTTTAAATGGAAAGAAAAATTACAAATAGCATACCATATTAGTATAAAAGGGTCTTAAGCCAAGTAAGACTGAAAATAATTTAGGGTCAATTTAGGCCGTAGCACATATTTACATTTAAAAATGCATACTGAAGCTATAGGAAATAAAAATTTGTGTCTTTTTTATAATTTCTATACTCAGGTTACATGATACAATAAATCTGAGCATAAAAGGACTCCTGCATTCAACTTTTTTTGCAGACAGTATGGTCTGATACAAAGATTTTTCACTTTTTAGTGAAAAATTTGCATGCAATTTTAGCCTCAACAGGCTTATATTTGAACCACTTGCTATTTAACATAAGAAAAGAAAGATACTATGTGAAATGAAACAGGTACAAAAGACATTGTGAAGTGCTTTTAATACAAATTTAGTGAAATCTTTATTATGGACTTCAACTTTTATGTACCAAGGTCCTCACATTTAACTTGATCCAAACAGGCCGTTAGACGAGGGTCATTTATACAAAACATTTTGCACATATTGTCTGAGATAATCTTATTTTCTGTAGATTCAGAGTTCACAAATGAGTAATACAACTGGGTTAAAGCATAGAAACACAAATATTGACACAGGAAAACCTGGCACATAGAAAGTCAGAATGCCACTTATGCATCAAAATTGAAAAAGCTTTGAAATGCTTATTTTGACCATATAATGCCAAAATGGGTAATTTTTGCAGAATTTCTATCAAATAAAAGTTTAAATCCTTTAGTTTCATGCTATTTGACAAATTGACACCATTAAATCATTCAGGGAAGTTGCCAAAGTACAGATTCAATATTTACTGATTTCGCCTCTTAGGTCCGAGTACACAGTTATTTCGTAGTGCATTTCTTTTAGACAATAAATGAAAATTAAAAAAATCCCCCCTGCGCTTTCTCAATAATATTTTTACAGTGTGTTGTACTACTTTTGGGACAAATTATATCAAAATTATAGAAAACTTCATCGGCTCTAACTCAAAATATGGACAATTCTATGTTAAGGGGGTCTTGAAATCTTTTGACAGCTTCCGAAGTGCTAATTTTTAACCTTTTTCAGCTGGACCAAATCACTACTTTACTTTACAATTCATGACCCAAATTTTTTTACAGTGTAATTTCATCCCCCTACTTGCTATTTGAGGCATAAAACATGAAGAAATACATTTGGAAGGGGTACTAAAAAAATTGGCAAGCAACACACTGTCCACACTAGGGACTTTATTCGTGGACAACGAAAATCAAAGGACGATAACTGTGTACTCGGACCAGCGCTCTATCTTATTAAAGTGTCGCTCTAAAATTGTTATCATTTGCTTCAGGTCGATCCACTTTGCATCTCGTCGTGAACATGCATGACATATTTGACACTGGACATTAGGGGGCAATCGATTAACCAGCTTCATTTAGTGATGTATAATCATTATTCTTCAATTGACAATTGTCTCAAATTGTTTTACAATTTTTATATACCGGTATTAGACTTTTATTTATATTTGAATTTAAGTGTAAATTTTATCATTTCTCTCCTCATTTTTCTCTTTGCATTTATTCTTTTTTCTAACATTAAATAGAATAATTGACAATGTCCATATCAGGGGTTACATTGTATCCTATCCAGCAAAACTAGGAGGAAAGGAGTAGATCAGAAAAAAACTTCATTGGGTGGCAATAACTCATATGTTGAAGCATACAACAACGGCTGTCTCATCTAGGTGACAAAATTTGCTGTGTCGAGTTTTTTTTTTATATCTGGTATAATGTAACGTAAAGCAACAACAATCTTTCAACTTCATAAATTATTCCATGTACATAATACACGAAGGCAAGAGCTTGTAAAATGCTATAATGTAAAATTTCCATTTAAATCACTCAATAATAGTGCAAAATTTTTTTATGTTTTTTTTTTATTGCCAATTTTTGCAATTTACTACATAACTGAGCACTTATAATTTTTTTTTTTTAAATTTCTTTACTATGGTTCTTATCTTCTGTTTTATTACGATATATTACATATGGTCTGATGTTTCTTGTTTCTCATTGGTATATTTGGTGACGTGTTTCCAAATATATCTTTTGTATTTTTTCACTATTTTGACATATTGACTTGACGTTCCTTTTTTTTTAAATGATATTGACTCCATGTTACTAAGAATAGTAACATCGAGTCAATATAATTTCCAAAAAATAGGAACTTCGAGTCAATATCATTTTCAAACTTACACTATTTACATATGTAATATATAAATTAAGAACTTTCACTCAGTCAATACGTTATATATGGACCTGTTAGATTATATTGAATCTCAGACTTCGTCCTCAGTCAATATAATCTGACCAAGTCCATATATAACGTATTAACCTTGTCAAAAGCCAATAATTGATAATTATTATATATGATTATGTCAGGTGATTATAAAACTAAGCAAGGTAAAAGTTCTTTTTCAGGGTGTTTATGCTTCATTTAGACATGAAAAAGGAATGATGGACGACTAAAAAAAGTATTTGTTTTCATATAATACATTGAATTTCAATTTAAGAATGATGATCAACCTTACGAAAATATCTCATCTATACACTATACACGTTTTGATCGAGCCTCTCAAGCCTACATAACTTGATTCTAAAGATGTTGCATTTAGGCTATTTAAACAAATTTGTTTCATTGAAGTTTACAGGCATAGTTTTTTATCAAAAAAAAAACAAAACAAAAATACAAAACAAAATTTATTAATTAATTGGACTGAACAGAAAACACTAATTACTTTTCATTTGCATGTAACGTAGGGTAGGAAAATTACAAAATCATAACCAAAATGAACATTTACCTGAATATTGTGATGGACCTTATGCATCTAGGTCTGTTCGATTAGAAGTTTTGAACCAAGCTATTTAATTAATTAACTAATTGTTGGAAGAGTTTACTTACTGTTTTCATATGGTCTGGTCTTTTAAAATATGAATCTATTTCATGATTACTGACAGATTAAAAACATCAAATATATATAACAAGAAGTTTTTGTACAGAACATTCATTGGTCAGTTACAAATGAGGTATGTATAGGGTTTATAAAATAAAAATCGTTATTTTTAAAAAGTTAGAATTCAAAAATATAAATTAACACCTTTATTTCATAAAACTACCCTACGGTAGTATTTTGTTGCTAAAAAAATATAATAAATAAATAACTAAATGATGTACTGCCATTTAATCGGTCCGTTTCCAATGCAATTTGGTAATTGTTACTTGTATATATCAGTCTGTGTTCTGTTTAACTATTATTTAAGTGGAATATATTTCGACTTGTCAAATTCAGGGGAATTAGGCTTCTGCAAGCGTTTTTTACGTACTTTTCTTATGTTTTTGATGGTTTGTAAGTCAGTAAAAGTATGAAAGTCGTCTGTGGTTTGAAGCGGAACCATAAAAGAACAAGGTTTTTATGTGATAATCTGATTTGTAGTCATTAAATCTTTCTTCACACAAACTCCACATTATAAATTAGAATTATTCTGGATCAAAGGTAATTAATTCTTTGTAGCATCTTAAATCATAAATCAATCGCTTTTGTAATCATAAAATTTCTATTATTTCCTTCTGTTATCACTTTGAGTCTTTTTGTCATGAAGACAGAAAATCTGATCTCACTCGCGGTGTGAGCTCTTTAAATATGTTTTGTCTATTTATTGTGTGGTTCAATACTGTCAATAAACTAGCCAGAGGCTACAAAATTACACTCAAATGACGCGTCTTTTTTTCATCAAATATAATTTTGCATTTAGTTTACAACTATATTAAGACATGGAAATTCAATGCAAGTATGAAGTAGAAATAAAAAAAGTACAATTTGAAGAGTGTACAATAGTTTTTTATGATTTTATCCTGAAAATTTATTGATTTGAATCTAATTTTTCATTTCATCTTTTATTGAAAATTGATTAATAATAATCCTTCAAGTTCTACTTTTTAACATAATTTCAAAGGGAAATATGCAATAAGGGCAATATTTATTTAAGTTTTTCAAAGAGAGGAGAAAATACAAGGCCAATGTTTTGTCTCTAGGTTATGAAATAAAAAAATATTATAAATCTCATAAACAACATTCTTCAGATGTTCAGAAATCTTTAAGTCTGTCTAATATCAGTATATATATATATATATACAAGTCTAAATTGAAAACAACATTCAAACCTATGATTGTGTTGGATAAAAACCGCAATTTTTATACGTGTGCATGCAAAACAAATTTCTTGGTAGAGGGGTCTAAATACAGCACAAACAACATTTTCCAAAAGACCAAAAAAGTGAAAAAATATATTTTAACAAAATGCATTTGACTAACAGGTCAAACAACTGATGTTCTTTAACCCTGCTGACTGCCATTGGCGATTGCCAAATAAACATATCACAAGATGTAAAAAATGGATCTTAATTATTAATTTAATACCAAACAGAAAACCATAAACTTGCGCAAAAGATGGTATACCACAAACATGAGGTGCAAAAATTTGTACACCATATCAGGATTTCGACAATTAATGTCTCTTCAGTGATGTTAGGAATCGAAACAGTATTTGGAAGGCCATATAATTTACCTCAATTTAGGATAGACTCTTGAATTTTGAAGAGTTGAAATAGGATGAACGGATCATATAAACCCAAAGGCAAATATAATACAAGCCCAAACGTAAAAAATATAAATAAGTCTAAATTGAAAACAACGTTCAAACCTATGATTGCGTTGGATAAAACCGCAATTTTTATACGTGTGCATGCAAAACAAATTTCTAGGTAGAGGGGTCTAAATATATATATATATATATTTCATTTTGCAATTTTGTCTAAATAATTGCTTAGACTTGTAAACTTCTAACTTTTAAGGAAAACCTGATAAATAGTCTTATTTTGAGATCTGGTTATAAAGATTTTGATAGATTTAAATGCAACAGCATTACCCCATAACACTTTTGCTATATGATTTTCTACTGTGGAGTCACTATTATTCATGGAAGACCAATTACCGTTATTGTGGATTTTGTTGTAATAGATAAACATCAAATCTAAATGTTCCACGAAGTACACATTTTCTAAAGAATTGTATATAGACTTTGGCAAGCCCATGAAATTAAATATCCACAAAAAGACAAGGTTTCCTCAATCCATGCAAATAAGTATCTACTAAAATAAATGAATCCACAAAGTAACTGATGTTAGAAAATATCTTTTCGATAAGGCTTTTACATATATTCAATTTAACCAAAACCATGTGTAAATTTAAGTAGATATATTAATTTCTACATAATTATGATATCAGAAAGGAGATTTCTGATCTAAAGTGACCAGATGATATCATCTTATTTTTTTCAAAGATAAAAGAATTTTCCTTTTTTGCAATTTCAGGAGCAATGCATATAAAGACACCAATCATATTCTCCTTCATTTCACAATTAATTTTCAGATTTTCTATATGCTGCAGTCTGTATTATATACAATTATTTACTGGCTATAAGCATATACCAGTCTTGGGACCAAATTTCCCTTGCCTAGTGGCTCGGGAAATTTCACAGTTCCTTGACTGGTATTTTTCGCAAATACTCCTCCATAACATGATATATCTGTTCATAATAGTTATTCTTACAACTGTTCCAAATGAAAAATATTTTGTAAACCATCATTTTTTTTTAAGTTGAAGCGGATGGCATAAAATTTCCACAAAGCTATATTCTGTATTGAAGTCATAATTATTTGACTGTTCAAATAGCACAGTTGCAGTATAAACAATCATTTGGAAGTCTCTGGAAACAAGTCAATTCAAATGATACAGAAGGTACAGGAAAATTTACCTGGAAAAAGACTTTTTAAGACAATTTCGTAAAAATAGTAAAGTTATTCGTCTGTAATTTTATAAAGAAAATACGTACTGAGGTATAATAAAAGGCAATACTAAATCAATAAGCAGTATTTTAGGAGTCAACAGCAAATCTAGAGCAGCATAGAATTTTGAAACACATCTTTTAGTCCATTTAGTTTAAATTCTATATTATGGAATCTACAATATAAGCTGAAATACTTGATATTTTTCAAATATTGAAAGTATAACATTTAATTTATGGTCCCTGATTTTTTAAATTTCACATTTCTTATTACATTTTCAAATTTCTTTTTTTTTTAAACACATGTTTCCCCCTTTAGGTCCAATTTGAAGCAGATGCATAGCTTTACGAAGAGAATAAGAACAACAATTATCAAAAATAATATGAACTGATAGGAGTATTTATACTGCAGCTACCTATTGTTTTTATTTACTAAATATAATAACAAAGTGATAACCTGCGATGATGAATTCATGTTACATAATTTGAACTTGGGGTCAAAGTTCTAGGTCATGTATCTGTCATGAGGGCATGCAGCACATTGTCTTTACAGCAATACACCCACATACCAATTATTATAAGTCTACTTCAAAGGATCACAAAATTCTGGCCCATACAGGATTACTAAAAAAAGTGATAATTTGAATTCAGGTCATAGTCAAAAGTAATGATGGTAAGCAACAACATAGTCTAATGATGATACACCCAAATGCCAAGTATGATAAGTCTGTACCAAAAGATGAAAAAGTTCTGACCCAAAAATGGATGTATTTAAAAAGCAATAAATACTTGAATATAAATATCTGAGATCAAGGTCATTTGTTTGTCATGATGGTAATTAAGCTAGATATTGTCTTATGGTGACACAACATCAGTCCAAAAATTAAAGCTCTACATCAAAAGTTCTGACCAAGACATGCCTGCAGGTAAAATGTCAGTCATGAAGGTTGATACTCATGGTCACATTCACATATGATAAGTCTACATAAAAGGGTACAAGATTCTAACAAAGTCATGCCATGCCTATAGGTCAAAAATAAATACTGTAAATTTAGAAATTATTGCAAGGTTTTTATTAATGAGTGTAATGCAACAGGGAAAGTACTGCAATAATTAAAGAACCTTAGTGAGCACATTGTCACTGGAGAAATAAAATAACTGTAAGAAAAAAAAATTGTATAAGAAAAAAAAATTGAATCACAATTTCCTGTCGATATGCACATCTACATAGTATGTCCTTATTATCTACAAAGTTTCATGAAATTCTGTTGTGTGGTTTCAGAGGAGTTGCGATGACAAACTGTTGCAGAGGTATATTGAAGCAAATAAGTTCAAAGGGGTGTAACTCCTAGAAAAAAAATTGAATCATAATTTCCTGTCGATATGCACGTCTACGTAGTATGTCCTTATTATCTACAAAGTTTCATGAAATTTTGATGTGTGGTTTCAGAGAAGTTGAGATGACAAACTGTTGCAGTAGTACATTAAAGGAAATAAGTTCAAAGGAGCGTAACTCCTAGAAAAAAAATTGAATCGCAATTTCCTGTCGATATGCACATCTACATAGTATGTCCTTATTATCTGAAAAGGTTTCATGAAATTCTGTTGTGTGGTTTGAGAGGAGTTGCGATGACAAAAGGTTGCAGTAGTATATTGGGCAAATAAGTTCAAAGGGGCTTAACTCCTGGAAAAAAAATTGAATCGTAATTTCCTGTCGATATGCACATCTACGCAGTATGTCCTTATTATCTACAAAGTTTCATGAAATTTTGTTGTGTGGTTTCAGAGAAGTTGAGATGACAAACTGTTGCAGTAGTACATTAAAGGAAATAAATTCAAAGGAGCGTAACTCCTAGAAAAAAAATTGAATCTTAATTTCCTTTCCATATGCACATCTACATAGTATGTCCTTATTATCTAAAATGGTTTCGTGAAATTCTGTTGTGTGGTTTGAGAGGAGTTGCGATGACAAGAAACAGGACTGACGGACTGACGAACTGACTGACGGACGGACAGGTCAAAAACATTATACCCTCCACAACTCGTTGCGTGGGGTATAATAAGGTCTCACATTATGAAATCTGATACATATATCTGTATACAATTTTCCTGAAATCACAATAATTAAGCTAGCATTTTTGTCCTATCGCCAAAAATTGCAATAATAAATGCACACAATAATTTCTTAATTTACAATAATAACTTGACATTGAGGTCAACATTACACTACATTGAAAATAATGAAAATGCTGTTTTTGTCAGGAACAATTAAGGTCAGAATCCCAAATATCAATACCAGCCATTGTTTTGTACAAAGAAACATTGTGTAAATATTTCTTACATAGAGATCAACAGTACCAAAATTGTAAGAAAACCATTGTGTCTTCAGAGGAAATAATAAACTGCTTCGCTGAGCGCAGCTGGATACGCCCGCAGAGGTCCATACCTGAACAGTTGGGGCAAAAATGGACACAATATTCAAGCTTGATACAGGTCTGAATTTGGATTGTAATTAAATATTTGACATATCAAAGGTTTCTGAATAAATGGAGTCAAAGAATTTGAAATTGGTTATATGTATTGAATTTATTTTCAATTAAGGATTTCTTGCTGTTGTGCAATACACTGTGCTGTTGCTCAATACTTAGTAAATCTGTTGTCAGACTATAAACAAATAAAGTTCAATTAATTCTCAATGTCATAACAGAAATTTATGAAAATCAAAAGGGAGCTTACATCAATAGATATAAACAATTCACCAAAGTTTCATGAGAATTGCTGACAGCATTTTTGAGTTATTGTCCAAAAACTGGAAAATCCCCCCTTTTTTAATGAATAAAACCCCATAACTCAGAAATGTAAAATGTAAAATTTATAAAATACTAAAGGGAGCTTACTTAAATAGATATAAGCAATTCACCATAGTTTCATAAGAACTGCTGAAAGCATTTTTGAGTTTTTGTTCGAAAACTGGAAAATCCCCCTTTTTTATGAATAAAACCCTTTAACTCCGAAACGTAAAATCTAAAATTTATAAAAATCGAAAAGGGAGCTCATGTCAATAGATATAAACAATTCACCACAATTTCTTACAAGTTGGTGAAAGCATTCTTGAGTTATTGTCCGAAAACTGGAAAAAAAAACTTTTTTTAATGAATAAAACCCCATAACTCAAAACGTAAAATTTAAAATTTATAAAAAACAAAAGGGAGCTCACGTCAATAAATATAAACAATTCACCAAAGTTTTATGCAAATTGGTTAAAGCGTTTTTGAGTTAATGTCCGACATGTTGACAACGGACGGACGGACAGAGGTATACCATAATACGTCCCGTAAACGGGCGTATAAAAATTGATCAAATACTTAAATGGCTAGGTTGCAAAGTATGTTTTTCATAAAAAAATGGAGAATGATCTATGCACCCTTAAAACCAACCATTATAATGAGTTTATATTGTACAAAACTCACCATTTACCAATGCAGGAAGTATAATATGTAAATGTTCACTCTCTGTACTGCTATCTAATAACCAACTGTTGAAAAAATTCTGTAAACTTAAGGCATCTGAAAAACAGAAAAATATATGTTTGTATAGCAGTGTGTTGTTTGAAGAAGTCAATCAGAATGAACAAGATGGGTAAAGGACATTACAGCAAATCATAAAAATTAAGCCTCCCAGTTGTGTATAACACTGTATAAATTCCTACATGTGTTACACTATAACTTTAATGAAAGAAAATTTGCCCACTTTCTATTTGAATACTAATCTGGCAAGTTGAAATTATTTTATTTTTTCAGATCAACATTTTTGAAATACATTTAATTTGTATAAATTCAGTCACTAACAAGCATTTCTTCTATGATTAAAAATAAAACATATCAAGGGATGATTAATTTTAATTCTGATAAAAATTTCAAATCTTCATAGCAATGTCAAATATTTCAATAATCAACAATTTGACCTCTCATACTCATATGGTTAGGAAAGGGATGTGAAATGTCTGATCAAAATGGTGTACATTGCTCAACTCTTCAATACAATTTGTCCCTAAAATAGTTTCATATAGAAATGATTATGTTATAAAGATGATTATAAGTAAATTTAGACTGATCTTTCATAAGAGGGGAGATAATACAGGTACTAAAACTGAAAATCACAATAATCTAGCAGCACTTAAATGAAAAGAATCTGTGCATCAAAACATGTTTTATGCATAAAATGCAAATCTGTATTCAAATTCAGACAGTCAAAAATATCAGCAGTAAATAAATATATATTTTAGCTAATGGTAATATATCAAGCAGAACATGGAAGGAAAAAACTTAAATAACAGAAGTCACTCTCACAAGAATATAACTGTAAACTAACTTATTTTTGCAGCTACTTTCATTTTTGCATTTAGCCCTTTCCAGGTTAATTCCTACCGATTTATTATCATTTTTCTTGTTAATTGTGTTACGCTTTTTAACAGACTGTGCCAATGCCCCATTTTAATATTACATTTAAAATAGATCTTCTGAAGTGTGCATGCTCTGTATAATAATTGTAATTAAAATATTATGTAAAGGAGAAGACTTCATTAGTTGGTTAAACTTGTGTCTGATCCTATTTGTATCTATGAGCAAATAAAATTGTAATTATAAACTAAAATAAACATATTATCACGATTTTCTAACTTTAAAAAAGAAGATGTGGTATGATTGCTACTGCGACAACTCTTCACAAGAGACCAAATGACACAGAAATTAACAACCATAGGTCACCGTAAGGCCTTCAACAATGAGCAAAGCCCATACCGCATAGTCAGCTATAAAAGGCCCCGAAATAACAAATGTTAAACAATTCAAACGAGAAAACTAACGGCCTAATTTATGTACAAAAAAACGAAAAACAAATATATAACACATCAACAAACGACAACCACTGTATTACAGGCTCCTGACTTGGGACAGGCACATACATACAGAATGTGGCGGGGTTTAACATGTTAGCGGGATCCCAACCCTCCCCCTAACCTGAGACAGTGGTGTAAAGGTACAACATAAGAACGAACTATAAAAATCAGTTGAAAGAGGCTTTACTCATCAGATGGATACAAATAGAAATACATCTAACAAAAACACAGAGTGGACGTGGCCGGGTACTTGTACATCCCAACAACAAAAAGACACTAAGTACAGATCTGAGAGTACTCGCAGTTACTGACAGCTAGTTCAAAGCCAATAACAACTAATAAAAAAAATCCTGCATCTAAGACTAAATTTGTTTATACTAAGATAAGAGAAAACATATTTGCCATAATTTATATTTGTGCTATTTCTGCTAACAAAACTCACAAAAATAATTGTTTGCAAAAATTAGTTGATTTACAGTAACAGTGATTAAAGCTTCACATGGGATAATGGTTCAAATTTCACTTTTAAGATCCTACATGACATTCACTTCCTAGCTATAACTATACACATGTACCTGCATCAAGGTTAACAATATCCACTAGTCCTCCTGATAGACTACTGTTGTTTGATATATTGGATACTAGGCTGTTTTGACTTCCAACAATTTCTGATTCTTCACACATAGGATAGTCTATTCCGAGATTCAACACTACCACTTGTATTCTCTGAAGTTTTATAACAGACAAATTAAAATGTCAAAGGCCTATTCACTGGCAATTATAGATAAGAAAAAAAACTACAACAGACAAAACTAGAGGCTCTAAAGAGCCTGTTTCGGTCACTTGCATCTTTAACAATTGCAACTTTTTGGTAAAAATCTTCATTATAGAATAACAATATTATGAGTAAACTGACAATTTCAGTCATGTTGATGTATTTGCAGATTTCATCTTGCTGATCATATTTCTTTCTTAAACTTTCTATTTATCTATTAAAGTTTTCAAGATAATCAGCAAGAAACACAAAAAAATGGTGAAAAATTACCATTAAAGGGCAATAACTCCAATAAAAAGTCAACTGAAGATTTTTGTCATGATGGCTTATTTGTAGATATTGTCTTGCTGATCATTTTTACTTGTTAAAAGCTCTATCTATCTTTTATAGTTTTCAAGATAATAGGCAAAATTGAAAAATTGGGAAAAATTGTAACTAAAGGGGAATAACTTCAATAAGTTATCAAACATCGACTTCAATCATACTGATCTAATTGTAGATCTTGACTTGCTGATCATTTTTGCAATTTGAAATTTTTATCTATCTATTATAGTTTTCAAGATAATATAGACAAAAATGGGAAAAAAAGGGAAAAATCATCATTATAGGCAATTACATCAATAAAGATTCGACTAATGATTTCTGCCTTGTTGACTTCATTGTAGAGCTTGTCTTGCTGATTATTTTTGTTTTTCACATTTCAAGATAAAAGGCAAAAACGCAAAAAAATTGTGAAAAATCGTCGTTTAAGGACAATTACTCCTATGTTTTTGATGTCAATAGACATTAGGTATTTCTCATCATTCTGAACATTTTTGCCCCGTCAGATTATCTGTATCTTTAATGGTTTTCAAGATAATAGCCAAGCATTGCATTTTACACTTATGTTCTATTTTTAGCCATGTCGAACATGTTGGTTGGGGTGCAGGGTCATCAAACACATTTTATTTAAACTAGATACCCCAATGTAATTGTGGCCAAGTTTGGTTAAATTTGGCCCAGCAGTTTCAGAGGAAAAGATTTGTTAAAGGTAACTGACACAGATAACGACAGAAGACTGAAGACAGATACAAAGTGAAGAATTTGCTATATGATATCTACTCCTAACTACAGCCAATGATACATGTATTAATGTGTAAGACTGATATCTTTATCAGCAGTTTAAGAAATTTGAACTTGCTTTCAGTAAATTGGAGAACTTTTTATACAGCTTTGTTTCGTATTGCTTTACTTGCACTTCTGCTTTTGTTGTCAATTATAACTGTATGAAAATTGTGAGGTAATAATGTTTTGATGTCATGGCTGTTTGTTAAAATTTCAGTTCCAAAGGATGTTTCCAGGAAATATCTGTGCAGAATAAATGTATGCATGGCTAGGGAAAACTTAGCCTTGGCATAATGGATAGCAAAGTTTGGAATGACATTGAAGAATCACATTACTGATAATTTTGAAAATAAGATGACTGTTTACTTCAACTTATATAACATTTATTACTTGATATGAGCAACATGATGGGTGTTCCTTTTAGAGCAAAAAACTACTTAACCTTATAGATCACCTGAATTCCACCTTGGTTTGAAGGTTTATGTTGCTCATTCTTTATTCTTTTTAATGGTTTTTTGTCTTTACTTGTATTTTTTGGTAATGGTGTTGCCTTTTCTTTTTCTGCTAATGCTGTTTCATTCAGCTTATTATCTTCAAATTTTATTGACCAATATACCTTAACATTTTCCAGATTCATTAACATTATAGCTTCATCAATCTGTTTCTGTACCCTCTGACCCTGCTGACACGTCATCAAGATAATCTCTAACTGATTACACAGATATCCTGTTTGCTGAAAAATATTAATATCTAAACTATAAAGCCACAGCACTTAGCTGGACAAATTAAATTGATCAAGTTTGTGCTAGCATTTCATCAAGAACATACCTTCTTTCTAAATTAAAGAAATTTTTAGATATTAATGCCAGGAAAGCATAATATAATGGGTATATTCTGCCGCTCATCGATTACTGCTGTATTGTTTGGGGAGAATGTAAAAATGAAGGAATAATAAGAATATTAAAACTTCAACAAAGGAGCAGCAAGATTAATTCTTGATGCAGACCTTTTATCCCCATCAGCCCCCTTATTTAAAGAACTTGGATGGATGACAGTAGAAAATAGAATCAAATACCTCAAATATTTACTGCTATATAAATGTATGTGGAAAGAAGCACCACAGTTCCTACTTCAAAAGTTTCAACTTATATCTATGGATATCCCACATCTCCTGTTAACAGATTAATTTATACTAAGATTTTTTCCGCAAATAGCAAAATTCTAATTTTTCTGCTTTACAATCCCTTGTTTATTTAATTGGAAACAATAGAGCAATATGAATGAAATTGATTTTCAACATATATATGTGTACTTACAGGGACCATGGTTTTCATCTGTCTGTGAAAATGAGCACATGCCTCTTGTATGCCCTGTACTATGCAACCTTTACCCTCTGTCTGACTTTGACCTCTGTCATGGATGCCATCATAAAGGTCAGTGATAGATGTTTGTATTCTGCTGTAGTTATTCTTAACATGAGACAAAGGAAGAAGCAACTGCAATATATTTAGATATTTTCAACTGTCAATAATATAATAATGAGTCTATACTACCATAAACTTTTTAAGCCATTATTTAAAATACTGTTTATGGGGAAATTCTCTGATGTGTCCAATTTTTGGCAGAAGACAATTTACAGCAAAATTTACCCAACACGAATATTTCATTGTCCTTTCCTCGGCTAAACACCATAGACTTCCCTAATTAAATTTTTCAGGCCCCAGGTTAGACATAAATTTACAAATGTCTTATGTATTGTTACTTGGTTTCCAAAGTTTTGGTCTTTAGCTTACCTAATGACCTCCAGAAACATGTGTTGAGTGCATTGAAATCAGTATTATTATGATCATACCTACTACTGAAGATTCATAAGATTTTGTCGGTACCAATTTCGTGGATTTTGGAAAAAATGTATTTTCCTGGATACATGATTTTGAGGTTTTGACAACTAATGCATATATAACCTATAGGAAATTTGTATTTTGTTGAAAATCGAAATTTGTGGTTCACATTTACCCACAAAATCCACAAAAATTAGTACCCCATGAATTATTGAATACTCGATCCACAGTAATCCAAAATAAAGTTATCAAAGGTTACTCGACTTCAGACCTAAACATTTTTTAAACCTCTGCCAACATATTTGAGCAACATGTAATAAATAAGAAGACAATGAAATAAAATAAAAACCCAACAAATAAAACCAACTAAATTCTCTAAAATTTTTAAACTCAGTCAGAATATTTACCCTACCTCTGGATATTGTGCGAGAGACATAAGACTGAAAAATGGCATCCTTGATGGTCCACCAATATTTGTAGCAACAGAGAACACATTCTCTAAAGTCTGACATAAATCATTGACCAGTTCTCTAAATGTTAATAGTGGATAGGATGTGTCAACCAACAACATTCTGGCTAAAAAATACATTTTAGACATGTGATTTCTAATTGCTTTTTGTACAAATTTTAAATCTGGAGTTATTGTTTGAACAATGACTCTTTTTGTGCTCAATTGCATTGTGCAAGTAACTTCCTAAATTTGTGTGGCTATTCACAATAAAGACGTGCCAAATAGAAGTCATGAAGGGAAGAAAAAAGATTGTGGTAAGTCAACAATAATTTTAACAAAAAGCAATTGCAATTGAAAAACATTACTAATCACTTGCTTTATCATAGACAATAAACATGATAATCAAGTTGGTGATTTTGCAGGTGTCTTCTAGTCAAATAAATAATTTGCATTTTAATGCTAAGTGCAAATGTACAACATTCTTACCAGGTTGTTTTCCAAGCAGCATCCTTGTACCTTCCATTTTTTTCAAATTGCCTGCCATATCAGCAGATGATGTTTAAGTGTCTAGATAATAAAATATCACATCTGTCAAGACTTCATAGTCATCTACAAAATACAAAATATAACAAATTACACACACAGGTCTCCTGTATATATGAAGAAAGAATTCAAAGCGATCCGAAAGATCTGCTTGATTCTTGTTATTTGTGTGTAGTACTGCTTCTCCTGATATAGTTTATATTTAACTGCTCTCCATTATCTATGATAGTGAAGTACACCATTAGCTGAGTTGGTCGAGTGGTGGTTTACTGAGCCAGGGGTCCTTGGTTGGATCTATGTCTGGACAATGGTAATTTTGGAAGAAAAATTCTGCCCGATTAAAAGTTACATATGATACTCCAAATGAAAATAAAACCACTGTGAATAGAAGATATTATAGAAGTTTAGCTATGGCTAGATATTACCATCATGTTGGATATCATCATTATGATAGAATCACTCTTCAGGAGGGGAAAGTGTAGCATATTTATAACTGCCCTCCTTTAGTGGAGCCCTCTATTTGCTGAGATTATGAAGTACCCATTTAGCTCAGTTTGTAGACTGATATAGTGATAATTATGGAAGAAAAATTATGCCCTACTTTTTCAAAGGTATGATGTGAGTGTTAAAGCTTTTTGTTGAAGACTTTCAAGAATTTGTCATCCATCATGATAAATAAAAATACTATTTTACTTTTCATATATGAACTTTTGTGGAACAATAAATATTGAAATAACAAAACGAAATTATGTTATTGAAAATCTTTCTCATTTATATTGTTAATGTTAAATTCTTTCCAAATTCAGTGTTCCGGGCTGCAGAAATGAAAAGGTTATATATGATACCCTGGAACTGTGAGTTCATTATTTCAGACCTGCCAACACCCACTCCTCAACTATTAGGTAGAAAAAAAATCAGTAAAGTCAGCATAATTAGTCTTAAATCTCACTTTTCCCTAAAACCTGTGACTCATTAAAAAGTTGCAGTATTGACCCCTTAGGCTTAAGCCAAAAGTTAAACTAAAGAAATTTATATAAGAATTAAAAAATATGGTAGGATTGACAATGTCAACTATCCAGCAAAACAAAAGGAAAAATGATCTGCTAGTCTTCATCGATGGTCTGATTATGAAGATGATGATGATGATGAGTGATAGGTGCTTAACATCCAGTGGCAAATATTACATGCATGTTTGGACTAGAACATGATTAACCCACCTAAAAAAATAAATAAAAAGAAATGAATTCCTGGAAAAAAATAGGTTCAGATGTAACTTGGAATATGTCAGTATTTATTTTATCATATTTTTTTATCTTTAATAGCATTAACATAATTAAAACACATATTTTTTTTAGAAATAAAATAATTCACCTAATGTAAATGCAAATTGCAACTTGAAAGAATAGTCCATTTAAAATAAAAATCAAAGAAAAAGCCTTTCTTATGGGTCAGTAAGTATGTTTAGAGTTGTATTGATTGACTGTTGTTTGCTTATGTCCAGTGGTACATATTTCATGCATGGACACATTCATAACACATAGTATGAATAATACCTCCACGCAATGTAGTTATTTTATAAAATATGCATCTCTTATCATTGAGAAAATATGTCTTTGTATATTTGTCTTTGTTTTTTGTTTATTTTTGTATTTGTATTTTGTAAATGTCAGCTGGTATCATTCCTGTATTGGAATTTACACCAATAAAATTATTTGATTTGATTTTGATTTGCATGTTCATGATGATATGAATGTAAATAAATTAATACAGTATACATAGATATACCCATTGTGTTATATCCTTACTATTTTCAAAAGATGGGGATTGTTATCAATTCAAAATGTTAATTCATAAATGTATTTCAATTATTCATGCAACCTTAATTTTAATACTATAAATATAATGGAAATGTAACTATTATTTCCATTTCTGTTAATTCATATGCTTAAAAAAAAACGAATTCTTTTTTAATTTATTAAAATATAACAATGCTACATGGCAGTACAAGTAGTACATCATGTCACACACAAAGGGGGAATCAGTCTTATTTGGTATGTATACCACAGCGCTTTAAAAAAATCCTGGGGAGAACACTAATGACCATGCAGTAATGCCAGTATCTATACATACTTAATGATAATGCTTTATTTTCCTATAAAATTTACACATAGCATTACTGTACTTAGACACAGAAATTTTACCTAGGCTCCCATGTAAGATGAAGGTTGACAATTTTAAAAGGGAAAAGAGTCTGCCTGCATGCTAGTTTTTTGCTACTCAAAACCTGTGATGAGGATAACTTATTATTAGGCTTCAACAACAATTTACTGCGCAGAAATAAACTTTTGGTATCGACTAAATTTATAATTGGCTAGCGGTAAATTTATAAATGCAGGGGTATCAATCTATTTCTGTTTGCAGACGAAAAATTGAAAAATTACATACAGGAAGTTCATAAACTAATTTGAGAAATTTTCACAAAACGGCCAAGATATTCCGGAAACCGGTCCTACTAAAAAGCGCCCGGAAGCGCCCGGGAGCGCCCGGGAAAAGAAAAAGCGCCCGGGGAAAAGAAAAAGCGCCCGAGGAAGAAAAAAAAAGCGCCCGGGAGAACAAAATAATAATATTTTATAACAATAAATGTTTTCCTGAATAAAAAAAAAATAATAATTATTGCTTGTTATGTCCTTAATATAAATGGGGATATGTACGATGCTACATCTAAAGTGTGTAGATAGTGTTGTTGCACTTTTACTTTTTAGATTTCAAAATTGTATATAAGTAAGTAAGTAAATATAAACAAGAGTATATAGAAGAATCATGAACGATATTGTCCTCGATCAAACCGTATATTTCGTTATTTAAAAAAAATCAGTGCCCGAGGTCTAATATTCGCAACTGCATGGTGAACACTTTTCAAAGTTTTGTATTTTATTAAACACACTTGAATTGACGGTGGAAGATCGTGGAAGGGTTTCAACATGCCTAGCTGCCACTAACAAAAGAAAAGTTAAACCCACTGCTAAAGCAAATATGATATTTTGGCCTTGTGGAATATGCCGTAAAAATTGTAAAATTGCAAGCATCTGCTGCGAGAATGGTGAGAGATTATTGGTCCTATAAAAAAAATACCGGAAATCTATATTTATAATAACATTTTAGCTTTAAAATATATAATATAAGAAAAAGCGATATCTGGTTCATATGAAGCATTTGAATTCACTGTCTCGTTTGTCATATAATAAAAGACAGCAAAATAACTGGACAATAGTGAAGTCACATGCTTTCTAAACTTTTATCTATTGTCTATTATCAGAATTTGCAAAATACTTGTCTAAAATTAAAAAAAAATCAATGTGCATAACTTATTTCATCGACACAAAGTTGTCTCATGCCAATACAATATCTATATATTTCCCCCGGGCACCTTTTCTTTTCCCCGGGCGCTTTTTTTTTTCTTCCCCGGGCGCTTTTTCTTTTCCCCGGGCGCTTTTTCTTCACCCGGGCGCTCCCGGGCGCTTTTTAGTAGGACCCTCCGGAAACAGCGTCTTTTTTTTTGTCACACGATAAAGTACCCCCGCGCTATTTTGAGTTATGAAATGTATTAAAAAAGACCCGCCAAGTCCCAATCATTTGGTGAATGACAAATTGTGTTGAGAACATTCGATTTCCCAGTCCGTATCCGATATGTTTTGCCTCCGTCTCCGAACTCGGTTTACCGGAAGCACGTGTTGAAAAAGCAAAACACAACTGTTTACTTCAATTTTATGAACATCTACTTTTTGTACGACATTTGTGATAGTAATATATTGAACACATACTTTTCATGCAGAACAATGTAAGTTTCTGATAAAAACCAGGTTTTACAACCAAAGCGCTTAATCTCACAAAGACACTCCATCAGTTTTCTCATTATTTTTCCTAATCTTTCAAAAAATATGCATGTGTAAGCTGTAATTTCAAACGTACACAGTCTTATGTTGTCAACTTCTTTTTAATGGCTCATGACAGGTTATGCTGGTATGAATAAATTGAGGTGTGGTGGTATACTTCATATGCGGATTTAGGGGGACATGGGAGATGTACACTGACACTTGTTTCTACTCATGGGAAGGTCCACTATCCATATAATTTGCCTGTGAAGATGTAGTACAATTGCTAATGAGACAACTATCCCGATGTTAGCAACTATATGTCACAGTATGCCTCACAAAAATTAGCAAAACTCATACTGTTAGTGACATGCTTACCCAACTTGAATGGAAAACCCTTGAAGATCGTAGAAAAGCATCAAGACTCACATTGATGTACAAACCTGCCAATGGTATGGTTAATGTTGATACAGAAAACACTCTAACTACACCAGACAGATCTAGACTATCCCGTAGTATAAACATCAACAGTTTCCAAGTACCATCGTGTAGAACAGAACAAATAGACTGGAACGCACTACCACTTACCATGCTTACTGCCACCACTGCAGGTTGTCCTGAATGTTTCAAGACTCACCTATATGAGACAATCTAGACCACCGTCCAGGATGTTTTAAACTTAACTGTATATAACAATTATCCCTTTTTTTCTGTAAAATATTTACATGCACATCCAAAAGTGGCAAAATAATCAATTTATTGATGTTTGCTGAATAATGATAAAAGTAGAAGTACTGTATAGTCTGCTTCTGTGTTGGTTTAATGACAATAAAATACCGTATATGTTTTTTTTTTGTGTAGGCTTTTTTCACGATTTGATGACAAAATGAGCAAGTTAAATTTTCCCTGTGTAAATTTTTTGCTGTCAGAATGGGAAAATACACTTGAAAAAATAACTTGTTAAAGATGTAAATTACATAATCTTGATTGACTAACAGGTCATCAATTACAAATAAATAGGAGTACTGCAAATTTATATACACATAATTTGGAGAACTTTCAAGGAACATATAGCATATGTACAATGCGACATGCTAAAAGTTGAAGGTTTTGATCATTTATGTAATGATATAACAAATATAAATATCTCAGTGTAAATGTGATATATTTCATTTTTACAGTATATGCAAAATGTTCGGGTTATGATACCAATCAATAGATCGTCGCTAATTATCATTTTAACATGTCACCGATTGCTGTGTTGTGAAAAGGTGTCCCGTGTATAATTAGCTTGTTTAATTAGTATGAAAACAAAGATCTTAATTAAGTATGCAAATTCTTATGATCTGTCAAATATCACAAAGACTGATTTTATATATAATGTTAGTTCACCTTTAGGGTGTAGAGATTTCAAATCAATTTTGTGTATATTCATTAATTAGTGTATGAAACTTTCAAACAGCGATAACTCTTTGAGCATGCAAAAAATTTACAAAGAGTAAAATTTTCCGTTTCTTTAGCTGCTGTGAAAAAAGCGAAAATTAAACACACGCGTAAAAAAAAAGATATATGATATGTTTATTCTATTTGAGTTCCCTGCAGAATTACATTTTAATTCTGTTCTACATTGTTCTATCAACATATAAAAAAAGACTCTTGAGACATAAATTGACAATGCTTAAAGAATCGTCTGCATGTAATTCTCCATGTGTTTAATCCAGCCAAGCCAGTTCAAATAATTAATGGGTAATTTACAGACAAATTTTGATAAATTGGGAATATGACAAAATTGATTTGGCGAAATTGAAAGCCTGTGGTTCAATTATTTAAACCATCTACATTGTACAGTGTGTATGAATATAGTTACTAAAATTGTTTAATACTGATTGATTGAGAGTTGTTTGCTTAATGTCTAGTGGCATCTTTTAATACTGATATGTCTTCACAGATATTTAACAAAGAAATCTATTTGGAAAGGTCCATGCTGACAAAATTATTACCATGATTATCATGATTATCATGATTATAGGTTTGAGATGAAGGTTCTTAACATACTCCTTATTTAATTTTCTGCATTTTTAATGACAGATTGAATGCAATCTGCTGTAGACATTTTGATCTTTGGTATACTGAAATGATATTAATCTCCAATAAACGAAAATAATTTAATCTTTGAATGTATATTTTCAGATAAAAGATGGTGAGAAAAAAGATAGATAACAGATTGAGAATATTGATCGAAAATGGTGTGGCAGAGAAACACCGGAGTATGTTTGTTGTTGTTGGAGATCACGGTCGTGATCAGGTAAGATGGAATAAAAGTGGTGCACAGTAGATTTGATATTTTGATTGACATTTTTGGTATTAGAAATAACCATAACATGTTTAAAAAGGAAGTTTTGCTCTTGTTTGTTGCCAGAAGTATTTGCAAAGAAATGGCTAATAAAGCTAAATTAGATATCTTAGTAATGTATTTATTCAAGACAAGAAACTGGTTTTGATAATACTATATAAATAACACATAGCTGAGAGGGTGATAGAGCAGATTGTTACCCCGAGAAAACATTGTCAACCAAGGCGAAACCAAGGTTGACAATGCTTTTTTTCGAGGGGTACCAATCTGCTCTATCACCTCTCAGCTATGTGTTATTATACCCCACGCAATGAGTTGCAGAGGGTTTAATGCTTTTGACCCGTCAGTCCGTCTATCCGTCAGTCTGTCTGTCCGTCAGTCCTGTTTCTTGTCATCGCAACTCCTCTCAAACCACACAACAGAATTTCACGAAACCTTTTTAGATAATAAGGACATACTATGTAGTTGTGCATATCTACAGGAAATTACGATTCAATTTTTTTCCCAGGAGTTACCCCCCTTTGAACTTATTTGCCCAATATACTACTGCAACAGTTTGTCATCGCAACTCCTCTCAAACCACACAACAGAATTTCACGAAATCTTTTTAGATAATAAGGACATACTCTGAGTTGTGCATATCGACAGGAAATTACAATTCAATTTTTTTTCCAGGAGTTACGCCCCTTTGAACTTATTTGCCCAATATACTACTGCAACAGTTTGTCATCGCAACTCCTCTCAAACCACACAACAGAATTTCATGAAACCTTTTCAGATAATAAGGACATACTATGTAGATGTGCATATCGACAGAAATTACGATTCAATTTTTTTTTCCAGGAGTTACGCCCCTTTGAACTTATTTGCCCAATATACTACTGCAACCTTTTGTCATCGCAACTCCTCTCAAACCACACAACAGAATTTCACGAAACCTTTTTAGATAATAAGGACATACTATGTAGTAGTGCATATCGACAGGAAATTACGATTCAATTCTTTTTCTAGGAGTTACGCCCCTTTGAACTTATTTACTTTAATGTACTACTGCAACAGTTTGTCATCGCAACTCCTCTCAAACCACACAACAGAATTTCATGAAACCTTTTCAGATAATAAGGACATACTACGTAGATGTGCATATCGACAGGAAATTACGATTCAATTTTTTTTTCAGGAGTTAGCTCCTTTGAACTTATTTGCCCAATATACTACTGCAACCTTTTGTCATCGCAACTCCTCTCAAACCACACAACAGAATTTCACGAAACCTTTTTAGATAATAAGGACATACTATGTAGTTGTGCATATTGACAGGAAATTACGATTCAATTCTTTTTCTAGGAGTTACGCCCCTTCGAACTTATTTACTTTAATGTACTACTGCAACAGTTTGTCATCGCAACTCCTCTCAAACCACACAACAGAATTTCATGAAACCTTTTCAGATAATAAGGACATACTATGTAGATGTGCATATTGACAGGAAATTATGATTCAACTTTTTTTTTGATACAATTTTTTTTTCTTACACTTATTTTATTTCTCCGAAGACAATGTGGGGACGTGCGGTATGTGAGCGCGCTAACTAAGGTTCTTTCATTTAATTTATTATACTGAATGTCCTTTCATTATTGTCTTTTACAGTTGATTTTTAAATTCAAAGCAATTTACTGTGATGTCACGTACATAACAACGTTACGGGTATTCGAAATATCAACAGAAGTGAAGCAAGATGTTTTATTTTTTTATTTTGACAGTCAACTATAAAGTTCTGTGCCAAAACGTAGAACTTAAGCATTGTCTTTAATTACTTGATGTAAATTCAATTCATTGTCTTTTAAATTGTCGATTTTTGATTGGTCTTCCCCAGAGGGTGACATCTCCCGCTCAGCCATGGGATAGAGTAAATTGTCTCCCTCGTATTAGCCAATCAAAATCTGGCATTTTAACGTGAAGTATAATAACAATATTTTCTCTAATTAGTACAAATGCATGTATATTGTCCTGGATATGTTTGAAATATTTGCCACTATATGTTAAGCAAACAATCTTTCACACAATAGGTATATATAAGTGAAATCAAATATGGGGTTAACACCAGTGAAATAGATACACGATAAAACAGTAAACTCAAAAACACCCAGAGGTCAGCATACAGTGATAGAAAAATGTCCATACAAGTCATTTATATAACCTCTAAATCAAATTGTGGATTCAATAAAGTCAACAAGAAATCTATCTGCCTCTTGAAGGCATATTGTGGATTCACTTATTTTCATGGGTATTAATTTTCATGGATTGAGGAAAGATTATTATTCAACGAATAATAATGAATCCACAGTAGTATATAGTATTACAGTATATTGAAGCTTGTTTGAATTATCTATCACCTTTTACTATTTTTTACATTACAGGTTGTTATTTTGCATCACATGTTATCTAAAGCTACAGTAAGAGCAAGGCCATCTGTATTATGGTGTTACAAAAAAGAGCTTGGATTTAGTAGGTAAGACATAGGGATCTATTTACATCCTCATACTAGTTACAAAATAAATTAAATGGTTGAAGATAATAATTCTTTGTTACGCAAACTGTATGAAAAAGTTCTTCTGTTTTTGTTCCGTTACAGAAAACCATCAACAAACTGATGTTTACTTTCCGAAATTTTTTTATTAACAGTTAAACTTGATGAAACAGTTAGAAATGTGTATAAAAGATGAACACAGTTATAGTTTTAAGAAATTTTCTGTACATGTTCATTGTTGTTTAAAACAAGGAAATTTTCTTCCATGAAAAATAAACATATGATTTTGACATAATGCCATTATTTTTATTGATAAACATTTCTATATAAGCAGATTATCGGTAATGCGAACTGATTAATTCGATAAAGAAGTCATGAACCAATACTTAAAAAAAAATATGAAAAAGAGAAGAATTCTATGTACTTTTAAACACAGGGAATTTAAACAAAATTTATACAAGAAATAATAAAAAAATTAACTTATAAAAAATGAAGTAATATGGCATTAGTTATACATACAGGAAAGTTAATCAAATCAACAAAACCAATATATATCTTTGTTGTGAAGCAAGTCCCTGTTCTTCAGGGAATACATGGTAACCAGTAGAAAATGAATTGTAGCAATTGCAATATACCCGGTATGTGTTTTTATGTCATTTAAGTCATCGGAAAAAAAGAATGAAACAGCTACAGAAGAAGATAAAGAGTGGAAAGTTAGATGTAAAAGAAGATGATCCATTTGAGTTGTTTGTAGCATCCACAAATATTAGATACTGTTATTATGCAGAAACTCATAAAATCCTTGGACAGACATTTGGCATGTGTATTCTACAGGTATACATTGAAAATAAATAAATAGAAGGAGATGTAGGGTAAACATCTATGAAACAGCAACCACCCAAAGACACAACAAATTATGGCAATAGAAAAGTTTCTATACAATTTTAAAAATGTTTTGGAGGAAGTGAAGCTTATGGTATTTGCAGCTTTCCTTTCAGTATTAGCAAAGAATTATTGCTATGAAGAAATCCAAATTTTATAATAAATTTTGACTTCCTGATTAGATGCAGACTCCACCAAATGCAGTGAAGGTTTTAATTTGTCTAAATATTTTGTGTGAGGTATTTTTTGCTCAAAAGGATACTACAACCAAAGTTTTTCTGATACTGTTCTTTGAAAAATCAAGCATTTTCCAAACTTTATTACAGGTTTAGCTTTATTTCAACCACTTCTGGTACCCCTGTAAAAAAAGTTCCACTTACATTTTATTGCATAGAAGAAGGCAAACAGTGTGTGAAGTAGAATGAACAATTTTTTTTATCCTTTAGTTTTGATGCGAAAGTAGTCAGTTCACTTCTGCTATCATGAATTGTTCATATAACCAATAATTCTTTGCCGGGAATATCATTCTTTTACACAGAATAATTTGTTTTGCAATTGAATGTAGGGTCTGTTTTAAATTACATTTCACATACACATGTAGTAATTATTTTGTTTATGTACTACATGTATTAGAAGCTCTTTCAGATGCAGAATGATCACTTAAACTTAATCATTCATACTCTGGAATGTTTGAATTATGATTATAGCAGATGTTTTACTCTAATGTGTGTAGAAAAAGATGGATTAATTGGTTGTTGGTTTAATTGTTAATCAGCAATTATTTCTTTAATATTCAGGATGTCAACTTCTTATAACTTCTGATGATGACTTTACTAGAACTGTAATTAAATATATCTCCATATTAAAAAAAAGACATATATTTTGGTTATAAAACTTTATAGGATTTCGAGGCATTAACACCTAACTTGTTAGCCAGAACAATTGAGACAGTAGAAGGAGGTGGTGTTGTTGTTATCCTACTAAAGACAATGGCTTCTCTGAAACAACTGTATACAATGTCTATGGTAGGTTTTGTAAGATAGGGATATTAAATTGTACTTTAAAGTTTCATTGATGACTTTCAATTTTTGACATCTGAAGATTTTTATATCAGATACTGGGAATAATAAAGGTCTGTTTCTAAATGAATGTTAAATTAAGTTAATGTGGTATGATTGCCAATAAAACAACTGCCTCCACCAGAGTCTAAATGATGTAGATGTAATCAATTATAGATCACATGAAGATTGTACAATTCAAGTGAGAAAACTAACAGCCAAATTTATAACCATTCAATTTACGAATAACAAATATGACAGACATGATCCAACAACAACCACTGAATTAGTTTCCTGACAGGCACATAAAGAATGTGGAGGTATTAAACAAGTTTGTTAGCATCAATCCTTCTAACCTGGGACAGTGGTGGAACAGCAAAACATAAGAAAAAACCGTAAAAATCTTTGTAAATGGCTTAACTCAATAGATCAGTACGAAGCACAAAGAAGCGATTAAGATAAAAACAATAGACACAAAGCACCTTTATTACTGTGTATTCCACTAATGCTGTAAAGTGATTTTTTGTGAAAACTAAGAACATCAAAAATGAAGGCTAAATTTGTTATGTATCATTCACTTAATTTCACTTTCTTTTTCTTCAATTTTTTTTTTGTAATCCTGTCATTCTCAACATGTGTAGTTGCAGTTTTTTTTTGCAAAAATGATTTATCACAATGTTTGATTATATCATAATACACAGATGGTGCACCTCCACCCTTTGATTTCCATCACAGCTCTTGATTTTCTAATTATAAACCTTAAAATTGATATTATATGACAGAAGTTTGGACAATAATCCTTAATCAGTATAAATTTGATAAACTATTATTATGTTTCAAGTTTTGTGCCTTTTTAGTTACATACTTTTTTGTACTCTCATGAATGTATTTAAGAGTATTGCAAAATATATAAAATTTATGAATATTTGAACAGTTGAAATAAGGTTAATCCTGAAACTTTTATGTGGTGATGAAAGCATGATAAAAGTGGTGATACTTAAGTTTGAAAATGCTTTTTTATTTAGGATGTTCATGCAAGATATAGAACAGAATCACATCAGGATGTTGTTGGAAGATTTAATGAAAGGTATTCTTTTGATGAAATTCATTTGGGATGCTGTCTATCATTCATGATAGAAATGAAAGAGAAGAACGAAACTATGTGGACAGTGTTTTGATATTTAAAAAAAAAGATGTGGAGTAAACTCTATGAGAAAAAGTCCTAACAACACAAACCAAACACTAGACATTGTAGAGGTCATTGTATTGCTTTAAAGGATACAAATCTCTCAAACCCCATGTGTAATCAAGTTGTCAAGGAACTTATAGAGAAGAAGTTACTTGGAATTTCTTTTTGTAAAGGTTGTCTTGCTTGATCCAGTGTTTAACTGCAATTCATAATTTAACAAAATTCTTAATTGAACATAAAACATATAAAAAGGCAGGAGAGATCTATCATTTATAGATAGTGAAATAATTTTGGTTGTTAGCTACCTTTTTTAAAATCTTTCTGTTCTCTTAGGGCTATTCCATTAAAAAGAATGTACCAGGGTCGGACGGCAATTATAAAAAATCCCGTTGGTTGTTGATGTGTTGAAGCGTTCATGGCCAGTGGCCGTTGGTGTTTTGAGAAACTAAGTATTGTTGGTTGTTGGTCTTCTTTGACAGTCAGTTTTCGTGACTGTTGGTTTCATTGTGTTACTTTTCGTTATTTATTATTATTTGTTTTGCAAGGACTTATATAACCGATTGTTTTTGTCTCCTGCTGTTATCGTGATATTTTGGAAAACATAACTGTTCCTGTGACATACGCAGCGGCAGGCGCAATGTTGTATTCTACCGAAGGTACCAGTTCCGGAAGTGCAAGAGTTACTTCCCTTTAATGACAAGCGCATGGCGAACGATGTCAAATTCTATTGAAAATAATATTCGGAGGTTCAAATAAGCGGTGGTCTGTGGTCCGCGACCTTCCACTATTGCAATCAGACTTTCGTTTTGGTTACTAGCTAGGCTAGCATTCCACAGGCTCCAAATACCGGACCCATTCCTATTGGCAATGGCAAATACCCTACGTTTTCCCCAATTTTCAATTTGGGACCAAAACTTCCAAACGATCTCAAAATTTAGTTTTATCTTTATTATTCATGACAGCGATGCTCATTTTGTTCAACCGCTAGCTTTATACTGAAAATCGCCAACAAGTTATGTGTAAATACGAGTAAAATCGTATCTCCAGTCAAAAATAACATTGAAAAACAATGGATGCCCTAAACCGGAAATGAAGACGATTAAGATTCCGGGATAGGATAAGGGTTTGCCGATCAAATACAATAAAAAAAAAAAAAAATTCCAGGCAGGTGATAAAATACATCTATGATGATGAAATATAAACACTAGAATTGAAAACCAAAAGATATACGAAAAAGCATGAAATATTTTTAATAAACAGAAACTCATAATAACTTTTAGTTCTCAAATTTTCATGTCAAAATCCAATGAAAATTATGTGACAGTAATTTTTTTTATCATTAATAAATATTGATATTACATGTAGATGTTTTTATAGAGTATACATATATCTACAATTGCAAGAGGTAATTTCTTGGGTGAGGGTATCATCAGTGAGCAGTAGCTCGCAGTGTCACTTGTTGATTCTTCGTATCCTTTGTCCACGTCATCGTAAACTTTTTTCAAACATCTCTGAGCCAACAACGCCAATTGGAAGCAAACGTGGCCAACATATATTAAGTTAACAGAACAATCCATTTGCAGTTCTATAGACCACAGTTCTAATTTTCATCAGTGATTTTTATAAGATTTGAAATGTTTCAAACCCTGGTGACCAAATTATATTTTTCATATTTAAGATTTAAAACACAATGAAGTTTGATCTCATTTCTTCCCTCCAACCAGCCAACCCCCCCCCCCCCCCCCAAAAAACCTCGCAGTTCCCTCCCCCTCATTCCCAGGTTCCCTGAACCCTGTCCACCCCCTCTAAATTGTCCAGCAACTATAATGTTTAAATAACAATTCCTTTTGTTGTGGTAAATTAGAATAAAATAAGTTAAATATATTCCAGTTGGTTCTTGTATTATTATGAAACGACTTCCTGTTGGTTGGTGTTAAGATACATGGTACATTCCTCTTGGTCATGGGGGTACTTAAAAATTGCCTTCCGACCCTGGTACCTCCTTTTTAATGGAATAGCCCTTAGTATTTTCCATTGCAAAAGCAGAAATCAGTGATTATACTTGGTTAAATAGTTTTGTGGTAAATTTGGAAGAGAGTGAATATTTTGTTAACATTGTAGACCTTCAAACACATGTTTACCTACAAAAAAAGTATCTGCATTATCAATGAATAAAGAAGAAATTCTACATGGTACCATTGAGATGTCTACACTTCTAATAGAAATTAAAACAATCAGTATTAGTTCTCATGATTTTGAATCTTTGATTCAATTTGAAACATTTGAATCTGAGTTGTTATCATTAAACTTTTCTTTATCATGTGTTAATTTGTCATTCTTTATTACAGGTTTCTTTTATCTTTAACGTCCTGTAAAAATTGTATGGTAATTGATGATCAATTTAACATGCTTCCAGTTTCTTCTCTCACATCCTTAATATACAGCCAGTACCAGCAAAATCTATGGTAAGGATATAAATTGTCTTTAACAATTAATGTTACTTTATGGGTGGAATTTTACATGGGACTAACAGTCCTTTAGAATCAATTTCCTAATGCTTGTAGATTGAGACTTTGTTTGGCTTGCTTGCTTTGTTAGTTTAAATGTTTGCTCAAGCATTTTTATTAAGATTGACATATGCAAACAATATGAATAGGCAGAGTTAAACCTGTATAACTAAATATGATTAGATGTTATCCTGGAGGTTATGAATCTAAATATAATGTATACAGGTTTAACCTCTGCCTTTATATTGTTTGCAGATATGAATCTTAATTACAATGCTTGAGCAAACATTTATACAAACAAAGCAAGCAAGCTGTTAAAGTCTTACTCTACAAGCATTAGAAAATTAGCTCTAATTTAAGAAGAACTTCATCTATGAACTGGATGGCATTATTCTCCAGAAATACAGAGTCAAGGTCAAATCAAACAATTTAAAATTATTCTTTTTTGTTATGATAAAATGACATGTAAGGTATCTGTCAACTCAAGAACACAGTAAAACTGAACAATATTAATCTTTCTATCTTAATTTTGTCAGTTTTTTTTATATGTCAGATATACATATTATTTGATCCATGTTAAATGTTTTCTGTAAACCATTTGTCTTTGATAGTCAGTGTTATAAAAAAGAGTTCTCCTGGGTGTAGTACAATTTTCATACTGTAGTTTTACATGTCTTATTTTTACTTACAGGAAGATGCTTTATCACCTCAAGAACAAGAGTTACGGGACCTGAAAGATTCCTTACAGGACACACAACCAGTTGGCTCTATTGTCAATTGTTGTAAAACTCTTGATCAGGTAGGAGGATTTTGACAAAACAGTATTCTTTCTTCAAATGTAAGGTGGGGGGGGGGGGGGGAGAGAATATTAAGAATTAGATGCTGATACAAAGGAAGAATACATGATAACACATTACTTAAAGAAGACAAACTTTTTTAGAAGCGTATATTCAAGTTATACCCAAGATCAGGCTGATGCTTCCTATCAGGATGTGCAGATGTGAATATTATGTCAACCACAAGTATCACAAACCTAAAAAAACTGAAACAAAATATCGTATGAAAAATATAACCACTTAACAATATAATCATAATTGAAAATTATGAACCGTCTTCTCAGTTTTATATAAATGACTTGATGTCTTTTATGGCCATTTTCCTGTGAAAATATGTAGCTGGCCCTTTGAAATTAGGGAGGGTGAATATTGTTACTTATAATCTTATTAATATGTTCATTTTATTTTATAGTAATACACTAAATTTATCTGGTTTTTTTTTCCCCCCAATAACAACAGGTTTATGATAGGCATATAAATTTCCCAAGCTGTGATACAATTTTCATCAATAGCTTTGATAGTAATTTTAGGTAAATATTAAATTCTTTTACAGGCAAAAGCAGTACTGAAATTTGTAGAAGCTATATCAGAGAAGACTTTACGAAGCACGGCTGTTATGACAGCAGCAAGGGGGGAGGGGCAAATCAGCTGCTCTAGGACTGGCAATAGCTACTGCAGTATCATTTGGGTAAGATTATCTTTCTTAAATGTTAGCCCTGAATTATATCTATACATATTTTTTCAGGATTTTTTTTAAGTTTACATAAATGATCAGCCAATTTTTATGGTTTAAGCTAACCAGTTTTCATAATGAATTTTAGAATTTTATTCTTTTTGAAAAATACAAAGAAAATATATGGTGTGCCAAAGATACAGTTACCTATCAATGATCATTTGGAATTAAATTTAGCATATTAATATTAGGATATGTCCTAATCTACACCATATTGCAAGATCTTGAAAAAGGAAGGAACAAAATAAATAAAAAGTCTAAGGATATATGATAGTAATGGTAGAATTAATATGTAAAATTCCAAAATATAAACTAGCCTTAAATTTCTTAATTCCATTTTAGATGCTAGAATGAGAAGCTGATTGACTGAAATATACATTCTGTTGCAGAAAGATCGGTTTTTGAACAAATTGCATTAATACTACTTATATTCTAAACTTGTAGGTATTCCAATATTTTTGTGACAGCACCAAGTCCTGAGAATTTAAAGACAGTATTTGAGTTTGTATTTAAAGGATTTGACACCTTAGAATATCAGGTACATTCACATATTATTTAGTATTTATAGTGCATTATTTGTTCATCTTTACTTTAATAGTTCTATTCCTCTGTATTGAAATCCCTTTTAACATCAGATTTTTGTTTAGTTTTAGGTTTTATGTTCCTATGATAATTTCTCATGTAGTGTAAGATTCATATTAATTGACAATGTTCAAATGAAGACCAGTAATAAGTGACATTTCTTTGATATACTGTAAAACAACTAATTTTCTTTAGCAATTAATTTCAAGATTTTAGCAAGTTGAAAAATAGTGCAAATGTATATTGTTGTGAATATTCAAAACAAATATATGTCCTTATATAAATACCTAAAAAATAAGTAAATTGTGAAAATAAATCCCCAATTAATCTTAGGATACATTAAGAGACCCCCCATCCCATCCCCCCCCCCCCCCCCCCCCCCCCTTATACAGGCATCCACCCTAGGCCACGCAGCACCCGATGACATATGTAGATACATGTATCATAAGATGCAATGTAAAGGAGCATATATCAATGCCAGGACACAGCATTAATTCTTCTTTGCCTCCCTGCCAACACTTGATGTATCTTAAACTTATACATCAAGGTTGGATACACCACACCGGTAACCGGCATGGATACAGTGGCTAAGCAGAACATAAAGTAATGGTGAAATAATATATAAGTGTAAACAAAGACAGGTTTTGGAAAAACTAACCACAGTTTATTAAGTATAGTTAAAATTTCAAATAAGGCAAGAAATATACAATACATGTACAAATGTATATGCATGATAAACAAAATTTTAAAACATGAATAACTGAAAGTGTAAGTCAAACTGTGGTTCTCCGCAGTAATATAAAATCACTGCGGATAAAATTCTAAAACTACAATAATGCACATAGAGTCAAAATGCACAAAACTAGAAAATAAGGGAGTGGTGGGTGGGAAAAGAAATACGATTATGCTTGATCGATTTGACATACAACTTGCTTGCTGCTTGCAAAATTTTTGAATGTTGGGAGATGCTGGGATGCATACTGTGCAAGATAAATTTGATTGAATTTATTGGATTAGGTTAAACCGGGAAATTTGAAAAATCAAAGCTGATTGGTAGATAAATATATCCCAGACAAAGCAAGATTCAAATAGGAAAATCCGATTGGCTGTTGTCCGTAACCAGCCAAAACAAACGTGAAAAGGAGGTGCAGGGTTTTATAAAAAATAGCAATCAAATAATACGAAACTAAAGAATGTACAAATGCTTCTACAATACATGTATCTATATTAATACTGTATTTTCAAAAAATACTTCCCTAAGTCAGATAAACCAGTTGATAGCAACAAAACAAGTATCCACAAAAATAAGATGGTTTACAGTATAGTTGTTTCCCATTATAAATTGTGTTGTGTATATGAATCTCATATCTCTGTTTCTGAAATGAGACTATCAGGAGGTTCCTTTGTATTTCTGCAACTGTATTTTTCACAGTTTCATGCTTCAACAATTGATATTGGCAGAGATTACTGAAATAACTTTGTAGTTATTTTGTAATATTTTAAGTTACGATGCATTTACGATTCATGATGTTACCATATTTTAAAAAACTAAGAAGATGTGGTATGATTGCTTATGAGATAACTCTCCACCAGAGACCAAATGACTTACAAGTTAGGTACCCCTTCAACATTTTGCAAAACCTGTACCACATAGTAAGCTATAAAGGACCTTGAAATATGACTAATGTAAAACAATTCAAATTTCACAAACATTACGTTTATTGTTAAGCAAATTGTGACAGATGTATTTTATAGCAATGAAACTGATGTGAGAGAATTAACAATTTGTTTCAGGAACATTTAGATTATGAGATAATACAGTCAACTAATCCAGATTTTAATAAAGCCATAGTGAGAGCTAACATATTTAGAGAACACAGACAAACAATACAGGTACAAACTGCTATTATATTACTTAGGGCTATTTCATTAAAACTAGATGTTGGAGGGTAGGTGGGGAAGTTTTATTTTTTAACATGGATTGTAGGTCATTTTGTGTTTGTAGGTCCATTTGATGTATGGGAAATTATTTTAAGAAAGTGTTGCTTGTTGGGGGATTCCTTCCTACCCAACACATCCATTTTAATACAATATTTTTACAACAACTTCGGTCATAAAGGTATTTCTTTGTAAAGATATATTGCTTGTAAGTAAAACTGAGGAAAAAGGGTGTTTTTATACTTTCTTTTTCACTAATGAATAGGGTAATTTAGAGCAGTCTGGGTCCAGAAGACAATCGTCTAAATTAAAAGAAGGAGGATTGAAATCTAAAAAAAATAGCCAAGTGTTCATGTGCATGTCCCAAGTAAGGTATTGACTTTTGTTAATTTTTGATGTGTTGTCAGTTAGTGATTTAGAGACTGACTTACCTAAGACACATGTAAATTGTTGAAGATCATTTCTTATGTTGTTTTGTTACTTGGGTTTCTTTCTCATTGATAAATACCCACATCGCCTTTTATTCATTAACCATTTTAAAATTGACCGTAGCTTAAAAATTGACATAAAAGTAAATCTTAAAATTAGAAGATAAAAAAAAATCAGTGAAGAATTAGGCCAAATGAGAACCTTATTGCTCCATGGCCTATGAAGATTTTTTGTGGTTTCCCTTATCACATGATTGAATTACCAACAAATTACATATTATACGATACATTAATTTGTTATATGTATATAAAGTAAGAAACAATTGATAACAAAACTCCCAAACCAATGCCTTTTGCCCTAATAAACAAAATAAAAATAAAAATTCTGTTATAGTACGTGAACAAGATTAAATTATAGCAGTCATACTTCGAATTTGAAAGAATGGATATTGAAGCATTCAACAATATTTTTGAATTGACATTTCTCCTCTTTTTAAACTTAATTAATTAGATTTATACAGTGTGCTAAATTTGTCAGAAAACTGTTTATTGTTTACATGAGTTTTGACTATTCTGATACTTACATTTCAGTACATCCATCCATCAGATTCACACAAGCTTGGTCAGGCAGAGTTAGTATGTATAGATGAAGCTGCTGCCATCCCATTACCATTAGTGAAGAATCTTCTAGGACCATACCTTGTGTTCATGTCCTCTACTGTAAATGGGTAAGATTATACTTGTGCTTGATAAACCTATGTTTCTGCTTATCATATTTGCCTGCTTCTATATCACCCTGCTTAGTTTAAAATTTTAAGTGTAAGGCTTTTGACCTTTTAATGTTAGTAAGGACCTTTCATTATTTACATTTGAAGTTTGACAGACTTCTTAATAAATAATTAGTTTATTTAAATAATGAATTAAATAGTTTTTTTTCTGTTCAATTTCCTCTATAAGGTTTTAACTAGCTTTTATTGAGACCTGTGAAAATTTGAATTGTAAAGTCCAGGATATTTAATTTTTAAGGGATTGCAAACACATAAAAATTATGTCTGGTAATTTCAGTATGTTGTTTCTCTAGTTTTGGACACCACTTCTAGAAATAGGATTAAGTTATTTGATAGAAGAAAAAAATATGGATTGCATATAGTATTCTATTAAAATTAATTGATTTATAAGTTAATGATTCATTAAAAAGAAACATGCTTGTTTGAATTACATTGTATCATATAAAAAATGTTTCAGATATGAGGGAACAGGGAGATCCCTGTCGTTGAAATTAGTACAACAGTTACGACAACAATCAGCGACATTTGGGGGTTCATCTGAAGTCCAGAAAGCAATTAGTATGACTTCTAAAACAGATTCTGTATCTTCTGCTACAGGTGAGTTTTGGGAATATGTCGGAAAATTCACTTACTGAAAACAAGAATTTTTACGTCCCATTTTTTTTCTATTTTTGTCGAGCCTGCGACTATTGTCGCAGAAAGCTCGACATAGGGATATTGATCCGGCGGCGGCGGCGTTAGCTAAAATCTTAAAAGCTTTATATTTTAGAAGGTGGAAGGTCTGGATGCTTCATACTTTGTATATGGATGCCTCATGTTACGAAGTTTCCGTCAGTCACATGTCCAATGTCCTTGACCTCATTTTCATGGTTCAGTGACTACTTGAAAAAAAAGTTAAGATTTTTTGTAATGTTAAATTCTCTCTTATTATAAGTAATAGGATAACTATATTTGGTATGTGCGTACGTTGCAAGGTCCTCATGCCCGTCAGACAGTTTTCACTTGACCTCTACCTCATTTCATGGATCAGTGAACAAGGTTAAGTTTTGGTGGTCAAGTCCATATCTCAGATACTATAAGCAATAGGTCTAGTATATTCGGTGTATGGAAGGACTGTAAGGTGTACATGTCCAACTGGCAGGTGTCATCTGACCTTGACCTCATTTTCATGGTTCAGTGGTTATAGTTAAGTTTTTGTGTTTTGGTCTGTTTTTCTTATACTGTATGCAATAGGTCTACCATATTTGGTATATGGAATGATTGTAAGGTGTACATGTCTAGCTGGCAGGTGTCATCTGACCTTGACCTCATTTTCATGGTTCAGTGGTCAAAGTTAAGTTTTTGAGGCTTGGTCTTTTTTTCTTACAACTATAAGCAATAGGTCAACTATATTTGTTGTATGGAAGAATTGTTAGCTGTACATGCCTGCCTAGCATGGTTCATCTGACCTTGACCTCATTTTCATGGTTCATTGGTCAATGTTTAGTTTACTTGGTTAATGTTAAGTTTATGTGACAGTTGTAATAAAGCTTTATATTTAGGACTATCAACATAATATCAATGATTAGTAAAGAAGGCGAGACATTTCAGTGTGTGCATTCTTGTTTTTATATAAAATTTGATATACTGTAAATTTAGAAATTATTGCATGCATTAATTATTGCAAATCTTTGACCTCTTGCAAAAATGTGAAATCTAATTAATACAATTTTATACAATTTGCGATTGAAAATCACTACTGAAATTATGAATACAAACTTTTATTATTGTGAACCTGATACTTTCGCATTAATAAAAAAGTTGCAATGATTTCTGCATTTATAGTGCATGTGTAAGCGTACTTTCATTCCGCCGTGTATTTATTCCGGGTAACTGTTTTTCACTAGAGAATGTTGGATGTAAATAGGGGGAAAGCGTAGATCTTGATATCGTTGTTTTGTTTATATTAGACCGGTTTATTGTTTACATAAATAAATGGGTTGAACCTTATAATGACTGGCGGATGTTTTACACTGGACCCGGATAGAAAAACCTAGTGAATTTTTGTTGGTGGATAAAAATCACTGGGGATTTTCTTCCTCTGGATAAAGTACACTGGCGGAATCAAACCACTGTTACACATGTTTTTAAATGACTAAAGAAGCTGAAACTGATGTTTTGATTTTTGTATGAAACAGAAGTGGTGGACACCTGTAGCATCAAACATGAATAAGAATAGTCTGTAGAAAAAAATGCAGTAGTCATTTTATGATTAAATGGATGATTACAAATTGTTTTAAGTAAAACATACTCTTTAAAAACACACCATCTGTTTATATCAAAATAGCATAATATTATTTTCATTATGCTAATCTTTTTTTATTACAAAGTATTATTGATAATTTGAAGGTAATAATCCTGTTGAGTGTTGCTGGAAATGAAAAATGCAGATTTTCCACAAAACTTAAAGATGTTTGAAATGAATTATATATTTTTCATATTCCTTTCCATTCAATGCATAGAAAAAACATTAATAAGTCTTACTGATTTCCTTTTATTAATTCTAGGTAGAGCATTACATGAAATAGTTTTAAATGACTCCATTAGATATGCTAATGGTGATCCAGTAGAGAAATGGCTGAATGATTTACTGTGTCTGGATGCTACCAATGTATCGAGAATAACTTCAGGTTGCCCCGTACCTGAGTCATGTGACCTATATTATGTTAACAGAGACACTTTATTTTCATACCACAAAGCTTCAGAAGGATTTCTACACAGAATTATGGCATTATATGTTTCATCACATTATAAGGTAAACTACTAGATCCATTTTGACTTATGATAGCCTTTTTCTTTCAATGCATTTGAAATCTAGAGGATAATTTATCATTTTACGGTAATTGTTTTGACAATATGAGAAACCTTCCCAGACTGTCAGACCAGAAGTCATGGTTTTAGGCTGAAATTGATGACTGTTTGCTTTATAAATTTGAGATTGCCACTCTTTAGGAGATAATGGCATTGTACTTGAAGATTGACATTGTACTTGAAGATTGACATTGTACTTGAAGATTGACATTGTACTTGAAGATTTGTAGGCATCAGTTGAAGATTTGATGGTCACAAAATTGAGGTGACTGCAATGCATCGCCAGTAAATTGCTATTTGCAAACATAAAAAAAATATAGAATTGATGCAGGTAAATTTTCAAATACAATACTTATCTCCATTCTATTGCAGCTGAAAGAAAACACAGCTAAGTTTTACATTTTTAAATCGGTCACCCTCAATCATTGATAGACTTGTCCTAAAATCCCTATGTTGTGTGATGTCATAACTCTTTTTTGATTCCACAGATTCTCATAATTTTTTTGACACAATGATAGGACTGATTAAACAAAACAAGTCAACTTTGCTTGTGGTCACCTGCTAAAACATGTTAAATAATAAAAAAAAAAATCCTATGATGGTTTATTGTGATACAAATTTCCCAATCTGCTGGATGGGGCCCCATTAAAAAGGCATTAAATGCCAATTTTTAAGTCTTTGGTTTGACCCAGTTGGGGATTAAATTCACAATTCTTGGTGAGGACTTAGATATCCTGAGTTAAAGATGGAACATTTGGAAAAGTTGTTGTAATGTTTCTATACACCAGATTGTATTCTTTTTTCCTGTATGGCAGCTTTCTCTGTATTTTCAGAATACCCCCAATGATTTACAGTTATTATCTGATGCTCCTGCACATCATATATTTGCATTACTTGGACCTGTTGATCCAAACCAGACATCGTTACCAGAAGTTCTTTGTATTTTACAAGTGAGTAATTCCATTCAAATTTAAATATGGTAATAGAAAAGTGATGATTTTTAAGGTTAGTATCATAATTATCATTATCACCGTTATTGCTATTTTTATGCCCCCACAGTGGCGGAGGGGGCATTAAGTGTAACCCTTGTCTGTTTGTACTTCTGTGTGACTGTCAGTGCGTATGAACGTCCCAAAATTAATTTTCGTTCTGTAACTTTAGTTTGCCTCAACCAAATGTTATGAAACTTATACACAATGCTTTTTACCACAAAACACAGATCAAGTTTGAATTTTAGTGGCATCACTTTTACCCTTCTACAGTTATGCCCCTTTATAAATTGCTGTATTTTTCTTTTCCATTTTCTAACTTAAGTTTGCCTCAATCAAATGTTATGAAACTTATACAAAATGCTTATTACCATAAAACACAGATCAAGTTTGAATTTGGGTGGCGTCATTTTTACAGTTCTCTAGTTATGTCCCTTTATAGCGTTATATGCAAGCGGAGGCATCATCTGTGTACATGTCCCATGGACACATTCTCTATTTATTTTTTATTCTGTTTATTGCATCTTCATAAAAACAATATTAATTAGAACATAAGCATCCACTTTTCATAGAAGCCACCATTTATGGTTTTCTTTTCAACATAATGTCTCAAGATAGATCTAAAACCTTCCATGAAATTTTCATTCTTTGACCATCAAGCAACTCTTGTCATGAAAAAAAAATTGATGTTTTCATGAAGTATAGGTTATGAAACTGAAACAAAATATGCATATACAAGTAGGGCATAAATCGATCTTTCTTTTAAAGTGTACTCTACAAAATTTATTTCAGATATGTTTAGAGGGAGATATTTCTAAGTCAACAATAATGAATAGTTTATCTAGAGGAAAGAGGGCTTCGGGAGATTTGATTCCATGGACCATATCACAACAGGTACCAGATTTATTCCATTATATGAACTACACTCAGACAAATAATTGATCTTTAAAGATGTTTTCATGCTTATTTGTTCACAAACTATTCCAGATTTCTACATTTCAATTGAATAATAGAAGAAAAATAATTTGGAACAAGGATATTGGAGACAAAAAATGATATTTTTGTCCCCTTCACAAATCTGAGAGAGCTATATGGTCACACATGAAGAAAAGCTGACTCGAATCGATGTAACTGTCAACACATTGGTAATTCTGTTTATTGATTTTCTGTAATGCCAGAATTGTGAATTAAAAATGGCAAATAATCAATATTTTACTTTACTAGGATTGGTGCATTTTTTTAAATGGAATAAAAAGGAACAAATACTATTATGTAACTATTTACACTTTAATACACATTGTAAAGGTGTACAATGAAACTAAGATGTCAAATAGGCAATTGATAGTATTAAGATTACAGTGAATTCCTTTGACTTGATCTTAAATGATTTGAAAAAAAAATTATTTATTTAACACAAAATACATAAAAAAATATTTTATTTAAAAGTTTCAGGACCAAGATTTTGCAGGTTTATCTGGTGCCAGGATTGTCAGGATAGCTACACATCCAGACTATCAAAGTGTAAGAAACTTATATAACATTTACAGGTGTCTTTTGAGTTAAAATGATACTTACTTGCCATACTATCTCAATTTAATGGTAATTTATATGAATTTATAAACTTTATCACAATTATTTGACCTATTGATCTTCAATTGCTTTTCCTATTGCAGTATGAGACATTTTAAACAGGGTTTTGCTTTGTAAGGAAAAGACTATCATTCTAGGTGACAAGTGATAAAATCGAGAATGGAAATTGGTAATGTGTCAAAGAGACAACAACCCGCCCAAAGAGCAGAAAACAGCCCAAGGCCACCAATGGGTCTTCAACACAGCAAGAAAATCCCACACCCAGAGGCAGGCTTCAGCTGGCCCTTAAACAAAAATGTGTATTAGTTCAGTGAAAATGGACGTCACACTAAAATCCTAAACATATAAATGAACTAAAATTAAAAAAACATACAATACTAACAAAGGCCAGAGGCTCCTGACTTGGGACAGGCGCAAAAATGTGGCGGGGTTAAACATGTTTTGTGAGATCTCAACCTCCCCCTATACCTCTAGCCAATGTAAGTTTTGTAATGAATCTATCATTTAACTTTCACAATAAACCTCTTTTTAAACTTAAATAAATGTTATTTTGTATACATCTTTAAATACATTTACTATCTTCTTACAGTTTTATGCAAAAAAAAATATTTCATTAGCAAACTATATTTAAGAATATTTCAATATTTAAAAAAATATATTATATTTTCAGATGGGTTATGGATCAAGAGCCTTAAATTTATTACAGCAGTATTACGAAGGTAAAATGATCAATTTATCAGAAACCAAAGATGTAGAGGACAATGTTACACCAGTTGATGAACAGGTAGGATTTTCTCTGGATATTTGCATATGAATAGAAAATTATTGTATCTGTATCTTTTCACCATCTTCTTTTATTGTGGCAAATGCCAGAATAGGTTTCTTTCATTAAGCTGTATATAAACACACATTAAGGATTATGGAAAACACCATTTTGGACATGAATGATGCTATATATTTTTATGCCCCCTGCTGTGGTATAGGGATTATCAAGTTTTACCCTTGTCCATCTGTATGTCTGTCCGTACATCCCAGAATTAGTTTCTGTTCTCTTACTTTAGTTTACCTCAACCAAATGTTATGAAACTTATACACAATGCTTATTACAACCAAACACAGATCAAGTTCGAACTTGGGTGCCATCACTTTCACCGTTCTCAAGGAAAGTCCCTTTGTAAATTGAAAATTTTCTGAATTTGCCATATATTTACAAGTAGTGACATCCGTGTCCCATGGACACATTCTTCATTTATTTCTCATGTCTAATGTGGCTTGTCTGAATTGTAGATTATCACTATTTTCATAAATCTTCCTTTGACTGACGTGGGTTTTCTCAATCAAGTTGAGTGAGAATGCCATTATATCATGAACTAAAGTCATTGAAATTGCCTTGAAAAATGGTTTTAAACAGATTATTTATGGTCTTTCAAACTCAATGAAGTTTCTTCCCTACATCTTATCTAAGGGCTATCACAGCAAAGGAACAGGACTTTATCACTGCCTATCTGTGGTAGAGGTCCAAGCCTTTAGAAATGTTCAACAGTAAGGACAGAAATGTTTTGACACATGCATAATGTTTAGTGATGACTACTATTCAGTGGTTACAAGTTGAAACTTTCAGTCAGTCTTATGTTTGATGTTATAAAAAATCAAGGCATCTTGCATTGAAAAAAAGGGATGTGATTACAAAAGACATTTTTTTTATGCCCCACCTTCGATAGTAGTAGGGGCATTATGTTTTCTGGTCTGTGCGTCTGTCCGTCCGTCCCGCTTCAGGTTAAAGTTTTTTGTCAAGGTAGTTTTTGATGAAATTGAAGTTCAATCAACTAGAAACTTAGTACACATGTTCCCTATTATATGATCTTTCTAATTTTAATGCCAAATTAGAGTTTTGACCCCAATTTCATGGTCTACTGAACATAGAAAATGATAGTGTGAGTGGGGCATCCGTGTACTAAGGACACATTCTTGTTTTAATTTTCCATGTAACATACATAAATCAAATTGTCAAAAAATCTGAACTTTGGAGTACTGTCATATAATTTTTGCAGAAACAGGATTTTCAGGAATTCTTTATTTATACATTTTTGATTTGAATTAAACTAAAAAAAAAAATGACATCAAACATTAAAATTAAAGATTTTTTAAGGCAAAAAATGTGAAAATTTTCATATTAGTCCACAAATAATTTTTAATTTATGGGCGAAGGTTCTTAAAAAATCAAATTAGAAAAAATTATTGATGAAAATTTACAAATTTATCTAAAATAATATGGAAAATATTGAAATACCATGTTATACAATACTAGATGGTTATTAAATTTCACTCTTCATTATATTGCGCTGAGTATAGGATATATTTAAAAGAAGTATTGAAATTCTTTTTTAGTATCAATGTTTATCTTATATACAGGATGTAAGTTTAGTTGATGAAAGATTGACACCAAGAAAAAATCTTCCACCATTACTCATGAAACTGACAGAAAGAAAACCAGAGAAGTTAGATTATCTTGGTGTGTCATTTGGTCTTACAGCTGGATTACTTAAGTAAGGTTTGAATAAAATCTTTAACATATCTATTTACACAAGGTTTTCTAAACATTTGCATTGAATTCTAAGCAATACCAGTTCTTCAGTTTATCAGGGTTTCAAAAAAAAAAAAAAAAATTGAAGCCAATGAGAATTTATTTTTTAAATCCAGTTTTTTCATCTCTTTTGCAGTTGCACCTGAAGGCATTTAAATCTAACAATGTTACCACAGTGAGCTTAATGGAATTTGCTCCCAACACATGAAAATTATTTAACTGTATTTAAACTTGTTTTGTTGACTGACATGCAATATATATTTGAAGTGTTGAATGTCAACAAACTTAAATTTTAATTTGAGAAAAACTTCATTATTTTATTGACAAAATAATCAGAAATTGACCTCTCCTTAAATGAAAAAGAGGTTTTATAGTAAGGAATGTTGATTTTACAGTGACTAAACTTGGAACATAGACAGAATACATGAAATCAGGGTACTGTTTTGTAAACACACACAAACATTTTCCAAAGTTTTACTAGTTTTTATTAGCTCACCGGGGCCCAAAGGGCCCCATGTGAGCTTGTGCCATCACTTGGCGTCCTTCATCGTCTGTCGTCGTAAACTATTTAAAAAATCTTCTCCTCTGAAACTACTGGGCCAAATACCTTCAAACTTTAACTAAATGTTCCTTAGGGTATCTAGTTTATAAATTATATCCGAAGTTTTGATCCATCAACAAACATGGCCCCCATGGCTAAAAATAGAACATAGGGGTCAAATGCAGTTTTTGGATTATATCTCAAAAACTAAAGCTTTTAGAGCAAATCTGACATGGGTTAAAACTGTCAGTTGGTCAAGATATATCAGCTCTGTAATTTTCAGACGAATCGAACAACCCATTGTTGGGTTGCTGCCACCTAATTGGTAGTTTTAACAAAATTTTGCAGTTTTTTGTTATTATTTTGAATATTATTATAGATATATATAAACTGTAAGCAGCAATAATGTCCAGCAAAGTAAGATCTACAAAAAAGTTAATATGACCATAATTGTCAATTGACCCCTTAAGGAGTTATTGCCCTTTAAAGACAATTTTACACAATTTGTTCATCAAGTTTGCTAACATTTAAAAATCTTATCCTCTGAAACTACTGGGCCAATTACCTTCAAACTTTAATTTAATGTTCCTTAGGGTATCTTGTTTATAAATTATATCCGAAGTTTGTATCCATCCACAAACATGGCCACCATGGCTAAAAATAGAACATAAGGGTCAAATGCAGTTTTTGGCTTATATCTCAAAAACTAAATCTTTTAGAGCAAATGTGACATGGGGTAAAATTGTTTAATTGGTCAAGATCTATCGGCCCTGAAATTATCAGACGAATCGAACAACCCATTGTTGGGTTGCTGCCACCGAATTGGTAGTTTTAACAAAATTTGGCAGTTTTTGTTATTATTTTGAATATTATTATAGATATATATATATAAACTGTAAGTAGCAATAATGTTCAGCAAAGTAAGATCTACAAAAAAGTTAATATGACAAAAATTGTCAATTGACCCCTTAAGGAGTTATTGCCCTTTAAAGACAATTTTACACAATTTGTTCAAGTTTGCTAACATTTGAAAATCTTATCCTCTGAAATACAGGTGAGCGATTCAGGCTCTTGAGAGCCTCTTGTTCACATTCTTTCCTCATGTAAATACTTAAGACGAACATACAATGATTTTATATAACTAATTTATTATGTCTCCCCTTTATAGATTGCTCCTTGCCAACAGACGTCATATGATGAATCCCATTTTAATATTCATTTGTGAGGTCAATAGACATATTTACACTTATATGCATTTTATACAAGCTCCTCTAGAATTTTGCTTCATAATTCCAAAAATTTGACCTCATAATTAAAAAAGTGATTGTTCCATGAGGCCGGAGGGTTGTTTTGAGACAGATCTAGGGTCATTCCGAGACAAAATTCTGCTAAATACCAAAAGTGTTAATACATCTATGTCTTGGAAAAGGGATATTTGCTTTATTGTGTGTTTTTCCCCAGAATTGTTCTCTATATTCATCTTTTTTTGTTTATCTTGAACATGATTAGCTAGATCATATAACATACTAACATTTAACAAATTTATAAAACTAATGACTTATACAAAACAAATATTTATGAAAGATATCATTAAAATCGAATTATTGTTGTTATTGTTTATATGTAAATATTATTGAAATGATTTAGATCAGATATCTAGACTTTCAACTTTCCTAGGAATTGTGTTGTTATTGTTTATATGTAAATATTATTGAAATGATTTAGATGAGATATCTAGACTTTCGACTTTCCTTGGAATTGTGAAGGAAACTGACATCATTGATTCTTTATATAAAGATTGTTTTATACTTTTAATTTCAACAGATTTTGGAAGAAGTCCAAATTTACCCCAGTTTATCTTCGTCAGACTCCTGTGAGTATTAGTTGTTTATATGGTTAAATATTATAATCCTACTACTTCTACAAAATAAAATAAGAAATGTAATGTTCTGAGGATTCATTAATTTTTATGGATACCATTTTTCGTGGATTTACGAAAAATGGCATTTTCGTGGATATTTGAATTTGGTGGTTTTGCCAAATGCTGCATAAAAGCTAACATAAACAATTGTACTTTGTTAAGCATTGAATCCATGATATACATGTATGTTCTTTCCTTTCCTTGAAATTAATATGAGGAGATGTGGGGTAATGGTCAGTGAGATAACACCCAACATAACAAATATCTCAAAAAAGAGGTGACCTTGATTTTCAAAATGATTGAACAGACTTTTTATTACTCTAGTCCTGGCAAGATAAATACAGTACCTTATAATTTGCGTTAGACTGGATTTGCATTGTGCATCAACATGATGGAAGGCAGAAATAAAAATTGAAAATAATGAGTTTTTCTTTCAAAGAAATGACTTGTATGTACCTCATGAGGTACCAATGAATTGTATTTTGCCAAATTTTTTTCGCCAAGTATTTTGCCAAATCTATGACGTTTTTGTATTTTAGAATGACCTAACAGGTGAACACTCCTGTATCATGTTAAAAATGTTACATACAGAAGATAATGATGAAGACAAAAGTGAACTGTGGCTGGCTGCTTTCTGGAAAGGTTATTATAAAATTATTCTTTATTGCACAAAATTGTCGTTTAAAGTTATCTAAGTACCCATAGAAGTTTGAAGTTTAGATCATCATTGTAGTATTAAAAATCAAATTATGAAATATAGAGAAAAATAACTGCTTGTACTGCTATGTAACTTATGTTCTGCTGTTGAGTAACCTATGGTTCCTTTACATAATATGTCACATATTTCTGACAATTCTGTCATCTTAAAGCCTAAAGAAGAGAAATAAATCCAGTGAACAATAGGTGTTGTCTTGATGTCAACAAAGTTCCATCAAAGTGAAGTGAAAATCATAGGGAAAAAAGTGCACTACCTTTTTTTTACTTTACTCACATTAAAAAGTCAATGTAATAAAAAGAAAAATTATTCAAGAATTCAAATATAGAAAAAAATTAAAATTCATGGCTAAACAACACTCATTCACGCATTCATGACACTTTTTGAATAACATTCATATTCTTGGATTAGTTATTCGATAAAATATATATTGTATCTTACCATTAAATATTTTTTGTTTCAGATTTCCGTAGGAGATTTGTGTCTTTGTTGTCTTACCAGTTCAGGACATTTAAACCATCTATGGCACTTAGTATTCTGCAGGAGAAAACTTTCAAATCATCGGGAAAAAGTAAGATTTTAGTACTGGGAAAAAAACATAGAAAATTATCAGAATACAATATGTAGAATTTCATTTTTGTTTTCTGATCTTGTAAGACATTTACAGTTGAAGAAGGTGTAATACTGATTTACTATTTTCAAAAATTGTATTTTGTCAATACATGGTGTTTAGTGTAATTTTTTGTTTGTAAGCACTAAAAACTGTTCTGTAAGGTTTTATTTGAACTAGCGGTATAAAGGAAATGATAGTAGTAATTTTATACATGGTAACATTTTTAAGCAAAACTTTATAATTGTTTCGATTTTCAGATTACCAGGGTCAGAACCCTGTACATTGGGGTTTGTATTCCACTCAGGGTTAAGGATAGGTTAGGGTTATGATTTAGGTTTAGGGCTAGTGTTAGGGTTTTGAGTAAGTGTAAGGCTTAGATTAGGTTAAGAGTTTGGGTTAGTTTAGTATAGCCCTATATGGGATGGGTCCTCTAAAATAAAAGACTATCTAAATGCCTCTCAGTATGAAAAGAAAGGGTTTTTGAAGTTTACTTTATTGTTTACATTGCATTAAAGTAGTTCATATTTTTATTTTAAAAACTTGATAAATATCAATTTATTTATTTCAGAAAAAATAAGTTTAACAGAACTTGAAGCTCATTTTACAAAGTATGATGTTAAACGCCTGGAGCTATATGCTCAAAACATGGTGGATTATCACTTAGTTATAGACTTATTACCAGCCATCAGTCGACTGTTTTTTCTTGGTCTAATTGATACACACCTCAGTGTTGTACAGTCTGTAAGTATTTATTGGGGTAAAAAATGAAAACACCTGGCACTTTATAAATTTCATTGGTCCATAGCTCTTTTCCTGTTTTACCCTCATCAGGAAGTTTGACAGCTGAGGATATATAAGAACCAAAACTGTTGAAGAGCTATATGATCAAAGGGACCTAAAAATAATAGCCAAATACATCTAAGGTCAACGTTGCTTGATGGAGTTGAAACCTTAGTTTCTTAATAATTTCTTAATTAATAAATGAACAATTTGAAAGCAGTTTGTTATAAGTTATGCCAGTAAAGATTGCATTCGTGCAATCAAAAGCCTTAAGGGGCTGGCTTGATAGATATCAATTTTCCAGATTTTATCAATACTTTTGAGATAAAAAAATCATTGCATTGAGCTCTACATTCTATGCATACTATCCATGAACATTTCAAGAAATCTATCAATGAAACATATATTCAAGTTACAAAATGATGTACATAAACATGCATGTCAAGGATATTGTGTAAATTGTGTATAGTGTATGAATCTGGTATTTTAAAAGTAATGTTTAAAATTGGAGTTATCTTCCTTTGCCCATAATTTTAGTTTTAATTTTTACCAAGTATCAAAAACTCCAGTTAGGTCAAATGTTTAGCAATATTTTGTTAATAGAAATTACTGATACACTTTATTTGAAAGTATATAAAACATAGAATTTTTACCTCAAAGCAGTAACTAATTGCCATGTTTTCAAAAGGGTTCATGCCTTGTGTTAGACCAAAAATATTAAAATATTGAAAATAATGTTATAAAACGATCAGATTGATAATTGAATTTTTAATAAAAAAAGAATGGGGGAAAAAACTTTACAAAAGAATGCTTGTTATGAATGGCAACACAATCTAAATTATGGATACTTCTATCTATATGACAGGGTCTGTTGTTAGGCATAGGATTACAGCACAGGACAGTCGATGAGTTAGAAAAGGAACTGGACTTGCCATCTAGTCAGTTACTTGGATTGTTTAACAGAATCATCAGGAAAATTGTACAGGTGAATATAATTTTTAATTTTTTTTATCCTTTCTGTTGCATTTATTTTATACAACCTGTCTAGATTTGCAGCAGATAAAGCTTGTAATATGATGTGGTCACCTGTCTGTCATAGGGCCTCGGTTGCCAAGTGATTTAAGTATTTCGTCTACAGTGATCACTAGCTTGTCAACCCTGAGGGTATGAGTTGTGTTCAACTTTCAACTTAATTGTCAAGTCTGCTAGTTATTTTTTGTACTGAAATTTTTTTCACTGATTTTCCATTGTAAATATATTGGTTACATGGATTTTTGAAGGTAAGCTTATCTGAAGTATTATATTTTTTTTAAAACAGAAGCATTTGTATACAGTTTTTCAGAATAAAACTTACTATAAAAATATTATAGATTTGTTTTATAGCTTTAGTGTTAATAAAATTATATATTGGTGTTTTTCTTTAACAGAATTTGAATGAAATTTTGGAAGCAGATGCAGAAAAGGATATGGTAGCTAGAAAGGAAATAACATTAGAACCTATTAAACAGACTATGGATGAAGAATTGGTATACATATTTATATTGAAAATTCGCTAAATATATCAAATTTTACACACTAAGATTAATAGAGGATGTTTTATTTATTTTTAACATTTTAAAGCCAACAGTATATTTATGTCCTCTCCTTACAGTTACTATAATGGCTGTCATTTAAAACATACATGGAACCCAGGGATGACACTTATCAAATGGGGTAACCAACTATTGAGGCAATTTTAGAATATCACTTACATTTTGGCTTAACAAAAAAGAATTTTGACACCCATCCCTAGTTAGTCAGTGCAACTCCTCTGAAACCACACAACTGAATTTTATGAAACTTTGTAGTTAATGAGGACATAATATGTAGATGTGCAGATTCACAAGAATTTTTTATCAGTTGACTTTTGTAGGAGTTATGAGTCTTTGAACTTAGGAATCTGGTGATATTTTGTTTGCCCAGTGACATTGTGGGAGAGTGGGGTATGTGAGCATGCTCACAAACGTTCTTTAATTCCCAATGTTTTCCATTCTAAAATGTAGTGATGAGTTATGATTTTGATTCCAGAATGAAGCAGCCAATGAGGTATTGCAGAAACAGAGACAGGAAGCAGCAGTGTTGTCTGGGATAGATCTGACAAATTATGAGATAAGAGGATCAGAACATGACTGGCAAAAAGCCTTGTCAGGCTCTAGTGAGAAGAAAGGATTAGTTAGTGTTAAAAGGTAAAATACAAACGGAAGGAAAAGTTTGTTGCAAAGTTTTACAGTTTTGTGTAAGATATGATTTGAACCAATAATTTGTTGGTTTACAGATTTTTGATGTGAAAGAATTTGAGCCAATTTAGGCTAGGGTTTTATAATTTGTTGGATATACCGTAATCGGGCTTGTATAGTTCGCACTGGTACATAGTCCGCACCCCCTTCTCCCCACGAAATTTCAGGTAAAAAAACTTTGTGTAACTGTTAGAAAAGGTCTAATGAAACTCCGGTAATTTCAAATCGTGTGTGGTCGTTTGCGGTATTTTCTTGGAAAAACATGTTTTCCATCATTAAACAGAAGCTGAAACTGCTTGTAAATGATTCTAGAACACTTCACGATTGTTAAAATAAGTCTAAATCACACAAAAAACAATTTAGAAACTTGTGTATGTTTAAACCGGAAGTTTGAAAAGCACGTGTAAAAGAAGAAGAAAAACGGTGAGAGTCGAAATCCGTACATAATAGATATCACTATAATACGACTTTGAAAGTAAAACAGTTCCATCCTTATGTAAAACAGTGTTTAATATATCTATTATGTGACCAGGTGGTACAAGGCATGGATGAATTGAATGCAGAACGTTCAAATACTTTATTATATGCTATAAAGAAGGCAACGACAGATCTGAAATATACAGATAATGACAAATAAATATAACTTTACAAATAAATGCATATGAATATATCATTTTGTAGCAAATAATGTATATTATGTTTAATTACTCTATTGCAAATAAATAATAATGCAAAACTAGTTAAATGACAACTCTGAAAGTAAACAATTTGTTAATTAATGCTAATGAAAACTGTTCACTAAAGTAAGTTGACCATACGTCTCAATAAAATACTATACAACATTGAAAGTTTATTACAGGTAAAAAAGAAAATATAAAGTTTGAAATACAATTAGCAAAGTAAATGAAACTAAATAAAATATTTAAGACAAAAACTTTTAACCATAGATTAATTTGAAAAACCCTTAAACTATAAATACCTTATAATGCTGGCTACGGCTCATAGTGTTGTTTCTGGTGTTACTTATTCTGCATTGACAATATAGTTAAAAATTACAGTATATATAGTCAAAAGGTGAACTGTCAAACTGGCCAGAACCAGATAAAACAACTATTAAGAAAAGTAATTTGTCCAATAGCCAGTGGTGAGTAAATATCAAAGATCCTAGATAGAGTATTTGGATTCATTGAACCATATAATACAAATATATGTTCAATATAGTAAGATCATTATAATATAGAGTAAATAGATATAAACGAAGTACAAAGTTGGGAATAATATCAAATAGATAATTTGAATATAAATGAACTTGTCCACAATTACATTAATGTTTGAAGGGTCTTAAGCTAATACAAAACATATTTGTCAGTATGAAACACCAAAACGGAACAAATAATACCCGATTACGTTTTGTAATTTACACATCGTAAGCTGGTTTACGGTTGTCTTTTTGACTTTTTTTGTACCGTTTCATTTAAGCAGATACCAGTTTATTTTAAGCAATGCATTAAAAGAAACAAGAAATTTGTAATGCAGCGTTTAATTTTTAATAAATTTATCAGTATTAATATAATATTGAATAAAAATAACTTATAAATATGGATTAGGTAAAATTATTAGTTTGAAAAATGATAAGAGCGCCCTCTACAATATCAATAACAAACATGGCGGAATGTAAACAAACCACCTCACGAAATTAAATTTTTTCTCTTATTTCTTGCTTATTGTACTCTATAGTCCGCACCCCTGTCTGGCAGGTACAATTTTGGAGAATAAAACCGCGGACTATACAAGCCTTTTAACGGTATGACAAATGCAATCATGGAGATATTTCATTTTTTGAATAACTTAGAATAGAAGAATAAAATATTGTTGAGTGTTACGTATTATGAATCTGTTAACAGACTCATATGTATAAATTATCAGCTCTCTTAAATATATTTAAAAAAAATTAGAATTGGTGCTCATCCAGGGTAAACCAAAGACTACTAAATTTGTATTTGCTATATTTAGGCAAAGAAAGCAATATATTAGTAAAGAGTCAAAGGCTGATCGACTCGGAGACACAATAATTTGGGGTGATATGAATTCCCGTGGATTATTGCCTTGTGAACAAGCTTGTTAAAACTTTGGCTCAGCATACAGTTCTAATGCAACCCAGGATTCATTTCACATTAACATTGTCTAGTCATGAATATGCATGTAGTATTTGGTTCTATACTTTAAACATCCATGCATGATTCCATAAGATCAGGAGATTTTTAAATAATAGAAACAGTGCATTTTGGGATTTAAATAATTATTGGCTCTTTTTTTTCAGCAACAAAGAAAAGAAGCGAAAACCAGAATCAAATTTATTGGAGGAATTTTCAACTAGTGCAAAAAAGAAAAAAGATAAAAAGAAACATAAACACTGATTTTAAATTGATATTGATGTTAATATTTATAATACACAAAGAACATTTCTTGTTGTTTTAATAGTTGATATCATAATCATGTGAGCAGTTATTGAAATTGAAAGATTCCAGCTCATAACCTTCCTCACCCAAAAATCTGTTTGGTCTACTGTTATCTCTTGCCATTTGGTTCCAATTGTCTTAACCTTTCACATTTTTACATTTTGGGGTAAAAGATTGCATAAAATGAAATCTAAATCCTTGCATGATAGCTTTACCTTCCAGGCCTCATCTCTAGCTTTTAGAGTTCAAACTACATTGTGCAGTGAGATGAACATTCTTTAGAGCCTATCCAGCCAATGCCATGCAATTTTCAGGTCCATATTAAAACTTTTGTACAGTTCGAAAAAGTCTCAAAATAAAGTAAACATTTTCTATATAAGATAGGGAAATGTGTTATGATTGCCAATGAATCAACTCAAAGTTCACATAAGTGGACATAAGCAATTATAGGTCACAGTACGGCCTTCAACAATGAGAAAAACCCATACCATACAGTCAGCTTTATCTATGCATCTTTATAAACATTATATATGCATTTATACTTTAATAACATGGTAACTTTGATGCAGACATGATGTTAGTATCTCACACTAGGCATAATACATTAGCCAGATGAGCAATACAAGCTCTTCTTCAAAAATTGAGTTTAAATGATTCTGCAGACTCATTGGACTGATATTTTAACATGTCACTGTTACCAAAAGTAGATTATAGTGGTAAAATAAACAAAATCATATGTTGAAAAATCCGAAGAAGGCAAAAATACTATCATACTAAATTTGTCAAGAACTGATGAAATATATGTTATTTACCTTAATTGCTATCAAACACACCATTACTTTAATTTTAAAACTAGATGTGTCGTAAGACTCGTAATTGCAAAAATGGCACAACTCGCAAAAAAAGTTGTAGCCATTTTTACGAGTGATAATTTTCATAAAAAATGCAAACTCAATGTAGATTAACCTAAAATAGGTAGACTGTTTATTATTATTAATTCTAAATCAGCGGAGAGGAACGAAACCTAAACTCATTTCGGCAAAAATCAGCAGAGCGGAACCAAATGTAAACTCGATCTGTAACTCATCATAGTAGACTCGCGTACTAAAATTCAGCTCAATATATGCATCTGTCGTCATCCATTGTTCACTTTAAAAAAAATATTCTCAGAAACTACTGGGCCAGATTCAAAATTGGCCACAATTATCATTAGGGTATCTAGTTTAAATAATATGTCCGATGACACTGCCTGCCAACCAACATGGCTGACATGGCTAAAAATAGAACATAGGGGTAAATTGGTAGTTTTGTCTATAATCAAGAAAACCCCTATCAATAGAGAAAATCTGACTATCAATAGAGAATATCTGACAATGGCAGAAATGTTCAAAATTATGAGATCTACCTTTTGTCCATTTACATCAAAATTGTCAGATGACTTTTTATAGGAGTTATTGCCCTTTAATGACAAATTTTACCATTTTTAAAAATTTTTGCCTATTATCTTGAAAATTATAATAGAAAGAGAGAAACTATTATAACAGCTAAAATGATCAGCAAGACATGATCTTCAAATAAGTTAACATGGTCAAAATTGTCAAGACGACTCCTTATTGGAGTTGCTGCCCTTTAATGTCGAATTTTATCCATATTTTGCATTTTTTCCTAAAGTCTGAAAAAACTATAATAGATAAATAGAAACATAAATAAGAAAAAATTATCAGCTAGACAAGATCTACAAAATAAGTCAAATTTTGCAGAAATCGTTTGTAGACTCTTTATAGGAGTGATTACCCTTAAATAACAATATTTTATCCTTTTTTGTGTTTTGGGCAAAAACTAAAGAGAACAGAGAGAAACTGTAAAAGGAAAATGATAAGCAATACAAGATCAACGAAAAAGATTTTTGTAATGAACTCTGTTCTAGTCCACAATGTTAGGGAGTGTCTATTGTTGAGATCTAGGTGAGGGACACAGACTCTTTAAAGCCTCTAGTTTATTTCACTTCCTTCTACTCTTTAGGGGGGTGGGGGTGGGGGGGGGGGGGGGGCTTCCAATGATTACTTCATAATTTAATAAAACTGAGGAAAGCTGTTAGTGATGTTCTTGAGAGCGGTAGAAACAAAATCATATACATTGTGCATAGCTAGAAGTGTTTTATTCTTTTAAAATATAACAAGAGAATGTTCACCAGACCAGCTGTTTATAGAAAATGGCCATCCACTTGTCTTTTGATTGGTGTTTTATAAGGTTACAACTGAGATTTTTTACTACATGTATTGCTTGTTACAATAAGAATAAGGAGATGTGGTAAGAGACAACTATTCACCAGAAAACAAAGGGCGTGGAAACAACTTCAGGTTGCCATACGGTAATCAAGAATGAGCAAAATCAATTGGCCTGATGTATGCTAAAACATTAAACGGTAAAACAAATATGGCAGACAGCTAGTTAAGTAGTTATATTGGATACAAACACCATGATTTCCATACCAACAGACAAGCATGAGACACTTTGCTCTGCTTATCTTATTTAAATGGCTTCTAGCACGGGTTTACTTCTCCAAATAGTTCCAATAACAAATGCAGATGTATGATAAAAGCCATTTATTTGACACCTGAAATTAAAAAATTGGTTGAATATTTCAAGCATTTCAAATTTAATTAAATTTTATTAATAAATGAATAGAATGATACATCGTAGACACTTTTTAGTACAGAAATGTCATGAAATACCACAGTAGTGTCATGAATATGTCGTAAATGACATATTTGACCTAAACCAGCCATTTTTGTCGAGCCTGCGACTTTTGTCGCAGAAAGCTCTACATTGGGATAGTGATCCGGCGGCGGCTTTAGCTAACGTCTTAAAAGCTTTATATTTTAGAAGCTAGAAGACCTGGATGCTTCATACTTTGTATATAGATGCCTTATGTTACGAGGTTTCCATCTGTCATATGTCCATTGTCCTTGACCTCATTTTCATGGTTCAGTGACTACTTGAAAAAAAAGTCAACATTTTTTGTAATGTTAATTTCTTTCTTGTTATGAGTAAAAGGATAACTATATTTAGTATGTGCGTACCTTGCAAGGTCCTCATGCCCGTCAGACAATTTTCATTTGACCTTGACCTCATTTCATGGATTATTGAACAAGGTTAAGTTTTCGTGGTCAAGTCCATATATCAGATACTATAAGCAGTAGGCCTACTATATTTGGTATATGGAATGATTGTAAGGTGTACATGTCCAACTGGTAGGTGTCATCTGACCTTGACCTCATTTTCATGGTTCAGTGGTCAAAGTTAAGTTTTTGAGTTTTGGTCTTTTTTTCTAATACTATAGGCAATAGTTCAACTATATTTGGTGTATGAAAATATTTTATGATGTACATGTCAGTCTCGCAGGTTTTATTTGACCTTGACCTCATTTTCACGGTTCATTTCTAAGTGTTAAGTTTTTGTGGTTTGGTCTGTTTTTCTTCAACTATAAGCAATAGATCAACTATATTTGTTGTATGGAAGAATTGTAAGGTGTATATGTCTGTCTGGCAGGTATCATCTGACCTTGACCTCATTTTCATTGTTCATTGGTCAATGTTAAGTTTTCATGGTTAAGTTTGTTTCTTAGATACTATAAGCAATAGGTCAACTATATTTAATGCATACATTGATTGTAAGGTGTACATGTCTGTCTGGCATGGTTCATCTGACCTTGACCTCATTTTCATGGTTCATTGGTCAATGTTAAGTTTTCTTGGTTAAGACTGTTTCTTAGAAACTATAAGCAATAGGTCAACTATGTTTGGTTTATTGAATGATTGTAAGGTGTACATGTATTTCTCGTTTGGTTTATCTGACCTTGACCTCATTTTCTTGGATCATGTTAAGTTTATGTGTTACTTGTAGTAAAGCTTTATATTTAGGACTATCAACATAAAATCAATGGTTAGTAAAGAAGGCGAGACATTTCAGCGTGTGCACTCTTGTTACACATAGGTTTTGGGCAAATTATATTTGAGCCAAGGGTTTATTATTAACTACTGGAGATATTCTACCCACATTAACATCTTTAATTAAATTTGAAATCCTATTTAAAATTTTACGGATGCCATCACGAGTTGGTTGACCACTATAGACGATCTGTTCCACAGATGACGACGGATATGTTCCAATTGTAACCACAATACCGTCCTCATTTCTTCCAATGTGACCTACTGAATTAGAAAAAAAATAGGCGAAGGATACCAAAGTGACATTCAAACTCATAAGTCGAAAATAAACTGACAACGCCATGGCTAAACACAGAGAAAAAGACAGACAAACAATAATACACAAAACACAACATAGAAAACCAAAAACTGAGCAACACAAACCCCACCAAAAACTTGGGGTGATCTCAGGTGCCCCGGAAGGTTAAACAGATCCTGCTCCACATGTGACACCCGTCGTGTTGCTCATGTTAGTACAAACCTAATGATAAGTCACATTCGGGGAAAAGGGGACGGGATTGTAGTTACGACTATTGGAACATATCCGTTGTCATCTGTGAAACGGATAGTCCATAACGGTCAACCACATCGTGATGGCGTCCGTAAAATTTACGAACGAATGGTTTCAACTTCACCACTTGGAACTCTTGGTTTAACGGCTTTCTAGACTTACCACTGGTTTTGTACTTACATAACCAACACGACGTATTCTCAGTCTTTAGTTTTCTATGTTGTGTTTTGAGTACTGTTGTTTGTCGTTTGGACGTTTTTCGTTTTTGACATGGCATTGTCACTTTGTTTTCGATTATGAGTTTGAATATCCCTTTGGTATATTTCGCCTCTCTCTTAAATAAGACATCTTTAATTAAAAAAAATCTTTTCGATAAGGCCCTTGCTCATATTCACATATTGATGACAAGATCTCAAGGTGAGATGATGCAGTTTTCACAAATTTTTCTTAATTGCAAATATATGTAAATAAAAGCAACAGTAGTATACCGGTGTTCAAAAGTCATAAATCGATTGAGAGAAAACAAATCCGGGTAACAAACTAAAACCGAGGGAAACACATCAACTATGAGAGGAAAACAAAGGAACAACAGGAGCAATGAAGTGCAACAAAAACAAACGCCACCATACATAGAAACGAACTATTTGATAACAACTGCCATATTCCTGACTTGGTAAGACAGAGAATAAAACATACATTTGCTTTTTGTGTATTTTTGCTGTGTATTTACTGATTTTGTGTCATGGATGAATACCCCATATCCTTTGTTTTTCTATTTTATAATGATAACTGGCAGAATGTCTAATGAACATGTGATGGATGTTTTTTGATAGATTCAATATACTTTTTGGTTTTCGAAATTCAAGGAGCCAAAAAATAAACTGCCCTTATATCTACTCCTTCCAGGTTACAATTTGTTTTCAATCGCATTTCAATGATCAGACAGTCTGAGGTAGGAACGTATGTCCTTTTTTATCTCTTCTTTTGACTGTACATGACATGAAATGATCGAAGACAATAGCATACGCTAAACAGTCCATCCCTTTTGAAAATTAGTTTGGATAACGTTAACAAGTTTTACTCCACCAGGTGTGTATTTCGACCAACATTGTCCTCAGTGATGCACAAGGACAAAATATTTGAAAATCCACTGAAATGAATATAAACGTTGAAGAGCTGATGAAACAAAAAAACCGTACAAGGAATCAGAGATATGATATAAACATAAGATGTGGTTTGACTCAGTGAAACAAATATCCAACCAAAGATGGCTTTAGTTAATGCATCTATGACCAACCAGAGAACACATGACGTGGATATGAATATATAGACAACAGTAGTTTACTGATGTTAAAATCTCATTAGTCGAGAAAGAAGGCAGATCAAAATAACAAACATGCTATGCATGCATCGAAGCAACTATCGGTCACCGTATCTGACTAGTGGGCGTGTGATTCTCTGGGAGAGGAAACCTCCACCAGCAGTGGCATCGACCCAGTGTTAATTTATTTATCTGTTTTACTTTATGTTAAACAATACAATAATATTGTATTTTGCATACACATAGATGTTGATTATTTATTTGTCAGCTACTCGTTTTGAAAGTGGAAAAAAAATGTAGACATAAAAAGTCAATTTTCCCTTTTTAGAACTACTGGGCTACTTGTCAGAATATGTTGTCATTTCATGACATCCTATCTGAAATGAACTTTTCGATTTTTCAGAAAAGTAGTTTCAACCAAACATTCAGTATTTCACTAATCCAACACAATATTCATATTGAGCAAGTCCCCAGAACTCTTATAAAATCACCGGGGATGTAGAGCTGGATTTACCTACTGAGATACTTTGAACACGATCTATAGACTGATGGCAACAAGGAAATGTCTTGAAGACAGGGGTGTCCCGCTCGGCGCTTATTTCCATTTTCGATGGAACTCCCCCATTTTACACAGCTGTTAGTCCATATCATGATAAATAAAGAGTACGGTACAAAATTTCATGAAGATTCGACTTGAAACTTTTTAGGAAATCATCTTAAACGCAAAGGTAAACCAAAGTGTAACTGACGAACTAACAGATGGACGAACAGACAGAAAAACTATATTTACCACAACAATGTTGTCTGAACATAAAACATGAAACTGATCATCAACCTTACTTGGATACATTTGTCTCTTTGGAGCACACACAGAGACGCTAGTAGCTAGTGCCCTATGCGCTAGTGGTGACCATCGCCCATAGTGTCCATAGTGTATTTGAAGCAATAACCCAGACCAACGTAAATTTTTTTTAAGAAACAAAAATGGTCCAAAAATGATCATAACTTGACAATTTGATAGCTTATCAGGCTCTAGATACAATGAAACGAAGACTTATAACCGACTATAGATACAAAAAGGGTCACAAATAATTCAAAATTGATTATTTGAAAACTGCATGTTGATTTAAGATGAAAATCGAACTTAACTTGTAGTTTATAGTGCTAAACAATTGGGAACAAATGAAATAAATCTTTGATCCGTTCTCAAGTTTTCATCTGGATACCACCATGGGACGGTCAGACAGATGGAAGTACAGATACCCATCCATGTAATACTTCTCTACTGCGTGTAGTGGAGTATAATAAAGTATACAAAAGTGTGACAGATGGCAAGATCGTTTTTAGCGTGGGTGAAGTCGCAGGTCGTTTTTTTCCAAATTTTACAGGTCGCAGGTCGTTTTTAGAAGGCCCTCAGGTCGAAATTCGCCTCTAAAAGGCCGGATGACGCAGATTGTTTTTGACCCTGCGGGAGCCTCCTTTGATGCCAATCAGCTATACGGGTTTGATGAATGATTAATTAAGTTATAAATTTTCTTTTCTAATGAAGTTGTATGTACTTATGTCCGTTGTAAATGTTTTTTTTTTGGTATTTGGTTTGACGAACGATGCATTGAATACATATATTTTTTTGCACTTTTTAAAGGCAACATAGAGGTTTTAAGGAATACTTTTCAACCTCTCAGTTGTGGTGTCGAAATTGAGGAAGAAATAAGGCGAGGTTGCTTCTAGTGAGTTTTAGTCTATTAAGGAAGAGAATGCTGCTCTTGTTTCTTAAGTGACAATGATCTAGTCAAATCCCTTTTGTGGATAAAGTAACTGTAATAGCAGTACGATATACACCTGAAGATGGTCCATGTATTTATTTCGGTTTCGGAAAACTTTGAAGTTGTGATAAGTCAACTGATGACATCTTTTCATATCAATAATCACATATTGTATATCCAGTAACAAGTTTTTCATAAAATTATTTTCATTTACTTTCAGAAGAAAATTGTGTGTCCTCAGTTCTCACCAACTTCGCCTTTTATTTGTCCTTTTTAGCTTTGTTATTCGAGCGTCATTAATGAGTCTTGTGTAGACGAAACGCGCGTCTGGCGCACACAGTATTAAGTCTGCATGGTATCTATGATGAGTTTATTGTTGTTAAGTCTTTGGTTTTCTGTGGTGTTCTGTGAACGGTTTTTCTTTTCGTCTTTTTTCTTTTGGCCATGGTGTTTTTATTTGAATTTCTGTTTTTGATTGCCCCCTTGGTATATTTTTTACTTTTTTATAATACAAGTGCACATGGACCATATGTTTTATCAGTGTTTATCGGTATGATAAGTTCTTTGCACATATTTGTATTAAATCCATGTTACTACTTTAACATTAACTTATACTCCAACATAGTTTGCCCAATTCAATTAATTTAAACAAAACCAAGTATTTTTAAAGTAGTATTTACTAGTAACATACTTGAACAAAGCCAAACAAAAAACAAGCGTTGTTTAAACAATTTATTGCGTAAATCTTCAATTATAAAGTGTAAAATATATTACATTGCGTGCATACATATTGCTTAAATTTGTAAAAAAAAACGACGGATTTTTAACTGGAAACACAACAGTGTTTCATCAAAGTATTTTAAATATCTAAAAAAAACATTAAATGAAAAAAAAACTTTTAACTCAACGATAAAATGTTAAATAAACATAAATTAAGGAACATTGGTTTTAATGCTGATCTATATTTTAACAGATTAAGGTGGTCAACATACATGTAACAGACCTATGTGCAAGACCTTTCAAGGACACACCGGTCATTTATAGGGATATTTTTGTGTATTTATTATCCGTAAAACCATGTTTTTCCATCATAGAAGAATAAAGAATTTAAAGCATTTCAGATCATACAAAAGCTTACACGTGCCATTGATATATAAATTAAATATACATGTAATAATATCACAGATAATATTGTAGCACCAATTAGTGTATACAAGTAGATAAAAAAAATAACCTACACATGTTTCTTATTGGTACAATCTGACTATACAAATTATGACCTCTAACTTGAATTGAATGAAGAAAAGTATTCTTTTAACCGCACCATACTTCTTATGGGCCATAACATTAGAATATACGCCTACTTCATACAACAAAGTAAAAAGGATTGTCGATGGTGAAATTTATGACTATGAAAATGTTAGGTTTTAGTAGAAAATATGAAACTTATATGGCAATGACAAAATTATTTGATATTTAATTTGTTGTAAATATTGCTTCAAAGGTTATTAAACTACAATCCTTATTTATTCTAACAAGAAGGTGGAAATATTGAAAACAATACTTGCTGAAAATTTTGTGAAAATGTCTAATATCCTTTGTCACGCTTCGCAATAACCCTTTGAAATAGTCGAGCGTGTTACATAACATCCTTTCCATATCATTAATTAGTAATAACTACAAAAATATTCAAATTATAGGCAATACATTTTTAAGAACACAAAGCAATAACAAAATAATTACTGTTCAGAAAGAAATCAGCATGAAGTATTATTGTAATAAAAGCTGGCATGTTGAAGCCAATTATTTGGTACTTGTGCGCCTAATAATATTTTATTTTCCCAATATCAAATGAAAGTGATAGTCAATCGTCGAACTGGGTGGTAATATTTTTCTTTAAATTATACTGCACTTGCTTTACACTTAATACAAAATTTCAGAAGACATATGCTACGGGATCACATAAGCAGTTGAAAAATTGAAATTGCGACTATATACACCCAGTTAAAAAAATCTTTCAGATTAATTTTCCGTTGAATATGCAATCAAACTTTTACTTAGAAAATGTAAATAAACTGTTGACCCTACCAACGGCATACCGAACTTACGAAAACTAAGAAATAATAAAAAAAAAAAGAGAGTTACCAAAACATACCGTACTTAAAAGCAAAACATCACTTTACTATGTTTCTACAATATTATTGAACGTTTGATTGACAAAGGCTGACTATAAAAATAAATAAATAATTCTGGACGAGCTGATTACACAAAAAAATAACAACAAAATGATATTTAAAGACAGGCATTTCATAACAGTATTAAATACTGTCAACTAAGATGTAGACACAGTTTCTGTGTCCAATCTCTTTATCAAAAATGACCAAGAAGTTGTTAACACAGTGTCTGTATCAATACTGACACAGACTAAGATGTCGACACAGTTTCTGAATCAGTAATGACAAGACATCAATACAGTTGTGTCAATACTTACAATATGTTAATACTGTTTCTTGGCCAATACTGTTCAGTTAGATGTCAACACAGTTTTTGTGTCAATACTGAATCGGGATTTAGTTTTTTACGATTAAACAGAAGACATTTATTCTGACAATCATGACTTCATCATTAATAGATGCCACCAACAAGACTTAACATGCAATACTGACGTTAAATGATTATCGACAATGATGACATGAAAGACAAACTTTTGATACATATACATAGAATTGAGTGCCATTTCTACGGATGATTTTATAAACAGAACGGTGAAAAGTGATATTTTGCCAATGAACAATGACAAGCTGGTACTAAAGTGTTCAAGAAAAAAACATTAAAATATTATGCACATGAAGGAAGAAGGTATGATAAGCCACAGTTCATATCGCTTTGAACTCGAAACTCAAAATGTATTATGAGTATATCAAATATCATCCTTTAAATGTGCACAAGTATGCAAGATATCTGAATCAATATTTTCCTATGAAACTTGCGTAGATCTTTCTTGAAACGTCTTGCATTTAAGAAAAAGAAGTAAAATCTGCCAAAATTACATAAAATGTGATCTTCAAATTACTATTTATATAGGCAACAACATTACACATATCAATAAAAACAAAATCACATATTAAGAAAGAAAAAGGGAAATCTTTAATCATAAAAAAATGTATTTTGCAATTTTAAAGGACAGCTAATGACTCATACCTTCTCCTTATATATTATGTACGAGTTAACATATGTTTTTGAGATTTTGCTGTTTCTCTTGTTTGAGAATAACTTCCGAACAAACTTTTTATATTATTAGTCATAATCTTCTTCCTCTTCTTCCTCTTCTGATGACTCATCTGGAGCTTCACCAAACATATCTTCCCCACCTTGCTCTAACATTGTCAATGTGTTCTTTGACGTAAGTTTAAGAACAACGACGTCAGGGACTACTTGTAAACCAAATGTTATAAGCTGACCGTTCAGAGCTATATTTACACAGTTTATACGCATGTCTGGTGTGAAAATGGCTATGACAGATGCTTTTTCAATATCCCAAATAGAAATATCTCCAGCATACACTACAGCTCGCTTTCCCTCGTTTATGACGAATATTTTACTCTCAGTGCTAAACTCTAACCCACGATAACCTTTTATCTTTTGCAAAGACCTGGAATACATAGGATCCCATATATGCAGTTCATTCTTTCCTCTGCCTATGATCACACGTGACGCATTGTCTGTGATTCCCAATGCCATAACGTCACTTTCATTTTTCAATCTTTTTTTAACATTTCCAGTCGTGCAGTCCCACAAAGTGACAAAACTCATCTTATTTTCCTCGTCGTAATTTGCATGAACTATGTAATCGCCCTCGTGTGTGATAGCGGACACATGTAAAAACAACATTGAAGTTTCACTCACCATAGTCTGCACATGTTTTTTGTCGACTATGTCAAAAACACACATATGATGAGCAAAGAAAGACGCTACAATAATACGATGGTTTCCGCTTATGACGTATTGATCAATGTTATTGTCTTTTTCATTTTTCAGTTCATCTATTCTTTTCTTTTCAACTTCCATTTCCTTTTGCTGTCTCCTCTTTTTCGCCGATAATGTTTCGGATCTACGATCCCATGGCGTCATTGTTACTCCAAGACCAGGTTTGTTAAGGAAGGAATTTTCCTTAACTCCAATTCCCCTTTTCTTTTCTATATCTGCAAAGTTTGGCCTGATTCTGTCATCTGGGTTTCTGGTATTCATGTTCCAAATAACAAAATGATTTCTAGAATCAGATAAACTAAGGAGACGGTCATCATCAAGGAGCACATATTCATGCGCCGGTAATGGCGGGATGAAGCAACTGTCTAATTTGCGTATAAAGCGTTTTGACTGAAGGTCATATGTTAGAAGAGTTTTAAAGACCGGTCTTGATGAATCTGTATTTGCAGAGAATCCCTTATCAGTCAATACGATGACTCTTGTATTCCGAATCAGGACAACATCGGATGAATCCGAGAGCCCCCTTTCTATTCGGACAGCCTTGTCCAAACATTTTGCTTTTGCAACATTCCAAATGCTTACAGGACCATTGTTCATTTGTCGGGCGACCACATATCTTGGATTGTCAACCATTGGCACAATTTGATTAACGCCAAGGTTTTTCTTTAATTTAGGTTGACTCTGATTTATTTTTGCACTTATGTTCCATATGTGCAAAGAACGGTCATTTTTACTAGCAGTGAGACAGAACCTAAAATCTGAACAAGCTCCCATCGTAGATACACCCGAGTGACGGGCTAAATGCTTGTGGTCTTCGGTTTCCACGTTCCAGATTGCTATATCGGTGGTACTTGTTTGTTCGTTTGCATTTATGCAAATGGCATGAGATCCGATATAATTCAAATGCATCTCAGTTATGCGATCATGTATACAACCACGGACACTACGGAGGTATCGACCTTTTTTCTGCTCAAACAATTCTAGCTGAAATATTTCATGAAGTTTCATAAAATGTTGTCTGCATGCCATAATATAGTAGTCTCTTGTAATACCAAGACTTGTAACAGAGGAGGAATCCTCGCTGCACTTTAGTGTGTGCATATGTTTCCCTGTTCTGGCATGATGAACTGCTCCTTCGTTTGCTCCCCTAAAAGCAACAAGTATTCTTTCGTCAAACGAATTTGGGGCAATTAGAACAGATCTCTCTTGAAATACTTTATGATTGTCAATAGTTACAGAAGATAACATTGGATAATCACTTTTTCCTAAGTTCCAAGTGCGTAACATGTTACTGCCATCAAACAATGCACACAAATATTTCCCTTCACCAGCAATTCCAATTTCCGGTGGATCTACATATTTATCTATTACTAGTACAAGTTCATTGTAGCGAATATTCCAAACTTTTATTACACTACCCTCCACAGTTACTATTAAAGCATTGTTCATAGCAGGACGAATTAATCGAACATTTGTTCCAACGTTTTCAATTGTTCGCATTACTTTTCCAGTTCTTAGATCCCATAACTTCATTGTATTATCCTTTGAACAAGTGAGCGCTTTTAATCCATCTGTTGTTAAAGTCACTGCTGTAATGGGATCAGTATGTCCAGAAAGTAGGTCAAATAGTACACCTCCAGGTTGTGTCAAACATCCAATTGATGGAATTAAGGATAACACAGACGGCACTTTCGCTTGGTTCATAAAAGTATGCAAAAATGGATATTTTCGTGGGTCCCCGGGTGAAGTCGGAACATCTTTGGCTAGAACTCCTTGTAATCGACCTACCATTTGAGAAGCTAACTGTCTCGGGTCTTTAGTAAGTGCTTCGCCGGATAATTGTATGGCATCTGACAGTGTTCTTATGTCCATGTCACCTGGTTCAGTCATAAGAGATGTTTGATACTCCTCTACCAGTTCTCTAAGAGATGTGCCACACAACTTGGCAAGAACCCACTCAAAATTGCATAACGTATGACTTTTGAAATTTTCCATTTGTTGTGAATACAAAAGATGATATGGTAGTTCATTTGTTTTCCTTACATTGTAGAAAACTTCCTCATCCTCGGCCTTGGATTCAAAATGCATTGGCTGGGAAGAAACATATCGAAGACTTCCTCGTGTATTTCCACCGAACGGTTTTGGTTTCTCTGCCCATTCTCCCATAAAGTATTCAGCCATTGCCTTGTGGTAAGATGGTGCTTTATCTTTGTTTTTTAGATATCGGTCTGTTGCAGCTTCGTTAAACTGACCATGCGACCATCGAATTGTATTAATATTGTACGTCTTACTTTCTGTCAGGTAATAACTAAGCTCCTCTCTGATTTTTACCCATATGACTTGTGGAAAATGGCGACGTGGAGGTGTATACCTAACTGTAACTTCATCCATCACAGCATCATCAAGTGACAGAAGGTCTTCCATCTCATTATCCGTCAACCCACTCCTGGAAGCAGCAATATAACCTAACGCACGTTTGATGGTAGCTTCGCCATATTTTAATTCCATTTTAGAAAATTTGAAACCAGCCATTTTCTTGACAGTATCCATCAACTTACAATGCTCAGGATCCATATAAGACGTCCACGACAACGCCTCATCATATGCGACTTTTAGAAAAAGTGGAAGTGGACAGGCAGTGAACTTGTCAATAATCAAATCAAACTGGTATTGTTGAAGAGCACGATTATCTTTCATCAGCCAATGATTTAATATTTCAACTGCATCTTCAACCGGTAAATCTGGTAATTCAATAAAAGCATCATTACGCAACATCTTTTTCATTTGTGGGAGACATTCATATTTTTCATCAGGACTAGTTGACACGATGACGTGTGCATAATGTGGTAATTTCTTCGGTAACCAGCTCATCTTGCGCCCATCATGTTCATCTGAAATTATTGATGCAGAAAGTTAAATAAATTAGTGTTTAAAATTTTAAATTCATTAATCACTGGTAACGAGTGTTGTTTAGAGAATTTGTTGGATTTTCTTACATCACATTTAAATATTTTTTATATTATTTTAATATGGTGATTTCTTACAAAAGATAAATGTTCACTATCATTCATCTGCCATTATTTTATCACATATACATATATATATCTTAATGTTCAAAAGTTCAAAAAGAAAGAACGAAACGGTGCAGATAAATAGCTAACTGCATAACAATACGAAATGACTTTTCTAAACATATAAATCTCTACATGAGGCGGTTATTTTGATTATCATGCAGGCCTCAACATTTATCACTTTTCGAATGTTTACTAGTAACAAAGAACACAACAACCATAATAGTAAGAAGATAACCAGCTAGGTCTGACTTATGCCTTTTTGTCCGACAAACATTACTTTTTACAACTAAACTGATGGGAAATGAAAAAAATCCCACATTCGTCGCCTCAACCTCTCTCAACATGTGTTTACAAAAATAAAAATAACTGTGAGTACAACATTAAACACGAAGAAAGTTTTTTTCTGTGAGACGCATAGGAAAACTCCAAGAATTGCACCAAACACAGACATCGGCAAATATGTTAGATAAATCTGAATGCCTACATATTACCAATTTGTCATGGTCCTGGTAATGATTCTTGCTATTTGTTACGACAAATGATGTATAAAATGGTCCTACTCTGTTTTAATTGTTGGCACTCAAAGTGTGTCTGCTTGCGCCGAGACTTATAATTTTGATTAATTTCGTTATACTTTGTTACCTTTATATCTGATACCAATTTAGGTAAGAGGACTATGTTTGACAGTTCACAATTATACAGGTATATGTTAAATGCAACAATCTGCAAATTTAAATGAAGTTTTTGAAGGAATTGGAAAACATATGTTTTTTAATACCTTGTAGTATACCTTTGTGGTATCCGTCAATTGAGCTTATTTGTATTCAAGCTATGCCATCCACTTTTTCGAGAGAAAAAAAAGAAGAAAAGGTTTAGCTTCAAAATCTAGATAAAACATATGTAAAAACATCAGCCAAAATGAATTTACCTGTAAGCTGATCTAGCGAGTCAATGAGTACTACTAAATGAGTCTGCTCTGTTGCTTGTGACAATAGTTGATTGAAGAAGTTCATGAGTCCTTTGTACTCCTGTTTAAGAGAAAATATAGTTTATAAGCCAATACTTTTATAAACGAACCATTTCTACAAATCAAAGAGTCATAGAATTAGAACAACAATGTATTCGTTCTCTTGACATTATTCCTGAAAAAGATGCATTTTTTTTTTAAATGGTTGTGATCATGCCATTAAATTTTTGTTTGTATTTTAAAAGTTATAACATTTGTTTAAAAATCGTCAATGCTGTTACAGTTTATATAAATTGAGATGTAAACTGACCGTCGGCATGTCTTCATCGTCTGCATCCAAAATAAAACACAGCTGTTGACAAATATCTCTGAGAAGTGTTCGCACATTTACCGATGATGTTGTTTTACCAATGGATCGTATAACCATTCTCGCATCCACCCTAAAAAAGAATATACTAGATCAGTAAAAAATAATTTATGTTTGTGTTGCTCATGTTTATTTATATTTTCTCACAAATATTTCGTTTTATGTAACCTAGCTATTGTGTTTCCTCAGATATTTTAGAGGCACTATTAGTGAAGGAATGATATCGTTTTCCAAAGTAGTATTTGAAATAAAGTACAATGGGATTGACAGAATATTTTTGATATCTTGTTGAAGATATAAATGATAGTGACTACTTTTATTCAAGCTGGAATAAAAAAAAACTCATCAAAGATACCAGGCTTATAAAACTAGTAAAACTCACGTCTTGAACCACGTCTTTGTATCCCTTGCTACTTTTGACAGTAAAGCTGTTTTCCCACTACCACCAGGGCCGTAAACTACCAATGGAGATCGACAGTTTGATAACAGATAGGATTTTATAAGCTGTAGTTGCTCTTGTCGACCTTGGAAACTTCTTGCTCTGAAAAAGAAACACATTCATAAAAATTAAAACGTTTTCAGCAACTGCAATAAAGAATATTAAATTTTCAACTATATGAAATAAATAAATAAAAAATACTTACAGCATAACTGATTTTGTTAAATATCAAATATGTGTATTATGTTCCACTTATTCAATCAGTGAACTTATTTGCAAATGGTATTAAATATGATTTAAACTGCGTACTTACAAATTAAGTATATAAAGTTTCAATTTGAAAAAATAGTATTTCTTAAGTACCTCTGTTGACAGAAACTGACATGATGTGACACTTCGTCAAATAATTTCATCTTGTTTTCTTGATTTTTCATAGCTTCTAGATCCTGGTAAAGGCGATTCTGTATAGTTTCCTGGAGCTGTTTACACATTTTGTCGAGGTAAACCTGCTGATAACGACCACCACTCGTTTTTATTCCTCCAGCAACCCATTCAATCTCATAAGGCAAAACATTAGCTCCAGAAACCTATGAAGAGTATTGTAAATATATTATTATTTTCAAACGATTTCATGAAAAAGTATTTAAGGAATCAATCAAATTTTCTAAATTCTTTTGAATATTTATTAATCTTTTATCATATTAATATGTCTCCTCTTACTTTATAAATCTTAGCGATCGACGATAGTTTGTATGAATTGGTTGCCTTTTGATGAAACTTTACTGTTTCTATCAGCTTAGAAAATCACAGTGCATTCAATTCTATATCATTTCTAGCTGAACACTTGGTGTCAATTTATTTTTTTCTGTTCTCTCCTTCCGTACATTGTAAAATTGACTACTAATGGTTAAAAAAGTTTTGATACCAATGGCCGTGTGCACAACATGTGTTTCTTGAACTACATTTTATCAGGTACGCTTCAAACCAAACAGTTTCAAAAAACAAAAATGTATTTTTTTATGAAAAAAACATAACCTTCTAAAGTAAAGCTTAACAACACATCAAATAAAAGAGAAGCGAAAAACATACCATAGGGATAATCAAACTTATTAGTCAAAAACGAACTGACAATGTCACGGCAAAAATAATACACAACAGAGAAAACTAAAGACCGGGTGTGATCTCATGTGCTTCGGAAGGGTAAGCAGATCAAAATGATAATCAGCAAAAAAACAATTATACGAAAGGATAATAAACATGTCTTACCATTGTGTGTATATTTTCTCGATACTCTGTGATCCGACTGTGTTTCGTGTCTGAAAGACGTCTATTAACAACATCAATGTAGTCAGAATTCGCCTCTTGACCAATCCCAGAGGTGATGTGTTCTAATGTGCGGTGAATGACAACACAATGATCACACGATGATTCAGAGTTCACAATACCATACTCAATTTCAAGATCCAATACTGAAAACGATATAATATATCTGTGCAAATAAACTTTTCTGGACTTAAATTAAATATGCGTTTTACTTTGTAGCTTGTATTTATTGATCATGGCTTGAGCTAAGTCTCAATAGAGTTTGTTTTGCCTAGCCTAAGACCTACATGTAATTACACCTGCCTTAAGTCGCAAAATTTGTCAGTATTTGGGTATGTAATTGTCCATTCAGGATTTTAATATTCATGTCACATCTTCGGTTGCTAGACATTAAACTTGACATAAAAATGGACATTAGTCCAACGTAGGAGACGTTATTTTTACATGTACGGTTGTTTCTTTACTTGTATGATTTGGTTACTATCTTATTGAGTTAAATTCAACTCGACAGAATTAATTAACTAGGTAAATCATTGTTTGCTTTTAAGGATTCCAATAACCGTTCTCTACTTTAATTCATTTCTATGTTTATGTTTCAGTACTTGGAGACACTGCATTGCGCAACGAATCCCACTTATAACGAGTTATTCGTATAGCATTGAACTTATCAAACTGTTTTATATAAATAACTCTTTCATTTGGTAGAATTAAAACGAGAATTTAAAATTCCTTTAAAAAAAACTACAAAAAACGCCAACAAATATATTTCCCATTTAATTTATATACAACATATATTTACTAAGGCACAATTATCTTTTCTTAAATGGAGTCATTTGGTCTCTTGTTGATAATTTTCTCATTGGCAATCTTACCACATCTTCTTATTTTAATATAGATATGGTACCGTAACTATTAACGTTCAATGTCCAGTTTTTATCAGTTTTGTTTTTATTATGACGTTCTCAATTTTCTCAAAATCTAGCACAGTAAACTATGCTTTATCTTTGTGATTATGGGAAGATCTCATTTATCACATTTGAAAAAAAATGCAAAACTGAACCAACTTGTAACTGCACATACCCCATGAAAATGCAAGAAATAAAGTGAGACGAATACTTACATGAACTAGAAAATTTTCTCCTAGATTTTTCATCTGGGAAGACCTCTGGTACAATTTGCATAAGAACTGACTGAATTTTAGCTTCCACCTCCTTCCACGATGTTCGTCCAGCTTCACGTCTAGTAAAGTCACCTTTAACAAAATCTGAGTACTCCGAGCTGAAAAGGTAAAAATATCAATTTTTTTTTATCTTGAAGATTAAATTTGCCAAACTAATGATAAAACTTTAGCTTTTTTTCCAAAAAAAAACATATTCTGTACAAATCTTTGTACTCCGAGCTAAATTAAGGAAGATGCAAAGTACAAAAAGATTTGTTGTCCTTTCAGACTTATTTAAAGATTATTAAAGCTCGTTAAGGAAAAGCTTACCCTGTCATTGACGCACCTAGTCTCGCTCATTTTCGAGTTCATGAGATTACCCCAGTTTTATTTTTTTTACCTTGATATGTATCTTACTAATGGATTTATGAGTTTTGCACATCGGTAAACTACTGTTGCCTCTAATTTCTCACCATTCCATGCCCTCGTTATTGTTTTGGCTTTTAAATCAATGCCTAATGAGATATAATATCAATAATTTCTTTTGTTTTAGTGAATTTCATTTACGCCTAATTGTAAACAGTCTTTACATTTCATCTTGGCATTCGCTTTTTCAGTTTGAACATTTCCTATACATTCAGAACTACATGAGTATCAAAGTTCTATTTATTTTAGAAAATTCATATTGTTTATTCAAAGCAAACAATGAAATAATTATCAATGTGATCACGTATGGTTATATAAACTGTAGTAAAAAAATAAACACAAATCATTTGCGACGGAGCTGGGGGAGGGGGGGTGGAAAATGACTCCATCCACCTTTTGGAGAAAAAAATATTGAAAATAAAAATGAAAATGAAAGAGGACACCGACTAACTTCTAGGCTATAAGACTACTATAGAAAAACTTTTTTTTCTTCTCACTTTCAAAAGTGTGCCTCACACACTTTTCAGTCTACACATACCTAATTTTTTGCAGTCTATAAATAGGTGGGACATGATTTTCATCCAGTTTATACCAGTGCATCAATAAGGCAGGACTGGGAAGAGAATCGTGTTTCTCCTGCAACACCTTAACTACCGCCGCTTCTCGTTTGATTGTTTCAGCGTGAGATTTGAACTTGTTCATGTCGTTTGCTGAGTTTAATTGAAGTGCCAAATCCACTGATGTCTCTTTGTCATTTAAATCACTTGCAGTATTTTCCGAAGTAATTCCACTTTCTTCCCTTTCGCGTTCTTCTTTTACGTCGTCTATTTCTTTTAAACGTTTTCGTATCTTTTCAACCTCATTTTCTGTATAACTTCTTGTTTTCTGTATAATTTTCTCGAAATCATCTTGTGAAATCTTTGCTGGTAATATGCTAGGTCCATATTTCTCTCCAAGGAATAGCTAAAAATATAAATTTAATACAATAGCGATTAACTGAGAAATTAATGTATTCGATAATAGTATTAATATTAACTTCCAGCTGTGGAGTTAATTTCTCTGGTTGTACTGCTTTACACTTTATTTCTTGAATTATTGAGTTATACAAAATGAAAAATAACACTTTATAATTTTCGATGGTCTGAAGCGCTTTTCTGGATTTACCTTCACCAGGAACGTTCAACCATAGACATTTGAAATCCAGTATGTAGAAAAAACGAGGAAAAATTTTGAGTTATATGAACAAAGGGTACCTAAAAGGATAGAAAACTTAATCTAAGGTCAACGTTGCCTGAAGAAGTTGGAAGCTTAGTAGTCAGTGGTTGTCGTTTGTTGATATCGTTCATAAGTGTTTCTCGTTTCTCTTTTTTATATAGATTAGACCGTTGGTTTTCCTGTTTGACTTGTTTTACACTAGTCATTTTTGGGGCCCTTTATAGCTTGCTGTTCGATGTGAGCCAATGCTCCGTGTTAAAGGCCGTACTTTGACCTATAATGGTTTACTTTTACAAATTGTGACTTGGATAGAGAGTTGTCTCATTGGCACTCATGCCACATCTTCTGAAACCTACTTAAAAAAAATATTAACGGGGAATTTTAGATATGTATGTTATAGTTGATGTCAGTGATGAAGCAATGACTACTGAGCTCCTACTGGGAATTACAGTCCACCAGCAGAGATATAGATCTAATGATAATAAATGAAAATAACCGTTTATCTTTGTGTAAGCACTTGTTATTTAGTTAAGTCATTTGCTGGGCAAAACAAGTAAAACGTGTAGGAAAACTTCGCTAGTTTTGTATTTTATTTACTTGTTACTCCTTTTAATGGTTTAGCTATACGGTGTGTTAGGTAATGATTATTTCTTTGTATTTCATGTGATTAGTACACCGTCGTCCTTCGTTTCCAATAAGAAATATCTTAAACTTTACGGGAAAAGGTTTCAACATATATTTTCTATTTGTTCAGATACTTACCACCATATTAATCTCATACCGAGAACTCAGACAAGAATGAAGAGTATTAAGACATGTCTCAGGTAATGAGTGGTCGTCAAAAGTACAGTCTTTCAAACCCCAGTGAAGATCATACACGTCTAACTCAAAGCCTTTGGCAGCACAGAAATTACGAAGCTGAGGAAAGACTTTCTCCATTAGAACTGATCTTTCTGTTACCGAATCTGCAATTTAAAAGATAAAGTTTTGAATAACTCTAATTCGTAAACAAATTAAATAGGTCCTTATTCAACATCTTTGATATAGGGTCCTCTAAAATAGACACCGGGCAAGGTACAACATACAACATATGGTTAAAATGATCACATCTGGTTGGACAAATGTGCTTTGCTTGGTATGCTGTTCGACGTTACCAGAATTGGTGTAATCAAATAAAGTATATGATCAAATTCATAACTAATCAGCAGACATTGTGGTCATGATTATTGCAACGTTTAAATTTCATCTTTCACTTCATACTAGCTTCATGACTGAGACATGGACTAATATAGATACTAACTTTGCGCATGAAAAGTGTGTTGATATAGTAAAACTAACAACCATTCATTTACGGCAAAACAGTAGTGTAGTGAATAACGTTTATAGAATATATCTTTTTTCAAAAGATAATATTGGTAAATGAAGGGAAATCTCAAGTTAGTAATTTGAAACGTTACCTTGTGGATTATATAAATTACTAAAGTAATATACGCATAACAAAATCGGAAGAAGCAAACAAATGTCAAAGTGTCTTGTCAGTGGGTGTCATAAGTTTTATCTTGATGTTTTTGTCCTGTAAAAGGGAGACCTTTTTGGTATTTTCTGTTAAATTTATTCACAGCCTGTCCAATTTTGGTACGATTTAGAGTTTGACCTATTGTATTATCACATGTCTCTTGTTGAAGACCTTATGGTGACCTCTACGTGTTTCTCCCCTTTTTTAAGTGTGATGTCTCATCAAAGTAATAATCCTTATCTCTATCATAACAAGAAATACGAAAGTGAAAAGAACCGTTGTTACTAGATTTATACTATAGTCTACAAGGTTTAAGTTGTTGCTTTATCAAGACTCGATATTTTCAGGTAAACATAGGTAACTCGATAAAGACATTGTTTGTTATTCCAACAGTTAATTTTTACTGTTCCTACTGAAGAAAGTATTTCTTATTTGCGAAAAAGGGTAATTTCAGAATAGCACATCATCTTTTGCTAAATATTACATAGTTCTATTTATATTACTTACCTGAAAATCCAGAAGACAGGTAAATTCTTATTGTTTTACTATGAGCAGAACAATATCTATTTACGTTTCCATGTAAAATGTCGGAAACCCTGTCTTCGTGCGATATACGGGTTTGTTCTCTCGTCATTGGTCTTTGTAATACTGGAGTCGGCACAGGGCTGACTTGACACTGTCTAAAATCTCCATAGTCACTTGAATCATCTTCAAGATTGAATGCTGGTATATCCAAGATTTCGTCCTCTTCACCGCTCAAATTACTGTGCGTGATGTCATTGCTTTCTGCTTTGCCATCTGCTTCATCAGCTGTAGCGTCAGTACTTGTAACGTTTACAGTTACTGCAGAGTGTCCATTTTTGTGTCCATGTTCATTCTTGATATCAGGTAAAGCCCTCCCATTTTCTACCTTCCCATTTGTTTCCACTTTAGGTGTTGGTTTCTTTGGTTTGATGACTTCTATATCGTTATAGCGATTAAATATATCAGGCCTTTTAGTCTTGAAATAGAAATAACATGATGTACATGACTTAAAGAAAAACAGCAAGGGCACTTTTAATGCGTATCGTATATCGTATAAATAGGCCTGAAAATGGAGTATTGGTGGCATTTCAAATGCTTAATTACTGGAATACAAAACAACAATACACAACAATCATTTTAATGAATCATATGAGCATTTTATCTTTATTTTAAAATGCATTTCAGGTAAGTGGTACATGAGGCCGAATATTGTAAATCCCAAACTATTGAATGTCGAAGAACAATACACACAATATGACATCTCAAAATGAAATCCTGAGCAATAGGAAGATACCAAGTAATATAAGAATATAACAAATATTGCATCTTCTTTTTTTCACTGAATATTTCTTAAGTTATATCATTCTAGCACAGAAGCATTGGCAACCGGGCTAATGATTCAATCGACAACGCACCCGAAAGTATTGACATCACTTAGAAGTAGTTATGTCGATAAAGATTATAAGGGGTTGAGTGTTCAAAAGAATATTTACTACCGGAACATGTGCATGTGTTTTCCCGAGTCGGGGTGGTAGTAGAAATTATTGCTTTTTAACTTCAGGTAAGCATATTTACATTCCTACTGGTTGCTTTTAAGTTATATACTGACTTTTTTTATTTTTTGGGTCCTCTCATGTTTAGATACTTATTATGATGAAGGCTTAAGACATGGGTGTAGTGGCCACTTAAATCGATTTCATACGTTTCAGAGAAATGTGTATGGTATATTGAAATTGGTATCATACGAACAACAGGGGATACGGTGTATGCGTCCATGAAACAGCAAAGACACTAACAACCAAAGGAGATCTAGTCGATGTCTACATACAGTTTAAAACGATAGACAGCTATCTATACTAAATGTCAAGCTTTAAATCGTCAACAGTTTATATTGCTAAGCTTACAGATGGCTTTCAAGGATATTCTAACTTCACAAACTTGCCGTTTGTTTTCTAGTGACATGGATCATAGTGGCATGGATCATTAGGCTTAATGATTGTTTTCTAGTGGCATGGATCATTAGACTTAATGGTTGTGTTCTAGTGTCATGGATCATTAGACTTAATGGTTGTTTTCTAGTGGCATGGATCATTAGACTTAATTGTTGTTTTCTAGTGGCATGGATCATTAGACTTAATGGTTGTTTTCTAGTGTCATGGATCATTAGACTTAATGATTGTTTTCTAGTGGCATTGATCATTAGACTTAATGGTTGTGTTCTAGTGTCATGGATCATTAGACTTAATGGTTGTTTTCTAGTGGCATGGATCATTAGACTTAATTGTTGTTTTCTAGTGGCATGGATCATTAGACTTAATGGTTGTTTTCTAGTGTCATGGATCATTAGACTTAATGGTTGTGTTCTAGTGGCATGGATCATTAGACTTAATGATTGTTTTCTAGTGGCATGGATCATTAGACTTAATGGTTGTGTTCTAGTGGCATGGATCAATATACTTAATGATTGTGTTCTAGTGACATGGATCATTAGACTTAATGGTTGTTTTCTAGTGGCATGGATCAATATACTTAATGGTTGTGTTCTAGTGGCATGGATCATTAGACTTTATGGTTGTTTTCTAGTGGCATGGATCAATATACTTAATGGTTGTGTTCTAGTGGCATGGATCATTAGACTTAATTGTTGTTTTCTAGTTGCAATCTGACTTACTTAACTTAAAGATCGTTTTCTTGTGGTATTATAACTTACAAGAGTTGTCGATTATTTTCTAGTGACATTCTGACTTACTTGACTTACCGGTGGTTTTCTAGTGAAATGTTGACTGGTTGAGCTATCAGGCGTTTCTTTGTCTTCAGACTCTGTTAAACTGTTCATATGATCATCTATTCGTTTATTTAAAACTCTCTACAAATAGATTCGGCTTAGTTTTAATACAGTACATGAGAAAACTATAAAATCAAAGTAAGAGTATTGAAATAAAACTAAAATGGGATCAATGTACATTAGAAAGGATATTCAATCGAACTAATGGATCAAGAACTTGTATTGCTATTCTTTATCTTAAAAGTTCCGCATAATGTCTTTATATAAGTGAGTGGGAGTTACTCTTTTAAGTATAATTTTCCGCATAATGTCTTTATATAAGTGAGTGGGAGTTACTCGTTTAAGTATAATTTTCCGCATAATATCTTTGTATAAGTGAGTGGGAGTTACTCTTTTAAGTATAATTTTAAGGCTTCAGCATTAGCAGAACTTTTTGTTGTCAACAAAATCCACTGTACAGGTTTTCTTTTTATCTACATATGAGGAAGCATATCACTTATTACTCAAAGAGAAAGAAATGGTAATAAAAAGAGGTGAATGTATGATACACCAGCCACATTGGTATATTGTCAAGTTTAAGTTACAATGTTTTTATTCAGAAAGTCATCTGTCGGTTATAGGAAAGTATTAAAAAAATACCCCGAACTCCAAGGTAAATTCAAAAAGGGGTAGTCCATAAAACATACCAAAATCAACCAACAGAACGAATGGAAAACAATCGTCATATTCCTAACTTGGTACAGGTATTTCCCGAATAAAATGGTGGATTAAACCTGGTTTTATTGCTAGCTAAACCTCCCACTTGTATGACAGATGTTTATAGTTATATTGAGAGATTACAGTCAGTGCAGTTACATGTATCAACAGGATGTTACAACAAGTGCATACAGTTTATAAATTTTCGATGCGTCCTCTTTGTAAAGCATAAGTTATATATGCTTATGCTTCACAAAGAGGATGCATCGAAAGTTTATAAACTGTATGCACTTGTTGTAACATCCTGTTGATACATGTAACTGCACTGACTGTAATCTCTCACTATAACTATATGCATATGTTAATAAATTTTCCATATTCCCACGTAAATATTCCATGAGTCAACAAAGTTTATGCATTCACTTTTTTTAAATTAATGTACATAGAATATATCTAAAGGATAAAAATAAACAAAAAGGAGACAGTTACCTAATAGATAAGTTTTAATTCATTCTGATATTTATTTCATCATTTTATAAATTTCTTTGTTATTGCTAGCTGGAATTCAATCTTACAAATCAATTCGATTAAATATATAGTCATAATACTGCTTGTAAAAGGGGGTATATGTGACTTTGACTGTAATCAACTTTCATCTAAATATGCATATAACAGTCCCTACTGTTGACACAACAATATCTCAAGTACATCATAAGGCAAGTAAGAAAATAAGTATTTATTGATACTGCTTACTCTAAGATGATTGACAACTCTTTTGTCAACATCAACGGTATACTTTTTGTACTGCTTATTCCAGTGAGCATCGGCAGCCTGAAAAAAAAAATTTGTTCATGTATTTATTTTTAAATATTAGAACCAAACTCTTTACCATATATTCATTTAAACATGATGTCTTCTGTTCCTAGAATCTATATGTAACTTTTCTATCTTTGGTGTGCTAGTATAACTACAATCCAAAGCTTACATAATTATGGTTTTCTCATATACAGTATTAAAAAACGTTTTGAAGAAAATATTTTAACTGTACAGATATGCCATATCCAATATGCATCGTGCACTGTGTAACAACCATACATGAAACCAATGGGCAAACGCAGCCCCGACTAACCAAACCTATTTTCTTTTCATAAAAACTCACAGAAGGCACTATTTTTTGGGCCGGTTTTATTTTTTGTTTGATGTTGAAGATACCAGTGCTATAAGCAGACTTCTAAGCATTATATAAATAGTATCTCAAATGACGGTTGATCAAACGTTTCCTCGGTGAATGAACATAGACTTATCTAATATTGGTATAATCATAAAGTAAAGGGGTGTCTTTCCCATGAATGTGTTTCTCTTGAATTCAAAATAGTCATTATCTGCGATATCATACATATTTAACCGGATTATATTTTTTAAATATCTGATGATCATTTAAAAATTTTAAAATATTGTATTTTTAGAAAAAGAAAAGATGCATTTATGAGTATGTAAATTTGGAAATCGGAATCAAACTTGCAGTTAGCATTCTAATAACCATCTCAGCAAATCTATTTAAATGCCTGTTGTCATCGCTGCATGTGGTAACACATCAATAATCATATAAAATATTAAAGTCATCTTACAAACAATGTCATATAAAGCATCAAACTTTATCAATAAAAAGCTTTGAGTTGCTAAACAGATATATATATCTTAGCAAGCAGCTTGCATTAAAAAAAATGTTTTGATATTTTTTTTTGCATATCAGACCGGACCCTATAATCTTATAGATAGAAATAAAATGAATTTTTCATACAAATGTCACACGTCGAGCGTAGTGTATCCAAAAAATCCATCCTATAATCAACTTGAGTGCAAAATGATAGAAGAAAATTTTAAAGGAAACTAAATAGTCATTTTAAGCACAAGGACATTCATTTTGATATTCCACATGCTACTTGATATCATCTTATGATTTCAGATTTACTCTTAAATGCTATTTACAGTTAATATTTCAATTTGATGATTATGAAAAGACAGTTTGATGATTAAAAATCATATTAAAAAAATCAGACGCCAGTTAACATGAGTACAAATTTCTTTTTGTTGGAGAATATTTTGCGGATCTTACCTTCTTTTTCGGCTTAGCCGAAGCCTTTCTCATCTTTAGATGGTAAAAATGAAAACACGCTTATGATATATAACAATATCAAACTAATTAAATTGTTAATTTATTCCAACAAAATGTATCTCAATACAACTTTCCTTCCAGAATTTTAGAATATTTCGATATATGTATCCAAGTTAAAAATCACTTCGACTTAGTGCTTAGAGTTATATAAATCAAGCACAGTCAAGTGTCATACATATATTAAATGCGACCCGGAGTATTACATAAATAGGATAATTTGCTATATTCAATATTGATACAAAATATGAGCCGACCATTAAATAAATGACTAATTTTCTCGTTTATAGATCGTATGTCCTATCAAATACAAGTTTCTGTTCTATTGTAATACGGTGTTCAGACGCATTGTAAATATTAAGTACGTGAGCATGTCTGTAGTTGTTTATTACATATAATTTCAAATCAATAATATCGAAAAATATTAATTTGACCTAAAAGCAAGGTTATGTAAAGTTAAACAAACTATTAAAGCTAAAAGAATAACAAAAAATAGAATCAAATTACCACAGAAAATGAATTCCAATAATGATTTTATTGTAAGGTGAGGCTTTAGTGGAACATTTGATGACAATTACATTTTCGGGCAATAATTGATCCGACATTCGTTCTGCAATTGTTGATAAATAATTTCACTTTCTATATCAACAAAAAATAGTCAATATGAATTGCTTGAAAGGAGACTTAGAAAATAATAGTTTTATAAAGCATATTAGGGCCATTAACCTGATATAGGATATTAGATCGTTTCTGTTATAATGTGTAACTGTTAAATTCATAAAGAAAAAACATATCTTTGTTATAAATGTTTCAATAGAAAAAAACTTCTCAGCCAGAAAATCCAAATTATTGACAATAGAAACACGATGAAATGAAACCAATGTAATGGTACATCTGAACATTACCATTCAACTTTATGATTTGATGTAATATGGCTCAACGTTCTTTATACGAAATTCTAGTCCAACAGTCCATACTGTTGTTTGACATTGAGAGACTTATGTGTTCAGGGTAGAATGTTGATTGTCTGTTTGATTTATTCACAAATTTTCCACATTAATGCATAAATGGCAATGATGAAGTTTAGCATATTGTATTTTGGTTTATAGTTGAAGAATGAAATGTCTTTTTTTTCATAAAGTTTTGTGATGTTCTTGTTTATCTCAGTTTATTCACATCTAACAAAGGAAAATGCTATCATCCTACGTTTTGTATAAAACTATTCTTCAAATACAACTCAATCATGGGTCCTCGGAGGGTTCGTTCCTTGCACACTAACAGGGAGAAGCGTAGTGGAGTAACCCGAGGTTTGCCGATTTAACAAGTCATTTTACTCTGCTGTCTAATGACCAGCAAAAGCGATATGACAAACGATCATTACGCTTTAAGGCAAAATATATATCGCAATGTGGATAAGGTATAAACAACTAAAGCAATTCCAATACGTGTTAAGCCATCAAATCACATAAGCATATACATGCACTCTGGTACACATTACTCGAAAATCGCTAATGAAAAAATGGTACTGAATAACAGTATGATTTTGTTTCTCGTGGTATAATGTCAAAAATATGTGTGCATTAATGGCATTATTTGCGCCTGAATACAGCGAAATATCAGATATAAAATTTAGGATTTTTTATAGCTGTCATCGGAGAAAAAGATTACAGCTGTTAATGCCTTATTCTAAATTCTTCAGCCATGTACGGGGACCTATAAGTTACCTTTGTCCATTTGCCCTTTATATCTAAAATATGGTATAATTGTCTTACCTCCTCTGGGTTAGACAGAGTTGTATTTCCCTTTGGTTGTCTGTGGAAAGTGGGTTCTCGTTTGACTTGTAATGGAGGCAATACTCCTGCTCTCCTTCTGCCATCATCAGCATGCTGAAATAAACATTTAGAATGTAATATTTTTTTTATTTATAGAACAATGGCATATTATGAATTCATGCGGAATATTTCTGGATGTACATTCCTTTCTGATAGCCCATCCTTTTCTACGATATTTCCTGTTTGAAAATGTTATGGGGTGATGGATGAACCAATGTATAAACAATACGACTGTATAAAGTGAATGCTAAAACAACTCTTGGATGAAACTGTAAGATAATCATATTGTCACTTTCCCCCTCACGTTATGCGTAATGTATGCAATGCACAAGTACCTGTTATAAAAAATAAAGACGTGTGGACTGGGAAAGAAAAATCAGTTTGAATGTTTGTTTAGGTACCCTTGGCTATAACAAGGCTAGTTTTTTTTTCTGGTAGAAGAAGCCGGCGTACCATGGGAAAACCACAGAACTTCGGTAAGGAAACGGGGTTCGAACTCATAACCTCAGTGTTGCCAGGCTGGTGATCACTGTAGACGAACTACTGATAGTCATTCATAACTTACTTTGATTTGGTTGTATGATCATTTGAGAGCATTCTTTATTTATTGTGAAATACTTTCGTCATATCTCAACATCGACATTATAATTTTGTTTGAAATTTAACTCAATGAACAAACACGTGTCAGGATAAAAGGGTACATTTAACCTCTATAAAAAAATATACAAGTTCAGGTTAAACTTTTTAATTGCCACATTTATAACATAATAATTAGAATTAGTAATACTTTAAAGAAACTAATAGAATGTTGTTCTATGGTTAGCTTGTTCCTAGGGTGAAACTAGATTTAAAGCCAACATTCACCCACAGTTCTTATTTTTAACCTTATATTCACATAAAACTAGCAATCGTTGGAATTTTAAATGTTTTAATTGTAGCTTTATAGACCTGTTTAATGAACTGTTTGGCAATTAATAATTGAAACCTGCAATATATTTGTCTCCAGTAAAACTCTACTTTATTATATTCCCTAACTGCGAGGAAACTACATTTGAGTTTAAAATCAAATGAAAGTGAAATATTTGTTTGCTATATTTTTGTATTTATATCTATTATTAAAGTTTCTCTATCTAATTACGTTTTGGTATTATGAACACTCTTTATATATATTGGTCTAGGTATTCATATCAATTTAGTTACTTTCTGATATCAAATATTGTACCAAAATGTTTACAGAAATCTTTAATCTTAAGTTGTGAGTACAGTAAATGCATTTTGTAAACGTTGCAGTCTTATAGTTTGTCTACGATTGTCGATAGACACTTGTATGAAAGATAACTGCAACGTTAAGCTACATTTTCGATTTTATATTATTACACGGCAATGTGTTTGCTAAAAAAAAGTACCTGTGTTATATACGAAAATGAAATATATGCCGTTTAAAAAGTATTTAATGTTAAACAAGCGTCACTGAAGCCAGTCTTGATAGGAATGTGACCTATAAATGTTTGATATATAACAGACTCCAAGGGTGTTAGACCATGGAAGTATTATATTGTCAATATAATACTTCCATGGTTAGACTAAGAAGGTATATAAAATTGCTGCTGTAGGCCAAGATTTGAGTTGTGTCCCATGTACGGATTCCGTCTGATTTTTATCTTCTATTTTGTATTGAGCATGCTTAACAAACATATCATAAAATACTAGAAATATTATGATCTCTTTTGGTTTTCTTTTGGTACTGGTAAAAACAAGCAAATATTTCAAAACAATTATAAGTTGTATACTTTCACGAATAATATAAGTCCTGGACTTTAATTTTCATTTTCTAGATAATTACAGACCTAGGGTACGATTATATTACAACATTGGGAACAATTTTAATATTATTTTCTGATTTAAGAAATTTAAATTGGTTATTGGTTTTATTTATATTGTTATGCAGTTAAATCTTAGGGGGAATGTTCGAGTACACGTACTTGTAAACGAAAGTGCCATTGACATTTACTGCACCGTATATTTAAATATTTGCTTTTAATTTCATGTCACTCTCACAAACAAGTTCACGATGAATTACAACGCTTATTACTAAGCACTTCTGTACAATTTAAAGCTTTAACATGTTTTAGAACATATAAATTATAAATTTTAAAGATTCATTTAAAATTAATATCGGTAATACTACCACACTGATTTTTGTTGCATCTGAGATTTGTTGAGTGGTAATCAGAACATTTCAGTTTTGAATAATGATTATGAATACCAATAATTGAAAAAAATCAAAATAGGCGTTTTTCATAAAAAGGAATGAATTGTATAGATGAGAATCATTATATATCAATAGCTGATTCAAAGTCACATAGATCAATGATAACAATTCATTGCACCGGGTATTCATACATTTGACAATTATTCTGATTAGGGATTGCTAGCACATGTAACAATTACTCTGACTAGGGATTGCTTGCACATGTAACAATTACTTTGACTAAGGATTGCTTGCACATGTAACAATTACTGTGACTTAGGATTGCTTGCACATGTAACAACTACTCTGACTAAGGATTGCTTGCACATGTAACAATTACTGTGACTTAGGATTGCTTGCACATGTAACAATAACTCTGACTAAGGATTGCTTGCACATGTAACAACTACTCTGACTAAGGATTGCTTACACATGTAACAATTATTCTTACTAAATATTGCTAGCACATGTAACAATTACTTTGACTAAGGATTGCTTGAACATGTAACAATTACTATGACTAAGGATTGCTTGCACATGTAACAATTACTATGACTAAGAATTGCTTGCACATGTAACAATTACTCTGACTATAGGGATTGCTTGTACATTTAACCATTTCTTAACCTTTAGATTAATCGCATTTGTAATAATTTCTCTGACTAAGAACTATTACTAGATATTGAATTTGATATATAATAATCATGTTACTCTTCATTGGATTGCTGTAGTATATGTGAGTTATCAAATGAAAGTGTAAATTGCAACCATCAAATTATAAGTACTGGTTATTTTTTGTATTTTCTGTTGTTTGGAGATGTCTTTGTGGTGAATTGCGTAGAAAGGCCATCGACATGTTTTTATGTCCGTATTATTCTGTCCTATAAATTTTCAATTTTTATTTTTACATTGATTATAACTCATTCACTTATATTTGCCATCTTTACAAAGTGTGCGTCGTACAACATTGTCCGCTATTTTTTTTTAATATAGTCCACTTTCAAGTCATATAATATAAGATGCATCAAAAGTAAAAGATTTTAAATCAATTTGACAAAATAAATCATTTTAGGATATATATTCTGTTTTTCATAATAGTGTATAATTCGCTCGAATCCCCATATGGAATTTACTGACCCCATATATATCGTATTAGGTCACTAGCACACTATGTAACTAATAATATTGCAAATTTGGAATTCCTATAACAACATGCATTTGCTGTTTATAAAGTTTTGGTTTATATAGATATCATACTGTAATCTGATATGAATAGATGACTATAATCTGCAGTATATAAGTATGATTGTCAATGATACAATTATCCACCTGAGGCCCAAGGACGAGGATATAAACAACCATAGGTCACCGTACGGCCTTCAACAATGAGCAAATCCCCATACGTATAGTAATCCATAAAAGATACCAGTATGCCAAAATGTGCAAAAATGAAGAGAAACTAACGGCTTTATATATGATCATATATTTCCAAAAACACTAAACAAAAACAGAAATGGCATAACTCATCAAAACTCTTAAAATCGAGACAAGACAGGTCCGCATTGTTGACAAGATAAATATTTTTTTTAGCTTTCAAGTTCACCGCAAAGTCTGGAAAGAGTGGGATACTAAGTCTTATCATCTTATTCAGATAATTCAGGCTGACTATAAAACAACAGAACCGTTTCAGATTTAAACGAGGGAACTAATGAATAATTTCTTGACGAGTTTGAACAATAACGGTTTAGTGTACCTTTTCTCTACCGTAGAAACCGATGAAATTCCTCAGTCTTCAAAGATTTTTCTTTAATTCAATTCAGCTTATTTATGGTAGTTTAGTTTGGACGAAAGCTACAAATGATTTAATAACATCTCCCTTGACTTCAGCATTTAAACTCGTCGTTTAGAAGAACTAAAAATTAAAATTCAAGCGATGTAAAGATAAATGCATCAATTTCCAACGTGTAAGGTCTTGAATTGAATGAATAATTTTAAAATATAGATTTAGTATGTAAAATTATTCGGCTGTTAAACGATATTAGCATTTAAGTTTAATTGAAGTGAAAAATATTTAAAATGTTGATACGGTATAAATTTATTGATGTGGAAGGGTCCTTTGAAACCACTCCCTGTAATTTGTAATGTGTATTGTTCAAAAAGATGCTTCAACGAGACAAACAAACTTAAAAAAATGATTTGAGTGTTTGTACGATTTTATGGATGTTATAACTTTGAATAAGTACATATGTATGTACTTTAATGATAAATTTTAAACTGTTTTATATGCATGTATAATATTAAATGTGCTGTTTAAATACTATATTACATTTAACAATCTTTGACGAATTAGGATCATTATTTGTAATGTTTAAAACTTGATACCTTCTTATTTTTTTTTTTATCAAAACAGTAAACTAAAACAGAATTTTGTTGAATTACAACATTGGTAAGATACTACGGGGGTGTTTAACGACATTGACTACCCATGAGAGTCTCGCACGGTCGGCTTGGTAAGATAGGAAGACTTTAAGTCTACTTTTATACTGTAAATTGACACGGTTCCTAAATAAACTGATATGACTTGTTTTCTATATCCTGCACAACAGATATTTTTTGTGTTTAAAATTTTTCGCAAACCATGGAAATCCATGTGGAAGCACAGGCAACAAAGTACATAAAATATGTAGATACTTTTAGGGCTTAAACAAGTTTAAAAAGACATTAGTGTACAAATAATACACAAAGAAGGATGACTTTATATTAAATTCAAGTAGGTTCGTATCAAGACGTGAATATGATAAACTATAAATATGTTATCTAAAAACCACCGGGTAGAGAAGGACATGACGTCTGATTTTTCATTTGACACGGAAAAGATTGAACAGTCTTATGACATAAATTTGATAGCTAAGATAGACTACCACCGTTTGTTTTGATGGTTTCTCTTCGACTCATCAATTTTGATTGTCCCTTTGGTATCTATCAACGATATTAGACTAGCGAAATCCATTTTTATTTATTTATTCATGGTATATAAATACATCCTGTGAATTCCCAAGATGTATATAGGACACTTACTCTAGATAACTACATGATTTACCGTATATTTGACCTATACGAGCTTTTCCTTTGGGCCACGAGCGTATATGATGAAAGCGATTGTATACGATGAAGGCGAGCATATATGATAAGGCGAGCGTATATTATGAAGGCGACCGCATATGATGAAGGCAAGCGTATATGATAAAGGCGAGCTTATAGGATGAAGGCGAGCGTATAGGATAAAGGCGAGCGTAAATGATGAAGGCGAGTGTATATGATGAAGGCGAGCTTATATGATGAAAGCGAGCGTATATGATGAAGGTTATTCCAGAAACATGTGATATGCGCATGGAATTCATATTTGTTTTGTACTAACATTGGGTCATTACCACTGGTGGCGGACTATCAGTCACCTAGGGTACAATCCGTGCGCCGAGTAGGAAGCGTTAATGTACCGGCATGTTATTGATACATTTTGTTTTTAAATTACCAGTTCATAGAATCATTTACTTGTTCTAAAAGTAAGGTTACAACTGACTCAGGCAAAGTTGATATTAGGTGGGTTTGGATGTTCTATCTCTTTGGTTTATATGCTCTCAAAACATTTTCTATTTTTGGCTTTCTTCACTTTTGGTCACGAGTTTACCTGATGACGGTTTTTCCATAAAAGATGAGCGATTTAAAAGAACACTATTTTACTCAATTTAGATTGAGACAAGAAATTGTCGATAGTTTTCACTCTGTCAAATTACTTTCAGAGAAAACTAGCCCATATTTATTCTAATTTTAATTCAAAGTTTAAATGAATAATATATATCTACTACTTGTCAACGAGTTTTCCTAAACCATTTTATAAATAATAAACATCCTTTTATTTGACAAGTACTTGGTGTGGAACAACGAAATCTCTCGAACTTTTACATACAAAATCTTTAAATAGCATTACACTTTGTGTTAACGATATAATAAACAACAGTAAAACTATTTTAAGGGCTATCAGTCTTAATTTAAATTCATTTCAGAATCTTGAAGTACCTATATATCTCTCTTTATTTAATTCTATTTTTAATTTTCGGTATGTTTTATAATCGACACTAAATATTTCCTCGTGAAATAACTTTTAAGATCGTACACTTTTCCTTTATATTATTTCTATTTATCATTTTTTGGGGATATTTTTAACAAGAGACCTTTTTTATCTGCAAAAAAGAGTCAGGTTCCCATTCCGTCATATTATCGTCATTATACCAGCATACTCTTATTTCCCATCTGTCCATGTATCCACCTTGTGTCTATCCATTCTTGGCTTATAATATAGACTTCGTTTATCTTCATTACAAGACAGTATATTCTGACTAAAAATGGTGATTTGATTGATTTCACTGCGAATTGGAGTTCCTGCCACTTGTGTAGCATCTGATGTTTCCAATCTTTTACTTTCAAATACTTTTTATATATATTTGACTTTGCACTTCTTTGTCAGAAACTTTTAAAAAAAACTTCAATAAGACATATTTATATTTTAAGTAGATATAGGAAGATGTGGTATGAGTGCCAATGAGACAACTCTCCATCCAAGTTACAATTTATAAAAGTAAACCATTATAGGTCAATGCATATTTAAAAGGGTAAAGCTTACTGGGAGATTTCTCTATGCAATTCTCCGGTAGTTTTTTTTTTTTATACCTAATGGAAAACAAATGATGTCTTTCAAATTATGCTTTCCAATTTTACAGTATAAAATCCATTGCACCGACATAACACATTTCGATGACAAAGCAGAATGTTCTGATGTAAGGTATTAACCTTAAAGTATGTTTAAGTATACTTCAGGTAAAAAGTCACTAACCACAATGATTAATATAAAATCAATGAACTAAGTCTTCCCAATATCTTATCCAAACTACTCCGGTATGTAAGATATGGTCCTCTATTCTTTAGGACAAGGAGATAATACATTAAGTTCAGTATAAATTGTATTGTAATACTTAAATTATAGTGATCAATTACAAAAGGTAAATAGAATGTCCCCCTTCCAGTGAAAAAAGGCATCTTATTGTATAGACGAAAGCGGGTAGAGCATTTCTTTGTGAACAAGTTCATGCTCTTTTGTTTTCGCTATGCAAATATATGCTTCTATAACTCGAGTGCTTATCGTATTTTTTTTCGTGTTGAAAACAATTTGCTACTACTTCATATAACAAACGACAAAAGTTGTTTTTATGCATCGCACCAATGTTTTCAGTTAAGCCATTTTCAACTGATTTTACAGTTTGTTCTTAGGTTGTGCTGTTACAACACTGTCCCAGGTTAGGAGAGGGTTGAGTGCTCACAAAACTGTTCAACCGGGCACATCCTTTATGTGCCTGTCCCAATTCAGGTGCCTGTAATTCAGCGGTTGTTGTTGGTTGATGTCTGTCATATTTGTTTTCCTTTGGTGTTTTTATCATAAATCCGGTCATTGGTTTTCTGGTTTGAATTATTTCACATTTTGTCATGTCGTGGCCTTTTAAAGCATACTATATAATATGGGTTTTGCTGGTTGGTGCTTGCTTAACATTTTACAGAATCCAACAATATACATTTCTTAGCTAGGAAACAATTATATGTTATATCTATATCTTAACATATATATATTGAAACTCTTAAAAGGCATTGTTTTCTCTGGTTGTTAAAAGTAAAATGCTATTATTTAAAAAGTATTCTAAAATATTTTAATTTGACATCTGTATGACTTGTAATATGATACTATTGTCGCGTATACACAACTTTCAATAATCAAAATAAATCTTCTAATCATAAATGGGACCATTTTTCACATATAACAATTGTCCAAGATTATAATTATAAGTAAATTGGTCCAAATTAGAATTGCTTTGTTTTCTATGTTTATCACATGAATGGCATATGCATAATATTGTAATAACCTATTCTTTATAATACTTGTATGCCATGCATGTATGTGAAGAAAAACATTTCAGCAATAATGCTAGATTCAGGATTTTTAAAAAGAGGATGGAGAGGCCCACCGACAAAATAAGGAATGCATTGAAAAATAAGAAATGTGTACAAAAACACAATTTTTTAGGCATAAGGGAGCCCTCCCCTGAATCATTCCTTGGTCAACACTAAGCTACACTGATACTGTCAAAGTTTTAACGACCAAGTCTTTGATACCAATAACCAACTTAACATGAGGAATTCGTACCATAATTTATCAATACAAAGAACAGGGAAAATAAAAAAAAAAACTTTACATTTCCTCAATAAGAGACATAAAATTACATGTATGAACAAAAGAAACATGAGGAATACTTTAATAAGATAGTAAATAAACGACAGAAAAACAAACCCAAAACACATCTAGTGGGAAACATATGGTCTTCAATAATAGACACTGACTATGCGGTATGAGTTTTGCTCATTGTTGAAGGCCGCATGGTGACCTATAGTTGTTAACTTCTATGTACGTGAGTCTCTGGTGGAGAGTTGTCTCATTAGCAATCATACCACATCTTCTTATTTTTATATCTATCTAAATCCTCTAAAGTCTAAAAAAAACGTGTATTGAACTATTAGAATATTTTGGTACAATGAGCATCTTTGTTTCAGTAATATTCACATGAAGAGTTGTGTAGGATTTTACACAGACACATAACGGCAGTAAAGCAACTGTTTATTTACATTAGAATATTTGCGCCATAAAGCCTACGGCTGACCGTCCTTTAAAATGATGCAACCTTTTTTGGCAAAACTAACGTCATAGTATCGATGAGTGTGTTTGGTTTCTTACTTTTAAATCAAACCTTAGACTATTTCAGAAAGAGAAAAATATTTACAGATATCATCACAAAATGTACATATTATGTATAAACTCCTCACTCAGTAATGACAAAATCACAAAAACAATTACATAGACTGAAGCATGTTTCTCCGGGTTTTATAGAGTGTTTTGACATGTATATTTCCTTTCGATATTCGATAAAAATCAACATGTATCAATCACTTAACATTAAACCGTTATCTTAGATTTTGTCGTCTCGACTTAATAAAAAATAATGTTTTATTACAATGTGACCACGTGTTGATTTGTGAAAAATCAAATAACTGTCAATTACTTTTTATTCTATTTGTTTAATATCGAAAATTCCATAAAATTAGTTTCATTAGAACTTGATAGTGAACAATATTCCACGTTTTACGTTAGTATAATCTTATAGTTTTTTTCAAAATAGGGAAAAGTGCCAATTTAAGTCAAATTTCCTGCAATTTACGATATTAGAATATTACAGATCTAGAAAAAAAAACGTGATATAACGATTCTATTAGAACCTATGCAACGCTCGAGTTATATCCGAGAAAACATGGAAAATATTAAAAAAAAACATTTCAACTATTATCGTAATACTTTGAAATACAAAAGAACCAATATTGTGTTCGAAGTCTAAATCAATTAAAAATATCGTTAGAAACCTTAATTAAATTCAATTTACAGAAATATTCTTCATGGTTCTGGAATGTTATCTATGTAAACTGATCACTGAACATGTTAGCATTAACCTGAAATCAATATTTCATATCAAGGTCTTTTGTAAGTAAATGTATACAATATGAAATGAAAATGAATAATTACTTTTTGCGTTTTAATTACACAGTAGCGTTAAAGACTGTTTGCTAAAATACTTGTTTAATATATAAAATTTTAATTGCGTTGTAAAAACTATTGAAACAGGTTTCCTTTAATACCAAGTAATTACATATATCGTGTCATAAGTGTACATTAACACACAAAGCACTAGTTTTTTTTCTTGATTTTATCAAATGCAGATTGATTAATTGATTTAAAAGTCTTTTGCCTTAGTCTTTTTAAAAAGTATAACCAGTTTTCCTATGTTCGCACTTCCATATTCAACTTTTATATTTAAAAAAAACAAGTGTAATAGAATGAGAACGGACAATTACTTAGGTTAAACCTTCAGCACCGACAACAAGGTTAAGCCATAATCGACGAAAAAACCATAGCAGTCAATACTATGAAAAAAATTAATACTACTGTATATTAGTATCCTGATAAAAATTTCTGAAGTTGTTTTTCACAAATATAGAAAAGAAATCGAAATCAGTAAAAGGGAATCTTAAAGCATTTGGCAGATTATCAACTAATTAAAAAAGGAAAGTTAAAAAAAAACCACTTCAAATTTACGAATATGAAGTGCTTTTATTACTGTCAAGTAAATAAGTGAGCGACCAAACCTTTCGAAAGTTAACAAAATATCTTGTAAACTAAGTACTTAGTATATATATATTCTGCACAATCGGTCAACCAATGGTAAATTTGGACAGCCATTCAAAATTAAGTTATGTTATAAATAGAGGCAAACACTTTCATTTGTAATAGACCATCTTTAGATCATTGAAAGAGTTTTTGCAAGTGTTTTTTTGCATTCTGAGAACGTGGTATTCTCCTTACATCTGATTTATCGTCTCAATGCCAACTGGAAGTTCGCGATGTATCTAGTAAACCATGATAATACCTGCGGACAGAGACAAAAACCCAAGCCTATAGACAGTGATAATGACCAGTAGAACAGACCATTATATACATTACGACATTTACTTATATCTCATTAGTTATATGATATAATAGTAATATTTGCAATAAAAATGTAGACAGAGAATATTTATTAGATTTTTAGAATTTTAAAACTTTCTAGCAAATGTTAACTGTTTTACATTTGTAGACGTAACAACTGTATTATTTAAATACACTCCGTATATACCAGTAACATTGTTTTATAAACTTTACCCGCGAGTTTCTGTATGCCGAGCACACAAGAATTAAATAAAACTATTGTCCTCAATACATTGACCACATAGTCTTCATGAACGACTAACACAATACTAACAATCTCAAGAACCCTTTCAGCACATCAAAGATAATATTTTTTCTCGTCTCACTTTTCGTCCGATTTGATTTCAACCAATAATATTACCGAAAGATTATTATGGTCTTTAGCGACACAATATATAAATATGAATTTTATATCCTTTGAAATCAGTTTTTTAAAGACGATGTTAGTTAAGGACACGTTTTAAAATTATGGGCTTTGTGAATGATTTTACAATAATATTCAGGATGTAAAATATCGTCAAAGATTAGTTTTCTAAAATTGTACTGAAAACATTATAGAATTAGAAAAAAGATTGAAGTTTATGATATTGAAAACCTTCCGGTAATAAAATTCTTAGAATTCCTTGAACAATGAAGTGAGTGATCGAAATCGAAACTTTGTTACAGATAGTAACATTTAGGTAATTCATAATATTCTATACGAAGAAGCTACGTAACGAGTAGTTTGTGTGTATACCATATTTTCGTTAATGTTTAGTAGAGAAAGATTCGTGAGACCAACACACACGTAACAATAGAAGAATTTGTAGAAAGAAATTCGGAAAGTACCAAATACTCAAATAACAGTCTATATGCAAGGATTAGTTCACACATATATATTCATATAATCGTAGTTTTTATATTCATAAGTCCTATTATTGAAAATCGAGTTATATTGCCATATCCCCATTATTTCCCCCCTATTTTCATATGTATTTTTTCTTTATCAGTTGCATTCAATATTACCTTTATAAGTTCCCGGATTCTCCTGTTGGTATCTCTTAAGTTTACTTCCTTCAATCGTTTCAATTTAACAACCTTTTTTGCATAAGGAATGTGAATACGTTCAGTGTGTAACACCATCGCGGGTGCGAAATGAAGTTTTCTTGTTTCCACAGTTGTCATTATAGTTTTAATACATTAACCATGTACTTTAAAAATCCACTTTCATTATATATATATATTCCAATCCATTTTTTATACATACACTTGTTTAGCTAGTGAAAGGTTTTGTCGACTGTATTGTCCTCTAACAGTTACGTCTCCATAAACTTTTAAAGATGTCTTCTCAATTATACGTTTAAATTTACTCTTTAAAGTGTGTTATTTAACTAATTTCTGTTCGTTTGCAAATATATCAAGCTTAAAATATTTAATGTATTTTTATTTATATATCTACTTTCCATTGCTTACTATATCGATAGAAGTAATTATACTTTCCAGTTCGAGCGAACATATATAATAAGCCAGGGATATTAAAGTTCAATATTTTCATTGTAAAAGTGGATTTTATTTGTTTTGTATTGTTACAAAATGAAGGTTTCACCTCCTCTATTCCACAGTTGTCGTAAAAGCCTGTGCAGTTTCATTCCACAGAGGTAAACATCACTTCCAGTTAAGGTATTTCTTCAGTGTACTAGTATTTTATCCTTTTTTCAACAATATACTATTTTTTTTTCATTCTTATTTGATATTTACATGCAGTATTCTTTGACTTATTGAAGTCTCCTCTATCCGGTGTTTTTCGTTGAACTCTAATGTTTCCTTTTAGAAATAACACTGATATATTATATAACACTTTCCTAATTCAAACGAACGAAGAAATAAGTCATGTTCCATACAGAGGGGGGAAATCACAATGAAGATTCCAATTGTGTTTCAGAAATAAAATGTGAGAACAACGACAGGTTTCATGGTCGAGAAAAATTATACTTGGTTTAGCTAGATAAACGTATTTTGATTTAAACCCTGTTGGAGACGTTCTTCGAAATCAGTGGAAGCCTATTAGATCAAAACAACATAGCGGAGTTATCCTATAGATCAAAGCCTCGTGACCGTACGTGTCGCCAACATTTACAAGTAAAATAACACGGATTACTTCTCAATTTTTCCTTATTATAAACGAATACCACGACCGAATGATAAATTCGGTGAATATCTATGTATATAGACTGCTCATCAATTTAAGTAAGTTTTTGTGTCATAAATGGACGCAGTTTGAATTTAATCACAACAGTTGTTAAGTATAATTCAAGTATACGCGTTGTTAGATAGAATAGGCGTTATATAAAATCGAGTGGAAAGTATGCTGATTTTTAAGATTTAAAATGTCGAAAAGATATATTCATTCGAACAACGTTTTCCTTTTCAATTAATGTCTAATTTTAGACTTTTCAATTTAAACGGTATTTGAAATATAACATTGTGAAGGAAAGGAGTTCTAATCTGTTGACTCAGATTTTTTTCACATATAATTGGTTCGGATGAAAGAAGTCCTCAAATGTAAAGATTTCTGCTTCGATAAGTATGACATGTAATGCGTTTTAATTCGATGAAAATTTAACCGATTATATTTAATGTGAAAGTTATGTCAGTTCTGCTGATGACATACTTAGATACACTATCAATTAAACACTTAATTATATTGCTCCCGAAAAGAAAAAAAATGACAGAGACGTTAACGTGACAAGTGTATATCAATTATAAGTTAACACTTTCAAAACGTGCACCTGTACTTAAAAGTAAGTTGTTCCTCGGAATAGAGACTATATTGACCATATATACTCTATCACAAATGTTCAAAGAATATACATGAAATTTAATCTTCCTCTAGAAAAATTTTCTGCGCCTTTTTAACCAATTCTAATAGCTATGCCAATTTCGTTGGCATATCGGAATAAAAAAGGCAAATGTTTTTTTAGAATAATTTTTCGAATACATGAGAAATAAAACCAGTTTTATCCATAACTCCTGTATTTTAGGAATACGATTTTATAAAGCTAAACAAGAATAGTCTCAAATACCCAGGGGACAATCAAAAGCCTCATGTCGAATAAAGACAGACGACACCACGACCAAAGGGAAAAAGACGAACAATCAAATGTACACAAAACACCACAAAGAAAAATAAAGAGCAAGCAAATGTAACCGAACAAAAACTGGAATGACCTCATGTGCTCCGGAGGGGTAAGCGGTTCCTGCTCTAGATAGTTGCACCCGTCGTGTTGTTCATGGCTAGTAATCATTCAGTGATAAGTGGTAAGAGTTGATATTGATGGCAGATTTTTGACAGTTTCTGGTTTATTCATTCAGAACATTTATAGAGCTTGACATACTGTATATATATCGTTGAAGATTGTTTGTTTCCTTCTAGATGTCCTTGGTTATTTGTCGTTGGGTTGCTAACTCATTGATGTTTACTCCCCCATCTCCCTTTATTTTATATATAAACTGCCGATATGTGAAAATAGAATTTAAAAAATATGGGAAAGCCAAATAACTAGAGCTGTCATTCGTTGTCAGTTCTAAGATTGTTAGGAATAAAACGAAGACTTCCGTCAAGAAAATAATTTTAAAATGAAATAAAATATCGCATGAACTAATTAAAAGGGGGCATGATCAAGCAAGCTTCTTTCGTGCTATGGGTATCTGTCACATACCAGTTGTGCAGTTATGTTAAATCCTAGTATATACCATTCAGTTGTTTTCAAGAAATCATATTAGAGTCATATATTGAAGGGATATGTCAGCTTTTGAGATGACCATAAATTATGGTAATTACTATGTAAATAAGATTATATTAAAGAAATAATTCATGGGGGGTTTGAAGTTATTGTGATTTTACCAAGGATTGGCCCTTTATGCTTACAGTTAAATAATAGCTAATACGAAAATGACCAAAGTCATTGTTAACCTATGAAACTAAAATTTTTAAAATGAATTTAAAAAAAAATCTCCAAATAACATAAGACGTTGCACAGCATGTTGAAATAGTGCTTTAATTAACAAATATTAAAGTACATGAACACATTGTTTATCAAATCTCAATCTAGATTCCATGCTGTTTTGAAAGTATACTCTGGCTTAGCAACATATAAACATTGACATTACTATTATTATAACACCAGCTTACCTAAAATTAAGTTTGATTATTTGACAAAGATCAATATTTGCATGTGTATTTACTGATTAAATCTATAGTTTGATATAGGACATACAACGTATAGAAAATTAAACAAAATCACTTTAATCATTGATTATTAAGAACTAGGTGTCACCACCTTTTACGTTTCTTAATGATGACAATTTTCCAATAATCTTTTCTTGCAGAAAGTCGCATAATTTGTTGAGAAGAAAAATATATCTATACACCTGACATGTATTGTTCTTAAAAAAGAATGTAAGTTTTACAATAAAAAATGATTCATTGGATTAACAAGGATTTGTATCGTAAGAGTTATCTTACGATATTGGATTAACCAGAGGCATATATGATACCATTGGCAGGGCAATATGCAGTTCTTTATCGCCCTATAATTTCCACGAATTCAATAATTAAAATTGAAGCGTTCCATACAGAGAATTACATTTAACTTCCTCTTTTCTTGAACTCCTTTCTCAAGTCTTACACATGAAACCTAGAAGTAGTTTCTTATTAACTATCATATAACCGTAGGGTACCAGTTTCGGGGTACATAACACGTTTTTTAATAACCATTATCAGATTTACTCAAGACCTAAAGCGTGGAAGTCAAACACATAATACATTTGAGAGTAGCAACAAAAGCTAAAAACGACCTAAACAGCACAGTCAAAACCGTCTCAATTGTTATCAAATAAATTCAGTCAAGATGAAAAGACTGGAAGCAAAATACATAAAACATTTAGAAACATCAAAACCAAAAACGGAGCAAATAACGTCCTGCAACGTAAAGAAAAACATACCAATAAAACCAACGTTCTAAGTACAACATTGACTGGAGGAGAAAACATTGCCTGGGGGAGAAAACATTGCCTGGGGGAGAAAACATTGCCTGGGGGAGAAAACATTGCCTGGGGGAGAAAACATTGCCTGGAGGAGAAAACATTGCCTGGGGGAGAAAACATTGCCTGGGGGAGAATCAATCCTTGAGTTATACTAGAGACATATAATATTATATGTCTCTGGTTATACCATCCCATTATTATGAACAATTTATTAATTTAATCACGCAAGAATAATGGATGGAGTAAAGGGAATTGAAAAAAAAAACCGTACAATACAATGAAGGCGGTTGTATAAAAACAAGCAATGATAACTTTTGCTCAGATTTTACAACTTGGGTTAACATAGGGCCATATCCCTATCAACAAAAAGGGCGGTTGTTACTTCCGGAGGTCAAAACCTTTTACTATTACAACGAAGATTCTTATTCTAAATTTTACAGTCTCAGAAGGTTAGAGTGAAGTCAATTTAAAATCGTCACGTGCAATTATGGCTGAATTATAAAACTGACTTTAAAGTATTTTGATCATTATGAAGAAAATAAAAGCTTAGTTTTTGCTCTTTTGAACTGAATATCTGATATGCCCAATTTATGGAATCAGAACGGCAATTAAAAATACTATGAAAGTCTGTAACACTATTTGCATCGCTGATAATATTAAAAAGTTTAAAAGTTCATGTTAAGTACAAGCTTAAGCTTAAGTAGATAATTAGTTTACTAAATGTCAATATTTAATATTCTATAAATTTTTCTATCTCTAAATTTTGAATACAAATTTGATTTTTCCCATATTGGAATTTACCTATTAACCAAGAAATGACCTTAATTAATGTCTTGACAATATATATATCTAGCCAAATCAAGACAGAATATACTATATCACTACACGGTGTGGGGTTTGTTCATTGTTGAAGGCCGTACGGTGACCTGGTATAGTTGCTTTCATTTACGTCATTTGTTCTCTGGTGAATAGTCGTCTCATTGAATCATACCACATCTTCTTATTCTATGCATGTGAACTTCAATTCGACAAAAACGAATGAGTGTTTTTTTACTCAAATAAACCGCTTTATTTTACATACAGATTAGAATTTGCGTTTTTTATATATAGAGAAATAACTATTGCATGATAGAGGAGGGTGTGGATGGGGATTTACAAAATAGAGAATAATGGGCAAAAAATATAAAAAATAGAGAAAAATTGGCAAAAAAATAAAGAATAGAGAATAATGAGGTGCTAAAATATAAAGAATAGAGGATAGTTGTCGAAAAGTGTAAAGAATAGAGAAAAATGGCATAAAAAAATTAAAGAATACAGAAATGAAGGACCCTCCATCCAGATCTCATAGAGGTGGGATTTCAGAAAATATATTACAAGTTCTAAATCTTAACCTTGACCAGGAAGTTGTTAATCTACTTGACAAATTATCCTTACAAAGCTCATTCTGTGTGAAAAATTTGTTTACAAAATGATGACAGAAGTGATAACAGAAATAAGAATATTCAAAGATGTATTGAAACATTGATAAATTATGAAAAGTATCAAGAATAAATTAAAAGGTAAAACTAATAATTGAGGAACACGAAAATAACTATTGGCACTAACTAAAACTAAAAGCCATGGATAATCTCTGAAAACGAGGATAAGAACTGACCCATGCAAGAAATTTATAATTCGAATGACCGTAATTCAGCCAAAAGCAGGTAAACTTGAATAAAGCTAACCTTTAGTCTATAATTAATCATTACATTATTTATAACCTTATTCATCAGCACAATAACTAAAAGTGCGGATTAAAATTGAAATAGTGAAAAAACATGTTTAAAGGACATTCTGCACCCATGCAAAGGTCGGAAGTATTCCCAAAATGTCATCAGGAACAAAAATGTGTACATCTTATGTACCTACATTATTAACTATTATCATACAGTTAATCACCAAATATCAGCTCATTAGAATAGTTACACGGAAGGCTAATAAAAAAAAAGACAACTTGCATTTCATTGAAATTTGTTCAAATAAAATGAAATTCATTTACAATCACCATTATTTATTACAAAACTATATAACTTGTAAAAATGAACTAAATGTAGACTATATGGGATAGCAGAAAAAAATAACCTTTTTTCCAAATTCTTGTATTTTACCCATCTAAAAATGTTATGTTTGTCGCAGTTAGATTCATCCAATACAATGCAAGGAATCATAATTCTTATATAGATGTGACTTTCGTTTTAATAAATAAATCTTAGGCTATTTGTTTAAATAACTTTAAGTATTGAGGCAGGATTAAGGTAACAGACAATCGCTGATCGCTGAAACACAATTAATTCTGTAAGACTTATTTTTGATTACTCCTGGGACTATTATACTAGTATAATATTCCCAGATTACTCAAATAAATATAACAACATAATTTATCTTCACGGTAAATGAAGCCAGGCTTAGAATCATGTAAAGTTGGATACATCAATTTCGGTACCAGTTTTCCATTAGTTACTAAATAAATTATATTTTTCCTACATACAATTAATACCCGTGTAGTAATCACTTGTTTTGAAATTATAGTTTGCGTTGAAATGAAGTTTTTGACACCTTGTAAACAAAATAAATATATGTGACATTTCAAGACCTCCTTTATTTCTTAAGTTTGACATTTTCCAATGATTAACAATTTTATTATTCGTGTAATCCATTAATTTTAAAATGAAAACATCTTAAAGATTAGTATATTGTTTATTTTTCCTCATTATGATCATGCCGAGTTCGCATTGAAAGTTTTTTTCCCTATAATTGTTAAGGCAATATTTTCTGAAAAAAAAACAACATGAACCTTATAAAGGAAACGACATCTTGACAAAGTTCTTGTCAGTCCAGATTGTCATCAGGATTGTTATGAATAGACTTTTTCTCAAGATCTGTCTACATGACTTTTCATAAGATGACTGATTCATAAAGACTAAGAGAAGAGTCTTGTCTTAAATCAGGAGAACATTTGCCTACAAACAGGTCAAACGAAGTGTCTCTATAGGAATCGGTATGGGGTTTGCTCATTGTTGAAGGTCTGTATATGTCTCTAGAATAAGTACAAATTCATAGTCACAACACCATTTTTATCATGAAAAGTTTCCAGAACTAGACATTAAAACATTTTCTCGGAATCAACACAAAAAGATAGGCATTCTAAACCGTAGTTCGATGAGAATTTTTACAACTTAGTTTTAAATATGTATGACATTGACATGATTTTTGAAATAGACACGAAGAATTGTGTCAACAAACCAGTCAGAAGACGTGATATAGGTGGAACGTCACAAAATTGGTCCGAAAGAGTCATGAAGTGTTATAGAATATTCAATTCCGAGGTAAGTATAGACGATATTTGTCTGTAAGACCAGTCAGATTTCTTTCTAATAAGTTGACATGAAGACACGTTTCGATAAGAGATAAGACTGATTAAGAGTTACACTTTCAATAAACGTTAGAAAAAGTAAAACAACTAAAATACCGAACTTCAAGGAAAATTCAAAACGGAAAGTCCCTTTTCAATTGGCAAAATCAAAAACTCAAACACATCAAACGAATAGACACCACATGTCTTTTTTTATGATAGTTTATAAAAATGACAAGAAAAATTGTTTTTGATACGATACGGAATAGATTTGCTCTAGAACCAATACCGAGGACCAATAAAAATCATAAGTCGTTGAAAGAGGGAACATCGTGGCTAAAAAAGTTGAAATACAAGCAACAGTCAATAAAAACAACAGAGAAAACTGAAGATTGTGACTCGGAATCACAATCCCTACAAAAAATAAGAGTGAACTCTGGTGCCCTAGAATGGTAAGCCGAGTTCCTGCTCTTCTAGCGACACACGTCCTGTTGCTCATAGCAAAAAAAATCATATCAAGTAGCATTCGGTGATATCGGAACCGAGATCGGAACATATATCCCTAGTCAACGGTCACCCAAATTTTCAAAACGGTCAACCATAGCATGATGCTAAATGAAGAGGTGAATATACTTGTTCCAATGACAATAGCCAAAAAAGGAATAGTTACAAACTTTTCTGTATACGTGTATATACAGTCACGTAGGACAACCCAACAGACATATTTCAAGGATTCGATAAGATGTACGTCTATAAATATATTCAGAATATATTCGCCTCGAGGGTGCAGTTACATTAAATCATACGATTTCCGTTGCTACTGGTGGAAATGAGAAATTAATTTTAATTCTCCATAGATACCAATCCATTGAAAATTTTCTTTGTAAAAATTAATGTGTGCAATTCGATTTAAATGACAATGTATTTTAAATTCTTATAATCATGACTTGGGGAAATATAAAATTTTCATGTATTTTGTCTTTTCAGTAAAAGTCTTTTGTACCGACATTATAGATTTATGTTTTAATAGGTAACAGACAAGAATATGGGGTTTTATAGGCCAATAAGACAGTGTTGTGGTCTTCATTGATTTCATTAAACATTTTAATCTGTATCCTTTGTTATTTGATAAAAAAAAAAAGAAGTATATCGAGAAGTACTAAGCAAATAAAAATGGTTAAAACATCTCCTCTAAAGATGGACCAGTCCAAATTCCGGAACAATGAATATTATCTTTGTTTATATCTCCGAGTTTTCTCTTCAAGGGAAATTGATAGCCGATCTTCGGAACATTACGAAGGCTAGGGCTATAGTTATAGCTCTTGATAGCCGATCTTCGGAACTTTGCAAAGGGCTATTTATAGATTGTTACAGGGTTTACACACGCGTTTATTGTTGAAGACCATATGGTATCCTATAGATATATGTTTGGTTTATATCTTATTGTTAGGTCATTTTCTCATCGACGAATACTTATTAACTTCTTTTATTCATTACCTTACATGTTAAAAAACTATTCATTAATATTATCATTGTAATGTTTTTAGTTTATCAAAATGTCTTCAAATCCAACGTGATGTACATGCAACAGCAACAAAAGAACATTTCAAATGCCGCAGTACTTAAATATAAGTGCTCTGTTGTTTACACGCATATCAAAACATATGTTTATCTACAAATCTCAATATTCTCTTTCCACCAAACAAGTATAAAATAATATAATTAGAACGGGTTTTAATCCTACCTTTTTCTTTTTTGGTTCCCATCCACGTGGAACTGTTGTAGTTACTTTTACTTTTGATCTTGCTTTTATAAAATACGGAAAGTCTTCCATCTTAGAGTGATAGTATTTGTTATCCTATTGCTTGTTCATCATTTCATCCACCGATCACATCAGTTTTAAATGGTGTCCTCAATATGTATTGATATACTTTTCAAATTGTTTACTTTATACTAATATACTTATTGTTCAAATTTGACGGATCATTGCTATCATATTTAAATCGATGGTCAACGTTTTGTTTTTATGCAATTATTAGTTTTCCACTTTTATAATGATGATGTGCATATGAATGTTCTTTGATGTTAGTAAAATGTTTACACACTTTAAAATTTGCATCAGATTACGAATTATGTTAACATAACCTATAAATTACGAATTATGTTAACATAACCTATAATATTATATTACAGCGTTCGTGGTAAATACCGAGACACGAAACAGTAATATTGTGTTGATGTGACTGCTTTTTTATGCACTATTACGAGATGTCCTCTTACATATGTAATTTCTCGAACGTTTCTATCTCTTTTTTTTTTACATCTGATGGCAAATATTAATATTAAGACTTCACTAATACTTTGAATTATCTCTTATTACAAATAGAAAAACGAACTTCTGTTTGTTGAAGCGCGAAGTTCAATGTTGTTTTCAATCTGTTCTCTATTGTATTCCACGACTAGATCTGTATAAGGTGCTTATCACATGGCATACAGTTCAAAGACTTACGTCAGTTCAACAATATCTATGGTAGAGAATATATTCCAAAGACGTTTACAAGAAGAAAGATGCTAACAATCCGGTATTACTGCTAACACTGTTTATTTCCATATGTTTCATTCAGTTATTAGTCAAACCATTATATATAGAGCCTAAGAATAATAATTGTCATGTAGTAGTTTTCAAAAAAGAACAGTGTTTTAATCCAAATCTAAAGAATTAATGTCATAACATGAAATTGTCTATACAATACAGTGTACACAAGAACACTTGACTTTCCACCAATCCCTCAATTAGACAATTAATTCTGAAAGCAGATTACAGACAGAAGGATGACCCGAAAGCGGATTATGGCCTGGAAGATGTTCAACAAACAACGTATTTTATATATAAACCAAACGGTTAGACAATGAAGCAAGTAAAGGGTCCATAAAACAGTCAATATATTGTTTACCGTACACTTGACGTCCTGGGTACTCTATAAATAAACTAACTTCAATGATAAACATTTACCCAGTATTAGGAAACTGTTGTCTTGATTAAATATTTTAATCTGTTTGCAGAACTTTTTTTTCAAACAAACTGAGTGATGTCAACATGGTATCTCTTCTTCTGTGTGAAGATAAAATTCGTTGTATAATAAATTCTTTTCGGGTATTAGAAGTAGTCAAACTATCATTCATAAGACTAATCCTTTTTATAACTTTACTGCATGGTTATTTCAAAAAAGATTCGATTCCTGTTCATCAATAATACTATCGTGCCGTTTCTAATGATATAGTTTCGTTTGAATCCGGAAGAAATTATTCCGTTGCTAGCTTCTTTTGGCGTCTGTCATGTCTTCTTTTCAAACTGTATTTTTAATATCAAATCCGTTTGTAAAATCATCTATTGCACGTTACACAATAACAACTATTTAAGTGATTTATCAATTTTGTTTTGTCCTGACTATATTACTGTAAACAAATTACTTTGTCAACTCAGTATCTAGAGTCCCAATAAAATGTATATATCATTAATTAATATCTTTCGTGGGTGTATTCTCCAATGTGTTACAAATTCCAAAATTTAATCTCAAATATTACTCTATTCTTTTCTCCATAAAAATCAGTACATACTTGTTAGTCAAGTTATGTAATACGAGTTTCCAAAATGCTGCTGCTTTCTTTGTCTGCATAGTCCTTACGCAACTTTAAGTTCACGTACTATATCAAACGATAACAACATTAAATGTTTAAAAATAATTGATAAATGCCTCTGTCAGATATGGGAAGCAAAATGATCAAACAACTATTAACCAAAGCTTCACATGTGACTAGCATGACTAGGAATACTTTGTAAGAAACTGCAAGCTTCCGAATAATACTGGATCAACAAATAGGCGGAACGGACTTGATGGAATTACTTCTCCTTTTTAGCAATGTCAACATTTACAGCGACTCCATGTGTGCGTGTTTATAACAAATATGTATGACAACGAACAATAGGGGCATAGAAAAACCGTCAAGATTTTATTCCAACGATATAAACATTGAACAACGGTGTTTTGTGATGAGAGAAAGTATATAGAGTAATTTATACATTAAATTAAACAGTTTCTTCAAGGACCTTTAAATTTCAAATTTCCCCACATTTACATCCAATGAAATTTAATAAGTTATATACAAAACTTCCTAATTTCATTTCATGATACGATGATCATGATGTTTTCAACCGTTCTGATCACTACCAAAATCCTGATTTATTTATATCTTGTTACACAATAGACTTAATACAAAGATAACCTATTAGTTTAATTGATTTTTATTTGATTTTCATATGATTGCTAACGAGATAACTGTTTGTGGTGCAATTAAGTCCATTATTTTTCATGATGGTTTAGTCCTCTGTGTATTGGAAGAGCACCTGCTATCAATTATACACAATTTACTTTATAATTGGTGTCTATTTCATTTGACTATATGCAAACAAATGCAACCAAAAATATCATTCTGCAATATTATTAAATTTGAAAGCCTTATATACTTCTGCTTCACTAAATATATATGATTATTAAATGGAAATAATCCCCAAACCGAGGACAATTGGCATTTATATTTGTTAAAATATGAATATGAACGACTGAATATTGAGTTGTTGTATGGTTACCAATGAAACTGATCATACATCAAAAACTAAAGGACAACAGTGCGTTGATTGGTTATAGTAACAAAGCTATGACAGTGTGGAAATGAAAACATATACCTTCACCATCAAAAGGTATGCGAAATTTAAATTGACTAGATTTTCACTGTAGCCTAATATCTTAGGATGACCCACAAAAGTTATTAAAACTTATTTCCAGTGGGGTCCTTTTATGACGAGACTTCCAGTTTACACCAATGGTTGACACATAGAAAATACAAACACAGATAAATGGTCAAAGCCCCAGTATAATTAATAAAAAAACAAATTCACTATTAAAGATGGATTTAAATTTATCCATCAAAAAACTTTTTCACTTGTACTTTAAAATTATATTTTTTAGAGCAACTTTTAATCATGTCTGGTAACGAATTCCAGTCTTTTATTCCATTATAAAAGAAAGTGGTGGATTCACACCCTTTAATTCCTGGCATATAAAAGTTTTTACTACTAGATCTTGTATTGAAAGATGTTTCATTTCTAACAAAATTAGTATGTAAATAATTTGGGCATGTATTGTTAAAGATGTTGAAAACATGATTGAGTCTTAGTTGTTTGACTCTATTACTAATATTTAAAAAGCCTAATTTCTTAAATTCAATATATGTCACACTCTTTCTGGGATGTAATTGCAGAATAAATCTCAAAATCTTATTTTGTGCCACTTGAAGTTTATTCTTCATTTGTTTTGATATACCTTCATACCAGCATGCACATACATAGTCAATATGACACTGAATCAGAGAAGAGCACAATGTTTTCCTAGATTGAAAATTTAGACACTCTTTGTTTCTATATAAAAATTTAAGCCTTTGATTGACCTTTTTCACTATAGAGTTGACAATAAAATCACCAGTTAGAAACTGATCAATTATTATTCCCAAATATTCTACAAAAGTTTTGGATTCAATATTAATACCATTACAGGAGATAGCAAAATCAACCGGTATTAAGGACCGAAGTTTTCGACCAGGACCAAAAATTGACAATATATTGTCAGTTAACCAATCATGACATGATTCCAGCATTCTGGATAATTTATGCGAGATGACCCCAGGGTCTATATGGGAAAATAAAATTGCAGTATCATCTGCATATATCAAAACTTCACAATCTGAGTCGATGCTAGTTTGAACATCATTGACATAGATCAAAAACAAAAGTGGACATATACATTAAGGTGTTATATGTACAATATTCGTACAGTGTAAGGAAATATTAAATATATTTGACGAGCTTTAGAAATAGAGAGAAAAGCGAGGCTCGTCGAGCTTTTCTCCTGTTTCGTGGCGAGAACAAATGTTTTTTTTTATTTTCCTACACTGTACGAATATTGTTTTTATCCTGCATTTTAACATTGAGCTAAAACGTACAGTTTTTCCCCCTATCCAAACTGTTGTGGAATAAGTCGATATGACTTAAACGCGGACAGCAATGAAGACCTCAAATTGAACCGTTACGTAAACAATAATTTGAACATAACCGTTCTCTCTTAACAGAAGCAGGATACCAAGAGACTATAGTCTAGTACGATGCAGTCCGGTTAATCCGCCCACATAAGGCTTTGGATGTATGTATTTCTGCTTAATTATATACAAATTGTAGTAAATTTAATATAAATCGATTCACTGACAAGTCAATATTGAGTAGTTTATCTCATTTCCCCAAAAATATCTGAAATAAATTTTAAAATCGACAACACAAGTGGGTCTCCTGTGTTTTTATCGGAAATGTGTTTGTCCGGTAAATCCGCCCATGCGCAGTAAATATGCATGGAGGACCAGTTTATCACATATTTATAAAAGGAAAATGGTGATTTCTTAATAGACAACTTTTCTTTAAAAGTTGACATGCAGTGAGGATAAATACAGTTCCTATGAATAAAATAGCAGACAAAATATTCACGGGAGTGGGCAGGTTTAGCGGACGGGCGGAATTACCGGAGTAGTAGTGTCCGTTGAGAAGTTGCGTATTAATATAGCCCAACTCCGACTAGAAATAAGAGCTATGCTTGAGAGAGATGCATTCCTCATTTTCAAATTACTTCCTGGTTTTTATGTCTTCGAATTTCATGAAAACTTTATTCGTATTAATTCCTAGTAAAGGCAACTATTATATATTATATAACTGGGTGTGGGTGTCATGTGGGTTTTTATTCACAATTTGGTATAGGTAAATACATTATAAGTGATATCCGGGTACAAACAAGACCGGTTTATCAAAGACAGTTCTATGAAAGTGAAACAAGAACAGACACGATGCGGCCATGTTGTTTAATTTGTCATACTTTTGAAACATAGAATACAAATAATTTCTAGATGAGTCGACAGGATGTAAATTTCTAGAAACCAGAAATATGAAAAGACATGCTGCATTTGATAATCAAACGCAAATAAAGCGTAAAGTTTACAGATCCATAGAAACGAAAATATCATTAAAAAACGAGAAAGAAGAAGAAAAATAATAGAGAACAAAAAAAAACAAAACAATCACACGAAATAACATGAAATTTGAAAATATTTCGATTAAAAGAAAGGTTGATACAGACTAGAGAATGGAAACGGGGAAAGACTATCGATGCATACTAAATGCTCGTGTGTGGCTTCTAAGTTTTAATTAAACTCGTTTAAATATTGGTCAAAGATGGACAAACACTCATTCCAGATCTTTCTTGACTTCTTATCTCATGGATTAAAAAGATGAACATTGTTGATAACGCAAAGAACAAGACAATGAACGCCATCTAGGCATCAATAGTTCAACCTAAGGTCTTCAATGATGAAAAAGCGTCAATACCATCTGTCTAGTTCTAACTCGCACCTATCTATTAATAGTTGTAAGTGAGTTCATCAGGGGCTACTACAGATCTAACATAAAAAAAATTAAGTTTTGTGAGTTTTTTTAATCCTCTTCGCTAGCCAAGGGTTACGATCCAATCCTCTCATCTCCATCCTTGACGGATTAAGATAGCATTTTGGATCCACGAGCTAATGAATTCCATTGGTCACAGTTGTAACTGGTTGCATTCAATACACGAAAAAGCGCCTTAAGGGGATCACGTGTAAATGTAGAAAATGTAAAGAAACAGTTGCCACGTGCTGATTGCTCAACAAGTCTTTACCCCAAAGCATAGGACGATATTTAGTGACAATTTTAAAGTTTTTAATCAACTAATTAAAGTTTCTGTGTATGTTTCTCGCTCAAATGTCTGAATGCCAACGTATATTTTCGGTTCCTGCTTCACGAAATTTGTAAACACGAGACACAACCATTTTATCACATCCGCACTGAAGAGAGTTCAGGTGCTGCCATTGGTCAAGGATGATGAAGTCGGAATGGGCGTGACTTTTATCTACCGGTAGATGGCGCAGCATTGTAATCACAAATGTTGGCTAAAACTGCCTAGGGCGGAGACCAGGGGACTGGATCGTAATCCTTGGCTAGAGAATATGTTTTATGATAAGAGAAGACAAAAACACATATGCTTGGAAAAGAATGAAAGATGATACAGTATCTATGAATGGCAGTTGATAAAAGCGACCAAAGGCATTGCACCGGTTAAAACTTTAATATTGGCTTCTGTACGGATTTTTCAAAGCGACATCTTGGAAAATGGCGAGATAACCTTGTGTATGCCCAAAGTAACATAAAATGATTACAGAGGGTATGCACATAGTAACACAGAAAACGATGACCGTGTGTATGTCCATAGCAACACAGAACATGATGACCTTGTGTATGTGCATTGTAACGCAGAAAAGATGACCTTGTGTATCTCCACATAAAAATTTAACACACAATTATGATATAGAAATGCAATTTTAAAAACGAATAGATATCTATCCTTACATGGCATAAGCATTTTATAATAGTAAATAGTAACCAGTAATAGCATCAAATAAATATGTTTATGAAGACATAAAAGAAGATCAATAGGACTATTCTTAAACTTGTTTGCTTTATAAATGACATTACCAATAAAAAATGAGACTCTGCCTTGAACTGAGTATTTCCTGAATTCTTACTAAAGTGATAAGCATGTCTGACCTTTATCAGTTGTTTATGCCATAGGAAACAATGCCATACTAAAAATAAAACACGAGACGCAACAGCTTTTTGACAATTTTGTATTCAGCATGAAATATAGTAATGGAAAAAAAGCGGCATGGTGTATTTACATGACACACTTTAACATTAGAATGTTGCAGTTTGAATAAATAAAGCAGAAAAATAAATTGCCATTTTTAGTACAGAGAGTAAAATGTCTTATTCCAGTAACTGATATTTTAGACCATTAAACAAAAATAGTAATGAAATGTGTCGAATAAAGTTAAAACCAACTGAATTCTGCTAAACAAAATGTTTTAGAAAAGGACAACGATCTCTTTCATTGTTTAATTAAAAATAGTTTCATGTTCATAAATTCTATTTCAATATTCAGAATAATTTTGGGTAAGTTCTAGCGAATTTCAGCGAGGAACAAATTTCAGATTATTACTGGACAGTTGGCCTGAATGGAAATAAAAATTACTTGAAGATAATACTGTATCACCAAAACAAACTAAATCATTGTCAATCCTACAATTGATGGCTATAATCGATGCTTTAAATGTCCAGCTAGTGAACTTTTGTAATTTTTTATCAACGGAAAACGAATTATTACGATTACATGTCACAGTTCAAGCCATGTTTATAAATACATTCTAAAATCAATGTGCTTTTAGTATTATCACACCTTTTAATGTAACATGCGGGTTATTTTTATCAAATGATGCATATAAAATACATATTTTTTACCAGTGGTTTAAAAAAGTAATTTTCAATTTCATACCCATCATAATATCAATGATTTAACTGAATAAAGGGAAGTAATGCAAATATCCAAATCCTACATTTTCTGAAGTAATTTTGTGTGTAAAGCATATAGGGTTTTGTATAAGATTGACGTAGACATACCACTGTCCCCAAGAGGCAAATAACCGGGTGATGAAAGCGATATTTTGCAGGAAGAGTAGAAGAAAAATAACATAGAATGATACAAGGACTGATGTGTAAAAGGACACTGCCATAAAGATCTTTGTTGATGGAGAAATACCAGAATTGAACTTTAATACAGTTAATGCCAAGCTTTTAGGATAAAGGTTGTAGAAAAAGGTACTTGGAGCTTTTATAGCACACATTGATATAAAAAATATTCTTTTTACCTAATTTTGACATGTTGTTTACTTTAAATATTAACACTATCATTGCTGCATTCTGTTTAATTCTCTAGGATTCATAAATAAGTGTGAACAAATGATGAGTTCTGTGCTTTTATTAAAAATCTTCTTCTGAGAACTCTTATGAAGCGACGCTTCATCACTTCACGTACGTATTTCATAAGTATGCGATAACGTATAATGCGACCCGACTCTCTAATCATTCGAATTGTCTTCCATTGACCAGAAGAAAAAAATGCATGTGTCCTTCACAGAAGCTAGTCAAGACTATTGTATTGAGAAGCATATGTTTAGAAAGGCAGGAAAATGTATATAAACAAAAAGGAAGTTAAAAGAAGAGCAAAAGAGAAGCAAAAGATACCAAAGGGACATTCAAACTCTTAAGTCGAAAATAAACTGACAACTTCATGGCTAAAAAAGAAAAAGACCAACAGACAAACAACAGTACACAAAACACAACATAGAAAACTAAAGACTGAGCAACACGAACCCACCAAAAACTGTGGGTGATCTCAGGTGCTCCGGAAGGGTAGGCAGAGTCCTGCTCCACTTGTAGCACCCGTCGTGTTGCTCATGTTAGTACAAACCCGGTAATAAGTCTAATTCGGTAGGTCACATTCGGGGAAAACGAGATGGGATTGTAGACATTTGAACATATCCGCTTTAATAGCTTCCATTTGAGCATCAACCCTCTATCAAGGAAATCATGATAGGAAATACAAGCCCTGGAATATCGTATCAACTGGGAGATATATACTCCATATGAAGCCGCTGCTGGAATGTTGTTACATAGAAATCGAAATTTCACAATTGTGAAGCTGTAATCATCTCTTTTGTTGAAAGTTTTGTTTTCAACCGACCCTCATTGTCAATTTCTAGATGCAAGTAAAGATATGAGGCAACTTAACTGTATCTGTTGCATCCTTAATCTTAAGTTCGATGGGATAGATGCGTTCAACAGATTGTTAAAAGTCAAGTACCTTTCCATGATAAAGTTGTACCTTAGTATTTTTGAATAATTTCCACATTTATCATTTAAAAATTTACCAATTTGTTTTATAAAAGATCATGCTTCATCAGGAACGCTCAAAGCAGAATATTTGAAAGCCAAGGATGTGTTAGAACCGAAACAGTATAATTTTCCGTTGTCTTTTAGTTATGCTTATTTTTCACTTGTGTTAGAAGTTCCTCAATCTTTAATGTTTCCCATCGGTCTGCAATAGAGGGTTTTAACTAAATTTTTTTTTATAAACGTATGAATGATTGTCCAATTTTCAATATAAACTGATGTATAAACCTATTGGTCAAATTTTCGAATGAGTGTGAACAGTCGCCGGAATATTTCGGTTACCAGTGCTCTTCGCTATTTTTCTTTCGTTCCTCCCCCAAGTTGTAAAAATCGTAAACCAACTTACTTTGAAAAAGATTGTTTGCTCACACCGTTGGGAATCAAACTAGTACACAAATGCGATATCAAGGTATAGCTGTTTAAAGTTTTGATAATAGCTTAAAAATTATTTCAAGCTACAGTCACAATATTCACTTTGCTAATTTTTTATACATTTTTTTTATTTGCAAAATATTTTAAGCAAATTTTTAAACCTGCAAGTACAAGGTTAAAAAGAATAAAACCGGAAAAATTATGTTATATCCTTATCAGTTTGGTCAATAATAAAGTTTTATAATAATGCTGCTTTATGTTGCTTAAGTTGCATAGGTTAAATATTGAGAAAATAGTAAAGGAAATTTATTTAATTTGATGGTTACACCCAGATAAAGGGAAGTAACCCGACCTTTACACACTGTATCACTTACACTTGACACCAGCATTTTTTTTTTAAAATGCGCATGACATTTGGCAAAATTTCAATATATATTTGAGATATGGAAAAATTAAATCTTTGAAAGCAATTTTTTCCCTATAATAAATCATTAAAAAACATCATAACTATAAAAGTGAACAAATGAGCTATGAAATATAAACTAGTAACATTTTAAACAAATTGAAAGAAAAATTGAATTTTATCACAAACAACATGCGTCTGATAAATCGTTATCATACTATGGTGCAATTGTTGACTAATTAAGGCCTATGAATTGTATTTTATAACGTTATTAAATATAATCAAAGCAAACATGATACGAATACATTTTAGAAAATCTCTCTCAAAATGTAATAAACATTTTGTAACTTCAAAGTAGCTTATTCTAAATGGTCCTGGAGAAAATATAGGCTTTATATATTCACTTAATTCGGCAAAAATAACACACTTTGCAATAAAAACGTAAACAAAGATAAATTTGCCCCTTCCGCTCGGAAAATTATTAGGCTCTCTCCCCTAAACTCAAATCCAGGATTTGTCCCTGCAAGTGATCCTTTAGTAGCCAAGTTTATTATAGAACATGAAACTAAAAAGAAAAATAAGAAGTTGTGGTATGATTGCCAATGAGACAACTATCCATGCACCAGAGATCAAAAGATTGTATTTGCTAATGAAATCGGTAAAATTATTGTCAACTTACTGATAATTTAGATATTTTTCTCGGGTTTTTTCAACAACTTCTGACGGTTTATATTTTTCGTTAAAGTTTCCTTTTTCAAAATGTTCACCTCATTTTGTTCAGTCAAGGGGTTTTTCGAAATCATTTGCCTACCACTATCTTCCTAAAAACGAGTAGAACTACCTTATTTTACTTACCTTTAGTGAGTTGCCTGTTATTGATAAGATAGTAGGTGACTTGTGACTGAAGAAAGTTAGCTCTTTTGTTTCTAAATACGTAGGTCTTCGTCCGAGGGATGAAATAGCCAGTTCTTCCATGGTATAGTCTGTTGTTTAGTATTGACCTCTAGTCAGCTTTTGAAAATAACTGGTTTTTAATGGGATTTGGTTACAGTTGGAAAATATCCAGTTTGTACGGTTTAATTTCTTGTGCATTCTTGCTACCTATTTCAACAAAAGAATTAAACAAATAAACTAAAATGAAATGGAGTTTTATGTGGTTTATCTTTTTATTGCATCTATTTACTAAGTTTTATTTAAATGTTATAATACGATCTCGATTTCAGTCATTAAAAGTCGTGTTTATGTATTTTGATACACAGTTTCGAGTATAAGCATGTTTTGACGTGTGACTCTGATGTATGGTCTTATTATTTAATATGGCACCTATGTTGTAAAGAAAAAGATGCATTCTACAGTGTTAAAAAATTAATATACAATTAAATGATAGATAATGAATATCGTGTTATAATTAGAATCAGAACTTTTTATTGTACAAACCAGGGGCCCAGGAAGGTATAATACACATAAACAATATGACTAGAAGTATTTATATTAAATCTACATAATAGACATGTAAAAAACAACAACACACACACAAAAACCCAATCCGACATCATCAACATGTCAAAACGAATGCTGTATAATAAAACTAATATTAAATTGACATTGACCTTTAATAGTAACTATTGGTAAAGTAAATGCCCAGCGGACAATATTACAAACACATTGAGACATGAATATTAAGTTTATTGAAATCAAGTTGTGAACAATAAAATGGGTAATGAATTTTGCCTGCCTCAGGAAAGAAAGACATTTCAAGTACAGGTTAAAAGAGTTTATATCATTTGTATAAAGAGTTCATACAAGTCGAAATGTATGTCAAACATTTGTATAAAGAGTTCATACAAGTCGAAATGTATGTCAGACATTTGTATAACATTATATATGATGCATGAGTCTGTAAATAATTCTTCCATGATTTAATACGGTTAAGTATTGCATCACCACACTGTTCAGGACGTCTTCCAGTTGTACATTTCCTTTTAAGAATTTTACACGAAGTGAGATTTTTAATTTCTTCATTCAGTGTTGCTTAATCTTATAATTTTCATATTGAAGTATTTTGCGGGTTTTTAACCCGAACAAAGCGTGCTCCTACAAAACTGATATGTCAACATCATGATTAGAATAAGATTTTAATGTATTTGCGTGTCGACATAAATAACATTTAACTATTTTTTCATGAGCAATTAATGTTAAATTGAATACATCAAAATTGACTATTCAATACTTCTTCCTAAAGTAATATAAATCCTTTACAAAATAGTATAAATATAAATTTTATTTATTTATAAAGATTCGGTCTATACTATTTACAATTTGAATAATTTCTATGTCATTATAAGTATTAGTAACGCAAACTTATTTATGGTTTTCTTACAGAAGGATCATTGTTATTTATTTTTAGGGATATCTTATTTCCGTTTTTTTTAATTAGACACTACAGGATAGTTCAGATGTAAATATGAAAATTATATTTTTCATCCTTTTAATTGACTTTAAATTGAAATTTCAACATGTATATTCAAGGACATGTTCTTTTAATGAACAGTTTAAATATCAATTTTCAGTTTATGGTTATAATTAGGTATATTCCCTTAAGTTTTGTGAATTTGGATAAATACACTGACGTTTGATTTAAATATTTAAGATATTTGAACCATATTACCATTGTCGGGTTGAATTATACCCTAAAATATTGAGTCCATATTGGAAATGTACGCCGTTCTCAAAACCTCTGAAGAATCCATGATGCAACAACCCCCATGATGTGGTATGATTCCCAACGAAACAATTATCCCCAAGAGATAAATTGAAGTTGTATCTATTTTAGCCAACGTACGGTCTTCAACAATGAGATAAACCCATACCGTATAGTCGGCTATAAAAAGCCCCGACATGAAAAATAATACAATTCAAACAAGAAAACTAACGACCTAATTTATAACAAAACAATAAACAAAAACAAATATGACCGACATGAACCAACGACAACTACTGCACTACGGGCTCCTCAGTGAGGTTAAGGTGGTTGGTCGTCAGATTTGTTCTTACCTTTCCCAAATTCTCTCTTGTTTCTCACTTGCAAACAAAATGACCTACGCCCATTCTCCCTTTCCAAACTTTTTTCAAATGATTGAAAAATTTCAATAGCTAACTTTTCATCGTCCTAGGTATGCATATAAATGCTGATTATATCTGGTGCTGTTGGACTTTTTAACCATATGTTATTTCAGTACCTAAATTGAAAGCTTGTGTTTAAAGTCCTAAGCACAAAAAGTTTAATCGAGGGGATAAACATAAGATGGGCTATATGAAATTAGGATGACATAAAAACAGGTTAGGTTGAAATTAATTTTAATTTTGACACTGGAAGAGTTCTTCTAGGATTAAATTGTCTAGCTTTGTTTGTGCTTATAACAGTGAGGTCACAAAAACGTGTATATATGCTGAAGCTTGGTAAGGAAAAAAAAACAAAACGTAACTCAGAATGCTATTCAATATAAATTGAGCTGAATACGAGTCCAAAATTCAATATTCTTATTAAAGATGAATAGTTTTTTGTTTGTCACCCCTTCAAACTCTATTTTCTCCTATCACATACCATTTCCTCCAATCTTACCCTTCCAATTGTTTTACTTTTAGAATATCCAACAGATGCAAGTTACATGTAAATTTGATTTTCTTAAAAATATGGACAGTAACAAGTCATGATAGATTACATGGTACGGTACTCTCTCCAGCAAAAAGTCTAAGATTCAAGTCAAAGAAATATAAAAATTGCTATTGACAAAAATAAAAACTAGGATTTTACTTTCAAAATTTAAATGTCAGTAAAGTCTATAGCTTTAAGATATGTTATCAACAACACAGAAAACCTACGTAATATTTATTTTAAATCATACAAAATACAGACATTTCAATTTCAATGTATACGTTTATTTGTAAACAAGACACTGGTTTGTTGAATTAAATGTAGTTAAGATTTTTAACAGACAAAAACAAAAACATTATTCATATTGGATTTTTCCCTTATTGATATTATGATTTCTCATATCAGCTTTAATACTATGAAAACGACAATTGCTTCGTTTTGATGTAGGCCTAATTGTTACGCTTTCACAAAGTTGAAAGATAGCAAGAAGTTTCCATTGTATGGAATTCCACCACCAAAAATGTCAACTCCTCAGAGTAACAACAAAACAGAATCTATGTAAAGCAAACAATAACACCCACGGCCATATCATTGAGGAAGTTGACTCTATGAACTATCTAGACGTCACAATACACAAGTCATTAAGTTTGACAAAACAAATTCATAACATCTCAAAGAAAGCAACCCCACCAGAAATTTTCTTCAAAGAAAAATAAAAAAACATTCCTAGTCATACTAAAGCCCGATACCATAATGCGCTCGTAAGACCATGCATTGAAAATTAAAGTAACATCTTGGATTCTGCAACGAAGAACAACATAAACAAACTTGGATTGAGAGTTGTCTCATTGGCACTCATACCACATCTTCTTATTTAAATTGAAACTGGTCCGAAAAACTGGTCCGAAACAGAGCACAAAGTAAAAATTATCATGTTTTTATACGTTCTGATTTTGCCATACCATCTACAAAATTACAGTCATTGACCAATCTAATTGAAATATAGATCTCTGATTTCGTGATGCTCCTAAGACTTTGATGAGCAGGCTAAATCCGATAGATCTGAATTTTAATCAGATTGGGTCATTGACATCAAGAGCAAGGGGCTACGAAGAGCGATTCCTTTTGAAAAAACCCAAGTATATCGTTACTCGTTTTCATCAGACACAATCAGAATCTGAAATGGACTGCCACAACGATTAGTGTGTTACACAACCATTGAAATATTCAGAAGGGGTGTGCAAGAGGTTCAGTGTCGCTAAGTGTTAAACCTTGTTTTAAGCTTTATTTCAATGGAACACAGTCGCGCTGTATATAGTTTGTACTTATCTTCACGTGTGATTTTCCACATCGAACACACGTACATAAACAGTACGAAAATACTCCCACGCAAGAACTGTACTTTAAAGAGAGAAAGAAAGAAGAAGAAAAATACGGCTAAATTTGACGACATATCATTACAGTAATTGGTTTCTTTATTTCTAAATTTGTACAATATTTTTTCTCTATTTCCTTAGACTTTTCTGCAATATTTAAATACTAATATCTAAAATTCAGATCAAAATAACATTAAAAGTAAAAGAAAGATTGATTGATTAGAGTTTGATTACGCGAATAAAATAACAAAGACGGTTAATTTTTTAAACGTAAAAAAAACCCGAAACAAATCATTTGTAAAATGTATAAATTCTTACCCTGATTTATCTAGGTGTGTGTCCAGTATAGGTAAATTATGATAGACAGTACAGTAATTGATCATATTAACTTTCTATACATCCCAAAAATGTATATTGCATAAAAGATATCAATTAACAGATATATGTAATAGCTAATTTCTTATACTAACAGGATTAAACATAAAATTAAACTTACTTCAAAAAGGTGACTTTTCACTCCTTAATATCATTTAACATGGATTAGTAAAAAAAACATAAATGTTCTATACATAAAGAGGTACATGTAATATCCGTTGAAATTTGTGAAGCGAGACGTTTTGTTCCGACATGTTTCCTTCAATTACATCTTTTATTGAATTCTTTGGTATTTTCGATTTAATATAATATAAGTTTATTCAAGTGTTTGAATTTAAAATTCCTTATATTTGTATATAAAATGTATATAATGATATTTCATTTTGTTCCTTAATTAAATTAATTAATAAACCATGTTTAAACATCGTAACGTTCATGTCAAAGTACGAGAGTCGTAAAAAATGTAATATCTACCTAGCAAAATAAATTCCACTTTCTAATGAATAAAACTGTATCAAATTTTGTAAAGTTTATTTCTTTAAATCGAGTCATAAATAAAAAATAAAAGTATCAAATCTTTTATGAACATGATGTTCTAGATTTTTTATGAGGTCGAAATGGCTTTCAGAATGTGTCAAAATTGAAAATCAAACTTGCTGAAATTTTCTAAATTTACTTTCATCGAGACCACCTAAGAGGTAGAAGTTTCTTTTAGACCCAACCCTTCTATACATTAGGAGTTACATACACAAAAGGACCCTAATATTTTTTTCCAAAAATAACTATGCAAACATTGCCTGAGGGGGTTGGAAATTTAAATCTTAAAGACCTTATTTTTTTTTGGCGCCCCAAATTTTGGGTTCCGAGCCTACCTGGTGAACCTGGTGAAGGTCACTCTAGAAACACGTGTCATGTACTGAACTTGATATCTAACGTTTAATTTGCTCATTCTATAAAACCCACCTACACGATCTACCCCAAGGCAAAGTTGAAGTTTTTTTTCTATGTAGACCCCTTGATATAAACCGTTTGATATAAACGCTATTGATCATGTTGTTGTGATTATTTCAGACAAAGGTCAGAAAATGACCTCGAATTTAATGAATTCATTACGTGTGGTTTTTTAACACACAACACTGGCACGAAACACTGATAACAACAAACTATTGCATAGTAACTAAAGGAGGTATTGGATAAAGTCAATTTGATAGTCTTCCTAAATATGAATGAAATAGGTGTCACTGAACGTTACGTAAACAACAACCAATAAAGCAATGTGACAGCAAACAAACGACACAAAAACCAAAAATATGTATACCATAGAAATGCGATTATCCTCATTATATCTAACGATGTGAAAACTGCGAACTGGTTACTTCAGGAGCCTATGATCAATGCGCATTATACTGTAACATATTATTTAACACATTTAAAATTCAAATATCATTTTATATTTTCGATGAAATAAATTTCAAAGAAATGTGATGACCAAAAAATGATTTTTCTAGGTCACATTTACATTTAATCCGACTAAGACAGTCTATTCTGTGACTGAATCAAGAAAATCGTGATCAAACTTAGAGTCATACAATTGACGACTTTAAACACACTGGTCGTGACTTCGTTTTTAATAACACGAAGAAAATCACGATACGAAACAAAGGACTCTCGTATCAATATGGAAATTTACATTTCATTTGCCTGTACTGTTCGAAAAAAATCAGTTTTATGCACTCTATGAACTTTGGAGACTAAGTCATAAAATAAAAATGGTTGAAAAGGTTATTATATACATAAGACGCTAATCATGAAAATTAATCAAAATTCTCAAAGTAAGAAAAAAAGACTGACTGACACCCTATAAAACTAGATCCCTACTCGTAGAATAGAGCTATGATAGCATTTGATATTGACGGAAGATCGAACGTTTTTTTGTTGACAATAAACGAGTGTTGCCTTGCATATTTATAAATCCAAAAGGAATATGTATTTACGTGCCCTCTCTTTGCAGTATTCGTGCTGCTCCAAAGTATAGTTGTCCTCTTTATATAATATGAAAATAAAGATGTGGTATAATTGTCAATGATAATCCTATCACCCAGAGGACGAGGATGTACACAATTATAGGTCACCGCACGGTTTTCAACAATATTCTAAGTAGAACCCATACCTTATTGGTAGCTATAAAAGGGCCTGGCATGACAAAATGTGGAGCAAAGACTCGGGTTATGCTATAAACAATGAACGATAAGCAAATATGTTATAGTTTAGTTGGTTTCGTGCCTATCCGATTCAATAATAAGATCGATGATGTGGGGAATCCACTTGGCTGTCCGTGATGTGTAAATTTGAAATTGCGTTTGAAAGAGATCGAGTATATAAACTCCAACGTACACTATCTGTACAATAAAGCTCCCTAGCAACACCTCTTCGGAGAAGACCCACTGGTGGTCTACTGGATATCTGACCTTACCAATAACGCCCCTGTTCCAATGACACTGAATATTATCCATCTCATTTCCAGGTTCATCTCCTTTTCAAACCCTGCTATTTTGTATTTTGTTCACTTGTCTTTGTTTAATATAGGATTGAATTTTTACTTTATGTAAAGCAAATAACAATTAATCGTGTGGTAAAATACTTGGCATTACTTTACATTTGAATACAACTTATAAGTTGAAGTTACTTTACATTTGAATACAACTAATAAGTTGAAGTTACTTTACATTTGAATACAACTAATAAGTTGAAGTTATTTTTCATTTGAATACAACTAATAAGTTGAAGTTATTTTTCATTTGAATACAACTAATATGTTGAAGTTACTTTACAAATGAATACAACTAATAAGTTGAAGTTACTTTACATTTGAATACAACTAATAAGTTGAAGTTATTTTTCATTTGAATACAACTAATATGTTGAAGTTACTTTACAAATGAATACAACTAATAAGTTGAAGTTACTTTACATTTGAATACAACTAATAAGTTGAAGTTACTTTACAAATGAATACAACTAATAAGTTGAAGTTACTTTACAAATGAATACAACTAATTAGTTGAAGTTACTTTTCATTTGAATACAACTAATAAGTTGAAGTTACTTTACATTTGAATACAACTAATAAGTTGAAGTTATTTTTCATTTGAATACAACTAATATGTTGAAGTTACTTTACAAATGAATACAACTAATAAGTTGAAGTTACTTTACATTTGAATACAACTAATAAGTTGAAGTTACTTTACAAATGAATACAACTAATAAGTTGAAGTTACTTTACAAATGAATACAACTAATTAGTTGAAGTTACTTTTCATTTGAATACAACTAATAAGTTGAAGTTACTTTACATTTGAATACAACTAATAAGTTGAAGTTACTTTACATTTGAATACAACTAATAAGTTGAAGTTATTTTTCATTTGAATACAACTAATAAGTTGAAGTTACTTTACATTACATTTGAATACAACTAATAAGTTGAAGTTACTTGACATTTGAATACAACTAATAAGTTGAAGTTACTTGACATTTGAATACAACTAATAAGTTGAAGTTACTTGACATTTGAATACAACTAATAAGTTGAAGTTACTTTACATTTGAATACAACTAATAAGTTGAAGTAAAGTATCATTTTTTCAATAAGAAAAAAATTCGTATATAATTCTTAATAGGTCAGCACCCCATTTGCATGGACAAATATAAATATTCGCTATTTTAATTGAAAAAACCTAAAAAAAAGTCGTATGACTTACTTATTAGGTTTCAATAGCATGTGTCCCAAAAACGAAAGATGTAAAATGTAAAAATAAGACATAGTAGTAACAAAATAAATATAATAGTTTTAATCAATATGACCTACCTCTGGATGTCTTGAATGATGAATGACTTCGAACGCTGAATTGTGTAACCATCGAAATATTGTTTCCTTTATGTATATATAAATACTGCTAACCATAAACAAAACATTTGGCAACATTCAGTAATTAAACCCTATTGATGAGGTCGTTCAATGAAATTCTATAACAAAATTACAATTTTTATAACAATAAAGCATTGAAACTGATTTTACGAGGAATTTAATATTTCAAGATCAATATCCATAAGGTTATTAATTTAATACAATGTTGCACATAATCAACAGTCTTTTAATGCCAAACTATGTTGTTTTTTGACTTATCATATTTTTGTTGTTATGAAAATTAATTCTTTCAAAATTAAATTTCCATCAAATAAAATGCACTGTAATACTGACAAGAATGTTTTCTTAAGGAATATATGATTTATTTAACATTATCATTATCTTTGATCTAAATTGAACAATATAATAAATGTACACTAAAGAAAGTTACATTTTATATCAAGTAATCTGACTTTGAAGAAAAGGTCTTTATCGACTTTTCATATTTTAACTTCTAACAGTGATTTGGCGGTTCCGTAGACAAAGGAAATTCACCAGTTACAAAGTTTGTAATACTTCAACGGTGATTGACGATGACACAACAGTTAAAAATCAGAAGATGTACTAAACAAAATATTTTGTAGCCATAATCCTCTCCTGAGTAGTAAAACTGAGAATTTTCCATCTATATTCGACGAATGTCATCGGGTGCTGATCTATAAAGAGAAAAATGTGTGGACACAGATTTGTGTCTTATATAAATTGCAAAGGCGCAATTTCCTCTTCTTCATATCTAAATCAAAGTTTTGCCAAAACTAACGATAAATCACACTGACATCTCCTTGCTCAGTCGTGTTTGGATTATCGTAGACTTCAGATGTTGTCCATGTAAGAAGATATACAAAAAGAGGCAAAAGGAACCCAGCGGACAATGAAAAATCAAAAGTCGAAGAAAATGAAGACTACGGATGGTCAAAGCAAGGAGGTGTTTTATTCGATACCTGTTAAACCTTCCGAAAGGATGACTTAAACTTTACAAATATGAAAGGAGGAGATAATAACAAATCATAAGTAAAAGAGAGACAAACAACATTTATATGATCGAAAAAAAAAGACGAAATGATAAACAATGTTCCATAAAAACATTATACAGAAAACTAAAGATTGAGAAAAATGGCGACTTCCGATACCGAGTAGACATCCCTTCGAACGTTTCACGGCATCGTGATTTGAATATAGTCGATCGTTATCGAGTATCTGTGTCAAAAATACCCTCATATACATGAATGTTCCAATTGCCGTCCGTAAAACTTTCGAATTTGGAGGGCAGACTTTAACTTTACAAACGAAGGGGATAATAACAAATCATAAGTCGAAAAAAACAGACAACACTATGATCGAAAGAAAAAGAAGAAAACACAAACAAAGCATTATACAGAAAACTATAAAGATTCCAACTGTCCGTCTAAATCAATAGATCAAAAATATTTCCCGTTGTGTTGAATGTATTCCCTTGCAAAATATACATGCTTGAAAAAATGACAAATGAATTAATGAATTATTAAATTAATAACATTATAGGTTCCATGGTGACACTATTTCCATGTTTTTTTCTTCTGAAAGCTACTGAAACTTTACATGTAGTGACTGATGCATTTTGTGGGGGGTATTGTTTTGGCTTTGTAATTTTTGGGATCAATGACGTTGAGTACATACGACGTAATGTCCTTTACCTCAATAGTCCATTTTCCAGTAATTCTTAAATCTAAAATATCCATGTAAAAGTGAAGTTAATGATACTCATTATTACGACACATAAAAGGTTTGTTTCATATCTAGATCTTTTGAAATTGATGATGATAGAAAACTGAAGGTATATGACAAACGCGATGCATTCAGTTTTCCTTTTGAAAACTGGTCGACGCACCTGGGCTCATTCCAAATAATTCGAGTTCATATCAATTCATTTATTTTCACATCATTGTCTGTTTAAAACCTGGACTTATAAAGAGAGACTTGTACTTGTAAATCCTTAAGAGTGACGCCATGAATTCTGTTCGTTGTTATTTGTACATGTATGCTACCATTATATAAATTACATCAGTTGGATTAAGGGGTAAGAAGAAGGAGAGAAAGTGAGTTTATCAAATGGTTCTGTCAATATCCATGTGACATCCTTTAAAAACACAACGTGTCTCTTTTTTTGTTTTATTAGTTGTTTTTGGCTTGGAACTAGCTTTCAGTAACTGCGAGTACTCTTTATACTTTTTGTCACCAATGTCCCAGGTTATGGAAGGGTTGGGCGCCCTCAAAATTGTTTAACCCTGCCTCATTCTGTATTTGCCTGTCCCAAGTCTGGAACCTGTAATTCAGTTGTTGCCGTTTGTTGCTTTATATCATATTTGTTTTTCGTTTGACGATTGTCGTCCTGTACATAAATCAGGCAGTTGGTTTTCTCATTTGCAATGTTTAACATTTTGTTATGGCGGGGCCTTTTTATCGTTGATAAGCGGTATATGGGTTTTGTTCATTGTTGAAGGCCGTACGGTGTCCTATAGTTGCTAACATCTAAGTAATTTGGTTTCTGGTGTAAGGTTCGGTTTCATTGGCAATCATACCACATCTTCTTATTTTGTATGTATATATAATATGATACCCTAAATCCTTAAGGATGACACCATGAATTTAGTTGGTCGTTATCACAAGTGTCACAAATTATTACTAGTATCCTTTAGTGTTCATGCACTGCCACCGAATTTGACAATATTTTTTTTATCGTCCATCTCATAACGACGTGCGTTGCACGAGAAGAAGACATTTTTTTTTCGTTTCGAAACACCTCACCACTACTGTTTTAGTGAGAAGAAGAACATTTTACCGTTTCAAAAAACTTTTTATTTCCCTGGTTTCTGTATGTTTCTGTAATATCTTTATTTCTGATTTTTTCTTGTTGCAGTAGGTGTGGTTGCTACTTTTGTTTGTTGAATATAAAAAAAATAAGACGCGGTTGTTCGAGTATGTCAGTACAATTAAAAAAGAAACTGAAATACGATAAAGTCAACACATTTTTCAAAGGGGCATATGTTTTTGGTGGCATTTTTTGTTTGTTTGTTCTGTAGTTAATGTTAATCAACGGGTGGTTTGTAACTATATATATTTTAAAAGTTAAAAGACACTGCAGCAGGAACGCTTAAGAGCAAAAACGAAATATATCTTAACGCTTTAAGGCATAAAACCCAAAATAAACACAAAAGCGCTTTTCCTTTATTTTTGGGTTTTTCGTGTGCGTGTGATTTTGTGTTATGAAATGATATACAATATCCTATCTTTTCTCCTTACATCGTCAAAAACCATCTGAAAGGGCGGATCCAGGGTCCAAGGAAAGTGGATATGACGTAATTGTCAACATGATTTAAAAAAAAGCTGAGCATGGCATGGCGATTTTTTTAACGATTTTTAGCAAAAAAAGGGTGGGGCATATGATGCCCTCTACGACCCCCTAAAATCGCCACTGATCTGTAAACTTTGTCCGAAGGACTGGCATCCTTATTTTTTAGTACAACTAGGTAAATTAGGACCTACAAAATTATGGGCAAAATATATCTTTAATATGAAAATAAGGAGATGTAGTATATATGATTGCCAATGTGACAACTATCCACCAAAGTTAAAATGAAGTGGATGTAAGCAATTATAGGCAACCGTATGGCCTTCAACAATGAGAAAAAAAATTAATTCCATACGTGTAGCGGGGCTTTTGTTACTTATAAGCTCGCATTATTTGATGTATTTAGACAGCATATGTAGTACAGGATTATACTAAGGGAATGACAAAAGCTGAAGTCAAATTTCAGTTGTAAATATTGAAAACAATAAGGAGGTGAAGTATTGAAGTTTATTAAGTCCTTTCTTTCGTGAAAATGGTTTATTTTTTCATGATGTATGATCACATTCAACAACTAAAAATGTAGTGAAGAACTCTTCCTCCCTCTTCTTCCTCTCCACTGTGATCCACTCTCTTTCATCACCCAAACACACACATCACGCACACTAATTTTACAAGTCAATGTATTTGCCATAATACGATATTATAATGATAATGGCAAAACCCAATAAAAGTCCAATATTCTGATATAAGAATATTTGAAAAGTACTCTCTGTTTGGTTTTTCCGGGATGTGGCTGCTTGTTCGTTCATTTCTGGTATCTGCAATAGTAAAAAATATATTCATAGACCAAATGCATAATAAAGAGAGAAAAAAAAAAGATACATATATACTATTTTGTAGCAAACTGTAAGGATATTTCACACAATTTAATGATATAGGCCATCGTCGAGTATTCTTCATTACTAATTGCCATTTTAGGCAATGTTGCATCGAATTTTCTCGAATTTGTATTATTCAATCATTTAATATCTGATTCATCTTAACGCTACGTTTTCTCACATTAAATGTTCTTTAAGTGTTATTTTCATTTCAAAAAAGTTTCCACGTCTTAAACGTAATATTTTTTTTACATCTATATAATGTATATCTTTTTCACAAATGACGTAAATAATTTATGATCCAGTGTATCACCCCGATACATATCATCGTTGTCCTTTGCAGGAACAGACTCGGTGGATTCGTTGTAGCGTACTCGCCTCTAGTGCGGGAAATTGTTGGTTGATCTTTGGCCGAGTAAAACCAAAGGCTTTGAAATTGTTCATATTAACACATCATTTTGTCAAAGTGCATTAAAGAGTCAACGTCCAGTTCGATTAGAGACAATTTTGGCAATAGGATATTGTGTAAATATGATTTTAAAGTTCAAAATGGCAAACTATAATTGGAAGTCGTTATTTCAAAATGTCTTTACAATTATAGTTTAAATGCACTTACAGATTAACGATTTGAAATTCGTTATTCAATTTGATTTACCTCAAAATGACACAGATTACTTTGATATACCTCTTTGTAATATTTGATCTACAACGTACATTGATTTCGACATTGTGCTCTGTAACTGCTGAGATGAAATCGACAGGAAAAGGCTAATTTTATACTGACGGTAGTGTGCTTGCCCAGGAAGTTTTAGGATTTGTTTACTTAACAGGATTCATATATTAATGTCCCTTGCCTTCGACATAATATGATAAATTAAATCGAAAACACTATCGCCTATCTTTAATATTCGTGTCTTTGCCAACAAATATCAGAAAGAAAAAGAACTGCACATACCATATCAACTAATGCACATGCCATATCAACTAATGCACATACCATATCAACTAATGCACATACCATATCAACTAATGCAATGTAAATAAATAATCCACCAGCAAATGCGAATATCCACCGATTTGCATCTGTATTTTCACCAACTACAATTCCTACAATCAGGCCTGCATAACAGACTACTGCTGCCAGAAAATTGTAGAACAGCGCCTTCTTCATAGTCAATCCAGAATGTAATAGAATAGCAATATCTCCTAGAAAATAAATACAATGAAATATATATATATCTATTCACGAATTTACAGAATATTTAAGAACCAATTCACCTGTGAGGTTAATGTCTTGACTTACGAATACGGTAACCGATTATATCTGATTGCAAATGTACAATTTATCAGGATTTGTGATATTAACCGAAAATTGACCTTATTTTGGTGAGAAAGTTTATGATGAAATATCCATGTGCGAAAGAGACTACAGTAACGTTTTTCTTACTTTATTGTATTGTTGTGTTGCTGGCTAATTGGCACATGTCACATTATTTAATTTTACATACACATGGAAAAAAGGAGAAGTGAATATAGGAAGACGTTTTATGTATTCTCATTGATTCCTGTTTTTTTTTGTTATCTTTTCGAAGTCCTATAACAAGTGATTTAAAGTTACATATTAGAATTCATAACATTGAGTTAAAATGGAAAATTAACTTATTACCTAATTCGTGTGGTAACTCTTCGCAAATAACAGCCAAGCTAACACTTACACCAGTGAATACATTTTCTGTGAAAGCGGCACCAATAGATAACCCATCCACAAAATTATGAATAGAGTCACCTAGCAACAGTATCCAAGCAACTGTTGCCACACCACCAGAACTGTTATCTATATCTTCTGGGTCCACGTGAGAATGTTCAAAGTCAATCCCATTCTTTGATTTATCTTGTCTATTTAACTTGACTTCTTCTTCTCCTCCTTTTCCCTGCGAAGAAAATATTATATTACTTCCTTGGTATAGTGTTAGTGTCATATTGACTCAAAATCTTCGCCTGTTGTTGCAAGCTTTTCAAATATCGTTTTCCTTGAAACCAATTGGCCAATTGGAATATTCTTGGCCACAATTCTCCCTAAATGTTAAGCTTCCAAATTATATGTGAAATAACCATCGATCAACCAATTTTGCTGTCGTAACTTGCAATATGATATGGTGTTGAATTCAGTTAAACAAGTCCTGTTAAGGTTATAAAACGTAAGCAAAATAAAACATTGACGACCATCTTTTTGAGTTTTGGTTGACGACCCTAACTACTATTAACATGGCTAAATTGACAAAAAACTGAAAAATCGTGTTCTCTATCTTATAGTTACAAGGAACAAAAAGTAGAATATTTTACCATTCGCATGTAAAAAGCAAATAATTGGAATAATTCCTGGCCACAATTCTCCTTAAATGTTTAGCTTCAAAAATATATATGAAATAACCACCGATCAACCAATTTTGCTGTCGTAACTTGCAATATGATATGGTGTTAAATTCAGTTTAAAAAGTCCTGTTAAGGTTATAAAACGTAAGCAAAATAAATCATTGACGACCATCTTTTTGAGTTTTGGTTGACGACCCAAACTACTATTAACATGACTAGAGTTGACAAAAAACTGAAAACGTTCTCTATATTATGGTTACAAAGGAACAAAAAGTAGAATACTTTACCATTCGCACGTAAAGAGCAAATAAGTTACTAAATGTATAATACAACGCAATCATTATTAAACTGATAATTATAAAAAAGAAGATGTGGTATGATTGCCAATGAGACAACTCTCCACAAGAGACCAAATGACACAGAAATTAACAACTATAGGTCACCGTACGGCCTTCAACAATGAGCGAAGCCCATACCACACAGTCAGCTATAAAAGGCCCCGAAATGACAATGTAAAACAATTCAAACGAGAAAACTAACGGCCTAATTTATATACAAAAAATGAACGAAAAACAAATATGTAACACATAAACATACGACAACCACTGAATTACAGGCTCCTGACTTGGGACAGGCACATACATACAGAATGTGGCGGGGTTAAACATGTTAGCGGGATCCCAACCCTCCCCCTAACCTGGGACAGTGGTGTAACAGTACAACATAAGAACGAACTATAAAAATCAGTTGAAAGAGGCTTAACTCATCAGAAGGATAAAAATACAAATACTACAAATACAAGTGGACGTGGCCGGGTACTTGTACATCCAAACAACAAAAAGACAATAAGTACAGATTTGAGAGTACTCGCAGTTACTGACAGCTAGTTCAAAGCCACTAACAACTAATATAAAAAATCATGCATCTAAGACTAAATTAAGTTATTTTTACTTTTCATTATTTTACCTTTTTGTCAAAAATTTATTTCGACGAAAGGAATTTCAGTAGGATTTATATCATGATAATGGGAAATTACTCAAATACAAGACCTCCTGCAATACAATAGAAAAGTTAAAATGTCTAGTTAAATACTGAAAAAAGACAAGAAGAATCATATTTTCGGGAAAAGTTTATACTGTATTTTGTATATTTACAAAACATTTACGTCATGAAACACAAGCCAATAATATAATTGGACATACAACCAATCAAACACTGAACGAACAAAAAGCATATATCTGATATTAATAATATCAAATTTTTCTATCTGGAATTCGTTGTTAAAATATATTCATACTTTAGTGCAAGAGCAATAGCACAACACTTCTTTGTGTTTACCAGTTAAAAAATGGTATCGAGTTTACCTTCCTGCCCTTCAAAATCATCTTCAGCAACCTCTCACATATAAACACAAAGTATATTCCTCCTAATACAGTAGTCATCTTCCAGTTGTAGTCTGGAACAGGACTGTCTATTCCTGTCAATCCTAAAGCCTAAGTAATAAACAACAAAGCATAGAGGTGATCTTCTAAGATTAAAAAAAAATTTGTTTAAGCATATTCTATTTCTAATACATTGAAACGCCATACTTTAATGTATCTTTCCCAATTTCCAGTGGTTGCCGTTTGGTTGCCGCCTGCCACAACTATTTTTCGTTTTGTTATTAGCTAAAATTATGCCGTTATTTTTCTCGATATTTCATTTCTCTTCTACAGGTAAACTTCTTGTGCTTCTCCTTTCTACAGGAAACCTAATTGTGCTTCTCCTTCTACAGGTAAACTAATTGTGCTTCTCTTTTCTACGGATAAACTTATTCGCCTTTCTACAGGTAAACATTGTGCTTCTCCTTTCTACATGTAAACTAATTGTGCTTCTCCTTTCTGCAGGTAAACTAATTGTGTTTCTCCTTTTTATAGATACACTTATTGTGTTTATCCTTTCTTCAGATAAACTTATTGAGCTTCTCCTTTCAACATGTAACATACACTGTACATCTCATTTCTATGTCTTTAGAAAATGTGAAACTCTTATGTGTATTCAGTGGTGTTTATAAGATAAGATATGTACTGACAATTACATACTTATACTATATAAATGCAATACCTCTGGAGTAAGGACAAGAAGACCAGTTGCACCTAAAGTTCCTACAGCAAGGGCCACACAGAACATTAAGATTCTTTTGAAGAGCTGAGTTTTCATGCAAGGTCCAAGAAAGGCTCCAATGTTTGATACTAAAACAATTGAACTTACAAAACCAATTCCGTAACCCCATGCTAAAACAGAAATGATATATTAAGTACGGTCTTCGTGTTTATATATAATTTTCAATTCAATTGTGTTTAGAAAACAAGATCTTACAAAACCCCCAATTCTAATGAATATATTTGTATGTTGTTGAAATATTATTTCAACATGTAAAAACGAGAAGATGTGGTATGATTGCCAATGAGGAAACTCTTCACCAGAGACCGAATGACGTAAAAGCAAGCAAATATAGGTCACAGTGCGATGAGCAAAACCCATACCACACAGCAAGCGAAATGACAAATGTGAAACAATTCAACGAAAAAATTAACGGCCTGATTCATGTATAATTTACGCAATCTTTCAATATTAGGTGCAATACCATCAAAGCATAGTATGTCACATCCAGTTGCATACGAAAAATGATCGAAGAAAAATATTCCCTTGAATTTAACAGTTGTAGGAAATTAATCCTACATTTCATTGCAGTAAAAAAATTATGAGTCATAAACATATATCTTGGGTGTTTCAAAGCATCCTTATTTTTTTATTTGGTGTTTCTATAGAATATTTTGGAAACTTGATGTTGTACACAGGAAAAAAGGGGTGAAAATTTGATTGGTTAACTTCCAGTGATGGTTATTTTCTTATATGCAATGAAATGTTATATGAAATTTTGTCTATAGTACTGGACAGGATAAAACTTTACTCATGCCAAGTATTTCTTTATTTAAAACAAAGATAAATTCTGCACAATTTTTTGAAAAGTGCAAATTTAACAAAGACTAATAGGGGAAAATCAATGGTGGTATTACACCTATTATTTAGGACATGAACGTGTGTAATGTGATATTAACCATATACTTTGTAGTGGGCAACATTATCAGCCCTGAAAGCCCCGTTATCTGATGCGGTATTAGTCCACTTGACCCTGCCATAGATCGAGCCTACACTTATACAGATGTTCATGATAACATAGGATCCATATTTCAGAGTTATTTTGATTAGTACTATGACAGGATTCCTTCCCTTGAATAGCAGAAACTTAACTAGTTGCAAGCGGCTGAGCTAAGGAAGTACTTCTTCGGCTCAGTCAGTTAGAGGGCCGACTTCGAATACAGAGGTTCCGGGATCGAGTCCTGGAGGAGACGATGTGATTTTTCTAATAAGAATCATGCTCTCCGGTTATAGTACTCAAAAGATTCACCACATCACCACATACTTATAGCAATGAAGCGCAACGAAAAAATTACATATCTATAATTTCAAATTAACTTAAATAACCAACCTTGTGAAGAAGATGGCTTCTTATGATGTTTATGGTATATCACTGTATCTGGTTTTATACAAATTTCTTCTTGAGTATAGTACAGTAGTGCAGGCACGGCTTTAACCAGTGCTGTTTCATTCATTTTTCCATTGTTGGCATATAAGTTAAAAACATCATCATATCCCAGACACTAGAGTGAAAGTACGAAAAATTTCATGTTATATCATTACAATGTTACATGCATTTTTTTTTTAATTCATAGAAGTTAAAATTGCTTTTATTTCAATGACCCAGAGAAAACTTCACGAGCCCAAAATTGTGCAATATGGTTAGGAAGAGACAATAGTAACTACTTCGTGTGTTACATGTACTCAGGCTGGTCATACATTTTTAGGGGTAAAATATGGGTGTGCATATTCATTTCTTGTATGTTCAAGGGGGAAAATCACTAGTATACATGGTGGTGTTAACTGATAAAAATATAGTACGCAGAAAAAAAGAACAGTCAGTAAATGATTATTTCATTTTACAGATAATGAAATTGAACTCTTTGAGAGTTTTTTATTCAGCCATGCTGGATCTATGTGATCACCCCGGATTTGGAGATGTGCAGAATTCTAAGTTGGAGATATATTATGAAACTAAGTATGAGTTTTTATGACTTGCAGAAACTTTATACACCATTTTGATAATTAATTGTCAACTTTTGACATGTTATTTGCCCTTAATTTAAGAATGTCGAATGGCTACTTTATTTTAGATATACACTTGCATATACTTCCTTTGTAAATCAAAAATTCATAATGAATTACTATTTATCAATTAATGTGAAAAAGTAATATATATAATTTAAGCAGTTGATGAGAATTATGAAAATATTTTATCAGTATCTTATGCTTGTGTAAGTAATTGAATAGAATTTGGAACAAGATGTGTATTGATATCAAAGTTGATTCCCACACTTTTTTTAAATGCTTTTTCCCCAATTCTTTTCGTAGGTAAATAAAGAGTACTGATACAATACAGTATGATAAACAACTGTCATTATCAACAAACAATTTCACTCAAAGATTGGAGTATAAATTGGAATCTCCACCACTTTAATGACAATCTTAATTGACCACAGTTAGTATCTCGTGTATTACATAATTAAATACACAATAATATTTACACCAATAGTAGACCTTTAATCAATTTTGAGACAAAAGGGAGACAAGCTTGTTATATCAATTGAAAAAAAAACAATAATCCTTCTGAATGCAAGAGTGATATAACAAGTTTTTTTTACCACAATACCTGGGAAAATGATTTGAAATTATGCACACAACTCTTCCAGTCTTTCCATCAGTAATTTCAATCACTTTGAATGTCAGAAGTACCATAGAAGAAGTACATTTTTACTGAGAATTTCATGATCTGAAAGGGCTCATCTTTAAAAAGAAAAATAACACTGATTATTTTTTAGTGAAATAATAATGAAAAATGATAATGTTCTACATTCAATCCAAGTGTCGTCTGACATTGTTTTTAAACATATGATATTTGATTGTCCCTTGGTTTCTTCTCTTTTTAAACACAAATTAACATTTTGAGCCAAAATAACTTATCCAAAGTTATGATGGTTGTCTCATTTTTTTTTTTTTTTATCAAAAATGAGATCAGAAAAAATGTCGGTCTATCAGCCGTACCTAAACAAATGGCTGAATCACAGCACCGACGGTGCTTTGATTTTTATTATCGGACGTGAAGTGAGGATAATAAAATTGCATGTATTTAAAGAAATTAAGTTCATAAACAAATCACATATTATGTAGGTTATTCAAGTACAGTACATTATTCATAGGTTCGGAAATAGAGGTACGAACTTTAAGAATTGTCAAATTTTATGAAAACCTGTATATTTTTAATGACTTCAGGTTGTTTTATAGATGTCTTTTTTGTTATTGTTGTCCTTGGGTTGCTGTCTCATTGACTTGTTCTCTACATTTCCTTTTATTAATATCAACAATACTGATTGGCTTTGAAGAAAAATATGTTTGATAGTGTCAGACACTTACACGAGAAAGTCCTTAAAAATACTGATTTTAATGAGTTTCTTCGTCATTTTTGTCCAGACTTTAAATGAAATTGAGAATGGAAACGGGGAATGCGTCAAAGAGGTCCAAGGCCGACAATAGGTCTTTAACACACCAAGAAAATCCCACACCTGGAGGCGGGCTTCAGCTGGCCCCTAAACAATAATGTATACGAGATCAACGAAAATGGACGTCACACTAAACTCCGAAACATATAAATGAACCAAAATTTAAAAAAACCATACAAGACTAACAAAGGTCAGAGGTTCCTGACTTGGGACAGGCGCAAAAATGCGGCAGGGTTAAACATGTTTTGTTAGATCTCAAAACTCCCCCTATACCTCTAGCTAATGTGGAATAAACAAACACACATCATTACGCACAGTAAAATTCAGTTTAAAATAAGTCCAAGTCCGATGTTAGAATAGGTACCAGAAGAAACTAAGCAAAATGACAATAATCAACATAGATTATCAAAGGACTACTAGCAGTTACTAACATGCCAGCTCCAGACCTCTATTAAACTGATTGAAAGATCATGTCTTTATCATATGAAAATCAAGCACAATCCCGTTATGGGTTTAGATCATACCATCATAAAATATACGAAGAACATAACCCGTATCAAGCCAAAAACTGGTTTTAGAATAAATGTGTTTATTTCCGATGCAAAGACCCTATGAGTGAATCAATATTAATCCCCCCCCAAAAAATGCCATATTTACAGCAGAATGTATTGAGTGTAAAGGTAGAAGTCATTATTATGTCAGGTATACTACCCTACTTTCGGAGTAGAAGGGGCCTACAGACAGATAGATTGGTTATCTGTCGGACTAGTCTGCTCTTAAAGGAGGGTAGTTTACCTGACCTAATAATGACTTCACGGTTCAGCTAGCAAGCAAGCTAACCAAAGATATTACCTTTACCAGAGACATAGATATGTGTATACATGTCTCTGCCTTTACATACACACTCAATGCATTCTGCTGTAATGACCTGACAACAGTATCGTAACTATATCCCTCCTGAATAAGTCTTTTTAAAGGTTTTTTTTAGCTTTTGGGGTGAATGACGACATTGTTGTGCTTTGTATAGAATATTACCATAAAAGATGGGATGTGAAATACCTAAACGTATAAGATGTCTGCAGGTTGATTTATATTTACAAATGATGTCCAGTTGTAGCGATGATAAAATTTAGTAAATGTTTTGAAAAGTTAAAGTTAAAGTTAATTTATTCATTTATCTATTGTAATGATATTCAAAATATAAGAATAAAAAATGTGGTATGACTTCCAATAAGACAACTCTCTACCGGAGACCAAATGACGCAGACGTTAGTTACTATAGTAAACCGTAAAGCCTTCAACAATGAGCAAAACCCGTATCGCATATTAAGCTATACAAGCCCCGAAATGACAAATATAAAACAATCGAGAAAAGTCTTTTCATTATCCAAGAACACTACAATAATTATCGCTCGTGCAATATGCATGTATTGAAAATAGTTAAATCTAAGAAGAATATTTAAACATGGGAATGATATATATCAACATGGTTCACCAAAAAGAGTGAAGCATTTAACAAAAAGAATCAGCCATTATGCTTTTCAAAATATAATATAAATACCTGAATACTTTGAGTTCTGTTACAACTGGTACCCGGAGACTGGTTATCACAATCTGAAGAATAAGTTCCCGGAAGTCTGTTAGCGGTTAAATCAATAGCAAGTTCCTGGAACTGAAGTTGGGAAAGTGAACCATCGGAACTAAATTTTTTTATCAGAGACACTGAATAATTGTCATGATGATAAGATTCTACAGCAATGAAGGAAGAAATGAAAACAATCCATGCTCCCGAAATAACCATGCTTTCACAATGTGTATTTGTAATTAAATATACCCAGTTATTTACCCGGCTATTTTACAAGATTTGTATATGTTTGAATTAGGAATAAGAAAATATATGACATGGCATGTCAATAGATTAAATGTTCATTATCATATTTGTAAACAAAGCGTCGACTACTTTAGATAATATTTGGTACAAGAGTCCCCACAATAGACATTTAAATTGTGAATTATCTATTTATCAGCGTCATTAATTTGATATTCTGATAGTATTTAAGTTGTTTTGTCCTGTAAGTGAAACAGATCAGATACTGAGATGTATAGATTGTCAGTAGTATGCATAAGGTAGAAATTGAGCAAATATTTGACAATTCTGAAAATCTCAATTTTTCATGCAAGGGTACATAATAAAGCATATGGCCGTAATTGCTAACGTTGGAAATCAGATTTTAGATCTTATATAGTAAGCTTTTCAACATATGTAGGTCCCAGTCTCCTTTGGGATTTGACATTAGTCTATTGAACAATATTTTAGTAGTGCAAACAATTGGCTGCATCATGTAAAAAATATCTATAAATATGACGTCGAAATAACCTATTATTATAGGTGTCCATTATGTATTAGACTATGTGGTCATTTTGAATTAAAGTGATCACAGATTCGTCCGATAAATCCGTTATTCTACATATGGGCTAGTATACATTCAAAATACCATACTTATGTCACGTTTATAATATTGAAACAAACTTTATATAAACTATCCATAAAGCAGTTTTTCATATCCGTTAGAAACAACGTTCCATCTATCATACTGTAAATCCTAATAAGTTATATAACTTTATAGCTCTGTCAACACCCCTAACATGAACAGATTAAAACAGATTTTGATTTTCCGTCCATTGACTTATATTTCAGTAATGTTTAAAAAAAAAGAATCCTGTCTATAATATACGAGATGTACATATTTTTGGTTAAATCATTTCTTGTAAACCTCACACATTTTCTCAACATTTTGGCTGATGACACTGACTGGATTGGTTATAAAATTTTATTACACAAAAACTACTTATTGTGAATACACAATTTTTTCACACAGTTTAATTTGATTATAATATTTTTTAAATTCATTGATATTTTCCACTTGTATCACATGTTTTGGAAATAATTCCAGAACGAGATTTCAACGAGACTGAAACATCAGAAGAATACATCCTTAAGTCGGTTGGATGTAATGTAGGAGACTTCGTGGTCATTTAGTAACGTGATCAATACATCCGATATCCCACGTGTTGGTTAGTACCTTGTCAAACGTTCTAATATCAACGCTATGTGAGTCTTTAACATTGGGACAAATTTCATCAAACCATATCAAATTATTATAGTGTAGATTGTATATACTGTATATATACATCCTCGTCATTATGTCACCTATGGATAGTAGTCTCATGGGCAATTCCAACTTTACAGTTTCCTCATGTTCCATGGACTGTTTTGTTGTGTTAGCTCAGATATGATTAATTATCTAATCTGAGATTTGGATGTTCTTGATAAAGTTGTAATTAATTTTAAAATGCGTATTTTTCAGTCTGATTTACAGGAAAATCAAGCAAATCAAATTCGTTCTTTGGATCATCTTGCATAATAAATTGGTACGCCGGGATTACAAGGTTTTTGAGTCATTGACATGCGCAACTCAGCTCAAATAAACCTTGCATAATTTTACACTGCGGAGCCAAATTAAATAAATAAATAAATAAATAAATAATCTTTATTTCAAGAGGATAATCCCATTAGTTAAAACTAATCTTCCTGAGAGTCCTCAATTAAAAGAACTTCAAGTAGCATTTGATTTTGCACAATCAGCAAATCTTGACCTTTTCACATTATTTGCTTACAATTTAGTGCTACTTAAGCTTTTAACTTTAATCTAAAAGTATTCGTTGTCCGACAAGTACAAATTACTTCATCCTTTTATCTAGCTAACTACGCATCTCAATTTTGGACTTTTGAATAGATACCATGAACGTAAATACATAATGTGTAAACAATCTTTTATCTGTTTCCACTATTTTTTATATTTCAATGTAAATAAACTGACTTGGTATACTGCTATTGCTATGGTCATTTTCCATACACGTCTTCCTAAAAGAGGGTGTGCATATATCTAATGAACGAAAAGGTCAATTCATACTCAGAAAAGTTTATGAGGATTTTGTTGTTTGTTCTTCTGCAAATACAAGATAAGATTGCTTATCAATGTGTATTTCCTGTATCTAGTGTTGTGGAAATGCGCTGTGAATCTATCATCCTTGCTTGAGACATTATGAGACAGTAACCCATCGATACAAAAACTATCGGTCAACATACAGACTTTGGCAATAGACACGTGTTTTATACTATATGACAAGGTATAAATCGCAAGAAGTCTAGGGAATACATGTATACACATAAATTGCCATACCTCTAAGAACAATAGGGGCCTCGGTAGCCGAGTGGTCTAAGTAGTCCAACTACTGTATCACTAGCCAGTCAACACTGAGCTTGTGAGTTTGAATCAGGCACGGGTAGGTGCACTCGACTCTAATCTTAATTGAATAGGATTGTCAGTTTTCCTACTGAAGGTCGGTGGTTCTCTCCGGGCACTCCGGCTTCCTCCACCAATAAATACTGACCGCCACGAAATATCACAATAGTGTTGAAAGTGGCTTTAAAATACCAATCAATCAATCTAAGAACAATACATGTATAATAATGTAACTTAAAACAATCACTGACGAGGTTCATTGTAGGTTTTAAATGCACTTACAACAACTGCACTTGATTGGTGCATATTAACCTTGTTTTTGTTATTTCATGGATTTATTTAAAAAAAGGTCATCGTAGTTGGTAAAAGTCATAGACGCTCTTTTGCTGTACACTTTACCCATTATAAGTTTATGTACATAGCCTGCAAAATTCTTGTCACCGGCTATAGCCAATCATGTGAAATATACATGTTCACATATACACTTGATGGTCATTATTTTCTTATACATGTATATTACATTTTTTTCTGATATGTGTGAAAGTTACAAGATTTAATAAAAGTATTTCTTGATTTTTCTACACTTTCATGGATTTGATTCCTTGATTTTCCTTCTCAGGGTTAAAAGTACCGACTTCGATGCAATCGAAGCGGTATTTTTTAAAAGGAATAACGCTTCACAAATCAGATAAAACAAATGGAGAATCAAGCAATCTATTAAAAATCAATATCAAATATGCTTACACAAAATAGCGAAGGCTGCCTTAATACACCACAGCTACTCATTTGGTCCATTTAACATTTTTGATACGAGCGTCACTGATGAGTCTTTTGTAGACGAAAAGCGCGTCTGGCGTACAGATGTTAAGCATGGTATTTATGGTGAGTTTATCTAAATCCATAGAACGATATATATATATATACATAACTATAGGTAGCATACAGTCTTAAACAATCGACAAGGGCCAATACCTTAAGTTTAGATATAAAAGGCTATAGATAAATCAAATATGAAGAATTAATGGACAACCAATGGCCTAATCAAATTAACCAAAAGCGAAAAATGAATTTAAACTAAAAGAACAAGGACTAAAACTTGTGAGGTGATCCTCATTAAGTGTATCGCAGAGGTTAAACATAACATATTTTAAATATCCGGATGTGATTATTGTACTACACGAAACTTGGAAGTTATTTTTAGTTTTAATGTCCGGTTTTCTCTCTAAGCAAATTCAGTTATAGCACTATGCAATTAATTTAGGCGTATAAACAACTTATTGCTACACAAAGCATTCACCATTACAATGTTCAAGTCAAAGAGTGCGAAATAAATTATTCAACAGATTCTGTTTATTTTGAAAATCTATTTTATAACAGAACTAACAAAACTACAGTTCCAAGTTGACATTTTTAGTGCCAACTTTGAAGGAAGAAATGTAAAACTTGGAACTGAGAAATGTCAAGTCAGAAATGAGAATTTTAAACAACGGAATCTCTCATACATCATTATAGCAATCATCACCGGATATAAGTCGTTCCTTTTCCACAGATGACGAAACATTGGGACAAAGAAGGCAATGAAAAAAGAATGCTGTCTTTAACACTTATACGTAATAGTAATATAATGTTGATAAATTGAACTCGTTACTGTTTTTCAGATTCAATTGCTAATTTGTTCAGTCTTTTAACTGTCTTTTTGGCCGATGACATTTTTTCCAGCCAACCTCGATTGAAAGTAATTTGGTCCATTTCTAGTTTGTGCTCTGCATAACCTGTTTAATTAAAATGCGATGACATGATTAGACAAAGTAATATAATTATGCGATAGACATTTTAAAATTTTAAAAGCTAATATATATAGAAAGATATTTTTCTTTGACCTCTTCATAATTAAAGAACTTAAATCTTTGTTTCTGAAGCTTAGCTGGTGTGGCATAAACTCGAAGGAAACTAATAAACTATTTTTACTGCACGTGTCATTTGGAACCAAAACTGCCGACTCTCGAAAGATCCGGATTGATCTTCGGAGTTTGTTTGGGATTCGTGTTGGTCAACCTTATATTTTATGTGTAGTGTTTTGTTGAGCTGCTATCTGACTGTTCGTCTTTTTTTATTTTAAAAAGACCGTAAGGCCAAAACAAAAATATCGTTCTATTTCCTGCTCACTACCTACCCTGATATACATGCCTACCCTAAAACATTTTATAGACATTTTTGGTTTAGCACTTTTAAAGTCCATACATTTTTGGTTAAGCGTCACTTTAATCTAAAGCATTTCACTATAGTCTATGTGAAATATATATATAAAAAAAAGCAGGAAAACCTTTATATTTGTTAGGCTATGTTGTCTCTTGATATCTTTTTGAACTGCCCTTATTGATATAGATTACTTTAGATACTAGTACTTACTCATCAACACATCCTAAATTGAGTTTCAGCTAATATATAAAGAAAACTTGCTAGCTCTAGTTATTACTTACTTCTTAATGCTCTGAAGATTTTCGAATCATGAAACACTTTCGTTCCTCCATCTATTGCTAGATCCCATGGTTCATAGAAACCGTCAATTAACCTTTTAAGAATTTCAAAGCCAGCTTTCTCCTTTTCCTTCGGTGCTTTCCTCCTGTCTCTTTTCTTTGATATTGTTGAAAGAATACCGTAGAGCCAGATTTCGTTTACAGCGATCTTTGCTCCAGGTGCTAAGATACAGTATCCATCCCTTATTACGTTATCTTCTCCCACTTCATACTGTAGATAAAATAACACATTTCATATTTGAATGCACAACCTGATTTTAAAACTTAAAAGAAATATTTGGATAATTGAATACTCCATCTAGCCAAAAACAATATAATTAAAATAAAACAGTTCAACCAATAAAACTATTTTTAAAGAAGGCAGATTATCACATATTTCTATGGGGTTTTTATTTTTTCCAATAACTGAAGCTTGATATGCTATTCTAGTCATTAAATGGTAAAAATTACTACATATGATAGGCAAGTTACATTTGTAAATTAGAGAGTCTATGCATGCTTGTTTGGTTTCGGAAAGACAATTTTTCAAGCTTGAATAATACAATATTCATATTTTAGAGATACCTTTAAAAATAAATCCGTGAAAAATGGAAATAAGTCTTCAATAAAATGTAACATAGAAATGTGTTAGTCTATGGATATTAATAAACTGTTGACACAGAGATATGTCTCGCCTTTTTACAATTTTAACAATATAATGCAAATATTGAATCCAAATGGCAATATCTAAACATGTAAACTATGCAAAACTTTCAAAGTCGATGAACCATGATCTTTTGTGCAGGACCAAATAACCAAATGGAAATGAGAGAAATGCCAAAGCTTATAAAACTGCATACCAAATACCATTGATTTATCATAAGTAGTTCCCTTTACAATAACCTAAACACAAACTTTTAATTTGCAAACAATGTAAAAGTTTCAAAGTCAATGAACCATGCTGAGGGGGTGGGGCCATATAATCACCATGGAAAAGATACTTGCAAATGCTAATACAACTGCATACTAAATACCATTGACTTTACATTAACAGTTCCTTTAAACTTATCACAAACTTAACATGTAAACTATGCAAAACATTTAAAGTCAATAGACCATGACTGAGGGGAATGGAGCCAAATAATTTGACCTCCCACTAGTGGTTCCCCTTAAACTGACCTAATCACGAACTCATACATGTAAAGTAAGCAAATGTTTCAAAGTCAATAGACTATGACTGAGGGGATGGGCTTTGGTAATCTTCATGGAAATGAAATTTGCCAATACTAATGCATCTACTTACCGAATATCATTGACCTACCACTAGAGGTTTTTCTTAAACTGACCTAATCACAAACTTATACATGTAAAGTAAGCAAAAGTTTCAAAGTCAATAGACCATGACTGAGGGGGCGGGGCCAAAAAATCTACATGGAAATGAGATTTGCCAATGATAATACAACTGCACGCCAAATATCATTGACCTAGTAGTACCCAATACACTGACCTAATCATAAACTTATACATTGTTGACGCCGCCGCCGCCGCCTTCGGAAACAGCATAACTAAGTCTCACTTTTTGACTCCGTCAAGGCGAGACAAAAACAATTGTTTCTAAGAAAGCTTTAAATGCATAGAAATAGAAATTCCCACTAATAATTGCCACTGGACGTTAAGTAAGCAACAATAAGCCATCGATTTATTTTTATCATCATTTTTTTATATTTATACAAATATTCCAGAATATTTCTTCCATTTTGAACTAATATTAAAAAAGGAACCTCTACAGTTAACGTTATTCTTAACAATGAGATACATCACGTGAAAATACTACAAAATATAATTGGTCTGTTCATGTTCCAGTTCATGCAATATGACTAAACAGGATACATGCAAGGTTATCATTGGGTATACAAGTAATACAATCATACCGATTGAATTTTAAAAACATGTTTTAAATTATATGTCCTGATAAAAGTTTAAGTTCAAAGAGTGGATTATTGTGTATTTAAGACGACATTTCGAATTATATAATAAGATAGCATCACGGGAGCAAGTTATTTACATTGACATTGCACCCAATGCATGTATACTATATACAAAAAATACAAAAACAATATTTCTAAATAATGGAGACGTATTAAGTTTTTAGTTCAGGATCCATAGTTTATTTATTAGTTGCAATTAGCTTATCCCTTCCATACATGCTCCGCAATACTGCACTTAATATGACGAGGTCATATTGAGTGTAGTGTTACGAAGTATTGAACGGAACGGATATGATGTATGTGCCGGAGATTGAGAACTGCGTGTTCTCTTAGATCAGTACTGTGCGTCTTTTGTCTTTATGTTTGTTGTTTTTTAATTTGAACTTCGTGCCAATCGGAGGAGTCATGCCACTTTCACTTGATTTTTACAGTTTGTTCTTATGTTGTGCTGTTACACCACTGTCCCAGTTAGGGGAGGGTTGACCCTAATAGTCTAACAAACATGTTTAACCCCGCAATATTCTTTACATGTCTGTCCCAAGTCAGGATTGATCATGTAATTCAGTTGTCTTTGGCAACTGTTGATAAGATATTTTTTTTTCGTAAATTGTTTTGTCGTCTATTTAACAATCATGTGTCGTAAGCATTGAAATTGATCTCATAATTATTTTATAATAAGTCCTTCTAAATCATTTATCTAATCATCATATATACTAGCGCTCGAACGATGCACATATTTACGGAAGGGTATTTATCTCAATGCAATAGTCACTCTCCTATCCAGCTTGAAATGAAATGCAGCTTTTTTAATACCATATTTATGGGGTCTATCTTCTATATCTTGATAGGCCGGTGCTCAATATTTAGTTTGAAGCTGGGAGACTTATTATTAATTGCATTAATGTTAATGCCAAAACTTTTTGCATTGATATTGATGCAACAACTTATTGCATTCATTTATTTTGAAGTGGCAAAAATCTGACGATATATATAGCAGCTAGAAAATAAAAAAAATGACTTGTTAATGTCGCAGGCAGTAAAAAGGCAATGAACAGTACACACGAGATGATACATACATAATCAGCTAATTCAACCGTTGGTCTTGTTTTAGGATTATACTTTTTCTGCCTTAATTTTTCAAATCCTTCAGTAATCGGAATTTCTTGACCTAAAAATAGATATGATATCATTTAAATACAATCTGAATTTGAAAACCATTTCTTTTTTCTAACGTTCATTTTAAAATATTTCATGCATATTAAGGACGACAAACGGTGTAATTGGTATTCATTTTACATTATCTCAAATCATTCGGAAAAACACACCACTCTCCTATAATACTGAGTGTACTAAACACACCCACGACATCACACCATTCTCTTACTGTACTGTACTAGAACACACCCACGACATCACACCATTCTCTTACTGTACTGTACTAGAACACACCCACGACATCATATGTCCGTGACTGAATTGATTGAAATTGTGTAGGAGGATTTTGAAAATAAATAACTCAGCCTTGATAATCACAAGAATAAATGGTTTGTTCTGTGGTAGTTTGAAAATAAATTACCTGACTTGCAATGTATTGAAAATAAATAACTCAGCAGGTCTAATCGAAAGTATGAGATGGCACCAGATTCCCATATCTTTTAAATTAATAATAAAAGTATAAATATTATTTAAATATACTTGCTGTGACCTATAATGGTTTACTTTTATAAATTTTGACTTGGATGGAGAGTTGTCTCATTGGCATTCATACCACATTTTTTTATATCTATTGAAATGTCAGAAAATTGGTTTCATTTAACTTGTGGTTAATTGTCTCAGGAACACTTACCTCACTTTTATTAAATCAGGGCCGTAACTACATTGGGACAAATGCCTCATGTAGGAAATTTCAAAACCAAACGCTTGTCTCCATATCAAATTGTGTTTACCGTGAGTGCCTTGCAAGAAGCAAGTTCTGTTCTCCCTCAGACGTAGCCCCTGACTTTTCGGGATCAATGTTTCTTATTTATTTGTCTTTTGTTCATTGATTGCCCTTCTGTATTCTGTTAGTGTTGCATTCATTTTGTAATTTAGTAATTTTATTATTAACTTGATCATGAGTTTAAAAAAACACAGCAGCCACAGACTTAACTATGTGAATTACATTTTTGCTTTATCATGCATATTTGTCTTTTGATGTTGTTTCTAGAAACTTAAGTCTTACACTGAATCTATAACGTGATTTTGCTTTGAGACCAAAATATTGTCATAAATTATTAAAACAGAACTTGCATTTTCAGTTTAAGAAAGGGTCTGGGGAACACCCAGACAGCATGATTTTGCATCATTTGTTCTATAGCTTCTTGGGCCTTCAGCGGTTCAAAAACCCTTCAAAAAAATATTTGCCTCGCTCCGCTCGGCAAAACATGTTTGCCAATACTTTTAAAAGAGCCTTAGTTACAAACAAACTTTAATACTGTGTATGTATGCAATACATGTATATGCATTGGGGAATATAGGAGATTAATTTCTGCAGAGGATAATAATTAATTCTGATTAAATGGTACATAATGACTTGACTATACATGAATTATTTATAGTAAACAAATAATTTAAAAATTGTATGTTTTTTTCGAATATATAAATATAATGGTCGTCCCCTAACTGACCTTTTTGTATTTCCCAAAGTAACTGAATGGAACAGAGGTTTATGGCTATCAGAAGGAAAACAACCATACATTTAGTTTACTGTCATGGTGTTTTGTATAACTGTATATGAAACACACCAGGAGCAATTCATTATAAGAGAAGGACTATAAAGGGTTTGCAGTTGTACTAAAAACGTATTTTCGATTCGGATTGACCCTTTGGTATTTTTTGCCTCTTTTCTATACTTTTTTTAATTCAAGGAGCCGAAAAAGGTTGCCTTTACCATACCTTCTCCTGTATATAAAAAAACAACTGAAGACTGAGCAACACGACTCCCAATAAATAGTTGCTCTAGAAGGGTGAGCAGATCCTGCTCCAAATTTGTCACACACGGTATTGCTTGTGGAAAGAACACATTCAGTGATGTCTCATTCCATTAAACTTTCGAAGGGATGACTTCAACTTTACCACTAGGAAACCTTTGTTCAATACTTTATTGAACAACCATCTATCAAGTATATCATTATTGGAAACGAAAACTCAGATATAATATATCAACTGGGAGATATGTAATCTATATGCAGGTGCTGCTGGATTGTTGCTACATAAAAATGGAAGTTCACAATAGGAAAGCATAACTAATCTCTCTTGTCGTAAAGTTTTGTTCTGAACCTACCCTCATTGTTAACTTCTAGATGCAAGTCAAGATATGAGGCAGACTTAACTATCTCTTTGGTATTCTTTATTTTAAGTTCGATCGGATTGATGCTTTCAATATAGTCATCAAATATTAAGATATAGAGGACGTCATCAATCTAGCGGAACGTGAAGTTAAAAGGTAATACCAGCTTATTATCATTTTTAATCAGAAACACCTGTCTGAAGGATTCCTCGTATCAATAAAGGAACAAATCTGTAATAAGAGTAGTGCAGTTTGTTCCCATAGGAATGTCGATAAATCTATCCCAAAAAAATATTTCTACAGATGTTCACAAGTTATAAATATGTAAATAAGGGGAGATGTGGTGTGATTTACAATGATATAACCACCCACCAGAGTTCAAGTGGCGTGGATGTAAGCAAGTAAAGTTCATTGTACGGTCTCTCACAATGAGAAAACAAAAACATAACGTATTATCAGCACAACATAAGAACAAACTGTTAAAATCAATTGTAAATGGTTTAATAGTAACTCAATAGATCTGTACGAATCACAAAAGCAAACAATATAAAAACAATAGACACAAAGCCTCGATATAAGAGTACTCGCAGTTACTGAAAGATAGTTCAAAGCCAATAACAACTAATGAATAAATTATGTTATTAAAGACTTAAGTATCAATCAGTACACATCTAACGGATTTAGCGTAAAGACGTCACAGTTTTGATATACTAGATTCTATTTTACCTTTTCGCTTTTTGGCTTTGCATTCATATAACAATAATATATTCTCGTCCTGATATGCAAGTTATATTTGTTACTGGATTTTAAACACCAAGACATCCATCCATATATTCTAGAGAAAATATCGGGTGCAGCTTGTTTTACTATAAAGGCAAAGCTACGAATATCATGAACTATAAATGCGTATATATATATAATAATAATATTCATAATATTCCTATATATATAAAAAATACCGGACTTCTCTGAACAAATAGGAGAACAAACAAAGGCAAACAACAGCGAAATACACATTGTCAAGCCTAACTTGGAACAAATAAAACACTTTGAAAAACTGAGAAAGTTTTCATATCGTTACCGTTGGCAGAAGGCTTTTTTCTGTGAGATTCTATTTATGCATAATGACCATTGTGTGCTCTCTGTTGCAAAGTCATGTTACGATTATCAATTATGTCCGGATCAGTTACAAAAAGCAACCATATAACAAGAAAGTCCTTTGGGAATTCTTGATGACTGTCACAGGGTTATCAGTTTTAACTATAAATGAAATTATGTAAAACAAAACTGGATGGGAGACGTTACAGGAAAGAAAAAACACATAAGAATATAAAAAAGATTTTATAACATAACTCATAATTCAGCCTCGTCTTATTTATCATATTTAATTCCCTCCAGTATTCAAAGTACTACACATTAAACGAATAGAAATGGTCAAGATATATTTGTTCAATTTTGTAGACTATCTTTAACCCAAGATTCCTGTATTCCTTTTACAATTATGCAATGGAATATATTGGAATACTCAATTTGTGAATCTATTTTAAAATTTAAAAGTGAACCGAGAAAACAATTGCAAATAAACATCTTGTGCTCATTACTTTTAAAGTGGTTCAAGAACACTCATAATAATACTGACTCAGTTGAGAAGTCGTGTTTTGTTCTTGGATTATGATCTGCATAGAGTAAATATTAAAGGCAACATAAATAGCCGCGTAGAACTGACCAAGAAACTTCATACCATTTCTCTTTTTAATGCGATCAAAACATAGATATAAGAATGGAACTATTTAAAAATATCAACTGGTTACATAAAGCTTGTTCGATATAATTATATAGTTGGATGTTTAAGAATGATTTTGTAACTTACAAACAGAAAAAAGAGTTTATGCCAATTCTGTGAGTCCATTAAAAGATCTAGAATGCTCGTTGTGTAATTTACTAGAATGCAACATTGTCTCACCTACAAACACACATACATTGCATGCCATTTTTTTTCTTTTGCATACCCCCAATCTAGTTAAATATAGTTTAAATATGTATCCAAGTATTGTATAATTATATTATTGTTATAATAATATTCAGGAAAAGGACTTCATTAGTACGATGTTTGTGTGTCTGACCCATGTTGCTTTCTTCAAATAAAATATGTTTATGGTATGGGTTTTTCTCATTGTTGAAGGCTGTACGGTTGCCTATAATTGCTGACATCCACTTCATTTTAACTTGGTAGATAGTTGTCTCATTGGAAATCATACCACATCTCCTTATTTTTATATTAAACAATATGTCTGAACTCTAAATTATAACTATGCTAATCATTTACATAGAAACTTTAATCATTGAAAATTATTCTGGCACAAACAAGAAATAATCAACTGCCACCTTTATATACAATTTATACAAAATGTCTGAAATGTTTTCTTTTTCACTTGTTTAAAAACAAACTGTCATTTCATCATTCGTTAATAACAATGAATACTGTTCCATTGTATTTAACTTGTTTAAAATACTGAAGATTAAATGGAACTGGTTTTGGCAATCTTTGTTGGTCAATGGTGACCAAGGAAAAATCCTTATCATTTAAAATTGGATAGGTCGCTCGGATTGTATCTTTAAACTGCTGTTCTGACAAATTGATGTCCCATGACACTCTGACCTTTCCCTCAGCATACAGATTTGCTGGATATCCTGTAAAAACAAAAGTGAGAGTTTTACATATTCGTGTATCAAAAAGAATCGAAGATCTAAACCTTTTAAAATGATACAAATACGGTTGTGTTCCTAGGTAAACAGAGAGAACACGTGGACGCAAAATATAAAGACATTGGACATTTACGAAAGCTGTTAGGGAGCTACCATTTGATTTTTATGGGGGGGGGGGGGAGAGAGGGGCTAGGATGAAATTTGAAAAAAATAGGCAGGACAGGAGTTTTGAGTAAAAAAAAGGCAGGATGAGACACTTGCAAAAAAAAAAGTCAGGATGACAATTTATGTAAAAAATAGGATAAACTTTAAAGGCACCGAGTAGAGTGAAAAATAAAAAGGCAGGACAGAGATTACAACTAAAAAAAAAATGCAGGACAAAATTTTTCATCCTAGCCCCCACCCCATAAAAATCAAATGGTAGCTCCCTTACAATATTGCTTGGTGTTTTACATATTTTCTGATACATGAAGTAACTGCCAAACCTTTTACTTTTGAAAATCATAATTGATTTCTGTTGAGTAAAGTACATGGAATTTCAAAGGAAATTTAACCTGAATACTGGATTTTATTGTTTTTTTTGTTGTTGTGTTGTTGCTTTGCTGACTCACTGAAGCATATCTGACATATCCGTTTATTCAGAATTTGCATTGAATGACATTTACATTTTGTCTCTGCTAGATATGTGTACATTGGGCTTGTCGAATTCCATTTAAAGAAGGGTACAATTTTGTTTCTCAAATAACATTTATTTTTATTTTGAAAGTTCGTAGTCATTTTCTTTCGCTTGCATACAATTATGTTCAATACATAGGATGTCGTTGTGAAGACCAAAGAATGACGACAAAAAATAGGACAACGAAGATCTGAGTACCTTTAAACGATGTATATATAAAAAAGAAACTAAACAATTTTACTAGTTGGTAAAGGTATAAATCAAATCAAATAAGATTGAGTGAATTTTGAACCGACATACATAATAAATAAATTAAAGACATGCATATTATATACAGTGCATGCAGACACAACAAGACAACACAAGACATACAACAAATATAAATCAGTGAAGAATTTGAAAACAATTATATCTTTTCATTCTTGCAATTACTTCGAACTTTTTACATGTGCTGTCTGATTGACATACACCAGTCATTGAAGTATACACTGGTTACTGACGTGTACGCCACTAATTCACCACATATTAAATTCCCGAATTAAAAAAAATACATAAAGTTTGAAGTAACTTTAAGATCAGTTTTGATTCGAGAAATGTAGAATTATGCTTTTTATGAAAGAAACCCCTAAAAAAGAGGACAAAGAAAAGAAAAATGGTTGGTGCCTTACCGTATCCTTGTTCTTGGTGTGTCTGGATGATAGGATCATTTTTTGAAAGCTTTGGGATTTTACTTCCTGGTGGTAATAGGTATAGCTTCATCCGATAACTACTGGGCTGAGGTCCTGGTTTCATTTTCAACCTTGTAATTCCTGGTATTTCTTTAGGTAATCTTCTGAGATACGGTGGTAGCATACTTTGGTCAAAGTTAAATCCATAATCCTGTTCATCACTGTGAGTCTTCAACATCTCATCGAACATTTCTTGATTTTGTGATTCTAAAATATGCAGTCAAGAAAATGTAGTTAGTGTGCATTTCTTTAAAAAAATCATATCCAGGTCTGTATACAAATGCCTGTGTTGAATAAGACATACATGATTTCCGTATAACACTTAGTAAATTTAGTGCGAATAACTCTTTTGTTCGCTTTCTTTAAAGGGATAACCATTGGATATTTTTGCAGACGGAATATTCATTCTCATCAGTTGCTTTGTCGGCTGATTTATTTCGTATACAACTATTCCCTGCATTTTGTGGGTAGAATAATTTCAAGTTATACATTTTCCTCTTGTTTTGGGCAAGATTTTGTCCAGTTCTTTCCAAAAAACATCCCCTCTCCCATCCCCACTAAAGTCTAAAATGATCGTCCCCTAAATTGCAACATTTACCGGTATTGTACTATTTTTTTTGCGAATCAATGATTAATAAAACAACTTGAAAAAGACATTTTTCATACACTTCAGAAAAAAAAGCCATTTCAAACTATGGAATTGCATTCACTCCCATTCAAACTCAAAACAGGCAGTTTTTTTATTCAACCTATGTGATATCGATGAATTAAATCCTTAAAAAAATGTTTGGAAAGCAATAACAAGATAGCGTTAAAACTCCGCTGTCCACTTGTTTCCATCATAATCACACTGTGCACTAGGGAATACATTTTGTAACCACTTCTAAATCTAATCTTAATAAAGATCATTCTACAAATGTGTTGGTAATATGTAATTTATTTTTATATTTAAAGCCTTAGAACGGTTCGAAGGTTAATAAATTTCAAACTACATAAATAAATATAGACTACAAAATGACTATACTTTTTTCAAAAATTAAAATACAGGGATATACATCTGATAATTACAATCATGTTACAACAGTGTGACAGATGGCGTTGCCAAACAAGGAAGGACAAGCAGGCGAGTAAATCAAGACGATGAACATTTTTTGGAAATCTAACTTCAATCATTTTTTTAAAAAGTCAAAGCATCATGGATGTTGTGATCCAGTCAATTTTGTAGCTAGTCTGAAATTCTTCTGACCATACTTTCAATATTTCTTTTGTTATTTTCATTTCCATAATCTCACTGTAAAATTTCTATTCTATTGCCCAAAGATGGATAACTTGCAATATTGATGCAAATTGTTTTAGTATTTCAGTTGAAGACACTGTCAGATTTTATTACATCTTCTTTTTTTTTTAGAAACTTTTGAAATTCAATGATTTTGACAAGAATGTTAAGGGAAAACTTCAAATGTGTAGCATATTTTTTTATATTCCATTAATAATAATTGGCAAACAAATTTCCAGAAAGAGGCATTAAAAATGCCCTTTCTCAACAACAACAAAAATAAATAACTAATTTTTATTTGAATTGATGTTCATTCTTCATTAAGGAAAACATCCTCTGCCTGTTTTCAAATATACATGTACAAATACTTAATGCTGAGATAATTCCAATTACTGCTAAACTGTAATATAATGGGGAATATACAAATAAGATTATTGCAGAAAATGCTCAGAAAGAGTTGTGCAGTTGTGTGTTTATTGTTTCAACCAAATTACTGATAATTATGACTTAAATCGGGCCCACTTAAATAGACCTTAATTATTAACTTATGTCAGATGATTATGACACTGATTTTACAAATGAACAAGCATTCTGAGAGTATTGCATGGCAATACATAGTCCCCTACCGGATAAAAATTCGTTTTAACATAGTACTCTAACATTAGATATGGTCCAGAGTTATGGTCCATAACTCTAGACTAAATTATCAGACCGGAACAAAATTCGAACTTGATCTGTAACTTGTCATGATAAAACAATATACCAAATATCAAATCAATATCTTCAAGCATGAAGAAAAAAGTGTGGAAAGCTGATTTGCCGGACTGACAGAAGGACAGACAGACAGACAGACGGACAGACAGACAGACAGACAGACAGACAGACAGACAGACAGACGGACAGACAGACAGACGGACGGAGTGCAAACCTAAAGTCCCCTTCGACTTCGTCGGTAGGGGACTATTTAAAATCTGGTTGCATTTTTTATACATATTTTATTTTTAGTCTTTAAATTCTTTGAAAAAAAAAACACATCTTATCAATCAGTCAGCTTTCACACAAAATTAACAGAATAATTTTATGTAGTGTTGAGTAAAATAAATAATAGGTACACTATTGAGGTCAAGATTTTGTGTATTCAGTTAGATGCAGTGTAATAAATTGAATACACAAATTCTTGACCTCTATACCAGTATGATTATCAACTGTCATGATATATTAACTGTGGTTAATTAAGACTGCATTTGAGTGGAGTTGAATCCAATTAATACTTACACCTTTTAGTGTAATTGTTTGAAAATCGTGACAGTTGTCTATCATACTGGTCTGGTATTGTGTCAATACTCTTATTTGCCTAATGAAAGAATGTGGGAATCAACTCTGATATCAATACACATCTTGAACCAAATTTTATTCAATGGCTTACAGGAATATAAAATACTGATAAAACACTATCATTATTGTTATCAACTGCTTAAATTTGATAAATCACATTTTCCACATTAATTAATAAATGGCAATTTAATATCAATTTTGATTTACAAAGGAACTATATGCAAGTGTATATCTAAAATAAAGTTGTTCGCCCAACTTTTTCTTAATTTAAGGACAAATAACATATCAAAAGTTGGCAGTTAATGAGTAAGATCGTGTATAAAGTTTCTGCAAGTCATAGAAACACAAAATTATTTTCATGATATGTCTTAAACTTGGAATTTTGCACCATCTCCAAATCCGGAGTGATCACATAGATCCAGCATTGATGAATCAAAAACTTTTATAAAGATTTTTAGGAAACATTCTTTCAATTATTTCTGAAAAGCATTTTTTTAGATTTTTTAATTCCTCCAAGGAGCCGATTATACGTTTCTGTGTAAATTCTTTTTGAATTGGTATAATTCCTGACAAAAAACATGATTATGTTTTCCTTAAACCATATAAATGCATACCTTTCGATATTGTTTTAATTAAGACAAACAATGTAAAAGGAAAAACGAATTTTAAATTTTCAATATAAAAATGAGGAGATGTGGTTTGATTGCGAATGGGACAATTATCAACCAACGACAATATGACAAGGGTGTGAAGACTTATATACAGGTCGTCGTATGACCCTTGAAAATGCGCAAAACTCATATCGTACTGTAAGACATAAAAGGCCCCGGGATGACAAAATATGAAACATTCAAAGAAGAAAACCAACAACCTGATATAGACTAAAACTGGTTAACAGGTTACTGGATTTGACAGGCACATAAAGAATGTCACGGGGTTAAACATGTTTGTGAGAACTCAATTCCCCTACAATTGTACAGTGGTATAAAAAAGAAGATCATTTAGTTTTTCATGACGGTGTAGAAAAAATTTGATCACTACACAGCCATACGTATGAGTAGTATGTATGGCAATCCATTCCTTACTTCTCTCGGTGGCTTATGTGTTTTTATCCAGATAAAACAAGACTTACTTATTTATTGTCAAATCATGACACGCCAGATCTTAAATTCTATCTGAGAAAAAAATCCTGTTTTAAAATGTCAAATACCTTCAGTTTGTAACGTTCTACTTTGATGCTCGATGGAATAGCCATGTTGACCACTTGATTTCTTATATTCCAAAACATTTAAATTTGTTAAGAAAACTTAAGTACCGACTTCGTAGTAAACATTCGAAAAAACTTTATCTAGTATTTATAAGACTAATTTTAAAGCGGATGACCGTGAGGGCATTCCGGTGTTATGTTGCCACAGACATTTCTACCCACGTGACTTGCGTTTTTGACTGATAACTGAACGTATTTCGTAAAATTACGCGGATATTATCGAGTGCAAAATAACATTCCTTGTCGCTTTTTATATATTAATTTCATCAATAAATATTCATGAAAATATTTTTTAAGAACATAGAAAAATGATATGAAAATTTTTTGTCGCGAGAAATATATATATCAATAACAAATCAAGAATACCGAAAATTTTGTGTTAACGCATGCGGAAGAATATCTCAAGAACGTTTTGCAACAAACGCGGGAAAATATGAACGCCTACTCAAACCCAATCTAATAGAAAAACGAATTATTACAGAAGAGTGTCCACCATGCACTTGCACTGCACTATCATTAGAATAGTAGAATAGAATGATATACAAATGGATGAAAATTATATATAACTGTTATACAAATATCAATTCAATATAATATATAACAACAAACCAGAGTATACTGATAACAAATTATTATATCACTACAATATAATAGTTATTACGGTGGTGTTGAATTCCCTGTCATTTATTCATCATCCACACAGGAACTTGTCTCAAAAAAATATATCTATGTACCTTAACCTAACTTTCAGGTATAGAGATGTGATTTTTTTTTCTGAGACAAGTGCTTGTGACCATCCACCAGAACTTGCGGTCATCCGATGTTCAGTACTTCAGTACTTTGATTGAATATGCAAGTGAGGTTTAGGGTAATTGTTAAATATGATTTACTAATACACTGGAAGTTTTACAGTAACAAGCCACTTGAGAAGTAACTTGTTTGCCTACTTTTACAAGAACCAAAATGTGTGTATGAAGAAGTTGGGTGGAAATCTTTAGTTGAAAGGAGGAGAAGACGAAAATTACAAATATTTTATAATATTCAACATAAACAAGCTCCGGATTATGTATGCGATCTTATTCCACCCTGTGTACAGAGCACAACCGTATGCATATATCCTTTGGGAAATGGCGATGTTATTATCTGGGACTGTTATACTAATAGTATAATAGTCCCAGGTATTATTGTTCATTTCTGTAGATTACATATTGTATCAATTCTAAAAGAATCTTTTATACCATACAACCGTGGAAAAATACTGATTTGTCCCTTCAAATTCAAAAGCGAATTATACAGTACCCTTTTAATAAATACAATATCTATTAATGGTACCATATTTTTCAAACCATCCATTCCTAGTTATTCCAATGTTTCAAACTGATTCGTTCATCCTTTTCATTCTTTTTACTACACTCTTCGAAGCAGAAATATTAAATATTTAAACAAAACAAAGACCAAACAGAATTATATGCATTGTATTCTTTACTGCATGGAACCCCTAGTTTAGAAGTAAAACATACTTGCCCAATCTAAAATCATTTACATAAAACATATGTCGACCTAATAAAAATGACTACTTTGATATGCTGAGACATGAATTTCCTATTCCTTTTTCAAAATTATTACTGTACCCTTGTTCAGATACACATGGACAGTGTTTTATTTCATGTCAGTAGTTTTTAACATTCTGCAATCTACGATTATTTCCGTTCATTTTTACCAAATAATTTACAAATATTTTAACAATAATGTGTTCTTGTTCAAAATTCAATTTACAACACAAAAGAATATGAGAAACGTCTTTATTCTTTGTGAACTGAAAAATAACTGACAAACAAGGAATGTCTTCAGTAACGGAGCAATCACAATTTCTCTTCAATCTTCAAGCCGGTTCGTTCCATACTGGATTATCATTCTGCAAAATTGGATTACGATCCTGCAAGAAAAATAGAAAATTGGTATAAGGCAAGCTGTTGGAACCTCTCAAAATTCTGAAACGTGCAATTCGATCTCTGTACAAACTCATATTAAAATTTGAAGTCGACATTTGTTTTAAAATTTGCCTTATACTCTTAAATCAGAATGCTAACTCGTATAACTTGAAAAAACGAGCTTTTGCTAGGCCTTTCTATTATTTTACAATTACTATATTTGATATTGTTAGTTTTCTTTAATGAGCATGCACATTGCAATTATTCACACATCATTGTCCTTTGGTCTAAATGAATAGTTATCTCATTGGCAATCAAACAACGTAACTTTTTCATATACACGTACCATGCATTTGATCTCACTCCATTCCAATTTTTTCAACTTTGCTATTTCTGTTATTTTAATAGAGTAGTTAGTTATGTCCGATAAAAAAGGAATGCATAGTTTTCTTAAATAAAACACCAGTACTTACTTCATTCATCTTAATGATGACAGTACCCTGGTATTTAATGGCCTTGAAATAGGCAGTTTTAAATGGCACGGGCCTCAATCTTTTGTTTTGATCTACTGTGTACAATGTGAAATCTTTGTCTTCCAGCAAAGGGTATAGATCCCGAATAGACTCTTTAAAATCTTCATCTGACAGATCAAGATTCCATGACCACGGTTTTGCGTGCATCTTTTCTCTGTTGTAATACTGCGCTGGATATCCTGAAAATAAGACAAAAAAAGACACTGAACGTCATTTGTATATTCTATTCATTTGTATATTCTATTCATATTCTATTCATTTGTATATTCTATTCATTTGTATATTGTACACGAATGAACGTTTATCATAATGTTGTGTTAATTGCATTTACTTTATTTACATGTAGATAACAACGAACACGTTAAAGAAGTATAAATTAATAGTTTGAATTAAAAATTGGATGAATAGAATAGAGAATGGATTCGGGGAATCTTATTTTATTAATTTTTTCACGTAGTTGTGTGTTTTGATAATGTTCGGTTGTTGTATGATGATAACAAGTAAGTGATGACTTTACATTTTGCATTCCAAATAAAAAAGGCATTAATCTTTTTGTGACTCAAAGCTTTAAAACAATATACGTTTTTTTTCCATCAACATAAGATGTTGAAAGTGTTGAAAGTACAAAATCACTCATACCACATCTTCTTATATCTAGGTATGTCATTTGAAAAAGTTGTAAATTTTGCTACCTACCAAAGCCTTGGTCTTGGTGAATTTGAATCAGTGGGTCGAGTTTAGACAAGGACGGCAATTTACTCCAATCTGGAAGAAAATAGAACTTCAATCTGACCATTGTAGGTTTGGGTCCAGGTCTTTGTTTTCCTCTTTCAGGTTTTGACCGTTGCACTGGAGCCAGTCGGAATTGTTGTCCCGCTGGGTCATTAGGATCTACGGTCAGTTTTAAATGTTGCAGTGCAGCTGAATTAATAGGATCAAAGTTCATGGTTGTATTACTATCATAAGCGATTATTTGTTCTGTATTTTGGATTGGTATTGATTCTTCTTTCCCTGTAAAGCGAATATCAAAAAGCCGTTATACATTTGCCTTTTTTTTAACCGAGTGATTTTAATAGTACAACTAGAACAAATCGTTTTTTTTTACATTTCTGTTGAGCCATATTACTATGATTTTCAATTTGTACTAACTCGTCGGAGTTCAGATTTGATTTTATGTACCTTATTTAGAAATATTCATAATATAAAAATAATGTACGCCAATAAGACAACTATCAACCATAGATAGACCAAAGCAGCAGTAGATTACAGTACGGCATTTAACAATGAACCAGAACCGTATAGTAAGTTATGTGAGGCTCCGATATGACAAAATGTTAAACAACACAAACGAGAAAACCAACGTCCTGATGAATGATAAAACAACAAAAGATAGAAAAATATGACAGAATAAAGTAGGATTGAATCAAGTATTCATACATCTTCAAAATGAAGTGCATGCAATACTTCAATAAATCTCAAATCACCAGAAGCATTACCTTTATTGTCGTGAAAACACTTCACAATAAAATGCATATTTTGCATAATATACATATATACTTATTGAAATTAATACGAGTTCTGCTTTGTACTAGACCGACAAGCTGAGACATAGTTTAGAGTTTAGAGTAGGAAGATTTTGAAACATGCAGGAAAGGTCTAAGCCAGTGAAGATTGTCTAATGAAATAATGACGAAGGATGGCTGTTTACCGTTCAAAGGTATTTTAAATGCATATTCAAGACGAGAATATGAGTCCTGCTTTGTACTAGACCGACAAGCTGAGACATAGTTTTAACGTGTTTAGAGTAGGAAGATTTTCAAACATATGCAGGAAAGGTCTAAGCCAGTGAAGATTGTCTAATGAAATAATGACGAAGGATGGCTGTTTACCGTTCAAAGGTAGTTTAAATGCATATTCAAGACGAGAATATGAGTCCTGCTTTGTACTAGACCGACAAGCTGAGACATAGTTTTAACGTGTTTAGAGTAGGAAGATTTTCAAACATATGCAGGAAAGGTCTAAGCCAGTGAAGATTGTCTAATGAAATAATGACGAAGGATGGCTGTTTACCGTTCAAAGGTAGTTTAAATGCATATTCAAGACGAGCATATGAGTCCTGCTTTGTACTAGACCGACAAGCTGAGACATATTTTTAACGTGCTAGTTTAAAAGATAGTAGACAACAATAAAATATGCCAAACTACCTGCAACATTCCGACTCAGGGCCGACCATCCTTTGCTCTAACTCATAAACACCGCGTGATCAGTTGAGAAGCAGCACATACTAATTTTCAAAACATTTGTTTGACCCGGCAGGAGATCGAACCCACGACCCATGAACAAGCTACCCCGAGGAGATAAAAGAACAAGCAAAAAATAATAGAAACATATAAATACTGCAATATGAAGATATTTTGAGAAAAAGTAATTCAAAATCCCAATTGTTTGGCCTATTTTGGATGTAAATATAAACACTTCAAAAGTAAAGCTTGACAACAGTCGTTCTATTTCACTTTATCGCTCGTTTATGAATCAGCTTGCAACTCTTTTAATCTTGCAAAAATTGCCTAATTGTGAGAGGTCAACTAAATATCTTACCGCAACTATTTCTCCCTTGGAACCAACGATAACAAAAATACTCTTAAGATAAGATTAACACCAGAAGTTTATTTCAATATTAAAAATAATACATAAACATACGAATAGAAAAGTGCATAAGACACAAATTTGACAGCTACAACATCAAATTATGATAAATATTAACACAGCATCAAGCATGGCACTTATTGATAAACAATTAAGAACACACAAAAATCGTCCACTTTATGGCTATCAATCAAATTTCAGTGTTCTTAAACAGCTTTGCTACGACTGATTGTCTATGACTTGTTCATATATCCACCAAGAAATGAACTAAATATATATATATAGTTAGATTTTAAATTCAGCACTAAAGAAAATAATCATTTGTTTACAACAAATAATTTTCAAAATCCCACCCATTAAGAAGTTTATAAAGTTCTTCCATATTGTTTAACGTAAATGGCCAAATAAATTGTATACGCCTAAAAGAAATTCAGAAACCCTTCAATAATATATATGTATATCTATCAAACAAACATATTGTCAATTGTCAATTTCAGACTAATCACTCATATAATGAAAGTCTGATTGGTGTTATTTTCTTCATCTTCACCACTTACAATCCTAAGTATGCGTTTGCTAAATTCAAAAGTGTAATCAGGTGAATGGGCATGTATACGGCGATAGACAGCCCGGAGGGCCGTATTTCTGTAATACAATTTAATGCCACATGGTCGACAGATGGTTGACAGTTTGCCACTGTGAACGTTCTTCCCTACAGGTGTAGGATTGTACCATACTGAACCTACACCGGATTTATCCGGCTGTTGGAAGAAAGCCTCGCTGCTCGGGTTTAATCTGGAGTAGTAATGTAACATACTTTGAACTGGACATAACTGGTTTCCCGGTTGTTCGTACATGCGCGACATGTGTCGATCCTTCGGAATTTTTTCATCGGCAATTCGATAGTATCGCCTATCATTATCATAATCTACTTCCAATATAAAAGAGCTCTTTTCAAGTTGTCTAAGCATCTTTCGACTTAACACGCCGAAGTATAAATTAACATCAACCCATACTTTATTCTGAAGACCCTCTGGTGTATCGCAAGACATACATGGCGACCTGTACAAGAGTTGTAAATGTTCATCTGAAATTGGGCGGTGAACAGCATCATCTGGAGCTGCCATTGAGGAAACATCAAAATTATGACACCATGATCTTAAAATCTGAGATGAAGATATGAATTCTGGATGAGTTTCAATATCTATATTTCTGTTGAAAGGAGGGTTATTCAGATAACGTGAAATCTCGCTCGGATAAGCCTCCAGAATATTAGACGGCAATCCTGACCTCACGCAAGTTTGGTAGAACTCTGTCAAGAACGAGTTGAGATACAATGGTAGCATGTCCTCAAAATAGATACTCTCCCCTTGTTGCCGTAGCCAATCTGTAAATAGAAACATCCATAAGAATTTTAACGTAAGACGAACCAAGACTGGATCCAAACACTAAATTATTCTACAGCGATCAAAATAGTGGTAAACGACTTTTTAAAATGCTGTGTGCATATCTGATGCGTTTAATATATTTTTTTCACATTTCATCTTCATAGTGAATGAAGATTTTAATAATCAGGAAATTAAGCGCTATAATGTTCTTCAATTATAAACTCTGCATACCTGAACCCAAGAAACAATCAAAATAAAGTAAGAAACAATTATAATAAAAATACTAGGTGTATTTTTAAGAATAAAAAATGTATGATATAATAAAAACTCATGCCGAACGTGTACAATAAGAGTTGTGACAGGGAGAACCATCATCGTTTATATAACAACGGTAAGAGGTTTTAAATGTTGATGTATTAAAATAATCCGGATATTCTATAGTATGAAAATGGCAAATAATGAAAATTATAAAAAACTTGATTTCAAAACAAGGATAGATGCTTAATTGAAAAAATCAAATACTGTCATTGTAAAAGCTTTATGTTCTGAGAATAGAATAACATACGTATTTTAAAAAATATATATTAAATAAGCCATTACGGTATGCCCATAAACAGGATGGTTCACTGGAAGAAAACAAAGACGAGAATAGAAGATTCAGAAGTTCTGGTAGTTAACTATAGCTTTTATAGAAGTATCAAGTTAGACCCTCAGCATAGAGAAATAAGACACATTAAAAAAAACATTTTGGGATAAAAATTTATCAAACTAACCTGCAACACAGAAATTCTGTATTTCTATTTACGAACGAAATTAATTATTAACTATTAAATTAACATCAAATGTTGTCTTTTCGTCAGCATTCGTTTGGTTGCACATTTTCCCGTCTTTTCGTGACATTATATTGGTTTTAAAACTGTCAAGGTGTTATTATTATGTTTCATCATCATTATTATTTTGATATAAAAAAGCATCGAAACGAACAACAACAATTTAATGTAATTATTAACAACGCAACAATTCCACACCCGCTCTTCAACGTCAGACACGCACCAACATTGTAATACAAGTTTCATATCAACAAAAACCTGATATCAATATGGCTCGATGAATTTCACTTTAAAAATTAACCCTGACATTTTCAAACTGGAAATCAAATAAATAAACATAATTTTTGCAAAGTGAAAGGACTGCTGAAAAGTAAATGTAAGATACAAAATGGCAGTCTGAAATACCGAAAGCTGGTGAATCTTTTAAAAACAAAGAAGTGTTTCTTGATACAGGAAATGATTGCTTGATTTTTTTGCGTTTAAAGTCACTTTCAGCATTATTGTGCTATTTCGTGGCGGTCAGTTTTTATTGGTGGAGGAAGCCGGAGTGCCCGGAGAGAACCACCGACCAATGGTAGTCCGAAATATCAAAAAGCTGGTGAATCTTTTGAAAACATAGAAGTGTTTCATGGTACAAGAGATGAATTAACAGTAATCATATAAAATAGCCTGAAGATGGGAGAACTTTTTGAGTAATTGTAAATTATGGTAAACTATCGTATCAATAGAGATTTCGCTAAAATGGTTCGGATCTGTTCTGTGGTATAAGATGGAATTCATCATTTCTTTAAATAAAGCCTTTTACTGCATGATATCAGAATTACTTAGAAGTAACTGTTGTGGTTCAATCGATGCTTTATTCTGCTGTTAAACTTATTTTCCTTTATATTCTAATGAGTATTTTATTCCCAATCGGTGATATTTGCTGCCTAATGTTTTATCTATTTGAATGAAAAATAAACTCATTTCGAAAAAAATCCTCTTTAATTGGTGCTCAAAATATAGGAAAGCCGAAAGCTTCAAAAGTTTAAGAGAAATAACAACTTTTCCTCATAAAAAGGAAGCCAAAACCAAGTAAGGGACATTTCTATATTGGGATTTTTCAAAATTGCACACCTTTAAGTAAACTCAGAAAATGTCTGAAGTATCAATACCAAAGTAAAATCATACCAGTACAAATGCAGTAGCTACGATGCTAATAGTACTATCGGTAGTTCATCAGCAATGCCATCGACCTGAGCTTCCATCGATCACCACGTAAAAAAGTGCGTCTGCTTGTGAGCTGCTTCTAAGCACATATTGTTTTTAACTTTTTATTATTATTATTTCTTTGGTTCTTTGGAAGAACTTCGAACATCAGAACAAATCTGACGTACATCTTTTCTTTGTGCCCCGTCCCTCTTTACGAGACCATAATGGACCTATCCTTTATTCTAGAATACATTAACAACACTCATTACGTACTAATATAACTTCTATTGAACATTACAACACGATTTATTTTCATTTGACTTCACTGTTACTCGACATTTCAGGGACACTAACCCCTAAAAAGGTTGTGAGATTTTGTCATGCTCATCCATTTTACACTTAGCTACTTTAGTTTTCCAGATAACAGACACTATCTGCGACAAATCGGTAAAAAATTATATTCAAGGGGCAATAACTCAAAAACGACGACATCGAATTTAACTGACAATTTCAAATATACAGATATGTTCATGGTCATCATCTTTGCTTTTTTTTTTAAATAGAAAATTCTGAAATTAAGAGGGGAGATTATGGTATGATGGGAGATTATGGTATGATGGGAGATTATGGTATGATGGGAGATTATGGTATGATGGTTACTTTAGTAATGTCATTTACACCCTTTGGTTTTCGAAACAAAAGCCAAGAGCTACCAATAGAATAAATCGGATTGACGGATTTTTCTGCACTTTTTCGGTGGAAATATCTTGTCGTCGGCCCTGACCCTTTCTGCATTTTTGCTCTCATTTCTTTTTTCCTAAATATTCTAGAAAAAATATGTGTCTGTACAGATGCAATGACTACTAAGCGGGTGACAACCTCGAGGACTAACATTCCACAAGCAGCAATATCGACCCAGTGTTAGTAAATGAAAAAAACACTTTATAAATTCCGTGCTTCCGAAGCGCTTTTCTGTATTTACATTCATCGGGAAAGCTCAAATCTAAACACTTAAAACAAAGGGGTGTATAGATACGTAGAATCGTTAAGAGCTTAAGGCCAAAATGAACTTTTAAAAAGAATAGTGAAATACGTATAAGGTCAACATTGCGTATGTTTACCAAAAAAGATTTCCTTTTATTCATATTGAATTCACTTTGACGAATACCCAAATTTCCTTTTATTCATACTGAACAAATTTGTTTATCACAGATTACCAAAGATCTGTTGTCAACACCAAATTCCTGAAAGGAAAACCATATTATGATATAAACCAATGCATTCAATTGGATTATGAACATTTCCGTCTATTTGTAAATTTTTGACTCTGAGCTATTCCGATGAAAGTAAATAATTGTTTTATCTAAAACTATATAGACTCGTGGGGGCAATTTAGACCTTACATATATAGACAAGACTCCATTGATGCGGACCGTATGTTGAACTCTTGTTTTTGTGTGTCGTTGGGTTACTGTCTCAGTGTAAAAAATATTCATATCTCGGCTTGCCTTTGAGGAAAGGTAGCAGTGGACGAGACGTCCCACCGACCATGGGTCAAACATCAAAGGGCCGCGGTTTGCCATCGGGGAAAGGTAGCAGATACATTTACTAGATACTTCCTTTAACCTAGAAATATGCACAGAATGCTGCAATTCGATAGGTTTCACTTTATTAACTCAGTATGTACTCTTGTAGTTTTAGATATATTTTGTGCATTCTTTCAAGATATTGAAATATCCTTAAACAAATAAAAGAGTTGCACACATTTTCGTAGCACCATTAAACTGCTTTAAAATTGTTTGTCTTAATTTTAATTCTTGTCAAGTTTTTTCAAATTTGTCAGTGGTCTTTCTACACTTCCCACGTAGCACCATTAAACTGCTTTAAAATTGTTTGTCTTAACTTGAATTCTTGTCAAGTTTTTCAAATTTGTCAGTGGTCTTTCTACACTTCCCATTGATAGCTATCCAAACTTTTTCTGCATTTGCCTTCTTCATCATGAAATTTGGAAATTGTAAGTTAATTTGAGATACGATTGCCGTCAATTTATTTGGATCTAGTTTTCCTTTTGTTTGTTCTCTTCCTGTAGTTTTGCCAGTGACATTTTTATGTAGCAATTCTTTCTCTGTAAAAAGAATACCCATTAGCTTTACAGCAAGTGTCGGAGGTGATTTGAAACATTTGCTGAAAATTGCATAGTACTGATCATAATCCATTTCAAACTCTGATCCACCAATCAGCATTGATTTAGGATTTTCCTTTGAAAGGATGACCTTTGGATCTGTTGTTGGTATATAAAATGAAGTTGGTCCTTCATCGGACGCGGTATCAACAGACAAACGTAATACATTGCTTACATCGTGTTGTACTGCAGCAACAATTTCTGATATATTATCAACAACATCCTGTAGTTTTAATTGGTTTTCCATAATATCTCGGTTCTGATGATCGATAATAGCTATCTGTTCCGAAATAGTGGTAATGAGTGGTTCTCTAGTATGTTCGGTTGAACGATTGGCATAATATGCCGAAGAAAAGAGCGATTCAGTTGATCCTTCGTTGTTGGTATTTTCAGTAATTCCTTTAAGTCTCAAGAATTCCTTATGTATTCCAACGTTTCTTGGAACCGGTATTTCTACTGGGTGCTCAATGTTGGCTGTCTCATTCTCGCTTTCTTTTGCCTCATCTTAAAAATAGAACAAAACTGCAGAATTACCCCCTCCGTATGTATGAAAAATTCAAATGCACATGCGGCTAGATAAATATATGGTTTGACCTATGTTTTCTAGGCTTATTTCTTTTGTTAGAAATTTTCAAACCCAGTATATGCAAACTTTACTTTCTATCTACAAAATTCATATTAAATGTTCTCCAATTGTTACTCGTTTGTCAATATATTTCACAAGTCTCTAGCTTCTGAATTAAAAAGTTTTTTTTTTTTGTGAAAACACAGTTCCTCGATTAAACCAATTTGCTCATTTAAGAACCCGTTCATAGACAATTGTGTACAAATTGTAGCTCACTATCATACCCAAACAAGCATTTTACCAAAATAACAACTCAATATTTCATTAGATTTTATTCGAAGCAAAAACCATGATGTAGATCTAACAGAGAAGAAAGGAGAATCAAGATTACAAGCATATGACGATAAATTCAACCCGACAATAACAACACATCTACATGTATCTCTAGTATCAGAAGAGCAAAACAATCTTTTGGAATATTTGTAGCCAAAAAAAGAAACATGTATACGTATCACCTGAAAATTGCGCCATTAGCCTCAAAACACAAAACGGATAATATTAAAGCAACGTGTATTTAATTGCAAATATTGCTGCATTCTTTAACAAATTTTTTAACCAATTCTTGAGCCCATATCCCCTGTGAAGCCCGAATAACAATTCTATCATATTGGAGTGTCCTGATTTCAACACTTATAACTATTTTTATCTTTGTTTTCCTTCACAGGGGATATGGGCCCAGATCCACTGTTTAGATAACCGATCAAATTGCAGGAATAACCAGGATATTTCACTACAGTATAATATATTTTTATAAAACGTCCTATGTAAAATTGGGCCTGCCAGGGTGGCCATCTTTGATTTTGAGCAAGGTCAGTGGATACAAATTTTAAAAGGAGCCATTTCAAGACAATTCCTGCTAATGCCAGTATAAACCAATCTCAACAATCTCGTCATTACAATCTTTTTTGTCTTAATTTCTATTTGTCCTAATGGTTTCATTCTCGGTCAGATTTTAGCAGTTTCCTTTACAATACTGCATAAAGATAATAGGATTTTTTCGAATCATCGAGATTCAGTCAATCAGGCTCTGCAATTACAGAGAAATTTAATGTGTTTTGTAAATAGTTAAGCAAAAAGGTTGTTTTAGCGCCTAATCGTTGGATATCAGTATACTATTTTAAAGAAACATCATTTCAAAAATTCAGTAAAAAGTTTGATTTATCAAAATTATCGCGTTTTCAGAGAAGACATACGGTAGGACCAATTTCCCCTATACCTAGCTAACAATAGTACTTACTTAAGTTCTACAGTCTTTAAAAAAAGTCACAGTAGTACGGTTTCATAAATGTACTTCGAAATTTCGACAGCTTTATATAATCATATATGTTTTCTAAGAGATTAATCAAAACTAGTAATGCTAATTAAATAGAAATGACATTTTTAAACCAAAATTGTACGGAAAAAAGCTATGGATTGTCTTTCGGATGTTGATTAATACATTTGGTTCTAACAACTTTCTAATCTCTTTTTGAATGTTGTTATTCTCCATAAACTCAATATAAATGTACTTTCGGCAGTGACAGCTACTGAAAGTTTTGCTATACATAAATCGGTTACGGCTAGCAAACTTTATCGAGTATATTTAGCGATGCTAGCAATTACGGTATACAGTAATGAAACGAAAGATGTTTATTACAATATAGGTCATGTAAATATAATACAATTATTGCCTTGTATCCACCATGACATAAGTCTCAATATAAAAATCCGATCGACGAAAAATACAAGTAAATCAAATCTGAAACTTTGGAGTTTATTTACAAAATCCTTGGTAAAGAATATAAAATAGGTATCAAACATAAACAAATTCGCGATGTTGCAAAATCAAGTTTTTTATTAGCCTGGTGCCTGATCGTACACAGCTCTGTATAGCATGTAATGCATATTTAAACTGTTTTGCATGAGTTCCTCGGACGACTGGATCGGGTAAACATTATACTTTCCTTTTGATTGCATATTCATAATAGTTTCTACATTTAATCCCTGCTTCTCTAAAAGATCACTTATTGTTGCTTTCAGGCAAATATTGGTGTAAATTCGTGTCAAACTGGCTTCTGTCGATATCTCCGACATCATTTTCAATATGGAATTATGGCCCATGGCACCGTAAAACCAAATTTCGTCCGTCATTGATTTTTTGTCAACAGGGCGCTGGAAAAATTCGGGTATATCTGCGCTCAGTTTTGATATGTAAGCATTCATACTTTTAACTGGACAATATTGACTATCTTCAATCGAATACATTCTTGCAAACCAATGCCAATCATGCATCTCTGAGAAACTTTCTATTTTTGGCATTTCAAGATCATAATTTAATCTGTAGTATTGATGTCCATTCTCATCCGTTTCAAAGAGAAACGATTCCTTGGTAAGAGTACGGATTGCTTCTTTCCCCTTCATGCCAAAATGTAGACAAAGGTCAATCCACACCTTCCTCACTAAAGACGAAGGAACATTCGCTTCTATGACACTTGACCTCATCAATGTCGTCAGATCATTTGCTGAAATGATTCTTTTGATTGTAGTTTTTGGTCTGTTTTTGTCTTCTAAGTTCATACGTTCGAGCAGAGCATTGCTTGAACTAAATGCTTCATGTTTTAGGATAGATAAGCGACAGGACTCTGGGAGAGAATTCATGTAACGATTTATACTTGCTCTTATGCCCACGATAGTTGATCTTGTGTAGGGTTTTCCGTCTTTTGATCGGACTTCCTTATAGAACCTTTCTAAGAATTTATTCAATTTAGAACCAGGCAATGTCTCAAAATCGGGATCCAAATTATTCCATATAAGCCATTCTACAATATAAAAATAGGGACGTCATCACCTAACTGAACCATGATGCCACAAAAATATTCAATTATCATCCTACTTTTTTTAAAATAAAAAATTTCAAAATTTCAAAATAAAAAAAAAAATGCTTTATTTGTATTACCTTTATTCAGTTGAAGAGTAAATGAATAATTAAAAAGAAATAAAACAGACCACACAAAATAAAAGGAACTAACATATTGTCCATTTTTTGTTATATTTAAAAGAAAATCATGCAAATAAGCGATTATATTCTTACGCCCCTTTTGCTAAGTTTAATGTGAAAGCTGCCTCGACCATGCTACATTTGAGTTAACAGAACAGCGATTGTTAATCCATTTCTAGGACATAGCATGCATACAAGGTTAAAACTGGAAGTCACCTTTAAATATCTTAATGTCCCTTTTTGTCCTCATTCTGGTTCCAGCTAGATATTCTCGCTGTGTGGAAGAACTACTTTCATCGTCGCCATCTTTTTCGGCGGTTGTTTTTCCTGTCAAAGTGTATTCGGGAATAAGTATTTGCGTTAACAAGATTACTACTACTATCTAAATGCATGCAATATTTTAATCTAGTATTTAAGTTCTAATATAATCTCTCCATTTATACATTAGTCTGTAAATCAATTGTGGACATATTTTTTCTTAAATGTATATTATTTTCTAAATTGGACACCGTCTTTTTAAAAGCATGAAGTTTATGGCGTGCCGAAAACTGTGATAACAAAATATTTATGAACTGTATGACAATTACGTTTTCACTATATACTATATGTTATCTCTTCAATTCAATTGTATGCTCAGCTGTGTTTTTTCAACAAGAGTTTCAGTAGAATCTAACTCCATGCAAAGATGAAGAAGAAAGATGAAGCTAATCAGTACGTTAGGGAAAACCAGATACAACGACCCATGTGGAATAAAGATTGATTGATTGATTGGTTGGTGTTTAACGCCACTTTCAACACTATTGTGCTATTTCGTGCATGGCAGTCAGTTTTTATTGGTGGAGGAAGCCGGAGTGCCCGGAGAGAACCACCAACCTTCGGTAGGAAAACTGACAATCCTAGTCAATTAAGATTGGAGTCGAGTGCACCTGCTCCGTGCGGGATTCGAACTCACAACCTCAGTGTTGACTGGCTAGTGATACAGTAGTTCGACTACTTAGACCACTCGGCCACTGGAATAAAGAACATTCTTACAATGGTATCAGTTTTGTATATGTTATTACAGAACTACATCATTTCTAGTCAAAAAATAAAGTTTCAGCCACTGTTGTATTTCTTTCATTTATGGCTTGTGTTTGTTATTTTTAGTATCCTTTTTCTCTAAATATCTACATATTGCAGTATAACAAAGTAAACCTTGTTAAGAGTTCATGTTTTATCTTAATATTTGTTTTTTTTTCACCACAGTGCTAGCCTCTTGTGCTGGAGGCTGTGGATTCCATCCTCGACAGGGTCATAAAGACTTGGAATTGGTATATGCTGCTTTTCTGATAAGAACGCGGATATTGAGGTAAAAGCAAATACTTGTCAGCTCTTAGACAGAATAATGTGTCCGGGTTGGGTGACAGGTCTTCCTGTAGACTGTTATCTTGTGAACTAGCGCATAAAAAATACGACTCAGCGTATAGTACAAAGCAGGGTTAATGTCCATATCACATTAACATGTCTCGTCCTGATATGCATGTAATATTTGCCACTGGTAGTTAAACACCAATTCATCATAATCACTTTTTCTTTCTTTCTAAAACTGAATGTCTAGACTTTAACATGGTTCATGATGATAAAACTGGGCATCTTCTGACAAAAACAAAATTTTAAAAGTGAAAGGAGTGGGAATATGCTATTTCACAAATGAAACCCGACAAAAAGCATGACAATTACATTTATGAAAAGAAGAAAAAAGGAAGAAAAAAAAAACCCCAATAAAATAACACTTGATAAGTTTTATGCGTCCGAAGCGCTTCAATGTGATTTCCTTACAATATATTAAATACATTTGTAGATATATTTTAGTTCACACGAGTGCAAATTGATAATTATTATTTCAACTGTAGTACAATCGTTGCCACTTTATAAAATGTTAACCAATGCAGAAAAAGTATATTAAGAAGCTAAATTATCCTAACCTGCTCTATGATATTATCGAAACAACTTCAAACAAAACAGAACAGGAATAGGGTTGCGACACTCAAACGTTATTAAATGCAGAAATAGTCAGGTTTCCCATTGCAAATGGATAGACAAAAGAAAGTCAGATGTTCTTAGATGTAATACTAAGTACTCTTTTATTTTAAATCTAAACTCATTTCAGTCAATTGTTGAGGGGCAGAAAAGCATCATTATATGAAAAATAAATTAATATGTTTCAATTTTTTTGTGACACATATTTCACGTATTTATGAAACACGTCTATGACCAGAGAGAATTTGAAAGCTATTGCTCAATAGACAGTACATCTTGAACTTTATACAATAATTATGGTAGTGTTTATGGTCGACGACAACAACTTTCAAATTTGCGTCTCAAGAATATTATAACTTGTGCTCTTTAAGGAATGCATGTAGGTGTAAACTGAAATGTGTAATTTCCCATTCATATAGATAATAAAAAACTTTTTACTAAACTAAAAAATGATTTCTAAAGTCAAGTCCGATTACTCAATAAAGCATACCAACATTCTTATTACAATGTAATACCATATATTTGTATACTGTGCACTGCATAACTGACACGTTTGCTCTGAATCATAATATGTTTACTTTACTAATTTTATCATGATGTTATCAACATGCTTTTGGTATTGAAATTTCTACTAATAATTCATATTTTAAGAGGTATTCTGACGGATTTGTCTTGGTGCTTTTTAGGTTTGTTTGACTTTTTAAAGTTTAAATGATCTATGTCTATTCAAACTATCATTGAACACGTATTGTGTGTACAGAAGTTTCAATATGAAAGTATTTGTGATGTCATAACTGCTCCAACAAATAAACCAAACTAAGTAATAGATGGTAAATGGTTGTTTATTATTTTGAAAGCAAATGAACAGTTTTTTGTTGTCTTAGAACGCACTTTAAGTACAACACAACAAAAGCCAACTATATACACAAAACCTACATGCTTTTATTTACTACTACTACAACATGAATATCAATGGTTTTAGCAAGAAACGATATCCCACTATATTATGCTCGGGTTTTAGACTTATGGTTGATGCCATCACGAGACAGTAATAGACCGTAAAACTTCAAAGAATTGGTAAAAAAAAATTTAAAACTTTATAAAAATTCAAAAACATATAACTATACTTTAATTTAGAAATATTTCTCACTAAATAAAATTAAAAAATAATAACACAAAGTACAAGGAAAATACGTTATTCCTTTCAACCGAATGGAAAACAAGACAAATAAACATAAACTTCTTAAATTTTACTTTTTGTTGAAGATCAAACAGCAAAAACGCCAATAAAAGACAAAAAGACAGCATAAAAAACTGAAACCTAACCTGCTTTGTTTTGCAAAAACTAAATAAAAAACCCGAATAATTTAGTCACAACCCGTGATCGATTTCTCCTAGTTACGAGCCACCGTAGAACCCAGTGGATTATAACAATTGACTAATTAGGCTAAGACCTAAATCAATGATTATTCTGTCCATCTTATAAAAGCAGACATTAAAAATTAATCGACTAATCAGCACATTGGCCAAATTTTAATAGACGATTCGGTATCAAATTAAAATTTCAATTAGATGAATTAAAAAATAAAAAGCAACTGAGATATAAATATAAATATTTTAAATTCGTTCTAAACCTTATAGTTATGCCATTCGATCCAAATTAATCAGCGATTTATGTTCGTTTACTACATAATAAACATGAACTTTACAAAAAAATTGAATTTAAATTAGAATGTTGAAAATAACTGTTAAAATATCAAATAAACTGTACACAGAATTGTTCTTATTACTTGAACATAGTAATAGAGAGTATACACATTGTCATACTAAGAAAATGTCACGGTCTTTAAAAAAATCACGAAAGCACAATGAATATTCAGTATACATGGAACAGGAATCATACATTTCTTTTCCATCATTGCGTTATTATACTAATATGCACAGCACACAACACCAAAATGTAAAAAATCTAAGAAAAGCCGTACAATATTTCATGCAGCGTTTTGCTATTGAAAAACAGTTCATCAGAGGTATGAGTTCTCGCCATTGCTTGTTGGACACTTTTAGCAGTTTTGTTCTTAGGATTAATTCCCATAATAGCGTCCACATTCATACAGTTTTTTTCTAAAACTTCTGCTGCTGTAACGCGAACACTTGTGTTTGTATACAAGCGGCTAAGACCCGCATCTTCCGACATTCTAGACATAATGGATGCTAAGACACCGTGGCCTACTTGAGACTCATACCATATATCAGTACTGTCATTTATATGTGTTTTTGGTCTCTGAAAGAACGCATTTTTATGCGGGTTCCGCTTTGATAAGTACAAGTCCATAGCAGAAACAGGACAGTTAGGATCTCCTGGAATTTCGTACATTCTCCCCTCCCAATCCCAATATTGCATTTCCATTTTTGACCTAGCACTTTCTACATTGGAACATTTATTTAGCCTATAATATCGACGATTTTGTTCGTCAATTTCCGTAACAAACATATCTGCCGTCAGACTTCTCATAGCTGCTTGGCCACCACATCCTAAGTGAAGAGAAAGATCAAACCATACTTTACGGAATAATCCGAGAGGATTCGAAGTGCAAAGTAATCCTGACTTGATAAACATATTTCGATCTTCTTGAGTCATTGGTAGTTTTGATGGCGCCTTGTTTCTTGGTATGGAATCTTTAATGGCTTCCCTGATACTGTCAAGTATACGATTTGATGATTCAAAACTTCGAACGTCCTTCCAAGAATCGCACCACTGTTGTGAAATACCTGACAGATACCGTTTAAGGGCGTTTTTCACATCAATAAGTGTACACAGCTGATACGGATCACCTCTTTTTGACTTCGCTTCTAGATAAAACTGGCACAAGACATCATTCAAGTCACTCACAGTATAAATTTCAAATTCAACGGGTAGATTAACACTAACGAGCCAACCTGCAAAGATTGAACAAACTGTGTGACGCGGAGGTTAAAAGAAAAAAAAACAACAAACATAAATGGTTCACATTGAGAAAAAAAATACAAAAAATATTTGACAAAATATTTCCAAGAATATCCAGATAACATATCTCAAAATGCTGTTTAAGTCTAATTCAAATTGTAAACTAAAGTTACTGACATGAAATAGTGTTTTTGCGATTAAAACAGGTTTTATTCAAAGAATATAAATAATGTCATACCTCTAAATAACTTCACTCCCCAGTTGATCTGTGCCGAGTCTGAAGAGTCACTGTCATCGTCGTCTATCTGTATAGCTCTTTGGCTTCCGGTCTCGGTTACATGAACTTCTGACCCTGTCAATTGTTACCAGGTTACGTTTCAGTGATATATTTAAAGTATATTTCAGTTTAAATCATACATCACATACAGTGTTAAGTAACAGTACTTTACATGCATTTTTATTTTAAAAAGAATGGTACTATTGTACAAGCTACTTTTATATATTTATTTTGTTTAATGCTATATTCTAGCAGGATTCTGACAAAAACCTACATCAATGTCAACTGTTTTAAACCCTAACCCTCAGTTACGCAAGCATCTCAAAAAAAGGCAAGTATGTTGTTTGATTGATATTTGGTGTTTGACGCCACTCTAAGCACTATTTGGTTTCCATTTTTTATTGGTTGAAGAAGACGGAGTGCCAAGAGAAAACCACCGACCTTCAACAGGAAAACTTGCAATGCTAGTTAATTACGATTGGAGTCGAACGCACCTGCCACTTGCAGGGTTCGAACTCAAAACCCTTGCGTCGACAGGCTTGTGATACAATAGATGAAATACTTTTCTCTTGATAATTTCAAATATGTACAATAAAAATTCACCACTTAGACCACTCGGCCACCGAGCCCCTCAAGCTAATAAAGTATCAACAGTTACACGAAAGCAAACGTCATATGTGTTCATATTAATTATAACATATTCCAGCAATTTTATTTTAGAAGCAAACTTTATAGTCAAATAGTCAATGGTTTCCAGAATAGAAGCACACTTGGAAGATCAATCAAGAAAATAAAGATGTGGCTTAAACGTCAATGATGTTGCAACACATAGAAAAAAATAAAACACAAAAGACATTTTGTGATCTTCATATATACGACCTTCAACAAAAGAAAGGTGTTTATACATTAAACAAAGTAGTGAACTAATTCAACAGAGACAATCAGAGACCTGCATTCAAACACAAAATGCACACATTTGGAAGTTTGAGGTTTGTAGATAATACTTCCACGTTTATATTAACTTGATATTGCTAGTCCAATATAAATGCATTAGGATACTTTTGTACATCATCGACATATTGGCATCAACACGTAATATGTTTATCATGAAATTATAGAAATATTGAAGTGAACCCATTTTTAATAATTCAAAAATAAAACAAACATACTATACAATCAAAATTATTGGAATGTTAAAATTTACATTCTACGTGTAAATTATTTGTCAGCAATAGTCAACAACAGTAATTGTTACGTTGGAATCTAAGGTATCTAAGTATGGTGTTAGAATAAAAGTCCTCTGGTCAGAGCAAGATTTTACGCATTGTACATAATATTATGTAAAGTATCGCTTGCTGTTAACAGTTCCTGTGACGTTTTCTGCGTAAAAGTTTGGTTGATGTGTTGTTTGTAACGTGGATCGGCATTCATTACTGTTATAACTGGTATACTACGTGCCTCTAAAAGCTCAGCAGCAGTTACTCTTATAGTACTATTAGTATACAATCTATCCATTCTAGACTCCTCACATAAACTAGACATTAGACGAGCAAGAACACAATGACCCAATGGTGTAGCATACCAAATGTCTTGTTCTTTTGACGTTACTGATTTAGGTCTCTGAAATAACGCTTTCTGGAATGGATTTCTTTTAGATAAATACAAATTCAAACTAGCCAGCGGACAATTGGGATCTCCAGGGATTTCGTACATCCGGGCATTCCAATCCCATTGTGACATTTCATTTTGGCTTCTAATACCATTGCTTTCCATATAATGTGACAATCTGCAGTATGTGAATCCATATTCATCCGTTTCTATTAACAAGGAATCTCCCTGCATATCTCTCAAAGCATCCTGGCCGCATACACCAAGATGAAGAGTTAAGTCAAACCAAACTTTCCTTAATAAACCGATTGGAGTCACCAAGGTAAACAAAGAAGACGACATCAAGAGTTTAACATCCTCACGTCGCATGGGCGTTTTCTTTGGTCCTTTGGGCCTATGAGTGAATTCTGTATCCGTTTTCATATGATCGGTACGCTTCTCTTTCTGCAACCAGTCTTTAAAATGAAAATGAAAAAAAAAAAATTCTAAGTAAAGCAGTTGGTGGAGGTTGGCATGCCAAATGTAGCGATATACATTACAAATACTGAACAAGAAAAAGAAACTTTCCAAATAGAACATAAAGGACAACCATTTTAGAGTGTTACTTTGGCAATAAATCCTTTACGTTATAATAGAACTTATTTAAAAAAATAACATTTACATACTTTCTTGAGAGAGAGGCGAAAGGTTAAAAGAAAATACATTTTATTAATGTAATAAATTCATAACTCCTTATTAATCATGTGTCCATTAAAGGAAACGATGCATGCATACCTTTTAATAGATCTGTGACATTGTTGGGTTGACTGCTATCTTGCATTGTCGAGTGACGCAAAAACATCTCTGGAATACCATCATATCCTGTGAAGACGAATTACTTGTAAACAACTTATAAAAAGTCAGAATTTGTTTATCATTCAAACAAGATACGCATACATTTGTAAATATAGATTTAATCATCAAAGTGGATTAAGACAACTTCCAATAGATATTAAAACAGGTCATACGTAAATATGAAAGCTTTCATAAATATATATCAATTCCTTCAATACAATGCTATTATTTTCTAAAAAAATAATAAGATCGACTAAGAACATTACTTGGCATTAAAACCAGGTAAACACTTATCTATAAGACCTGTTTTCGTGTGCTGCTTTTCAAACGTTAAGAGTAATTCAATCAGTATAACTGAAATGCACAGTGTTATTCAAATCCTCATTTCACATTACTGAGAGATTTGGTTTTGATTGATTGAACAAGAACTGGATTTCCGTTGTCCTTTCCGTCTTCCGAATCGTATTATGTTAATAATTCCGTTTCCCCATGATGGCATCAGTAACGATAGGACTAAAACAAACAACATATTCAAACAACGAGGCACCACAACGTACCCAAATGAGACAAGATTTTAAAAAGAAAAACAACCAAAAATTTCAAACAACGCACCACAGCATTCTTACATGAAAATTAAATTTGTCAAAGGCTTACAAAGTCAAAATTGATTTCATGACTACTTAATTAATGCACATGAATGCGATTTCTCTTTTGTTTTCTAGTATATACATACATTGAGGCAAATAATTCCCACCAGTCATTGATGCTCATAGATGCATAACTGGCTATCTGTAAATGGTACTTGTGGAAGCAATATCACTTGTTGTACAACTGCCAACCTTTAATATGGCTCAATGTAAAATCAATGAGACAAAAAAGGAAATAAACAGAGCAGCCAACTTCAGCTAAAGTCAAATCAGCCTTTAAAATTTATTACGAATCAATCATCAGTGATGTACTTAGATATAGGATGAAATCTGGTCCAATTGATCAACTAAACCCATCAGGATGCAATAAAATCAGCAAGCCTTCCATTTAGAAAAAGGCGTCCAACGATAACCAATCATAGACAAGTGTTAGATGATTGTCTTTATCGAGTTTTTACGTTAACGTACACTCTACATGTTTTAAAACGTGCAAGAATACTGGTTTATGGATCGTTTTGAAGAGGAAAATCTTACATCAGAAATGGATAGGAAAACCTCCCATTTAGTAAAGGTATGTGGTTTGAAATTCACATTACAATGTTACTATTGTGGGGACCTAAAACCATTTCAGGTCTAGAATAAATTTATTATATTTCTTATGAAGCATGAACCTTGTAATCCGATTGGTTAATTACCCGGGGTGTAAATAACAGCAGCCACAAGTTCACCCGTGGATAACATTTTTCCAATAAAAAATAAAAAATAAACAAACAAAAAAATAAAATTCTAATTTTGCAAAATTAAATAAAAAATTTGCCAAAATATTTTTTTCCTCCAAATTACTTAAAATAATTTTCCAACATTCCCAAAAATAAAAAAAGAGAATATTTGACAATGCGCAACAACATCGGTGTTGAAAAAATGTGCAGTGGAAGTTTTACATAAGAATTTTCAATTTTATTTCCCGGTATAAAGATAAATAAAGGAACGCTTCATCAGAAACAAATTCGTTATCTTCGTGCAATCAGGGGTGTACGGAATTTTGGCTGCTAAATTTTCAACATCGGCGTAAAAGTCTGTACACCTCTGATTACACCTAGATAACTAATATTCCTTCCGTAGTTACCTAGCACCTTCAAGAGAAAGTATTAAATCAGGTCCCGATGCATTTGTGTCCTCTATCATCTAAACAGTTCATTGGTATAATTATATCTGATATAGATTGTTGACTTTCTTTGTTTTGAAAGCATATTTTAATCGAAGGAATCTTGTTTTGTTTGAAGTTCTTTTTTTAAAGATGGGAAATACTTTACTTCTAACGGTTTATAAATTCCTTGCTGTTACTTTACATAAAATCTAAAAAGTATCTCCCCTGATGCACACAAGTCGCTAATGCACTGGAAAAATGTATACAAACATAAACTGTACGATATGTTTGCATAAATAAATAAAAGAAAACAAAAACATTTCAACAGTTTAATAAACAATACATGTACATGCTTTTACTATGGAATGTACAAATATGTTATGAAACGATATATTAATATTAAAAAAAATAATAGATTTACTTTTGTGTTTAAAAAGAATATATCAATCTACATCAATATTTATATTATGATTTTAAGTTTTGAGCATTCAACACAGAAAATCCATCAGCTACTTAAAAAAAAGAAATTTCCGTAGAATGAAGACGGGAAAGTAATGGGAAACCAGGACTTAGAAAAGGGAAACTAATATAGAACCTGAGCAAAAAATAGATAGAAAACCAGATACACAAAGATGTTCCATGAAAAAGGTATGAAGAAAAAGAAAAGCTATCATCAAATCCATCCACCTAAAACAATAATAAGATTAACCAGCCACGAAAGACACTTCAAATGCTATAACAAATGTTATTGCTTAATACTATAACCATCAAAACTGGTAGAAAATGGTCAGTATAATGTTACGTCAGTCTGTAGATATTGCACTGCACGATAGATAGTGATGTTGAAAGAACAAATTCTAACTAGTAGAGTTCTCATGCATTTTACAGTTTTATATTCTTTAGAGTATTTGAGACATTTGTCCAAGATATTTAGTTATTTTGTTTCTTACTGATATCTGTCCATTAATCGTCCAATAAAATAAATGTAGAGCCTAACATTTTTTTTCTCAGGTTTGTAGATTCATTCAATACAACTATATGCAACGATTTTATAACAGTTAATTCAATTGTTTTCTATCTTTGAGACACTGATGGTACTTATAGAAACATCCACGCATTCCCTTACACAATGCTACCATACAAACGCTGCATCGAAAACGACTGTAAACGTACCAGCCGTTTTTCGTGCGCCTCTTCAACAATTCACAGAAAGCACATGGCTTGTTGGTACCTATTGGTACAATTTCATGACTATCATATGGTGGATCAAGTTTAGGATAATACCCTTTCTGAATAGTCTTTCTATGGTCTGCATCTTCGTCAAAATATTCATGATCAACGTTTAACAAATTATCCTGTTCAAGTGACATGTAGAAATCTGGAGACTTTTCAAAATGCTTAGCCCTATTTGGTCCGCTTTCATTTCTTGAATTTAAACTCTGCAAATTTGATAAAACTTCCATAGTATCTTTTATATCAAGATCTTCCATTCTCTCTTTTCTTGCCAATGTATCTTTGAACTGTCCATGTTCTATATTCAAAGACTGCGAATGAGACGTTTTAATTATTTTACTCTCATGCGACAAAGGATCCTTCACCGGTACTTGCTTACCCACTGGGGAATCTGGAACATAAAGAAGTGGCATTGCTTAATTTAGAAATATTGTGAAATTTTACTATTACAAAAAGGTTAAAATGTTAACAATACAATTACTAAAGATAATGCCACATCTTGACCAGATCCCAGTATAATTACAAGAAATTATCTAGCTCTTGGGATTTGCGGCGTGCACATGCCTTCTAAATAGTCTACAAATATGTTGGTGAGTAAAAAAAATGATTAAAAAGTCACAAAAACCAATTCACTTAGGATAATCTTCAGGCAGCTAACCCAATACACCCGTACTTGCATTCCTGTAATAATATTATCATTACAGTTCATTTCAAAGTCTTTGGTATGATTTAAACAAATAGTTATTTTTTCTGCTTTGAGATCTAGTTAACAATTAACAAGATAAAACAACACGCAATCAACAAAGCAGATGTCAAGTTTTTAAAAGAAATGATTCGGAAAGACAACACGCCTGCTATTCGGAACTTCAATTCCAAACAAAGGATGTTGTAGCGATGCTTATTCGATTGGTACTCCGAGATCTTCATGATACTGCCTAAAACAGTTTCTAATTCCACGACAGAGTACAACATCACACAACTGACATTTGTATCTACTGTATATGTGGCCACCACCCTGCGTTCGAAGTTTCTGTCTAGCACATACGACACAGGCTCTTGTAGTTCCAATATTTTGAGCCACGTGACGTTTCATGTCATCAGGAAAACCACTTATACCACCTGACATACCAGGTATATGTGACACTTTGTGTTGTGGCAAGCCACGTGGCTGATACCGATCTGCACTCGTGTTTGTGCGATAAATAAACATCCGTTCATCAGAGGTAACATGAGGCCCACCTACTGAACCAAATTTTTTAGCGACATCTGCATGCATGTTTGATCTTTTTGGATAAGCCATTTTGTCTGAAACAAAAGAACGAACCGTTACTCTCATCCAAACTAAATAAAATTAACAAAATAATATTTCAAATAAAATGTTCTCACACATATTTGTTTCCACTTTCTCGCATATATCTGCAAATGCGATGTCTAGAGAACTATTTTCGATCACAAATTATTCATTTCACATGAAAACTGCAACAACCTGTCATCTATCACTTGCCATAAAAATGTATTGAAACCTGCAAACACATCTACATACGAGGATAATATATGACAAGTAATAGAGAAACGGCTTGGGAAGAATCAGTTGAGTTGACATCAAATTATTTGTACATGGAAAAGAAATATTAACGAAGTATAAAAACAAAATTTTCCTCGGAAAATAAAACCACCAAACTAAATAGAATGTATATAACCATCTATCAATTGAGACCAAAACATTCTATCGACAACGCGATGAATCTATCAACGACCTTATGACCTTATGAACAATAAATATACAAAGGAACAAGAAAATATTAAAGTATCATAATTCCCGAAAAACATCCATCATACTTAGATCAAATGACAAAAAAAGCTTAAAAGCTTTCTATTTTTAGAGGCGTCCAACCTAATATCTATCGTATATGGCAATCATATGTATTATTGTCCACATATCTGATACACTTGTGTATTTAAGGAAGAAACAACTCGAACGATCAACATTCAAACAATTCGCCGCTCCAGAATTTAAAAAAACCCGCTGCATTTGTTTGCACCTGTCCGAGGTCAGGAACCTGATATTCAGTGGTTGTCGTTTGTTGATGTGGTTCATAAGTGTTTCTCGTTTCTCGTTTTTTATATAGATTAGACCGTTGGTTATCCTGTTTGAATGGTTTTACACTAGTCATTTGTGGGGCCCTTTATAGCTTGCTGTTCGGTGTGAGCCAAGGCTCCGTGTTTAAGGACGTACTTTGACCTATAATGGTTTACTTTTACAAATTGTGACTTGGATGGAGAGTTGGTTGTCTCACTGGCACTCATACCACATCTTCTTATATCTATATATTGTCGTCTGTTTATGTAGTTCATAAGTGTTTCTCGTTTCTCGTTTTTTATATAGATTAGACCGTTGGTTTTTCCGTTTGAATGGTTTTACACTAGTAATTTTTTGGGGCCCTTTATAGCTTGCTGTTCGGTGTGAGCCAATGCTCCGTGTTGAAGGCCGTACCTTGACCTATAATGGTTTTCTTTTATAAATTGTAACTTGGATGGAGAGTTGTCTCATTGGCACTCATACCACATCTTCCTATATCTATGAGTAATTTCACTGTTCGTACTACAAATGAAATCAGCGTCACGAGATTAGGTGAATTCCCATTGTTGATGACCCTTTGAACCAATCACAACGCTTATTAAAATATTACTCAAAATGTATCATATTCTGAAACGGCGAATTGACGGTTGACTGTCATAGACCTGACTTGGTATTATTACTAAAGCCCCACAACTACACAAAAATTGATGGATGACAATGCTATGATCCATAGTACTAACAATTGATCTGATCTTGGACTATTATTAGTATGTCCCAGATCTGATGTATAATTCCAAACATATAAAACGCTAAAAACGATAAGTAAAACTTCAAGTTTTATTAGTTCATCTATCATACCGAACTATTACTATGATAATTAACAAAAACATCCAAAAAATAATTCAAACTATTTAATGTACAACCTAATGTAATACTAACAGTTATAATGTTGACCACGTGGTGTTTTCATGTCCTGTCAAATGAAGTCCCATGTCTATATGGTACATATTAAAGCAATTTCTTTTCCCAGTACAGAGAATAACATTACACTGGGAACATTTATACGAACTATAAACGTACCAGCCATTTTTAGTTTTGATTTTGTTGCTAGAACAATAATGACATGCTCTATTACCACCAATGAATTGGGGAATGTGCACTGATTTATTCTGTAATTCTCCGTTAGAATGTTTTCGCAAAATAGTGGTTGGTACTAATCCAACATTCTGTGAATATTCAAATTTTGTTCCAGTTCCAGTTTCACCTACAGATTCGACTGAAAAACCATGTAGATTTTGATCATAAGAATTTGAGCTATCATAGCTCTGACACTGTAAACTTTTCCTACCATTACCTGCAACAGAAAGAAGTGGCATTTTAGTTTCATTTATCAGGAATTTACTTTAATCAAAGATTATTTTGAAACGTTATGATGCCACTTCTTTCAACTGCACACGGGTTTCATATTAAGGTGGTACTTAACACTACAGGGAGATAACTCTGTAAAAATCAGCTTAACGTTTTAATTACGTTGTATTGTTAAGGAAATATTAAGCTTCTCAATGATCAAAATATAACCAAAGAAATTTTTCTGATAAAGTGGTTGGTTCAATTTTTTTGAAATTTTTATATTTTTGTCAAAGGGTCAAAGTAAACATTTTGTCAAAATTTTAGGAAAATTAAACGAGCCAAATTAATGTTAGTCAAGGTGTTGGGTACCACCTTAACCTAGATTTTTCAATTATATTATGAAATTTCAAAGTTTAAATTTACAAGTGAAAAGTCATTATCAGATCAACGCACGTGATTGTACTTTTTGAAAACATTTTCTTACGGCAAGTTTGATCAAGTGACTAACAATGCTATTGATTTAAAATCAGATAGTTTTCTATCAATAACATTTTTATACAGTACAATAACAATAAACTGAGGTACTCTGGTACCTCAATAAATATATTTTATTATATCAAATTTGCAAACTTGTATCTAAACTACTGAACAAGCTAATCGTCAAAACAACCAACAGTGTACATCCAAAACAAACGTTATAAACTACGTTAAAACTCTCAATTCAAATTCATCAAAAGAAACGAAGTATTTACATCTAACTACACAAGTTTCCACTTCAAATATTGGCTTCCAACACTAGTCACAATGTAAAACACTAGAATAGATCCTCGAGTTAAAACAAAATGCTGATTAAGAAACTCCAAATGCAGATCATTGATATTGTAAGAGATTCTTCAACATAAAATCATACTAAATATAAACTCTGTATGGAATCCTTCAAGTCAGATCATTGATATTGTAAGAGATTCTGCAACATAACATCATACTAAATATAAACTCTGTATGGAATCCTCCAAGTCAGAGTGTATTTATATACAGATATGTCAGTTTTTACTCGTATATGGATAATAACAAAATGGTCAAATGTTGCAATATTCTATATGTTCTTATTTGTAGGCAATAAATCATAATTGATATTTTACAGTAGTTGATTTATATTATATAGTCTTCTATTGGTGTCATATATTTTATTTGTATTGTATTTTTGTTCATTTGAGTTTTATATTCGTTCACATGCATTGTGTATTTTATATTTGAATTTCCTAATCATTCATTTGTATTGTATAACCGTTTATAAATATTATGTCTTTCTTCATTTGTATAGTATGACTGATTGTTGACTTGTATTCTATTATGTGTTCACCTTGGCATTCAAGAATCGGAATTGTGAAATTTGTATTGCAGTGGCGGATCCAGGGGTCCTTTTTTTGACGATCAATGCATTTGAATGGGGACATATAGTTGGAACCTCCCCCTTTATCCTGGATTGGGAACCCCCTTTTAAAAATGGCTGGATCCGCCCCTGTATTGCATACAAATAAGAAAGTTCCAACTATCGAATATTGTAACATTTGACATGTCACATTGAACAAATATCATAACATTATTGTATCATTTGATATGTCACATTGAACAAATATTATAACATTATCGTATCATTTGACATGTCACATTGAACAAATATCATAACATTATTGTATCATTTGCCTTTCATCTTGTTCACTTTCGGAGGGCACATAATTTCCACTGATATACGCATGATAATCGTTAAAACAGTTCCTTTGTCCAGTACACAATGGGATATCACAGGCCTTACATTTATAATAGGAATAAATGTACCAGCCTTTCTTTGTTTTACGCTTTTGGATTTGACAAAACACACAGGGCTTGTATTTATTTTCTACGGTTCGCACAACGGTATGGACATTTGGATCTATGAAATCAACAAGCTCTATTTCCGACATTCTACTCGGGCGCCCTCTGGTACCGCGCTCGAAGGACAAATCTGACGTCATGACAGGAAGAGAATGCCTCCTGTCAGATGATTTTGTAGATGATGAAACATTTGTTACTCCTGACGTTTGTCGAATGCTGTCAACTGCTTCAATATGCTTAATTCTATATGGTAAGTCAGGTTCTGAAATCAAAAGATGAACACGTGTTTATAAAAGGTGGAAAATGGAGAATTTGCATTTGAATCGGAAGCAACAATTCAAAAACTGTCTTTTTGCATTTAACTGTATTGCCTTAATCAATAATATAGTACCATATCGCTCTGGATACTGTCTTTTGGTCATAAACAAGCTTCTGTCCAAATTTCATAACATTCCATGTAGGTTTGACTAATTTATTGATGTCTAAAAAACTTGGACCACAGACGGAACATAAATGGTGACGCCGCCGAAGCCGACGACAAAAATCTAGGATCGCTATGTCTCGCTTTCGCGAAATAAATTTCGCAGGCTCGACAATAAACCATGCTAGACCAGAGAGGTTCACGGAAAATGCATCAACAAAATTGAAAGATATATAGCAAAGATGAATGGACCTTATAAGGATGTAAAAATTCTACGGGAGAAGACCGATATATATGCAATATTGAATAATCGATATGACATAATCTAACAATTAAAATTTTTTTCCCTAATTTTCTTAACACGAAATAACGTTTATTTAAACTTTTAAAATCGTAAAAGTTACACAGAGAAAATAATCTTATGTTGGAAGTTCCCGTGACAAAGAGAAGCCCGGATTACATAACTGTCATCTCGATTATTCAATATTGCATATACATGCGGTCTTCTCCATTTCTTCCCATAAAATGTTTACGTCCACATTTTTAATTTATTTTAGTGACCTGAATTCAAAAGTGATATTGTTGCAATTTTTGTAGGTCTCCAGAAGTTGTATCATGCTGAAAACTATGAGGAGCATTCTGAACATTTGCGTAAGGACATTAGATTTCTGTTTGTATCAATTTATTTTATTCTTTGTTATCATCATGCGGCAAAGATGCAATTTTAATGAGTGTAACCACCGTTTAATGCAATTTTCGTTGAAATTAATAAAAGTAAGTTATTCTGCAGTTGTGAAAGACGTGTTTGATTATAACATAATCAGCGACTTCTTCAGTTTCATTCATCTAGTTCCCCTGGTAATCGAAAATGTTCTTGTATAGAAAAGCTTTCAGTAATATGCAAATGAAAACAAAACAGTCTCAATAAAATCGAGCTTGAAAAAAAGCACAATGGCATTTATCAAGAATAAACAGTTGACAGAGATTTGTCTCGCCTGTATATAATGTTGATAGTAAAATGCAAATGTTGAATTAAAAACTGTAATAATTATCTTGTAAGTTATGCAAAATACTCAAAGTCAAGTAAATTATGCAAAATACTCAAAGTCAATGAACCATGACTGAAAGAACAGGGCCAAATAATTTCTGAGATAAAAATTATGCCAACGCTAGTACAATTGCATATTAAATATCATTGTTTTGTCAATTAGCGGTTCCCCTTAAACGAATTGTTGATGCCGACGCCGTCGGAAACAGCATACATAAGTCTCGCTTTTTGACTCTGTCAAGGCGAGACAAAAATATATGAAGATACCATAGAGGGGAATCCTTTTTACAAGTCAAAGAAGGTCAGACAACACATTGGCCAAATGAAATAGCAACTAGACAAAGTGATGCCCCCGCACTCCACTCTGAAGTAACTGTATTATAACAAAGTCAATGTAGGACTTTCTTTGAGATATCATTGTGTCTGGGAGACACAAATGATGCCCCGCAGATGCAAAGTGTTAATTTAAAATACAAAAAGTTGAGCATGGGAGCACATAGGTCTATGGTTCACTGTAGAAGGAGTCATCCGGAAACGCTATGCACCTCTTATGCAAGTAAATACTCCAAAAAATGACAAAGTTCAACTATCTCCCAAAAGAGCAAATATCAATAAAAATCAAAACCCTAACCACATGCACACCTTCAATATATGTACGAACAGCCAGCAAAGTGAAAACTCCCTAGTATTCAAACTGAAGGAGGAGTTATCCGGAAACGCTATGCACCTCTTATGCAAGTATATACTCCAAAAATGACAAAGTTCAACTATCTCCCAAATGAGCAAATATCAATAACAAGAGTGCACACGCTGAAATGTCTCGCCTTCTTTACTAATCATTGATATTATGTTGATAGTCCTAAATATAAAGCTTTATTACAACTGTCACATAAACTTAACATTAACCAAGGAAACTAAACATTGACCAATGAACCATGAAAATGAGGTCAATGTCAGATTAACCATGCTAGGCAGGCATGTACAGCTAACAATTCTTCCATACAACAAATATAGTTGACCTATTGCATATAGTTTAAGAAAAACAGACCAAAACACAAACTTAACACTGAGCAATGAACCTTGAAAATGAGGTCAAGATCAAATAAAACCTGCGTGACTGACATATAGATCATAAAATATTTCCATACACCAAATATAGTTGAACTATTGCATATAGTATTAGAAAAAAAGACCAAAACTCAAAAACTTAACTTTGACCACTGAACCATGAAAATGAGGTCAAGGTCAGATGACACCTGCCAGCTAGACATGTACACCTTACAATCATTCCATACACCAAATATAGCAGACCTATTGCATACAGTATAAGAAAAACAGACCAAAACACAAAAATTTAACTATAACCACTGAACAATGAAAATGAGGTCAAGGTCAGATGACACCTGCCAGTTGGACATGTACACCTTACAGTCCTTCCATACACCGAATATACTAGACCTATTGCTTATAGTATCTGAGATATGGACTTGACCACCAAAACTTAACCTTGTTCACTGATCCATGAAATGAGGTCGAGGTCAAGTGAAAACTGTCTGTCGTGCATGAGGACCTTGCAAGGTACGCATATACCAAATATAGTTATCCTATTACTTATAATAAGAGAGAATTTAACATTACAAAAAATCTTAACTTTTTTTCAAGTAGTCATTGAACCATGAAAATGAGGTCAAGGACATTGGACATGTGACTGACGGAAACTTCGTAACATGAGGCATCCATATACAAAGTATGAAGCATCCAGATCTTCCACCTTCTAAATTATATTTAGCTTTTAAGAAGTTAGCTAACGTCGCCGCCGCCGCCGCCGGATCACTACCCCTATGTCGAGCTTTCTGCGACAAAAGTCGCAGGCTCGACAAAAATCAAAATCCTGACCACATGCACACCTTCAATATATGTAAAAACAGCCAGCAAAGTGAAAACGTCCTAGAATTCAAACTGTAGGAGGAGTAATATGGAATAACTATACACCCATAATGGGACGGACGGACGGAAGGACAGGGGTAAAACAAATTGCTCCCTAACTTTCAGTTGCGGGGGAATAAAATAACAGTCCTCAAAATACTACATAGGATACTAAGAATAGAGCAACACGAACACCGCCAAAAACGTTGGGTGGACTCGAGTGCTCCGAAAGGGTAAAGTTGAGCTGATAGTCATAAACAGAGAAAAAATATACAATATTGTAGTATATGCCTCCGTCGTGAACGAGGAGAGAGCGATGCAATTATTGCCACGACAGATCGAACATATACGTGATCATCTGTGACCCATATTTTCTGCAAAGGTCAGTCAAGTATAAATGATGGAGTTCGTAAACTTTCAAGATATGACTAACTTCATCACAAAGAACTCTTGTTTAAGAAGCTTTCTTGTGAACACCAACCCTCTTTTGTGGAAATCTGTTAGGAAGCTAAACTTTATATCTGGAATTTTATAAAAAAATATTGAGATATATTTTATATCTGACTTAAGTATACGACCTTGTGTCAATGACACAGCCTTGACGAACAGTAAGAGTTGTGAAAGCCAAGACTAGAATACACGAGCCATTAGCGAAATATCCAGTTACATAACATTCGGTCAAGAGTACGATTTGTGTCAACGTGGCACTTTTAAAAATTACACAAACAGATAGATCGAAAACAAACTAAAACAGAGATCTAGAGGTTGACTTGTAATTACATAAAAACATTTTATCACGGGGGGAGAGATTTAATCTTCAGACTGTGCTAGTTACAATTTGCTTCTTGGTCAACAGAGGGTCTGCCCAAAAATAATGACGATAAGAGTAATGAGTTATGTTTTATTTTATTTTCTAAAGGCAGTTAGTGCAATTAAATCTATATACATGTGCATACTTGTATAAAAAATAGAATTAGCAAGGATTAAACCATAATACAAATTAATACAAAAATCTTATTTACAAATTTACAAACTACAGAATATATTACACAATTTTGCAAGTCTATCTGAAAAAAATATTCCCCAATATAGATATCTATAACTTCTGTTAATACGGATACTCTATGAAAATATCTAGATGTTCATTAGAACCTGTATCACACACCTGGCTTGAAGACTGGAATCTGTTTCACATTGTTTTTCTCTCCATAGTCATTCTTTTATAAGTCAAAGATTAAAAAAAAGGCCAACACTTTAGAGAAGAAATAAAAAACTCACAAAATACATCTAAAATACAAAGAAAACTCTTTTCGATTCATCTATTAGGATTATTTATATTTAATGATTTTATGTCTTGCCTTTTGTAAATGAAAATAGCAAAGTAGTTTCAGTGTAGATGATTTAGAGAAAACGTGCTACAGATATGTCACATGAACAACGCCCACATACGGAATCTCCGATATTATCCACATAAAACAACAAAACAATTATCCCTGTGGTTTCCAAAAAACTTGAAAACTGACCAATCAAGAACACAAGCTTTTCTCAAACTTTAACAAAGGACATCAAATACATAATTATTTTGATTGTTAAGACTTGAATTATATATATGGTTTTAAATGATAAATGGAAATAAAAAAAAAAATACAAAATTTGTGAGCGACTTGCGGCGACGGGATACAAAGGGATAATAGCAGCTTTGCAGCTCATAACGACAGTATACACCAGGCCAGCTAAACTAGCAATTTCCCATTAAAGCAACCTTTAAAGCAAATATTTACTTCACCGGGAATGAGAAAATGAGCATATAAGTAAAAATAATTCATCTTTTCAAATATATCTTTTAAACATCTGAACTATCTGGCGGATGCTGGAAAGGATAAGGCGGAAAACGCTGCTTTGTTTGGGCCATGTACATATATGATTGCGGTGTTCTAGTAACAGATATTACATTAGCTTCCGGTGATCGACTGTTAGTGAAAGACCAAGAGTTGCTAGGTTCGGACGGAGCAACTAAAGGCAGTGTGTTAACATTCACAGATTTACTATCACCAAGTTCCGTTTGATGGTATACGACAAAACAATTTCTCTTCTGGGAACCTTGGTTCTTACAGAGGGGAACATTACATTTCTCACACTTAAAATGTGTGTACACTCTCCATCCTTTCTTTGTTTTTATTTTATTGAACTGACACTGAACGCACAGCTTGTACTTATAACCTTCGTTGTGAACAAGGCGGTGTTCCGAGCCAGTAGAAGGATTCGATGCTGGTGGTGGTTGAAATTTCTGTGGAGATGGAAAATCTGAAAACATAAAGAAGGTAACGTTAAAAAAGTTACCAATTTCCATCCCTTAAATAACCACCACCACCAGACAAAAATACCTTTAAATGCAAAGAATCTACAACAATAAAATAAATGATATACGGTCTTAAATGTCGACTGCTTTTAAAAGGCCCTAAAATGTTTTGTCCTCACTATAACGAGGTTTTTCCTGTTCTTGCATAAACATTGTCATTTCATCTCTGTGTCTATCAACCAAATTTGTCTGAAGACGTAATACGTCCGGGTCAATAATCCCTCGTTCTAGCATAACATGATAAACTTTGAAACACTCCCTATCCCCTTTACACAAATTCACTTGGCAAGTATTACAGTGAAATCTAGAATAAGCTTTCCAACCACTTTTTGTTCTTCTTTTATTAAATTTGCACAAAACACAGAGTCGTGGTTTGTTTCCCTCGTTCCGAACAACTTCATGTAAACCACTTGACGAAGAAACCGGATGAATTCCAGGGCGAGACTGTCCAGGCGAACCATAATCCAAACCTGAAACCAGAAAGAAAACCATAAATCCTCGTTATATTCGTTAATTTACGTTGTTCTTTAAATGTGATTATAATAATAAATTCATTCACGAGGATTTATGACTTCCTTCTGTTAGTATGACCACCAATCGTATAAAACCGAGACAAAGCTTCATAGAATATGTTTTTTCTGTTGTTCTTAATGTCAAAGATCCAGGGGTATTACTACCTTGTTGACTTGCACTTAAAGTCATTAATTGAAAGAAGAATGTAACACAAAAGATGTTACCACATTCTCTTCAAATTTTTGTTTTTTCTCAATGACTAAAAGAATAAAAGTTCAAGGTCACATTATAGTGTGTTGACAGTACAGACTCTGCATTCATCAAGACTAAAATTAAAGTTCAAAAGTCATCTGCTAGGGGTTTTCAGCTCGAATGGGCCATTCGAGTTAATTGACTAGAATTGCAAGCGATTGCTAAGTGTTAAGAGATGTCTCGTTTGTGATTTTCAAGTAAGCAATTAAGTAAGAAGTATAAATTCACGAAAAATCATATGACCAAAAGAGGTATAAAGAGAATGTAGCAAAAGCCTTCTATGGTCATCATTGTGATACTATTCACACCTTGTTTAAAGGAACTGATATAACATATCATCTGCATAAGCACAAACAAAAGTAAGAGGTAACGATTTTACCGCGATGACTCAGCATTTCTCAATTTACCGTGATCATGAACGCTAAGAGCCAAAATTGCAAAAAGTAAAATGTTCATTATAAATCCACAAGAATAAATAAAGTAGAAGTTATATTTAAAGTAATAAAATATTAAATATTCGATTGGCGTATCAAAGTTCTGAACGGATTTAAAAGGTAAACAATAACAGACACAACATTTATAAATATTGTGTGGTGCTAAATTAGTGTGGTGCTAAATTATTACACATATACATGTGCCGTTCCATGATTGGAAGGATATAGATGCAAAAGAAGAAGACCCATATTTTGTTTTAATAAAACATGGTTTATTTGCAATGGTGTATCAGAATGGTCAACTGCAATGTTTAACACTGAACAGGTTTAAATGGTACAAGTCTATAATTTCTAATAATTGACCTACGTTTTATTAACTTTCGGATTGTTTACTTATCGACAGTGAGAAATCAGAGGGAAAATAGCAATGGAGCCGTTCTTTAATTTAATCTGCACACAAATTAACACATTTATAAGAAAAATATATAAATTATTTACATACAGTGATTTGTAGTTCGTGTTTTTAATGTAACATGGTACAAGTAAAGAAATACATGTATTATGTTAACAAGTACCTTATGATGTTCTATGTTGAATTGTTAGGGTTTATATCCTTGCATTGGTCATTTATAGCTTGAATAACTTGTCTCTGAAAACGTTCAGTTTCGATTTGTTGTCGCGGAGCCCTAGAATCTGGAAACGATGTAGGTGGCTGAAGACTTCCATCTTTCAAATACCTGTGATATAATTGAAAACAGTCTCTTTCCGCTGAAGGCATACAAAGAGGTACTGCACATTCTCCACATTTGTACCGTGTATATACCCAATATCCTGATCTTGTTTTCGACTTTGTTAGTTGACAATAGACACAACCTTTTCTAACCCCCATCATGTTTACAGGAATATGACCTCCCCCAGAGCAGCTTGCACTACAAGTTGTAGTGAACATACTATCCACAGGGAGGTTTCTCGGTGGTCGTAATGTGGCAAGATCATCTACTGAAGACCGTGTTTGTTGACCAAGAATACCAGCTGAAGAGTCAAAACGCTTTCTAACAAATGTCCGCGACCCTTGACCTTCTACACCCGACCCCTTAGGGGTGACATCACTTGACTGAAGGTGACTTCTTTGTGCAACGTGGTGGCCTGAAAGGAAAAAGAAACCTCCATTCATATCTCAAAGCTATGTGTGAATAATAATCCTCCGAATTGTGCGATTTCATTCCTGCTTGGACTTCAGCAAATCATACTGATGTAAAAAGAAAACTAACAATATATTGCCGTTGCACAACGTTGCAACAAACGCATGATAACGAGTATTATTTTAAGCCTAACTGATGGTTTATAATTCATATCCTTTGACCTTTGCTCCCTCCATTAGACTCATCTCGATAGCTATTGGTATTCTTTGATATTATCGACAAAACTATAATCTGTGACTCCCGAGTATTCTTTTAAACATTAAATTCAAAGGCAAATTGGAGCTCTTTTAACAAAATGTCATTAGAAGAAAATTGCTTATACAGCATTAATCTCCTTTTATTCTTCTTAAAAACTTGCAAGAAGTTTACATCATAAAAAGACTGAATGAAAATAAGAGCGTTAAAAAGGAGCTAGGACTTGGTACCAAGAACAACTATGTACAACTTTTATGATCCTAATTTCCAATCATTTAGTTCTCAGTGAAACATACCAACAGTTTTAAATCATTTTATCATGACTGTATAAACTGTGTTTATTGGCCTTCTTTTGTCGTCAAAAACACATTTAATTGACGACATCAAATTAACCATGCATAAAACAAACTAAGAGTGAGAAAACGATATAAGAATCTAAGTGTACTTGGTTAATAATGTATTTTGTAAGTAACCAACCGCGTTATGCTACCATCACGTTATGCTAGAAGGGAATATACATCTCTATACACCACAGAATCAAAACGAATTGATTTTTATCTCAGACAATACATAGCTTTACTTTCTATAGTTCGGTTTTGAATGTTCTCCCTGTTCCTTTTGTCTTGGAAAATCTCCAAAATCTATCAAGATTCAATTGTGAGGAACCATTAAGCTTTTATGATGTGATTAAAACTGCAGGAGGATACCAAGTGGACAATACAAAACTTGGGTTGAAGAAATAACAATAAACACACATGACCACAAGAAAAAGCCCAAAAGGCAGTCCATAAACTACTTCATAGAAAACCAAAGATTGAGTAACACGAACCCAACCGACACAGACGGTGCTTTATGTTCCAAAATAGGACTTGACCAGTCTCTATTCAAGATTGGTGAATTTTCGTAAGATTCTAAAATTTTCTGATGAACTACCTGGAGAAACTGTCCCTACCTATTGAAAAATGTAAGAATTTTCAACACATATTTATGTATGTAATAAATCACGTCATTGTGGTCAAGTTCTGCTATGATGGCAATGGCCAGTACACAAATTCTATTAAAAATATTCAAATTGTCTGCAAATATATTTACACCTTTTTGAATATTTCCTTATTTGTAATATGAGTAAGAGAATGTTTAACAGTAGCTCATTGTTTCTTCTTTGTTTTAGCAGCTCATCTATCTTTATTTATCACAGAGATAACAAAGATGCAGCATTTCGAATATAAATAGTTGCATTTTCAAAAATAGACTATTTTGCTTCATTGAACAAAACTGTCAAATGGAGATTGGGGTAGACTTCAAAACATTTTAGTGTATGGTCATAACTATTTAAAGGTAGACTGATTCAAACCGTGAAACGATTACAAAAGTATGTGCTATGTTTTATTTGTGGTCATAAAGGATGACTGAATTATTTCTGTTAATGCAACCACAGTGTCCATCTTGGACAGTTTATAATAGTTGAATAGCAATGAACAATGTTAAATTCTAGCTCAAAAGCTTAAAGATTTAAGCAGCCAAGCAAAGCACCAAAGGATGTCCATATATTCAAAACTGAACAAATATCTATGAAGTTCAACTGCTTGTCATTTTGTCTATAGCAAACAAACAAAATCCTGCCAAATAAAAGCTTTCTCCCTTGATACCTAGAAGTTAAATGGACAGTCTAAGAAGACAAATGGCAAGACAGGGGTAAAACAATATATTCATGCTAAGTCATAAAAAGATAATTCTTATATCTTTGGTACAACAATTGAAGAAAGCAAAGATAAACTAATGGCCATATGTGTATGTTAACTATGATAAAACATTAAAGCTAATTTTATTCTAAGTAAAGTGATCGTTTACATGAATCATAATACACTGGTCAAATAAAAGCATACATAATACCTTTCATTATTTACAATAAAAATTTCGATATATAAAATCAAAAATGCCTCTCTGGTTAGAAGTTATCTATAAAAATGCCAAATAATTGAATTCACATTCAAAACTACTTTCCTATTGTAGTCTTAAAAAAAATTGATATTATTTGAAAACAATGAAGTCAGAGAAAAATGTACAACCATTATTCAGAATTATACAACCAAAAAGGAAACATAAAAATTATATATCATGCTTAAGGTTTTAAATATGTAAAATATTAAGCCTTCTTAGTCACTAATTTATGCGATAAATGCAAAGATTACAATGACACATTCAACTACTGTTCAACCATTTATTCTCTAACAGTGGCCAGAGGGGTGACATCAAACCCTTATCAGTGTATATTTAGCAGGAAGAAACAATTTAATATAAAAGATGTTTAAAATGAGGTCTGAATTTCCCTTTACAAAATTGTATTGCCAATTCCTATCTGTGTGCAGGGATGGGATTAAGCATTTACAAAATTTCAAATTGTAGTAAAATTATATGTAAGACAAAATATCATGTTCAATTAAAAATTGATCAAACATTTTCAAATATTCTGATTTGTCAACGTGCACTTTTAGTCATGAAAAAAATGCAACACATGTTCCACTAAATTATACAATTGATTTCTCTCTCCATATATAATTATCAACCTGAAAGAATGTACCCATCAGTTCATTTGAGTATAAATCTCAAAATGAATAAAAAAAAAGAATGTGCCTGCTGATCACTGTCTTTCCCTAAAACTAAAAGCTCCATTTAAGAGAGAAATTTTGTAAACTAAAGGAGTTTCATGAGATACTATCACCATTAACTTACTATTGCATTCAGATAACAGTTACTTAGAGAAATAAATCTGCGTTTCAGTTTAAGATAAAAGTTCATGAACACAAATTTGAAGTGTTTCAAAACCCATCCTTCCACATCCCAAATTAGAAATGTTTTACCTCACAGAATTTTCTGATGTTCAAATTGAAGTAAACTGCTGAAGATTTTTTCTTTTTTTAAAAAAAAAATTTGATAGAAATCTGATGAGAAAAGATGGTGTTACTCAAGTAAGAAGCCAACAATCATTGATTAATCAACAGATTAATAAAAAGACACACAGACAAAATCAATATCAAATAATCATGATTTTCTGGGTTAAGCACACAGTTCTGGATAAAGAAATAATCAGAGCAAAAAAAAAACCCGGAAAGCTGAGACCATATATATCTACCAAAATAAATGCACTTAGAATGTACCCATGTTTTTAGTCAAATATTGTGTACATATGATAAAATAGTACTAAAAAGCTGTGATATTGAAGTGAATTGTCAATACACTGCAATATAAAAATGCTAAAAAATATACAAAAGAAAATTAACATTCGATTATCTCTTACAGTAATTGCATGCAACTGCTCGTCAATGAGATTCTGATATGCTAATAAATCATAATACCACAACAGGGTATAACAGTTATAAGAACATGAATAAACTTCCCAAGAGTTAAGATCTATTCTAAACTATAATGGTTCAAAGGTTTAACAATGAGCCACTTCTGGATAAACTTCTCAGCATGCCAAATGACAACATGCATTCTATTGACAATATACTTCCATTCCACCTCCTCTTCTCCGTTGGCTGCTGGAAAATGTTTGAATGTTAAATCCCGAATCATCTTTATCTTGAATGGATTGATTTTCATTTTGTTCTTTGTTCCACTAATGTTCCTGTTATATAACTCTCCAATGGAAATAATGTAATGAAAGAGGGCCAAAGCAAATCTACCCCTGTTAGACATGCAATCCTCAAGCGCAAGACTTGTTATATCTCCATCAATAGAATCACCTGTGGGTACGCATCCAAATAGGCCACTCAGATCTCCTGTTGTCAGCTTATTTGGACTTTCAATTGAAGTGATAGCTAGGAGTGGCATATTCCAAAAATTTGAATCTTTTACTACATATTTTTTACCAGATATTTTTTTTAAGGACTTGCGAATGGTAAATTTGTATTTCACTTTACCCCTAGGGGTGCCTTTTTCTGATTTCATTTTTTTAGGAGAAGCAGTATCTAATAATTTAGGATTCTGATTTCCAGGTTGAATAACTTTTGAAGCAATCCTGCCTTTCTTTTCATTAATAAATGATTTTATGACCTCTGGTTTAGGCATAATTTTTCTGTTTCCAGTATCAGGTGACTTCCTAGCAGTTTTGGTTGGTGATTTATGTCTCCCCCTCTTATCTTTTGTTGTCGTTTTAATATCCACATTATTTCTGGATCTATTTGCTGTTCGATTTGATTCCTTGGGTTTTGACTGTTGAACAGTTTTATTCGCTCTTTTTGTAGCTTTCGTTTGAAAAGGAACGGTTATCCCTGGTATAGCAGGCAGATTTTTAACTTCCCTTTGTTTACCTTTTCCAGAAGATTTTGCAGGTTTGATAACAATGTTACTTGGGCAAGAATAGATTTCATTTTTTATATTAGGCCAGACTGGTACAGCTGTATTTGAAAGAACCGGTCCTTGTTCTGTTCCATAAAATGTATCATAAGCTAACCCTGTCGAACACTGAATTTGGATTCCTTGTGTAGAATCCTCTTCACCATTCTGTTCTAGAGGCTTCAAACCTGGAAACAAAACCAAATGTTTACTTTATCTTGTCCACTTGAGTGATCTTTATCAAATTGTATTATACTGCATGTAGGTCAATCTGGAAAGTAACTTCAAAAACTATGTCCAGTCCAGCCAGGAAAAAATTCAACAATTACAAAAGTCCAATAATAAAGGCTTTAGCAACATTAACATACCAGAATTTCTTCTTATGGAAAAACTCCAGAAATAAAAAGGACATTCATTACATAGTATCCGAGTTTCATTCGGGGGAAAAAGGCTAGACTTTTTATTGTTTGTATGCACATATATTTCAATGCCCTAATCATTTCCTTCATCCATGAAAATCTCAAAAAATCTATAGTCTACTGTATATTGAACAATCCCGGAAGTTCTATTTAAGTTTTAAAGTTTCTAAATAACTTATTGTAAGAAAAAATATATAATGCAGTTACAGTAGAAATTCCAACCTCCAAAAAATTAATATTTACAGAGAAAGCATTAAAGAAAAAGGTCATAGAGGTCTGAATTATTTACGTGGCAATCAGAAAATGTAAATGTATACCATGACCAAAAAAATCTGGTCAATTTTGGTCAAGACTCATTCAGTTCCTCCTTATCCAATTGCTCAAAGTTTATATACATTTATCATGTGTACTCATTTTTTCAGCCAAAATATGCAGTTTAACCATATCAGAAACAAAAGTTGAGGTTCCCAATCACATTTAATAGGAATGAAATATTTCAAAATGACACTGGTGAAAAATAATTCTGCAAACTGAAATTGATTAGTTTCCAACCATCAGAGACTTAAATTTGCAATTAAACGGATTTCCCATAGCATCATAAGGTTTAAAGCTGGACCACAAAATTAAAACAGATATCGACTAAAAAACCTAGTCTGTATCAAAATATTAACTGTAAAACAAACTTAGTCCATTTATCAGTTAAATACATTAAAAAATATTTTTTTAAATTTGTTCTGGAGTTTGGATACAATCTTTTGGTCATAAAAAAGCATTGGTAGAAATTTCATAAAATTCCATGAAGGTTTGACAAGGTCATTGATGTCTAAAAACCTTTAACCACAGACTGAACATAAATGTTGACGATGGAATTGACTGCCATTACCTCGCTTCCAAGCTCCACTGGGAGGGATGACTAGGAATTGGTAAACTAATTTTTTTCTATTTGTTTAAAATTCATACTAAGGCTAAAGAAAATTCTATGTACCTGGTTATACTTATATTCACTAAGTATGTATTACAATAACATTAACGGTACCAACTTTAATCAAAATGTATAACCATCCTAAAAAAAAGTAGGGAACAAATCAACTACTAACATATTGAAGACAACAGTTCATTTCCAACTATCATTTGAATCTCTCTCAATGAAAAAAAAAACAAAAAAAAAAACAGAACAAAATAAAATGCATCGCTGAGCGCAGCTGGATACAACCGCAGAGGTCCAACCCTGAATAGTTGGGGCGAAAAATGGACACAATATTCGCACTTGATACAGGTCTGAATTTGGATTGTAATTATATATTTGACACATAATAGGTTTCTGACACCGAATAACTGTAGTCAAAGAACTTAGAATTGGTTATATGATTTGAATTTATTTTCAATTTTTTGCTTTTGTGCAATACACTATGCTGTTGCGAATTGACCCCCCCCCCCCCCAAAAAAAAAATCCCCCCTTTTTTTTTTGCTTTTGTGAAATACACTATGCTGTTGCATATTGACCCCCATTTTTTTTATGCCCCCCCCCCCCCCCCCCTTTTTTTGCAAAAAAAAAAAAAATATTTGAAAAAATTTTCTTTTTAATTTCTGAAATCTGAAATGAAGAAAAACAATTGCCCCCCCCCAATTTCTTTTTACCCCCTCCCCCTTTTCCAAAAAAAAAATGCTTTCCCTCAAGATATGGTCATAATCTCAATTCGAATTCCAATGGAGTTTGCAACCATAATTACCAATTTAAATACATCAGAAAAGTTTTAAATAGATAATTTAAAACCAGTGTAAGGGAGGTAATCCAACATTGTACAATTTTGTTTTTGGAATACCTCCCTTACACTGCTTTTAAATTGTCCATTAACCAGGAAACCCTTGTTTTTTTCCCCCTTTTTTGCCCCTAATTCCTAAACGGTTTGAGCCATAACCCCCCACAGTCAATCCTAACCATCCCTTTGTGGTATGGAAACTTGTGGTATAATTTCAGAGAGATCCATACACTTAAACACAAGTTATTGTCTGAAAGTTACAAAAATGCTTATTTTTGGCCCCTAATTCCTTAACTGTTGGTACCATAACCCCAAAAATCAATCCCAACCTTCCTTTTGTGGTAAAATTACATAGAGATCCATTCACTTAAACTAAAGTTATTGTGCGAAAAACCAATGTGTCTTCGGACAACGACGACAACGTCATACCAATATACAACCACAAAATTTGTTTGCGGTCGTATGAAAACTGCTTAATCAGGGGAACTGTATTTTCAAGTTCCATTAAAATTGCTAACTTTAACTAAATAAACTAACATTTACCATTTATATTTCAATCAACTCTATTTTTCTCAAGATCAATGGTAGTAAATAAAAGAATCAAAAGTAAGTCCTTACACAATGAGACTATTTATGATGTGTAACACTGAACAAGATACCTCCAAACTAGAGAATTTTAACTAATAAGTTGAAAAAATAAAATGATCTTCAAAGAAAATACACATAGAAATCAAAAGAAGTAACAAAAAGAACAGTAGAATAATATAACTGACACAAAATAACAGAACAATCAGCTAAATTCTGAATACATCTGGTGAAACCAAAATCAGATCACAACCATGAAATTTATACAATTAGGGGACAAACCATTTGTTTTTTGGGGGTGGGATGAGGATTTCAAAAATGAATAACTTGGCCTGGTAAGAACATAAAAAAAAAATAACTGCACAAGACAGGATGAAAATGAATATACTGCAATACAAAATGCAGCATACAAATGTTGACAAAAGTCAACATAAATTTGCAGTGGAAAAAAGCATGCTTTGCCAACAGATGAAAATAAATGATCAATCATCCTGGCACCCATGAATATCAAATGGTTGTCCCCTTATATAAAAAAACTCATGACTTCATGTCAAAGCTCTATTTTTTTCTTTTATAAAATATTGTATAATTATGTCCATCTCAAATGATCAGTTCAATAACTAAACAAGAATACAGAATCACTGTCTAAATTTTGTCCAGAATTTGTTCTATTTTTAGACATTTCCTTATATGGTTTTGAGCTTCAATCAGAAAACGTTGGAGGCGACTCAGATTTTGTTTCCATTCCTTATCCTCCTCTTTGTCACCATTAAGGGGAAAATGATGAAAAACTATCTCCCTAAGCAACCTCAACTTTTCAGGATTAACCTTTTCTTTTCCTCCAAGCCCTCCAACGTGTCTGTTATAAACTTCCCCTACTGAGAAGGCATGTTGAAACAAACGTCTTGTAAACAATGAACGCTTTGACTGACAGTTATCTAAGGCAAGTTTTATTGTCCTTTGATCAATGTAGATTGAATTTTCCTTTATTAAAACGGACCCAAACTGCTTGGTTACATCTTCCACAACTAAATCTTGTGGCGTATTGTCATAACACATGACAGCATGAATTGGAAGACTCCAAAATTTTGGATCACATACAGTAAATTTTCTTCCAGAATAGTACAGGTATTTGGGTGACTTTTTGAATGTAATGATTTCTTTATTCTTATTTTTTACATTCTGAGCATCTAATTTAAGTCTAGAAGTTTTCTCTTTCAAATTTGTGTCTATTACTGAAGTACCACATAGGTCATGGCTTTTGAGTAGGCATTCCATTTTATTATCCACATAATTTCTCCCTTCAGCAGGTTTGTTGGGGCTTTTGGCTTTATTTGTTGTCGGATTTGATTCCTTGGTTTTGGACTGATAAACAGTTTGACTTGCTCTATTTGAAGCTAATGTTTGAAAAGGAACGGTTGACCCTGGTTTAGTAGGACGATATTGAACTTCCCTCTGCAAACCTTTTCCTGAAGATTTTGTAACTTTGACAACAATGTTACTTGGGCAAGTAAAGAGTTTATTTGTTTTACTAGGCCAGACTGGTACATCACTGTTAGAAAGAACTGGTCCTTGTTCTGTTCCATAAAATGTATCATAAGCTAACCCTGTCGAACACTGAATTTGGATTCCTTGTGTAGAATTCTCTTCATCATTCAGTTCTAGAGGCTTCAAACCTGGAAACAAAACCAAATGTTTACTTTATCTTGTCCACCTGAGCATCTCAATCAAATTGTTTTTATACTGAATTCAGTTCAATCTGGAAAGTGACATAAAACTATATCTAATCCAGCCTGGGCAAACTTAAACAAAAGTCTAATTAAGAAAGTACTTTTACATTTACACACCATCATTGCTTATTAAAGAAAAACTCCAGACATTAAAACAATGTTCATGACATTGTATCAATATTCAATAAGTGATAAAGGCTATTACATTTTAAATTGGTAGTTATACAAGAATAGTGGTCCTAAATTCCTTCCTTCGTCCATGAGGGTGTGGATGGGGGTTAACAGAATATAGAATAATGGGCAAAAAATAAAGAATAGAAAATAATGAGGTGCTTAAATATAAAGGATAGAGAATAATGAGGTGCTTAAATATAAAGAATAGAGGATAATGAGGTGCTTAAATATAAAGAATAGAGGATAATGAGGTGCTTAAATATAAAGGATAAAGAGTAGAGAAAGATGGCCTAAAAAATAAAGAATACAGAATAAAGGACCCCCTTCAAGACCCTCATCCATATCTCTCTCACGAACCCAATTGTCTACTGTGTTTATACAATCCATCTCTCTCACAAACCCAATTGTCTACTCTGTTTATACAATCCTAACTTTTTTAAAAGTTTCATAGTAATTTTTCATAAGAAATGAACATATAATACAGTAGCAGTATTAATTTTATCCCCAAAAATATATTTAGTGTTGGCATACAAAATATTACAAAAGTCTGTTAGAGTTAGAATTGATCACCTGGCAAGCAACCAATAATAAACTGCTTCGCTGAGCACAGCTAGATACGCCCGCAGAGGTCCAACCCTGAACAGTTGGGGCAAAAATGGACACAATATTCAAGCTTCATTCAGGTCTGAATTTGGATTGTAATTAAATATTTGACATATTATATTCAATTAAAGATTTCTTGCAATACTTAGTAAATCTGTTGTCAGACTATAAACAAATAAAGTTCAATTAATTCTCAATGTCATATTAGAAATTTATGAAAATAAAAAGGGAGCTTACATCAATAGATATAAACAATTCACCAAAGTTTCATGAAAATTGGCGACAGCATTTTTGAGTTATTGTCCGAAAACTGGAAAATCACCCCTTTTTTAATGAATAAAACCCCATAACTCAGAAATGTAAAATGTAAAATTTATAAAATTCTAAAGGGAGCTTACATCAATACATACAAACAATTCACCAAAGTTTCATAAGAATTGCTGAAAGCATTTTTGAGTTTTTGTCTGAAAACTGGAAAATCCCCCTTTTTTTATGAATAAAACCCTGTAACTCGGAAACGTAAAATCTAAAATTTATAAAAATCGAAAGGGAGCTCATGTCAATAGATATAAACAATTCAACACAATTTCTTGCAAGTTGGTGAAAGCATTCTTGACTTATTGTCCGAAAACTGGAAAATCCCCCTTTTTTTAATGAATAAAACCCCATAACTCGGAAACGTAAAATCTAAATTTCATAAATAACGAAAGGGAGATCACATCAATAGATATAAACAATTCACTAAAGTTTATGCAAATTAGTTAAAGCATTTTTGAGTTCATGTCCAACATGTTGACGACGGACAGAGGTATACCATAATATGTCCCGTAAACGGGCGTAAAAAATAGTATTTCATACCAAGGTGTTTAAGGTTTTATTTCAAGTGAGTATGTATCTATTCTATTCAGTGATATTTGGGGAAAACCAACACATAAAAGTCATCTGCAACTATCTTACCCCTTATAAAAAACTTAACCAACACCCTTCTGAAAAAATAATATTTATTGTGGCCCTCCTAATCCCAATACGTAATAAAGTTTATATACATGTACATGCACTTTTCAGCTTAAGTATGCATTTTAACCCTTTCAAATCTCCATTCAGAAAATTGAAGGAGCTTTCACAATCACAGTTGAAATGTGTAATAATTTTTTTCTTATTTCCAACCATCAGTCTAAAAATTGCAATTTATCTCATTTCCCTTTTAGAATTTCTTTTAGAAAAAAATGGGACATGGGTTCCTATAGCAACATAATAAGGTCAAAAGCTGGTTAACACAATTGAAACTGATGAAGGATCATTACTTTTTGTATCAAAAAATTAGTCAACTGTCCACTAGAAACCCTGACAACAAACTAGTAAACAGATTTTTAAAAAAATTGTTTAAAATTCATTTTTCGACAGAAGTATGTCAGCAAGCAATTTCTGAGTTCCTGGTAATATACGATCACTAAGTATGTTTTACAAAATGTATAATCTAATTTACCATCATTACAAATGTTTATCCTTTTCATTGACAAAAAAAACCTCCAATAAAAAAGTAGCTATCTGTCCTGAATATCAGACAAAACTGGACTTTCCACTTTCATTGAATATACTAACTTGAACTTAAAAATCACACATTTATACTTCAATTCACTCTTATTTTTCCCCAAGACCAGACAGATAACACAATGAGACTATTTATGATGTGTAAAACAAAAAAAAGATCCCTTCAAAATAGAGAATTTTCATCTAGAGATTTAACAAAATAAGTGCAAAATGCAAGTATCTTCTTACAAAATTCAAAATGAAATCTAAAGAAGTAGCAAAAATACATTATAATAGTATAACTAATACAAAATAACAGGACTTTTTCTGAACACATTTGGTGAATTACTCAAAAGAAAAAAAATAACAAGCATAAAATAATTGAACTTTATAAAAATTTCATGACTTAATGTCAAAGGTCTATACTATATTCAATCTCGTATAAAATATCTTATAATAATGTCTATATCCAAGCTACTGTATATTTTTTGTACAAAATAGATAAGTATTGATGTCCATCTCACATGATCAGTTCAATAACAAGAACAGTCTATATTTTGTCTAGAATTTGTTCTATTTTCAGCCACTTCCTCATATGAAGGCGAGCTTCAGTCAAAACAGCCTGAAATCGTACCAGATTTTGTTTCCATTCCTCCTCTTCCTCTTCATCACCTTCAAGAGGAAAATGATGAAAAACTATCTCCCTTAGCATCCTTAACTTATCAGGATTAACCTTTTCTTTTCCTCCAAGCCCTCCAATGTGTCTGCTGTAGATCTCTCCTATTGAGAACGTATGTCTAAACAAATGTCTTGTAAATAAAGATTGCTTGGACTGACAGTGATCCAAGGCAAGTTTTATTGTCCTGTAATCAATATAGAGTGAGTTTTCCTTTATGGAAACAGATCCAAACTGCTTGGTTACATCTTCCACAGCTAAATCTTGTGGCGTATTGTCATAACACATGACAACATGAATTGGAAGGCTCCAAAATTTTGGATCACATACAATAAATTTTCTTCCACTAAAATATTTGCGTCTCTTCCATTGGATCTCTAAATTTCCATCCATGTTATCAGTTGTCTCTGAATTGACATTCACTGTTTTATCAAGAGTATCTGACTTCTTTTTGACTTGAAAGTTTCTATGCTTGTTTTTATCTTTTACATTTGTCTTCTGAGCATCTAATCTAGGTCTAGGAGTCTTCTCTTTCAACTCTGTGTCAATAGCTGAAGTACCGTATAGGTTGTGGCTTTTGATTGGGCTTAAAACAACAGATGCCTGCTTCAGTATGATTGGTGCTTGTTTTGTGAATAAAGACTTCTCCCCTGCTGCTCTCCTTTTACTAACAAAAGGTTTCTTTCTTACAGCAGATTTTGATTTCAGTGGACATTTCAGATTTCTTCCAACAGAATCTTTCTGCTTTCTGACAGATTTGCTTATTTTTGATGGGAGAGGTTTTGCTTTTGCTGATTGAACCTTTTGATGTACAACAGGTTTGGCTATTGGACTTTTATCTTTTCCAGGTGATATTACCTTTGTTGGTATTAGTTTTCCTACAATGGAAGGTTTTTTCATTCCTGAGGGGTTTTTGAAGGAATCATTTATTTTAACTTCTGATGTTATAACCCTCTTTCCAACGACATTAGCCTTCCTCACAGCCAGTGAAGAGGTAGTTATTTTAGAGGGGTAACCATCACTAGCAACTCTGCTCTTTTTCAATAATGCTGCTTTGTATTTTGACATTGTTGGAGTTTTTATCTTACTGACTTGTACAACCTGTGTGGATGCAAGGTTAAATTCCTTTTGTGTAGGAACATCAGTTAATGTATACCACAAGGGTTCTGCAACAATTTCCACTTTCACCTCTGGAGGAGCAGTGTTGTCCAATGATCCATGTGACAATTCTTCATAAGATTTTCCTAGGAAATTTTCTACCAAGTTAGTTTCATCACAATCATCTGGTGGCTGTGCACCTGGAATCGAAAATCAAATCGTAACTAATCTCTCTTCTGTAGAATATCTTTTTGTTGGAAATCTTAAAATCAAATACTGTAAATTGAGAAATTATATACAATAAATTTCACAGCATTATTTTCACTAAAAACTGTTATTCTCACAGTTTGTATCATCTTTAGTACACCAGAATCATATTATTACATTTGTGTAATAAATAATTTAAGAGATTCGTAGTTATATAGAATATCCTATCCATAATTGCTGGTTTATATCTAAGAACTCATCTTCATATCACAATTTTCTTAAATGTAATAAATGGCAATCAGGAAATAAATCTCTGTTCATACAGGATTCCTTTTTATGCCCCCCTCTCCCTATATTTTAAGTGTTAATCTTGTCCCTCTGTACATCCCAAAATTAGTTTTTGTTCTCTAACTTTAGTTTGACTCAACCAAATGTTATAAAACTTATACACAATGCCTATTACCACAAAACACAGATCAAGTTCGAATTTGGTGTCACTTTTACAGTTCTCTACTTATGTCCTTTTATTACATTATATGCAAATGGGGGCATCATCTGTGTCCCATTGACACATTCTCCATTTTTAAACAAAACAAAACCATTATAATTCCTTTTATAGCAGCTCAAGTTTTTTTAACATACTGTTATTAAATTTGCTTTGTATTTAGTAGGCAAAGTCAAAGTTTTTGAACTGGTTGTGAGATATTATACATTGAGACAAAAATCCATGTGCAATGGGTATAATAAAAATACGAATTGCCAGTATTGTCTAACAAATGTGACTGTTGGGCAAATCAGCAAATCAATTTCAAGGTACATGCAAGGAACTACCAAGTTCAAGACTAAGTATAAAATCTGTCCTTAATACTGATCACTTAGTAACAAAAGTGTCACAAAGATGAATGGATGAAATGTAAGGACTGACAGACAAGGTCATTGCAGTATACCAGGGTGGATAATAATCATTATAACTGAACTGAGAAAAATCAAACAGTATGATTTCAACCCCACCCCCTATTTATTTCATGATCATCTCATCCGTTAAAGATTTACGATTACTTTAATGTGTCAATCCTCAAATCTTAAAAAGCAACAATTTCAAGTTACCGGTTTCTTGTACGAAAAGGTACAGTACTTCAAGTACAGTGATGAAAATGGCCAATGAACATCATTACTATCATACCCTTACAAGTGGGCTAATTATAAGTACATGAAATCAACTAAAGTGATGAAAATGAAACTAATCATCTCAAGTTTTTGTAGACTTAAAGAAGGCCGATTATAAAAATTCATATAGTCCACTTCAAATAACAAGTACATGTATATCAAAACTGCTTTCTTAGTACATCTTTCAGTTGGATTACATTTTTATCTTTTTCTTTGTTAAAACATTTCCTGATTTTCAATCAGTTGTCAAAATGTGTTTATGTTATACTGTAAACTTTAGAAATATAATTTTAGTTTTTACATTATCATTTTTTTCTGGTCGTGTACAAAATATAAAAAATTCAAGCTTCTCTCCTAAGTCTAAGTACTACTAACTAAACAGTCTGCAAAACATTTACAATTGTTCCATAATAAGACTGACATCAAACCATTTTTGAATGAATGTATGAGTCTCTTCAACATTCAAGTTAAACCCATATATTATATGCTTCCATTGAAATTCTTGAACACTTTTCTCAACATTGAAATGTTTAAAGGTTTGTTTCTTAATAAGTTCAATCTTCACAGGACTTATTTCTTCTTTGTTTACTTTACAAACACCTCTGTTGTAGATTTCTCCAACAGTCAAAACAGACTTGAAGAGAGATTGAGCAAACCTATAGCTGCTATGTCTACAGGACTCTAGTGCAGTTTTTATAGCTTTATCACTGATCATGAATGATTCCGTAGCAGGAAGAAGGCAGCCAGAAACCTGTGATATGCATCTCAACCTGGCATTATCTGGCATACTGAGAATTCCAAAAACAGCCTGGAGTGGAATGCACCAAAATTTGGGATCCATTACTTTTAATGGATAACTAGTCAGCTGTTCCTGCAAGTTTTTGGTGTTAATCATTTCAGTTAAAGTATGAGAAACTTTCTTCTGATATTTCAAAGGAACTAATTTTTGCATGGTCATGTCTTCAGCATTGGATATCATGGATTGAGAATTTCTAGCTGAAGATTGCTTTGTTTTATGTATATGTGTAACATTCTTAGCTGGAATTAATTTTCCAACAACAGAAGCCTTCTTAGTAAGCCGAGTTAGTTTTTTAGCACCTACAGTTGGTTTTCTAACATTTACATTATTGTCTATGCATGAAAGCACTGCTTGTGAACCAATGGACCTCCTTGATCTGTTTTCTCTTGTGCGCAATGCATATTTTAACCTATTCATAAAAGGTTTACATGCTTTTTCTTTGGCCTTTCGTTTGTTGGAAGAAGTTTTTAAATTTGCATAATTTTTTAGTGGAGACCGTTTGTCTCTTGCATCATAAACATTTGAAATGATTGTTTCTTGCTTGTCAGCTGGTACAACAACTGCTTGAACAGTGCTTTCATTTACATTGACTGTATTAAAAGAATTTGTTTGACCCAGAACAATTTCATCAACTGCATGTGTTTGACCTTCCGTGGGACTTTCTGATATCTGACTAGAACTTGGGGCTTGATCCAAAGGCCCATAGAAAACTTCATATGCAGAACCTGCCAAGGAAATAACTTCAAATCCAAAATTTTCTTCTGACTTCTCTTCCTTTAACTGTACACCTGGAAACAAAACCAAACTGTAGATACTTCAAAATCCATTTACCAAAATTAGAAAATGCATAAAAAAAAGGATAAGATAGAAAAGAATCTTTGGTAATGTGATAATGCCTTTGCCATTTGATTATTCACTACACTTAACACAGAAAAATTATATTAGTTCAAAATTTGATTTTATTTATCTGCATGGTTGAATGGACACTGACTATTATTAAGTCCCTCCATCATGACGCTGCAGAAAAACATCCATAAAATTTACTTCAGGTACATATAAAGCAACAAAATAGTCCAGCAGGATAATTACGTTGAGGTCTGGGTAACACTGCTAGGAATAGTTTACCAAACAAGAGTGCTTATTGTATGTTGTCATTTTGGGGTCTTCAAAGCAGATCTTATTGAGTATTTGTTAAATATATTCATTAATATTCTAGGTTCTGGCTGTTTTATCTCAAGGTTGAAATTGATGTATACCCAAACCAAACATCATCTTTAATTGTTCAAAAAAAAAAAAACATGGCAAATTGCCAATAAGTTTTACTCCTCATCTTATAAATAAGAACTGTGTTTTAACTATCAAATCAAATACAATTGTGTGAGGATTGACAGACAAATCATCTGATCTATTGCAGAAAGTTATTTGATGGAAACTTGTGAAACTATCTGCAACTTTCCTTTCATTAATAATAAATAACATGCTGAGCTTACATGACATGTTGATTTTATGTAACATATTGAACTGTACTGATGCAAGTGAAACCGTTCAAACCCTCAACAAAGTTAAGTATAGCAAAAGAACCTTAAGAGAATGTGTCTTCATTGAGGTGTAAACAAACAAACCAACCATATTAATTTAGATGTAAGCAAATAAAACTGCAAGACAATCAATCAAATTTACTTAGAGAAAGCAAACAAAACTATAAGACTACAAAAGATGTAAACAAGCAGAAACATATTTTATTAGATGTAAGCAAAGAAAACAGTAAGACAACAATCATATTTATTTGGATGTAAACAAACAAAATATCAGTAAGACAACAATTATAGTCATTTGAGGATAAATAAATACTTCAGATGATGAGATTTTACACAATTGCACAGCGGATTCTAACATATACATATTTGCAAAAAACTATTTAAATCTGGTTTTCTTCTTTAAATAATTTAATTCTTCACTTTTGAGGATTTTAAAAATACTCAAAGTGCAGCTTATAAAAAGCTTTTTATAAAAAACAATGGGACACACTTCTACTACTTCATTTATAAAGGCTGATTATATTTTGTAACTGTTGACGCTAAAATTGATAGCATACCCCTTTTTCATTATATTCAGTGTGCATGTTATAGTTTGTACAAATTAAATATTTTTGCATTATTTAAGTTATTATTTAATTCATTTGTTTGATAGCTGTAGTTACTAGACAGCTATTGTCAGAATAGATAACCGAGAGCTGAAGCACAGATGAGCTTCAGACACATGGGATAACAGTTCATCATTGAAGACAATCTTCAATTGCACTTATATCCAATAAATTTCTTATGTACTTTCTTCCATACCAAACAGCTTTGTGTAAAGCAGTCACAATGATTTTCCAATCTTTATCCCTATCATTGGGTGAGCTAGGAAAATACTCAAAACAAATTCTTTCTAACGCATTCATTTTTAATGGACTAATTTTCCTGTTGACAACAGATGCAGAATGAGCTCTGAAGAATTTTCCAGAAACATTTCCATGATATATGTCTCCTATGGAACAGATATGACGGAACACAGTGGTGGCAAACCTATGCCGTTGTGACATACTGCTTGTCATGGCAAGGGACAATGTATCATCTGAGATAATAAACGGCTCAGCTGGTGTTGACAAACATACAAAATTGTTCATATTGTAATTTAATTCTTCTGGCTGATTTCCAATCAATGTTATTAATGGAAGATTCCAAAATTTTGGATTGAGGATTTTGACTTTGCCTTTTCTTTGACTTTGCGATTTGCATGAAAGTGATGGTTTATTTAATTTTGTTTCTAATTTATAATTTCCATAATCATCCGATACATAAGGATGTGCCAAATTTGATTGACTGGTATGATCTGGATCAAACTGGTCTCTTCCAAAGTCTAGTTGCTTTACCTGGGTATGTAGAAACTTCATTGGAACATAAGACTGCATTTCATCTGAAAACAAAATGTTTTCCACTTAAATTATTTATTTAAATTTTAAATTAAAAAAGAAACAAAGTCAAAATCCTATATATAAAAAAGAAGATGTGGTATGATTGCCAATGAGACAACTCTCCACAAGAGACCAAATGACACAGAAATTAACAACTATAGGTCACTGTACAGCCTTCAACTATGAGCAAAGCCCATACCGCACAGTCAGCTATAAAAGGCCCGAAATGACAATGTAAAACAATTCAAACAAGAAAACTAACCGCCTAATTTATGTACAAAAAATGAACGAAAAACAAATATGTAACACATAAACAAACGACAACCGCTATAGTCTGCTGCTTTTAAAAAATTAAAATTGCTACTAGTTGTAACTTCCTTGCCAAAGTTGACAGGCAGTTTTGGTTATTCTGTCTAAGCTCTTTTTGGACCTAAAACTTCCAAAACCTATTGGTTTTTTTCTTCCTGAACTATTGGTTTAAGTTGAAGGTTATTTCAGAAAACATGCATCATGCACATTCAAATATGTATCATATATTTATATCAAGGTTTAAATAAATTCCAACTCCATGTCTCGCTATCATTCCATCATATGTACTTTTTCTTGTTCAATTAGGAAAATAGTGTAGTTGTGTCAATTCAGCAATGTCCATTAAAGATCATTAAACAAATTTTTACAAAATAAAGATTACAAACTTTGATCTAAAATATGGCATACAAATTCCAGCACTCAACTTTTCTAGGCGAGACCAAAAACATCAACACTGCTGAAATATCATATCTGTTTTCAAGATGGATTCCTCTTCACTAAATGTATATAGATTTTCAGATAGGATTCTTCTTAGAACAAAGATCATTCATTTTCAGAGACACATCTCACTCTACTAAATATCTAAAGGCTATCAATAATAAATCACTTTTCAATCAAAAATGTAGAACTTTCAATAATGCAATCGCTTTTATCCAAAAATCAAGACATTCATGTATCAATGATGCAACCGCTTTCATCCAAAAATCTAGACCTATCAATGATGCAATCCCTTTGAACCAAAAGTCTAGACTAATCAATGATGCAATCCCTTTGAACCAAAAATATAGACCTATCAATGATGCAATTCCTTTGAACCAAAAGTCTAGACTAATCAATGATGCAATCCCTTTGAACCAAAAATCTAGACTAATCAATGATGCAATCCTTTTCAACCAAAAGTCTGGACAATCAATGACAAAAATCTTTCAACTTAAAATCTTCTGATTTTCAGTGATGAATCCCATTTCTAATAACATGCAAAGACTTTCAGTACTGAAATTTTATTAGATTATACTTTAATTTCGTCAAACAAAAATGAAATTGAGAGTACATATCACAGTCACACAGCAAGTTACAATCACATAACAATTAAGTCATTACAGTAAGAACATGAACCTAATTAAAATTCATTATCAGACCATTCTATTTTAAGCAATCCCTTGCATGTTGGCAATGGGACTGACATCTAGATAATTTTGAACGAATTTTTCAACTGTCCACAATGCTTTATGTAAGGCAGAAATAACAGTTTTCCAATCTTTTTCCTCCTCTCCACGCTGTGATGGGTAATACTGTCTACAGACAAATTGGATGGCCTGAAGTTTTACTGGAGAAATTTTACCCTTAATAACATTTGGTACAAACACTTTTCCTGTAATATTGCGACCATGAGCTTCACCAATAGATATAATCTGGCGAAAAATGGCAACTGCAAATTTATGCCTCTGAAGCTCACAGGTATTAAGCGCATGTAAAATTATTTCAGCTGGAATTTTATAATCTTCAGTTGATTGTGGCAGCAGGGTAAAATTATTCAATGAACCAGTAAAATCCTCCTGTTTACTCCCCATAAAAGATTTCAAAGGAATTGACCAAAAGGAAGGATTATTGACAACCACTTTGGATGGCAAGACTTGTCCATGTTGAGGCTGCACTGATGACCAATTTGTTTCTGTTGGTATCTGTATGCCACCTGAAAACAAAGATTACATGTGTGCATGCTCGACTCTCAAAATATGAACAAAGAATTACTTTTTTTGCTAATAAGCCACTGGGCACTAAATCCTGAATCATGTTTCAATATATACAGCAGTATATACATCCATTAATCACAATTTTTACATCTCTTCCATTTGTGAAGTATTTAATTTCTCTACAGAAATAGTTTTATCATTCAGTTTCGTTACAAGCTTTGGTGCACAATTATATTTATATTTCAATCATTTTAAAAAACAACTTTTCCAAATAACTAATAGTTGTGTCCTTAGATTTTTGAAAGTGACAACAACATACCCAACACTTTATAATTTTTCACTTAAAAAGGTCAATTTCATTGACAGAAGTAATCTTTTGTAGTTTTAAATACTAATTAACTCTGCACCAACAAGTTTTAAATACTATTTAACCCTGTATCACTGACAATTACAACTAGCTTCTTTTCTACACATGCAACAAATACAACTTTTGATTCAAGTCAACAAAACCTAACATGCCTACAGCTTGCATGCTTTATCACTTGAAACCATGATTTGAATAGATTTGAAGAAAACCATAAGCTCTACAATCAAATCCAGGAAAATTATCTCACTTTTTGTAAACGAGTCATTTATAAATAGATTTAATATACTGTACCAAACATTTCAGGGTTGTTAGCCAAGTAGTAATTTGTGAAGATTTTAAAAGTTTCTATATATAATCTAACATCCATGTCTGGAATAGTTTTCTTAAAAAAAAAACGCTTAAAAGATTGATTTTTATTTGGCACTCTATAACAATAAATTGTAATACTACAAAGTATTTTTTTTCAGATTAAGACTCTTTGAAAGTTAGAAATGTCTCTACTTGTTACTTTCATTTGGATTTGTTTTTGTGTTTTCAAATGAAAGTATATCAGATCTTTGTTGTTCAATATCATCATCTCTTTTATCAGTATTATAATTTCCTTGAAAAGGTATTACGTTAGAAACAACCTGTTCCATATGTCTAGTGAAATCCTCATCAAAAAACCTTTCACTCATCATATTTCTCTCAAATTGTCTACTATACTGGAGAGGTGCAGGTGAAAGGTCAGACAATAGTCTTGTATTTTTACCACCTTCTAGTGGATTGATTGTACTATGAGGAACTTGAAATGTTGAATACATCAAAGATGTTTGCTTATCAGGTGTCATCTGATTGCTAGGCCTAACTGTACTTGCAGAAATTCTGTGAACTCCAGAACTTTGGACTAACGATGGCTTTGGGCTTCCATCTTCTTGAAAATACAGCTGGTGAAACATTTCATAGCAATTGAAACCCATCCCTTGTTTACACAGTGGAATATTACACTTTTCACATTTCTTTCGTGTGTACACAAACCAGCCAGCCCTAGTTTTTCGTTTATGAGCCTGGCACATGAAACAAAGCTTTTTATCACATCTGACCAGTAAATGCCCCAATGTCTCCCATTTTGATTTGTATACAGCTGAACTGTGCGACTGTAAACCATAACTGTCAGCAGGAAGTTGGCATGTGAGCATATCACGAAGATTAGAAGAAACTTGGCCGCCTGAAAACAAAGAGAAAGAATTATTCTGAATCTGCCAACAAGGTCCTTTGGAAAGATCTCTTATATACATGTGTATCATTAGAGACATATAAATAAAACATTCTCTTTAGTGCAACATGTGGCATACACTCATCCATAACATTGGACTGTTGTTTAAATACAAAGAAAACTTTAGTAGTTGGCAGATTCATTTTAATCCCTCTCTTTGAAAACTCTTGTTTTGTATTATCCCCAATCAGATTGCAGAAAACACTATTAAGTAACTACATAAAAAAGCAAATTCCTTTCACAGTGAGATGACTTGTCTGCTCAGTTAGAATAGGGAGTCCCAGAAAGTTGACAGGACTTTCAGCAGACTTAACTTTTAAGTTTGAAAGTTTAACAAGAGTGCACACGCTGAAATGTCTCGCCTTCTTTACTAATCATTGATATTATGTTGATTGTCCTAAATATAAAGCTTTATTACAACTGTCACATAAACTTAACATTAACCAAGTAAACTAAACATTGACCAATGAACCATGAAAATGAGGTCAAGGTCAGATGAACCATGCTAGGCAGGCATGTACAGCTAAAAATTCTTCCATACAACAAATATAGTTGACCTATTGCTTATAGTTTAAGAAAAACAGACCAAAACACAAAAACTTAACACTGACCAATGAACCTTGAAAAATGAGGTCAAGGTCAAATAAAACCTGCGTGACTGCCAAATAAATCATAAAATATTTCCATACACCAAATATAGTTGAACTATTGCATATATAGTATTAGAAAAAAAGACCAAAACTCAAAAAACTTAACTTTGACCACTGAACCATGAAAATGGAGTCAAGGTCAGATGACACCTGCCAGTTGGACATGTACACCTTACAGTCCTTCCATACACCAATTATACTAGACCTATTGCTTATAGTATCTGAGATATGGACTTGACCACCAAAACTTAACCTTGTTCACTGATCCATGAAATGAGGTTGAGGTCAAGTGAAAACTGTCTGACGGGCATGAGGACCTTGCAAGGTACGCACATACCAAATATAGTTGAACTATTGCATATAGTATTAGAAAAAAAGACCAAAACTCAAAAACTTAACTTTGACCACTGAACCATGAAAATGAGGTCAAGGTCAGATGACACCTGCCCGCTAAACATGTACACCTTACAATCATTCCATACACCAAATATAGTAGACCTATGGCATACAGTATAAGAAAAACAGACCAAAACGCAAAAACTTAACTATAACCACTGAACCATGAAAATGAGGTCAAGGTCAGATGACACCTGCCAGTTGGACATGTACACCTTACAGTCCTTCCATACACCGAATATACTAGACCTATTGCTTATAGTATCTGAGATATGGACTTGACCACCAAAACTTAACCTTGTTCACTGATCCATGAAATGAGGTCGAGGTCAAGTGAAAACTGTCTGACGGGCATGAGGACCTTGCAAGGTACGCACATACCAAATATAGTTATCCTATTACTTATAATAAGAGAGAATTTAACATTACAAAAAATCTGAACTTTTTTTTCAAGTAGTCACTGAACCATGAAAATGAGGTCAAGGACATTGGACATGTGACTGACGGAAACTTCGTAACATGAGGCATCCATATACAAAGTATGAAGCATCCAGGTCTTCCATCATCTAAAATATTAAGCTTTTAAGAAGTTAGCTAACGCCGCCGCCGCCGCCGGATCGCTATCCCTATGTCGAGCTTTCTGCGACAAAAGTCGCAGGCTCGACAAAAATCCACTTCAGAGTGAAAGTTTAGAACAAAACAAGGTATATTCATAGGATAATAACATATGTATTTGCCACTGGCCTTTTAGCATCGCCCCAACAATCAGTCAGGTGTTTGATCAATGACTATTAATATGATCAAAAAGGTGATGTGTGGTATACGTTTTTTGGGGGGAGACCAGAACAAATTGAAGAAAATAACCAAAAGACATCTCGAGGACAATATATAGTCTTTAAACAAGAAGTGTCTATACATTGTCATCTCTTCACTCTAAGGAGCAGAAATAAAAAAGTTTTGAATCAATCAAACAAAGTATCAAAGTCAGAAAATTAATTAATTAAGATACATTATTAAAACATGATGATGAAGTGGGACTTATTCAAGGGATAAGTCCTAAAGTATGAAACAGAGATGTGTGGTATTATACCACAATGACAAGACTGCAACTAAACAGCATGAAAAACCAGACATTTACAGGTCAACCTGGTCTTCAACACTACATGTTTCTACATAGATACATTACTTTTTTTTTATTCATAAGTATCAAGCTGAAGCTCTATTAAACGACTTTCCAATTTTATTTTTTGTAATCTATGATTGGTTGCAATTTATCTGGGAAATAAAATGCTCCGCTGGGGCGCAGCTTGATACGACCGCAGAGGTCGAACCCTGAACAGTTGGGGCAAGTATGGACACAACATTCAAGCTTGATACAGCACTGAATTTGGATTGTAATTAAATATTTGACACAGCATAGGTTTCTGACACAGAATGAAAGTGGTCTAAGAACTTAAAAATTTTCAATTTACCTATTCATACATGTGATGGACTGTGAAACTCAGATCAGGAGATTGGGAAATTTTGGTCAGGAGATTAGGACTCAGATCAGGAGGTTTTTAATCGACATTAATTTTGTTGTAAATGTAACCGTGTGCTGTAAAAATGGTCTTTTAAAGTGTGTTTTCTTCAACTTTCCAACCAATTTATTATGTTTATAGTACCCTTGTACTTATAAAGTTTCTCCATCTTTATATTCTACATGTTCAATCTAACATTGTTTTTTCCCAGTATGTTCTTTAAATTTTTTACTTCATATTCTATAAAACAATCATTGCAACCAGAACATTTGTTTAGCTGTCTGCAAATAGTTTTTATTTTTTTTTTTTTTTCTCTTGCAAATAGTTTTTATTTGCAAACTCAGAAATTCATTCTATCTGTGAAGTTAGGGTCATAGTTATTATATAAATTTAAATTTAAGCCTTAAAAGGAAGTATAGAATCCTCAAATAATTTTCAAATTATTATTTTTTTATTTGTCCTAAGACATTTAAAATCATTTAATAACCATCCTTTTATGATTATTTGTTCAATTTATATTTTATTTATATTCTTTTAAAAATGTTCATTATTAAAAGGAAAGTAACTTAAAACAGGATAAATCAAGGGAAGTAACCCAATAAATACACAGTTTTTGTTACACAACGGCAGTTAGCCTGAGGTAAAAATCGTTGCTTACCAGTATGTTTGACACCCAAGCTGACAAGTGAAGCCATATAATTATGCATGTTAATTGATTTACAGGTAAAATATAACTTCAGGTAATGTCAGTTACACCAGATGCCTGAGATGTTATGTTGGGCAGAAATTTTTCATTCATGAAAAATTTCATACACGGGATTTTTTCAACGGGAGGGGGGAGGAGACCCCTGAAAACGGGATTATTGTACTCCCGTCGGGAGGTTCACATGTATGCCTATTCAAACCATATCATTATTATTTGCTTTTATATATAAATCAGAAATAACCAATTTAAAATGGAAAATGTTAAAGAAAAAAAAGGAAAAAAAAAAATCCCCCCCCCCAATTTTTTGAACCCCCTTATGATTCATCGCCCCCAAACTCAATCCCAGCTTTCCCTTTGTGGTATGGTACCTTGCAGTACAATTTCAGAGAGATTCATACACTTGAACACAAGTTATTGTCTGGAAACTAGAAAAATGCTTGTTTTTTGGCCCCTTTTTGGCCCCAAATTCCTAAACGTTTAGGGCAATTACCCCCAAACTCAATTCCAGCTTTCCCTTTGTGATATGGAACCTTGCAGTACAATTTCATAAAGATCCATACACTTACACACAAGTTATTGTCCTGATACTAGAAAAATGCATGTTTTTTTTTGCCCTTTTATGGCCCCTAATTACTAAAATTTTGAGGGAAAACCCCCAAAATCAATCCCAGCCTTCCCTTTGTGATATGGAACCTTGTAGTACAATTTCATAAAGATCCATACACTTACAAACAAGTTATTGTCATGAAACTAGAAAAATGCTTGTTTTTTGCCCCTTTTTGGCCCCTAATTCCTAATATTTGGAGGAAATTACCCCAAAAATCAATCCCAGTATTCCCTTTGTGATATGGAACCTTGTAGTACAATTTCATAAAGATCCATACACTTACAAACAAGTTATTGTCATGAAACTAGAAAAATGCTTGTTTTTTGCCCCTTTTTGGCCCCTAATTCCTAAAATTTGGAGACAATTACCCCCAAAATCAATCCCAGCATTCCCTTTGTGATATGGAACCTTGTGGTACAATGTCAGAGAGATCCATACACTTACACACAAGTTATGTCTGGAAGTTACAAAAATGCTTATTTTTGGCCCCTTTTGGCCCCTAATTCCTTAACTGTTAGTACCATAACCCCCAAAATCAATCCCCACCTTCCTTTTGTAGTATTGAACCTTATGGTAAAATTTCAATGAGATCCATTCACTTAAACTAAAGTTAGAGTGCGAAAACTAATGTGTATTCGGACGACGACGCCGGACGACGACGCCAACGCCATACCAATATACGACCACAAAAATTTTTTTGCGGTCGTATAAAAACACATGGAAAAACCCAACACAAACAAGTTGCTATAAAACACGAAGATTCTTGCTGAGCCACAAAGCATAAAAAGAAAATTCTATTCAATGTGTAATTCATTTTTTAACTGGTCTTAGATCAGAGCACAGCCATGTCAAATCAGGTTGTGCTTTCTTCAGCATCTTATGATAATCATTGTAACAGTCCCGTTTGCCACTACACAGTGGCACATCACATGCATCACAACAGTAATAGGATCTGACATTCCAACCACAGCTTGTTCTATTTCCCATGATTTTACAGTATACACAGTATTTTGCCTTTGTGTCAGCATTATACACAAGACAATGAAATTTTGGTTTTCCGTCATATTTCCCACCCTGTTCAGAAGCAAGATTATCATCAGTGACAATAAATGGTAAACTTTCTGACACATCCTGACATTCAAGTACACTAGTCCCCATTAGATATGGTAAATTTTGACTTTTCTGTACAGACCACTCAACTGGCTGATCTACCACATTATGTTTATAACCATGTGAATTTTTTTCAAATTCTGTGGAAATACTATCATGAAGTTCCTGTGTTAACTCGTGTCCAAAAGAAGCTCGATCTTTGCCCTGGTACCCTGCAAGAAATGAAATTTACAATGTAAGGTACCAGAACTTACATATTGTTGGCAATTCATTAGGAAGCCGTTCAACTTTGTAAAATGCCAACTATCAATATATATCATATATCCAGGAACACAAGTCTGATGTTGTAACTAACACCTTAAAATTAATACGACTGTAGACTGTAGACCCCAGTATTAAACCAGAAAACCAATATTTCACAAATGAAGTTTGAAAGCAAGAATCAAGAAATATTCAAATAAACTGCTTCGCTGAGCGCAGCTGGATACGCTCGCAGAGGTCCAACCCTGAACAGTTGGGGCAAAAATGGACACAATATTCAAGCTTGATACAGGTCTGAATTTGGATTGTAATTAAATATTTGACATATTATAGGTTTCTGAATAAATGTAGTCAAAGAACTTGAAATTGGTTATATGAATTGAATTTATATTCAATTAATGATTTCTTGCTGTTGTACAATACACTGTGCTGTTACACAATACTTAGTAAATCTGTTGTCAGACTATAAACAAATAAAATCTTATAACACAGAAACGTAAAATCGAAAATTTATAAAAATCAAAAGGGAGCTTACATCAATAGATATAAACAATTTACCAAAGTTTCATAAAAAATGCTTTCAGCATTTTTGAGTTATTGTCTGAAAACTGGAAAATCCTTTTTGTAATGAAAAAAAACCCATAAATCGGAAAAGTATAGTCTAAAATTTATAAAAATCAAAAAGGAGCTCATGTCGAAAGAAATAAACAATTCACCAAAGTTTCTTGCAAATTGGTGAAATTGTTTTTGAGTTATTGTCAGAAAACTGGAAAATCCCCCCTTTTTTAATGAATAAAACCCCAAAACTCGGAAACAGTACATCTGAAATTTATAAAAAAAACAAAAGGGAGCTCACATCAATAGATATAAACAATTTACCAAAGTTTCATGCATATTGGTTAAAGCGTTTTTGAATTAATGTCCGACATGTTGACGACGGACGGACGGACAGACAACGGTATACCATAATACGGGTGTATAACAAAAACAAAACATCCTTTCCTGAAGTAAATCATGAAAGATCTTACACTTTCGGGCTATTTCAACTTGGAACATATGTCTAACATAAGTTTTCATTTTACCATCCTTTTATATTTTGATATTAAATAATTTTATCCGTAACATTCAGTTAAGTTTTTTGTGTGTATGTATCAGAGTGATAATGGTTATTCCAGCAACACACATTGTGAGCACAGAAATCACATCAAACGTTTTTTTCTTTCTTTTTTTTCTCTCTCCAATACATTTATATTTGCAAATATATAGTTAAAGCACATTTACTATTTTCAAAGTGCCTGGTTACCCTGGTATTGAAAAAAATTGACAATTAACATAATTCAACATTTTATTCTAAAATACCAACACTGACATATCTAAACAAAGATACATAAATAAATATAGCACAAAGACGAAAACATGCATATAAAAAAGGATTTCTGTTATGTTCTAAATATATCCAAGTGTCTTGTTTCAGGCAGTCAACTAATAACAGATATTGTAAAAATTGCAAAAATTTGCTGTCCCTGAAAATGTTCAGATTCAATGTTACAACTTATATTTAACTTGATGTATGAATAAAGACTGGTAGGAGGTAATGTTCATCTATCGTTTTTGAATTATCTAACTTCAGAGCAATGTCTTGAAGAATTTATTTCAAACAAGATAATTTTAGAAGACCAACCATCAGGGATCATTTTTTTTTGTAATACAAACAAAGAATGCTCATCACTAACAATGTATATTAATAACTTTAAAAATTGCACATGAAAATTAAATTTATTTTTATTCATTTTGACTTGTCAAAATCTTCATATTCCAAAGGTAAAAAAAATCGTATATTGAACAGTCCATCCAGTAGATATATGTAACTTAGTAAAAAAAAATGTTTTATTGTAAGTACTCTTCCTGTCACAACTTATTACATCTACAATTAAATTGCAAAAAAGTTGCCCTGAACAAATATTAACTGGCCTTGTGTCTGAAGATCTCTATCCTAGCTGCAGATGTTGTTCAGATACAAAAGTTTTTTTCTTCCTGAGTTTGATATAAATTTACATAGGAGTAATACATTGAAGACATGGGTCAACGAAACTAACCTGCCATACGTAGTCAATTAATAACACACAGTCATGTTCTATATGATGAGGTACATGATTTAAATTAGGAAACCTAAGTTACCAAAGTGGTGAAAATTAAAATTGAAGTTGTTTAACCATACTTTACGTTTAAGAATTGATGCAGATTTTGTTTGTTCTGTCACACAAGATGAACTGTTAGCTACTGCTCATATCTCACTCGACAAAAAAATGTGACCAAAATTTCAAATAAGTGGGCAACATTTTAAGATATAATATTTCCCTAACAGGAAGTTTAATATTATGGAACTGAAAATGTATCACGTTATTGTATATCCAGATAAAGCTTGGTGCAATAAATCAAGAAGCAATGACTTGTATTTGCTAAGAAAATTGTGACAGAAATGTGTAATGGACAGACGAAGGTAAACCAGTTACCTCCCTTTCTTTGAAACTGAGTTATTACAAAGTCTGATAACCAGACTACATGTAACTACACTAAGTAATCTTTATGAATCAACACTGCTTTGCAGACAATACAATCAAATCTTAACTTTAGTAAACAACATTAGCAAACAAAATGAGTATTTTCAAACATAAAACAAAACAAAGGGGCATAAATAGGGAAAGAGGGATTTCCAATACATTTTCATGCATCTTTTGTCACGATTATTAACACCTTTTTAAAGTATAGTGAATACACAAAACACATGCAAGTTATACAATTACATATTATTATATAAGAAACGTAAACAAAGCCTTGTTATCAAAAGACTTCTGTGTCCAATTTAAAAGTTTTTAAAAGCTGTACTTCATCTCAATGGTCTCAATGCAGAAAGTGAGGCATGCATTAGTGGTCTAATCTATAACCAAAATGTGAATAGGTTATACTGATATGTTGGAAGTTTAATCAAGTAACCAGGCTTTATTCAAACAAAATGAAATAAGATAGTAATGGCTATATTGCTTCCAGCTTGTTTATAAAATTTTAAAATCTTAAATCCCACAATTATGTACTTTGTACACATGTATGCATCAGCTACCCATTGGAAGAACACAAGGTTCTTTTAAGTCAAAAGCTATAGTATCCTGAATACTTATTATTTTACATAAAGTACTCTTTAGAAAAATTGGAATTTTGCCATTGTGCCAATAAAATAAAAATTATATTAGACAATTTAACACCAGGTAAGGAAGACCATGTACACCAGTAAGTTTTTATGTGACATCTACTTAAATTTCTAGTACAAATTACTGCTGTTCCTATAGAAATTATTAGCTTCTTTTACTTTATAAAATAAATGTTCTTTCACTGCAAATGTCATTTTTTTTTTAAATTAAAGGCTTCAAACTGTTGTGATTTTTCAATATATGAAATTTGTATATATGACTATTTTCAAGAATTTTATTGAAATCAACAAAGATTTTAACTCAGATGATTGAAGACCTTATCTCTAATCTTTTATACTATGTGTTTGTCACAAGCAAGGTAGAAAAGTATGAAAAGAAAACCTTCAGGAGTCTTCTGGTTTTTTTTTCATAAAAAGAGTTTCATAAAATGGCAAAACTAAGAAACACAAATCTACAAAAAAATAAATTATAATGCCTTCAGGATGTACCTGTATCATTTATTGGAACAACGTGTCAAAAAATAAATATGGAAGATTAAAAAAATAATACTTGGCACATAATATGTAAAACATGGAGCATTTTATAAATTATTATGTCTGTCAAAATTTGATCAATGTGGCAATAACATTTTAACAAATAGGTACATTGAAATATTTTGGGGACTGATTCATTTAAAACCTATTCCTGCTTCAAGTATGTTTTCAATAAAATGCCCTTTTTTTTGTCTATGATTTAGCTGAACACATTAAATTTGTTTCAATAACAACATATTACAACAAATATTCTTGTTGGTTATTAGGTGAGTAATTTTGTTCTTCTTCAGGGTTTAATTTTTCATCTTTAGTTTTTGGCAAGATTCCTTGTTCGATTTTCAGAGGTTCAGAGTTATTTCTATTTTTATCATTTCCAGTTTCAGGTTGACTGGGACCATTTGTGTTTTTTGGTGAGACAGTTATATGTGACTGCTGGTAAATTCCACGACTCTGATCCAAACTCTGTTGACCACTGTCATCTGGGTCCAACATTCCCCCATATGCCTGAAGTTGATCAGCAATGGCCTGTGTCATCATTGAGGTAAATTCTTCATATATTGCAACATTTTTAACTCCTGGGTCATCTACTTTGGCACTTTTACGAGGTTTTTTTGGTGTTTGACTAGCAGTTGCTTCCTTTAAAGTTTTCAGCAACATCTTTGGTGACAAATCTGGTTGTTCCATTCTTAATTCATGATACCTTACAAAACAATCCTTCTTTCCTTTACAAAGACATACATCGCAGGCCTCACATTTATAGTAAGATTTTATAGCCCATCCCGATTTTGTCTTAAGACGGAGTATATTACAATAAGCGCAAGCTCGTTTATGGCCAGTGATGTGAACTAATTTGTGACCTGGCATAAACTCTATCTCTTGATCATTGGGGTCTTCCGACGGTTCCTCCTTCCAACCTGGATACTTCTTAGCTTTAGCACAGGCAGGCATTGGCTTTGTTTTTAAAACTGGCTTGTTGGGAGCTGAAAGAATAAAGAGAGGCTAGTGTTAGCTTTACTATTACGTTCACAATTAAAAGTTTCGTGCAAAAAGAAATTTATAATCTTGCTCAAGGTATCACTAAAACATTTAATGAAAAGAATTTGAAATTTGAAATTAACACAGCCTCTCTTTATTGTTCAGTACTTTTAGCAACAAATTATATGCTGCTATTAAATGGCTATTTTGTACCTAAATAGTGCCAAGGTGTTCTCAATAGTTTTAGTGAAACCAGGAGGAATAGAAGAACACTTAGGCAGTATTTAAAAAAATAAAACAAACAACATGCAATTTCTATCATAAATTTTAACATGCCAACTGTATTTTTGTGTCAATATGTTTGGTGTGTTGGTGTTTTATTAGATTGGTTTTCATATTTATGTCAGGTTTACTACAAAATAGAAATAATTCTGTTCCATTATTAAAATTTCCCTCTAGTTTATGGATGTAGTCCATTGCAACCTTGTATATATATATATGCACTGCCAATTCAAAATTAGCACGAGTCTGCAAGCCTAAATTCTGTACATTGTAGGAAACAATGCTCAGGCTTGATTTTCAAGTAACTTTGCAAGACTGCTTGGTTGCAAGGTCAATTGTTAACATCGCAAAACCTTATATAAACTAGATTTCAAAACAAAATTTAGTTTTGCAACTATTGTATAACTTCTACTGCAAGTTTTTCCAGTTTCATAGTTAACAGCTAAGGGATTTATTATACAGCCTCACTAAACCCAAAATTGAACATAAAGTTCAGACTTCTTAATTTTGTATTCTTAATGAATCGGACAAACATGAGGGCCAACTGCCTATCAACCTAAAAAAAAAAAAAAAAAAAAAACTGTTCAAAGGGAAGTAAGTCAATGAAGATTTATAACAAGTCTTTTCAAGTAAAACCTAAGAATATCAATTCAAAAAAATAACCCATTTTCATCTTTAATATAAATTATTTAAAAACAAGCTAAAACAAACATCACAACTATTCATTTTGAACTAAGAGACGATTCTATGCAAATACTGTAGAACAGAGCAGGAACAACATTATATTCTATTCAAAAATTGCATCATTCAATTACATCGCATGATATCCTTGATTGTCATTCAATAATTACACCCAAAACGGGTCAAATCCAGTGTAACTGCATATGCATCAATAATTTCACAAAAACATCAAAACGTGTTCAATTTAAATTTCTGGTCATGTAGAAATTTCATATTATAATATTGTAACTTGATCAACACTTTCTTTTGATCAGTGACACGTTCAATTTTAATTTCTGGTCATCTAGAAATTTCATATTATAATATTGTAACTTGATCGACACTTTCTTTCGTCAGCTTTAATGTAACCGTAGTCAGAGAAAGAATTTCTAATGCCCTTGTCAATAGCAACCACACACTCTCGCCACGCTTGAGGGTATAATGCAGGATCAGCAACAGGGTAATAGGCAAATACAATGCTTTCAACCTTTTCCAATTTTTCAGTGATAAGTGGAAGTTTGCCTCTCCGACCAAAACAATTGTGATCTTTCAATTCAGGATCAGTAAAATAGTGCCTAACAAGTCTCCAAGCAAAATTTTGACGAGAAACGGCATTAGTTAATATTTCTTGTATTATTTGTTCCTCTTCAGGTTCAACACAGTCAGGCCTATGTTCAAAGTTTAACACTTTCACAGGAATTGCATCATCAACAAAATATTGAATATCTCCGCAGTCCTCTTCTACCATTATTGTGTCTCGATCTCGTGATGTCATCATCTTGTATCTGAGTGGATCAATTTTGTTGTGTCTGTTACCATGGAGACCTGCAACAGCACACAACAAAATGATCACCCATGTGTAATTTTAAAATGGTTATTATCTAAGGTTTTTAGGTTTTTTGTTGTTTTTTTTCTGAACAGGAAACAAAATCATTCATACTTTTTTTTTTAAAGATTATGTTTTAACCTTTTTTATCTTCCATTTCTTTATTTAAACTTTAATCTTTTTTTTTATTAGTGTGGCATCTCTACCATCATTATATCCAAAGATGGATTGCTTCAATCAATGTCAAGAGCAAGAATATAACTTCCAATTCCCACTAATTGTATAAATCACTGATCAAAACCATATTAGAAACTACAATTCCATGATAAAGAACCATTTCAACCAGAATCCACATAACCAGTCAATTGTTTAGCTCTCTACAAGTTTAAATAACTTCACACGATTCAAAGCTTCAATGTTCCAAAGTCAATTCAAATATATGAATTAACATTCAATTTATTTTCCATGTCTAGTTCTTTATTCCATTTTTCAGTTATATATTTTCATGGGACTTTTGTTTGGTGTGTGTGGACCTACCTGTTTAGCATTGCCTTCACAACTCTGCCAGGTTTTTGATTGAAGTCTTTAACTTTTTATTACCATTTCAATTTACTCTCATTTTTTATACCAACATGTTCATCCATATTGAAATAACTGAAGTTAATAAATATTATATGTTTGTGTCTTCATAAAAAAATAAATATTCTGCATAAAACCATGAATTCCTTTACTCAAATGTGTGAAGAAAGATTAGAAAGTCTGGCAGATTTAAGAAGGCAATGCTTTTAATCCAGATGATCTCCTTTCTCCAGCTTTTCTCAGTTGAAATTCTCCTTTTTTAATCATCAATATATATACAGATGCACAATAAACAAAAAGGTATCTTGATCTGACCATTTTAATATAATTCAAAAAAGAAAATTTACATTTTTTTGTAGTTCACTAGTTCAGAAAATCAATGTAATTAATTTGTAACTTATATACAAGTCTCATTTCAAACTGCTGTTGAATGTGAACACAAAACAAATAATTATAGAAAAAAGGACACAAAAAGTGCTGAATAACTTCTATGAATCTTAAATCTGAATGTAATTTGCAAGGTGTCATTTAAACTAGTTTATCTGAATCACCTCTTCACTTTTGGGATTTTCGGATCTTCTTAGAGCACAGTTAATATGTTTAACGACTAACTTCGTCCATGCTTTGGGATTTGTGACTTCTGGGTAAAAATAAATGACGTATCGATATAAATAGCCAAGTCGATAGGTATCAAGGGCATGTTTATGCAACCTGCTTCCCCCATAATATGAATAGAAACGACAAAGGTATTCATCTGTAAAAAGTTCTGGAAATAGCCTCTCCAACAAATGCTTAGCAAAATTTCCTGGGCTACATGATTTATTAAATTCAGTTATAAGGTCAGCATTTGAAATTCTGTTTGGAGGCTCAATATCTGAAAACTTGAAATCCAACTCTTCCAAACGTTCTTTAGTGAATAGAAGAGATCTTTTCGAATTCTTATTTCCACAGAAACTTTCCATTATGGGAACTGGCTCTGTTGATGTCAACAAAACAGGACGTAGCACATTTGGGATTCTCCATGTATCCTCATTTTCAGTTGTGCAAGTTATCACCTCTGGTTTAATGGGTCGAGATGCTTAAGGAAAGAATTTAAAAAACAGAATATCACATTTGGGTAATTTAGATTTCTTATTTTAATACTAACAGGTAGGTAACTTTTTAAATCAACATTTATACACGTTTTTTATGAGTTGGCCGTCGCAAATTTTCATTTATTTTAGAAACAGCACTCTCTTTCCAGTAATGTGTGCTTTCCAGTTCTGGATGAAAAAAAGTCACATATCTTTTTAGGTAAGTTTTTCTGAAGGGATCTAGTTCTTTCTTATCTAAGCGCCCACCTCCATTATAGGAATAATAAACTCTTAAGTGATCAAGTCCAAATAATTCTGGGAAAAGTTTCTCTGAAACATTTTTTGCAAAATTTCCAGGACCTAAACTTTGTTTATGAATGTCTATAAGAGTCGTTAGTGATATGTAATGTTCATTTGGAATATCAGAGAATGGGTCGTTCCTGCCTTTAAGAAGTATTTCATCATAATTGAAGCAGACAAACGATTTAGAACTGTCTGTTTTTAAATCAAGTGAGGTTGGATGTAATTGCTCAAGATTCTGTGTAACAGTATAATCGAAATTCTGTCCCATAATAACTGTACTTTGCAAGCTGCCCATGTCATCTGAAACGACATGAAATTTACTTTCAGTCATGTTTTGAGAGAATTACTTCACCAAAGTTGAATATTCAAGTAATAATCTAGTTTCAGTCAAACTCTTATCTCAGTTAGTGGTCTTCAGGTCAACATTTCACAAATTTCTCTCTCGCTGTTTGCAATTCATTTTTTTTTCTCAAATGACCCCCAAACTTGCAAAGTACAGACACAATATATTTAATGGTAGTGTTTATTTCTCGTCAATGATCTATATACAAGATACCTTTTTGTTTCAAATAAATATAAAATTGTCACAAACAATTCATTTGTCTATAGTATATCAGAGACTGGAAGCTGATTTCATCATCTTCCAATTTCTTATATCATAATGATCAGGTCCCATTGACCTACATAAATAGTAAACATTCTCATTGCTATGACATCACACTTTATAATCTGGTTTGAGCAGTTCTAAGTGGTACTAAAGTTTCTTTCATAAAACTTTCACTGCTGGAAAAGACTAAAATTCAACATTTTAATAAATAGCATTCAAGATATTATTTCCTTTTTAAGAATAACTACAAAATTGTAAAACTTTTGACCAACATAGAAACTACTGCACCAGGTTACAAAAATATCTTTTTGACATGCTTCCAAGTTCAACTTTGACACCATGCATATTGTTGACTTCATTTTGATTTCTGTTCCAACTTTGTATCTAAAATAAGCTAATTTTACAGCTGTATGTCCAATACACCAATAGACACACATGTATATACACACAAAAGGGTACTATATAATAACCTGTTTTTTGTTATTTGTAATTATACACTAGTTTATATCAATAAACAAAACTATATTATTAAAGGTGTCATAGCAATGTTAAAAGGAGAAATTTGTTTCCATTTTCTTGTTTTTTGATAAATTTAAATAAATAACAAGTTTTGTATTTTTTCAGTTGAACACCAAACTATTTCTTTCTCAACATATGAAGTGCATACATTTGAAAACAAGACATTTAAGAATTGTTGAAAAAATTTCTCCATCATAAATTTATACAGTAGTGATCAAAATTTTTATCTAGCTCAAGAAGGAGTGTGGATCTCTCGAAGATGTTGCATTTATGATTGTGGATGACTAAGGTTCTGCCAAATGTACTCCTCTAAATTGCTGCATATGCATGATGAATTTTAACTTAACAATTCTTGTCATATCTATTCATACCAAAGTCTGAAGGTTGAAAAAGCAACATATAGTGTTTGGGCAATGAAACAATCTGTGAAATGTCGTGAAAAATCTTCATTTATTTGCTCAGTTTTTCTGTCTTTTCAAGTCGGTAAATTACTTTAACTTAATTAAAACTGATTATTAATCTCTATAATGGATCTTTGACTCAAATTGCTTGGTTGCAAACCGTTGCATAGAATGTACTTCCAACAAGTCTATAATACTAATTCTACTGAATAAAACATATTTACAAATCTAAAATTTAAAATCAAAGTAAAAATAGATAAAATAAGTACCTTTCTTAAAATTTATGCTGAACACTCAGTTCAAAAGTATTAACCAATGGGAAATATTTAAAAAAAAAAACTCTCCAATGTTATAAAGATCACAACCCTAATCTTTTTTCAAAGTAACGTAAATTTCAAGCTTAAAAATGTTTTAGCAAAGTTTGAAATGTAAGAGTTGAACATAAAATAAGTACACTCTTCTCCAACCTTTCATAATGCCTTATGCAACAGAGCAAACAAAAATAATTCGAAGAAATAAAGCCCACACCTGACTTCAGTTATCTGCACAGTCTTTCTTGAAAGCAATTCCACACTAATATTCAGTTATCTGCAGAATCTTTTTCATCCACAACCCAATTCTATCCAGCTAGTTAAATTAATAAAGTCTGCTATCAGGCTTTTATTTTTCATTTTCAGACCCCAAAAAAAAATCCTCATATTCATTTTTAGCATCAAGTAAACTTTAATTACATTGTAAAAGCTCTTACACAGGTGTTACAATCCACATCTATCAAGAATATTAAGATGTTAACTGGCTACTACTGACCTTAGATTGTTCAATGTATTGGGCAATTTGGCCAAAAAAAAGTATCATAATAATCAGGTGTAAAAATAAGTCATATTTCATTTAAATTGAAAATGAAAATAGAGGTATGCACGTCTTTATCATTTATATCATAATTTCTTTAATGAAAGAACCTTAGTGAGCGCGCTCACATACCCCATGTCACCACATTGTCATTGGAGAAATAAAATAAGTGTAAGAAAAAAAATTGTATCAGAAAAAAAAATTGAATCATAATTTCCTGTCAATATGCACATCTACATAGTATGTCCTTATTATCTACACAGTTTCATGAAATTCTGTTGTGTGGTTTGAGAGGAGTTGCGATGACAAAAGGTTGCAGTAGTATATTGGGCAAATAAGTTCAAAGGGGCGCAACTCCTGGAAAAAAATTGAATCGTAATTTCCTGTCGATATGCACATCTACGTAGTATGTCCTTATTATCTGAAAAGGTTTCATGAAATTCTGTTGTGTGGTTTGAGAGGAGTTGCGATGACAAACTGTTGCAGTAGTATATTGGGCAAATAAGTTCAAAGGGGCGTAACTCCTGGAAAAAAAATTGAATCGTAATTTCCTGTCGATATGCACAACTACGTAGTATGTCCTTATTATCTGAAAAGGTTTCATGAAATTCTGTTGTGTGGTTTGAGAGGAGTTGCAATGACAAAAGGTTGCAGTAGTATATTGGGCAAATAAGTTCAAAGGGGCGTTACTCCTGGAAAAAAAATCGAATCGTAATTTCCTGTCAATATGCACATCTACGTAGTATGTCCTTATTATCTGAAAAGGTTTCATGAAATTCTGTTGTGTGGTTTGAGAGGAGTTGCGATGACAAACTGTTGCAGTAGTACATTAAAGTAAATAAGTTCAAAGGGGCGTAACTCCTAGAAAAAAAATTGAATCGCAATTTCCAGTCGCTATGCACAACTACATAGTATGTCCTTATTATCTCAAAAGGTTTCGTGAAATTCTGTTGGGTGGTTTGAGAGGAGTTGCGATGACAAGAAACAGGACTGACGGGTCAAAAACATTATACCCTTCGCAACCCGTTGCGTGGGGTATAATAAGAGATCGTTAAAGACGATTAAAAAATTTAAAAATATGACCATAAAGATATACAAGTTTGAATTTAATACTGAATTTTGTCTAAACACAATCAATACAACAGTAACTCTTCATTTACTGAGGAAATCCTTTGTTATGCAACCTTATCTTATTTGGAATAAATTATAAGATTGTGGAGCTAATAACTATTAATTGAATAAGGGGAAAACATGGAGATCGCTGTTTCACACTTTTTCATAATTTTGGTATTGATTGTTCATTCACAGAGTAAAAAATGTGCTAGGTTAAAATAAAATTGATAACCAGGGAACCTTAAAAAGGGTAGCCTAGGAGTTTTTGTAGACTGTTACCAGAAGAACTAGCAAATTTAAAATCTGGCTTGGTCTAGTAAAAAGGGGGATATTGTAAATTCAATAATTTTTCCATTTTTATTATTTAGCGGGAGAGATGTCACCAAAATAAAACTTTCATTTTCAATTTTGACAGCATTATTTGTATGCAAATTGTAATTTTCTCCTTTGTTCAACAAAAAGGCAATATGAAAATGTACTCTAAATTTAAGAATTTTACATTTGAAAAAGAATGAACTTAACATAAATGATGTTTAGATGCCGAACCTCATGAATATCAGTAATTTGCATTGTGCCTGCGGTAAAAATGACTTCATTATGCCATCTTGAGTGATCCACACAGTAACCCAACAATGTCAACTCAAAAATACCCTAAAACTATGTCTCATTTCTAAATCATATAGAAGTGAGTTTTTTTTCTACAGTATATTTATCTCAACAATGTTGGGTTATAATCAGGACAAAATTAAAGAAGACCTACCTTTGAACTGTCCTATATACCAGGAGTTATTCTGGTCCCCACCAGCTGCTTCGTTTGACATTTCATCCCTTGACCAATCTCCTGAGGCTTCTTCCAATTCCAGATCACTTTCATCATCATGTTCCCTTTGTTCTCTTTGTTGTGCCTGAATCATACTTTCTTCTGGTACATCAACATACATGTCTAATCCAGCCTCACCTGTAGGTTCAACTTTAACAATACTTAAATCAGGTGCCATATCTGTACTGTTTAATGCAGACCTATCATCCACCTTACTTTTTGTCCTATAAAAAGAATAAACATCATTTCTGTTAAAAATCAAAAATACTTAAAAACATATTATAAACCATATATTTGAAATACAGTTGCACGTGTCTTGGTTGCAATGGGTCACTGTAATTGTCCAGTTTGAGGAATGCTGAAGACTTACTTTAAGGATACATTGTCTGAATGAAAATGTATCATGTACATATTTTGAAGAAACAGAAACAATTACAAATTGAAATGACCAAAGATTTAATTATATTTGACCTATATTAAATCATGTGTGTTGTTGCAATTGCTTGGGTTTTATTTTTTAATGGGGGTTGTATTTAAGAAACAGACCAGTTGAGAGAATACCCCCATTTCAATAATAATCCAAAACATTTCTTTCTGGTTTTAGTTGACATTTAGATGGTAGAAATATCACATATGTAATGTACAAACCCCAAATCTTTGCCTGAATCTGAAGATGGTGGCCTCTCCATTTCATTTACTGCTGAGGTTGGTGTTCGTTTGGCAGGTGAATCATGTGATTGTGACATAGAGGCAGCTTGGGAAGCACTTCCTGCGGCAAATGATTTCTTTACTTGATTAATAGGGGACATATTAGCTGGTGAAATCGACACAGGGAACAGACCTCTCTGAGGGGTGCTGGATTGATGGTCTAATGATGACTGCAATTTTTTGGCATATGGTTGTTTGTCTGACATATCTTTATCCATAGCAGATTTGTGTGGATCTTTGGTTAATGGTGATGATGTAGATGAAGACGATAATGATGATGTTCCTGGCATAACTGTTAATGGACTGACAGTTATCGAGTCTCTACCCGTACTCATAATGGGGCCGTCACCGGCAGCGGTGGGATGAGATGATGAGTCGTTCACATTTACAACATGAACATCTGTTGATGAATTGACTTGACTAGATACTGAAATAGCTAGGCTCTTCTGTATAATTGGAGGAGCCGACTTATTGCCATCCTTGTCTGGAGGCTGAGTTTGTAGGATTTCCAGACTATCTTCCACAATTTCAATTACACCTGGCTTTGGGTGAGATTGGCGCTGACTATGGATTGCACCAATTCTAGGCACCCTTTCCCATGGTTCAGCTGCTGCTTGATTGCCAATATTGCCCATGTAGCTATGAGCCATGCTGAGAGTATCATCAGCTTTCTGACCAAACATGGCAAGATCAATGTTGGGACTTGGTGGTCTCTGTTGTTGCATTCTTTGACGTTTGCCACTTGGACTTGTAGGTCTCACTGAATCAGCAGCTGCTCGTTTCATCATTCTTTCATGGAGAGTCTTCTGAAGGTCTGTTGTTCTAACATGACGGAATTCTAAGAGATCAGCAGATGAGTATTTATATTGTGTGTTGGAATATACAGGCACACCTGTTTTCTTTTGAAGACAATTATAGAAGTCTATGCAGCACTTTGTTACACTATCTACTTGTAAAAGTCTAGCTACTTTTTCAACATCTTTACAATTTTCTTCACTTAACATCATAAATCCTTCATATAAGTACTGTAAGAATGAATTGACAGCCTCTTGTTTAATATCTGCTGCCAGGCGTACTTCTAGATGTGAACCAACTGAGGCATTGTCCATGGACTGCAACATAGGACAAGCAGCTACCAAAACAACTCTGTGTGCCTGAAAAAAAGGAAATTAATGTGATTGCAGTCTATACATTACACTTATGATTATCTGCTATAAAAGACCATATATGTTTATCTAGATTTCTGGGTTTTTTTTGTATCGTTACCACTTATCTCCTTGTATTCATATACAAAGTTACAGAAAATGACAAAAAAAACAAGATTGTAGAGTTTTCAGGCTTGGCCAAACTAACTATCGGGCCCACAAGAATTTCGACTTCAGGCCAACAGAATAAATACAAGCCTGTGACTGCAAAATTTAAATCGTGACGCTGGGTATGGCCACTGATGATAGTATTTACTAGATTTCTTTGCCTGGTATAGTCATCATTTTAGATTTTATTAATGACATCTCATAAAGAATTCTGCATAAACCAGTGTCTGGGCCGTTTTGAACTTGTAGTAGTGTTCAAATGTTTGTTGTTTTAGGCCACATTTTCACTTTCAGATGTGGAATCACTCTTTAAAGTGGATTCTTGTCTTAAGAGATTTTGTGTCGAATTTATAAGCCATTTCCCTTGTATTTCATTATGTATTTCTGAGTTAAATAGACGTACATTTGTTTTGTATATATTTTCTGTAAACCAACATTTTCATGGATACTTTATTTCGCATTTTGCCCTTTATAAATGAGTTCACAGTGATTTGTTTTCATGATTTTCTATTTCTACAATGCAATTCTATAAGGGTAAGCCCAAATTTTATACACTTGCAACGATTTATTTTAACAGTATTTTTCTACTTGCAAAAGTCATGAAAATTAGTTGGTGAACAATATGTTAACTACTAGCCTACCTTTGTGGTGACATTTCCTGTCCTAATCAGTGCATCGCATAACATCTGGCTTTTCCACATCTGTGCTAACTGTCCCAGTAAAGAACTGGAATGTATCTGGTTCATATAAACCTTCTGGTACTGATTCATCTTTGATGCTTTCTAAAAATAAATGTAGAAAAATATGAAGTCATATTTGACCATTAAAGTCCAACAACTCTGGAATTACTGTCTTCATACCTGAAAATTCTCAAAATCAAGAACGATTTGAAATTCATTGAACTAATTAACATTGTTCACAAATGAACCATGAATACATGTGAACCCTGCCAGATGGGTATGTTCACCGGACAATCGCCAAATAAAGTGGACCTGTTGCAAGGGTGTGGAAATGCTATGGCTGCCTTGTATATCCGACCGAACAAACAACTACAAGTACATTTTTTTGTCTTGGTTGCCCATGGACATAAATATTGTTACTTGGAAGTGTTCACTAAAAATATATAGTAATGTTATCAAAAATAAAAGAAGAAAAATAAAGGACGAGAGAATTTCTAAGTTCTATGTACGGTGTCCTAATTTCCCCCAACTTCCGAACAAAAAATAATAAAGAGCTGTGCCATGAACAGATGATACGCCTGTCGCTTTTTCATCAAATAAAGTTCCATAACTCTGCAATGCAATTCGTGGGGTATCACTTTCCCTGGTTTTCCTGGATGGCTTTATCCACAAATTTAAGTGTCCTATGAAATATAACAACTGTTGTCAAAACCAAGACATTGAAAGATGGGCATATAATCTAGGGAATATTCCGAATATCAGTAACTGCAATATGAACTATATATACAACTTCAAACAGTATTTTACCAATTTAATCTTTAAATAAAATGCTCCCCTGGGGCGCAGCTTGATACGACCGCAGAGGTCGAACCCTGAACAGTTGGGGCAAGTATGGACACAACATTCAAGCTTGATACAGCACTAAATTTGGATTGTAATTAAATATTTGACACAGCATAGGTTTCTGACACAGAATGAATGCAGGGCTCACGCTACCAGGCGACTAGGGCGAAGAAGTCGCTTTCCCATCTGACACTTCGCTTTGCCCGACCCTCAAAAGCGAAAACAAGTCGCCCTGTTGTTTACGATACTCGCTTTCAGTCGCTTTCGTCATCGGACATTTTCAATTTTTACCAAGTTGATAAAACATCAATTTTTTATTGATTATTAAAGAAATTTAGACATAAACGATTCATTTTCTTAAGAAAAGAGTTTTAAGCATTGACTTTACAGTGTGTAGCAGGTTATTTAATAAAAAGACAACTTTTTATCACTGCATGCACTTCCGGTACTTGTTACTCAGAGAGCGTACATCAATCTAACTTTCGGCGGCAAAATAAGTTTGTTACTTCATTTGAAAGTGATAAAAGTTGCCTCCAGTAAATGTTTAATCCATTTATTGCATTAAAAACGTCATATTCCTTTCCAAATAGCTTGTCAAACATCGTTTATTTTTTTAAATTTTCTTCGTCCGCCATTAACCGTTTACTAACTATGGATCGGAACCGGACCAGCTATGACCGAAATCCGTATTTTTACAATAATAACTACAGACGCATGAATGGAACAGCTGACAGAAGAATATTGATCCCAAAAGGAAAAATTACCCATTCCACACGCATTAACAGACTTTTGGTTAGATCTAATTGATTAATGTATATAATTCCATATAATTTATATGGATTGTTTCAAAATATTGATTAAAGTTGCTTAACTACTAATATCAATATATTATGGCCCAGCTTAACTTTGTATATCTTTTGATGAGAAACACTGAATTTCATAAACATGATAAACAAGATAGTTTTTAATTGAATTGTAATTCATATATTATAATTTCTTTTCCTTTTTGACATAAAAAAAATTCTTTTTAGTGCTAGATATTTAGTTGGTAGTTTCTCACAAGAACCTAAACTTAAACAACTTTGAATTTGAACTGTTAATTTAATTGTATACTCAGACATGAATTGAACAATATAAAAAGAACATTATTTACATATGACCCTTTATACTATAGTAAAATCAAAACATAGTAGCGCAGCACGCGAAGGAGCACTTCTCTTTCAAATCTCACCACTTCTCCCTATCAGTTTCAAAAAGAGAAGTCACTTCTCCCTATGATTCTGAAGTAGTGTGAGCCCTGAAATGTGGTCTAGTGAACTTAAAATGTTTTAATTTACCAATTCAAACCATATAATTATTATTTGCTTTTATATATAAATCAGAAATAACCAATTTAAAAAAAAATCTGTGTTTCCGGTAACCCGACCGACCCTGTTTTTTTTAGCCCTGACCAGAGTTCACGAAAATGGTCGGTCCTGTCGGTCAAAATGAGGCTCGGACCAGTATTTTGAAGGCTAGTGTCGGTCCTAATGACCGATGTAAAAACGGCTGTTGTAGTGCATATTTCGGCACTTTTTTACATCGGTTATAAGATGTACCGCAGCTGTTTCCAATAAGTGTTTACATTGGTTATCAGATGTACCCGCTGCCAATTTCCGGTACTGGTTTACGGATTTATTATAAACTAACCAAAGTGGGGATCTACACGTGGCATACTAAATTTGTTCATAGAGCCATCCCTGGCAAACAATCAGCTATTGAACCCCAAATGGAGCAAACAAATATTGTAACAGCCGAGAAAGTGATTCAGATGATGAAATGGATAGTGAAGATGACTTTAAATAAGAACAATCAGAAGACCTGAACTGGTCCTTCATTGTTAATTTGCCTGTGGGTGCGAAGAATAAAACTAATATTAATAAAGTTATTTTTCGATAAAATATGTTATTAATTTTATTTCAGGATCAAATTGACAGATTTTTTAGGACTGGCTAAAATTTTGTAGGACTGACAAATAATCATGCTTTGTCGGTCCCATGACCAACGGGTCAAAATAAGTTTTCGCGAACTCTGCCTGACCCTAATTTTTTTATTGGATCTTCAAAAAAAATGGTATCAATCGACCCTGTTTTTGACACAGGCTTCTATTAATCGACATAATTATTTATCTAACTTCCTTTTACTGGCACAGAAAGCCAGTAAAACATTTTATTTATGTCAAAAGGTATTCCAAATAGGTTAAAAACCAAGAAATTTGCAAAGCAGGTGCTTCAAAAACATTGCAAATGGCTGCAGTTCCGGTATTAGAAACTTAATTACGGACCCAGACTTGGAAAAACCATGATAATTTTCAGGATTTCGTTTAAAATGTCAAAAAAAAAAAAAAAAAAAAAAAAAAAAAAAAAAAATCCGACCTACCATTTTTCAAAATGATGTTACCGGAAACCCAGATATTATAAGTTATCTACGTTCATATCCGTAGATATGGATATTTTAACACCCTGAAGTATCCAAGTACACCCTGAGGCGAAGCCGAAAGGTGTACAGGGTACTGAAGGGTGTTAAAATATCCATATCTACGGATATGAACGTAGATAACGAATTTATCCCCGGTCTTAGTCCAAATCTTGCGATTTTTAGAGAAATTCAGCCACAAAATGTAACGTGAAAGCAACGTTTTTTTCATTTTTTAAAAATCTTTTATTGAAATTTGGGAATTTGACATATTTTTAACAGGATGAAGGGTACTACCTTTGGTAGTACCCTACAGGTAGTCAAATATAAGACGTTTTTAATCCAGAGACAGAGAAACGGGAATGGGTCGAATTTGGCGCTCAATGATGTGAGAGTTACATCATAGACGGTGTGACGTCAACGTGGATCATTTGCATAGCTAGGTCAGTAGTCCCATTCAATGACAATGTGGCAGCCAAGTGATGCATTTACTAAAATGAGTGCAAATGATCGACATTAGAAGTTAAAATCGTTAATTGATTAAATATTTAATTACAGACATCATGGATAATCTACAGAACTCAATATTTCACAAGGAACAACCATTGAACTAAGGAAAACGCGCGTGATGTTCCCCGTTGTAATGGGTAGCAACGTCCGGGTATATGGGTTAGCAACACCCAGGGGCTACGGGTTTTGTAACGACGTGCGTTAACCAATCAAAATCCTAGAAATATACTAAGCCGGGGATAATTTTTTTTAGGCCTAAGAAAAAAAAGGAAAAAAAAAATCCCCCCCAAATTTTTTGAACCCCCTTATGATTCATCACCCCCAAACTCAATCCCAGCTTTCCCTTTGTGGTATGGTACCTTGCAGTACAATTTCAGAGAGATCCATAAACTTGAACACAAGTTATTGTCTGGAAACTAGAAAAATGCTTGTTTTTTGGCCCCAAATTCCTAAACGTTTAGGGCAATTACCCCCAAACTCAAACCCAGCTTTACCTTTGTGATATGGAACCTTGCAATACAATTTCATAAAGATCCATACACTTACACACAAGTTATTGTCCTGAAACTAGAAAAATGCTTGTTTTTTTGCCCCTTTATGGCCCCTAATTCCTAAAATTTGGAGGCAATAACCCCCAAAATCAATCACAGCATTCCCTTTGTGATATGGAACCTTGTGGTAAAATGTCAGAGAGATCCATACACTTACACACAAGTTATTGTAATGAAACTAGAAAAATGCTTGTTTTTTTCCCCTTTTTGGCCCCTAATTCCTAAAATTTGGAGGCAATTACCCCCAAAAATCAATCTCAGCATTCCTTTTGTGATATGGAACCTTGTGGTACAATGTCAGAGAGATCCATACACTAACAAACAAGTTATTGTAATGAAACTAGAAAAATGCTTGTTTTTTTTCCCCTTTTTGGCCCCTAATTCCTAAAATTTGGAGGCAATTACCCCCAAAAATCAATCTCAGCATTCCTTTTGTGATATGGAACCTTGTGGTACAATGTCAGAGAGATCCACACACTAACAAACAAGTTATGTCAGGAAGTTACAAAAATTCTTATTTTTGGCCCTTTTTTCCTTAACTGTTGGTACCATAACCCCCATAATCAATCCCCACCTTCCTTTTGTGGTATTGAACCTTGTGGTAAAATTTCATAGAGATCCATTCACTTAAACTAAAGTTAGAGTGCGAAAAATTATGTGTCTTCGGACGACGACGACGCCAACGTCATACCAATATACGACCACAAAAATTTTTTTGCGGTCGTATAAAAAGTGCCGAAATATGCACTACAACGGCCGTTTTTACATCGGTCATTAGGACCGACACTAGCCTTCAAAATACTGGTCCGAGCCTCATTTTGACCGACAGGACCGACCATTTTCGTGAACTCTGTATAATAAAGGAAGAAATCTGATTGGTTTGAAGTCATTGAAGGGTTGTTTGAGTTTAACCTTGGCTCAGTGAGGGTTGAGACAAGGAAAAGATTGGTTAACTCAAGTTATTATACCTTATATATATTATAAACAATTCTATTAGGTAACACGTTATCACGGGGCATGGAATAATTCAGTTAATTTTCATTTAATTGCAAGGAAGGAGGATTAATCCTAAAAATTTACACCAGTAGTGAATAACCCTATTATTCACCAGTGAATAACCTTAGCCAACATTAAAAATATCTTTGTTTCCCCTTCCCGACTGAGGTTTTCAGGGTATGGGTAGGTACAAAATGTAGTTAGGTAGGCAAATTTTTTATATCTTATTCCTTGGCTCATTGTTTTCAATTGAGAATGGTTCGGTGCTATTCTCCAATGTTGACAGCTTTGCCGAAAAGTTGCCATTCATTAGGGCATAATCAATAGGACCATCAACCTCAGCATCTTTGATTGCTTTGTCCATGATTTCACTGATCGTTAATTTGGGGCTTATCTTCAAAATTTTCTTACGAAATTATGGTCATTAATCACCCTTGCACACTCACAAATCGTGTGACTGGCCATTTTTTGTTTGTTTTTCTCGATTCAGAATCATTTAGACGCTTCAATGCAAAAATGCCTTTAATTAAAACGCACGTGGACTACAGCATTGGAAAGGTATCACCAAAAACAAAAATAGGAAAAAAAAAAAAATAAATATTGGACATGAACGTCCAATAAAAATTTTCGGGTTGGTCATGGGAGGGGAAACAAACAATATTTTATTTATAAGCGATGAATATCCAAAATTGTCAACCCTAAAAAATTATTTCACTGAGGGCACAACCCTCAGAGAAATAACCTTTTCGTCGTATAAAAACATAATGGAATTTTAATGATATGAAGAAAAATACTAAAACTGGTATTGAAATGGATTTAATTTTGGAATGGTAATTTGTTTGTCAGGCCCCTTCTCAGTAAATTTCACAAAAAATCTTAAGGTCAAATCATGTTTTCGTACTCATTTAAATTCGTACTATGAGTGCTTCTTAACTGGAAATTGTGATGTCACAATGCATTCTTAACAGCACGAAAACCCATGATATGAGGATAAGTGTAGAAACAATAGACATCATTCGAGTTCGTTGCATTTCCGTCAAAAACTTTGGTTTTAGTGAACATCATTCGTGCGTTCAGGGGCATTATCACTTCTTTCCAATGTTGTGCAAGTGGTTGAAAAAATATAATGCTGTATTGCATGAATTTTTCGGCAAATTAAATTCTTCGAATTGAAAATCAGCACTGCATTAGGGAATGTGATTGAGTACCTACGCAACAAACATTATTTCTAGTTTATCCTGCATAATGACGATCACGAAGACTCTTGAACTTTAATAGTGCAGGGATACAGGCGATCCCCACTATCTGGTAAATGACATCATAAAGCCTGGCAAAATTGATGAACTTTTCTGGGAGAGGACATAACTCGAAAATGGTCTATTGTAAGTATGAAGTAATGAACATTTCAGAAAAACTTATGATGATCAATTTTGGCTGTGAGATATTTTGTGAACAGAGCACTTCAGCTGTAGTGTTTGATGTTAAAAGTGAAAACTGTAACAAAAATACAGGTTTTAGATTTGATTTATGACTGCTTAAAAGGCTACATGTGAAGAGGAGGTTTTTAGCGAGTGAATTTAATACCGGACTCCACTGTGGTGGAATCTGGAGATAACCGAGTAGCTACAACACTAACTTGAAAGTTGACATTTATGAAAAATGGTCACTGCATACAACAAACATCGTCAAAATGGGATCGAGTTCTAAGCAAACAGACAAATTCCAGTTCTATATAGGCACATCAAATGAATGAAGTTTTTTGCTCCCCCTTTTTTCGAGCTTTTGGTCCACCTACTTGCTAAACAAGATCAAACAATGAAATAACAAAATAGGTTTTTCGGATAGCAAACATTTTCATACTCTTTATTTTCATCTAAATAATATGGACAAAAAATTTAATTTTCACATAATTTCTTCGCCACATTTTCTCCGGAAATATGGCGGATAAACACAAAGCATTTTTGCTAATTTAAACACAGGTTTAAGGACCAGCCGTTTGCATGCATTTACAACATCAGTCGACAGAAATATGTGTGAATACTTACAAGATTTGTGCTTTAAGAAGTGCAATTTTGTTCAAGTAAGATATTTTGAGTGTAATTTGCTACAGCGGGTTCAATGAGTTGTGGCCATTTTCTCTTCTCGCTTATGTTCTGACTCGATATCGATTGGTCCAGGGTCTTCTTTGTCGGCGGGCACCTGCGCAGAGCTCATGCGCATCGGTGGATTATGTTAATTTTGGGCTTCGTTTGGGGGAAGATGATTATAATTCATCAAAATAACTACTTATTAACAAAATATACAAATTCAGTCTATTAATTTTCATCGCCCATTCATTAGATGGAACGCAGACCCTTCAATCAAAAGCAAATATTTACATTACATTTCCGATCGATTTCTCACGAACCCCGACATTGGACACTGATGTCATTAATGTCCATGTTTGGGGTTCAGTCTACCACGTGGTATCTGGATATCCACTTGGTCCAGACGAGTGAGGTATCCAAAGGGTATTTCTTAATTAAAATGAAAATGACTTAATCTCGAAAAGTTATTTTGTCTAGAAAATTATTGCTCAAGACGACTTCTAAGAAAAACGAATATAAAGAATAATTACACCAAATATGAATTAAACAGACAAATAAAATATATTGGTCTTAATAGAAACTTAAATCACAAAAATACTGAACTCCGAGGAAAATTCAAAACGGAAAGTCCCTAATCAAATGGCAAAATCAAAAGCACAAACACATCAAACGAATGGACAACAACTGTCATATTCCTGTCTTGGTACAGGCATTTTATTATGTAGAAAATGGTGGATTGAACCTGGTTTTATAGCGCTATACCTCAGTCTCACTTGTATGACAGTCGCATCAAATTCCATTATATTGACAACGATGCATGAATAAAACAAACAGACATAATAGGTAAAAATGTCAAAATAGTAAAGTTTATGCAGTTAAGCTCCAAAAAAAAAGAAGATATAATAATTTACAAGTTAAATATAGAAATAAGGAGATCATCAAGGTGGTATGATTGATAATGATACAACTATCCATGAAGACCGAAGGACAACGATCATGTGAACAACAATTACAAGTCATTGTGGTCTTCAACCTGAATGATATATCTTTTATAGTACATGTATTACAAAAGGGCCCGGGATTGCCAAAACACGAAACAGCTCAAAAGTAAACCAACGGCCTAATGCAAGGCTAAATTTCTGTCCTTATCAAACACATTTTATTCGTGGCTGTCTAAATTTTTTACCTATCGACCCCCCCCCCCCCCCTTTTCTGAAGGTGCCTTATATTTATTTTCGGTCAAAAGCTCCTTAGAGCTTGTGTTGTGTCTTTTAACTTATGCCGAATCAAAATAAAGTTTTCTTATCTTATCATTCATTTGTTCTCGTCTCGATTGAATATTTGCCAATATACACCCAACACTCATTCTAAAAGCCCGGTGAGTCCGGATCCGAGAAGAGCTCTGTATGGGTCAACGACTTAAAGGTGTGTATGTAAATGTATGTGTGTGGTGGTTCCTAGTTGGAATAGGTTATTTTAAGCTGAGTGCGAAAGCTCCTCGACTTTTAGAGAAAATATTATGATGGAAAAAATGTACGTATAACCACCCCCCCCCCCCCCCCCCCAAAAAAAAAAAAACCTAAAAAAGAGAATAGAGGAAAACAGAAAAGATAGATAAAATCTATGGTCACTATTTTCCTCCAAGTGTCCATTCTGAATATGAACCTAAATGATTTAGGTAACACCATTTGATATTATAATGGGGAGAGTGCTGATCGAGTCAATTTCTTAAGAACAGAATACTAATTTTTAATTCAATATTGACAGAACTGATATTAGATATATATAATATCTCGAGAGAAACTGATATTTACTCTCATCGCAATAATTTACATGAATGTTGTAATATATAGTTAAAAAGATTCGTACATCACAATTTCTCGTCAAAAATGAAAAAAAAAATGTAACTGAAGGTAATTATAGCATTTTCAAAAAGTAAATTATATTTTTCCTTGACTACTTTATTACCCAGACTCCATGATAACGTGCTAAGAAGTGAAGACAAACGTACTAGAAAAAGCTATACTATTTGCAGTGTTTTGATCGTGAATTAATTGCGTGTCAAAGAATGGGGTGACACGGGGTTTTCATTTCGCAAATTCCGCTTTTTTGTTTTTTTTTCTCTAGATCTCACTTTTACCTCCTATATTCTACTTCCCAACTTATATACCCCCTATATCCCACATCCCAAAAGCGTAGCATCCCCTTGGTCAAAAGTTAGATAAAAAGGTTATAACACAAAGTCAATTTCAACGAAAATTTCCACAATGAAGTATTTATACTTGTCTGCTGCATCTCATTTATAGATATCACCAAGCAAATTGCATGATAGTCTTTCTATTTTTGTACTCAGAAATAAGAAGGAATTACTTCATCGACAACAAAGCGTGATTCTAAAGGGTGACCGACTTTGGGTATAATGACCGATTTGAGGGAAAGAAAGGATATATATATACATATTACATTATTCAAATGATGTGAGAACAGTTTTCAAGAGTACTGTACATGCGTCTATTTTATCTAGATACAAGTATCATTATACAATGTTACATTCCATAGGTGAAATTGTTTGAAGAATCTAAGAGTTAATACGCTTAGCAGAAACATATAATTTTATATCTTAAAAAGGGAAGCTGAGTATTAATTGTTCGTTAATGAGACAGCCACCAAATTGCATAAAAATATGTTTGTTTTCATTATAACAATAAGTCCTATAATATACATGACTTGATTCCTCATTTTCTTTTTGTCCAGTAATCCCTATTTTTATCCTGACATTTTGATTTTTTTAAAGGCGACGGAACGAAAAAAGTAAAACCCACCAACGCTATTTACACATGCATGCACCGTGATTTCGTCAAAATTTCCGTTTAGAAATAATTAAACGTATTGATCGATAGATTTGGCTTTTGTATGATCCGGTCAGTCTTTTGCACAGCCTGGTGATCAATTTATTTGGCAATCGCCAATGGCAGTCAGCAGGGTTTAAGAACATCAGTTGTTCGACCTGTTAGTCAAATGCGTTTTGTTAAAATAGACTTTTTCACTTTTTTTGGTCTTTTGGAAATTGTTGTTTGTGCTGTATTTAGACCCCTCTACCAAGAAATTTGTTTTACATGCACACGTATAAAAATTGCGGTTTTTATCCAACGCAATCATAGGTTTGAACGTTGTTTTCAATTTAGACTTTTATATATATTTTTTCGTTTGGGCTTGTATTATATTTTCCTTCGGGTTTATATGATCCGTTCATCCTATTTCGACTCTTTAAAATTCAAGAGTCTTTCCTAAATTGAGGTAAATTATATGGCCTTCCAAATACCGTTTCGATCCCTAACATCACTGAAGAGACATTAATTGTCGAAATCCGGATATGGTGTACAAATTTTTGCACCTCATGTTTGTGGTATACCATCTTTTCCACAAGTTTATTGTTTTCTGTTTGGTATTAAATTAATATTAAGATCCATTTTGTTAGATCTGGTGATCAATTTATTTGGCAATCGCCAATGGCAGTCAGCAGGGTTTAAGAACATCAGTTGTTCGACCTGTTAGTCAAATGCGTTTTGTTAAAATAGACTTTTTCACTTTTTTTGGTCTTTTGGAAATTGTTGTTTGTGCTGTATTTAGACCCCTCTACCAAGAAATTTGTTTTACATGCACACGTATAAAAATTGCGGTTTTTATCCAACGCAATCATAGGTTTGAACGTTGTTTTCAATTTAGACTTTTATATATATATATATATATATATATATATATTCAATGCATCGGATAAAGGATCTTCGTTCATCGACAAAGGTACTAAATGTATGCAGACTGTGTCCTCTAATTTGCAGACATACATAACTATACCTTAACACGAAAGGTGATTGATTGATTGGTGTTTAATGCCACTTTCATTACTATTGTGCTATTACGTGGCGGTCAGCTTTATTGGCGAAGGAAGCCGGAGTGGCCGGAGGGAACCATCGACCTTCGGTAGGAAAGCGAAAAATGTTATTCATGCGTAACTATATCAGAAACAGACATAAAGGCAGGCGGATATAAACGGAGTATTTAAGCGCCCCTCATAACAGCAGTCGCTTAGGGCTTGACCCATTTTCGTAATTTTTACTGCATTTTCAATGTCAAACAATCAAAATATAGATATCTAGCTGATTTTGTTTTGATCATGGCGAGTAAGCGAGTTCCGATATAGATCTGAATTTTAGTCAGATTAACGTTAAACAGATGTAACGTCATCATATCATATATGCATTGTACATGTACATTTGTACAACAAGATGATAATGAATGAAAAACATGAAACGATAATACAGTAATGCAGAAACAATAGCTTGGACTAGGAAGGGGTCAACTTGGCCATATAGAAATATTGAAATGCTAAGTGTAACACCTGCAACATAAGCATTCAGAAATGAAGATGCTCACAACCTAAAATTGGTATATCTACAAAAATACATTAGTAATGGACCACAAATATAACTAAACATCTCACTAACATCAAAATAAAAAAGAAAAGAAAAAAAAAAGCTTAAGGTGGTGAAAGGGAATGGAGCCGGCGAGAGGGAACAATTCATAAAATCCCAAATAGAAATCTTGTTTACAAAATATCGATCTGTAGATCAGCAAGAATGTGTAATAAGATACATTGTGTAGAAACTGACCAATGGTCATCCAGCCAAAAGATCGTAATGCAGGGGATTCTCCAAAGGGGTTAGGAAAATGTAAATTTCCAAACAAGTTAATGTTTTCCTTCGTCTGCATAAAAATAGTTATTAGAATAACTAACCTTTAATTAAAAGGATGGATAGAGAAAAGTCCCATTTTTTTTTGGTATTAATATTTATATAGACAAAGTTTATATTATTTTTACGGATCTGGTCCCAATTTCAGATCTTCAACTTGATAAGCCCAAAATGAAGCATTTTTTTGAAGAATTGGGTCAAAAATGTTGTAGAGGCCGCCAAAGAGTCACTATATTTATGTATATATACGTACCGCTTTGGTTTGGAAAATAAGACGGAAAGTCTGTTTCATAACAATAAATATATATAATTACGGTAGTTGTTTAGGGAAATTGTCAAGTTACTGCTGTCCTTACGGAGAGACTTACAAATTACGGAGAGACTTACACATTTCGGAGAGACTTACAAATTTCTGTGACGATTTCTCTATATTATGTGAAAGCCATTGTTGGTTTAGAAAAGATTATTCAAACAATAGATTATAATATGTTTGTCAAGTTCTCTTCAAGCCTTTTTTGAATCCATAAATTGTAAAGGAAAAAGATGTAGATGTAGACTTTGAGAAGGTGTTCGACACTATATTATAGACGAGATTGGCTCTGATATAAACTTCATGCTGATAATTAATATGAATAGAAATATGCATAATGTAAATATAAAGATACAAAATCACGTATTGTTATAAACAAATGTCACAAATTATTTCCCGTGCCGTAATGGAGTTCTACAAGGAAAACATTTATCCCCTTTCCTCTATTCAATTTACGCATAAAAGGATTTAGAACTGTTTCTGAATAATATAGATGGTCTAAAATCCGTTTGTTAGGACAAAGAAGACAAGAAAGAGATCAATATCAAATTATTCGTTATCCTGTACGCGGATGATCAGTGGCGGATCCAGAAATTTTCATAAAGGGGGGGGGGGGGGGGGCACTGACTGCCCTAAGAGGGGCCCCCTCCAGTAATGCTTCAGTGATTCCCTATATAATCAACCAAATTTTTCCCACAAAAGGGGGGCCCGGGCCCTTCGCCCCTCCACCCGGATCCGCCTATGACATTGATACAGTTCTAACTGCAGAAACTCCTTCTGATCTACAAAATTTTCTAGTTGTTGTCAAACGTGGAAACTAAAAATCTAAAGTCATTTATTCTTTTCCAAAGAGAGAATTCCAAGAAATTAAGAGATAAAAGTCTTCATGTATTAGTTGTGGGTAATTCAGAAAATCAAAAGAATATATACCGCAAGTAATGGGTATAAGAGCCATGTAAGAGGTCCTGAAGTTGAGAAGAATACATAATCTATATATATATCAATTATTTAAGAAATTGTTCTCTTATATGGTTGTGAAATAAAAGCAAGGGAAACAACGAAATGATCGGCCGATTTTTATATAAATTTCTGCAAATTACTTATACAACTATAATCCTCAACAAGTTTGTCATTTATATATGATTTATGGCGAACTCTAATAATAGTTTTTAAACAAGCATGGTATCTTACTGTGTGGAAAAAACTTATATATTCAAGGTAAAAATACAAAATTGTCTAATATTGCATATAAACTAGTTTATTATTATCATATCGTCAACCTCAGATGGAGGTTTTCCTTTGATGCCGTGCATTGTTATTCTGCACAGTTGTGGTTGAGCTTATGTATGGAACACATTAGCAAGGAAAATCTGTAAAAATATCAACATTGCATGGCACAGCGATATGGAAAATTCACCAATTTGAAAGTCGTTCTGCTAAAAATCATACAAACGATATATAGAGCTTGAAAGATATTTAGAAATTTCTAAACCGCGTGAAAGGTTTCATTTAGTAAATTTAGAAAAAAACAAAATCAAAGGCTATCCATCGAACACAGAGAAAGGTGGCAAAACTTCTTCGAGAAAACACATATTTTTCAACTGCACTTCACAAAATGTTGAAGATGAATTTCATTACTTAATGAAATGCAAAAAATCTGACATTAGAAACCTTGACATACATGAAAGTGGTTTACACAGAAACCAAAAATATACGGAAATTTGAAAGCATTATGACATGCATGATTAGAACAAATCTCTCAAAATTATGCTAATTCATAAAACTTGAGAACAATGGGCTGTGTTATCCGGGCTGACATTCACCTCTCATAGTTCTTGTATATACTAGTATATATTTTTTTTTTGTATTTCTCTGAACCTATTTACTGTAAATGATTTATTGAGAAATAAAATCACTTGTGGGTAATTCAGAAAAGCAAATTAAGCCTAATACCGCAAGTATAATGGTACAAGAGCATGCATGTACAAGGTTCTTAAATTGTGAAGAATACATAATCTATCAATTACATGTGCATTTGTATAATAAACTGGTTTCTTATATGCATGGTTGTGAAATAAAGGGCTGTAGAAACAACGAAATGATCTAACCTGAAGAGTGGCGGATCCAGAACTTTTTTTTAACGGGGGTGGGGGGGGGGGGGTGGGGGGGGGTGGGGGGGGGGGGGGGGGGGGAGGGGGGCACTGACTGCCATAAGAGGGGGCCCGCTACAGTCATGCTTCAGTGATTCCCTATATAATCAACCAATTTTTTCCCACTAAAGGGGGGCCCGGGCCACCAGCCTGAAAATGAATTTTGTTACGTTATGAAATGCCAAAAAATATGAAATTAGAAACCTTGACATACATGGAAGAAATTTACCCATGAACCAAATGTATTGAAATTTCAAAGCATTATGACATGTATATGATTAGAACAAAAAACTCTCAAAATAATGCAAATTCATAAAACTTGTGAGTAATGGGCTGCATCATCCGTGCTGACATTCACCTGTTATCGTTCTTGTATATATTTTCTTTTTTGTACTTTTCTAAACCTATTTACTGTATATTTTCTTCTTGAAAAATAAAGATATACCGATGATATACATGTATATGACTGTACTCGGTATATAGCCGACACAATTGATTAAGACAATTGAGTAAAATTTTGGTTAACATTTTTCAGAAATCTGAGAAAAGTTTCTCGACCATTGCATGTATACGTTTTAAAAAAAAATGTTAATCATAAAAATAAGCTTCCCAGGTTATGGGGAGGGTTGGGATCCCGCTAAAATGTTTAACTCCGCCACATTCTATATGTATGTGCCTGTCCCAAGTCAGGAGCCTGTAATTCAGTGGTTGTCGTTTGTTGCTGTGTTACATATTTGTTTTTCGTTCACTTTTTTGTACATTAATTAGGCCGTTAGTTTTCTCAATTGAATTGTTTTACATTTGTGATTTTGGGGCCTTTTATAGCTGACTATGCGGTATGGGCTTTGTTCATTGTTGAAGGTCGTACGGTGATCTATAGCTGTTCATTTGTCATGTGGTCTCTTGTGGAGAGTTGTCTCATTGGCGATCATACCACATCTTCTTTTTTATATATACTGCATGATCGTGTTTTTCAGTATAAATTCTAATATCATTATTTCAATCTCAAAAGTACATGAAGTGTTCTGATGGCTCCTTGATTCTTATCTTTGTATACTCCAGAAGTTCTTGCATGCTTTTTCGAAAGCTGTATCTGTACTGTTGTTATTGTATCATCAAGCAACAGAAGACCTCTTGTACTCATATACCATCCAAGATTCCAAAATGTCATCCATTGTTCGGAAGCATTGGAAAATTATAGAGAATGACTTCAATATGAAAAAAAGGCATTTTTCTCACCACCAGTTATGGGCCGTCAGGTTTAAGACCAAATAAACATCCGTGACAAATCAGATAAAAATCTGTAGTGACAAAGCGATCTACTCCACCTTCTGGTTACTATAAACAATGTCGTAGAATGAATTGTTCATTTTGTAAAGCTACCAATACTATAGCAGTTCTTTCACCAGCTCCTTTCAACGCAAGTTATACCATCTATATACGCAATTTCTAACTGTAAAACGGAGAACTAAAATTGTATGTATTAACATGTAACACCTGGAGCATTCAGTATACACATGCACTTGTGTCTGAATTTTTATTTACCTATATACTTCAATCAAAGTATAAAGGTAATTTCTTCAGAGACAAGTGTCTGTGATTCAGTTTTCGTGGGAGAAACAATGGACAAATTCAACATTCGCCTATAAATAACCATCGATCGATCATGGTGCAAAATTAACAAAAACTGGCCCCCTCACCAGACATATTCGCTCAAAGGAACATCATTTTGATAACGTCACTTTTCTGATCATAAAAGTGAACACTGAGTGGGATTCCTCGGTGAGAAGGAGAAGAGAAAACTTTTTGATTCACCAGTTCCATACTTTAGAACCTGATGGTCTAAATGCATGAAAAAGACGAAAAAGGGTACTAGAAAGATAAAGATTGAGTTATTTATCATCTTTGTAATATTGGCGTAGGGACGTTGCAATCTAACCTTACTTCAGCAACATATTTCGTAAATCAAATAGAAAATCTTGATCGTCATACTATTTTTTACGCATCTCGTTACAGATTGGTTTGAATTGTATTTAAACACCTGTCTTTTGTCGAAGACTGCATGCTCCCTTCTAGATGCATGTCTTCTTGGTTACAGATTGGTTTGAATTGTATTTAAACACCTGTCTTTTGTCGAAGACTGCATGCTCCCTTCTAGATGCATGTCTTCTTGGTTGTTTGACGTTGATCGATGCTGTCTCATTGTTATATACTCCGAATCTCCTTTTATTCATAATAATTAAACTGATCATTGGTAGATTTGGCTATTCTTGATGATGATGGGGGTTTTTAACGACCTTGACTGACTATAAAGTCCTCGCACGGTCGGGCTATTCTTTTTTGATTTCTTTTGATCATGTAGCTACTCAAGTACATCCTTGGTTTTCGTATATTAGGGGTTTGAGCATTCCCGCTGAAGGTAAATACAGAAAAAATACTAAATTCTAATATTCACACGAATATTCATGTTATTAGAAATGAGGACGATTGGAACAACGAATGCAATTTTGTCTGAAAAGTTACTTTGACTATGAGAAGTGATCCAGGATTTTTGTTAAAAGATGGCCGTATAAAACTGCATAAAACTGAATATATATTCAAAAAATAAAATATGAAAAAAATTCCGAACTCCAAGGAAAATTCAAAACGGAAAGTCCCTAATCAAATGGGAAAATCCGGCAAAAGCTCAAACACATCAAACGAATGAAAAACAACAGTCATAATCCTTACTTGGTACAGGCATTTCCTTATGTAGAAAACGGCCCGGGGGATAAAACCTGGTTTAATAGCTATCTAAACCTCTCACCCCCCCCCCCCCCCCCCCCCCCGAATATAATATTGTATATAGTTCGTTATAAATTTCATGCGTCCGAGGCGCTTTTCTGGATTTACCTTCATTAGGAACGCTCAAAGCCGAATATTGAACACATTAGCAAGGAAAATCTGTAAAAATATCAACATTGCATGGCACAGCGATATGGAAAATTCACCAATTTGAAAGTCGTTCTGCTAAAAATCATACAAACGATATATAGAGCTTGAAAGATATTTAGAAATTTCTAAACCGCGTGAAAGGTTTCATTTAGTAAATTTAGAAAAAAACAAAATCAAAGGCTATCCATCGAACACAGAGAAAGGTGGCAAAACTTCTTCGAGAAAACACATATTTTTCAACTGCACTTCACAAAATGTTGAAGATGAATTTCATTACTTAATGAAATGCAAAAAATCTGACATTAGAAACCTTGACATACATGAAAGTGGTTTACACAGAAACCAAAAATATACGGAAATTTGAAAGCATTATGACATGCATGATTAGAACAAATCTCTCAAAATTATGCTAATTCATAAAACTTGAGAACAATGGGCTGTGTTATCCGGGCTGACATTCACCTCTCATAGTTTCTTGTATATACTAGTATATATTTTTTTTTTGTATTTCTCTGAACCTATTTACTGTAAATGATTTATTGAGAAATAAAATCACTTGTGGGTAATTCAGAAAAGCAAATTAAGCCTAATACCGCAAGTATAATGGTACAAGAGCATGCATGTACAAGGTTCTTAAATTGTGAAGAATACATAATCTATCAATTACATGTGCATTTGTATAATAAACTGGTTTCTTATATGCATGGTTGTGAAATAAAGGGCTGTAGAAACAACGAAATGATCTAACCTGAAGAGTGGCGGATCCAGAACTTTTTTTAACGGGGGGGGGGGGGGGGTGGGGGGGGGGGGGAGGGGGGCACTGACTGCCATAAGAGGGGGCCCGCTACAGTCATGCTTCAGTGATTCCCTATATAATCAACCAATTTTTTCCCACTAAAGGGGGGCCCGGGCCACCAGCCTGAAAATGAATTTTGTTACGTTATGAAATGCCAAAAAATATGAAATTAGAAACCTTGACATACATGGAAGAAATTTACCCATGAACCAAATGTATTGAAATTTCAAAGCATTATGACATGTATATGATTAGAACAAAAAACTCTCAAAATAATGCAAATTCATAAAACTTGTGAGTAATGGGCTGCATCATCCGTGCTGACATTCACCTGTTATCGTTCTTGTATATATTTTCTTTTTTGTACTTTTCTAAACCTATTTACTGTATATTTTCTTCTTGAAAAATAAAGATATACCGATGATATACATGTATATGACTGTACTCGGTATATAGCCGACACAATTGATTAAGACAATTGAGTAAAATTTTGGTTAACATTTTTCAGAAATCTGAGAAAAGTTTCTCGACCATTGCATGTATACGTTTTAAAAAAAAATGTTAATCATAAAAATAAGCTTCCCAGGTTAGGGGGAGGGTTGGGATCCCGCTAAAATGTTTAACTCCGCCACATTCTATATGTATGTGCCTGTCCCAAGTCAGGAGCCTGTAATTCAGTGGTTGTCGTTTGTTGCTGTGTTACATATTTGTTTTTCGTTCACTTTTTTGTACATTAATTAGGCCGTTAGTTTTCTCAATTGAATTGTTTTACATTTGTGATTTTGGGGCCTTTTATAGCTGACTATGCGGTATGGGCTTTGTTCATTGTTGAAGGTCGTACGGTGATCTATAGCTGTTCATTTGTCATGTGGTCTCTTGTGGAGAGTTGTCTCATTGGCGATCATACCACATCTTCTTTTTTATATATACTGCATGATCGTGTTTTTCAGTATAAATTCTAATATCATTATTTCAATCTCAAAAGTACATGAAGTGTTCTGATGGCTCCTTGATTCTTATCTTTGTATACTCCAGAAGTTCTTGCATGCTTTTTCGAAAGCTGTATCTGTACTGTTGTTATTGTATCATCAAGCAACAGAAGACCTCTTGTACTCATATACCATCCAAGATTCCAAAAATGTCATCCATTGTTCGGAAGCATTGGAAAATTATAGAGAATGACTTCAATATGAAAAAAAGGCATTTTTCTCACCACCAGTTATGGGCCGTCAGGTTTAAGACCAAATAAACATCCGTGACAAATCAGATAAAAATCTGTAGTGACAAAGCGATCTACTCCACCTTCTGGTTACTATAAACAATGTCGTAGAATGAATTGTTCATTTTGTAAAGCTACCAATACTATAGCAGTTCTTTCACCAGCTCCTTTCAACGCAAGTTATACCATCTATATACGCAATTTCTAACTGTAAAACGGAGAACTAAAATTGTATGTATTAACATGTAACACCTGGAGCATTCAGTATACACATGCACTTGTGTCTGAATTTTTATTTACCTATATACTTCAATCAAAGTATAAAGGTAATTTCTTCAGAGACAAGTGTCTGTGATTCAGTTTTCGTGGGAGAAACAATGGACAAATTCAACATTCGCCTATAAATAACCATCGATCGATCATGGTGCAAAATTAACAAAAACTGGCCCCTCACCAGACATATTCGCTCAAAGGAACATCATTTTGATAACGTCACTTTTCTGATCATAAAAGTGAACACTGAGTGGGATTCCTCGGTGAGAAGGAGAAGAGAAAACTTTTTGATTCACCAGTTCCATACTTTAGAACCTGATGGTCTAAATGCATGAAAAAGACGAAAAAGGGTACTAGAAAGATAAAGATTGAGTTATTTATCATCTTTGTAATATTGGCGTAGGGACGTTGCAATCTAAACCTTACTTCAGCAACATATTTCGTAAATCAAATAGAAAATCTTGATCGTCATACTATTTTTTACGCATCTCGTTACAGATTGGTTTGAATTGTATTTAAACACCTGTCTTTTGTCGAAGACTGCATGCTCCCTTCTAGATGCATGTCTTCTTGGTTACAGATTGGTTTGAATTGTATTTAAACACCTGTCTTTTGTCGAAGACTGCATGCTCCCTTCTAGATGCATGTCTTCTTGGTTGTTTGACGTTGATCGATGCTGTCTCATTGTTATATACTCCGAATCTCCTTTTATTCATAATAATTAAACTGATCATTGGTAGATTTGGCTATTCTTGATGATGATGATGGGGGTTTTTAACGACCTTGACTGACTATAAAGTCCTCGCACGGTCGGGCTATTCTTTTTTGATTTCTTTTGATCATGTAGCTACTCAAGTACATCCTTGGTTTTCGTATATTAGGGGTTTGAGCATTCCCGCTGAAGGTAAATACAGAAAAAATACTAAATTCTAATATTCACACGAATATTCATGTTATTAGAAATGAGGACGATTGGAACAACGAATGCAATTTTGTCTGAAAAGTTACTTTGACTATGAGAAGTGATCCAGGATTTTTGTTAAAAGATGGCCGTATAAAACTGCATAAAACTGAATATATATTCAAAAAATAAAATATGAAAAAAATTCCGAACTCCAAGGAAAATTCAAAACGGAAAGTCCCTAATCAAATGGGAAAATCCGGCAAAAGCTCAAACACATCAAACGAATGAAAAACAACAGTCATAATCCTTACTTGGTACAGGCATTTCCTTATGTAGAAAACGGCCCGGGGATAAAACCTGGTTTAATAGCTATCTAAACCTCTCACCCCCCCCCCCCCCCCCGAATATAATATTGTATATAGTTCGTTATAAATTTCATGCGTCCGAGGCGCTTTTCTGGATTTACCTTCATTAGGAACGCTCAAAGCCGAATATTTGTTATTTTCAGTGTTACTTTATTCAGTGTAACTTTAAACTCTTCCCCTCAGTATACATTATTGCTTATTTTATGTCCCAGTTTTATCATACTTAGTCATATCTTAATTTGTTTGAATGTCACGGCATTTACCTACCGTGAATCTGAGACTACTATTATACACGTGTTAAAGTATTCTTAGCTTGAACTAGGACTATTATATAATATAAAATGCTAGTTGAACATCGATCTCAGCGGCTTGAATTAATATGAAATTTTAATACCGATTCTGAAAGATTTTGAATTTAACTCTGAAGATTCTTTGATAATTATTTGAAACAATACATATCTTTATCTTTGATCTTGAACATGTAGTTTACCATTAATTATCATGGGATAATTTTACTAATGGAATTCATTTATATCATACGAAATATGAAATATCCTTCTGAATACCTCAGTCAACTAACATGCGCAATTGCTCTGCGCATTGTTTAAAATATCAGACATTGACATACAAGAAATGGCGGAAGATTGCAGGTCCATTGTTATAAACTGATATCTTCCTTGATTGATCGTCATAAAAGCAAATTCCAAATAGTCAAAATTATTATAAACGTAAGTATGTTCTTACAGATAATTACTATTTTGTTTATTCATTCTATCTCTATGAAATCACTGCTACTCCGAACGGAATTGGTTGGGGATATCATGGCCGGGGATGGAGGCATCGTGACCCGCATTGTTGGAATTCGGAAATTCAAGAAAAGTAACAGTTACCCTATTATTCTATTAGTTGACTACCTATAGACTGTCATTTTTATTCTCTATAGTTATGCCATTGAATTAGGAATTATTTTGTCGCAGTCTTTGAACAGTTGGTTGTCATTATCCAAACGGGCACCTGTCATTGGTTTGGCTAATAACCGAAATGTACAATAAACACGTGTATTTGTTGATAACATTTAATTAGTATAATCTGTTGGTAAATGTCATTTAGTAATTAACAAATAGACAAGATATATGCATTACACGAATAGGTAAGTAGCTTTGTTTTTAACCCTTTTAAGTTATTACACAGTGTGATAATTTTTTTAGTACCTTGTTGAGAATATTGCATAATTTTCACATGATAAAACAAACTATAAATCATAATATTGACATTCTTGTAAACATACAGAAATACATCAAAACAAAACTTCTTAAGCATACAACTTGTAATTGTGTTACTGTTAAAAATATCAAATTATAATTTTATTTAAGGACATCAACACAATAGATAAAGGGACATGAAACACAGATTATTCCATTTTTTTTTCTCCACAAATTAACCTGTAAATGCTTGTAATTTGGAGCTTTCAAACGTATTGTTCTGACTTCTATAAGGATTCATTGAATTTGTTGATTGGTTTTGATAAATTAATATACAATTTAAAAAATTGTAGATGAATGATTGCCATGATTGTAGGGTGGCATAGGATTGTCTTCCTTCCTTTAATTTTATTAAATTTTTATTGCAGTGTAGAAAGAATAAGACTTTTTCATTAATTATTTCATGTTTGAAGGTGCACTGTTTTCTCTTATCTTGTTTTGGAAAATTTGTTGCTGGTCCAATAGAGAAAATTGCAAAGGGTGGTATTGTGTATTGTGTATTTTTCCTTAAATATTCTAATTCATGTTCTTCCTGAAATAGGCATTAAAAATGCACTTTCCCACAAAACAATGATTATCTATTTTATATTCATGGGAGTTTGTATTCTTCATTGAGAAATATGCATTTTCTGTATCAAAATACATATTTTAATTTTATGACATTTTAGAAATGTCAGAACTACATGTAGTAATTAGCAAGTAAAAGTTCTGCATTTTTTTTAATTGTCTTCAGTGGTGAAACAAACAGATAATTGTCACCTAATTATTAATTACAGGTGATTTTATACAAGTATAAGACAGAAGCACATTTAAGTTTTTTATTAATTACAGGTGATTTTATACAGGTATAAGACAGAAGCACATTTAAGTTTTATATTATAGACCTATTAATCCATAAGCAATCAACATAGAGACCTGATTAACCCAAAAAAGTGTATGTAGTGAAAATCAAAAGTTAAAAGTTAATAAATATTTCTTGGACTTGCTTTAGGAATTTAAAGGTCCTGTAGTGAATTTAAAGACCCCTGAACTAACCTGAATCTAAATTATATTGCAGTAAAAATATACTGAGAGGAGTAAAATCTTGCCAAAATGAATTACCAGAAGGTTTATATGAACCAGATACACTCAAGTTCATTATTATGTCAGTTAGCTCAGATGTGGAGGAGCCAGCTAGTCTGTGATGCTTACATAAGGACAGGAACTGTCACAACAAAGGTATGTAGCCACACAGATACAGTCGAACCTAGTTGTGTCGAACTCGGTTGTGTCGAAAACTCGGATGAGTCGAAGTAATTTCTCAGTCCCGGTAAAATTCGTTTGATCAATGCATAATTACCTCTGATGAGTCGAACTCGTTTGATTCCAATTCTCGGTTAAGTCGAGTAAATTTTATAGTCCCGTTGGTGTAAAATTAATGTAAATTGACCCCGATGTCTCTAAGTTCGAAAAGTAAAAATTTTCAAAAAATGCTGACCTAATGATAAAAATTCATATCGATGTATTTCTTACATGTATGTAACATTATCATTTTCAACAGAGATTAAAGTTGAGTAAACATACATGTTTGTATAACAGTTAAAATGACATGTTTATGATGGCCGGTAATTAACACTTGTTGATTGTCAAAGAGGAATGTTGGTGTGTTGAACATATTTCACCTGACATAAAATCGAAACGAATTTAAATGACCCTAGCCGAGATTAAATGAATCGTTAAAATTAAAATTCATTAATTACATTAATAAAAGGATTAAGACAATTTTGATATATTCATACTAATTAAATGTTAAGCAGACGACCTCATCAGAACAGTCCAGAACTTGTTTTGTTCTGCAAGTGATTTCATAATTTATAGTGACCATTGTAAATATTTGTGTATACTATTGATTTTATGTGTGCATGATTTGCACCAGTATACTTGTGTGTTTAATTATTATGAAGGATAAAAAAATATGGAGATTGAATACACAATCATAAAGTGCCATATCGAGAAAAGGCACTGTTCAAAGTATCTCATTTACACAAATCTCATTCCATATTTCATTCATTCCTAATTTAAGATGACACACTCGATCTCGGATGAGTTGAACCTCGGATAAGTCGAATACTTTGGTTTGCTCCCTTCGTCTTCGACATAACAAGGTTCGACTGTATATATAGCCTGTTTCAGTTGGGGCTTCCAAGTTTGAACATTTTCAGAAACCGAGGGACAGAACCTAATGGCCTTCAATATAAAAATGAGGAAATGTGGTATGATTGCCAATGAGACAATGATCAAAAATGCTTTTTATTGTCATTGGAACGTTGGAAAGTAGTGGCAGATTTGCCTTATTTCACCATTTTGCTGAATTTCTGTCATTCCATTGCTGTATAACTCATTAAAGGAGCAAATTTTAAAATTAGATTAAAACTGCAATAATTAATGTTTTATTAAAGTACTTAAAGGGAAAATTCGCGATTTTTTACTTATCATCTTATTATGTTCATAATACCATTAAAAACATATTCACCAAGTTTTATCTGGATATGAAAACTAATAAAGAAGAAAATTGGGAATTATTAATTCTATTTATTCAAACTTCCTGACTTATGTGACGTAGTTTAAGTCTTTTTGCATGCCGGGAGTGGATTAATCTCATTTAAAGTCTTGTTCGTTAATCATCTAATAACGCGATTTAAAGCGCATCAACGACTTTTGGTGTAGCTATTAACCAACTAACAATTCAGAAAGAAAAGTGATTAGCCGTGCATTTTTTTTAAATTAAAATTTACGATTTATATTTTTAGGGTTTCTGATATGATTATAGTAATAAAAGCAAATCATACAATAGATTTTTTTTATGATTTTTTTTTCGACGGATATTTTGAACAACATATATAACTGATAGTATAATAGAAATTCACGTTTGTATTCTCCCCTATTACTTCAGTCGAGGATTTGTCTTACTATACAAATCCTTGCATCAGTCTAGTACTGTGTAAATACAATGCATGTGTATTATGCTGACACCACCTGGTAAAGGCGTGGTTAAATTCACGGTAATTAAAAGATTAGCATTATGTAATGTTAATCCTTTGATCTTCACTAGAGTGGTGTTTGTCCTCAAGGGTTCACCGTTGCAGGTATGAGACAGATTTTTTTTAATTATTAAGGGAGGAATATAGTGGCAAAATACTTTAATCGCCGTTATATATATATTTTTTTAACATTTTGCATTTGCTCAGTTTTTAAATAAATAGGTGAGTATTTTGTTGTAACATCGAAATTCTGAATCACTTTTAATAAAATAATTATATAAATATTATAAATGGCACACGAAAACGAGCGTATATATCAAAACAGTACTATTTTAAATTATCATCGGTAACCTTGAATATTTAAATGTGCAGAGAAAATTATCAGTTACAAAAATATAGTTTTGTCGTCCAAAGCGATCTTCATTTACCTAATCAGGAATGCCCTTATTAAAATATTATAAATCTCACAACGTATTTATATAATTCTTAAGCTATTTGACCAACGATGTTTTTAAAAAAATAACAGAATCAATCTAACGTCAACTTTCCTTTTTTAAATGGAGACAGAACGTCGAAATCAATTTTCAATGTGCTTGATATCTTGTACCTTTGTAAGACTTATCATTCATTCATAAACCCACTCTAAACCAGAGACATATATACGTCTGTTTAAACTGACAAGAAAACTCCTAAAGCGGACAAGCAGTATATTCTGTAAATTTCTGAGATTTAATACAAAGAAATAAAAAAAATCCCGAAATGAATTTGATCCTGGAAAATATTCACATCCTCATTCGGTCTGAAAAAAAGATACGAATTTGTTATACAGAACATGCAGAAGTGTGAATGTTATAAAACCTAATTGTTATATCAGAAACCATTATAAATATGAACATGTATACGTAAGACCTCATGGGACGTCACCTAACCACACAGTATATCTTACAATGTGTATATTCCTGCAAAAATAAAAATAAAATGAGAAAAAAGAAAGAGATGAACGGTAAGTCACATCAGATTCAGATATTTATATAGTTGCTTGTCGTTAAATAGAGATCTAGTGTATACATGTCTCTGCGTTAACTTATAAAAATAACAGGAAATAATAAATTTGAAATATATTTATGATGAACACTTTGCAACTGCGACACCCCTTTTTATCACAGCGTACATGCATGCATTTAAATGACTGTCCGTTATGCCATTTAGAATGACAATCGTACGTACAATCCTATAGTTCATGGTGAGTCCTTTTCTATCAGATATGCGACTTTTCGTATTTATATTTTCTCTTATATTACCGGTACTGTCATTTAATATCTAATGCATAAGTGCAATATTAAGAGTGGTTAAATCCCCTACAAGCTAACTAAATAAATAAATCAACCCTCTAGCTGACCAGACGTTAATACAACTACCATCAGTCTATCCGGAGTGAAGTTTCTTTATTTCTTCAAATAGGCTTTTGGGGATCATTAGTGCACGTCCAGTGGCATATATATATAACATGCATGTCGGACCAGGAAAATGTGATGATGACGAATTTCTTAAACTGTTCGAAATAATCTTATTGAAATATAAATCTGTGATTTTACTATGTCTATAGCTTCGATGAACCAAAGAAAGTTAGATATCGACCTGTATTTAAATCAGATTGGTTCTGGATGTTTCTCTCGTATATTCAATATACTTGTATGATATTAGTTCTATATTGCGACTATCCATAGTTCCGTATTAAACCTTCCATCTAGGCGTATAAACCAATGATCGACAAGTGCCGTACATTTTGTTAAATCAATATTTGTATGTTTCAAAATGTCCATAATTATTGACAACGGGTAAATATACTTACATTTTCCCCAATTTACCCTTGGAAAATGTGTAAATAGATTTTTATTTCATCAAATTTTTTTTTTTATTATTTAAACTTTCATAAATATCATTCTTTACACCAAAAATGTTATTTATAAACAAGCGTATGAGTTTAGCAATGACTAGTATATCACTATCGGATACGCTATACAAAGTTGTATATTACACCTGATAGATTCAAAATGGAAGTTACATGTTATCGGCCGTGTACACTGATCAATACCCCCAGAAAAGAAGTGATGCACGAACTTATTTTATGTAATTGTGTAATAACAGTTTTAAAGCCCGACAGGAAATCGCTTGAATACCTGTACGTGTCACCTCACAATACCTCTGGGAACAATTCCTTTAGCCATTCTGGTGATCAGGTAAGGGAAGGTCCGAATTTATTTTAAAAAGTTTATTACATAAAACAATTATGAACAAACTAGATTTTCAAAAACAATTTTACACGGAACACTTATTTATAACTTTGACTTTTTAACTAATTTCAATTTATTGTTTTAAATACTTCGTAAACAAAACAGTTTCAAAACGACAGACCACACTATTAGTACTAGTTATTTAAAAAATAATATATATAAAATTACATTTTCCGTATCAAGTTAGTTAGGAAAGGTTGCACAACCATGTCTATCATAATCTTTTTTGTGACCCGGGAAACTGCTTTCCTTGTCGGATAAAACAACCGTACGCTTGACAAGATATCGACACTCAATTACGGCTACGTAAGGTTACTGCTTGTTTTGGTCCTTTGTGGTTTATAGATATATCGTGGTCAATATTCGGGGAGGATGTCAAAATGGCCGCATGCGGAGAATTGATACTCTAAATTTAAAATCGATGGTGATCTCTTAACTTGCAGAATAAAACTTTAATATCTATGAATTTGTGCTTTTTTATACATAATGAACAGAATATGAATTTTTCATTTTTTTGCGAAGTTTCCCTTTAAATTCAAACTTGATTCTGCAAATAAGAAATAGTTTGAATATATTTATTTTTAGACCAATGTGTCCTCAAATAAAATTTCTTCTTTAACCTAGGTACAATTAAAGGGTATAAGGTTTCTAGGTTGAACTTGGAAATACACCTTGGATTTGTAACTATAATTTTCTGGCCCAAGTGTTTTTGCGGTCGTACTTTGGTATCATGTGGTTGACGTCGTCAGCGTTGTCCGAAGACATTTGGTTTCTGAACAATAACTTAAGTAAATGTAAATAGAAATCTATGAAATTTAAACACAAGGTTTATAACCACAAAAGGAAGGTTGGGATTGATTTTGGGGGTTATAGTCCTAACAGTTTAGGAATTAGGGGCCAAAAAGGGGCCCAAATAAGCATTTTTCTAGTTTCCAGACAATAACTTGTGGAACAGTGTATGGATCTCTCTGAAATTATACCACAAGTTTCCATACCACAAAGGGATGGTTAGGATTTGCTTTGGGGGGTTATGGCTCAAACCGTTTAGGAATTAGGAGCAAAAAAGTGAGAATTTTTTTTTGGGGGGGGGGGGGGGGGTGGGGGTGTTCAATTCGCAACAGCATAGTGTATTGCACAAATGCAAAAAATTGAATATAAATTCAAATCATATAACCAATTCTTAGTTCTTTGACTACAGTTATTCTGTGTCAGAAACCTATTATGTGTCAAATATTTAATTACAATCCAAATTCAGACTTGTATCAAGCGCGAATATTGTGTCCATTTTTGCCCCAACTGTTTAGGGTTGGATCTCTGCGGTAGTATCCAACTGTGCTCGGCGAAGCAATTTATTAAAATGGTTGTGACAACTACAGTTAGATTAAATCAACTTTACTATTAAAACTATTATATGTGTTTCACCCTATGTTAGAAATTTATGAACTAACTTTTAGTCTTACAGAAAACTTTGGCTTATTATGATGACTAAATGTATATCAACAAAATATCAACACATACTTTTAATAATTTTTTAGCTTGAATGCTGACAAAAAGTCTATATTTTTTTCTAGGCCCACCGGGTTGTGTTACTTGCAGCATGTCCAATGTTACAATCCATGGAAAAAGCATCTATTGGTTCTCACTTGGAGGTACGACTGACAGCAGACATCAAACAGGAAGCAGTTAATATGTTCTTACAGTACCTGTATGAAGGTTTCATGTTGCTCACGGAAGAAAATTGTAAAGATGTTGAAAAAGTAGCAAGACTTTTGCAAGTGGATAGTGTAATCAAATGTTGTGCAGACTTTTATAAATGTTTAGAATCAAAAACAGGGAACAATATGTATTCCAATTCAAAGTACAAATATTCATCTTATGACATGTTAGAATTCCGCCATGTAAGAGCAACTGACCTGCAGAAGACAGTTCAAGATCGTCTTATGAAAAGAGCTTCAGAAATGGGTAGACCATTAAGCCCATCAAGTAAAAAACAAAGACTTTACAGAGCTTCAACACCACCATCAGAATCATCACAGTCAAGCTTTAGCCAAAGAGCAGATGATACATTCAGCATGTCTCACAGCTATGGTTCAGGTCAACAAGAACCATGGGATAGAGTACCAAGACCTGGAGCAAATGCTGCTTCTATGTCAAGAGGTCAGAGTCAAAGGTTTCAACAGCCAAGTGTCATTGATATTGTAGAAGACAGCATTGAACTTATTCATGTTGATCCAGGGGATGGCAGTAGTCACCAGCCACCATCACAAAAAGGTGTCACAGTGTCTGTGGCTAGTCAGTTGGATAGTGGGCCTCCAAATATTAGCATTGTTAGTGTAACAGGAAATACTGGACCTCCACATGGTCCATCTCCAAATCAAGGACATTCACAGAGACAAACAAGTGGTCCTTCATATTCTTCGCCACATGTTCCGTCGTCATCATCATATACACCTCGTCATTCATCAGTCAGTTCATCACCGTCACAGTCCAAAGCATCTGATCGCGCCATCATTTCATTAACAGATCCACAAATATCACAAATAACTCGAGAAGTCACTCATCAGTTACAACAACAAGAACATAGTGCCTCATCTGCCCGACCTCCACAATTACAGTTAGCCCCCGGCCTCACATCACCACATGATACATTGTCACAACAAAGACCACCTCATTTTCCTTTCACTGAAAGACTACAGCAGACTGCAAGCAAACCATTTGCTGCTGGTAGTGCAAGACAAGTAGGTCCACCACAGATGCCAAACCTTCACAGTGGGTCTTCCTCAACAGGGTCGCCTTCCACTTTACGACCAGATAGATCACCTTCATTAAGTGGTAGAAGTGATAGCATGGATAGACCTCCCAGTGTTGAGGCCAGCAAGGACAGGTATTGGTTTTATTTTAATAATCTTAAAAAGGATAAATTATTACATTGTAATATTGTAACAATCTGATTGAAATGATACAAAACTTGTGTGCTTCCCTTACAAGGATCTGACAATGCCTTGATTATAATTTCATTATTATGCCAACCAATGAAATGTCTTCTACCAAACTGAAGGTGTGTAATATTACAACAAAACCTGATAATACCGAAAGGTCCTCCAGAACAGAGTGTTCTCAGATCCTTGTAAACAAATCTGTATTTCAATCAGATAATTTAAAGACATAATTTTGATAAACTTGTCAAACATTCCCAATTCTACACAAGAATATTTACTTAAGATTATGTTCGTAAGCAAAAGTTAGTGTTCTTATTTTCCTTAAAAAAAGCTTCCAGTTGACAAAAACTTACTACAGAGTAGTTAATTGGTAAGGTATACTTCAAACAAAGCAGGAATAAAACAATACAAACGAAACAAAAAGATATTTGAAGTCAACATACTGTGTACTGTCTAGTGTTTAGGCAAACAGATTTGAAAGACAGGCACAATGCAAAACTTACAGGTAAACTCTATATGTTTGTAACATTTAAAAAACGATGGAAAAAGTAGATACAATTTACTAGAAAGCTGGACATTACTATATTGTAAAAGAAAATTAGGATACACATATAAAAGTCAGCAGTAAATTGTTATTGAATACTGTGTTGGATGTTTGCTGAAATTTTATAAAGTTTACATGTACATTAATCTTGATTATTATTATTATTTTTTTTTACTTATCACAAACATGTATTTCAAACAATTAGTTGATAAATTATGGTTAGGGCTTCTTTATTTGAAAAGGAACTCCTTTTTCAATTTCAATATATATATATTATGTGTTTTAACATGGCCTTTGCACATCTTCAAATTCGTTATGGTGAGGGATACTGAAGTTAATGCTTTGAATTAATCTTTGTTTTAACTTACAAAATGTTTTGTTGTAGTTCAAAACAAAAAGGTGAAGATTCATCCACAGCAAGTTCATCAGATTTAATGGCCGACATAACAATAATCAAAGTAGAATCTGGTGATGAGACAACATCCAAAGAACACAAGGACAGTGGTCAACCGGGTCAGTCCTCAGACGGTGTTATTCACTCCACAGATTCTGGTCTGTTGAGTGGGGATACAACTGGTGGTCTGGATATGCATGTAGATGCTCCAGATGATGGCGGAACAATGACAATGCAAATACAAAGGAATGATGACGGAATGGGACAAGAAGGAGATAGTGATATCGAGGAACTGGAAGCGACTGGAGAATGGCCACATGATAGTAACGATGATAGTAGTTTAAGCAATGATCCAAATAACCCACTTGGAGGATTTAGAGGTAGGGATCATTTTCTTTACTTCACAAGTCCGATGAAAGATTTTGGTTTTTTGAAGCATCTTGTTTTCACCTTGTCCTGTGAATGAAAATTTTGTAATGGCAATCTGAGAAAGAAAAAAGATGATTTTCAAATTCTTTTTCAAAGTAAAACTTAATGGTCTATGTAATAACAAAAAACTTTGAAAAATGTTGTTGTTGGGTTGCTGTCTGGACGTATTACCCACCTCTCTCATTTATGATTGTTTTTATACGACCGCCAAAAAATTTTGAGGTCGTATATTGGTATGACGTTGGCATAGTCGTCATCGTCCGAAGACACATTGGTTTTCGCACTCTTACTTTAGTTTAAGTGAATGGATCTCTATGAAATTTCACCATAAGGTTCAATACCACAAAAGGAAGGTGGGGATTGATTTTGGGGGTTATGGTACCAACAGTTAAGGAATTAGGGGTCAAAAAGGGGCCAAAAATAAGCATTTTTGAAACTTCCAGACATAACTTGTGTGTTAGTGTAGGGATCTCTCTGACATTGTACCACAAGGTTCCATATCACAAAGGGAATGCTGGGATTGATTTTGGGGGTAATTGCCTCCAAATTTTAGGAATTAGGGGCCAAAAAGGGGCAAAAAACAAGCATTTTTCTAGTTTCATGACAATAACTTGTGTGTAAGTGTATGGATCTCTCTGACATTGTACCACAAGGTTCCATATCACAAAGGGAATGCTGGGATTGATCTTGGGGGTAATTGCCTCCAAATTTTAGGAATTAGGGGCAAAAAACAAGCATTTTTCTAGTTTCATGACAATAACTTGTGTTCAAGTGGATGGATCTTCATGAAATTGTACTACAAGGTTCCATATCACAAAGGGAAAGCTGGAATTGAGTTTGGGGGTAATTGCCCAAAACGTTTAGGAATAAGGGGCCAAAAATAAGCATTTTTCTAGTTTCCAGACAATAACTTGTGTTCAAGTGTATGGATCTCTCTGAAATTGTACTGCAAGGTACCATACCACAAAGGGAAGGCTGGGATTGATTTTGGGGGTAATTCCCTCAAAATTTTAGGAATTAGGGGCTATAAAAGGGCAAAAAAACAAGCATTTTTCTAGTTTCAGGACAATAACTTGTGTGTAAGTGTATGGATCTTTATGAAATTGTACTGCAAGGTTCCATATCACAAAGGGAAAGCTGGGTTTGAGTTTGGGGGTAATTGCCCTAAACGTTTAGGAATAAGGGGCCAAAAAACAAGCATTTTTCTAGTTTCCAGACAATAACTTGTGTTCAAGTGTATGGATCTCTCTGAAATTGTACTGCAAGGTACCATACCACAAAGGGAAGGCTGGGATTGAGTTTGGGGTGATGAGTCATAAGGGGGGTTCAACAAATTTGGGGGGGATTTTTTTTCCTTTTTTTTCTTTAAAACTTTCCATTTTGAATTGGTTATTTCTGATTTATATATAAAAGCAAATAATAATGATATGGTTTGAATAGGTAAATTAAAAATTTTTAAGTTCTTAGACCACATTCATTCTGTGTCAGAAACCTATGCTGTGTCAAATATTTAATTACAATCCAAATTCAGTGCTGTATCAAGCTTGAATGTTGTGTCCATACTTGCCCCAACTGTTCAGGGTTCGACCTCTGCGGTCGTATCAAGCTGCGCCACTAAATTGTGTTAATATGAGGTCTTCTAATTTATTTTGATATTTTTCTGATTTCCATCTTTATGATTCACCATAAGTGGTTAACATTTTGTGGAAATACAATTTGGCCTCATCATCCTAATTACTACACTGAACACAGTACAAGTTTGAAAACAAGATTGTGTGGGTCCATGCTGAGTAAGACATGTGACTGACTAATGAGACAGTAGAATGAAATTCTTTTAAAGAGGACTTTCAAATACAAAATAAAACTTTTACTAAAGTACTCTTATAGATTATAATTGCAACCAGCAGTCAAGGTTTTGGAAAATTTTTGGAGACAATAGATAACAAACAAGTAAAACTGAAAACTAAAGAATGCAAAAAGTGCTACAAACACCCATAACAGATTAAAAGGTGATGAGATGTACATGTGCATTCGGTTCACCCAAAATTAGTACATTGTACTTTTCATAAGCCAACCAGCTTAGAGCTTGTGCATTTAAAGAACTATTTCCATGACATACATGCCACCGACTATTAGGACATTCATGTAGCTTATAGGAGAAACTTATTATCCTAACAAAGTGATGTATTATGTTGTATTAGAAAAAACAAAAACACTGAAAACTAATTACAGTATAAGAGTGGGCTACACTTGTGTGCTGCTCTTTTCAAATTCAAGTACAAAATTAAATGATGAACCAAAATATTGGAAAAAGACCACAACAAAATAGTCAAAATCGTACTAGGCCATCCCTTAGGAATTTGACAGTTTGTTTTTGAGACCTGATTCTTAATATTTCAATTTAAATGTGGATTACAGTTTTATATTTGCTTTTGATCTCATCATTTAGCTGCATTGAAATAGTGAAATTCAGAAGGTCTACTGATTTGTGATGTAATGTTACTTAACCGTGGACAGGAAACTTTCTCAGACAGAAGGAAGACTGGGACAGATCAGACTGCATTAATTGTATTTGATACAAAAAAGAAAAACACTTAAGAACATACTTCCCTGTATTTAAAACCAAAATCTTTCATCCATTTTATAACTGTTCAAGAATGAATGAAGGCAAGAAGGGGTGTATGCAAAGTCAAACTAACATTCATTTTCAACATACTTATGATAGCTAATTATAATGTTATGATTTGTTGGTCATGTAAATGTCCAAAGACTTAGTATTATTCAAGTCATCAGATTTATTTGGAATATCAAAACATTGCTGTTGGTTTATGAAACTAGTTTGACCTGTTTACAGCAAAAGAACTGATCAATTATATGCTTTCATTCATTTTTACTAGACAGGCTGTTAACTAAATGCTTTTTTCAGGAGATGGCTTCAAATTGAATAATTGCTTTAGCATATATAGGATGTATATACAAGCTTAAAGTTTTGTATGAGTGCTTATAATTGTAAATTTACAAAAAGTATATACTCCAAGAAACTTCAAGCTTGTACAGACTGCATGTTGTGCACACACAAAAAAAAATCCCTTTGCCCATATGTCTGGACCTATTGTGATAAGACCTGTTATCAAATATATAGAATAATCATGCACAGAAAAATAGTGAAAATTATCATTGTTATTATAAACCTAGTACTCCTGTAGGTTTATTCAAGTATAATTTAATTTTGGATGTAACGCGTCTTCTGATTGGCTGACGTTGTTTTGTTTATCAGATCATAGACATAATTTTGTCATGTGACCGTGACGTCATCAACGTTTTTTCATGGTTTACTCCGGTTTAAAATGGAATTTAGAATTAAATTATAAGAAATGACTGTAATATTTTTTCTGTCTATTCGAAATTACATAAAAAATGTGGTGCACACTTTAAAATAACCCGCGTAGCGGGTTATTCAGTGTGCACCACATTTTTGATGTTATTTCTTCATAGACAGAAAAAATATTAGTCATTCCTTAAATAAAGCTGATTTTACATTTAGAAATGAAATCTAAATTTCTGAAAAGCAATCATGATTTCAATTGAATGCATATTACATGACAGCATCTAATGGCTCTCATCTGCTTTTTATGGAATCATAACTTAAAGGAAAATATAAAAGTATTTATGAAATGCTTCAATTTGACATGAGATTTTTCTTATATACATACATGTATATTCAACATTTGCATAGAAAAGGTATACACAAATATCTAAAAAAAAATTTATCTTCCATGATGATGAGATGTTGAAAATCAGTTAGCATTGAAACAAGCAAGTTACATCCCCCACCCCTGCCCACATTAGTGTTAGGATTATGTGTGATAGGTTTCAGATAGTGCGGGCAACATGACTGGAGATGGTGGACTAAAGAAAGGTATGTCATATAATATGCAAGATTGAACATCTTTGTTACACTTGTTGCTAGGAATTTTTACAGCAATATGCATGTTGTTCAAAGATTTGCAAAGTTTGTTTTTTTTTATCTTTTGGCTTAGAAATTTACTTCTTTCCTCAGAATTTTTTTTTTTATTTTTCAGAAATTAAGCAAAACCTACCAGAATTTACCTCATTATTTCATGCCTATGGCTCTGATATATATACACAAAATGTACATAGTAAACATATATCCAATATAATATAGTCCATAAACATAAACATTGTACTTTAATAAAAAACTAAACTTTAGTTTCAATGTGTAAGATGTTTTAATATTTGGTTAATTTTCAGTGATAAAATTGGTAAAAATTTCCTCACTCTAAAACCAGTGTAACTTAGAAATCCTGCATGTTATAGTCATTGAACATTTTCTTAAATCAAGACTTTTATATTGGTTATTTTCTTGTAGTGCTTAATTGTGTTTGTTGTAACAGATGTTATATAGTTACATTTATATGCTACGTTAAGTTTATTTTCCACTGAATATATACAAAAGATATATATGAACTTAAGATGTATTTATATACCAAATGCTGTTATTTATTTTATTTGAGTAATTTAAGAGTTTGTTTGGTGTAAACATGCATACACATGTACATTATATTTTTGGAAGTAAGAGGATATATAATAAGGCAATTATAAGGTAAATTGAATTCTAAAACCAATATCTGTTCTAACATAAATCTAATGATGTTATCACTGGTTATATTGAATTTTGATTTTCATATTTGTTGGCCTTTAAAATTTTTGATAAAAAAAAATAAATTGTTAACTTGACAAAATTGACTAGTTTAGAATTTTGATAATACCATATAAATAGAAGCGAAGCATTTGTCACTAAATTTTCATAAATTTAAAAGGATTGAAAAAGAATTACACTGGTTTCCAATTGTTTGGGGCCAAAAAAGACTGCTCTTGCCTTGTTCTGAGAGTCTGCACCATTAGCCACTAGCCTGATGCCCCAGACTAGCCAAATTTTATTTGTACTAGTAAGTATTTGGAAAAGTTTGTTTAGACATATAAGAAAAATATGTGAATATTGGTCTTTGGACTAGTAGTTGGAAAAGATTTTGGTGCAGATTGCTGTTCATAAATGAGATTGACAATGTTTCAAACATTTATAACATATGTCTTTACAATTTTTTTAGAGTTGTAAAATTAACTAAAGTGATCATGTCTTGTGCATACAATTTTATTCTGTACCAGATGATGTATATAAACAAATAACTGGCTGCTTAGTGTTAATATTGTGCACTGTTAATCAGGTGTTGTTTATATTTTTTGTATTTCATTAACTCTCTACTCGCTAAAATTTGCATCATATATTACTTTATTAAGAGTATTATTTTTTATACATGAATAAAAGTTTATGTTCGGTATAAGCCAAAGAGACAGCAGCATGGCAACACAAAGTACCAAAAGCTAATTGAATTAGAATCTGTTGAAATGTCTTGCTTGATTTTTGTCTGGCCTCATCAAAGTGATTAAAGAGGAGACTTCTGCATACTGTTTTCCGGGGATGTCGTCAAAAAATTGATAAAGTTTGCGATTAAATCAGTTTAAAGAACCAATGATATTTGGTTTGCAGTTGCATTATCATATTTCATTTTCACAGATGATTTTGCCATCTCCCCTCAGTCATGGTTTATTGAGTTTGAATGTTTTGCATAGTTAACATGTTAAAGTCTTGCCATTTTAATTTCAACATTTACATTTACTATTAAAATTACATTCAGACAAGACATTTATCTGTGTCAACAGTTGGATTTATTTGTTAGTAATTTTAAATAATTTAAATTCTTTATGAGAATAAATTTGGCCAGACGACTATCTGTAATTGAGTTAAATTTAATCTTTTCATAAATGCTTTTTCTGACTGATAAGAAATTATTGAAATTATTGATAACATTTATCTTATAGTCATTTAGATACTTGGCTATCTGCATGAACAGATCAAAGTTTGCCCTATGTGAACTTTAAATTTTTAGAAGTCTGGCATGCCCATAAATCTAATGAATCAGCAGACGGTTTCATATTTTATTGTACTGTAAATATTGACCATTGATGTATTATGATGTTTTTAAGCAAATATACAAAACTGTTGGCGTTATGTAGAAGTGGTGTATGTGCTAGTGATTTTAGTTGATGACTTTGATTTTAATGTTTTTATAGGACAGCAAAAATTAAAATTTTTTGGTCGTATATTGGTATCACGTTGTCGTTGTCGTCGTCGTCTGAAGACAGATGGTTTCCAGATAATAACTTTAGTATAAGTAAATAGAAATCAATAAAATTTTAACACAAGGTTTAAAACCACTAAAGGAAGGTTGGGATTGATTTTGGGGGTTATGGTCCCAACTGTTTAGGAAATAGGGGCCAAAAAGGGGTCCAAATAAGCATTTTTGTAGTTTCCAGACTATAACTTGTGTTAAAGTGTATGAATCTCTCTGAAATTATACCACAAGTTTCCATACTACAAAGGGTTGGTTAGGATAGACTTTGGGGGTTATGGCTCAAACCATTTAGGAATTATGGGCAAAAAAAGGGGAAAAAAGGGTTTTTCTGGTTAAAGGACAATTGAGACAATTTAAAAGTAGTGTAAGGGAGGTAATCCAAATCAAATTTGAAGGACAATGTTTGATTACCTCCCTTACACTGCTTGTAAATTATGTATTAAGAAATGATGATTATCTTGAGGTGATTAGCTGTCAATTTATTTTTAGCAGTTACTATTAATTAATATTAATTTTAGCCATGACAATGTATGTCATTTTATATTTTAAGACTTTTATGATGTATTTAAATGGGTAATTATGGTTGCAAACTCCATTAGAAATTTGAATTGAGGTACTGACCATATCTTGAGGGAAAGAATTTTTTTTGGAATAAGGGAAAGGGGGAGGTGAAAAAAATTGGAGGGGGGGACAATTTTTCTCATTTCAGATTTTATTATTTTTTGGTTAATATTCAACAGCATAGTGTATTGCACAAAAGCAAAAAACCAGGGTAAATTTTTTTTTGGGAGGGTGAGGTGTCAATTCACAACAGCATAGTGTATTGCACAAAACCAAAAATTGAATATAAATTCAAATCATATAACCAATTTGAAGTTCTTTGACTACAGTTATTCTGTGTCAGAAACCTATTATGTTTCAAAAATTTAATTACTATCCAAATTCAGACCTGTATCAAGCGTGAATATTGTGTCCATTTTGGTCCCAACTTTTCAGGGTTGGATATCTGGGGTCGTATCCAGCTGCACTCAGCGAAGCAATTCATTGTAATTATAATTAAATATATTTTTTAGATCTACATCAACTCTACTTGCTTTAGGATCACTGCTTCAAAAATAGACGAACTCTAAATTTCTTGTAAAAAATGAAAACATTTACAGTTACAAAAGGCAATCAGATCACACATGCTTAAATCAATTATTTTATGTCTTTTATTTTTATTTCTATTATAAAAACTGACAATTTGACCATATTGTTGTCACAAGTTAAAAAACTCAATATTATTAGTTATCAGATTATTTACAGTTTATATGTGAAATTGACTGTAATGTATAAAAGAAATGACTTATAGATGAAATTGTAGTATGTAATCACAAATTATCAGTGAAATTTAACAGAAGCTTATGTTTAATGTCCAAGACCAAGTTTTCCATGAATAAGATATAGATGTGCAATACAAATATGACACATGACGCTAATTTCTGTAATAAACAGTCAACAGATGTGCTCGAGACCCAAGGTAGAAAGCCAAATGTATAAAACAAGAAATGGCTCAACAGAACATCAAAATTTATTAAATTGCTCAAACTTAAATTGCTCAGACCACCAAATACATGACTGAGAAAAATAAAATCTTAACGTGTTCATTGTGAACTGAAAGATAAAACACATTGTAATACATTAGTCATGCACTCACAGATAAATGGAGTCTAGGAAAGACTTGATTCTGTTATATATGGCTATTTTATTGTATTTTTTGAGATTATTGGTTCATTTACACCCTCTCCGGATTACTACTTTACCAATGCAAGTACAAAGATCACTACAATGAAAAAAAGATCAGAAATCCAAACCAGTAAGACAATATGTTTGTAAAAAAGTAGAGATAAGCAAAAGAAAACAACATGCATCATTGAAAGTTAAATTAGATAATATAAATAATTTAAATATTGTTTACTTCCTGTGGTGCATAGGATATGTTTTATGAATAACTGTCATCCAGTACGCTCTAGATCATAGGTGAATCAAAATACTTCCCTTTATTAAATAATTTGATGTGGTAAGATTACCAATGAGGTGACTATCCACCAAAGGCCAAATGATGTAGATGTTAGTAAGCATCAGAACCAAAACAAACTGAATACAGAACAGAACAGACCGAATAAACAAAGGTCAGCTATGCTTGTTGGATTTTAAACAACTCTACTTCAAATGGCGATTATTGACAGTAAATACAATGTACATGTATACATAAATAGTAGAATGTCCAGCAACACTGGTTTTCAGCTGAAAGAACGGAAGGAATGAAGGATAAAGGTTCTGCCATTGATGAAGAAGAGATCACAGATTTTATGTATGAAAAATAAAAGTTCAAAAAATATAATATGTTATATCTTTTTGTCATTATGTATCATATCCTATATCCCTTATCCAAGCCATATGTTAATGTATTAATAGGTGTGCATTTTACAGTATTGAAATGAACCAGCTATACTTATGTATCCCCAGTTTAAGAAAAAGGAAAAGATTACCTCTCTCTATTTGCAATTGACAAGAATTCTTAAGTATACAGTAGAACAGCATGTGTCCAGAATTTAGTACCTGTATGAAGGCAGCATATTGACACACATGCAGGAATGATAGAGTAGCAGAATGGATTTTTTATTTGGACCCTAAATTTTAAAGTTAAAAAAAAGATCTCCATATTTTAGCCTAAGGTCTCAACATTTCTATTTTTTTCCAAGAATGAATTTTATGAATTGCAAAATCTGGTCCTCAGTTACATCCTTGCCAATTTGACTTCAAAAGATTATTGTAGTCCCAACTCACTTGGCATCCATTGGTGTTTAGTAAAGCAGAAAGTCTTTTTATGAAATTAGAATTTATTAAAAAAAATGGTTAAAATCCATATCCTGAAAAGTCTGTTGACTTTGTCCAGTCATAAAATATGTTCTTCAATACATCAAATAAAAAGGCTTTACTATAACAAAACATCAAGTTTACTTTTCTTCTTTATATTAATTGTAAGATAATTAATTCAAAGAAATTTCATTTGGATGGAATAACTTATTGATTAAAAGTATGATATTTAAAGTATAGTTTTTATTCATATTCTTTAATTAATATATATTGAAAAGTGATTTTGATGTTTTGATGAAATTGAATGTTAAAGTGTTCCAGCTTGTCTGAAATTAAGAGATAAAACAACTTTCTCTATCCTTCATTTTGTCCCTTTTGCATAATAAGTTGTTGAAAAATACAGATGGAAAATTTGTAAAATGTCGATGGAAGCATATTAATTTAAAAAGGTTTATCATGTTAATTTAGCCCTCTCCTTGAAATTCTAGCTGGATCACTAAATTGAATCTGTGCATGTTGTTTTATAAATATTTAGGTAAAGAGTTGGACCGAATGCTGTATCGAAAAAGGTACGTAAACTACTTGCTTGCCTTTACATTACTACTATCATTTTATGTCCTTTGGTCCTCGTACACAATGCCAAAAACTTTGCTCACATGTAAGGATGTTTGAAAAAAAATCATTCTTAATTTGTTTATAGAGCATAATCAATTCAATGCTCTGATAAATTTCAATGTATTATTATATGTGAGTAAGGTTAACCTGGTAAAACATGGTTTTATGCAGAATAACATTTGAAATAAGAAATTAAGATACTGTTATTGAAGCCATCTCCTCAAGCAATCATGTCAGATTGGGTTGGAGGGTGGGGACTAAATGATATCTATAATGACATGATTTCTTGAACATAGTTCTTGTCACCAGGAATGTAAAATATTTTATGATAAGTCAAAAATGGTTAACCAAAATAACTAGAGAATATCTTGACAGTTTGCAAATGGACAAATTTAACTTCAGTAAAAAAATATTGATTGATATTTGAATAAATAAAAGTGCTGGATTGAACATTCATTGTAGTTTTGACTTGGGAAGTTGGTGAGGTTATATGATGTTGTTTTCTCTTTTGAAAATTTAGCAAAATAGTAAAGGATTGAAAGAGTTTTTCAGGATCATTTGTATCTGCCAACTTTTGCTTTGTAGTAATAGGAATGAAAGAGTGTGGTTACATTTTTGCTTAAAAGAATCAAACTACAAATCAGTGTCTTCGTTTTGTCGGGTTTGACTGAAAGTTTATGGATTGACAGTGTACTAGAAAACTTATAGTGTGTCATATAGTGTTTTAAACATAGCAATGAGGAATTCTTTTTCCTATATAAAATGAAGAATTGATATACAAATAAACTGCAAATCTTCCCAAAATGTTATTGAAAGATAGATAAAAAAAATCTATTTGTTAAACTGACTGGATACATTCCTGTTGGCAGTATAGATTGATACCTATTTATTTGAATTTAGAATATTTGTAAATTTACATATTTTATTCAACAGCTAAAAGCATTGTGAAAGTATTTTTAAATAAATTGGTATTAGTCTGTTAGTTAAATGAAAGTTATGATCTTGCACATTGTTAAATGAAGTTTTAATCAGGAAAAGAAACAATAAAAGTATCCACTGAACTAAACAGTGATGGAAACTTAATATTACCAGTTCCTGGTTCTTAAGATAATGGATTCACAACTTTTTTCTTGAATAAGAATTTGATGCTATAGGAGGCAAACAGTAATCAATGTCCATTCAGTAAAACTATTATGCCTTGAGAGGTAGTAGCATTGTAAAATATTTGTGCTTTTAATTTGTTTATTAAAATGCCAGACCAGATCTGAACATAGATCTAATGTTTATCACCTGGACAGGAAATTTAGCATTTTGTTCGAAAAATTTACATGCAAATAAATGCTATCGGAGGTCTAAATGCAAATCTTTGTTTTCGTATTGGAGTTATGTTCGAGTTTTTCTTTTAAACTATGGACATGACTATTCAAGGGTAAAGTAAAAGTAAAACTCTCTTGTTGTTCAGTCCTAACAAGTGTGAGTGATTTGAAAATGAAATCTGATGTAAGAAAAGGTATGAAACCAAGATGAAAAAGAGATCTATAAAAACATTTGCTAAAACTTGACATGTAGTAACTTGTCATAAGTAATATTCTATGTTGAAGTTGTGAGCCTTGTAAATGATATAAACTAAGATTATATCATTAATCTTGAGTGCCATAGATTTAATTTTTGATTATTGGATATAAATTATGCAATTGATTTCTAGTTCAGGTTCTAATTTTAGAGGTGAAAAATCTCATGTGACTCTTTTGATGTATTTGCCTGAAAATTTGGCATATTTCTGAAGATAATCTTTATCTTAATATCAGGGTTCTCTATATGCAAAATGCTCTTTTATTCCAACTTGTCAAGAACTAATAATTAATAAGATTGCATCTTGCCTTGGAATTGTTGTTTTCTGCTTGATCTGACCAAGAGCATTGGACTACTGTTCAGTTGACTTCTTTTAAGATTTCTCAATGTTTTCAAAGCAATTGGCCAGACACATATGTTTCATTCAGCTATTAATGTCAGTGTGGAAGTATTGAAGAAGAATATAGAAATAAGTTGAAAGAGATATAATGGGTGTAGTTGTCACATGTACCCATCTCTGCTTTCAGACATTCAGAGTTATGTAGAATGGGCCAAGCAGCAGGCTACAAACTGGCAATCCAACAGACATGGTAGGACCTCATCACCCAAAGAGACCGCTGTTACGTACATTCTTGACCACAAGGACAATCTAATGCCACAGTGCCGAGTTTGTAATCTTTTCCTTACAAGTGAAGAAGAACTTCGAGATCATCAAAGAGAAATTCACAAGGAATATACATTTTTCTGTAAAATATGTGGAAAAGGATTTAAAACGTGGAATGGTCATTCTGGACACATGGAAAGACACCGGAGAGGAGAAATGTGATTTGGATTTTGTTAATTCATTGAATAGTGTATATATATCTTTTTTGGAACCGACATTGCTCAGTGGGTTGTTTGTTTATTTGCTTGATGTCTTCCATTCTCCATTTCTACAAGAGATTACAAAATGTTTACCTAGGCAAATGGGCCAGTTTTGTTGCATGTGTCTTGTTTCAACTGTTGAATACAAGGTATTCATTGTGTTGTTGTAAATCAAAGATTATTGTGTGGAATTCCAGTTTTTTCCAGTTGATTTGATAATGTCAGTATACAAAATGTACAGTGTGAAGTTGTAAAATTGATTTTCTGAGAGAAAAAATCCTATGTAATGGAAATCTTTGTAAGGATATTGATTTTGTACCAGGCCTTCCAAATCAATAAGATGACTTGAGGTTGTATTGATTAACAGCATAAAATGTAATCATTGTTTTAAAGGGGTTCAGTAAAGGATATATAGTTTGGCTATTCTATGTATTGGTTTAAAGCAAATATTTTGTTTATAGGTTTTTGATGCTCAATGTATTTTTGTAAAAGGATAAAAATCTACTAATGAAATAAATCTATTATCAGATATATATACCATTTTATAGTAAACATGGACTGGTCTATCTCTGGTATTTGTGAAATACAACTGTATATGGAAACATCCAAAGTTGTGACTCAATTGGTTCTCAATAAACACATAACAATCAATATAATTCCGTTTCTACTTATAATGAAATGGCTTATCATTTCTGCAATTATTCGTGGTGGCTTTTCGTTTCAGTTAGTTACTTAGAGGAACAACTGCAAGTCAATCCTTTGGGAGAAAATTGGTCTGAACAAATGATTAAAGAACACATCAAGAAACTGAAACGACGTGAAGTTAACCGACGATATTACATGAAGAGGAGGGAAAAAGAACAGAAGAATATTCCATAAACTATCCCAATATTGCAGTGTCTTGAAATTGTTCCTTGCCTAATCTGCCTTGTGTACCCACAGAAATGTACATTGCTTTGGATGATCACTGTGAAACTTACAAAACAAAATAAAGAAGGGTTGAATATGACTGTAATATTGCCCCTTTGACACTAAATATCTAATAAATAAAAGGTTTAATCATTTTGGTCTGCATATCACTTAAGAAAGTTTTAGTGTTATGAACATTGAATTGTACTGGTGAAGTAGTACTAGATGTACTTTGGGTCTTAGGCATTAGTAAATTATATTTCTATTGGCTTTCAGATTCAGTAATTAAGAATTGAGACAAATCAAGAATTATGACACAAGTTTGACTTAGTTAAGTAAAAACTTTTCTTCATATGGTATAATATGGTTCCTGAGGGAAACAACATGCATATAATACACAAGGTTTTATTTTATTTTAGCATTTTCTTGAAATTTTTAAGTTGGTATTGCTATGAAATTAATGCATATTAAGCTGGAACGCATTAAAATAATTTGGGATATCAGCAGATTATTTTATTCAGTATGATTTGAGGATGGTTATTTTCTTGATTTCAGCAAGTAGTTCATGGAAAATGACGAAGCCACCATATCAATGTCGGACATGCGGCTATTTGACCACTGAATATGAGGAAATGGATAACCATCAGCAAACGACACATGGATCAGATTTCATAGCGTTTTGTATTGAGTGTGGAAAAGGATTTAAATCGCTCTCAGGATTCAAAATTCACAAGAAAATGCATGAGGAGAAAAACGATTCTTATCCAAAATGTTACATTTGTGGTAGACGTTGTGCAAGTCAAAGCAGATTAGCTGTACACATGCGTAGCCATTCAGAAATAAAGCCATTTGCTTGTTCAAACTGTGACAAGTCATATAAACATGAAAAAGACTTGAGAGACCATAAATGTCGTGGAACTAATTAAAGAAAGTAAATGAAATTCATCTGTATAATATATAGAATTATGAGTTCTGCAGTATTAGAAAATAAATGAGAAACATTTTTATTTTTAATAAGTTATATTGTTTTAGAAAATATACTTTTAGTTAATAGCAACAAATTTAATCAAATGTGTAAGGTATATATGTCAAACAGACCAATAAAAAACCAAGTAAAATTAAAAGATAAATGAAGTTAAAAGATATGTCTCTCCAGTCTAATTTTCAAAGGACAGTGACTATAAAGAAGTGATTTATCACTGGGTTACAATCTGCTCAGTATCTAGGGCTTGGATGTTGGCATAGTTTAAACAATAGATTAAGTTGGTAAATTTCGAGTATATAAAATCTCTTGTTGCAACTAACTCATACTAGACTGACAGAAGATCAGGGCTTTTCAGTTCATGTCCTGTTTTTCCTCTCTACAAGGTTTTATGTTTTAACTTTTGAAACTTTGGTTTAGATTGAACTTGTTGACACACAAGAGAAGGGAAATCAAAACGTGCATTTTCCCCCAATCCTGAAGTAATATATAACATGTTAATGAAATGGAAACAGACACTAGTGATGCAGTTATAAATAAAGGTACTCCACTAACATTTTTTTAAATGGCAATTCTACTTGAAAATGCCTTTATATTCAAAGTGTGATAATTATAAAGAGACTTCAAGATACATTATAACTGCTTTTGCAAAGTAACTTGTTAGTCTGTTAATAATGCAAAATGTGGAAATTAAACCATAAAAAGTATGTAATAGATGATTTGATGCAGCACAAAGTTCACCATCAAATAAATGCAGAAATTAACATTTCTTTCTATCTTCTGCTATTCCTTTGACAAGAAACTTTAAAAAGCTTTTTTAGTTTCCTTTCTTGTATTTGATTTTTGGCCATTTCTTTGATATAGACACATTCTAAAAGATTATTGATACGCTTTGCTCTATACTTGCATAAAATCAACTTTTAAGACTACATCAAACTCTCAAGGTTTGCCTGCTACATTTTGTTATTACATAGTGTTTTACACTTGCAATTAGGATCCTTCTTTTTCTTGATTTCAGCAATGTCGACAGACTCTGAACATTCTCTGGACACAACTTCCTGTGGTCCACAACATCACCAATGCAGGATCTGCGGATACTTTTCTGTGTCATTAGATTTAATGAATATACACCATCAAACAAAGCATTCGAAAGAATATGTTGGTTATTGTCGTTTGTGTTGTAAAGGTTTTAAATCCAATCTTGGCTATGAACTACACAAGAAAATGCACGCTGGTGAGACCGATTCATTTGAGCAATGCTCTGTATGTGGGAAAAAATTCCATGGTCACAGTAGACTAGCCACTCACATGCGATGCCATTCAGAAGAAAAGACATTTGTATGTTTGGTTTGCAATAAATCTTATAAACATAAAAAGAATCTTCAACAACATAACTGTTCAGCAGGCCTTTCGGAAGAAAAGAGCTGATAGAATAAACTGTTGTGATTCGTATCTACTTTGCTGCATTTCATGGTGGTATAAATCTTTACCAGAATTATTTTCCAAGTCCTTGTTTGGAGGAATTTTTATAGACACTGATATTTTCCTTTGGATAATTCTCGTGATTCAATTTGTGTATAAGGTGTTGGACCATACAACATGAAAATATGTTAGTTTTTGCCCAATTGTTAATGTAAAATATTTCGAGTCTGCATGGTGCAAAGTGTTCCAAAATAAAGCTGTCGTTTAAACAATTGATGAATTCCTTTTAATATGCACCCATCTTTCTGGCAGTAAACTTAATGGTATGCACAGTATTTCTCACAGTTTTGAAATTGAATAAGCTACTGCTTATAATATTATTGTGACACTTTGTTGATGTCTGTTACAGTGGCTATTGCCATTCATAATTTGATTTAAATTTTCTTACTTATTATCTTATCACAAACAAAATGTGTTGGAGTAGTATCTAATCCTGATAAAAGTTTGTCATTGGAATCAGATATCAGATTCAGCATTTGGTTTTCATTTTTTAATTGTTTAACATGTCGTCATGCCTGGTCCTTATATATAGCTTACTATAGAGTATGGGTTTTACTCTTGTTTTAGACCAATGGGTGGACTATAGTTGTTTATATCCTTGTCCTAGGCAATCATAACACACCTCCTTATTTTTTTATATTACATGACATTGACGCTATAACAAACAGACAATAATAAAACAGTGTTCCCGGTTAACGTTATTTCGTTTATCCTTTTCAGGGTGGGGTCAGGACAAATCTTTGGGTCCCGTTGCTGTGTGGAATGTGTCTGATGGTGTATGGAATAGGGAAAAGGAAACAGCTCAGTCCAAATTTCATGTTCAATTAATGGAAACCCCTCAGCCGGGATCACACAATTTAATTCCATTAAATACTGCCAGTAACAAACCTTGTGCACTTTGTAAAAAGAATAACATTCGAACTGCGACAGGACTTCCAACAAAAACTTATTATAAATGTGACACGTGCAATGTCTGCCTTTGTCGACCACAAGTTCGAGACTGCTTTGTTCGGTTTCATAATATGATGATGGAACAAGATAACTTGCCAATTTAATTTCAAAATAATTGTAATTGCAATCAGAGACCTATAATACAGTATATATATCTCTCTGTTGCAATGAAATAAATCGTGGCAAATACCTGTTATGCATAAATAATATTAAAACAATCTTAATGTGATGCGTGTGAATTTGTCATTATCCTTTGTTCATTTAAATCCTTGTTGATATTTTATGTAACGAGAACCATCAAACCAGGACTTTTAACTTGTTGATATTTTTGATGTGGAAAGTTAAAAGATTATTAGATGAATCAATGTTCAGTTGGACAAAGTAAATTGAATAAAACATTTGACGACCTAGGACTATTTTACATATCTTTTGGTAATTTGTGGGAAGTAGCATGATAGGATGTAAATGTTGCCTTAGATGTTGTTTGTTATATTCTAGATAGTTTTTACTGGTCTGTTTCTGTTTAAATATCAGAATACGTGTAGGCTAACTAGGTCTTTCTTGTCCTTTCAGGGATCCTGTCCTTAGAAGAGATTCAATATAGTCCGAAACATGATGGACATAATGAACAATCTAAATCGAAACAAGCTGGACATTCACAAGCCCCTGATTGTGATCTTAATGTCGTTATGACTGAAATTTCTGCTTTACATGAAACTGGGTCTAAACAAATACCTTCACCATTAAAAGTGCCAAAGATGGAACGGTCGTTGATCCAAGATGACGATGTCCCACGTAGCCTCCTGTCCCCACAACATAGACTTGTTCATAATCAAGGTGGTCGTGCATTGACCTGTTTATATTGCAAGTTAACAGGATGCAAAACTGATAAGGGATACTCAGTTAGGTCATATTACCGATGTGAGGCTTGTGATGCTGCATTGTGTAGTAGTGGGTCTCGTAACTGTTATAATCTGTTTCACGAATTTTTAAAACGAACACGTAATCCAAACTTGCAGTGGACAAAGTTTACATACTGATGTGAATTAAAGATAAAACTGCTGTTCACAAAATTATATCTTTTCGAGAAAGGACACATCAATGAAAACGTATATAAACGGTGTATACTTTGCTGGTGTAATGAACTGAGAATAGAGAATCTAAAAGCATCAATGTTAGAAATGTTCTTGATAGAAACGTTTAGTGTTTTAGTGTAGATGGGTAGCGATTTAATTGTTGATTAGGACAATATACTTGTGATTAGGACATCGTGGTAGTCAATTAAATATCCCATATTGTAACATTATATGTTGTTGATTTGCGTCTTTCCTGCTGTTGTCTTTAAGTAGGTTTGAGAAAAATCAATCGGGCTAGATATGCCAAGTATGATATGCGTAGAACAGTTGATAGTTTATGTATTTGTACATGTGAATTGATTTTTACGAATACGAAATCAATAAGGCTGGTTTTCATTCTCCTGCATATTAAATCAATACGTAGTATTGTTGGATATTTTTATTGCTGACAAGATATCAGATATTGAATTAGTGTTTTATGACGCTTTCAGTATAAAGAGTAAGGCTCAAACAATCCAGAACAATACCCGAATTGTGTGTTCATGTAAAGAGAATTGCAATTTCTTTGAATGAAACATAAACATTGACGGTTCCTTCCCACACGGCTTGATATATGTCATTTATCCTTTCAGAGGAATACAATCCTGTAACTCGTCAGTCGTTGCCAGGACAACATGTGTGTATTCGTGCTGGTAGTAACAAAACATGTATTATGTGCTCGGTAGTCGGAAACAGAACCAAAATCGCCAGAGAAGTCAGAAAGTCATACTTTAAGTGTGACACGTGTGACGTCTTCTTGTGCAAAGGATCAACGGACTGTTTTAGTTATTATCACGAGTTAATGAAGGAAGTTGACTTTGATTATATGCTAGACCGAAGGATGATAAAACAGGTCTTGACAGTTAACTATCGTAATTGGTGTCGAAGTAATGGTGTTCAGGATGATATTGAAAATAGCATTTAATGGGACAAATAAAGAAAGATTGAGACTTGCTTTCATTTTCTATTGATCTATATGGCCACGTCTTTCGGTGTATCTAGTAAATCAAAACCTTTGTAAGTTTAAGAACAACCAACAATTTAATTTTTTAATAGAAAAAAAAGCCAATCAGAGCCATGCTTGTTTCTTTCAGGCAGTTCCAAGAATAGAAAAGTAACCAGTCGTCCCATATTACTACATCAGCTTGTTTATACAGAGGAAAAGAGACTGAGAAAATGTGTATATTGTAATTTTAAAAATGCAAGGACCTACAGTGGACATGCTGTAACATCATATTTTCAGTGTCAAGCTTGTGGTGTAGCTTTATGTAAAACTATGAGGAATTGCTTTAGTGACTTCCATAAGCACATTGAGGAACGTGGATGGAATGATTTTTATACAGGAACCGGAAGTAGGAAGCTGAGTGGGTCCTTGATCAAATCAGAACCCCTAATTACGGCAACCGTACAATCGGACAGTATATCATCTATTGAGACAGGATCCCACGAAACTCCAGAATACACATACTGTATCAGTTTATCGTCTCCTGAATCGCAGTAAACTTGTCATTTACTAAAGGGAGGAGTCCATTTGTCATTGACTGCTTTTAGCTTCTCTTTTTAGAAAAGTTAGATAGTATGCTATGATTTGAATTTGATTAAAAATAGTATCTGATTTTTTTCTGTTAATAAATGCGTGTTCTTGTGAACAGAACAATAAACAGTATTATTGAAATGACTACCTAAGATCAACACTTGTAAATTCCTCGTTTATCTTGACACTTCAAATATACTTTATTTCTTTCAGAACCAGCGCCGCCTTTTGGCCATGGTTCGCGGAAAGTGAATGTAGAAGCTGATCATAAACTTATTCATACTGAAGGAAATAAACTGAAAGCTTGCGTTTATTGTCAAATTAACAAGGTGAAGACTCGAAGGGGATGGACTGTCAAATCATATTACATGTGTAAGACATGTGAGGTACCTCTGTGTCGCGGTTCAAGAGATTGTTTTTATCACTATCATAACCTTATTGGTAGCAAACTGTCAGGAAATAGTCCTTCAAAGTCTGTAATCAAACAGGTCCGATATGCTCCAATGGGAGGTGATCAGAATGATTATGAGGAAGGCACAAGATACACCCTTTAGGTCTTTGTTTCCTTGGCGAATAAGGAATACTTATTGTTTGTTTTACAATTTTGTGACTGATATTTTACTGGCTTTTTGATGAAATAATGACTAGGATCTGTTTTACCTTTTCAGATCCTCGCATGTTAGAGACCACATTAGGTAATGACCCTTTCACGTTCAAGGACTCGAAACCAATATCATTCCAGAAGTTACAATCCTTAGGCCACCTGGTAGTACCTACCTTTGAAAGAAAACTGAGACCATGTGCTTTTTGTACAATGTGTAAAATAAAAACTAAATCCGGATGGCGCGTGTATACTCGGTATAAATGTGCAGGATGTGATGTTCCATTGTGTACTAAGCATAGAGACTGCTTCCTGTTGTACCATACAACTCTTCTCTACGATCTTGAATCACGACAACTGTCTGAACATGCACATAAAACATAGTGTTATTTTATAATTTCTGTCCTATATGAATTATTTCCATTTCAAAGAAGGTTTAATAAAATATTTCTGTCGTGTTTTATATCTCATCTAACATTGAGTCTTACAGGAGAGGAAAACAGTATGTGATCGATTACTGGCTAGTAGTCAGTTGCTCATTTTTGATTCAGATGATAGATTGCATATACTTCAATTTTAAACAGTGTTATGTTGTAACTAGTAGAAATTGACTTGACATATGTATAGCATACATTTCGTCTTAACGATCTGCGTAGTTATGCGAAAATGTACAAATAACATAGCAACTTTCCCACGCAATAGTTATGACATCTCAGTATCCAAAATTAGTGTTAAACAAGTAATATCCCATTGGTTAAACTGATTAAAAGTGTATTACAACTGATCAACGATGAGAAAAATAAAGTAAATAGTTGGTCTATTGTGGGTGTCCTTTTGATAATAGTACTGTCAATTTCACATACATTTGCTTTCTTGTCGAGTTCATTTATGCTACGTTAGTAAATATAAAGATGTGTGTTAATCATTATGTTTGGTTTGGAGCTACTATTAAAGAATATATTCAGTTCAGTTATGTTCTTTTTTCCTTTCAGAGGCTTACAACGTTGGAGGTAGCCAACAGGATGTTCTCGTTTTCTCAAGTACTCGGGCTTTATCTGGAATGGGTCACATGCTAATGAATAATCCAGAAGGGAAAGCGAAGGCTTGTGTTTATTGCCTCACAAACAATATCAAATCTAAGGCCGGTTGGAAAGTTTATACAAGACATCGATGTTCTTTATGCGATATTGCTTTGTGTACAAAAAATAGACCCTGTTTCTATTTACATCATAAGAAACTACTGGAGAGGTCCAATCTTGTTCTGAAAAAATGATTACAGTTTTGAATTTGAATGTAAAATGAAATATAGTTTATGTGGTGTCTCTTGGACATGACTGTGTAGTTGGGCTTACTATAAAAGTATTAATCATACTTATTCCGTTTGAATTACTAGATTAATCATATAGTACCATAGAAGTTGGTTTCAACGAGGATTATAGTGTAAAATATTATAGATTTACACACATATATATCGAAATTTATGAATCACCAGTATTGATACGTAAAGCAGCACTTGACTATCTGTTTATTTTTCCTTTCAGACTCCTTAAAGTTTTACCAGATTAATGCAAATGTGTTGCAGAGATTAGAACAATTTGGTCATCGAATAGCCAACACCCCAGACAGTAAAACAAGGCCTTGTATCTACTGCAAATCCATGAAAATCCGAACTAAATCTGGCCATCCAGCATTATCCAGGCACAAGTGCTCGAAATGTGATATTCCACTTTGTACAAAAAATAGACATTGTTTTGCTTTGTTTCATATAAACTTTATGGGAGAAGAGTTAGCTCCTGCTTTTCACCTTGAACCTGGTCCTTAAGATATATTTCGTGCACTGTGAAAGGTCCTTTCCTTCAACTTAATGTTATCAATTTGGAATTAAGTTAAATGTTCGGAAACTTCGATTGTCAGCAGGTTTTCATGGAAAATATTTTTTTCGTCCTGTTCAATATCCAGTATTGTTGGGAAAGGAATTGCATGGTTATGTTTGAAATACATGTATAGGGAATGGTATATTCGTATATTTTTTTAAGTCCAAGAATAGGTTTAAGTTTCATACAGATTTTTTCCTTACTTTAGATGCACGATCAAGGTGAAATGTTTTTGGTTGCTCCATCATTTATTCCATTTATGGTTTGAAAATGGATCACTGTGAATAAAAACAATTTTTTCTACTTAAATAACATTATCTGCTGGCGACCTCAGCTATTTCTATAAACAAGATGTACAAGATTGCAATTGCCATGCACTATCGTAGTTATATTGGTTCTTTAATTTTCCAGTTCAGTTGTTTTTGTGTTGTCTGTAATTTAGTTCTTTTTTTCTGCATTGATACCTTTTATTAGTTAATTAGTAATAATGTAATCGTACAATTTGATGCTGAATTCCTTTCGAAGTTGTTATCCCTATCTCTCAGATGCTTTATTAATGTGCTCTCATATATATCCTTTATAATTATTATTTCTCATTGATATGATGCAAGGTATAGAGAAACGGAAAACAAGTATTTAGGCGTGATTGTACATTTGTATATATGTATGTAAATATTTTATAGTGGAAAATAAACGAATTTCTTCAAATGTTTTATTTTTTTCCGTTTCAGACGCCGATCATACCTATAATACAATCTACTACAGCAGGGTTATACGGACTTTAGAAAATTCCGGCCACACAATTATTCACACTCCTGACAAAAAACCAAAACAATGTGTTTATTGTAAATCTATGAAAATCAAGACTAAATTAGGACACCGAGCGTTCTCTAGACATAAATGCTCCAAATGTGATGTTCCACTTTGTACTAAAAATAGATCTTGTTTTGGTCTGTACCATTCTCATTTGCTGGACCAGGCGATGGCTTCAAAACTCCAGTCTGGACAGCAGCGTGTATATTTATATTGACCTGTTTGAAGTACGGGAAATATTATAGAAAAGTTATGTACTTTGATTTATACAGCTGTATATACCTGTTGATTTTAATCGAGATACTTGATTATTTATACTTCACGTTAATGAATTGAAATTTGCCCGTTGCCCATATACATAGTTTTTAGTTAGGTGTAACAAACTCGTACGTGTCTTTGAAAGAACGATATTGGGTTTCTGTCTTTATTAACATCTCTTTGTAAATACTGAGCGTCTCAGGAGTATATTTCATTGAATATAGATTTTTTTCTTGAATAATTACTCATGGACATATATATTTTTTAACCAAAGAAACGCTATAACCAATAACCATAATAACATAGCCTGTAGTTGAGTTAAATCCTGTCAAGAAATACATCTTTGGACTTGTATGAAATGTTGCATATGTCTTGAATCAGAAGAGAGATAGAAAGAGAATACACGAGGTTGCAGTCATGTTTTACACTAATATAGCACATGTAGCAAATCTCGAGATTTGAACTTTGAAGAAAAGCAATATTTACCAGAAAGATTTTTCCTTAGTTCATATAAAAATGCATCAGAAAAGGTCATAAGTTCATGTACAGTTTGTAAGTTTATCTTTCCATCAGGATCAAATTTGGTGAACGCAATACTTAAGTACTTCTTTTTCTTCTTTCAGAACCTTTATTCCAGACCTACAGCAACATGTTTGGACATCGTCCTCATTCATATTCTAATGCTTCTTGGGAGAAATTGAAATCTTTAGGCCATTATATTACTCATACGGATGGTAAAAAGGTCACGCCATGTGTTTACTGTTCCATTAATTCAGTTCGTTCGAAGTCTGGACGCAAAACATACACTAGATGTAAATGTTCCCTCTGTGATGTGCCTCTGTGTACTAAAAATAGGGACTGTTTTAATTTGTTTCATCGCTCTGTTTTGGAAAATGCATAATATATGAATAAATTAAATACCATAAAGACAAAAAAGACAGAGATTTTGTGAAAATTAAGACTATACATGTACATTGTAATAGTGACAAAATTCCCGAGAACCCCCACCAAACTTTACATGTATAAGCATCTTTTTTAAGTGAACTATTATTCTGTAAACACCTTAGTGTTGTCAGTAGGAATTTATATCTTCCAATTTTAATGTTGAGATGGAATAGCTGCTGAAACTCCTTACAAAACGTACTAAATAAGTTCCTTACAAAACATAATAGATATCTACAATCTACTAACATGGCAGTTTGGAGTTATCTTAAAACATTTATATTTTGATGACATACAGCTGTTTCAAGCTAAAGGGGAAAACATGAAGCTGCTTTATTTTGGATTTTAGTTAAGACTTTTGGAAAATATCTGTGTGCAATAAGTTCAGGGGAACGGCCATACATCGGTTATACTAGAAAGATTGTAGAGCATTTAAGAGTTATAAAATTTATAAATAAGCGCTCTGATGCTTCAGATTTAAGAAAATTAGGCGTTATAAAAAAGGAAAAGTATGTTCATTTTGTAATTGCAAATGCAAACTATCTTTTACGCGACTGTTAAATCTATTAACATGAAACCGAAGGACGTAAAAGCAATTACAAAAATGTATAGAGTTTACAAATACCCGCTTAAAAAATAATTGTTGACTGTTTACCAACACTGGGAATGGAACAAAGATGTGAAGTTTTTTTTAACTTTGTATTGGAGTGAGAAATGCGAGTTTTGTTTATATAATCATGTGTGATTTTAACGTGTAGATAAATAGTGAAGTAGGAAAAGTGGTGGTATGGATCATTTATAAATTGTAATTGAAATCTTGTTATTAACATTCAAATATATTATTAAAACGTCAAAGTATATTTTGTGTGTTCAGTTGTTGGTTTTGAATGCCTGTGGAATGTTGAACTCAAAAAGCCTTCATTCGGAGTTTAATGTCGTCTTCAGACCTTTAACTCTTCACATAGTGTCGTTTCGTCTAAAACTGTTGGGTCAGTTTCAACCATACTGCATGGATAATGGATGGAATTTTAAAATTAAAAAAAAACCAAGACCATCAGAGGTAATCCTTGTTCTACTTAAATTTGTATGAAATAACTGAAATAGATCATATCTATATAACAGGTTAATAAGTTTAGAGAAGGGGAGGGGGTAAATAGGAATCACACTGTCGGTGTTTTTGCCCATCAGACTCATAAGACGACTAGACGGATATTGGAAACTTTACAGTTTTAGTACACTAACTGATGATGTGCGGTGCTCCATGGTAAAGGGGAGATAATCAAATTTACTAGCTTCAATATTGCAATACGCGACAGTAGCCTCTCGTACCCACATCTAAACGGATAGACGAGCACTGACTAAATTTTACACAGTTGTAGAAAAACTCCCTAGAGTGTGAAGGAATATTATTCTGGTCCCAAATGTTAAAGGGGAGATAATCGAACCCCCCTTCATCAATTTTGTAGTATGTGGTAATAGTCTCGTAAGCGCAACCCTAAACAGCTAGACGGATAATGATGAAATTTTACACAGTTGTAGAACAACTCCCTAGGATGTGAAGGAATATTATTCTGTTCCCACATATTAAAGGGGAGAATTAATCGAATTCCCCTTCATCAATATTGTAGTATGTGGTAATAGTCTCGTAAGCGCAATCCCTAGACGGGTAAACCTTCAATACAAATCCCATGGTTATCGGAAAGTAAATGGTGTGTGCATCAGAATTATTTGAGAATACGTAGTTGTCATGATCAGACTCGATTACCGACTATCGGTACAGCAGATGCAATAGGTAACACTCAAAATCAGATATACACGATGTATTTGAATTGCAATCTGAAAAAAGACAAAAATAAGATGTACAAGATAGCCAAAACAATTGTTTTTAATAGCAATCGGTACAAGAGATCCTATTGTATATTCCGGGTCGCTAGTCAGTTATAGCGTGTGATATTTACTGCTTAGTTCAGAAGTTTGCCTCACTTTTGTGTCTTTTGAAAAGAGTTGAAATTTGGTTTCCTGACATTTTTAAGAGCCCAATAGTTTTCACTACTTATTTATGGATGTGATATCGACAAATCATATAAGAAATGACTTGTACATTAAAAAAAATTATGCTACACATAACGCTAAATATCGGAGAAATAATTTATAAAGTTGAGGTGTTTTTTTTTTTCTTTTATAAAATTGAGGTGATTTTAAGGAAAACTACGTTTTAAGATACGAGGATAAAGTTTGGTTGTTTCTAGCTATTTCTGGCTGATATCCCATTTTCGATATTAAGCAAAAGAGATTTGATAGTAACGTCAATTTAGACAGCAAACATAACGATGCAAAAATACCCAAAATAACAATAAGAGACCAACAACTGGGTTTCAGCTATTGACAAGGGTACTTAGAACATTATTAGTACAGCAGGGCTTTGTGTACCAAGAGAGCAATCCCCTCAAGCAAAGCAGCCCATAGACGTTTTTTGTTGTTCTTTAAATTTGCTAACTGGTTTAAACGCTCTTTAGAAATATTTATGTATTTGGCTCTCAAAACGTTCAGTCTGGAGCATACCTGATGAATGAATATAGAATCTCTTTTGCGAATTTTTGCTAGCATACATTTATATTGAATCAGTTTCCATGGTTTTTTGTTTTGTTTTAGTTTTGAATTTTGATGTTCTCGACCGTTTATGTTATATGGCGACAAGAGAAGAAATATTATGCTATTAATTTTAAAACGATTTCATATAAGGTTAGATCAGTTAAAACGTTTTAAAATGCAGATATAATATTTATATATCAAACTTTGTATGGATTTAAAATTTTCCTTTTTTTTAATTCATGGTGATCCATGGTCAATCTACATATGAAAAACTGGCATTCACAATCTGTCGTTTTGCTGGCTCCAAGCTTTGGTAAAAAGTTCATTTTACCTTTCAGATCTTGGAGGAATTCTTTCAAATCATAATGACAGAATGGCTGAAATAGATGCATGGAATATCCTTGGCCACATCCCAGGGGACACAGAAGGAAAGAAAGTTCGGGCATGCAGATTGTGTATGATTCATGACGTTCGGTCTAGTTCTGGACAGAAAGTTCGTGTCCGTCATCGATGTCTAGGATGTGACGTTCCTCTTTGTCTAAGACATAGAGATTGTTTTTATCAGTTTCATAAAATAATGTTTAGTCAGCAAGAAAGTGGAAAATAACTTTAAATACCGTAGTGGAATTTTGAGAGTTTTATAAGGGATTCAAGGTTGCATTTCACTTGATGACTTTCAATATTTTACGATTTGCGAGTGACGCAAATTCGTCGTTTGTCCACTAAGAGGGACCTGCTTGATGGAAGAAATTTGTCATGGTTGATGTTTTTATATTTCAGATTTGGTAACCCAGTTCCACACAGACTTTGATTATAGAACTAGGAAACATGAAACTATACGACAGTTGTCAGTACAGGGACATAGAATAGTTGATACGGACGAAAAACGACTGAAACCGTGTGTTGTATGTGCATCGCGTAACGTCAGGTCACACCGAGGTCATAGCATCCGAATACGGCATCAGTGTGCTAAGTGTGGTGTAGCTTTATGTATTGGTTACCGTGAATGCTTCACTATTCACCATCAGTCTTTACTGAGTTGATAATTTGCGTTTTTCGTTTATATTGTAGTCAGCCAAACATTGCATGTGACAGAGGATATGTTTTGTATTACTTCTAGTCCTCATTCATTTTTTCATACTTTTTTTAAGTCATAAGAGACCTGACTGTGAGTCATCTTATCTATATTTTCAGACTCTTCCATGTATCTGTACGATGAAGAGAGTGGACGTTTATACAGGGGTGTAAGAGCTGAAAATATTGGCACGCTTTCAAGTCTAGGGCACAGGATTGTCAGCACATTTAATGACAGACTAAAGCCTTGTGTTTTATGCTCCAGTAGGAACATAAGATCAAAATATGGACTGAAAGTGAGAATTCGGCATCAATGTTCAAAATGTGGAGTGGCATTATGCATTGGAAAAAGAAATTGTTTTTCTATATATCACGAATCATTGCTGATATCATAAGTGTATATACATATATAGATGTTTGCTTTTGTACAGTAGTCACCAAGAGATGTTGACGTATGAAAACACTTCATGCATGTTGTTCTATTTTATGTATCAATGTAAATGCGGTTGTTGAATAAATATTATACTCAGTTTTATTGTTTGTTGACTGAATATATGATTGATTATTGGGAGGAACATTTTTGATATATTAGCGAGTGTCAATAAAAGCTTCAATATTTCAACCTTTAATGATTCTGGTTTGAAGGATGTCCATGGTAAATGGTATGCTCATGATACCTTGCCGACTAACATGTAACAGTAAAATAAAAGGGGGATAAAAGAGAAACACAAACCTAAAAGATAGTAAAAACAATGAAAAAATCACTAAAAAATCTACCATCAGCAATGGCATAAAAAAAAAAATAATCCAATGGTCGTACTAGCCAACAATATTGACGCCTTCACATGAATAGAAGAGATTTGACGAAGTTTTCCAGAAATAATATGACCTTTGTTTGTTATATATCTTTGTCATATGATAATGTGTTGGTCATTTTGTGTTGATGGCAGATCATTGATAGTGTCTTCATTTTATATACATTGTGTACATATATTTATTCCTGGAGGGATTTAGAGCGTGGTATTGCATAAACTTCATTCAATTGTTGAATAACGCGTGTTGACTTTTTGTTATTTTTGTCGTTGAGTTGCTGTCTTATTGAGGTATACTGCAAAATCTCCTTTTGTGCATATTTGTGTTTGTTACATAATGTTGCTATCGTCAACACGTATTCTGAAAAAATGAAAAAAAAAAAAATATCCACAGTAATAAAATATGAAAATATGATTTAGGAAGATTACTTTTATTTTCAAAATTAGGATATTCGGAGTGATCTCCAAAAAAGTAGGATCAAGTTGCCCTTCTGTTTGTTTTGCCTTTTTACCTATTTTGGGGAAGGATTTTGATTACGCGCTATATTTAGGTAAATAAAAAAATCGGGGAAATGACGACGAAACTGTTTTATCTTTCAGGAGATGTACCTCTAATATTCGACGTCACAGCTGACTATCAGCAAAGAGTTTGGAAAAAATACCAACAGCAGAAATTAGCCTCTATAGGTCATCCTATTGTTGACACTTTCAGTAAAAGGAAGAAAATATGCGTACAATGCCTTAAACATGATATCAGGTCACCGAAAGGAGAACGAGTACGCGTGCGACAGCAATGTGGGGCTTGCGCAGCACCTCTTTGCATTGGATATAGAGATTGTTTTGTTGAATATCATAGAGCCCTTCTTGAACAAACGTCTTCTAGTATAAACGATTCATCCTAGCTGAAGAACTGTTATATAATTAACAGTGACATGTTTTAATCATGGCGGATTTGTTTAAGTGATTTATAAACATTGAACGTGGATATCGTTTGACAATGAACACGAAAATCTTTCTCTTTATTTATATATGTTCCATCTAGATTTCTATTTGAGAAAGTGTCTTTGTTTAAAAGACAGTAATCATTATCAGAGATTTACTATTATTCTAGTAATTAATCTTTTAATCTTGTAATGGATTGCTGGACATTTTCTCGTTTTATTTTTAACCTGGTTTGTTTGCAGAGGAAAGGCGAGTATAAGAAATATCGTAATTCAAACTTGACTTTAGTTGAATCAGCAAATGAACCGAAACAAGCCATAGTTGAATCAGCAAATGAATCGAAACAAACCAGCTCATTGTTGAGTTAGTTGCAGTCATGTCCTAGTCATTTACTGCAAACATTTTTCGTTCTGTTTGCCTGTTTGTTTATTTGTGAAATGCTTTGTCGTCATGTAAAATAAAATTTATAAATGTGACTGTATCTTAGCTGTTCTAAAAAAACAAAAACAAAAGCAAAACAACAAGAACAACGGACTCCTCGTGTTAATTTACATATTCAACATTGAAGTTTTCCACTTTGTTCTTGTGTTCTGATATTTCCTTCATCAATACTCTAGATGCTTTTAGTTGATAACAAATTGTGCATTTTGCGAGTGCTTTTAAATGCGTTTTCATAGATGTCTAGAATTGTCAATTCTCCTTATATTCCATTGAACTGAGGTGTGGATTCTTCTATGGATTTTAATCCCAATCTTTATTCTAGATATAAACCATGCTTGTTCCTTGCATGTAGTAAGAATTGTTTTCTTTTTCCTTTCAGATTTTCTCCCTGGTGAATTTATATCAGAAACTAACAAGTCAATGCAAGAATCAGGCCATCAAAATTTCCGCCGACCTTTTCCAATTCATTCCGATGGTTCTTCTCGTCAAGTCTCTGGGGATATTAGAGCAAAACGACATATTTACATGAGAAACTTGCAAATGTTGGGGCATTGTGCAGTTGATAATGTTGATAAGAAATTAAGATCATGTGCTGTGTGTTCGGTTAGCAAAAATATTTCAAAAGGAGGTCATAAAATACGTAGTCGATACAAGTGTTCGACTTGCGACGTTCCATTGTGTACGAAACATCGGGATTGTTTCATTGCATACCACCATTGGCTAGATACTTGACTGTTCTATCTGTCTCATGTCATGTTGACACTTGGGATTTTTGTCTCGCTCTAATAGTTGCTAATTTGATTGGATGTATGCATGGTATTGTTCTTATAGAGGTCCGGAATAATAAAATTACAGATTGTTTCTTTCTCCTTTCAGATATGCCGAAGCTTCAACAAATGGCGGCACATACTTATCCGTCTTTTTCTCATTCTCATCAGTTTGAATGGCATCGTGCAAAATTACGACAGTTAGAGACACAAGGTCATGTTGTAGTGAATACTTTTGATGGCAAACTCAGACCCTGTAAATACTGTTCAGATCGGAAAATAAAAACAAGACTTGGTCATATGGCTAGAACGAGAAACAAGTGCCACCTCTGTGATGTTCCTCTGTGTACTAAAAATAGAGACTGTTTTAATTTGTATCACGAATGGTTGCTTAAATGAGTTCTTTATTTCGGAATTCAACATGTTTTTATTGTGTATGTGCGTATGTCATTTTGAAATAGAGTGTCGTGATATTTACAAGATATTTTGATATTAGTCTGCTTTTCGTGATAAAACCCCTCTCTTGTCTAGAGCATATTTTGGTTTAACCAGTCACTTCTCTCCTTGCAGGAACATTTGCCTGGGATAACCGGTCAGACAGCGTTTCAGATATCAGCCAATCAATCGGCATATCAGAAATGAACCAGATTTTGCAAGAACACGAGGCCATGGATGGACACAAACTTGTGCCAATGGAAACAAATCGCCGTAAAAGGTGTAGATACTGTCAAAAACGCAAGCTTAAAACAGCTGCAGGAGGAATAGCGGAGACTGCTTATCAGTGTCAAGCCTGTCTTGTTCCGCTTTGTCCTGGTATTAGAACAGGACGGAATTGTTTCAGTAAATACCATCTGGAGTTTGTTATTCCTGCTTTCGACTTCTTTATGGCAGGACGAAAGGGATCCGAAAATAGTCAACATCTAGCATGACCTCTTTGGCTATCCATTTGATTAGTAGACTTCATTGTTGATTTTGTTTAACTGTCTTTTGAGTTTATAAGAAAAATATACTAAAGCTTCATGCTTCAGCAAATGTAGATTTTTTTTCCGAGAGAGTATAGTGACCAGCTTAGCTTGGCAATCCGTCATTGAAAACCATTTGTATATGTTGAGAATTGAGTGTTTGTGTTTGTTCAATTTTTAGCGAATTTTTATTTGTGAATAGTGACATCTGTTATAATAAATCCGTAGATTATTTTACTTAGTTTTGTATTTTAAAGTTTAGGTTTGAACGGTATTTGTGCTCTATATTAGATGCCTAGGAAAGGTTTCATAAACATGTTTTCAAACTTATTATGCGTATGATACACGAGGAGTGGGGGCCTTTGATATATGGAGGTTGTGTATGGAAATTTATTCACAACAGTGAACGTTGCTAATATTTGTCTTAAATTAAAATGAAAATGGAATTTGAAAAAAGGTTAACCAATTTGTTTTGCCCCTTTCTGATTGCAGGTGATGCTCGTATGATGACGAATAAAGGTCAGCCAAATTATAGGTTCTGGAACAGTGGCATTCCTGGGCATAACATTGTCCCTACTGATGGCAAGAAGCAAAAATTATGTAGATACTGTCGGGCAAACGAAATGAAATCACCTTCTGGATGGAAAATACTTACGCGATCTAAATGTGAAACTTGTAATGTCCCATTATGTCATGATGGCAAGACAGAAAGGAGTTGTTTTAGGTTGTTTCACGAAGAGTATATTTTCAAACAATATACCAAATCCGATGAGAATATTTCAAAATGAAAGGATACTTTCTGTCCTTGTATATGGTGGCAATGTATACAAAAAACAGGAAAAAATATATTCAGTACTTAATGTTCAAAATTTGACAACGAGCAATCATATTTTTATTTGTTATTCATATGTAAAATCTGGGAACTTTGTAGGGGGTATTATGTCCCACTTGCTCATGTTTTCTAAATTTTGTTAAACTTCTGTGTACATTTCAAAGATATTTTCTTTAATTGTTTCATGTTCATTTTAATGTTCGAAATTTTTCGTTGTTCTTTCATTTACATTTCAGTATATTTCGTAATAAAGTTATATCGTCTTAGAAGTTGTGTTTGCTTGGTTGGTGCATTAGCCTTGTGTTTAACTTAAGGATGTCTTTCTCAAGTTCTTCGTCAGTGTTGTGATGAATGTCAATTAAGATAATATTATATACGTTGTTACATCAAAGTTTCATAAAAAAAAACATTGTGGCTTTGTTTGCGGTATATACTATACGAGGGGCTTGGAAAAAGGGGGTGGGTGGGGAGGCACTACTGTCAATAAGGGCAAATTTCTAACATACTCAAATAATGAAAACAGGTATTCTCAATTTCTGTGTGGAAAGAAACAGTTGTGTGAAGAATAATTTCTTCAAATTAAGCTTCACTTGAAATACGGTTTCTGTAGTTTGAAGTTTATTGAATAATAATCTACCGCTTTCTTGGTATGTTTTTCTTGTGTATATTTGTGAAATACTCCGATAATAAGAGAAATAGCTCTCATTCAATATTGGTTATTTATTTTCGTTTCAGGAAGATCAAACGTTCATCAAAAACAATCGTCTGTATCGACAAATCAGATTTATATCAGAGGTGTTGGAGGTCATGACTTAGTCCCAAACGACGAATATAAACAAAAAATATGCTATTACTGCAGGTTGATGGGCCAAAAAACGCATTCCGGGTATACAGTTTTGACCGGGACTAAATGCTCCATTTGCAACGTTTCTTTATGTCGCGGAATTACCCGTCCATATAGGGAGTGCTTTAAACTTTTTCATGATAAAGTTGTATTCAAGGACGTTATATCTACTGACAAGTAACTTTGGGTAAATTGATGGTTTAGAAAGCTGTACGACACACCATTTCCTACCATATGATTCATTGTTACTAATGTGCAAATGTGCATTCTGACTATTTGATTTTGCAAACTTTCTCAGAAATAAATAAATTTAGCCAATGAACTGTACAGGCCATGGAATCATTACGACAATCTTAGCTATTCCAAAATTAATGCCAAGTGTAAACGCTTGAAGCAGTTTAAAACCATAAAAAAATTAAAAAATGTGACATTTGTTATTTACGTATGACGTTATTTAATATGAGATCAAGTTATAAAGTGTAGAAATGAACATGTATATACTGACGCAAGAATACTAAACCAAACTTTTTAGTTGGATTACAGGCACTTGGGGCAAAGACCACCTTTTTAGCTCACCTGGCCTAAAAGGCCAAGCGAGCTCCTCTAATCACTTGGCGTCCGTCGTCCGTCGTCAAATTTTACAATAATCTTCTTTTCTGAAACTACTGGGCCAAATTTATCCAAACTTGGCCACAGTCCTCATTGGGGTATATAGTTTAAAAAAATGTGTCCAATGACCCCGCCTGCCAACCAAGATGGCCGATATGGCTAAGAATAGAACATGGGGGTAAAATGCAAGTTTTGTTTATTATTTTGAAACCGCTATAAAAAGAGAAAATCTGACAGGACAATGATGTTCAGAATGTTGAGCTCTACCAAATGTTCTTACACGTCAAAACTGTCAGACGACTTCTTATAGGAGTTATTGCCCTTAAATGACAAATTTTCCCATTTTTTCCCATTTTTGCCTTTTATCTTGAAAACTATAATACATAGGGAGAAACTTCAAAATGCAAAAATGATCAACAAAACAAGTTCTACAAAGAAGTCTAACATGGTCGAAATCGTCAGTCGACTCTTTATTAGAGTTATTCCCCTTTCATTGCGATTTTTACCAATTTTTTGTGTTTTTGCCTTATATCTTGAAAACTATAATAGATAGATAGAAACTTGAATAAGCAAATATGATCAGCAAAACAAGATCTACAATTTAGACAATGGAGGAAATCGTCCGAAGACTCCTTATTGGAGTTATTGCCTTTTATTGACGGTTGTTACATTTTTTTTGCGTTTTGCCTTATATGATAAAATTATAATAGATAAAAAGACACTTTAAATCACGAAAATTATCAGCAAGGCAAGATCTACTAACAAGTCAAATGTTGACGATATAGTTATTAGACTCACTCTATATAGGTGTGATTGCCCTTAAATGAGGATTTTTTTACCCTCTTTTGTGTTTTGAGCAAAAGCTAATGAAGATAGAGAGAAACTAAACAGACCAATTGATCAGCAATCCAAGATCAACAAAACAGAGATTGTTGTCATGAATTCTATTCTCATCTACAATGTTGGAGAGTGTCCTTTGTTGAATATGCGCATAGACCAAGGTGATCGAAACATGCTCTTTAGAGTCTCTAGTTTTTAAATTTGCCTTATATCTGAAAAAAACTATAATAGATAGGAAGAAACTTTATATACGAAGACTGATCAACAAGACAATATCTACAAATAAGTCTATATTGTCGACATCATCAGACAACTCTTTATTGGAATTATTGCCCTTTAACGACGATTTTTATCAATTTTGTTGCGTTTTTGCCTAATACCTGAAAAACTATTATAGATAAATAGAAACTTAAATAAGCAAAAGTGATCAGCAAGACAAGATCTACAAATAAGTTAACTGACGACCCTGTATTGGAGTTATTGACTTTTGATAATGATTTTTACCACTTTTTTGCGTTTTTGCCTAATATCTGAAAAAAACTATAATAGATTGGTAGCAACATATTTAAGGAAAAATGATCAGCAAGACTTTATCTACAAATAAGTCGAGTAGCTGAAATCATAAGTCGACTCCTTGTAGGAGTACTTGCTCTTTAATGATGATTTTTACCAATATTTTACGTTTTTGCCTACTATCTTGAAAACTATAAAAGATAGATAGACACAGCAGCAAAAAATGATCAGCAAGACAAGATCTACTAATAAGTAAAATTTTGCCGAAATTGTTGGTTTACTCCTTATAGTAGTGATTGCCTTAATTGATATATTTTTTACCGTTTTTTGTGTTTTGGGCAGAAACTAAAGAAAATAGAGAGAAACTGTAAACAGAAAAAATTATCAGCAATACAAGATCAACAATAAAAAAAAGATTTTTTTCTCATGAATTCTATTCTAGTCCAAAATGTTGGAGAGAGTCCATTGTTGCAGCTTAATTATCAATTATTAGTATAGTTGGGTTTCGGTATTGAATATGACGTCTTTTCCATGGTTCATTGACTACTAAAAGTATGTTAATTTATTTCTTCCTAAGCTGAGATTCTCGTCAACGAGGAGTCGTACGTCAACTGGATTTTGTCTAGAATAATTATTAGGTGTACGGGACCGTGTACCAGGGTTAGGATTGATTGATTGTTGTTTGCTTACGTCCAGTTGTAAACATTTCTTGCATCTTCAGGACGAGAACAAACAAATAAATAATTCAGGACCTGCAGGGTAGATCGGGATTATGGGCGGGAAACTTTAACTGCCACTGGATACCAGGGTTATGATTAGACGTCTGCAATCACCTGACCTTACCTGTTTTCCATATTCAATCGATCAATGAAAAAGTTTTAAGTGCAGTTTCTTGGTTTCTAAGAGTAAAAAGTCAGATGTTTTTGAAGGTTTACAGGGACCCTATTTTCATGGTTCGATACTCCCCGTTAGTTTTTGATGTGCATGTGATAGGATCTTCAAGACTGTCATCACGGGATTAAGTCATAATCAATTATACAGGCGATATTGATATATTGTTTATTGTTGGTACTTTAATATGTTGAAGTTGTTTTTTTCATATTGTCTTATTATGAAGTTTCCGAACATAAGTTGATATTTTAATTATATAAGTTGCTAATCGATTTTGATTAAAATTTTTCGTTTTGTTTTTTATCTTAATTTGAAATTTTATTAGTTGCTATATATGTATAATATATATACACTCAGAATAATATTTGCAAAAACGATTCTTTACCTTTCAGGCCAAACGACAGTCCCCAAAAGTGCCATAAAAGGAGGACTCTTTTTGTCGCCGAGTGGGACACGCGGAACTGACGCTGAAAAACATGCTCTGGTTTTAAATGATAATTTCAAGCAGAAAATGTGTCAATATTGTAAAATGGAGGGGACTAGAACTGCATCTGGTTGGGTTGTTCTGACTCAAACAAAGTGTTCAGTGTGTAATGTTCCTTTATGTCGTGGGAAAACACGGCCTTATAGACAATGCTTCCAGCTATTTCATGAAAAACATGTTTTTAATAAGAAGTGACAACATGTAATTAACGGCTTACGTTTAAAGAGGGTAACGGTTTAGATGTACTGTTTTCGATATAAATGTAGTATTTCTATAATTAAAAGACATATATGCGAAAGTGAACATTTTTATTGATCTAAGTTTGCTTTGTGTGAATATTTACATACGATCGGAGGATGAATAATATTTTTAATTTACTTTCTTTTGAGGATCAATTATCTGTAGAAATTTTGGTACAGAATTAGCAAATTTTGACCTTAATTATGATCAAGGCAGGTGATGGTTGTGTATCTTGGGTTATAGAAATTAAGATTTATATTAAAGTGCTATACATAGGTGATGGCAAATGAGTATACGTGTATTATGCTTTCGCAAAGACGGAAATTATTTTTTAAATTTAAATCAGTTTGTCTTTATTAACCCTGTGAACACTCTGTTTATTTTTCCATCATTTTCCTTTCAGCGATTTCACCATGCGTCAACAGGGAACGTTATCCTCTTCCGGGTCATAAGCCAAGGTCACCATTATCTCCTCAAGGCCACCATTTAGTCACTACGGATGGGTATAAACAAAAACCATGCCGCTACTGTTCAGCGATAGGGAGAAGAACGTCCACCGGAAACACGATCTGGACACGTGTAAGGTGTTCCGTGTGTAACGTGCCTTTGTGTCAAGAAACCACACGTACGCAGCGACAGTGTTTCAAATTGTTTCATGAACAGTTCGTGTTTCCAGACAAATATTAAAGTTGTCACTTGTGGAAATAGGATAGGTGCATGATAAAATTAATTGTTTGTGCCTTCTTACTGCATTTTATACAACGATGGATTCCTATATTTGTAGACATGCCGGCTTTAGATAGAAAACAAACTTATATATCGTATTTGATACGTTGAATGTTTTGTTTTGATTTGTACACTAGTTTGACTTTATTTTTTGTATAATTAAATACACAAAAAAATTATTCCACAATTGATTCATTTTGTTTTTCCTGCAAAACTTGCAGGTACATGACAGGTGTTACTTATAATATTGAAGGTAAAGGTAGGTCCACTCTAGAATAAGTATGTTAATAAAACTTGAATATTTGGTCTACATATCATTTGAAATTTAGATATGACAATATAAGCATTGGCTATAAAACTTTGAAAATAATTAAATTCTCGAGAACGAAAGTGTTGATCAAAGATCCCACGGTATCTAAATAAGTAGTATAAATTCGGGTTTAAAACATAACCTTTGTATTTTCCAGGACGTTTGTCCGGCGTAGTCCTTTATTTTTGATATGTATGTAGATACTAGATGATATTATTTATATTATGAGGCTTCATATATTCTGTTGATTGTATTTGGATTCGAGTTCATGGAGTTTATAGTTTACAATTGGTAAAGCCTTAGAGCTGATATTTTTTAATATATTGGGTATTGTGTCAATAGACCGTCTCATTAGTCTTATGATAGTGGCCTCGTGATAGCGTGCTCGAATACCGAAGTACCGAAGGTCGTGGGTTCGACCTCCGGCTGTGTCAAACACAAGAATTGAAAACAGCTATTTGCTGCTTCTCATCTAAGCACTTGACATTTAGGAGTGAGAGCAAGAAACGATGGCTCGAAGTCAGAAAAAAAGGTCCGGGTAGGGTGACATGTTTTCATGAGGACGGTGACTTTGAGATCAAGCACCTAAACATTGACTCTGCGTTTAGTTCAAGTACAAAACAGGGTTCATATTCATATCACATTATCATGTTATCGTCCTGATATGCATGCAATATTTGCCACTGGACGTTAAAAGCGAATACACCATTTTATGTCCATAAACGTATCTAATGTCTGAACTTGATTGTAAGGAAGTTATTAAATAATTAACTGCGAAGCTCCAACTGAATTAAATTTTTAAGGTTTAAACATAGAATTTAAGGGATGGTATATATCATATCTTAAATCTTTTGAGGTAGGATTTGGTTACATGGGTTTTGCACTGCTGCTTTTGAATAATGTAGAAATTGAATTGAATTTTAGGATCAGTCTTTTATCCTTTTATCTTTACCTTTCAGGGTACGGTGTACTTTGTCATAGGATGATACCGAACGAAGGTCGCAGGCAACTAAAGTGCAAGCAGTGCAAGAAAAATCAGATACGTACAAAATCGGGATGTCGGGTCAATTCGAGGTTTCGATGTGATATCTGTAACGTAGCTTTATGTCGTGAAAGAGACTGTTTTAAACAATATCACGAGGAATTGTTCAGAAAGTAACACTTCTTGTGTCAACTGTTTTCTTCGTGGATGTTCATAGTATACTCTGCAGAAATTCTTTCTACATTTCGAAGTCTTATTCATTTATTCTCCTGTGTCAGTGTTCAGAACTGGATTTTATGATTAAAATTATGACAAGTTTTACAGTTGTGTTTCAAAGCTTATTATAATGAAAATGGTGGTGAGGTTTACCGTTGTGTTTCAAAGCTTACGCGGCTAATGTTTCGACTTGACTTTAGTATCGTTTACATAGCTCTCTATTTCAACAAGATGCAACATTCTGTATAAAATCTTTTTGATGCTTAGTGACACCTCTAGAAAGACATTCTTATTTGTTGTCTTTAATTTGAATGTTTAATGTCAGTTTATTATAAAATATGAAATATTGTAGCTTTCAGTAAATACTACACATTTTGTTACATGTCTTTACATTTGTTAGTTTGGCAAAAGTGCAGATATAGATTAATCATTCCTTAAAGACAATCAAAGGAGTTGTAGTTACATTTTGACCAGTGATTATTTGAATATGTTGATAATATTCTTTTTTTGTCGTCATATGTTCGCCGGAAATCCCTTATCTTCAGAGGTCATAGGTGGCCGAGTGGTCTGAGTAGTTCATCTATTGTATCACTAGCCTGAAAAAAACTGAGGTATTGAGTTCGAACCCCGCATCCGGCAGGTGCGTCCGACTCCAATCTTAATTAACTAGGATTGTCAGTTTTCCTGCCGAAGATGGGTAGTTCTCTCCTGGCAATCCGTCTTCTTCCACGAATTAAAACTGGCACCAACGAAATAGCCAATAGTGCTGAAAGTGGCGTTAAACACCAAAAATCTATCAGTCTTATATGTATCTCTTTTGATATATGCTATTTTATTACAAAGTGGGGATTAAAGACAAGCTAAAAAGACGACTCGATCATATCCTTATTAGACCTGCTACTAATATAAGGAAATCTTAACGTTTGGTTTCAGAATGATTTGAAAAGTTGATTCACAAACTATCCAAGCTGTACGAACGAGCATGCCTTAATATGATGATGATGTAACTCGATTTTATTTCCCTTTCAGGATTCGACATCTCTAGCTTTGCATATTGGAACGTCAGTAGGTCAATGGATTCTGGTATTCCGGGTCATAGAATAGTTCCAAATGAGGGACACAAACAGCGTAAATGCAAACAATGTCAGAAATATCGAAGAAAGACTAAGTCAGGATGGCAGGTCGCATCTAGATTTCGATGTGAGAGTTGTGATGTGTCTTTGTGTAGGGACGATACTTCAGAAAGGGATTGTTTTAAGCAATACCACGAGGAATTGCTGGGTTATACCGGTTCTTAAACGTTGTGGAACATTGCCTTTCTGAAAATTGACTGAAATGAATCCCCTGTTTACAGCTTACACCGTTTAAAGAATTAAAAATAATTGTGTTTCTCTGGGTTTATTGTTTATTTCTTTGGTATGACAGTACGGTCCGGAGTTTTAAAGATCATAATTTGTATGGAAGAACAGTTTAAATGTTGAACAGTGTAGAGGGGTAATATTTGTCGGAATTTTTCGTTTGCTCTTCTTAGGTTAAAGACGAGAAATGAAATGTATCATGATTCTTTGCATGTCTTTTAAGGCAACAGCCGAATTTAAATATGCATGATAAGAAATGGAGGGCCAATCGATTCGAACTTCATAACAGAACATATGAATGAACCTCTTTATATACAAATTCCACGAATGGCCTATTTTTCTGATGGTAGCCATACTGATTATTCTGCTGTAAAGTGTTCATGTTCTAATCAAATATACTCGTTGTATACTCTGTCTTGTTCTCACAGTTACTAATACTTTCTCCTTTAATGTGAGGTGCATGTCGATGATGTGTGATTTATTCAGATAGTTTTTGGCTAGTTTCTGTCTTTAATTCTTTGTCTCTCTTTTTCCCTTTCAGGAACTCACATTAAGATATCTCCTCGGACTGAAGACCTCGGTCAGATGCAAGTATCATACTATACCGACTACTACAAAGATATGTACCGAGGAATGGTCCTCACAAATAAATCTTTCGAAGTTCCTGGACATCCTTGCGTGTCAAATGAAGGACATAAACAAAAGAAATGCATGTATTGTCGCTTTTATAACAACAAGACCAGGTCAGGGTTGCCTATTTTTACCCGACACAAGTGCGGAACCTGTGAGGTTCCGTTATGTAAACTTGAAACGTCTGAAAGGATGTGCTTCAAAGCCTATCATGACACACTTATCAAAACTCAAGGAGGAAAGTTAGATGACGAAGGCAATGAATGACGTATTTCATTCACAACTTTTACTGTGGACAAATCTAGTCAAATTCTAGTTATTCTTCTATTTAGCTAGTTACAAGTTTGGTTGTGGGTTTGCATGCTTGTGTACATAATTATCGGACATTTGAGTCTGTTATTAACCCGAATAATTCAGTCGTTATATTCCACTGATCTACGATTACTTCATTAACCTTGCAAGTAGGAGAGATCGATTAGGGGAGGGACTGAATTATTCGGGTTAGTCTATTGTCGGTTGTATGCGATTTTATGATATTTAGCTGTTGTTTAACTTGCTTGAAATTCATTGTGGACATGCAGATAATCAAAATGATACAATTCTTAATGCAAAGTAGTATGTTTCCCGTAAAGTTCGATATTGGTTATGTCATATTTTGCGTTTCAATTTTTAAACGTAAAAGTGTTATATACAGTAAAGTTTCAATTTACAGAAGCACTGACGTGAAATTGTGAACAAAATTTTTTTCATGAACATTTTATATAACCATGTATTAATTGCATGTGAAAATAAATCATATAGAGAAATTGAGTCTTTATCTTATAACCAAAATATAAATTGAAGTGAATTTGACAAAGGTTTATGGCCCATTGACAAAAATACCATGAATAGGGCTGTATTGCATTCACCTTGTCCGTCCGTGCGTCCGTCCATCAAAATTTTCCATCACCTTTACTCAGGTACTACTGAACAGATGACTTTATATTTGGTCAGCAGCTTAGCAGCCTAGCAGTGATGAGTTGGGACGTGCAAGTACATTTCAGATCTGTCAAATACCTTTTTCCTGGTTGCCGATATTTTGAATTTTTCAATATGTTGCATGAACTTGAACACTTTTCTTCACGCTTGTCTCGGGTATAACTGCACAGAACGACTTCATATTTAAGCAACCTCTTGATAATGATGAGTGCTTGACGTGTGAGCGTTTTTCAAATCTGTTATAGTATGTGACACAACTAGACCAAATATAAGTATTGTGACCTATAATGGTTTACTTTTATAAATTTTGACTTGGATGGAGAGTTGTCTCATTGGCACTCATACCACATCTTCTTATATCTAATAATTGAAGTCATCACTACAAATACTTCTGTAGAAGTTACAAAGTAATTAAGCATGTGCGTAAGTCAGTTACTATTTGACTATTTAAATGATTGATGGAAAATTTGTAATAAATAATTGGTGTACTACAAATCTTTGAATGTTTTATGTTCTGTTAATAATATTCAGTACAACATAATACTTGCTACCAGTCAAGGCAAAACCACGATTTTTTTTAATGAAATCATTGAAATCCTTGAATTATACCGAAAATATTTAATTTGATTACAAAAGCAGATCTAATGTAACATTGTGTAGTATTGTGAAAGTACTGACGACAGTATCGGTGTTAAATGATGGCAAACAACTGCACTGTGTCAAGTTTTATAGGAATACAGCACATATTATCGACAGTTCAGCTATTTTGACCTTTATTTACTCATGATTGAATCAGATGTTTGGGTCAAGGCCAATACCTTATTATAATTATATCATAGCTTTGATACTGACTCGCAAATGCAGTCTTCTTGTTGAAGTGGTTTCCTCGATTGAGCGATTTATCTAGGTTTTACGTTAAGGTCTTAACGTAGATTGCACAGAAGTAGTGTCCAGTAGTGAGTAATTGAGATTTTACCACTTAAAAGTTCTTAGTGTAGAAAATATGTAGTACATACATATTTTCATTGATTCAATCTATTAGAAAGGGTTTGGGGAGGAATGTTGTACAGATGTGCGGTCAAGGTTGACATGAAACCATTCATTATGTCAATAGTTTATTCGTTAACTTGTGATTTAGAAACCACTGTAGTTAAATTTTGTTTTGAATTCTTGAATTTTCAACAATATTTAAGTGCTCATACTAAAATCCCCTTATTTTGTAGATGCATCCATCTTTCCTCAAACCTTATCAAGCATGAAGCTATCTGACGCTGGAAGTTGCCAAGGTATCCTCATTCCGCCCGAACACAGACTTGTTCCTTTGGGATTTGGAAAGCAGAAAACATGCAAACATTGCAGAATAATGAAATCCCGTACCCGGACTGGCCTTAGGATTTTTACACGTTATAAATGTGATACCTGTGGCATCGCTCTCTGTAATCCATATACTTCAGAACGGCGTTGTTTCTTTGTATATCACATGGTAAATGGTGCACCAAAACCGGAAACAAGCGACACATAGGTCGTCAGTTTTGACTAGTACCCAAACTATATAAGACACCTATCCCTTTATGGACATACAGTTTTCATGTAGTTTTGAAACGTCAGTGTAAATAGTTTCATTCTTGGAAACATAAATATGTCAATGAATTTAGAATAAAGCTTAATTACAAGAACTTAGCTAGTTAAAGTTTAAATGTCTGACAACAAGTACTTAGACACTACCCAGTAGGTCTTTGTAAGACATATCTTACAATGTAAATCAATACGCATATAGCGTTTTGACTGAGTTCACAGAAAGAAATATTTAATTTAGAAACAGATCTTTCTTTAAAAATGCCAAAAATTTTGAAATGACGCTGTGAGTAAAAGGAGATATGGGTATACATAGATGAAACCACCACCTTACGACACCAAACCATAGTACATGTAGATATAAACGTATATATAGTCGTGAACAGTAGAAACATCTATACGATATGTCAATTAAGTTTTAAACCACCTAGTCTAAAACAGCTTCAATAGATTTGTCTGAGAAAATCAAAGATCTACCATCAACACCCAAAATACAAAAAGAAAACAACCAACTATGTTCCTGAATAGTGATCTGCACATGAACAGCATATGGAAATTCTCCAATCTGTATATGGTAAGGAAAAGAGCTATCAGATGTACACTTGTTTAAAGTTCATAGACTTCAACCTGACAACAGGGTCAACACTTTGTCAACAAGTCCTGAGCTATATTTTTCAGATCTGTATGCATTAGCAAAATCCAAACCTATATAGCTTACTGTTAGGTGTGAGCCAAGGCTGCGTGTTGAAGACCGTACTTTGACCTATAATGGTTTACTTTTATAAATTGTGACTTGGATGGAGAGTTGTCTCATTGGCACTCATACCACATCTTCTTATATCTATACCTTCATATTCAAACGCCATTAGAGGACAAGAAAGCATGTTGCAGGTCATTTTACAGTTCATTGTTTGCTGCTGTATATCATATTTGTATTTCGTTCATTGTTTTGTACAGTATGCGGTATGGGGTTTACTCATTGTTCAAGCCGTTCGGTGACCTATAGTTGTTAACCTTTATGTCCTTTGGTCTCTGGAGGAGAGTTGTCTCATGAACCACTTCATACTTTTATATGACAGTAAATGGAGTGCCAAAGTGTCAATCATTAATATATTCATATAAGCCTTTGTTTTTAACCATTCTGTACTATCATTGAAGCACGTACAGCTTTCAGTACAGAGATTTAATTGTGCTGGTCTAAAATACCACCCTTATGACTTAATCCAGTCTGATGTCATCTTCGAATCTTAATTTAAAAGTAATTTTGATGTTGATATGTCTAGAGGCCGATGTGGGTAGTACCGAGATCTTATCAGTGTGAATTTGCTATGAAAAGGCTCACAACTACTGAACCAGCTTTTGTTTCATTTCGTCTTTTGTATTATTTCTGGGTTTTGCACTTTTCAGTCTGGTTATTTTTGTCATGTTTGTGTCAGTTGAAAACTTGGTCTGTTTGATTGGATAGAATTTAAATGGAACCTTGTATGTTTTCATTTATGGACGTCATAAAGGTTGCACATTGTAAATACAGCTGTTTCACAAACCACGCATCTTTTGGGGAGACATTTAATATTCATAAATGTTTGTTTTGTTTACCTACTGTTTCCCAGATATGATCTCTATGCTTCATCTCTTAGAGACAAAACTTGAGTATGTCACAAGTATAAATACACATGGATAGCAGCCAAATTGAGTTCTGAGGAAGACCCAAAGTGAAGGGAGGGTAGAACAGACTTTTAGTATAAGTTTAAACTCTTAGAAGTTAGAGGCATATAAATGTTGAAAATATGCCGCACAGCCCTATGTTTTGACCTTTGAAAAAAATAGCAGTGCATATAAACTTTCCAATCTAGGATATAATTTTTTACGAAACTTCATAGTAAAAGTGGCACAGTTTTAGCAGTAAAAGGAGTTCCTATGGGAAATTGCATTGTTTATATTTACAGAAGTGCAACCTAAAACGTGTTTATCTTTGCATATATACATGTATTTATCTATTTGAGGAAATGTGTCGCAGATATCAGATGGAAAAAGTATATCTATTTTATTTCCCTTGAAAATTATTTGGCTACCTAGAAATATATTTAGTTTATTTAAAGTGGTATTGCGTTTACTTGAAATGATGTTTTAAAACGGGAAATACAACTGTATGAAATATTTCCTCTAGAATTCTTAAATAAAATATTTTTGTGCAAGAAACACTTATTATAACAAAATAAATGTAAATAATTGACCCCTTTACAGACGATATGAAATTTTGACAGTTTTACTTTCATTTAGTCGCCACTGTAAAACAATATTTTTTAAGATGAAGACCTACTGTGTGATATTTATCTTTTAGGTACAAATCGTAAAAGAGGACCAGTGGATTCAGAACAGTATAAAACGGTAGTCGATATGGATAGGCAAAATTTTCAGCCAACTGCTGAAGGCGATACGAGTCCTATGAAGAGTGGACTTCCGATTTCCAGTGAAGGAAGATTTACTTTGAGTTTACCCGATATTTCTCGTCCGCCACCACCTCTGCCAAGTAGTCTTGAAAGTTCTCCTAACTTCATGGAGTTTCAGCCACGACCAAGGTATTTCCAATCTTCGTCAAGTATTGCTCATGGTAAACCTTTTCAGATTCCACCACAACCTTCTCAATTCCCTGTGCATACACAAAGGATTGCACATAAAGAGCAATTTCAACATAAAACTGGCATATCTACACATACAGTGATTGCAGAAAAAGTACGTCACACGAATGATCCATTGGTCGCCCAAGACAGTGCAGGTTCTTCAGCACCAGTAGTTTTTAAGAAGCAGGCGATAATATTAAAGGGAATCGATGACTTACCAGGTCATAAAATTGTCCCCAATCATGTCAAGAATGGCACAAGATGCGTATATTGTCAAGTCCATAGAATAAAAACGCCATCTGGATGGAGAGTTAAAACAAATTATAAATGTGAAACTTGTGATGTGGCTCTTTGTGCGAGCGAGGTAACCGAGCGGAATTGCTTCCATTTACATCATATTGAAATGTTTGGTGAGCAGATTTTAGGCGATAAAGCGTAGTAGATGATGAGTGATGATGTTTGACTAGCATAATGAAACTGTATCCCCAAAGATTTATAGAGGAGAGGCTATTAATGTGTATATACTAGGACTTGTAGATATTAGTTTTGATATGGTTTATATGCAACCAGAAACTTAGTGTAAAATATGACATAGCACGTAGGAATCCATCAGCATATATGAAATAGAGAGATTTACAAGTGCATGCGTACGGTCGTCCATCCTTTAATTCGGAGAAAAACAAGTCATATTTAAAATGATTTATATTATGAGTTCATAACGACGAATGATTTTATAGAAACGTATAGAGCATTTGAAAAAGGCTCTATATTGGTTATTTATGTTTTTTCTACAAAATTGGGAATTCTTAGCTTGCCACAAAACGAGTTTTTGGTGAATAATAGTAATAATACTTTATTCAAAAGCAATACAGCTTATAGAATATACATTTTTACATCAAATTTTTAAATGCATCAGTGTAATATTAATAACAATAATTATACAAAATACACATATGGCGAATAATGCAACATGCGAGTATATAAATGTTGATTTGGGGTTGCTATAAGGCAAAACTTAGTATTTTATAATTCGATTATTGGGAAGGCAAGTTTCCATAGCAAGCATTGGAACTCCGACTTCTGCTATTGTTAAACTGAAAGGGTTCACAATCCCTCAATTTCAATACTCAATATATTTTAGTTATACAAAAATTATTTGAATGATTTTAGCTCCCGCTGTGTGTTTTATGAGTTGGCATATGTGATGTTTATATATATACTGATGGTTTTCCTTTAATATGGTGTAAACTATTGTTAATGTGGTGTGAACTATTGAAGGTATTCACTACAGACACATGTAGCAATGGGTTTCCTATGATATGGTGTGAACTTTTGAAGGTATTCGCTTCAGAAACATGACGAGACTAATAGAAACCATAATGTAAATATTTTATTATAATTCTGTTGATGTGTGGGATTACATTGGATATGGATACATTTATTCTAGTTATTTTTCTGTAAAACAATGTTATGTATTTCTTTTTATCAAAAAAATTAATGCTTGCTTAGATATGTACCCATTATAATCTTAATTTGTTCCAAGTATGATGATAATACTGAATTTGAATTGAAAAATAAGATTTATACTGAATTTCAAACGGGATGATTTTAGTGAGTCTAGTATTTTAATTCTGACTGATTTTGTTGAGGTTTATTTTCTTTTTATTTGATGGCTTTAATAAAATTTATTCCATGGAATGTTGAATTTATTATTCAAATCATTTGCTTTTAGTTTTTGTTTTAGATTCTAGTCTTGAATAATCTTCTTCGTGTCACGATACTAACTTGCTTTTCTTCTTATATTCGAGTTTCTCTATTAATCGATTTTTGCGTAAAACACAACATTTTGTATTGCAACGTCAGACGAAAACTAGGAAACAAATACTGTCATTAGGCATTTTACATTTTATAAAAGCTCATATTTGAGAAAAGGCAGAAAATACAATCAGAACTGTAAAAAGCAAAAATGAACAACAATACAACACATAAACATGCCATTGCGAATGAGACGACCACTGTTCACTATATAGGGGAGATTGCCTTGAAATGATGATTTTGATCAATATGACCATTTCTTCTATTATCTTAAGTTGTAACAGATAGACAGCAACTATTTCCAGCATTGGAGATCAACCAAACACTAACACGTTTGAAACTTGCAATTTTATGAGGAGTTTTATTCATTGGATGTAAATTTAAACAAAAGATGCATGTTTTGCAAGAGAAGACAAAATTAAAATATGTATAAAAAAAAACAAGCAAGGTTTATTTTACTTGTAAAATCAGTGTTATGATCATCTGATATTAGTCAGTAATTTAAGTTTAATTAAGTTACAAAGATAATTATTTTACTGAAAACAATAAAAAAAATATGCATAACTCTAATCTGAGCATTTTCTGCAATCAAATTTATTTTTTTATTCAATATTAGCTATTTAATTTTTGTTTTTTTTAATAAAAATTCGCCATTTAATTTTTGTTTTTTTTAATAAAAATTCGCTATTTAATTTTTGTTTTTGAAAATTGCATTTTCAATGCTTTTTTCTGGAAATTAAATCAAACTTCAATAAAAAATATACTACCCCTTCCTTGGAAGATTTCTATTTCCATTCATGTCAAAATTGTTTAATTGAAAAAAGATATTTGAAATCAGTATCCCTTCTAAAAATTGAAATATCAACAGAATTTGTATCAATATTGAGAAATACTCCATCTATGGGCAATTGAATACATTTTTTTTAGTTATATTATGAAAATGAAATAAAACTGTTCATCTTCAGTGTCATACATGTATAATTTTATTTTATCAAAAATCAATAAATGATCCTAAGATGAGTTAGAAAAATTGCATACCTATGTTTAAACAAAGAAATACTCCCCAAAACAACCATTTACAAGTAAATTTAGGGAGACAATGTTGTTTTATCAACTGAAAAAAAAAGCAATTATCTTTGTGAATTTAACGAAAGGGTGATATTTCTAGTTATACACCCGCTTTAAAACAGTGGAGTATACTGTTTTATCTCTGTCTGTCCATCCGTCAGTCCGTCCGTCCGTCCCATGAATATTTATCGTCGCATCTTTCTCAGAAACTACATAACAAGGATTTCTGAAATTTGGTTTCAGGGTTTATATGAGTCAACTGTAACGTGTGATGCGTTTTCAGATTCATCACTCAACAACTTCCTGTTTACCGAAAACTTACATCATTTTACACATGACATCCAAGTTGAAAATTTTCGTCACATTTTTCTCAGGAACTACATAACAAGGATTTCTGAAATTTGGTTTCAGGGTTTATATGAGTCAGCTATACAGTGTGGTGCGTTTTCAGATTCATCACACAACAACTTCCTGTTTACCAAACACTTACATATTTTTACACATGACATCCAAGTTGAAAGATTTCGTCGCATTTTTCTCAGGAACTACATAACAAGGATTTCTGAAATTTGGTTTCAGGGTTTATATGAGTCAGCTATACCACGTGATGCGTTTTCAGATTCATCACTCAACAACTTCCTGAATACCGAACACTTACATATTTTTACACTATTAAAATTATCCAGTTTTTTTTCACCACGTTACCTGAGAATAAGATTTGAAATTATGCACACAACTCTTCCAGTCTTTCCATCAGTGATTTCGATTACTTTGATTGTCAGAAGTACCTTAGAAGAAGTACACTTTTTTTTGAGAATTTCATGTGCTGAAAGGGGTGATTTAAAAAAAGAAAAATAACACTGGTAATTTTTTAGTGAAATTTTAATGAAAATTATGACCTTCTGCGTTTAAATCCTTGTGTTGTCTGTTTTTTTTTTAGTCCCTTGGTTTCTTCTGTTAAAAGTGTTTAAACACAAGTTAACATTTTGAGTTTAACTCACTTATCCAAAGTTGTAATGGTTGTCTCTATATAAATGTCTTACAGCAGCTTGTATAAAGAAAAAATATTGAAAAACGTAGCTAAAACAACGATGCTTTGATTGTTAGAATTGTTTAACATTTTGTCATGTCGGGGCCTTTTATAGCTGACTATACTGAATGGGTTTTGTTCATTGTTAAAGGCAGTACGGTGAATTATAGTTTCTAAAATCTACTCCATTTGAAATGTGTTGGATAGTTGTCTCATTGGCAATTATACCACATCTCCTTACTTAATCTTGACTTATTTTGAATTTTGCCAAAAAACTCTATAAAATAGCAATTCTATGCCAAATATGTAAATTTCAACTTCTACGTAATTTGGTCTTTGGTAGAAAGATGACTCTTTTGCAATCATACCAAACACTCTTTCTTTTATATTATGACGTCAGGATTATATCACCCTGTGCATTTATTGTCGAGTCTGTGACATTTATGTCGCAAATGCAAGACATATATAGTGAACCTAGATTCCGTCGTCGGCGTCGTCAAAATTTAGATTCAGTTTGTGGATAAAGTTTTTTTTAGACATCAGTAACTTTGTCAAACCTTCATCGACTTTTATGAAATTTTGACAGAATCTTGTTTATGAACAAAAGACAGTTTCCAGAGCAAAATTATGAAAATATTTATTTTCATTTATTCGCATTTTACTGATATATGGACTTTTTTTACAGTTAACATTCAGATTTAGTATGAGGTTAAAGTTTTTCAGTCATCAATAACTTTGTCAAATCTTCATGCAATTTTATGAAATTTAGAGAGAAGCTTAGTTATGACCAAAATACAATATTCATAGCAAAATTTTGAAAATATTTATTTTAATCTTCCTTATTTTACTGATAAATGGACTGTTTACAGTTAGTTACAAAGTAGATACAGTCTAAGGTTAAAGTTTGTTACACATCAATTACTTTGTCAAACCGCCATAGAATTTTATGAAACTTGAGTAGAAGCTTTTTTTATGATTAAGAGATAATGTTTGAAGCAAACTTTTATAATTTTCTTTTTAATTTTCTGTATTTCTCTGATGGATGGACTAAGTTTTTACAGTCGACATTTACAGACAGTCTGGGATTGACATGATATATTTGTAAACCTTCATGGATTGTTATGAAACTTAGACAGAAGCTTATCTTCAAGACAAAGACACAGCATCTAAAGAAAAAGTTTTAATTTTATTTTTAAATTCTGTATTTTACTGATAAATGGACTCACTTTTTAAGTCAACATTACACTCTTACACCGACAGCAGCAATCGAAGGTGAGACACAGGGTTTTGCGGAACACCTTACGAAATTTTCAATTAAACTAGCATGTTGTTGAAGAATTTCACTTTATTTCGTTGTTTGCAGTTGTTTTTATCTAGATTAGTTTTATTGAATCAATTTAGTCACACTTTGTGTCGTGTAGTATTTTTTCTTTGACCTTCCAGGTAGGAAGACTATTGCCCTGTCCAAACAAAAGACTGAAAATCCTAGTAAAGTTGGTGACTCAATAACATCTTTGCATGAAGCCGAGTTTATGAAGTTCAAATACCCATACGACGTTTTATCAGAACCTAAATTGGAACTTCAACCCGAACAAGCATCAGACATCTACAGACTTCCTTTTGACAAAAGTAATATACCCGACGGTCACATCTTAACACCCATTGGGGTAAATTCTACCTCCGGTAGCGTAAAACAAAAGGAATGTCGATACCGTTTAAAGTACAAAGTGAAAACAAGGAAAGGATGGGCAGTACGAACCAAATATATATGTTTAGCCTGTGATGCTGCTTTATGTTCTGGTGAATTGACTAACAGAAACTGCTTTTTTTTGTATGATAATGAGAAATTATTAGGCATGCAGTAAGAGTTCGTATTTTATACTTTTTAAGTTTGTCTTTATTTTGATTATATGTTTGTTTTTCTTTGACCTTTCAGGTAAGAGAGAGGTTCAACAAAATGCAGAGAAATCTTTTGTTATGATGGATCTAACGTCACCACATATAGGAGGAATAGGTATTGAATCGAATCGCCATTCCTTTCCTTTCAATAAACACAATTTACCACCGGGACATCATCTTGTTTTAATTCCTGGAAACAAAAAGAAAGAATGTAAATACTGTCAGAGACATAAATTAAAAACGAAAAGTGGTTATTCTATACAGACGCAGTATAAATGTGAAACATGTGACATAGCTTTGTGTTCTGGAGGATACACGGACAGAAACTGTTTGGTTGCCTTCCATAATGAAGCATATATCGGACCGAAAATATAATGTTTGCTTTTCAAAATGAAGCTTTAAATTGCGTTTTCAGGTGGAAATTTAAGTTTGGACTGAATATTTGAGTTATTTGGTTTTAATAAGTGTTTTTGATTTATTTTGTATACTGTTTTTACCAACTGAAACTGTATGCTTGTTTCAAACAAATTTGGATAGTAGCTAATGTCAAACGTTTTTTGTTTGTTGATGTATCATTTGTGTACAATCATGAACCCCATGTATACTTCCCCAGACTCGTTTCATACTATGTTAAACCATACACGTCTGCGATAAACTAACACGTATTAGTATATCATTCACATTTTCTATGCACATCTTTTTGCCGCTTGCATGTATACTAATTCTTTATGATACAAGTCAAAGTGTCTAAATAGTGTTGAAACTCATCCTTTTCTGTCAACTAGATTTGTTTGCTTATTTTCTATCTGCATACTACTTCCAGGTGTGATGTCGAATGCTGCGGTTCAGGATGGGTATGAGTGCATTGTGGTCAACTCTCGTGAACACGTTCTTGTTTCTAGTGTCAGAAGGAGAGAATGCAAGTATTGCCGCCGAAAGAAGATTGAGTCTAAGAGCATTTGGCCAGTTCAAAGCAAGTACAAATGCAATACTTGTGACGTAAATCTTTGTTCACACAAAAAGACGGGAAGGTCTTGCTTTTACTTGTATCACCAGGAGTATTGCCAGTCTCAGACATGATAGTTTCATAAATGATGGGGTCCGTGATTTCTATGTTTTTTTTTTTTAATTTTAAGGCATTTTCTTGAATAACGCTTATTCTGTAAAATTCTAATGAAAATGATTTTCCTATGAAATGTATTCTGTAGTTAGATAATTTCTAGATTCTGTACAACGTTCATTTCTGTAATCAGTATTATATTACTGTAATCAGTATTATATTACTGTAATCAGTATTATATTTCTGTAATCAGTATTATCTTACTGTAATCAGTATTATCTTACTGTAATCAGTATTATATTTCTGTAATCAGTATTATATTTCTGTAATCAGTATTATATTACTTAATTCTTTTATTTTTCACAGTTCTTCTTTGTACTTCACAATCCACTATTCTCTATTCTTTATTTTTTTAGCTCATTTTTCTCTATTCGTTTTTAGGGCCATTATTCTCTATTCGGTAAACCCCATCCAAACTCTCATAGATGGTGGAGCGATAGAGCTTGATATGTAAAAATCGTTGACATCGACAGGAATTTATTTTGTTTTATTCATCTGCCTTATTCCGAATTGTTATTTTAATTTGAGTTCTAAGATGGTTTATTTGTTTGTAAATATAATTTGCTGTGGAATGTCAGAAAAAAAACTGTGCTTATCATTTCTTTACAAATTCATTTTTTATTTGTTATATTTGACATTTATTTGTTATATTTGACATTTATTTGTTATATTTGACATTTATTTTCTATATATTTCAAACTTTTGTATGGGCTGAGGTATTTTCTTAGTTAAGTCAAACAAGCTAGATATAATTATCTTGTAACTTTAGTATTAAGGTGGTACCAAACACCTTGACTAAAATTAATTTGGCTCGTTTAATTTTCATAAAAATTTGACAAAACATTTATTTTGACCGTTTGACAAAAATATAAAAATTTCAAAAAACTTGAACCACACACTTTATCGGAAAAGTTTCATTGGATATATAGCAATTTGACAAACACTAATTTTGATCATTGAGAAGCTTAATATTTCCTTAACAATAGGACGTGATTGAAACGTTCAGCTGACTTTTACAGAGTTATCTCCCTGTAGTGTTATGTACCACCCTAAGTCAGGCAAGATGTACAAGCCTATTGTTTTTATTTCGGACTTTTTAGTTGTAAGCATTAGAGATATAAATGTGTCCGATAGTTGAGATGACGCAACCCCCAGCATTAATAGCTTTGTCTGTTCGTCTAATAGATATGTGTAAATAGGTTTTATTATGTTATGAGGAGTATTAGACTTATAATACCATGGACAAAAGTATATGAAAAGAATACTGATTTCAACGAAGTTTATATAAGTTTACTGTGTAAATATGTTAATATGTTGCTTTACACTATTACAATAAAAACTAATTATCAAAGAAAACATGTTTGTATTGATATAAGTACGGATGTGTCTAATCGGATGTGTTGTAACCGCATAAATGCTACCACAAGTTCCTACTAGTACATATGGAAACATACAGATGCGAGAAGACTTTATAAGTTTGACTAATTTGTGTCTCATTCCTTTTGTATATTTATGATACCCGATAAGATCACTAAACTGTAACATTCAGGAATTTCACTTTTTTTTTTTAAAAACAATGCTTTTTATACGCCCGTTTACGGGACGTATTATGGTATACCGTTGACCGTCTGTCCGTCCGTCTGTCCGTCCGTCCGTCGTCAACATGTCGGACATTAACTCAAAAAAGCTTTAACCAATATGCATGAAACTTTGGTGAATTGTTTATATCTATTGACATGAGCTCCCTTTTGTTTTTTATAAATTTCAGATTTACGGTTTCCGAGTTTTGGGGTTATATTCATTAAAAAAGGGGGAATTTTCCAGTTTTCTGACAATAACTCAAGAATGCTTTCACTAACTTGCAAGCACTTTTGGTTAATTGTTTATATTTATTGACATGAGCTCCCTTTCCATTTTTATAAATTTTAGATTTTACGTTTCCGAGTTGCAGGGTTTTATTCATAAAAAAAGGGGGATTTTCCAGTATTTGGACAATAACTAAAAAATGCTTTCAGCAGTTCTCATGAAACTTTGGTGAATTGTTTATATCTGTTGATGTAAGCTACCTTTAGAATTTTATAAATTTTAGATTTTACATTTCTGAGTTATGGGGTTTTATTCATTAAAAAAGGGGGGATTTTCCAGTTTTTGGACAATAACTCAAAAATGCTTTCAGCAATTCTCATGAAACTTTGATGAATTATTTATAGCTATTGATGTAATCTCCCTATGGATTTTCATAAATTTCAAATATGACATTGAGAAAAAATTGAACTTTATTTGTTTATAGTCTGACAACAGATTTACTAAGTATTGCACAACAGCAAGAAATCTTTAATTGAATATGACTTCAATTCATATAACCAATTTCAAGTTCTTTGACTACATTTATTCAGAAACCTATAATATGTCAAATATTTAATTACAATCCAAATTCAGACCTGTATCAAGCTTGAATATTGTGTTCATTTTTGCCCCAACTGTTCAGGGTTGGACCTCTGCGGGCGTATCCAGCTGCGCTCAGCGAAGCAGTTTATTCATTTTGGAATCAAATGATGTACAATGTATACATTGCATATATACATAGTTGAAGGCCGTACGATGACCTATAGTTGTAAACTTCTATGTCATTTGGTCTCTGGTGGAGAGTTGTCTCATTGTCATTCATACCACATATTCTTATTTTTATATATCAGCAATTCCTAAATAATACTCTTACATTGAATTCACGAGCATACTTTCCGTTCAGAAGGAAAACCAAAAGACGTAATATCCAAAGTTAATCCACCTTAAACTTTCGTCAGCGAATTCCCTGCCTTGTGTAAAATACATTATTACATTTCATGTCAAAATGCCAGATTTTGATTGGTTAATACGAGGGAGACAATTTACTCTATTATATGGTAAATACTCTATTACCCTTCACGGAGACGCTTGATCAAGTGTGCGCTTTATTAAATACGACTCTATCCTAGTATGGCAAATACTCTATTATCCTTCACGGAGACGCTTGATCAAGTGTGCGCTTTATTAAATACGGATGGTTGTTATGTACAAGACGTCATAGTTTATTACTTTGAATTTGAAATTTAATTGACAGTAATAACAGAACATTCAGTATAATAAATTAAATAACACATATCTGAGAGGGTGATAGAGCAGATTGTTACCCTCGAAAAGACATTGTCAACCTTGGCTTCGCCTCAGTTGACAATGTTTTCTCGGGGTAACAATCTGCTCTATCACCCTCTCAGCTATGTGTTATTTATATATTGTTAACTGGAAATAAACATCCAAAATGACTAGTATTTCTAATTGTGAGTAATTTGAAACTGCATGGCTTTCTGCAAACAGCAATCAACCAAGCACAATCTGTTTAAAGCGTAGCGTAAACAAATTAATGTTTATCACTTTATACTGTAGTACAAACATAATACACTAATCTATGTGGGAAACAATCAAGAAGTATTTGTATACGCCCGTTTACGGGACGTTTTATGGTATACCGTTGTCCGTCCGTCGTCAACATGTCGGGACAATAACTCAAGAACGCTTTGACCAATTTTCATGAAACTTTGGTGAATTGATAATATCTATTGACGTAAGCTCCCATTCGATTTTTATTAATTTTAGATTTTACGTTTTCGAGTTATGGGATTTTATTTTAAAAAAAGGGGGATTTTCCAGTTTTCGGACAATAACTGAAAAATGTTTTTGAGCAGTTTTCATGAAACTTTGGTGAATGGTTTATATCTACTAAAATAAGCTCCCTTTATTTTTTATTTTTTTATAAATTTTTGATTTGACATTGAGGAGTAATGGAACTTTATTCGTTGAAAAAGCGACGGCCGTATCATGCGCTCATGAGGCAGCTCTTTATTGTATATTGTTGAAAACTAATTTTTCCCGATATACCGAGATGTGGTATGATTGCCAATGAGGCAACTATCCACCAAAGTTAAAATGAAGTGGATGTAAGCAACTATAGGCAACCGTACAGCCTTCAACAATGAGAAAAACCCATACCGTATAGTCGGCTATAAAATGCCCCGACATGAAAAATTTGAAACAATTCAATTGAGAAAACTAACGGCCTAATTTATAACAAAACAATTTACGAAAAAACAAAGATGACAGACATGAACCAACGACAACCACTAAACTATATGTTTTGATTTGCGGATTATGAAATGGGTGCTTTTGAAAAAATACAGTGACCTGTATTTCGAATTCACATTGTACATAGGTTTAATCCAACAAATTAATTTTTTACCAATCCGACAAAATAATCCAGATTATTAAACGTAAACTTATGAATATGCTGATTTTCAAATGATGTCCGATAGTATAATTATATATGTAAGACGAATAGGAAAATTGTGTAAATTCGTAGTATGAAGTAGGTATAAAAACAAACTCTACATGTCGAACCTGCAACATTTCAATTATGCTGTGCAGAAAATACCACAAGACATTGTTTTTATAGTTCATAAACAAGTTTTTGTCTTGTAATTGTTTTCAGTGACTTTCATAGTTTAAACATATTTTATTTGCTTAAATATGCAAAAGGGATGAGACACAAGTTAATCAAACTTATGAAGTTTCTCCCATGAACAATTTATAACAATAGAATTTTTTACAAAGCATGCATGCAAACAATACATTGTTTATATTGGATATGTAAAAGATGATGTGTGATGATGTGAATGGTTGTACACAATATACATGTATATGCACTTTAGTGTGCTGTATTACACAATTAGAAACCTCTTTGACTCTTTAATAAACTCAAATACATTCTTTAAAATTCTTTCATTTTCATCATTAGTTAATGTTAGTGACTTTCATATAGTAATGGGGACAAGAAAAACAATCTATTTTCAACCATGATTGCAAATTTTGTTTATCGATGCAGTGCGGCATAGATTCTAACAATCTGATCTGTTTTCCAAAACAATGTGTCATTTTGTTTGGGTTTGCAGCATGGGTATAATAGTTTGCATTTAAATAATAACAATAACTGTATTATACATTAACATCAGGGTTATATCAATTTGTACATATCTGTAGTTTTGTATTGAGGTACAATAACCTTATTTTTTTTTATACTTCTCTTCGAATTGTCCTTGTAAAACTGAATTGGGATTTGATAGAAAATGGCACCAGAGAAGGTATACCATGGATGTTTCCGAAGTTAACAGTTGTTATAGATCTTTTAAAAAAGTTCAGATATATAAAGTTGAATGTTATTGAAAAACCAAGTAGTTTTATAAATAAATAAAAACATTCCCGACACCCCATGTTCGATTTGTTGTGTTTTTAAAGATTTTTTTTGTGACATCATAAAATACATCTGAAGGTCAAACTGGCCATTAGAAATAACATCTTGTTGGGCCAGGCAAACTATCAGGCGTGTCGTCCGTCAATAACCGTATATTGGTTTTATACGTCCATCCAAGTTTTATATGTATAAGTTTCAAAGTACTAGTATGTAATTAAGCATAATGATATTTGAAAAAATACTCCCCCCCCAAAAAAAAAACAACAACAAAAAAACAAGCAAAAACCTTGGATCAAACAAAACGAAACACACAATTATATAAAAGATGCATTTTCGATGGCTAATCGAATCTTTAATTTAAACTTTCAGGTAAGTCGCATGAATTATTCTCTGAAACAGAAGGAGGCAGCGGAAGTGTTCCTGTGCCTATGGGAGAGATTTCCAAACATCCAATAGTACCAATTATTGGAATAAGAGGTTATCCGATGCAAAAAGAATGTAGATATTGCCAGAGATATAAGATAAAGTCTAAATCTGGAAACAGACTGCGGACAAATTTTAAATGTGCAACTTGTAATATAGCACTGTGTTGTGTCCAGCATACTGGGAGAAACTGTTTTGTGTCATATCACAATGAATTCGTTTTTGGCAAATAAATGGATTTAATTTGAATCCTAATATTATCCATTCGGATAAACGTTGTGACTACAGCGTTTCTAAACTTTCCACAATGGCATATTGTAAAATAATTGTTATTATGTTTTGAAATTTATTATGTGTACATTGATGTAAAACGTTATTCCAATCATTAATGTAGAAAAAGCATGAATTTAAGTAAGATTTAAAGACTTTGAAAATGGCACCGTCCGTTTAAAGTATGGTCAAGTATAGTTGTCACTCGATTGCAGTTTAGAGATTTGTGGTAAATTATCACACTTAACAACACGTTTTTGGAATATAAAGGTGTAAATTGGTATACTACAAGATGTAAATCGTCAAAGTTTGCAATTTGTATATTTGTTGAATATTCTTTATGATAGTCGATCGTAAAGGAAGTATATCTTTTATAGAAAGTTGCATATTGAAATTAATAAAAAAAAAATAGTAAAAAAGACTAGAATTTGTTTGATTTGTATTGAAGAGGTACATGTGTATGTTTTATATAAGATCCAAAAATACAGGGAATGCTGGTGGAAATTTTGCGTAGCTTTTATCTGTAATATGCGATCTTAGATTATTGCGTTCTGTCTTGTTCCCGTTTCGTTTACATGCTTGACATATTTTACAGACACTTGTCTATTACTGAAAACTGTATCGGTTTCCCTCTGGATGTCTTTTGGTCATTTTGGTCTTTGTGTTGCTGTCCCATTGACGTATACCAACATCTCCATTTATTCATATGCACATTAGTTATATGTATCATTTCTTCTAATTAGAATTAGTGCACACGTCGTATCTTATTATAATGTATAATCTAAGACTTTGAATAGACATGTCTTTTGATTGATTGATGGTTGTTTGCTTCACGTGCAGTTGCAATTATGTCATGCATGTTCAGGAAGTGAACTAATTAACAATTGATACAGTCTGCAATCTAGGGGTTAACTGGGATGAAGGGCGGGAAATTTGGACTACCACTGATAATGTTTTTTTTATATCCTTTCCTTGATATAATCTTAAAGAAATCTGAGATATTTCAAAAATAAGTATATTAGTTTATTAAATGACTCGAAGTATTTCATAATGACACTGATATTTCGATTTATTCACTGAGGAGTTTAAACTTGAAAAAACACGCAAAATCGACACAATTATAGCTTATCTATCGTAGATGTACCACGTAACTTTGTTCATTGATGGTACATATAAGGTAGCAATGATAATTCACATATAGGAGAAGTATTGGTTCAAGTTATAATTGTATTTTACTTTGACCTTTCAGGTGGGTCATACGAGTTGTTTTTACCAGGAAATCTTGAAAGAAGTCATTTCAACATATGTTCACCTGTGCCTATTGGAGATCTGTCTAAACATCCTATGATACCAATAATTGGAATGAAACGGATGCAAAAGGACTGTAAATATTGCCAAGTTCACAAAATTAAATCTAAATCAGGACTACGCTTCAAGACGAACTTCAAGTGTGCGACATGTGATATTGCTTTGTGTAGTGCTCAACATACAGAAAGACATTGTTTTGTATTATTTCACAACGAATTCGTCTTTGGAAAACACAATATCTAAGACTTTTTTTTAACCGATAAAGGTGATCTATTCAGAAAACACAAGTAGTTATATTACACCTTATTACCGGCTATCACTACAGCATATACAATAGAATATTTGATCCTGATTGCCATTCAAAATTATGTAAGCAGTTCCGATAGCCATTGCAATACAATGGATTTTGCAATCGTTTACAGAAGATTTTTACCTGTGTTACCTGTTGAATCTGCAGTACTGATAGTCGGTACTAGAGTGAATATTATGAATCAATTCCAGTTGTTTCAAATTGAAACTATAACCACTGCTCATTATATTGTTTTAAGAGTAGTATCAGTTCTCTTAATATTCATTACGCAAATCATTGTGGAATTTCATCTTAGTAGATGGGCTTGACTTTTTATGAGGTATTTTTTCCATATAACGTATGTGTTTTACATGGAATTTCTCATGTTTTTCCAAAAGTATAAGATTGAGGTTTGAGGCAGTAAAACAAACAGACTTTTCCCTAAAAATTGTCTGTAAAAGGAGCGAGATTATGATATCGATAGGCTATTGTGTCTCAAGTTTGCAGTCTTCTGTTTTACTCATTTTTGAGGTATTTTAACTGTTTTCAAATTATATGTATTGAAGTAATTCTTGTGTTCATGCATCATTTTGAAGTAATTTCCATGCATTTTCATGTTTCAGTCACCAAGGGTATCATCAGCTCAACAGTCAGTATTTCGGTACTGGCATGATTTATAACAAACCCTTCTTTTAAAAATTGTCTGTTTATAAATTTGGAAATTATAAAAAAAACAACTCCGGTTTCAACTTCCTCATGCAAAGTTGACCGTGGATGGATTTGACTTTTACTTTTAGGTCCTTTTTGGTCGTATAGCTCTTCAACTGTTCTTATACGTCATTGGCTCTTAAATATTTTGCTTTGATTATTCCTGATGAAGGTAATTCAAGAGAAGCGTCGTTTACTTATCATAAATTACTAGAAGAGAGGATTTGTAGATTATGTAATTTAGGTGTTGAATACGAATTTCATTAATCATTACATGTATATTAAACTTCAGAAGTACAACACAGAATTGTTTAGAAATATGATTTCTGCAATACGCTCTTTCTCTGTTTTATCTGGTTTGTGAAATTTAGATGTATAGTTAGCAGTTACGAATTGGATATATGTTAAATATGTGTTTTTAGGTTAAAACATGAAACATTACATTAAACTTTATTTAGTATGAACTTTATAGCGTCTACTTAGTTTGAATGTAATTTCATTGATATGTAATAAGGGAGTAACTTGTATATGATTCCTTAATAATCTGAGATACTTATCACGGGAGATAACTCTCATTAGCCTGAACCATTGTACTGTTTTATTTTTGTATTTAATTTTGTTTGTTATATAATTATATGTTCATGTTGTCATTGAAGATTAATACCAATGTTTGGCCTTTATTTCAATAAATTACTTAGTTATCACTTGTTGTACACATCACAAGTTCCAAAACCTTTGTGATAACTTATCTTATTAATGCCTACACGACTATATTTTCTTTTCAGACTTTCTACCTTTTCAACAAGATTCAGGAAACAACCCTTTAGGTCCATATTATTATTCAGATAATAAAGGAAGGGACTACTTTGTTTCGATGTCAAATAGAAATACAATGGCGAATAGAAAGTGTAACATAGAAGGCCACCCTGTCGTACCTATTGGGGAAAATAATATGCAGAGGGATTGTAAATATTGTCAGAAATACAGGGTCAAAACCAAAAGAGGATGGAATGTCAAAACAAAATTCAAATGTGAAACTTGTAACGTAAATTTGTGTTCTGGTGATATGACTTCAAGGAATTGTTTTGTTTTATATCACGAGGAAAACGTTTTTGGGAAGGCTCAACCGGAGATGTATATTAGTCCACTGGACACAAACATGTAAAGCATAAATGTGAAATCCACCGCAGATGTATATAAGTCCAATGGACACAAACATGTGAAGCATAAATGTGAAAAGAACGGAAAGGCTCCACCGCAGACAATATTATAGTCTACTGTACACAAACATGTGAAGCATAAATGTGAAAAGAACGGAAAGACTCCATCGTAGATGTATGTAATTCCAATGGACACAAACATGTGGAGCATACATGTGAAAAGAACGACTATTAAGAAAGTGATTTGTTCTATTAGTTTTTGTAATTTTATTGTGTTATAATCAGTTTTTAATATCTTTAGAAAAAGATTTTGAAATTTTCGAATGCACTTTCTTCAATCAGTATAATAATTATGTTTGAATGAAAATATAATTTTTGTAAAGAATTTGCTCGTAATGGTAAGAAAAACAACTTGTATGATAGATCATTCTTTGCATTTCTGTATTAATTTATTAAAATGATGCATGTAATTGTTGATTTGCTTAACTTGTATACCGTTATATCATATTTATTATATTATATGAATAGACAAGGACTCTAATCGTTTTGAATTTTGTAAAGTGTATACCAGAACCTATCAAGACAATATAGAATTACTCAAAGGCTCAATGTTTTCTAATTTGTATTTCTTATTCATTGTTTTGAACGTGGATCTCTACACTTTGAAATTATGCAATTCCTGACAGTGGCACTTGTTGACGTCGGTTGAAATATAATTTTGTAACATGCACCCAATATGTAACCAACTCATGATATATATAAACCTGGTATATATATCACAGAGAAAACATATTAAGATAACCTTTTGCTCAGAAAACGTGTCACTAAGGCAGGTAGTCCACCAAATGACTACATCTCATTTTTATAAACGCTTTGCTTTTCTAGTGTAAAATGTTTGTAGTAACTGTAGCTGTCAATTGTTTGTGTCTGTCTAGTATAACATAGTGTATGTGCCTTATTGTGGTTTTTCGTGAGGGTGAACGGACCTCAGAGTTCTGTTACATGTAGTCATATACTCTGAATAACCTGATGTTGAAGGTAATTTAACTTACTAGTTGTTATTGGACAAGGATACGCTAACCTTAAGTCTATTCTATCAGAATACTGGAATTGTCATCACATGCTCTTTGGTTATACACGCCTCTGTAACAGTTTTCCTTAATGGATAAAATAAAAAAAAAAACACTTAGCGTGCATGTACTCTTACAAAAACTGCATATCAGTATTCTTGGAGAAAATAAATGAAATTATCTTTTGCCTTCCAGGATCAACTATGTATAACTATATTCCGGGTAACACAGGAAGACAGGATAACACAGGAAGGCCACTTCCATCAGAGGACGTTCCAGGTCATCCAGTAGCCATAGTTGGGGGAAATTATAAACAAAGAGAATGTAGATACTGTCGTTTCCATGGGAATCGTACTAAATCTGGATGGAGAGTGAAAACTAATTACAAATGTGCAACATGTGATATTCCCCTCTGCACCAAAGAATTGACCAACCGCAATTGCTTCAGTAGTTATCACCAGGAATTTATATTTGGGGACCAGCAGTCTCAATTAAGGGTAAATAAATTTTATTTTGTTAATATTCTTTATTCTCTGATGTTTATATAGTATGGATATTTTTTATTTTAATATTTTAAAAATTACATTCAGAAGTATTTTAAGCTAACGCTTCTATTAGAATAAAAATGACGTTCTTCCTCATTGGTTTAAAGGATGTGGGTTGGTTCTTTTCCCATGCGTTACATTCTTAAAACTCCGCCTATATTCTTTAATTTGTAGCACTTTTCTCTGTTAGTAGTGTTTGGTTTGATTTTTCCAAGGACGGGTTTCTGTAGTTTTATTACAGCGTGCATAATGAAATATCAACACTGGTGACAGTTTTACATCGTTTCCAGTCAGTTGTTTTTTATGTTGTTGGAAACTTGTATTTTAAGCTTGAATTACACCCTTCTACTATCATCGGAATCCCCCTTAGTGTTAGTGTGCATTTATCTCATATCCCAACATTCTCAATTTTGATTTTATATTAGAAGTGTTTCGATATTGATTTTTGCAATCAACAAGGTTTTATTTTCTTTTGTAGCAACCTTACCGTGGCAGTCAAGAGGACAATTATTAACAGGAACAGGGTTTTATCCATATCTTAGCCAAGAGGAGGTCAATCGGAAATGTGACTTGCCTGGGCATCCGGTTGTTCCAATAGAAAATAAAAAACAGCGGAAGTGTAAATATTGTCAAATACATAAATTACGGACCAAGTCCGGATGGCGTGTTGTTACAAACTTTAAATGTGGTACATGTGATATTGGATTGTGCTCTGGAGAAAATACAGACAGAAACTGTTTCCAGCTATTTCACGAAGAGTTTGTATTTGGACAACATGGCGATGTACCAATCAAGTGATTGAAAGGAATATTTAAAAAGACTTTATGACCTACATTGTATGTTTAAGTAAACTTTGTTTTCATTAAAATATTGATTGCAATTTATCATAATTTTGTTTTTGCCACCCCAATAATTTAAAGCAAGTTTGGACACGACTTTGTGAAGTGAGCTCTGTTCTATTTCTTACAACATTGATTTACTTTTCAATACATTAAAATACAAATTCTCCAGACTATTGAAGTGACTGGAATAAATTACACATCGCTTTATAATATGAAATAAGCAGATGCGAAAGCCTATGAGACAACTGTTTACCGAAGACAAAATGACAACGGTGTAAACAACTACAGGTCCATTAGTTTTGGCATTATTCTTGCATTTTGTGTTCTAAAGGATATTATACTTATAAGTTTTGTGTGAGATTGATAGTTTACGAAGACAATAACTGGAATAATCAAGAATTTCGCAATAATTAATGTCGCATTGATGTCTATTCTTCACAAATCGCAATAATAAATGCACGCAATAGTTTCTGAATTTACAGTATCATATGTATATACTTTTCGTTTTAGCTTGTATAAAATTAGAAGAAAGACTTTTGTGGTCAATTATTAAGCCATGTATCCAAAATATTTTCCGGTCTGTGCGTCTGTCCCGTAGGTCGAGATTTAGGTTTAAGGTAGTTTTCCGTGAAGTTTTGGTCACATCAATTGGAAACTTAATACACGTGTTCAGTATGATGTCAATGTTAAAAAAATATGCCGAATTATGTTCTAACCCAGATTTCACGGTTCCCTTAACATGAAAATGTCATAGAACGAGTGAGGAATGGTGTCTTATGGACACTTATTCTTGTATATATGATAATACATCAGCATTACGGGTTCTGAATAGAAACCTGTATACAAATGAAAATGAAAGTAGATAGTATAAAAAGGAGAACTTTCTTATATGTAGCAAAAACTCATGCCTTCGCGGCATCTACTGCGAACAGTGAATCCGAATCCAGAGCTATCTTCTTCACATTAAATACAGTTTTGCTGCTGAATGGTGATGTAAAATATGAAAGTGTTCTCTGCTCAAAAGTTATATGTAAGTAGTTTAAGAAAAACATTGAAATCCATCCTCAAATTGCACCGATATTTTTAAAAGTAAGTGGCGGAGAAATTTTATGCAGTTCAGCAAGTTTACAGGAATGTACATTCATTCTAAAGTGCCACATGGTGGAAGTTTTAAAGTTTGAAAACATTGTTTGTACGCAGTAAAAATGCATTGCAATACAGTCGAAGATCAGTTTAGAAACGAAAAGTAAAGTAGGAATATTTTGAAATGATTTTTTTTTTCAATTTAAATGTTGTCTTTCGAAAAATTTACCGCAAAATTGTTTATTCAAATTACACCAAATGTGACAGGAAGGTTTCATGTGAGTAACTGATCGAGTTGTGAATTTAATACCAACAGAATACTAGTAACCAAATCAACCACCAGCTATTATTGCATAAAACCAAATGGAAAATTTGTACAACAAATTTAAAGCACAGGACTATTAAAATTTAAACAAAAGAATGAAAGAATAGGTCAACATTACTGATTTGATACCCTCGAATATTGATATCTTACTACGATACCCCTTTGAGCTTGAAAGGACACACACAACGATGGCGTGCGGTTGAAATATAAGAAGTAAAGCCACTTCAAATTACATTCCTTTCATTCGCAGTGTCATTATCCGAAAATAGATAATATTTACTGAAATTCGAATGGTATTTGACTCGGAATGGGGGTAGGGCATGTTTTTTTAAAAATAAATCCTTCTTAACTTTTACAAAATCTTTTCCTCTGAAAATAGTGGCCAATAAGAACAATACTTGGCCACAACTAGCATTGGGGTAATTAATTTAGAAAATGTGTCCGATGATCTCGCCTGCCAACCAACATGTCAGACATGGACACGGATAGAACATAAGGGCAACATGCTAGTTTTGACGATTACCTTGAAAACCGCTATAGACTGAGATTGGCAATACAATCATTATCATAAAAAGTCGAGGACAATTTAAAGTCATCGATGTTAATTGAATTCAAAATTGACCACACTATTACAAAAATATTGCCTTTTTGATAAGAAGTTAATATGATCAAAGTACTATCTATGTGTAAAATGTTATTATAGTGAATATATTTATTGTGTCTCCACTTCGACGAAGGGAGACATTATGTTTTAATAGTATTTCTTCATCTTCGTCTTTGGTTCTCAGACAACCATGTCCAGGCCAAAAATTTTGTCTATCTTTTGCTATTGACTTTTGCTTTTTGGTGTAAATGTGTAAAACCACACGACGGTGTGTTGCATATCATCATGACCTTCATATGACCGTGACATTGGAGCTGAATGTCAACATAAATGATTTTTAGGACCTTTTAGTGCTCGAAACATAACTTTTTTATCCGTTGACATGCACAAGCGTTTGATATTTGGCACATGGATGGAGCACCCAAAGACGACGTGTATCGTACCATTTAAGATGACACACAAGCCTGATCATTGACCTAGATCAAATATTGATTGTGTATATGTCCACCGTAAAAACATATATATTATATTGACCTTTTCATTACTTCTTTTGATTGACTCTTGGGGTTATTTTCCGTCCGCTTCATATAATAATTGTTAAACATCTAATAAAAATGGTTTAGATCCCCATCCCTAAATCATATATGTTCTCAATTGCCTTTATAAGATCTTTCTACTGCACCGTATATTTAACCTTTGATTACATGACCCAACCCTTTCATATAATTAATTGTTAAATATGTTGAAAACTAAATATCTTGACCTTAGAATCTTTTCATGATCTAGGGCTAGTGATCTCCCACCCTCTCATGTCATAAATTATTATATATACCAAAAAATGTTACGATCCCCATTCATTTACTAATAGTATGTATATTCTTATTTGTCATGACAATACCTTTCTAGTACTAGAATGTGTTTTCTGTACCTTTCCTTTATCCGAGTAAGTTCTATGCATTCTATAGGTGAAGGGGAGACTTGTTTTAGTCCTCTAAAACAGCCCATCGTAGTTGATAATTCTTTTATGTAAATTATACCTGTAGAAAATCAAATATCGTTTATTTTAATAGTATTTTCCGGTGTAGAAAGCGTTGGCTATCCTAAACACTACTAAACTTAAACAGTGGTAGGATTGCCATTGAGACAACTATCCACCAGAGACAAAAACTCTTTTAGTTAAAAATATATTCTTGTCTCCCATCTACATTTATTTGTACAAATGACCAAAGAATAAACTTTTAAGTTATGAATAGTAAATATTCTACGATATTTGGAACCTTTGTCTTCACAAGTGGGAGGTTTAGCTAGAGGTAAATTCAGGTTTAACCCACCATTTCGTTCGGAAAATGCATGTAACAAGTCGGGAATATTACAGTTACTATGCGGTCGTTCAGTTGGTTTATATTGTCGAGCGTTTGGTTTTGTCAGTTTTTAATGACTTCCCCTTTTGAATTTACTTTGGAGTTCAGTATTTTTGTCATTACATTTTTTTTTTTATAACTATTGGACTAAGGTCAAGGTCGCATCATACAAAACATAAAAGAAATCTTTATCCAATCCGATAAACAGAATTTAAAGATACAATATTAACCATTATCATGATAAAAATGATAAGATATGTTTTAAAATGTCACAGAAAACCTGTCGAATTTCATTTTACATATGTAACTGGTTTTGCGTTTCAATTTGTCGTAAAGTTTTTAAATTTACATGTTACTGTCAAAAAAGTACATTTGAAAGTTTATCATCTTCCTGACGCTATATTTTATAATTTCAGATGTACTATTCCCATACGTCTCAACTATTACTAGCAAGTTTCATCATACCGGTGGAGAAGAGTACAAACATCACTATGTAGGAGACACTCAACATACACTTGTTTCTATTGGTGACAAGAAAGAGAAGCGTTGTCACTTCTGTAGATTAACAAAATGTAAAACCAAAGCAGGCTGGGATATACTCACTCGATATAAGTGTAAAGAATGCGAAATTCCATTGTGCTCGGGAATTCAAACTCCCCGTAATTGTTTTGAAAATTTTCATGAAAATTTTTCAAATGTCAAGTTTAATTGATGTCAGGAACAATCAATCAATCAAGGCTAATGCGTTTAGCTATTGAGCGAAATCTTCATTTCTACTGTATACATTTTCATTTTTACTGTATACATTTTCGTTTCTACTGTATACATTTTCATATCTAATGTACGAAATTAAAAAGGAAAAAAAATAACAATATGTTGTAATGTTTTACAAAATATTTGTAACAAGTTTTAAATGTAATAGGTAATTACGATTATTAAAGATATAGCTTTATAATTGTGTGTACATGATGATGCAGGCGGATACCCAGTTGAAATTAAACAAAAGAAGTGGAACTCTTTATTAGAGAAGATAAAAAAGGCCAAATAGGTATATTTGAATTGTTTACACCAGTTTCTATGGGCTTATAGTATGGAGCTTCGAGATATTTGTAAACTTTTAAATTATAGACACATTTTCATATAACAGTCGATTTTGGTAGGTGCAAATACATATGGATCTTTTTGTGCATAAGCATAAATTCTGCCGAAAAAGAAATCCACAGAAAGATAATAGATTGATCAAGTTGCATCTCTGCCAACGGCGATAGTTATTTGGGAAAAATCCTTAAAATGGGCAATAATTTCAACGAAAAGAAAGAGAAAGTCGAGTACACCTTTTTGTGTTCGGGCGTGTTTGAGTTGACTTTTCTATCTTGAAAACGTATAAAACAAAAAAATTTGATACATCATCTCGCTTCAGATTCTATTATTTTTATATATTAAGGCTACAGGCTGATTCAATAACATTTAAAATTCACAGTACTTAAAAATGAAATATATGGGGCAAGTGAAATACCTTTCTAATGAGTCATAACAACAGAGTAGGTGTATTCGAATAATAAATTTTTACTAAAAGTACTTGACGACAGACTTTACAACTGGATCTTAAAAATGCATAACTTCCAAAAATCTTCATTTTGTGTTTCTGTTATCTAGGATTATTAGTCTTCAACCTCTAAATTTTTTTAGTCTGCCCTTCCACGAAATATTTAATTAGAATGTTTTTAATTTTTTTTGAACTTTCGAAATTCCCCCTGACAACCAATCAGACAATAGTTATAAGTTGACAGAAATGGACACTGAATGATGCTCAATAGCTAGTAGATACATTTGTCTTTTAAAATACAGCTGGCATTTAAGGATCGTAATGATACTATGTGGATAAATATATCGGTTTTCAAGAGCTAAATTGGCAGCGAGTCGTCCCTACAATGGCTTCCATTTTTACGATTGTAAAAATTAGCTGGCGTAATGGGCAGATAATTTTGACGAAGTAGAATCCTGACTGGACGGGTGTATGTTTTTCTATCTATAATTGCATCCATAAATAACCATGCTGGTACAATCCTGCGATCCTGTTAGCAACTGATAAATAGGGGCACGACTAGTGTTCTCTATATAATTAACCAGTAGGGCTATTGTTAATCATTACTAAAATTCATATAATCAAAAGTTGATATAATGTGTTTGAGGTACATGATTCCATATTTGCCACACTATACATTCTTATATGTGGCGGTTTAAAAAAATGTTTATCTATTTGGAAACGAAAATACAGTGCAGTCCAATATGTTTTCCCGTATGAAACATTTGCGCTAGTTGTAAATTTATAGCAAAATCTGAGACAGTTTTTGGGGTTGCTAGACAATTCTTTTTGTATATTTGTATAGAAAACGCAAAAGAAGTTATGATATATTTAAGAAGGACCCTGCATGGTATTTAAATTGCCACTGGAAGCGGGGGTATGTTGAATACTGCCAGAAAAGAGAGGATACGCTTTATGTATATATAATAAGGTCCTATAAATTCAGCAAAATTTGCATGATACCAACATTAATAAAAAAAAATCGAACTTCGGGAGAAAGACTTTTGCAAAATTTGAATATTGACTAACTTAAGCATTGATGACAAAATTTGACTGACGTCAGTCAAGTGATTTCAAAAGGGACATTTTTCAGAGTTTTAGCAAAAATATTCTATGTTGATCATTGTCATTTTGCTTAGTTTCTTCTGTTACCTTTTCTAACATCGGACTCGTACTTCTTTTAAACTGAGTTTTACTGTGCGTATTGCTGTGTGTTTTTTTGTTCCACACTGGCTAGATGTATAGGGCGAGGGTTGAAATATCTCAAAACATATCTAACCCCGCCGCATTTTTGCACCTGTCCCAAGTCAGAAACCCGTAGCCATTGTTAGTCTTGTATTTTTTTTTTTTAGATTTTGGTTCTGAATTATATGTTTCGGAGTTGAGTGTGGCGTTCATTTCGCTGAACTAGTATACATTATTGTTTTGGGACCAAATGAAGCCCGCCTCCGGGTGGGGGATTTTCTCGCTGCGATGAAGACCGGGCTGTTTTATGCTCTTTGGTCGGGTTGTTGTCTCTTTAACACATTCCCCGTTTCCGTTCTCAATTCTTATTTCAGGAACATTTTGGCAAAATTAAAATAAAGCCGATAACCGTCGTCTAAATTAATATCATAAACATTGAATAGATAAATACAAAATCTGTGTGAATATCTTTTTTTGGCGACGGTTGTGTTCTACATTATTTCTTCACATACTCAAATAGTCAAAATCATGGAAAAATTTGCCATTTCACTGTCCTTTTATGGCTGTATAATCCATTAAAAGTTTATATTTTAAACCAAAACTGATATGATCTAGTAATATCCATAGATTCAACATTTGATTCTGCAAATCAGGGACCGTTTGAAATAACTTTGATTTTAGGACCAATTCGGGACCAAATGTCTCTTTTCATTATGCAACAGGTCAACTATGGACTCCTCAAAGAGTTCTTAGAAAGGGTACTTTCAAGTGCAGAGAGTATGAAATTTTACCATACAATCAAACTATTGAGAATGTTAATAATATGTGTAGCGAACTCATTTCGACTTAAAATGGGTTAGATGTTTTTCTTCTTTGTATCGATCTGAAGCCCTTTTCAACTGATTTTGATAGTTTGTTCCTTATGTTGTGTTGTAATACCACTGTCCAAGGATAGGGGAGGGTTGAGCGCTCACAAACATGTTTAACCCCGCCAAATTCTTTATGTGCCTGTCCGAAATCAGGAGCCTGTAGTTCAGTGGTTGTCGTTGGTTTACGTCTGTCATTTATTTTTTCGTAATTTTTTTTTTACAAATTGTGACTTGGATGGAGAGTTGTCTCATTGGCACTCATACCACATCTTCTTATATCTACTTGTTATAAATTAGGCCGTTAGTTTTCTTAATTGAATTGTTGCATATTTTTCATGTTGGGACCTTTTATAGCCGACCATACAGTATGTGTTTTTCTCATTGTTGAAGGCCGTGCGGTTGCCTATAATTGCTTACATCCACTTCATTTGAGCTTTGGTGGATAGTTGTCTCATTGGCACATACCACATCTCCTTATCTTTATATTTAACATACGTTATAATTCATTTGGTTAATATATCGTTTTCATGACATAACACATAGTTATATGGCAGCTATATCGTTATTACGGCATACAATAAAATAAAGTTTAAGATGTGATATATCTGACAAGTAAATACAGTATAGTGCATTAAATTTTAAAAAAGTTGTTCATCGATTAAACGACAAATGTATTTTGAATTGCCCTTCCCGCTTCATTGATGGTTCGACCATTCAATTATCATGGACGGAAAAGTTATCAGATCTGACTAACGCCCTTGTGTTTATTGTCGATTTTGGGACTTTTCCCGTCTTGCTTGCAAAAGAGCATTCTCCATGGTGATTATTGTTTCATTTACAGTGTTTTAAGTTTTGTAAACATATTTTGAGGTGGGTTGAGGCAATAACAATTTAAAATCAGTTTAAGTTTTCAAAAGTGATGTTCGTCAGACAAAGCGGCATAACTCGGACCTAAATAAGTGAAAACTATTTGTTTGGATTTTGCGCTCTTTGTTTTAGGTAACTGATAAAAAAAAATATACAAAAACGAAAAAGCAAAATATCCATAAAGGAAGATAATAATACGACATCAATGATCCGACTTGAATGGTCATTTTGTGTTTTTGATGCAGATAGCTTTTAATTCACACAGTTTTGCTATTCTAGTTTCAAGATTGGCACATTGAGTTGAAATACCTATCATATAAAACGTACATTTTTGTTAGGGTTCACCTGACCATGACCTCACTTCATGGTTTGTTGGTAAACGTTATGTTTTCCGGATTAGGTCTGTGTCTCAGATACTACAGCATAGGTCATCTATATGTGTGGTATGGAATGATTGTAAGGTGTACTTGTTTGTTAAACACGGTTCATGTGATCTAGACCTCAATTCATAGATCAGTGATCAAGTTAAGTTTCGTGGGTAGGTCCGTTTGTTAAAAACTATATGCAATAGGTCAACTATATATTATATCCAAATGATTGTTTAAAAAACCACAAAGTATGTTGTGTTGTAAATGCAATTATTTTCTGTTTCAGTGACAGGTAGAAATATCCAGTCAACTCCAGGAACCATACCTTCTGGTCACTTACCAATACTGACCGGTAGCAGAAAACGTTGTCAATATTGTTGGATGAACAAGGTCAAGACAAAAAGAGGATGGGATATCTTTAGTGCTTACAAATGTAGCCAATGTGATGTTTCATTGTGTTACACCTACCGAAACTGTTTTGAAGTTTTTCATACGATATTCAAAGAAAAACTTGCTGACAGTGAATGGGTCGCACAATTTCACCGAATGTAGCCTTCACATTTTTATAAAGATTACCACAATTTTATATAATATAACTTTTTGCTATTACTTAGATTTTTGTTCTCAAGTATTTGAATATGAATAATAGTTTCATTTCAATTTTAAAGCAATACATTTAGTTATATAGAGTAATTGGTATTGTCTAAAGCGGTATCACACTTTGACGAGAACTAGACAACCAGAGTATCAAACTATCAATTACTCTATGGACAAGCGATATCTCGCAGTCTTCAAGTGGAAAGAGTATGTTTATGTAGTTCTTTTACCTATTTTGATGTTGATTTTCACACATAATAAACGTCCTATATTTCAGCTCTTTATATATACTAATACATTTGAAGAAATTGAAGTATCTTACCGAACGTAATCCCCGCATGACCATGGCTGATTTACTTGTTCTTAGTTCGATAAGGTGCAAAAAATATGTAATATAAGACTTTTCGCAATTAATCTAATACTATATAAATGTTAGTAATATGTTCCTTTTTTTCGTTAGGACTAAGTCTTGTCAATCAAATCACCGCTGCTTTTCACGAGCACAAACCAAAGCATTAATAGATGAAAGTCAAAAACTCTGTAAATGTTGTTCACTAACAAAAACCAAAATAAAATAAAATGGATGGGACGTCTGTACCCGAAATAAAGGCATCCAATGTAATGTTTCTCTCTATTTTGGTAGATATTCTAATAAGAAGTGCTTTGAGGTGTACCATTTGCATGCAGTTGGTCTGCATAAACCACAATCAACCAATTAATTGGTTCAAAACTGATTATTTTTACTGCACAGCTCATTACGTTGCTGTATACAATCTACTTGGAAGTACTGTGATCGATCTCTTCGTTGCAATATGGTCTAGTATTATTTTTATTTGAAGCTATGATATTGTCGTCTTTACTATCAATGGCTCTCTTCGGGCACTCAGGCTCCCTCGACCAATAAAAAATGGCCGCCACTAAATAGCCAATAGTGCTGAAAGTGGCGTAAAACACACAAAAATATAAAATTAAAAAAAATCCATCAATCAATCAATCTTTTTAAGATAAATGACGATGCTTTGAGTTTTACGATCAACCAACTAGTGATACAATACAATACAATATTTTTATTTTTCCAAATTAAAGAGCCCATTAAGAGCATAACATTAATAACAACATGACATAAACATTACAGAGTGATTAAAGAAACATAAAATAATAGTTCAAATGCATGAGGAAAGGGTCAGTGGTCAAGGGGAGATAATTTTGCTATCTATTAGAGTTTTTAACTAATTTTCGGATTTTCTAAGTTGCAGGCCTTTATCAAGGTATGCACATAAAATAGATAAAAAAACTGCTATCTTCATTACTCATGATCCATGTAAAAATATCATTTCTGTTTAAATTAACTAAACTGGGGTATTTTTGATATAATCAGTCATATCTCTTCTGAGGTTATTGTAAAGAGGGCATTGCAGAAGAAAGTGCATTTCATTTTCAATAGAATTTGAATTACAATATAAACATATCCTCTCATGTCGAGGTAATATTAGTGTTAGAAAATTTAAGTGAGAGGTGTCTGAATTATTTTGTATTGTATGCCGACCTTTGTACCTTTTATTGTTAAATTGATCTAGATTGAGTACTCGCGATTTGAACCTTGCATAACAAGTCCCTGTCTCGACTGGAACCTCGTCAGTAGTTGTCTTTGTTTACATCTTGCTGTGTATTGTTTTTAAAGTAATGGCGCTGAATGCAGATCTTAGCTAACTTTTAAAATCTATTCACAACGCGTTGACTCGATGCACTTGTCTGTACAAGAGGCCATATGTTTACCTCTAGTTTAATCTTTCGTTGGGTTGTATTGTTTGGTCTCTGTATAATCGAAATATTCCCACTGCATAATAATTTTCAAGTGATATTTTGGAAAATAAAATTAGTGTCCATAAATACCGGCTACTTTTGGGAAAAAAAATAAAAAAATAATCATTATGTATTTCTCTTCAGCACAATTGGCGATTATCCATCACAGTCCTGACGTGGTATAGCACTGGTACTTTCTAGTGAAAGAGTTGGGTTGAAGCAGGTTTAACAGTGTGGTATTGATACACTATATCATACACAATTAAACCAGTATTCATTAATAACTAATGATACACATTTATATTTTTCAAGACAGTGTTAAACCAATATATTTTCGAGGGATGAGAAAATTTAGGTACCAAATTATTAGGGCCCCGCCGAATGGCGTACGCCCTATAGTGATGAGTCTGTCCGTCCGTCTGTCCGTCTGTTCGTCCGTCCGTCCGTCCGTCCGTCCGTAACAAATTGTGTCCGCTCTATATCTAGAGAACCGTTATGATTTCAAAGTTTATACTTGACATGTATATTAACCAACACCAGAGGGTGTGTCATAATGTATGTACAACTTCCTAGGTCAAAGGTCAAGGTCGAAAACTTTGGTTTTAGTTGACAACCCCATGTCCTATGGTAAAGATCGTGTCCGCTCTATATCTTGAGAACCGTTATGGTTTCAAAGTTTATACTTGACATGTATTTAAACCAACACCAGAGGGTGTGTCATAATGTATGTACAACTTCCTATGTCAAAGGTCAAGGTCAAAAACTTTGGTTTTAGTTGACAACCCCATGTCCTATGGTAAAGATCGTGTCCGCTCTATATCTTGAGAACCGTTTTGGTTTCAAAGTTTATACTTGACATGTATTTAAACCAACACCAGAGGGTGTGTCATAATTTATGTACAACTTCCTAGGTCAAAGGTCAAGGTCGAAAACTTTGGTTTTAGTTGACAACCCCATGTCCTATGGTAAAGATCGTGTCCGCTCTATATCTTGAGAACCGTTATGGTTTCAAAGTTTATACTTGACATGTATATTAACCAACACCAGATGGTGTGTCATAATGTATGTACAACTTCCTAGGTCAAAGATCAAGGTCAAAAACTTTGGTTTCAGTTGACAACCCCATGTCCAATGATAAAGATACAAATTTTTTTCCACACATTATTCACAGCCGGGCCCACAGAGATGGCTACCATCTCAATGATATCTAGTTGTTTCAATAACAATACGTTATATCTCAAAATTTCTGTTTCTATTCCCATATTTATCTTTTCTTCACACATCGTATATTGATTCATAAACCAACCCTAAGCAGTAAATATTCTTAATCGTCATTTCAAGACCTTTCAATACAAGGAAGAATTTAAGGGCCATGTTGACTAGTTTGCGTGTGCCTAGAAATGAAAGTAACTAGTTTTTTTGTAAAAGTTAGACAAAAAAGTTAGCACAATTGGTGATTATCCCGTCAACCAATATATTTTTGAGTTATGAGAGAATTTAAGTACCAAAGTGTTGTTTCTATAACTATACGTAATATGCCAAAATTTCCATATATACTTCCAAATTTTTATTTCGTCGCACATCGTTTTGACAACATTAATAAAAGGTGAAGTGGGATATATGGGAATGTGACACCATCCCTACGACATAAGTTACCAAAGGACATTCATGACTGGTCATACACAAACCACAAACATCGTTGGTTTAATGTTATTTGTAATACAACTATTATCACGTGCAAATAGGCTTACTTGGTATGTTAAAGCATTCATTTACTCATAATTTTACGTGTAACATGCATGTGATACGGCTTGCAAATAAATGTTTTACTAAATTGACGTTCTTTTGTCGGTCACTTTTCCCTTTTAAAACTTGTTTTTGTACACGACTCGTATAAAAGTGTCAATGCATATAGCAGTAATAAATAATTCTACAAAGAAAATGATTATACAGATTCTATTTTAGGATATTCTGTCAAAATATCTATCTCATATTTCCAAAGCCAGAAAAAAAAGCCAACTTCTTTTCAAAACAAGGACATTCTGATAGTAATGACGAATGACCCCAGGGTGTGTTGGCTGGAAAATAAATCACACAGAATTCCATTTTCATGAAAACTGCTTGAAGTAACTTACGGTTGTTGTCTTATGTCCAGTGTCAAATATTTCAGCGACATTTAAGATACCATTTGTTACAGTTTATCAATTTGGAAGGTTTGTTTGGAAAAGACCAGTGTAAAAGAGTAATGTGCTATGTAATGTCTGAATGTTGGACAACGAATTCAATTGACGTCATATGCATGGTGTGTATTAACTGTGTCGCCAAAGGCGAAAGTAGGTCTGGTAACCGCTCGACTCCGCCCGTCCGTCCGTTTGAAAGATTTTTCGTCGTTTTCTTGGCTTCTATGAAAGGGAATGATTTAATATTTAGTCTGTAGCTTCATAATATTGAGTTGTTACGAGTAAGTAATTTTTACATCCGCCGTGCAGCTACTTCCTGTTTATCGATCGTTTGAAATTTTACAACACTTATTGTAATAGGAAAACTTTCGTCAAACTTTTCTTGGTCCCTATTGAAGGGAATGGTTTAATCTTTGGTCTGCAGCTTCAATTGGTTAACGGAAGTGATAATTCACAGAAGCCTATTTTAGGTCTAAACTTAATCATTAGTGTATCCAAGGGAGAGGGGAGGAGCCAAACCTTATTTTATCAAAATTTCTGCTCGATTTCACCACAATTTGAAGACACCCGACTGAAAGAAAATAATTATGACGTAGATTTTTTTTTGAACATTTTTCTTTAAATTTTATAACATGTTATTTAGTTGTGTCATAGATCATGGCCGATGCTACCCCATATCCTTTGTTTTTCTATTAAGTAGTTAGCTACTTCATTAAAATCTATTGAACTGTGCCAAAGTTAAGCTAAAAGAATTAAATATTCTTTTTTTTCATCTCTTTATATTTATTGTAAAAGTTTTGTAAAAATTCATAAGTAAATATATCTAAGTTTGCCGGAATATTATAATATTTGTTGATTAAGATCTTGACAACAGTTTGCAAATGCGTTATGTTCCATGATTTCTAGGCTATAGTATATACCTGGTTTAATATACCAACAAGAAGTGTGTAAATCCTCTTGGATAACATAATTTTGGAATCCCTCAAGATAAATTCTCTAACTCTGAAACTTAGCCAAATATGAAAGTTTGTAATAAAAAGAAGGGTTTGTATTCCTCATGGCTAGTCGCATTCGTTTGTGAGGGAAAGATGACTGGATTGTGGTTTAAAGTGAAAGTTGTTCTTGTGTGTCTTGTTCGTCGTCATTGCAATAACTACGATCGCGTTTCATGATAGGAAGCATAATAAATTACAATTCTGTTGTCTAATTTAGAAAAGTTTAAGACAATCCTTGTCCTTTGATAAATTTTGTGGATAGTTGGCAATCATGCCACATCTTTATCATATTTTTTTTGGATAGTTGGCAATCATGCCACATCTTTATCATATTGATTATTAACATCAGATCTTTACAAGACTTACATTTAAGCTTCTTTCATATATGTTTATGCTGATTCTTTTAACAGAAAACAGTGGGGGAATTAAGGTGGAAATAACTAAAACAAAGTCTTTTTTTTTATTCCACGATTAAATAAGTGAAGCTTTTAGAAGAAAAAAATCACACGGAAGCTTAAAAGATCTAAATTTAAATCAAGAATTTCTTCTGACTGCCATTTAATTCATTGAATCATAAAAATGGAGGAAGTGTTTGTTTAAAATTCTCTGATGCATTCATTCCGCAACCGCCTTACATGAAGTGCAACCCTAATGGAAAAGAAAAAAATATGTAATAGTGTCTATTATTATACTTATTAAAAGTTTAAAAAGAACAAACGGATTTTTTGTCGTTACTTCCTTTGAAAATTTGCCAATCGAATACAAATCTTCATTAAAAACTATATTTTTTTTCGCCCAGTCAGATCATAAAAATGACATATTGAAGGCCGTACTTTGACCTATAATTGTTTACTTTTTACACATTGTGACTTGAATGGATAGTTGTCTCATTGGCACTCATACCGCATCTTATTTATATATAATACAAGGCATGCATTAACCCCTCCAAATTTATTTCAGAAAAATAGTGAAATTACTTTCAAATCGGTTTGATTTTAAAGCAAATTTCCTCGTTAATTCAAGATATCCGCATAATTTAGCATTGCCTAAGACATAGCTAAATTTCAAATGTTAAAATGACAACTGCTTTTTGACGGCGTTATGATGTGTACATAGAAAGTTTTACTTAATCTTCAACAAATATATGGGATTAAAATTGAAATATGATACCAATTTGAAATCTATGAATATGTTTCTGAGACCAGTCCTAATATGGTTATAAAAATGTTAAACAAAAATACAGAATTCCAAGCAAATTAGGGAAGTCCATAAAAACTGACAAAATCAAACGCTATATACCAACTGAACAAGTGAAAAGCAACTGCCATACCTGACTTTTTTGCACAGGCATTTTTGAAGAATCTGTCTTTATAATATTGATAAAGAAAACAAGTTATTATCATTTTTATCATTCTTTCTGGTTACAAATCTACAGATTCTTATACTATAGATTTAAATTACACCTTTTGTTTTAAATTTTTACGTCTGAATTGTATTTGTTTGGGAAGTATTACAGATCAACTTTTATTACACTTTGAAACTAATCTAAAATGTTTCATGGTTTATCTTGATTGAAATTTTGAGTACACGTTAACTTTTAAATTTGAACTTGGCAATATTGTTCTGCACTGTTCATGAAAATACCATATGCAATATGTTAGAAAGTAAGGTACGCAATAGTTCATTAAGACTATGAATGATTTCGGGAATGTACTTGTACAAGAATGGTTAAATAAAGTTATGCAACTGTAAGTGCATATATGATTTTGCCACAAATTCACAAATAAATCGGAATTTAAAATGACCGTTATAAAATATGAAGGTTTAACATAACTTAATAATAATTTACCAACCCTTCCATTTGGCAACTGCGTGTACCGAGTCAAGACTAAGAATAGTCGATCACTCATAACTATAATCATGGAAGTATTATATAGACAATATAATACTTCCATGCTCTAATTTTAACAATTTGACCGTTTTTATACGACCGCAAAAAAATTTTGCGGTCGTATATTGGTATGACGTTGGCGTCGTCGTCGTCGTCCGGCGTCGTCCGGCGTCGTCGTCGTCGTCGTCTTCGTCCGAAGACACATTGGTTTTCGCACTCTAACTTTAGTTTAAGTGAATGGTCTCTAAGAAATTTTACCATAAGGTTCAATACCACAAAAGGAAGGTGGGGATTGATTTTTGGGGTTATGGTACTAACAGTTAAGGAATAAGGGGCCAAAAAGGGGCCAAAAATAAGCATTTTTGTAACTTCCAGACATAACTTGTGTGTAAGTGTATGGATCTTTATGAAATTGTACTACAAGGTTCCATATCACAAAGGGAATGCTGGGTTTGAGTTTTGGGGTAATTGCCTAAAACGTTTAGGAATTTGGGGCCAAAAAGGGGCCAAAAACAAGCATTTTTCTAGTTTCCAGACAATAACTTGTGTTCAAGTGTATGGATCTCTCTGAAAATGTACTGCAAGGTACCATACCACAAAAGGAAAGGCTGGGATTGATTTTGGGGGTAATTGCCTCAAAATTTTAGGAATTAGGGGCCAAAAAGGGGCTAAAAACAAGCAGTTTTCTAGTTTCAGGACAATAACTTGTGTGTAAGTGTATGAATCTTTATGAAATTGTACTACAAGGTTCCATATCTCAAACGGAAAGCTGGGTTTGAGTTTGGGGGTAACTGCCTTAAACGTTTAGGAATAAGGGGCCAAAAAGGGGCAAAAAAACAAGCATTTTTCTAGTTTCCAGACAATAACTTGTGTTCAAGTGTATGGATCTCTCTGAAATTGTACTGTAAGGTACCATACCACAAAGGGAAGGCTGGGATTGATTTTGGGGGTGATGAATCATAAGGGGGTTCAAAAAATTTGGGGGGAGGGATATTTTTTTCCTTTTTTTTCTTTAAAATTTTCCATTTTAAATTGGTTATTTCTGATTTATATATAAAAGCAAATAGTAATGATATGGTTTGAATAGGTAAATTAATTTTTTTTAAGTTCTTAGACCACATTCATTCTGTGTCAGAAACCTATGCTGTGTCAAATATTTAATCACAATCCAAATTCAGTGCTGTATCAAGCTTGAATGTTGTGTCCATACTTGCCCCATCTGTTCAGGGTTCGACCTCTGCGGTCGTATCAAGCTGCGCCCAGCGGAGCATTTTATTCTTCTTCATGATAATGGACAGCATATATGCTAATATATTATTTAAATATACCTTATAGCTTAGTAAATATGTTTCTCGTTATTTAAAACAGATAAACTACTTTGCGCTCAGGATTCTAAGATGCATTATTATTTGTAGTTTTATTTTATGGTGTAAAACAACAGAAGTCTACAAAACATTATTTAGTCTACATTAAAAAACTAAAAAGAACAATGATAACATTTAAGAGCTTATTCGTATACGGTTTTTGTTCCAATGGAAAAGATATCACTCAAACACTGCTTTACCCCACCACTCTTAATGTTGCGATCTAAAGGCAGAAAAGTTGTCAGTGAATTGTCTGTTTTACTTACTTCTTAGATTTTTTCAGCACATTTCGGCATTGACTCTTATCTTTTATTGAAGACCCGTTTGTTGATTTATAGCTAGATGCCGATGGTTGTTTTGTTTAATGTTTGATACTATTTTATTTATATTTGTAGAAGGTAAAGAGTTACAGATTAATAAAACGATTCAGAAATCACGAATAATTATGGATGAACCGATTTTGCTCGTACCACTTTTTTTTGGGTAAAATAACCATCAGATATACTAGACTTTTGACTCAGTCCGTTAGTTTTCTCGGTTGAATTGTTTTACATTTGTCATGTCGGGGCCTTTTATAGCTTGCTATGCGGTATGGGTTTTGCTCGTTTTTAAAGGCCTTAAGGTGACCTATAGTTGTTAACTTCGACGTCATTTGGTCTCTGATGGAGAGTTGTTTTATTGGCAATCATACCACATCTTCTTATTTTTATATTATTATTTCAAAGTAGATTTTACCAAATTCTCAAAATGACATTATTTTGTTATCACAAATTATTAACAATTGTATGTTTTTGTTTTTGTACACGATACTGCAACATCAGGGGCGTGTTTTATTGGTCTCTTCGGTACATCTCCAGAATGTCTTCTGGTGAAGAGTCCAAAAAAATTAATCTGGACCTCTTCTGGAGATATTCTATGGAAGATCAATAAAATAAAAATGCAATTTGCCGCCGAATATAGCAGGTTTTTGTTATGTTGGATGACATAAATTAAGTTTACGATTTTTTTAGAAAATTAAGATACGTCCATGCAGTAGACATGACTGTAAAAGTGTTCTCTGTTCGTTACAATTTTCTTTATGCTTTCCTTTAACTCAATTTTGCTGAAAAAATCAGGCTTAACCCCCACTATTAGATTTTTAAGAATAATCTTAAACTGCATAAGAATTCTTTAATGTTTGTCTGGAATATGACTGATGAAAAAGGAAATCTTAGTCTTTCCATTTTTGTTTTTAAAGTAACCGAACTGAATTAACAAGATATCAGAAAGTTCGAAAAAATCGTTTTTCTCTGGCGGTCTTTGAAGAAAATCTTCTGGTCCTAAGTATTATTTCTAATGCAAAATTTCGATGGTCAAAACCTTCGGACTACCACTTTTCAATATTTTTTATTGTATATGGATCTATATGTAATAAAATTGAGAATGGAAATGGGGAATGTTTCAAAGAGACAACAACCCGACCAAAGAGCAGACAACAGCCGAAGGCCACCAATGGGTCTACAACGTATACCAGACGTTTCTTAGACTTTTATTTAATAAATCAGTTGGTTGTGTACTGATTGATACTTAAGTCTGGGAGAACAAGATTTATTTCAGTACTAGTTGCAACTAGCTTTGAACGAACTTCTAGTAATTGCAAATACTCTTAGTTCAATGCTTTGAGTCTATTGTCTTAATGTTAGTTGGCCGGTTTCTTTTGTGTGTCTCGTACCGATCTTTTGAGTTAATCTAATTGCAACTGCCGGATTTGCGCAGGTTGTTCTTATATTGTACTGCTACACTACTGTTTCAGCTTCGGGGAGGATTGAGCGCTCACAAACAAGTTGTTGTACTGTTACATCACTGTTCCAGGTAGGGGATGGTTGGGATCCCGCTTACATGTTTAACCCCGCCACATTCTGTATGTATGTGCCTGTCCCAAGCCAGGAGCCTGTAAGTCAGTGGTTGTCGTTTGTTGCTGTGTTACTTATTTGTTTTTCGTTCACTTTATTTTGTATATTAGTTAGGCCGTTAGTTTTTACCATTGAATTGTTTTACATTTGTGATTTCGGGGCTTTTTATAGCTCACTATGTGGTATGGGCTTTGCTTATTGTTGAAAGCCGTATTGTGACATATGGCTGTTAATTTCTGTATCATTTGGTCTCTTGTGAAGAGTTGTCTCATTGTCAATCATACCAAAACTTAGTTTTTATATAAACCCTGCAATATTCTTTATGAACCTGTCCCAAGTCAGGAGCCTGTAGTTTAGTGGTTGTCGTTGGTTCATGTCTCAACTCACATTTGATATTTTGTAAATTGTTTTGTTTTGTATAATTAGGCCGTTAGTTTTATCGTTTGAATTGTTTCACACTTTTAATGGCCTTTTATAAACGGCTTTACAGTATCGGGTTTTGTCATTGTTGAAGGCCTTAAGGTTGCCTATAATTGCTTACAATCACTTCATATTAGGATAGTGTCCTCATTAGCAATCATATCACATCTCTTCGTTTTTATATAATTTACCCGACTTTTTATCTCGTGTTTACCTGAACATGCATGAAATATTTGTCACTGGGCGGCGTTAAAAATTAGCATGATCAATTTAAACTTGTGTTTAATAAGAGAAAACCATCTGATATTTATTTATTTGTTGGGATGGGGGACAGGAGGATTTCGTATATGACTGATATGGTTGCCTGGTAAGAGCTAAAAAATAGGCATGATTAGCGACAAATTAAAATGAATAATAATGCCCTCTTTCCTTCTTCATTAATTCCTCATCTATTGATTTAAACTGACTACTACTGAGCCCAATCATGAGTGTTGAAAGTAAACTGACTACTACTGAGCCCAATCATGAGTGTTGAAAGTAGCGTAAAACACTAATCAAAATCCCTTCCCTAGAATTTCAACGAATAATTGTCCCTTAACTGTTATTGTCCGTGTAGTTCTTATATTCATCCAGCTTATCGTTCTACAGAGATGTCCTACTAAGGCTGTCATACCATAAAAACGTTTATAACACAGCTCACATTCTAATATATCTTCATTCATGAATTTATTAATGTCATTTAGACTAAACGACGCCATGTTTGTTATGTGCCTCTGCCGTCTAAACCACCTATTTAAAAAGAAGAGGTGGAAGAGAGCCAGAAGATCTTCATAATTCAAAAAAATAGAAATGGACCTCTTCTGGCTCACAACCGAAGAACAAAAAAACACGCCCCTGTAAACTCTTAGTTTTATAATAAAAATATGGTTTCTTTTGTAGATGGTTTACTTGACCCTAGTACCATGTCAGTACCCATGTCTACAGATCACATATCAGTGTTGGTAGATGGTAATCACAAGCGCTGCCAGTACTGTATCAAGATTGGTGCCAAGACTAAAAATGGATGGGACATATTTACAAGATATAAATGCAAGTCGTGTAACATACCACTTTGTCGTGGCAGTCGGAAGTGTTTTTATTTGTATCATGAAGCTCTGTATCATAAAGGTGTTTTTCCCAGTAATCAGGATGTCTGATGATAACGCTAACATGCTTTTCCACAAATAGACATACACTTTTGCTGTTTTTTAGTAATGGTGAAATTTTTGACTGTGAGTGAACATTTTACGAATTATAATTCTAACGGAGAATATTCCTACTGCATTTTGAATATTGCAATGTTTTTCATTCATTCCGCTAGATTAGTTTTTTTTAACTTGTAAGAAACATCTTTTTCCAGTTAATGATCTATGATTTTTAATTTTTGCTTAATGTACATATTATTAGAGGCAGTTTCTACTTTATTGGCGTCACGTGAAGTTGGAAAAAACGAACTACATGACGTAGTATATCTGCTTAAAAGTAATTTAGGTAATGAATATAATTACTTGTTTAGTTGTACATTTTTCAATAAGGAAAGAAAATCATTTTTACCTTGTAATCTCATTACCAAACATAATACTGAAAATGTTGATGAGTTGTGTAATTCTGACTTCTACAATGTTATTTTTACGGTTGCTAAGTTTTGCACTATCAGCTGTTAACTATTACAGTTACAAACGCATTTCCTTAAAATCTATGACTTCTAGTACATGTATATATGTTAATGAATAACTGTTATGTTCACTGCATTACTTTGTTACTTTATTATATTTGAATATTAATGTGTTTGTTACTATTCACATACTCCTGTTGGGATCTTTGAGAAATATAAACTTTAAACTTTGCTAAGGTTAACTAATCACGTTTACCTGGACATGTATAATCTGCAGTTTTTATTGAAAAGATGAAATTGCTAGAGAGGGATTTGGATTTTTTTTTGTGGACTATACATTACATCTAGCAAGACATATAAGAAAAGGTCGATTTTGTTATGTTTTTATACGACCGCAAAAAATTTTTTGTGGTCGTATATTGGTATGATGTTGGCGTCGTCGTCGTCGTCGTCCGGCGTCGTCCGGCGTCGTCCGAAGACACATTGGTTTTCGCATCCTAACTTTAGTTTAAGTGAATGGATCTCTATGAAATTTTACCATAAGGTTCAATACCACAAAAGGAAGGTTGTGATCGATTTTGGGGGGGTTATGGTACCAACAGTTAAGGAATTAGGGGCCAAAAAGGGGCCAAAAATAAGCATTTTTGTAACTTCCAGACGTAACTTGTGTGTTAGTGTATGGATCTCTCTGACATTGTACCACAAGGTTCCATATCACAAAAGGAATGCTGGGATTGATTTTGGGGGTAATTGCCTCAAAATTTTAGGAATTAGGGGCCAAAAAAGGGGAAAAAACAAGCATTTTTGTAGTTTCATGACAATAACTTGTGTGTAAGTGAATGGATCTTTTTGAAATTGTACTACAAGATTCCATATCACAAAGGGAAAGCTGGAATTGAGTTTGGGGGTAATTGCCGAAACGTTTAGGAATTGGGGGCCAAAAAGGGGCTAAAATAAGCGTTTTTCTAGTTTCCAGACAATAACTTATGTTCAAGTGTATGGATCTCTCTGAAATTGTACTGCAAGGTACCATACCACAAAGGGAAGGCTGGGATTGATTTTGGGGGTAATTGCCTCAATATTTTAGGAATTAGGGGCCAAAAAGGGACAAAAAACAAGCATTTTTCTAGTTTCAGGACAATAACTTGTGTGTAAGTGTATGGATCTTTTTGAAATTGTACTACAAGGTTCCATATCACAAAGGGAAAGCTGGGTTTGAGTTTGGGGGTAATTGCCTTAAACGTTTAGGAATTTGGGGCCAAAAAGGGGCCAAAAAACACATTTTTCTAGTTTCCAGACAATAACTTGTGTTCAAGTGTATGGATCTCTCTGAAATTGTACTGCAAGGTACCATACCACAAAGAGAAGGCTAGGATTGAGTTTGGGTGTGATGAATCATAAGGGGGTTCAAAAAATTTGGGGGGAGGATTTTTTTTTTTTCCCTTTTTTTTCTTTTTTTCCTATTTTTTCTTTTAAAATTTTCCATTTTAAGTTGGTTATTTCTGATTTATATTTAAAAGCAAATAATAATGATATGGTAGGAGATACACACCAAACAGGATGTGTAAATTATTATATAATAAGTATTGTGCAATAGCAAGAAATTTTCAATTGCACAGTATTGCACAATAGCAAGAAATCTTCAATTGCACAGTATTGCGCAATAGCAAGAAATCTTCAATTGCACAGTATTGCGCAATAGCAAGAAATATCCAATAGCACAATATTGCAAAAATAGCAAGAAATTGTCAATTGTACAGTATTGCGCAATAGCAAGACATATTTAATTGAACATGCAGTATTGTGCAAATGAAGATACTTCGTATAAATTGCTTATTTCTTGACCAATTTCAATGGGGTTTTATTCTTGAGTTCTTGGGGTTCTTTAATATGCTGAAACTAACCGTGTATTTAGTTTTTGGATTTTGGGCCAAGTTTTTAAATTGGTCCACATTGAGGTCCAAAGGGTCTAAAATTAAACTTTGTTTGATTTCATCAAAAATTGAATTATTGGGGTTCTTTGATATGCCGAATCTAACCGTGTATTTAGATTCTTAATTTTTGGTTCCGTTTTCAAATTGGTCTACATTAAGGTCCAAAGGGTCCAAAATTAAACTTAGTTTGATTTTAACAAAAATTGAAATCTTAGGGTTCTTTGATATGCTGAATCTAAACATGTATTTAGATTTTTGATTATGGGCCCAGTTTTCAAGTTGGTCCAAATCGGGGTCCAAAATTAAACTTTGTTTGATTTCAACAAAAATTGAATATATGGGGTTCTTTGATATGCTGAATCTAACAATGTATTTAGATTTTTGATTTTTGGGCCTCGTTATCAACTTTGTCCACATTGAGGTCGAAAGGGTCCAAAATTAAACTTTGTTTGATTTCATCAAAAATTGAATTCTTGGGGTTCTTTGATATGCTGAATCTAACATTGATCAGTATATACTTTAAGTAATTAAAATAGTAATATAGTTTTTTTTTTATACTGATAATGGTTTTAAAATGATTAAAGAACGTGAGAAGAAACTAGGACGCCCTATACTTTGTCAAAAACAAACATTTCTTCCTCTACCATTTCTCAACGATGTATAAAGTAAATAGAAACGCAGTTGGTTATTCGATTTTTCCATGATTCGTTTGGCCATATAGCTTCCCACGTTTGTAGGTATTTATACATCCTTGGTTTTCAGATGTTTTGGTCGTATAGCTTCCAACGTTTGTAGGTATTTATACATTCTTGGCTTTCAGATGTTTTGGTAGTATAGCTTCCCACGTTTGTAGGTATTTATACATCCTTGGCTTTCAGATGTTTTGGTCAGTTAGCTTCCCGCGTTTGTAGGTATTTATACATGGTGTTTATATATCTAAACTTATCGATTCGCTCGTGTATGTAACAACGTATTTGATTTCAACTGAAGAAATCTCTGTATTACTGAAAAATTATTACACCAGGGTTTTCGATATCACAAACTAGTCAAAACATTTACTAAATTTTATCATCGGTACAAGGACATCATTCGTAAATATAAATCAACATGCAGACATCTTATACGATCAGGTATTTCACATCCAATATTTTATGGTAATATTCTTTACAAAGCACAAAAATGTAGACATTCACCTCAAAAGCTAACCAAACCTTTAAACAGACTTATTCGGAAAGGATATAGTTACGATACCGTTGTCAAGTCTTTAAGGATTGCATATTTTGGTATTAATATTGATTCACTCATAGGGTCTTTGCATCGGAAATAAACACATTTATTCTAAAACCAGTTATTGGCATGATACGGGTTATGTTCTTCTCATATATTTTATGATGGTATGATACTAAACCCCTTACGGGAGGGATTGTACTTGATTTTCATATGATGAAGACATAATCTTTCAATCAGTTTAATTGAGGTCTGGAGCTGGCATGTCAGTAACTGCTAGTAGTCCTTTGTTCATTTATGTATCATTGTCATTTTGCTTAGTTTCTTTTGTTACCTATTCTGACATCGGACTCGGACTTCTTTTGAACCGAGTTTTACTGTGCGTATTGCTATGTGTTTCTTTATTCTACATTGGCTAGAGGTATAGGGGGGGGGTTGAGATCTCACAAAACATGTTTAACCCCGCCGCATTTTTGCGCCTGTCCCAATTCAGGAGCCTCTGGCCTTTGTTAGTCTTGTTTGTTTTTTTTAATTTTAGTTCATTTATATGTTTTGGAGTTTAGTGTGACGTCCAATTTTCACTGAACTAGTACACAATTTTATTTAGGGGACAGCTGAGGACACCTCCGGGTGCGGGATTTTCTCGCTGCGTTGAAGACCCATCGGTGGCCTTCGGTTGTTGTCTGCTCTTTGGTCGGGTTGTTGTCTCTTTGACATATTCCCCATTTCCATCCTCAATTGTATCCTTGTCTTTCAGATGTTTTGGTCGTATAGCTTCCCACGTTTGTAGGTATTTATAAATCCTTGGCTTTCAGATGTTTTGGTCGTATAGCTTCCCACGTTTGTAGGTATTTATAAATCCTTGGCTTTCAGATGTTTTGGTCGTATAGCTTCCCACGTTTGTAGGTATTTATAAATCCTTGGCTTTCAGATGTTTTGGTCGTATAGCTTCCCACGTTTGTAGGTATTTATAAATCCTTGGCTTTCAGATGTTTTGGTCGTATAGCTTCCCACGTTTGTAGGTATTTATAAATCCTTGGCTTTCAGATGTTTTGGTCGTATAGCTTCCCACGTTTGTAGGTATTTATAAATCCTTGGCTTTCAGATGTTTTGGTCGTATAGCTTCCCACGTTTGTAGGTATTTATAAATCCTTGGCTTTCAGATGTTTTGGTTTGAGAGTTCCTGATGAAGGTCAATCCAGAAAAAACGCTCTGGGCATGGGGAATTTATAAAGTGTATTTTTCATGCAACAAACGATCTAATGTAATTTGAATATAAGAGTTTTAATCAGTTAAATATCTTTTGGCTCAAAAGTTTATTCAAAATGTCCATATCCATATTGTTGTGTAAAACATATTGTTTTATATCTCTTATATATCAAAAACTGTTTGTCAATTGAGAGGTTGATAAAAATAATTTTACTAAAATCCTTGCATAAATAAAAAAAAAAAAAAAACGTTTGGGAGAAATTATTAAGAAAAATCTATTTGCAGTTTTATATACTGTAGTGTTTATCATAGTTTTATTGCCTCAACCAAATGTAATGAAACTTATACACAATGCTTATTACCACAAACACAGATCAAGTTTGAATTTTGGTGGCGTCACTTTTACCGTTCTAGAGTTATACCCTTTACAAATGGAAAAATTGCTGAATTTTTCGCTTCCGTTCTCTTACTTAAGTTTGCCACAACCAAATGTTATGAAACTTATACACAATGTATTACCACTAAACACAGATCAAGTTTAAATTTTGGTGGCGTCACTTTTACCGTTCTAGAGTTATGCCCCTTTACAAATGGAAAAATTGCTGAAGTATTCGTTTCTGTTCTCTTACTTTAGTTTGCCTCAACCAAATGTTATAAAACTTATGCACAATTCTTATTACCATAAACACAGATCAAGTTCGAATTTTGGTAGCGTCACTTTAACCGTTCTAGAGTTATGCCCCTTTACAAATGGAAAAATTGCTGAATTATTTCGTTTCATTCTCTAACTTAAGTATGCCTCAATCAAATGTTATGAACTTATACACAATGCTTATTACGACAAAACTCAGATCAAGTATGAATTTGGGTAGCGTCATTTTTGTCATTCTAGAGTTATGTCCCTTTATAACGTTATATGTATAACCCGGAAGATTTGAACAAATGTGAATTAGAAATAAAGCAAATTCAGACAATATATTTTTAGTGCTAAAGTGACAATTTGTTAATCCGTTTATCTCACCTTTTACATTTCTTTGTGTTTAATTAATTCTATTGTTAAATATATATTTGTCGTAATGGAAATCACTTTGACGATGACAAGCTAATCCGTTGGACACTAATCCTTTTCTGTAGATACTGTTTCTTATATATGCTTTTGTATGATATTTTTGAAGTCAGTTTTAGGTTTTAGGTCTGGTATTGTCCGGACCTTGTTAATAAAGTTTAAAGTATTGGTATTCCGTCTTTGAATTAACACGAAAACCCCCCCCGGTTATATATTGGTTGAGGTTACCCGCGGCACGATCCTGAGCTAGTTCCCCCAAACTAGCAAATGATTACCTTCAGAAGCAACGGAATGGAAGGACCTTGGGATTACCAGCCTTGCAGAAATGGACATCCGTTTCCGATAAGAAAATCATATACCTGTTTGGAACTTCTGTACAAATATTGCGGTAAGACATTGAATGTTTTCACATACCATCGGTGTAATGCAGTAAACGCTTATTGTTACAAATGCAGACATCATGGGCATGTTGCCCGCATGTGTAATTTTCACGTGAAGTCATTTGTCAGCAACCCAAAACCAAAGAAGAAATCGAAATAAAAAATTCAAAGAAACAGCGACAGAATGAGAAAGTTTATAGAGAAGAAACAAATGTCTCAATTTCCGTTTCAAGGACTCGAGGACAAGGAACTCTCTACTTTTACATGCTCCATACAGGACGAATCCGCAAAACAGCACATAAACATGTTAAAAGCGTCTCATCGAAACTCACTGAAAGAAATCGCTGTACTCAAATGTGAAAATTTGAAATTGGATACCGTAATGAAAGATAATGTGATGTTAAGGAACAGTTTTGACAAATTAAATTTGGAACGTTTACAACATATTCGACTAATTCAAACGATCGAGTGGGAGTTAGCTGAGCATACAAGTAGAACTGAAAATTTTGAAAAGGATATAGTGTGTTTGAAAGAGGAAAACCTTAATTTAACTAACACTAGATACCGTTTAACCATGGATTTGCAAAATGCTGAGATGCAAGACTGTCATTTTATCAAAACACTTAAAGACGAAATTCAGAAAATCAAGGTACTAAATTCCGACAATTTACGTGAACATCAAAATTTGCTTCATGAACTTTCAATCGCCGAGAATCAAATTGATTGATTGATTGATTGATTGTTGGTTGCTTAACGTCCAGTGGCAAATATTTCATGCATATTCAGGACGAGAACAAATTAACAATATATACAATAAGTAGGTTCTGTAATAGGGGCCGTCCGGGATTAAGGTCGGAGAAATTTAGACTGCCACGGGAAATGAGGGTATATTGGATAGGGACAGAAATTTAGCCTTGCAATAGGTCACCTACGGACCCCTCAAAGAGTTGTAGAATCAAATTGAAAGTTTGCGTACAAACTATTCCCACAATTCGCATCAACGCCAACGACAAGGAGGATACCCACGAAGATAACCGAAGTGAAATTGTCTCAATTCAGCAAACTCGGAGACCGAGTTTAGATGGAGTAGTAGCGAATATAAACCGGAAGATTTGGACAAATGTGAATTAGAAATAAAGCAAATTCAGACAATATATTTTAAGTGCTAAAGTGACAATTTGTTAATCTGTTTATCTCACCTTTTACCTTTCTTTGTGTTTAATTAATTCTATTGTTTAGAATATAGCAAAGTGCTCTCGGCCAATGAAATTGTAGGATTTGACGCCTCTTAATTGTGAAGAATGAATGTAAATCATGTTCTTAGTAAGGGATTATCCTATTATGTGGGTCTATTTACAGTTCAAAACAAAGAGTTTCTATAAATGAGTTACAACTGCCTCGAAGCACATTTATCCGATTGAAAAGATTTATCACACAGTGATTGAAACTGACTAAAAAACTTAAAATAAGTTGAAGTTTACTGTGCAGTAAAATTGGTACCGTGAATGTTATTATGAAAATATTAATAATTTCAAATAAGTAAACAATATCAAAGCATTTGCTAAAAAAACAAAAAAAAGCTTTAAAATAAAAATAAAAAATACCTTAATCTTTAGCTTTCCAAAACTTTGATCACTGGATCAGTGGTTTGGAAGAATAATTATTTCCAATATTCCAATCAAATAAAAAACAAAAAACAAAACAGGAATTTAATTTAAAGTCTTGAACATATAAAAAACTTTTAGAGGCATTTTATTTGAACATTTCCCTGACATAATGAAATAGTATTTGATGTAAAAAGCCGGACCAAAATATTGGCTGTTAAATAAAACTTATTTGTAACTCAAATGTATCAATTGCTTTAAACTGTAAATTAAAAAAAAGATAATTCCTCACTAAAATATTACATGATTTACATTCATACTCACAATCAGGAAACATATACAATTCCTACATTTTCTTTGTTCTGTTGTGTCACCTAATATGTATAACGCATTTGTTTTAAAATATTTCCCAAATGATAAGAAAGTCCTTACATCACTAAAACTAATTCATAAATGAAATGCCTAAAAAGGATTTCATGCATTAATTATAAACATTGCACTGACAATGAAACTAATTCTTAAATACAGCCAATTAAGAGATCATTTGAGCCTTGAGCCTTGAGCACTTTACAATATTCTAAGTTTGTAAGAGAATGATAATCCCTTATATCATGATAAGTACTCGCTAACGCTCGTACTTAATCATGAAGAAAGGGATTATCATTCTCTTACATATACTAAATATATATTTATCGTAATGGAAATCACTTTGACGATGACAAGTTAATCCGTTGGACACTAATCTTTTTCTATAGATACTGACTCTTATATATAGTTTTGTATGATATTTTTGAAGTCAGTTTTAGGTTTTAGGTCTGATACTGTCCGGACCTTGCTAATAAAGTTTAAAGTATTGGTATTCAGTCTTTGAATTAATATAACACGGAAAACCCCCGGTTATATATTGGTTGAGGTTACCCGCGGCACGATCCTGAGCTAGTTCCCCCAAACTAGCAAATGAATACCTTCAGAAGCAACAGAATGGAAGGACCTTGGAATTACCAGCCTTGCAGAAATGGACATCCGTTTCCGATAAGAAAATCAGATACCTGTTTGGAATTTCTGTGCAAATATTGCGGTAAGACATTGAATGTTTTCACATACCATCGGTGTAATGCAGTAAACGCTTATTGTTACAAATGCAGACATCATGGACATTTTGCCCGCATGTGTAATTTTCACGTGAAGTCATTTGTCAGCAACCCAAAACCAAAGAAGAAATCGAAATAAAAAATTCAAAGAAACAGCAAGCGGGGGTATCATCTGTGTCCCATGGACACATTCCCCATTTATTTTGGTATAATTTATTTGAATGCAAAGTGGGGATTAAATACCAGTTAAAAGACGACTCGATCATATTCTTATTAGATATGCTACTAATGTTAGGGAATCTGAACGTTTGGTTGCAGAATGATTTGAAAAGTGGAGCACAAATTATCCAGACAGTTCGGGCATTCCTTAATATGATGATGAGTAACTCGATTTTATTTCCCTTTCAGGATTCGACATCTCTAGCTTTGCATATTGGAACGTCAGTAGGTGAATGGATTCGGATATTCCGGGTCATAGAATTGTTCAAAATGAGGGACACAAACAACGAAAATGCAAACAATGTCAGAAATATCGCAGAAAGAATAAGTCAGGATGGCAGGTCGCATCTAGATTTCGATGTGAGAGTTGTGATGTGTCTTTGTGTAGGGACGATACTTCACGTGAAGTCATTTGTCAGCAACCCAAAACCAAAGAAGAAATCGAAATCAAAAATTCAAAGAAACAACGACAGAATGAAAAAGTTAATAGAGAAGAAACAAATGTCTCAATTTCCGTTTCAAGGACTCGAGGACAAGGAACTCTCTACTTTTACATGCTCCATACAGGACGAATCCGCGAAACAGCACCTAAACAAGTTGAAAGCGTCTCATCGAAACTCACTGAAAGAAATCGCTGTACTCAAATGTGAAAATTCGAAATTGGATACCGTAATGAAAGATAATGTGATGTTAAGGAACAATTTTGACAAATTAAATTTGGAACGTTTACAACATATTCGGCTAATTCAAACGATCGAGCGGGAGTTAGCTGAGCATACAAGTAGAACTGAAAATTTTGAAAAGGAAATAGTGCGTATGAAAGAGAAAAACCTTAATTTAACTAACACTAGATATCGTTTAGCCATGGATTTGAAAAATGCTGAGATGCAAGACTGTCATTTTATCAAAACACTTAAAGACGAAATTCAGAAAATCAAGGTACTAAATTCCGACAATTTACGTGAACATCAAAATTTGCTTCATGAACTTTCAATCGCCGAGAATCAAATTGAAAGTTTGCGTACAAACTATTCCCACAATTCGCATCAACGCCAACAACAAGGAGGATCCCACGAAGATAACCGAATTAAATTGTCTCAATTCAGCAAACTCGGAGACCGAGTTTAGATGGAGTAGTGGCGAATATAAACCGGAAGATTGGGACAAATGTGAATTAGAAATAAAGCAAATTCAGACAATATATTTTAAGTGCTAAAGTGACAATTTGTTAATCCGTTTATCTCACCTTTTACATTTCTCTGTGTTTAATTAATTCTATTGTTAAATATATATTTGTCGTAATATATACTGTTTTTTATATATGCTTTTGTATGATATTTTTGAAGTCAGTTTTGTTCTTAGGTCTGGTACTGTCCGGACCTTGCTAATAAAGTTTAAAGTATTGGTATTCCGTCTTTGAATTACTATAGCCGGAAAACCCCCGGTTATAAATGCAAGCGGGGGTATCATCTGTGTCCCATGGACACATTCCCCATTTATTTTGGTAAAATTTATTTGAATGCAAAGTGGGGATGAAATACTTGTTAAAAGACGATTCGATCATATATTATTATATATGCTACTAATGTTAGGGAATTTGAACGTTTGGTTGCAGAATGATTTGAAAAGTGGAGAACAAATTATCCAAACAGTTCGGGCATGCCTTAATATGATGATGAGTAACTCGATTTTATTTCCATTTCAGGATTCGACATCTCTAGCTTTGCATATTGGAATGTCAGTAGGTTAATGAATTATGGTATTCCGGGTCATAGAATTATTCCAAATGAGGGACACAAACAACGAAAATGCAAACAATGTCAGAAATATCGTAGAAAGAATAAGTTAGGATGGCAGGTCGCATCTAGATTTCGATGTGAGAGTTGTGATGTGTCTTTGCGTAGGGACGATACTTCAGAAAGAGATTGTTTTAAGCAATATCACGAGGAATTGCTAGGTTATACCGGTCCTTGAACGTTGTGGGACTTTTTAACATTGACATTGCCATTCTGACAATCGACTGAAATGAATCCATTGTTTTCAGATTACACCGTTTAAAGAAAATAAAAATAATTGTATTTCAGTGTGTTTATTGTTTTTTTTTTATATATTGTATGACAGTACGGTTTGAAGTTTAAAAGATGATAATTTGTATGGAAAAAAGTTAAAAAGGGAAACAGTGTAGATAATTATTATTCATCTGACTGGAAAGTGACTTTTCTTTGTTTGCTCTTCATAGGTTGAGGACGTGAAATAAAAGTTATCATGATTCTTTGAATGTCTCCTTAGGCAATAGTTGTATTTGAAGCTCTTGCATGATGAAAGAAATGGCGGGCTATCTGATTCAAATCTATAACAGAATATTTGAAAAATCTCTTAAAATACAACTTCCATGAGTGGCCAATTATTTCTTATGGTAGGCATATTGATTATTCTGCTGTAAAGTGTTCATGTTCTTATCAAATATACTCGTTGTATACTCTGTCTTTTTCTCACAGTTACTAATACTTTTCTCCTTTTATGTGTTGCATGCTGTTGATGTGTGATTTATTCAAATAGTTTTGGCTAGTTTAATTTTCTGTCTTTAATTGTTTGTCTCTCTTTTTCCCTTTCAGGAACTCACATTAAGATATCTCCACGGAATGAAGATGCAAGTATCATACTATACCGACTACTACAAAGATATGTACCGAGGAATGGTCCTCACAAATAAATCATTCGAAGTTCCTGGACACCCGTGCGTGTCAAATGAAGGACATAAACAAAAGAAATGCATGTATTGTCGTTTTTATAACAACAAGACCAGGTCAGGGTTGCCTATTTTTACCCGACACAAGTGTGGAACATGTGAAGTTCCGTTATGTAAACTTGAAACGTCTGAAAGGATGTGCTTGAAAGCTTATCATGACACACTTATTAAAACTCAAGGAAGAAAGTTAGATGACGAAGGCAATGAATGACATATTTCATTTGCAACTTTTACTGTGGACAAATCTAGTCAATTTCTAGTTAATCCTTTTTTAGCTGATTACAAGTTTGGTTGTGGGTTTACATGCTTGTGTAAATAAATAACGGACTTTTAGTCTATTATCGGTTGTATGCGATTTTTTAATATTTATCTGTTGTCAAACTTGCTTGAAATTCATCATGGACATGCAGATAATAAAAAAACAATACAATTCTCAATGCAAAATAATATTTCCCGTAAAGTTCGATATTGGTGATGTCACATTTTGCATTTCATTTTTTACGTGAAATTGTGAACAAAATTTCATTTTTTTCATGAACTAAAATCATATAGAGAAATTAAGTCTTTGTCCTATAACCAAAATATCAATTGAAGTGAATCTGACCATGTTAATGGCCCATTGATAAAAATACAATACCCGAACTCTAGGAATTAGGACTATACTGCATTCACCTTGTCCGTCTGTCCGTCAAACAAAATTTTCCTTCACACATTCACTCAGGTATTGCTGAACAGATGACTTATTATTTGACCAGCAGCTTGGCAGTGATGAGTTGTGACGTGTAAGGTCATTTCAGATTTATTGAATACCCTTTTCCTGGTTGCCGATATTTTGAATTTTTTCAATATGTAGAATGCACTTGAAGTTCTCGCATCGTTGTCAATATAATGGAATTTGATGCGACTGTCATACAAGTGAGAGGTTTAGCTAGCTATAAAACCAGGTTCAATCCACCATTTTCTACATAAGAAAATGTCTGTACTAAGTCAGGAATATGACAGTTGTTATCCATTCGTTTGATGTGTTTGAGCTTTTGCTTTTGCCGTTTGATTAGGGACTTTCCTTTTTGAATTTTCCTCGGAGTTCAGTATTTTTGTGATTTTACTTTTTGAAAATTTTTACTGAACAGAACGACGTAATACTTTGTCAACCGCTTGATAGTGAAGATAGCTTGACGTGTAAGCGTTTTTCAAATATGTCATATTATGTAAAACAACTAGACCAAAGAGAAGTATTATCTAATGTTGAAGTCATCACTACAAATATTTCTGGAGAAGGCGCAGAGTAAGCATGTGCATAGGTCAGTTATTATTTGACTATTCAAACGATTGATGGGAAATTTCTTATTAGTATTTAGTGTACTAACTGCCACATGATGGTGTTTCGTATCTTGATATCGTTATATTTCATTCTTAAGTATGTTATACTGCATCAGCTTTGCTCTTTTAGCCCGTCACAAATGTGACATGATCTTGAAAAAAAAAACCGAAAAACAAAAGATGAATTTTGTGATTTTATGTTAATATCTTTGAAATTCTATGTGCTAGTACTAATATTCAGTACAACAGTATACTACTTGTCAAAGACAAAACCACGATGTTTTCCATGAAATCGCTGAACTCATTGAACTGTACAGAAAATGTTTAATTTCATAACAACAACAGATCTAATGTTACATTATATGGTAATTTAAAAGTACTTACGTCAGTAAGTGTTTTATATCAACGTGTCAAAATTCATTGAAGTACATTTTAATAAGTGCAACACATATTGACGACAGTTTAGCTACTTTGACCTTTATTTACTCGCGATTGAATCAAAAGTTGGGCCTAGACCCATATCTCTTGATATAACAAATCTATTTTACTAACTTTCAGATTTAGTCTTCCTGTTAATTAGTATATTCGACTCTGTCTCCACGACTGAGATATTTAGCTGGTTCTTACGCGGAGGTCTTTGTGTAGATTGGAGATTTTAGAGTGTAAATATGTTGTTCATAACTATTTTCATTGATTAAATTAACCCGAGAAAAGGGTTAGGGAGATCAATGTTGTACAAATATACGGTCTAGGTTGACATGTAACCATCCATTACGTCAATAGATTAGCCGTTAACGTGTGATTCAGTAGACACTATAGTTTAGCTTTGTTTTGAATTCGTGAAATTTCAACCATGTTTAAGTAGCTCATACTAAAAGCCCCTTATTTTGCAGATGCATCCATCTTTCCTCAAACCTTATCAAGCATGAAGCTATCTGACGCTGGAAGTTGCCAAGGTATCCTCATTCCGCCCGAACACAGACTTGTTCCTTTGGGATTTGGAAAACAGAAAACATGCAAACATTGCAGAATAATGAAATCCCGTACTCGGACTGGCCTTAGGATTTTTACACGTTATAAATGTGATACTTGTGGCATCGCTCTCTGTAATCCATATACTTCAGAACGGCGTTGTTTCTTTGTATATCACATGGTAAATGGTGCACCAAAACCGAAAACAAGTGACACATAGGCCGTCAATTTGGACTATAGTCCCCAACTGTATATAATAAACCTATTAATTTATGAACAAATGTGTTCATGTCGTTTTGAAAGTTCCATTCCTGGAAACATGGATGTATTATAACAATAAACAGTATTCTAATTCGTAAACTCAAACGAACATAAAATATTTATCAAATAACCACAAACTCTCACATGGGAGACGTCACTTGCAGAGACAAGTGCACATTTATTATTCATATATGTTTAATGAAATCAATTATTTTTTGTGTAAATACACCGAACATTCTCAGCTGGTACTGGTTACCACATACTAGTGGTCAACCAATTTGAAAATAAATAATATAAATCTATTATATTATTTATTTGGAAAAGTGCTAGTCTTCACTTTGACTGCAATTGCTCGAATGACTTTAAAGTACCTAAATTCACTCGTGCATGAAACTTCAAACCCATTCAAACCGACCTTCCTATAAATAACAAAACACGTGTTAACTATAAAAAAACCAACACTCTTACATGTTCGAGTTTTGTACAACTTTGATAAATACATTGAGTTACCACTAATTTTATTTCTCAGCCAACATTTTGGTTCCGGAATTTTAAATCAAATACTAAGTCTATTTCGTTATGTCAGGGAAATGTTCTAATAAAATGCTTTAAATGATTCAAATATATTCAAATCTTTAATCAAATTCCTGTTGTTTTTTTTATATATTTTATCAGAATATGGGAAATAACTATTCTTCCCAACCGCTAGCTCTTTAATCAGAGTTTTGGAAAGCTAAAAATGAAAGTTTTTTTTTTATTCTAAATATTTTTCCTTTTTTTTTATATGGTTTTGATATTGTTTACTTTTTTAGTTATTTGAAGTGATTGATATTTTCATAATAACATTTAAGGTACAAATCTTACTGCACCAAATAACACCAACTTATTTAGATTTTTTGTTTGTTTCTCTTTTCAAATTTATGTCAGTTTCAATCTGATAAGTGTACTTCGGGGCAGTTGTAACTCAATTATAGAAACTCTTTGTTTGTAAATAGACCCACATAGTAGGATAATCCCTTACTAAGAACATGATTTACATTCATTCTCCACAATTAAGAGACACCAAATCCTACAATTTCATTGGTCTAGCACTGGTGTACTTGTTCATTAAACACGGTAAATCTGATCTTGTCTTCAATTTGTACATCAGAGATCGAGTTATGTTTTCTGAGTAGGTTTGTTTTCAAATGCTGTATGCAATAGGTCAACTATAAATTAATAATAAAACGCATAAAATATGTTGTGTTCTAAATGAAATTATTTTTTGTTTTAGTGACCAGTAGACATATCCAGTCAACAAGGTCAAGACAAAAAAAGGATGGGATATCACCAGTGCTTACAAGTGTAGCCAATGTACTGTTTCAATGTGTTCCACATATCGAAATTGTTTAGAAGTTTTTCGTACGATATTCAAAGATAAACTTATTGACAGTGAATGGATCGCGCAATTTCACCGAATGTAGCCTTCAAATTGTATTTTTTTCTTTTTTCTTTTAGATTTATACTTCAATTTTATAAAAGAATATAATTTTATGCTATCACTTAAATTTTTGTTCTTAAGTATTTGAATATAAATTAAAATGGTATAAGGGAAATCTGTTTCTGGTAGTTTCATTTAATTTAAAGAAATACATTTAGTTATATAGAGTTATTTGTATTGTCAAAAGCGTAAAGCACACTTTGACGAAAACTAGACGACAGAGGATATACACTAGCAACTAAATAATCCAAAACCTTCAATAACTCTTTGGACAAGCGATATCTCACAGCCTTCAAGTGGGAATAAGTATGTTTAAGTAACTCTCTGTCTATTTTGATGTTTATTTTTACTCATAATAAACGTTTTTTCCCCCAGCTCTGTATATACTAATACATCTAAAACAGGTATCTGACCCAAGGCCCCGTGTTGAAGACAGTACTTTGACCTATAATGGTTTACTTTTACAAATTGTGACTTGGATGGAGAGTTGTCCCATTGGCACTCATACTACATCTCCTTATACATATAAACCCCGCATAACCATGGCTGAATTACTTCCTTTACAATTTATCCTAATTAGATAAGTTAATGTGATATAAGACTAACAATCTTATACTATATAAATATTAACAATATATTCCTTTTTTGGACTTGCCAATGATTCCATCTCTACCTTTCCGGAGCACACCGAAGCATTCATAGATAGAAGTCATAAACGGTATCAACATTTCTCACATATTTCTAACAAAACGATAATGTAAATGATGGGACGTCGGTATAAATGCATCTAGTCTAATGTTTCCATCTATTTTGGTATATATAACAACAAGAAATGCTATGAGTTGTACCATTTACATGCTGTTGGTCTGTTTAGACCACACTCAAACAATTGATTGGTTCAAATCGGATTGTTTTTACTGCAAAGTTCATTACGTCGCTGTATAAAATAAACTTTGAAGTACTACGATAGATCTCTTTGTTGCAATATGATCTAGTATTATTTTTTTCATTGAAATTATGATATTGTCGTCTTTAATTTCGATAGCTCTCTTCGGGCACACATTATAGACAAGAATAGAATTCATTACAAAATTCTCTGTTTTGGTGATGATGACTTGTTTTTCGATTTTACTTTACTGAACATTCTTGCTATTTACAATTATCTCTATCTATAATGACTTTGGCCCAGTAGTTTCAGATATTAAGTTTAAAAAATTAAAAAGTGGTCACTTATTTAAAGAAATAAACGATATTTTGATTAAATCGATGTCCCGTTTCATCTGTTCATAATGCATGGCTGTGATTTCGTAATGCACGGGTGTGATTTCGTAATGCACGGGTGTGATTTCGTAATGCACGGGTGTGATTTCGTAATGTATTACTGAGATTTCGTAATGGCTGGCTGTAGCAATTTCTCCGTTCATAATGACCAGTTGTCGAAATTTTCCATTTATAAAGCATAGACATTTCTATACATATTGTAGTATTTAGTAAGACGGTTGATAAATTATAATAATACATTGGAAGTTTTACTGAATCTTTAAGAAATATACGAAATTTAATTGTAAATACGCTTCCAAATGAAATTCTATGAATATGTTTCAGGGACCGGTACTTTTATGATTATAACTTATAATTTTGATATATAAAACAATATAGAGTGTGTTATTTTTTCAGGGGGGGGATTTATCAATTTACCGTTATTTACACACCAGACCGTACTGGTTACCGGAACTTTGGATACACCAAACCAGGTATCTTATATCTGAGAAACAGGCAATATATGCCCTTAATTTTAGAATATATTCATACATAGATATAAGAAGATGTGGTATGAGTGCCAATGAGACAACTCTCCATCCAAGTCAAAATTTATAAAAGTAAACCATTATAGGTCAAAGTACATGTTTGTTTTATTCCAAATTATCAGTCAGAGGTGTTCTACAGGGTTCAAGTGGATTCGACCTTTCATTTGATACCTATTTTACCAATATATATGCTACATAGTTTGATATTTACGCCTATGCGTAGGAACTAGAGATGTCAACTTGATGAATATTTACTAATCGATTACTCGTTGGATTTACCGAGCGATACTCGAGAACTCGCTCGGTAAAACTTTTACAAAATGGAAACACAAAATTATGCACATTTTATGTATTGTGGGTCGTTGTATTATGATCGTAAAACCCTCAACATTATAGTGATTATTACCTAGGACTAGATAATAGTCCAAGGAAATTTATACCATAAATAATAGCTCATTTACTACATATACTAATTATGTGAACTGGTAATAATCTAATCAAGTAATTAATTTATATATATAGAAACATTATTACTCAAACAACAGTATTTGTGAACCTTAAAAAACACATTGAATGATCAACAAAGGGGTGATGATTAGAACTTACTCAGTGTCTTACTGATGCCATTTATCATTTTCTGAGGGTCGATACAGGCTGCAACGAATTTGTTCTTATTTAAAAATATAATCTTGTCAACTTTTTCTGGGACGTAGCGATTTCTCAAATTTGTTAGGTAACATTACATTTGATCTGGCAGGTAACAAAATAAAATGTGAAAAGAGGTCAAACTATTAGGCATCACCATTGACTTTGAACTAAATTTCAACACACATATATCAAACATCTGCAAAAAAGCATCCAGACAACTAAATGTATTAAAAAGACTTGGCAAATACTTGAATAAACTTGGAAAATTAACAATATATCACTCTTTCATTATGTCAAACTTTAATTTCTGCTCATTGTCCTGGCATTTCTGCAGCAAGGCAAACACTGCAAAAATTGAAAAAGTACAAGTAAGAGCACTCCGCTTCATTTACCAGGATTACAATAGCACAAACGAAGACTTACTGTTAAAATAAAAAATGCCATCACTCAAAGTAAGACGCCTAAGAACCATGGCAATAGAGGTATTTCGAACAGTCAATAATGAAAATCCAGTATACCTCCATGATCTAATAAACATTGAAGAAACAAAATATTCTTTCAGATATCAAAACTTAGCGGAAATACCTGCTGTAAGAACTACAAGGTATGGCTTAAAGTCCTTCAGATATTCTGCTGCCAAACTATGGAATGAGTTGCCAAATCAATTTAGAACTGAAACATCTTTTACCCAATTCAAGAGTCTAATAACCTCATGGAATGGCAACTCATGCCATTGCAATGCATGTGCTTAGTATTTATTTTTATGTTTTATGTTACAGCTTTCAAACATAATAGTGCTGCTTTTTTGTGTTTATTTGCTTAGCTTTTTATAATTTGTGATTGCTGTGCTTTATTTTTTATGTTGTTTTTAGCTTAGTGCTCATGCATGTAAACAAATATACAGTATTTAAATTAGTTCAGCCTAAATGTGCATGAAATATATGTTCTATGTCTTTTATGTTTTAATATTAGTATTGTGTATGATTATTGTGTAAATGTATGTATTTGTCGGTTATAAAAGCTCAAAGAGCTTATGTTTATTTGTTATGTGCAATGCAGACTATAAATCAAGCTTTGAATTGAATTGAATTGAACTAACAGTCCTGCTGATGAAAATATATGCTATAACGGTAGAGAGGTGGGGGAGTGACTAAGATTAACTGTCATACAGAAATGTGATGTATATAATTCAGAATTTTCCTGTTTTCTATAAAGTTAAACTTAAGGTTAAATATAGGTAGAAAGCTTTTAAATTGTGATTGGTGATTATATAGGGGTTTTGAACTGGTGATCTGAAACCTAAACAACAAAGGTATGTCCATACAATGAATTCTGTTCGCAATATTACTCCATAAGCTCTTTGTGTACATCCTGGATGTTGGTTTTGCCGAGGGCACAGGTGAGATTGGAATATATTAGCGTTACAGCAATACAGGTACAACCACCTGATGTTTAATGAACACCTATAGTACGACCATACAATACCCTATATGCACCACCAATTAAATACCCTAACCAGTGTTGATAACTAATAGACAATCTGTATAGTTATAGATCTTATTTTGATTGCTTTTAAGAATATGCAGATATAAAAACACGAAGGATGTTCACTAATTCTCCCAGAAATCACGATAAAAGAATTGAAATTTGAATGTTAAATGATTAATAAGAAATACTAAACCTGTATTTCTATTCTGATACAATTATATTGTGCAAAGAGGGGGACATACTTAAGCCCCTACTGCTATCAGGAAGAGTTAAATATAAAGTAATTAAGATGTAGATGTTTTTTTCATTTTGTGTGTTAAACCGTAGAAATTTCTCAATATTAAAAATGGGTGATAAGCACCACTTTCAGTACTATTGTGTTATTTTGTGGCGGCGGGAGCCGGAATGCACGAAGAGTCCCAAGGATCTTCAGTAGGAAAATTGAAAATTCTAGTCAATCAAGATTGATGTCGATCGTACCTGCAATGTGCGGGTTTCGAAATCACAATCTCCGTATTGACAGGCTAGGTGTTCAGTAGTTCAGCTACTAACACAATATGCCACATAGACCCACTATCTACAAACTGTTAGTTTATAACTATATACACACATATATCAAACCTTGTTTAGTTTAACAGATATTCGATGTAAATTCCAATATATGGTTAACAAAATTGTTTCAAATGACAGTCGATGTCAATTTGTAAGTATTTATTTCAACTTTTGGGATCAAAAGCACAAGATATTCCTCATTGATTTTCATTTTGACTATAATCGAGCTGCATTAAAATCATAAATGCTGTAAAGTCTGATATACGTTAAAGGAAATGTAGTTTACGGATGTTGAACGTATAAATCGTTTAAAAAGATACAAATTATGGTACAATAGATCGTGTGACATACTGTGATATTGTCCGATAAAAGTCTATCATCTGGTACTGTCACCATTAACAGGTGGTCATTTATTGGGAGTCATAAATGATAGGATGTTGACCATTCATTGGGGTCATGAAGTATTTGCTAGTGGTACATTTAATTATGCTACCTGGTGAGATGCACAAATATTAAACTGCTGAGCAGTCAAGTATGAAAATGACATCATACATAAAAATTTATCCATTCTTACACTTAATATATCTTAAAATATTCTGTAGTAGAAATAAGAAAATGATTATCAACAATTATTAAAGAAACGTTAAAAGGAGAACAATTCCTATAAAAGAAGAACAGTTAAAACATATTTGAAAGTCATAAACACTGGCCGTTTATAATATGATTTTCAGTTGGTCAGGGTGTTGTTTCTTATTAGAATTGAAAAACAAAAACAAAAAACAAAAAAAAAACTGTTTCAAGAATATTGTTTTTCGGAGAGAAAAAAAATAATAATAATTTCGTGCGTCCGAACCACTCTCCTGATTAACCTTTACCAGAACGACTCAAACTCAAAAATTTGAAAAAAAAGTTGAACTATATGACCGGTTATAAACGGTTTGGTTTTTTTTCGCGTTGTTTTCCTATTTATATTTTTATCTTTTTAGAATAAGAAATTTACGCAAACGATTTTTTTGGGGGAATCTTGAATAAACGTGTAATCATAAACCTCTGGAGAATACATTATTTTGATACATAGAAATAAACGAGAATATGATCAATAACCAATATTTCATTTGAATCTTTAATCTCTGATCCTTACAAATAAAGACAACAGTAGTATACTGCTGTTCAGTAGACATAATTCGATTAAGCAAAAAACAAATCCAGAAAACAAACTATTTCTAAAAAAATGTGAACGTAATGTGACTATTCGAACATAAATGTTTATGACTTGTTAGTTTGTAACCTGTCATAAAGCAAGATAAGTCATCAAATAAAGAGTTATTACAAAGATAATAGCGTTATAAAAATTTTAAAAATAACATACAGGAAAATGATTAAATTAATCTTTTATTTTTGTGTTCTTTTTAGCTGTCAATAAGTCATTCCTAATTCCTAAAATGAATTAAATCGTTATTATAAAGATAAAAGCCTTAAAGATGCATATGTTTAAAATTTAACAAACAATAAATGTTTACAAACCTTTACTGAAATTTAAATGTTTGTCGTTTTATGTTCCTCTTCTCTTAAGAACTAATCAAAGTAATCACTAGATAGTGTACATACATACGTGGTATGATACTATAGCATTAACAATTACTCGACATTCACAAAAAGTATGACTTGTGTCTTAATTTTTCTTGACAATTTCTGATTTATATTAAATTTGTATGAAATTTACTCGACAAATTTTCGACATTCTGAATATGGTCTTAAAATTTCTTGACAAATTCTCGACATTTGAATACTGTCTTGAAATTTCTCGACAGGTTCTCGACATTCTTTTTTTCTTCTCAGTATGGCTTGACATATTCTGAACATTTTGAATTGTGTCTTAAATTTACTTGACGATTCTGAGTATTACAAATCATGATTAATATACATGATATATCTTTATCTTTATGTCTCTCTATAGAATATACTGTTATTTCAAATCATGACCAATACACATGATATAGCTTTATCTTTATTTCTCTCTATAGAAAATACTGTTATTTCAAATCGTGACAATACACATGATATATATTTATCTTTATTTCTCTTTATAAAATATACTGTTATTTCAAATTATGACCAATATATACATGATATATCTTTATCTTTATTTCTTTTTATAGAATATACTGTTATTTCAAGTTAAAAACAAAAGTTGGGCATGTAAATATTTTTATAATTAGAATTTGAGTATACAAATATTTTTTTAATACAAATACGGATATGAAATTTAAAATATTAACAAATACAAATGTGAGTATGTTGATATAAACCAATTTAAATGTGTTTTTGTAAATAATTACAAAATTTAATGTTGATTTATAAATCTTATAAATAATAGCTAAATGATTGAAACCAATCATACTGTATACATATTTCATTTTTCACGCATAATATTCAATGTTAATATGGTAAATAAGCAATTATTGTACCAAAATGTGGCTTTTTATAATTAGCAATGTATTATTGTATCCTTATGCTTCTAAGTTTAGTTTAGCGTAAGAGTATAAAACAGCAAAATAAAAAAGTGTTTAAACTGTCAGTAATGTGTCTATACACAATTCAGGCGAAATTTATACTGTTAAGATAATGTCAAGACATCTTTAAGACCGTCAAGAATGTGTCGAGATATATGCAGACTGCTTAAAGACTGTGAAGAATGTGTCTATTCAGACATTATTATGAATGTCAAGAATATGTCAAGACTGATCGAGACAAATTTAAGACAGTCAAGAATTTGTTGAGACTAATCAAGACACTTATCAGATCATAAAGAAAGTGTTGAGAAATTTTTAGACAATGTTAATACTGTCAAGACATATGTCAAGAAAAATCAAGAACTTTATTAGACAAATTCAGACTTTGTCAAGAATTTTTAAAAATATTTCAGACAAAGAAAGAATGTCGAGTAAAAATTCATGCAAATTTAGACAAAAATTGGTCTTTCCAGACTTTTCGATTTTTGTAGTGAAGATAAATAAATATATCAACTGAACAATATTTTACGGCAGTTGAATAAAACATAGAGTATTGTAAATATTTGTTAGGATTTCTATTGTGATGAATTTCTAATACAATATTTAGCTTTGATATTAGACGGGCACTATGAAATGAACTAAGGGCTCATTTGATCACCATAATACTTGCAATCAATGCTTACAGCAACAGATGAAATTTGTATTCTCGGTTTCTGTTTAAATTTTGACAAACATGCATGTAAGGTAAAACTATATTAATATTCAAGCATGTATCAATTATTGTAAACATTTGTAAACTTAGAGATTACATCATTGTACTTTAATTGTTTGATTTATTAATACATATAATAAAAAATAAGAACATGCTTCCTTGTAATGTTTTCCTACATACAAGATGTCACCTTAATTTCATACTTTAAAAAAATTGTAAAACTATTGACAAAAATGGTTTTGAATAATGTGTCTACGTGTTTTGTGAATCAATTTCAATGGAGAAAAAAAATGGACGTACAACTCGTTCATTATATCTGTGTCTGTAGTGGCGTTTTCGATTTCAATGAACGTAATCTATGTATTACTGGTAAATCATAACGTCAGCGATTTCGTAACCACAAATTACTTAAAACATTCACTAAATTCTTCCATAGATACAAAGCTTTGGTTTGTAAGTTAGGAAACACATCTTATTTTTACGGAGATGTTGTTTACCGAGCCCGGAAATTTAGATACAACTATTGTAAACTATTCGATCCTTTAAATGACCCAATTCTAAAAGATTACATATTCAACACTGCAATTCGGTCTTTGAATATTGTTTTTATTGGTATAAATATTGATTTAGTTATCAGTAAGTATAAACCAAACTAATATCATATATATACATATACATATGCACAATCACGTTTTTTTACAATCTGTCGATACCTGTATATTGTCATTGCACAAGGTTATATTTTTCTCTTACTGTTAATGACGTATGTACACTAAATCCATTTGGTGTTGGATGTGTACTGATTGATAATTTAGTCTCAGATACATGATTTTTTTACTAGTTGTTATTGGCTTTGAACTAGCTGTCATCAACTGCGAATACTCACACATCTAATGTCAGCTCAACACTGACCTTGAAAGACAACCTTCATTTATAAATACTCTAATCCTACCTATAGTTTGATGACACTTTTGTTCTCTTTTATCTTTTTTGGCCGTCTTCACAGCTATATATATTCGCGTTTTTTTTTCATGATAATTTCTTAGAAGAGAAGACTAAAATTTTATATATTCGCGAAAATTGTATTCGCGTAATGTTTATGAAAGTCGTGTCAATAAATCGCTTGAAAACATAATTTTATTTTCAGTGTATAGTGATGTGGTACGGCTGCGAAAAAAACGTTGTCAGATCTATAGACAAAGATATGAACGATTACAAGTCACCGTATGGCTTTAAAACAATGATCAAACTGCATCCAGTCTAGTAAACAGTTGAACAGAATGTGTATAATAATACACTTAAAACTATTTAAAAAAAGAACAACAATGGTTTGATTTGTAATACAACTATAACAGAAAACAATATATGATAGACAGCAACAAACGACTGTATTGTAGGTTATTGGTCTTTGAAAGCCACATTTTGTTCATTGTTGAAGGCCATACAGTGACCAATAGTTATTGATTTCTGTGTCATTTGATCTCGTGTAAAGCATTATCTCATTAGCAATCATAACACATCTTGTTTTTATTATACATACAGACAGATTGTGACAGGGTTTAATATGTTTTTGTGCGCTTTACACCTATAACCAGAACAGTAGTGTTAATAAACACATAAAACAAACTATACAAATCAGGTGGAAAAGACGTGATTAATCAATTATTCAATATTTAGTACAACACTGTTAATAAAAAGAAAAAAAGACAAGACGACAAATCTTGCCATTAAAGCGGGAGGTTTGGCTAGCCACAAAACCAGGTTTAACCCACCATTTTTTCTAAAATGTCCTATACCAAGTCAGGAAAATGGCTATTGTTATTTTATAGTTCGTTTCTGTGTGTGTTGCATTTTAGTGTTTCTGTTGTGTCTTTGTTCTTCTCTTATATTTAATGTGTTTCCCTCAGTTTTAGTTTGAAACCCGGATTTGTTTTTTCTCAATCGATTTATGAATCTCGAACAGCGGTATACTACTGTTGCCTTTATTTACAGGACTCGAAGTTACGGAAAGCTAGTTGAAAGTTAATTGCAATCAATAAATATTTTTTCCAGACTTAAATGTCCTTCAATACAGATCCAAATGATTTGATGTTATTACATTTTATTTTGTTCAGTCAACTTAGATAACATTTTAATCGTAATCAAAAGTTAATTTCATGAATATCCTTTTTTTGATATGTAAATGTGTTGGTATTCTATTGCTTCTTCCAACGAAACAGGTAGTTGCATAAATCTATAGGAATGGGAGAAATTGTTTGATAAGTTAAACTGATGTTTGGGATGCTTATTATTATTAAAAATATGTGAAATTTTTCGTGTTTGAAGAATAGTTTTTCATCATTATGATAATAAATACATAGTTGTTAATTTCTGTGTCATTTGGTCTCTTGTAGAGAGTTGTCACATTGGCAATCATACCATACATTATATTTTCATAGTATACAAAACAAGGTAAAAAGTACAAAGTACCTTCACTTTTTCTGTAGAAAAGATGTTGTTTAAATCGGCTTTTTCTCTAAAAAGAAGAAAATATGTTCGTGTTAACATCGGTATTATCGAATATCTTGAGATTACTGCTTACAACATATATTGTGATTAATTGTAAATATCCTATAATTCGCCTGTTGCGTTCTAATTTATGTTATAGATAATGCATACTTTTAGTTTTTTTCTAGACAAATATTAAAATATGCATTATGTGACTTATATACCGTAAACCATATTAGTTTCTACAAAGATTTGCAGGAAATTGTACCACATTTTATCAATGCCATTACAGTGGGAAACTCCTATCTATTACGATCAGACACTTCCAACAGCAAGTGATGCATTCATAGCAGGACCTTTTCTCTCTCTCTTTCGAGTCCGTCGATTCTCGTCATCTGGTGCTTGTTCTTCCACATTGGATGACTGTTGTTTATAGTCCCATTATATTGACAAAATTTGGTGAAAAACCCCAACAGATATATTTGGTTTAAGTAATAATAATTTGAACCCAGCGACAAAAACTGAGTTATCACACATCACATATGACTGATCACTTAACAAATCGAAACAAACTGCTCTATGGTCGGGTTGTTGTCTCTTTGACACATTCCCCATTTCCATTCTCAATTTTATTTTTTATACAAAGTAACCAGACAAAGACGCAAAAAAAAGTATACACACTTTCCCTTAGTAAAAAGTAATTGAAATTTAAATAAAAAAAACATCTTGCGACCGAATCGTGACTTTGGACTCATCTGCAATAGGAGCGCCTAGAACCAAAAACCAGATAGCTGAATGCACAAATATTGAGTCACGTCATGGAAGTCACACCAGAGCTCAAAAGACAAATCAAGGAACAAATGTAAAATCAAGGAACAGATGCATAATTACAGTATGTAGAATCTATAACTAAAGAAACTCTTATATTATTTGCGATGTAGACTCTGAATATTTATCTATTATGTCTTGGTACCATCCGTTGAACGTTTTGAGAAAAAGGACAAGATATTTTATGATAAAAGCCTGGCTCATTAATTTTACTCTCAGACACCAATGACGTTTTACAAAGTCTAAGTAGTAGCTGAATATCGTATGAGTTGAGAAATGTATACTTCATACGCGGGTAAGTTTGGTATATTGCTGCTAGGACAATATATAATTTCAAAATTGAATTTTGTACTTTGATGATCGCTGAAGTCAAATTAGGGTTTTATGTATAGAAACGATGCGGTGGAATCTGTTTCTGTAGTTTCTTTATATTCCAGATAAGGAGAATATATTAATGCGAATTAATCAGAAAATTCTGGATTGCTTAGAATATCATCAGTTCACATGTACTATGAAAATAAAGGATCTCCGACACATATGAAAGAAAGAAAAAGTCGGCCAATAGAGTAACATAGTTGCCATATAGATATGCAGACAACCTGCTGGAATGTCCTACCTCCAAATTCAACAGATATGTTATCAATGAGGAACTCGGCATACTGATCACTTGTACTTGATGTAGCGTGTTTTTTTCGGGTTCATTTTTAACAAAATAAAAAAAGATGTATTCATAACGATAAATGTATAGTGTTTGATATCATTGTTATTGAAGAAAGCATTTTTTATTATTTCTATAAGACGGGTTTACATTTTTTTTGGAAAAAAACAAAGGTGTTAATAGAATTTATTTAAGAGAATAACTAATATTTAAATTTTCCAGATGTTTTTAAGAGTTCTTAAAGGAACATTAGCTGTTAAATTCAGGATCGCCGATTTGAGTTACATTTTCATATTTGATTCATAACATAAAACACGTATATCCAAATTACAAGAAGTACAAAAGAAACGATAAACAATGAATAGACTCATTAAAGTGCATCAGTTTTTCGTGCATATTTTAGACAAGACGCCATTTAATTAACTATCGACATTTCCTCCGAAGACCCCAGAAGACTGCCGATTGTCATTCGACCCGAAATAGACATAACTAAAAATATAAATCAACAAAGAAGCACACGGAGTTGTGTACTTACTTACTTTATCCAGGTCTGTTTAATTTGAGTTCGTAGACTTAAAAAATGTTAAACATTGTTTTACTTGGATATAAATGATATCACTACGCGAGTTAACAATATTGAAGTATTTCTGTCTAGAACAACTACATATTTACTGTAAAGAAAGGAAAAATATTACTCAGCTCCTTTGCATCTGAATAAGGACTTAGGTCGAACATCTACACAGTTTTTCCTTATGTAGATACGACGTTGTAAAAAATACCTAGTTGCTTTAAATTCAACAGACATCAATTAAGACCATTGAACCTGAGACGAAGAGTCATTGTATTTATCTTGTTCAAAATGTGGACATAAAAACATTTGACGATAGGAACCGTAACAAAACAGGGTTGTAAGTTTTTAAAATAGTAAGAATATTTTGGAAAGAAAAAAAAAGAACAAAAATAAATGAGTAAACCAAGTTACAGCTCCCAACCGCCTAAAAGCTTTAATCATTGGGTTAAACAAATACTGACTCAATTAGATAAGTTATACATGTCCTATTAACGGTTCCACGGTACTTAAATTGTGAATGGTTAGATTAATTACTGTCCATGTATTCTTTTAATTTCTCCTATTGTATCACTGATTGATAATTAGTCCGATTTGTACTCGGACTCATAATATTGAAACGCTGCCTCCCTGGTGCTAGAGTCGGTCACCAGAGAACACAGGGTCACAAAGAAAAAGAGAGTAAAAGGTTTTATAAAGTGTAAGGTTCGACGTCCACTGTTTACCGTCGGACCAAAACACGTTACAGAAAGGGAAATCGTATATTTGTAGTTATATATATATTCTCAGTTGGTAAATACAATATCTGAATAAAATAAAGTTTCATATTTTATTAATATCAAAAATAATCCACGACGGAGAGAATGGGTCTTGCAGGCTCTGTCACTGGTCTGTTCGGGTCCCCAGTAATGGTTGGTCTTACAGTATACAAACAAACTTTTGATAATAACCAGCTAATAATATATAATTCAACAGTTAAGTTACCCAGTGGTCCCTTATTTGGACTCTTTCAATAATCCCAATTTAAGGATATTATCACCATTTCACAGTATTCAACATCGACTTATCATCATAAAACATCTAAAACAAATATAAAATACAGAAAGCAACAATTTTACTCCCGTCACTAACAACCTTACTTATGACTGTCAATAACCACCTTAGCACCGTCCTCCACAACTTTATTTATTACTATTACTAACAACATTAGCACCCTCACCGGCAATATTATTTAGTCTGGTCATTCAGAAAATAATTTCTATCGCTAACAAACTTAATCACTGTCAATGACAATATTAATTATCACCAACCCCAACAACCTTAGCACCGTAACCCACAACTTTAGCACCGTCACCGGCAACCTTATTTAGCACCGTCACCCACAACCTTAGCACCGTCACCGACAACCTTAGCACCGTCACCGGCAAAAAATGCAACCTGATTTAGCACTGGCACTGACAACCTTAAATAAAACAAAGTTAACTTTCAACGCTTGTCTGTATTTCTCAGACATATTCCAGCTTCTATTAAAGTTTGTCATTTCCCATTCTATGTCAACCCAACACTCTGTCGGTTCTGTTGTTGCTTTTGCTTTTATACTTCCGACTGACCAATGGCAGAGCTTGTTACATATTGTTTACCAATCGGCAACCATGGATCACACAAGGGAAATTCCCGTAATGTTGATATTATTTGTAAACATGGATTGATCTTCATCAATAAAGATGGGTTTTGATTTTAAATACATTAGTAGATCATTAGAGGAGTTTTATTTGAGTTTATATTCTAATAAGGTAACTACCGCGAAAATATGGAATCAGGACGTGAAATAAAACTTCTTAACAAACTAACAAACACAAATCTGTCGTATCATTGAAACAATCGCCAAAATAACAAATTATAAGTCTGACATTACTTGCAACATTAGACATCTCACTAACATCTATCATTTATCCTCAATAATTTCAAGAAACTATACAGACATGGGTTTACTATAAAAAGGGGGGAAGCCGGCATTACAATATGATACATGTTTTTTAGTTATCGCAAATGTCTAATAGTCAATCAATTTCATAACGTAAAGAGACGGATAAATCATACTGATTAATTCATAGATTTATTGTAACTGAGGCGTCCAGGAAAAAAAATGTTCTTTTTAGTAATATATGTATACTTCTTAACATTTCTACATGTTTACACTCCCCTGATTTTCAAATGCCTTGCTTGGGTTAATAAGCGTTTCTTTAGAAGGAACATCCATAAATGCACTTTTGACTCACTTGATTTTTAAATTGTAATATTCATTCAAAACAGGAATCCTGTTGATGACCTTTCGAGTTACTTTTATACATTTGATATTTTACAGTGATTCAAATATTTTCCCAAAGTGGTCTAACGCTCATTTGAATTACTAGTAGCATACAACATAAACATTTTGACCTTAAGTCGAAGATACATGATTTTGTTTTTAGTTGTTATTGGATATTAGCTAGCTGACAATAGCAGTGAGTACTCTTAGATCTGTACTTTATGTCATTTGTTTAAGAGATGTATTATTACCCTGTCACATCCAGTCTGTGTTTTTGTTACTTGTTCGCTTGCCTTTTATCGATTTGACGAATTAAGCCCTTTTCAACGGATTTTTATAGTTTGTGATCATTGTGAAAAGGTGACCTATAATTGTAAACTTCTGTGGCATTTTGTCTCTGATGAAGAGTAGTCTCATTTGCAGTTATACCACATCTTGCTATATTTATATTTAATGTCATACTCGGGACATCAACTTGACATGACACATGCTGTTTATTAATATTAATTAATATATGGACCTGTTACCTTATATTGACACTCGGACTTCGTATATATATATATTCCCACCGGTATATCAAACCAAATTAATTGCTTCATTTGCAGGCTTTTGCATGTAATTGTTAAAGGTTTCATGAAGTTAATTCCATTGGGGATACGGGAAAATCTTAAGGTGTAATACCACCATTGATTTCCCCCTATTAGTCTTTGTTAAATTTGCACTTTTCAAAAAATTGTGCAGAATTTATCTTTTTTTCAAATAAAGAAATACTTGGCATGAGCAAAGTTTTATCCTGTCCAGTACTATAGAAAAAATTTCACATAACATTTCATTGCATATAAGAAAATAACCATCACTGGAAGTTAACCAATCAAATTTTCCCTTTTTTTTTAACCTGTGTACAAGCTTTAGTTTTAGTTGTTATTGGATATTAGCTAGCTGACAATAGCAGTGAGTACTCTTAGATCTGTACTTTATGTCATTTGTTTAAGAGATGTATTATTACCCTGTCACATCCAGTCTGTGTTTTTGTTACTTGTTCGCTCGCCTTTTATCGATTTGACGAATTAAGCCCTTTTCAACGGATTTTTATAGTTTGTGATCATTGTGAAAAGGTGACCTATAATTGTAAACTTCTGTGGCATTTTGTCTCTGATGAAGAGTAGTCTCATTTGCAGTTATACCACATCTTGCTATATTTATATTTAATGTCATACTCGGGACATCAACTTGACATGACACATGCTGTTTATGTGGTACTGATGTATATATGTTACAGTGAATTTGTATAATCAGGGATTATGTAGAATCCCTGATTTTTCAGGCATTATGTAGAATCCCTGATTTTTCAGGCATTATGTAGAATCACTAAAATCATTAGTGATTATATATAATCCCTGAAAATGACCAGTGATTTTACATAATCACTGAACATTTTATTAATTATTCTACAAATTCCCTGAAATGATTTTAGGGATTATCAATAATTCAAAGATCCTTTGTTTGATAAAAATTAAATATAGACAAATTATCATTTGCTTTTTTCTTATTCCTTGAAAGTTTAAGTGAATAGAAAGTCCAGATTTAAATTGTTTAAAGGCTCCTACCATCTCTTATATTTCATACAGATTACACTCTGTACATCGTTAAACATTAACATAGGATGGGGGCTGTTGGGGATGGATCTAGAAAATAATAAATTTAAAATATCTGACGAAAAAATGAATTTTGTAAATTTCAAAAGCAATAAAAAACTCGATATACAGAAATAAAAGTACTAGTTATCATATACATATTTCCACAATTGGCGTCACATTAGTATACTAATGTTTTGATCATATTTGGGACTTGTTGTTGTTAAACCTATTGTACGTTAGCCATGGCGTTGTCACTTTATTTTCGATTTTTGAGTTTGAATGTCCTTCTTCAAGCAAAGAATTAAATTCACGTAGACAAAATTGGTATCACATCGTCATCGTCGTTGTCAGTGTCATCCGAAGACATATGGTTTCCGGACATTCAATAACTTTAGTATAAATTAAGAGAAATCTATGAAATTTAAACACAAGGTATATAACCACAAAAGGAAAGTTGGGATTGATTTTGGGGGTTATGGTCACAACAGTTTGAGAATTAGGGGCAAAAAAGAGGCCCAAATAAGCATTTTTCTAGTTTCCAGACAATAACTTGTGAAATGGTGTATGGATCTCTCTAAAATTGTACTACAAGGTACCATACTACAAAGGAAAGACTGGGATTGAGTTTGATGGTTATTGCTCCAAATGGGGATTAAAAAAGTTTGAAAGGGGGGTCCAATTTTTTTTAAGGGGTTCATATTTGTTTTCAAAATTTTTCAAATTTCAAGTTTCAGGAAGAAATCATCAATTGCACAGTATTGCGCATTAGATTTGTAAAATCTTTGACCACATTTATTTTGTGTCATAAACCTATATTATGTTAAAAAATTTGATCACAATCCAAATTCAGATAGTATCAAGCTTGAATATTGTGTCCAAATTTGCCCCCAGAGTGTATGTTATTTGTGGTAGAACAAATGGTGAAGAAGGTTATGGAACATCTGTTTTGTGTATTTTGTGTTCCAATGAACACGCAATTCTAAATGAGAGAACTTGCTCAACTAAGGCATAGAAAACATACAGAACGAATGATCTGTTATGATTTTAATCTATTTTTACATGATTTCCAAAACCAAAGTAGAATAAAGTTTATTTTGTGTCATAAACCTATATTATGTTAAAAAATTTGATCACAATCCAAATTCAGATAGTATCAAGCTTGAATATTGTGTCCAAATTTGCCCCCAGAGTGTATGTTATTTGTGGTAGAACAAATGGTGAAGAAGGTTATGGAACATCTGTTTTGTGTATTTTGTGTTCCAATGAACACGAAATTCTAAATGAGAGAACTTGCTCAACTAAGGCATAGAAAACATACAGAACGAATGATCTGTTATGATTTTAATCTATTTTTACATGATTTCCAAAACCAAAGTAGAATAAAGTGAGCGACACTGGCTGTTGGGGGCCTCTAGTTTTGGTATCTTAGATGTTTGTACGTAAAATTTTATTTCTCTTAGACGTGTAGTAAAATTTGATTCAATATATGAAGGACAAGGTTTTTCAAAATGTGGATGTTGTGGTAAAAGCAGATGTGCCAGGATCAAATAGATGTGCCTGCAAAAAAGCAGGGCAAACGTGCAATAGTCGATGTCACCCAAATTTAGTTTGTAAAAATAGATGATTGTCTTTGAAATATTGTTATTAACATTTTAATATAATTTGTGCTTAATATTTAAGTTTATTGTTCCTAACATTTTAATATGTTGTGCCTAAAATTTCAATGTATTGAGGGTATCATTTTAATATATTGTGCTTAAATGTATTGAGGTTATCATTTTAATATATTGTGCTTAACATTTTACAGTTTATGTTTATAATGATGTTTTAATATGATTATTTAAGAATTAATGATTTAACTTTTATTCATTTTCTATAAAATAAAAATTATTTATCATTTCAGTTATTATGTATAATCCCTGACATTTTTTCTAGTGATTATACCTAATCCCTGAAAATTTTAGTGATTATATATAATCCCTAAACTGACCAGTGATTCTACATAATCCCTGAAAATTTTAGGGATTCTACATAATCACTGATTATACAAATTCACTGTAACATATATACATATTACATATGGTGTAGCATTCTCCTGTTTTCATTGGATATTACGATCATGTGTTTCAAATAAAATGTCATGTATCTGAAGCCTTGTTTCTATTTGTAATTATATTGACGCTATGTTTCTATTCATACGTATATTGACGGTCAATATTAAAAATCAGTGACGTAACACATAACAATCATTGTGGAAGCGCCGCAGAGTACGAAAAGAAAATTTGCAAGTAGATTGAAATTCGTTCCTTTTGCATTCTTTGTTGGGTTTTTCTTTTCAATAAAACAGGTTAATCTTATTTATTAAAATATTTTCAATAGCATGTTAAAAATCTTGCAAAAAAATTACACAGAAAGAACATTGAATTCCATTTTTCTAATACATTATTTATATATGTTATATATAAATTAAGGACTTTCACTCAGTCAATACGTTATATATGGACCTGTTACCTTATATTGACACTCGGACTTCGTATATATATATATTCCCACCGGTATATCAAACCAAATTAATTGCTTCATTTGCAGGCTTTTGCATGTAATTGTTAAAGGTTTCATGAAGTTAATTCCATTGGGGATACGGGAAAATCTTAAGGTGTAATACCACCATTGATTTCCCCCTATTAGTCTTTGTTAAATTTGCACTTTTCAAAAAATTGTGCAGAATTTATCTTTTTTTCAAATAAAGAAATACTTGGCATGAGCAAAGTTTTATCCTGTCCAGTACTATAGAAAAAATTTCACATAACATTTCATTGCATATAAGAAAATAACCATCACTGGAAGTTAACCAATCAAATTTTCCCTTTTTTTTTAACCTGTGTACAAGCTTTAGTAACTCAAGTTTCCAAAATATTCTATAGAAACCCCAAATAAAAAAATAATGGTGCTTTGAAATACCCAAGATATATGTTTATGACCCAGACATGTTTTACTGCAATGAAATGTAGGATCAATTACCTACAACTGTCAAATTCAAAGGAATATTTTTTTTCGACCTATTTTCATATGCAACCGGATGTGACGTACTATGACTTGATGGTATTACACCTGAAGAAGACTTTTTTATGAAATAAACTGAATGTGACTTTTTTCCTTTGTAATACTGGTTATTTCAAGCATTCCTGTCAAGTTTTGTCATAATCAGTTCAATTGTTTGAGAAGAATCTAGTTTAATGTAAGACGACATCTACAGCGATTCGAGCAAAATTTCTTCGAAAAATCCAAACCAGGCCGCATCATGATAGAATATAGTGTGGACCAATAAATGATCAAATATTTATCTCATCTGCCTACAAACAGTTGAATATGATACAAAAGATGACTTAAGGATGATAAATACTACTAATGGACCTCTTTGTCTTCCTTATAAGGTCTCTTTTGGTCCATTTATCCCTCTCATTTCCTCAAAATATCTACTTTTTAGGCCAATAAATAAATATTTTGGGGTAACTTTCACTCATTTATGATAGAAATGTTATAATAAATGATTAACTGAAGTATTCGAGCTGAATGAACTATTCGTATAAAAGTTTACTGTCTCCAAGGAGTTTTCAATAAGTCCTTACGTAAAACTTTAATTTACGCCGCGTTCCAGAGAGGGACATAAAAAGCTTCTCTTTTGGTGAATAATTTGTTGTTACTGCTTTAAAAATAATTTCATTTACTTAAAACTATATATTTATTAAAGTTTTTCTTAGGAAAAATTTTCTAGTATAGCAGAATATAAGAAATAAGGAGAAAAAGCTCCCCAAAACTCTAAGTATGGCTTGTTCTGTCAACTCATATTCATGGTAAAGTCCTATTTCAAGGAAATTTTCTCATTAAATGTGTTTTGGAGACTCAATCCACTCAGAAAATTTCATTATTTGTAATATTTCACTTAAATAGCAAGAAATTATAACACGTGAGAGTACTCACAAGGTCAAAGGTGCATGTACAGCTTCCCATATTAGGTGTAATACCACAATTGATTTTCCCCTATTAGTCTTTGTTAAATTTGCACTTTTCAAAAAAATTGTGCAGAATTTATCTTTTTTTCAAATAAAGAAATACTTGGCATGAGCAAAGTTTTATCCTGTCCAGTACTATAGAAAAAATTTCACTTAACATTTCATTGCATATACGAAAATAACCATCACTGGAAGTTAACCAATCAAATTTTCCCCCTTTTTTTAACCTGTGTACAAGCTTTAGTAACCATGTAACCTCAAGTTTCCAAAATATTCTATAGAAACCCCAAATAAAAAAATAATGGTGCTTTGAAATACCCAAGATATATGTTTATGACCCAGAAATGTTTTACTGCAATGAAATGTAGGATCAATTACCTACAACTGTCAAATTCAAAGGAATATTTTTTTTCGACCTATTTTCGTATGCAACCGGATGTGACGTACTATGATTTGGTGGTATTACACCTAAAAAAATTAAATACACAAATTTCATATACTTTATTACTTCAATCACAGAAAGTAATGTGGTTGATATCTACCAGTAGGAATTTATGCTAGAGACTGCATTGGTTGGAACCAAGGGCGGCAAAGCAGCTTCATACATGAGCAACATTGTGGCAATCTTACATATCTTCGGACCAAACCAGACCTTGGACACCAGATATAATAAACATATGTCTTATATGTAGTGTGTCTGCACGCTGTGATCCACGGATAAAATGCATAGACTCCTGAGCAACTCCTATTTCTAAAAAAAAAAAAAAAAAAAACATATGATACATACTAATTTATGTATGTCAAAAATATCATTTGATGTCTCGTGCTTGATCAAATTAAAAGAAAAAGATCTTACAACTTTGAAATTGTGTTGAAATATGCATTTGAACCATGACAGGTATATATGAATAGTATGATAAAGAACAATTAACCATTGTGTTTCTTGTTTTTTTAATTGTAACGTGAATGTTTTAGCAGTTTTATTTTTACTTAACGTTAGGTTCATTTGCAATGCGTAAAAAGAATCTGCGTACCATGACTGGACCACCGCCGGTTTTTGATTGAGTTTGCGTTGCTCAATCTAAAGTTTTCCATGATGTTTTTTTTGTCTTTCGATCGTTTTTTTCCATTTTTTTTACTCTTTGTTGTCAGTTTGTCTTCGACCTATGAGTATTTATATCCCTTTTGTATCTTCTGCCTCTCTAAGATTTACATATTGTGAAGCACATTTGTTTTGGTTATTATTCAGATAATTCTGTGTGTAAAATAAGTTTATTTTTACAACCAAATCGTCTATTTATTATTTATTACAAAAATTAAACAATTTACATTTTGTAATATATACTACTTACATACAGGCAGTTCGTTTACAACGTAAATTATGCCACGTAGGTAACACCCAGCATGTTTGTCTATTATACATAATGGCTTTCGGAAAGTAATAGTACTTAGTATATGATGGGCACGTATCTCTCCAGAAAAATATTGGTTTAATTGAAACAGATTTTGCAACAGGTTTAACATCAGGAGATCTGAAAAATTTATATACACATGTATTTGTGATAATTTAAAACATTCACAGTGGCATAATAAGCTAAAAGTATTATTTTGTTAGTACTGTAGTATTCCATATATTTGATGTTAGAATATATAATGCGACAATAAGTACTACTTGAGAGATTGAAATGTGCGATCTACACAGTAAAAAAAGACCAAATTAGGGATTAAATAAAAAAATGATGTTTGTTTTCTCAAGCGATTCTCACTTACGTCATCTCAAAAACAATGCATGAACAAGATATGTTAGATACGTTTAATGGACAGGCACATATACGGACCTAATACACGATGTTCCTCGATCATTTTGAAATTTCAATCGCGGACTTTATATTGTTATTCACAACATATACTTGTTTTCAGTTATTTACTGTAACTTTTTTAAGTTTCCAGTCCGTAAGCCGCCGTATAAAAAAGGATTATCATATTATGATTCAAAGTGACTATTCTAAAAAGAAGAAATATTATATATCGTTAATAAAAACGATCTATTTAATAACATGAGTATCTTAAAATAATATAATTGTGTAGATGATTTTAAGATATAATTCCGAAACAGTTTTGCATGACTATTTTTTAAAAGTACCTAATTCTGTATCGCTCACAACAACTATTTCCTAAATCTATTGCCTTTTGTAGCTGAATTTTGGTTGTGCTGGCTAATTTACCAATAGCTCTTTTAATAGCAGTGCTGGAAATATATATGAAGAGAGGTATTAGTTAAAACTATATTGAATGAAATAATGAAATATTATAAAGTTTAGTGTTTTCCTATACTTTTATAAAGCGTTGATTGTTTTATGCACGCTTTGTTAATTCATCACTGAGATTTAAACAAGCGGCGATAAAGATTCAAAACACTATTTGTTCCTGCTATTTTTTCAATTCCCCTTCTCCGGAGAGGTCTTGTCATATCTTAGTATTATATTTTACTTAGAATATAAGCTGCTAATGTGAGATATGTGATCGTGATCGTTCTATCCCATTCTGTCCTGTTGTAATATTTCTCTTTTGTCTCCTGGATTTGTTGTTGTTTGGGTACTGTTCAACTACGTGCACTCCTAATCTCTTTTTATACGTATGAATGAAAGACTCAAACTTTATTCAATTTGAAACAACTGATTAAGTTTTCCTAGCGTTTTGCTTCAAATGGGCTATTTATCAAGCAATGAGATGATGTTTAAAGTTTAATTTTAAATAGGTTTAAATTGTCTTGTAATATATATCTTCTGCTCAACGCATACCGCTAAAGTATTATATTTCTCAGTTGATCCTGTATTTAAGACATGTTTCAGGTATTTATTTATTAAGGTTTGCATTTTACAAAGAAGCTATTGAATCTAGGATCCTTAACTGTTAAATTGAAGTATTATGTTTTGACATTTTAAGTCCAACAATATATATTCAGTTGATTGATAAAGAATATCTGATGAATCTAGGATCTTTAAATGTAAAGTTGAAGTACATGCTTTGACATTTTATGGCCAACACTATAAATTTAGATGATTGATATAGAATATCCGTGTCGATCACAGATGATCACGGATACAGCAAATTCGTCGGAGTACAAATCCCGTCCCTTCTTCACTATAACATTATTCGCATGAGACTTAGTTTTAACTTATTACGAAAACGAAGACGGATCATACGCGTGGAGCAGGAAATGATTCCCTTGCCTGGAGCACCTGAACCTACTACTGTTGTTGGTAAGTTAATATCTGCGAAGTGTTTTATGAGCTATTAAGGTTAGTTTTTCGTATAGTTCTATATTGACAGGATTTGGTAAGCCATATACAGAATGTGATGTTTGTTAGCATTTATCCCTATCTCTATCTTTGGACTGATATGTTAATTTCTTTTGTCAAGCAAAATTGTTCCTAATTTTAATGACATAAATAAACGATATGAATTAATAAGTATGACTAGTTGCAGTGGCGGATCCAAAACTTTTTGCTTTTTGTAAAGAGGGGGGTGGGGGTGTGTCCGCTCCAATAATCATGCTTCAGTGATTCCCTATATAATCTACCAAATTTTTCCCACAAAAAAGGGGGGGGGGCAGCCTCTGAGTTGTAAGTAAATTATTATATGATACCAAATATTAATGCATAGTTATTTCTTTAATGAAGTATTTTTTTTAAAACGGAAAGTTATTTCTTTAATGAAGAACATTTTTCAGGGTAAGTGCTACGGCTTTGACTTTTGTTTTGTTTGTTAAGATTGTGTTGCATATATCTATTAATTTAACAATTGGCCGAGATTATTCCACTCTATCGACAGATTGGGATCTTTATATATGATTTTTACTAGTCAGAATATACGTACGTTGGATATATGCCTGAATGTCTTACTTCAACCAATTCTGGTATATGAATTTCTCTTGGTTGGTAGCAATTCTGATTATGAATAGGGAAAGGTTTTTGAATATCTGCGGCGTAGACACCAATTATCACAAAGCATAATGTGACGTACAGCCTCTAAAGAAGTTAGAACAATGATAATTATTTAAACAGATAAAATATGTGCATGTTATTGATTTTATAAAAAAAATATAACTAAAAGTGTTTCCGGGTAGTTTAATTGGAGTAGGGTTTTTAGACTTTCAGCAATTATACATTATGTTTCATGTTTGTTAACCATATACAACAATAAGAGATATTGGGAAACGGTTTGATATTTCTATATTTTAATTTTGATGAGATTTGCATTATTGTCTATGTGCTGACAGTGGAACATCTAATGATTGAAAATTTATTTCCTGTTTTTTTTCTTTGTGAGATGGTGGAACAATGAAACTATTTACTGTTTCCTTTTCGAACATAAAAGTAGTTTTCTAAAAACATCTGCGGTAATGTAGATTTCAGCTTGAATTGAAATATATGCATATGCATAAAATCATTGTTTAAACATTTTGAAATTTTTGAAATGTTTAATGAGTTCTGAATATAATAAGTGAAAGAATATTATGAAATAAGACTTACCATTTTTGCGACCAGGACTTCCAAGTGTATAAAGTAACTAATAAAGAAATAACCTGAAAAAAACTTACACAGTTTTAAACCCGTTTTAAAATATTTGACTATTTATCTTGACACCTAATCGAATATGGGAAACATTAAACAGAAAAAGTAGGGCTTAAAAGTTAAAAGTTTAAAGTAAAATATCGAAAATACCGAACTCCAACGAAAATTCAAAACGGAAAGTCATTTATCAAATGGCAAAATCAAAAGCTCAAACTCATCAAACGAATGGAAAACATCTGTCATATATCTGCCTTGGTACAGGCATTTCATTATGTAGAAAATGGTGGATTAAACCTGGTTTTATAGCTAGCTAAACCTCTCACTTGTATGGTAGTCATATAGAATTCCATTAAGTGGGACTTGGTCTTCATATTGGCAAATCTTTTAAGTGATCAATTCAGGTTCAATTCCTACGAGCATCCAAATGTTTGTCAAACATCTTTTCTCAGGTTTATATAAAAAGTTCAACTTTAATTTTCCCTGGTATTTTAATCAATTCTTCGTTAATTATCTGTTATCAGAATATAATAAATTGTGACTTTACTTTAACTTAAAATGGCTTAAAATATTGTAGGGTAGAAGTAACAAAATAATTATCAACAAATTAAAAAAGAAAAAATCCAACAAAAGCAGTAGTTTTAAAACAGTTTTCAAAGTCAGGGAAACTGGCATTTTGAAATGTGATTTTTAGTTGACTTTGTTGTTATGTTGTCTCAATGGTATTTAATTCACTCACTATTGCCTTAATTCATAAGTGGAAAAAAAATACAGTTGTAAAAATACTTAAAAAAAAAAAAAAAAAAAAAAAAAAACCCACTTTTGATAATTTAAATAATTTCATAACAACAATCGAGAGCTAAATGACCAAAACGAAAGTGGTTTCGTTTTTTTTTCGCTGAGTTAATATTTTGCAATTTTCAGGTCCAAATCAGTTCGCGAAGTTTTATTTTCGTGTTCTTCGAATATTAAATTTACGCGAAGGAATGTATTTGGGACACTTAAATAAACGCGTAATAAGCAAAAAATAACCACTGCAGAAAATTCAATTTTACATTATTTTCATATATAAAAATAAAGAAGATATGAATAACCAATAATTCATTTGAATCTTTAATCTTATCTATATAAAAAAATATATATTTTTAAAGCTAAATGTGATGTAATTATTCGAATATAAAGGCTAATGACGTGGCAGTTTATTTTATTTTTTTAGCCAACCGCGTTTGTATAATGTTGAAAACACATAATGTTGAAAACACGCTCATTGTCGAAATGCGCATCACGTGCAGTTATATTGGACAGTTGATGTTAGTATAGCTAACATTTAAATTAATCATTTATTTTGGTGTTCCTTTTAGCTGTCAATAAGTCATTCATAATTCCTAAAATGAATTAAATCGTTATTATAAAGATAAAAGCCTTAAAGATGCATATGTTTAAAATTTAACAAACAATAAAAGTTTACAAACCTTTATCGAAATTTAAATGTCTGTCTTTCTATGTTCCTCTTCTCTAAATAATTAATTAAAATAATTACCATATATATATATATATATACATACATGCTCTGCGTGGTATGATATTTAAGCTGTTACATCTTGTTTTGAACAAAAAATTTGTCAGCACATTTGTTTTGAACATATTTGTCAGCAATTCGATTATAATGTTCTTATTGACATTAACCATTGAAGCTGAAGTTTAAAAACTTTATGTGTATCATCAATGTCTACCTTTCTTGAATACAAAAACAAAAAGAAAGTTATCTTTAAAATTTACCAGTCAAAAGAAGACAGCTCAATAGTCATTAAAAAGACGAAAAGTCAAACAACAGTACACTGAGCATTAAACAGACAAGATAGTTTTATTAGTTGCTATTGGCTTTGAGCTAGCTTTCAGTATTTAATGCGAGTATTCTCTGATCTGTAATTTGTTTGTATCGATCTGATGAGATAAGTCCTTTTCAACTGTTTTGTATAGTTTGCTCCTTTGTTGTACTTTTACACCACTGTCCCAGGTTAGTTGCCAGCAACCGTGTTTAACCTCGCCACATTCTGTATGTGCCTGTCCCATGTCAGAAGCCTATTATTCAGTGGTTGTCGTTTGTTTCTGTATTTTATGTAGGATAAAGGAGTTCTTTCGGGAAATAACAGATAAAAAGTTAAGATATTTTTTTTGAAAAGGCAATCTCCTAATAATACGTAAATAATGTATGATTAATGTTAAATTGTTAGTCTGGACTTCTTTAGTAGGATTTATGGTATCTTTCTTGAATCAATCGAGTAGTCCATTTACCAAAAGTTTATCCATCAACAATACAAATATCGAAAATATTATTCAGCATATTATAAACATTTTTTTTTAACAAATTCGCATACATTATTTATTTTCAAAAATAATTTGATTTATCATTAGTGCGCACTATACAATATTTCAGTGAAATTGTGATTTTTGCTTGAAGCATTCTTTTTTTTTTTATTATTGAGATAAAGACTAGGGAAAATATATGCCAATTTGGTATATAAACAAGACCATGTATGTTGTATGTAGCTCTTACAACAGGATGACATGTTACTCAAAATGTGTATAGTCTAAGGATTGCTGTAACAGGAATTTTATAAATTTGGACAGTTACTCTGTCCATTTCATATGCACTTAGATTTGAAAACTGATTTTACTTTGTTAAGATGAAGAATCAAACCCTTTCCTTAAAGAAACACTTAATAATTACGCCTGTAACAGTTGCAATTATTATTCTGGGTTTCTGTTTAAATGTTACCAAACATGCATGTAAGGGAAATCTATATTAATATTTCAGCATGTCTTAATAATTGTAAACGTTCGTTAACTTGACGATTTCTTCTTTAATAGTTTAATTTTTGTACTCATATTAATAGATGTAATAAAAATAAGAAAATGCTTCCTTGTTATGTTTTCCTTCATACAAGATGTCATCTAAATTTCATACTTTTAAGACATGAATGTAAAAATATTGACAAAATGTATTCGAATAATGTGTCTTCGTGTTTTGTTAATCAGTTCCAATGAAGACAAACATTTGATATTCTAATAGTACCTTGTCTGCAAAGGTAAGCTATATGTATTGTTAATACTTTTTTCTGAAGATGATATAATTTAAACGTTTTAACATGAAAGTTTGTATCTAAAGTGAGCTTAACACTGACATTGACAGAAGACATTCATTTACGAATACTGCAAACCAAACTAGTTTTAGCGACACTTTATTTCGCTTTTATCCTTTTTGGCCGTCTTTACCGCTATTATATTCGCGATTCTTTTATTTTCTTGATTTATAGAAGTCAAGATTCAAGTTTTATATATTCGCGACGATTGTATTCGCGTAATGTTTGTACTTGCGAAAGTCCCGACAATAAATCGTTTGTAAAAATTAGTTGGTTTCCGGTATATAGTGATGGGATACGGATTCAAATGTAAAAACATATCCATAGATCAATAAACGAAGATGTGAACAATTGAAAGTCACTGTACGACAATAATCAATGAACAAAATGCATGCAGTCTAGTTAGCAGTTGAGCATAACGTGTCTGAATAAACAATTAAAATCTTTCAAAGACAGAACAACAATGGCTTGATTTATAGTACAACAATAACCGAAAAACAAGTGTGGTAGACAGCAACAAACGACAACCACTGTATTGCAGGTTGAACTTGGACCGGCATATACACTTATTGCGGACCTGTTTTTGTATTGTTATGAGTTACAATTTATGACTTAAATCAGCAAAGACCCATCGAAACAACATCTGATACAAGAATTTAACAATACTTTTAGATATTTGGATGAAATATTGGCTCTCAATAATGACGACTTCAGTATGTATACTAAAGAAATGTATCATGTTGAACTTACTTTAAATAAAGCTAATACTAACAATGACCACTGTCCTTTCCTCGATCTTGATATCTATATCATTAACGGGAAGCTTAATACAAAAATTTATGATAAAAGAGATGATTTTTCATTTCCTATCGTTAATTATCCATTTTTAGATGGTGACGTTCCCTTGTCATCATCTTATGGTGTTTATATATCTCAACTTGTACGATTCGCTCGTGTATGTAACAACGTATAAGATTTTAGGAGAGAAATTTATGTATTGCTGAAAAATTATTACACAAGGGTTTTCGATATCATAAACTAGTCAAAACATTTACTAATTTTATCATCGGTATAAGGACACCATTCGTAAATATAACTCAACATGCAGACATCTTATACGTTCGGGTATTTCACATCCAATCTTTTATGGTAATATTCTTTACAAAACACAAAAATGTCAGTATTCACCTCAAAAGCTAAAAAAACCTTTAAACAGACTTTTTAAGAAGGGATATAGTTACGATACTGTTGTCAGGTCATTAAAGATTGCATATTTTGGCTTTAATATTGATTCACTTATAGGGTCTTTGCATCGGAATTAAACATATTTATTCTAAAACCAGTTGTTGGCATGACACCGGTTATGTTCTTCTCATATATTTTATGATGGTATAATACTAAACCCCTAACAGGAGGGATTGTGCCTGATATTCATATGATGAAGACATAATCTTTCAATCAGTTTAATTGAGGTCTGGAGCTGGCATGTTAGTAACTGCTAGTAGTCTGTTGTTATTTATGTATTATTGTCATTTTGTTTATTTTCTTTTGTTTCCAATTCTGACATCGGACTCGGACTTCTCTTAAACTGAGTTTTACTGTGCGTACTGTTGTACGTTTTTTTTTCTACATTGGCTAGAGGTATAGGGGGAGGGTTGAGATATCAAAAAACATGTTTAACCCCGCCGCTTTTTTGCGCCTGTCCCAAGTCAGGAGCCTCTGGCCTTTGTTAGTCTTGTATCATTTTTTAATTTTAGTATCTTGTGTATAATTTGGAGTTTAGTATGACGTCCATTATCACTGAACTAGTATACATATTTGTTTAGGGGCCAGCTGAAGGACGCCTCCGGGTGCGGGAGTTTCTCGCTGCATTGAAGACCCATTGGTGGCCTTCGGCTGTTGTCTGGACAGTGGTGTAAAAACACAACATAAAACCCCCGAATGTGACCTACCGAACTAGACTTATCACCGAGATTCTACTAACACGAGCACCAAGACGGTTGCCACTTGTGAAGCAGGATCTGCTTACCCTTCCGGAGCACCTGAGATCACCCCCAGTTTTTGGTGGGATTCGAGTTACTCAGTCTTTGGTTTTCTATGTTGTGTTTTGTGTATTGTTGTTTGTCTGTTTGACTTTTTCGTTTTGCGCCATGGCCGTGTCAGTTTATTTTCGACTTATAAGTTTGAACGTTCCTTTTGTATCATTCGCCTCTCTTATAAAACCAACTGTACAAATCAGTTGGAAAAGATTGACTTATCAAATAGGTATTTAGCAGAAAAGCTACTAATAAAAAGACAAAAGAGTACTCGCAGTTACAAAAACAGTTACAAAAGCTAGCTGAAAGTCAATTTCAAGCAATTAATATTTTGTTCCAGACTTAGATATCCTTCAATACTCATCCAACTAATTCAATGTTAAAAAAGAGGTGTATAAAACAAAATATGATAAATGCTGTTCAATTGACATGTTTCAACAGAATAATAAGATATATAAGAAATAGACTACTGTATTACACTAACCAACAAAACAATCGAACATCTTGGAGGTCACAATATGGTGAAAGAAAGATAGTCTATAAAAAGTAACAGATCTAGATTTTTTCATTGAATAAAAATAAAAACTATATGCACAATTCATAAACGTTCTCAATGGATTTTTCTTCATTACTTAATTCAGAAAATTAGACTAAAATAATAAAAAGATCTCCATTGAACAATTGTTTGTGAAAAGTAAGATCAAAATAACTCTGATAAGTGATAGTTGATATCTAATATATAATGATTTTTCAAATGAGATTACTTAAATACACATATTTATAAAAATATTGATTACACTGTTTGTTTTCAATCCGTGCGTTCTTATTTTGAAAAAAATAGAAGGTTCGCCTGTTTGCTCTTTACAATGTATCTACTATTTTTCATATTTTTCTCTGGAAAAAAAATTACAGTACTTTAAAAACCAACGTCAATTTTGCACTGTTCTTGACCAGGCTGTATACAATCTATTCTATATCTAGTAAACCAAATTTGATCTGAAACGGCCATTTTGATCTGAACAGCTCTTAAAAACTGAACAATGAATTATTTCGTCAGTCTTTGAGTCAATTTTCAGACTTATCCACTGCTGTAAATTCAGTACTGTTCAGACATTTCTCTTGCAGTCAATTAAGATCTGTTTTGTCTATGTTCAGACTGTTCAGTAGCTGCTATTCAACTGTACACATCAACATCATACTGAAATGCTACTAAACAGTACTGCATTGGCTTTAAGCGAATTGTCTGAACAGTACTGAATTTACCGCAGTCCATAAGTCAAAAAATTGACTGAAAAACTGAGTTAGACTGCATAATTAATTGTTTAGACTTTTCAAATCCAGTTAAGATCAAAATGACCATTTCAGACTAACATCATTTACTAGTGAGCTAGAGTAAGCTGGCAATTAGACATAACACATTGACTGTTCATAAATGATGTGATGATGGATTAAACCACGCCTGTAACTGTATGTGCCTATTAGAATAAGATGTGATAATAACTCGTAATTTAAAATAAGGGTCATACTGGATAAATGTTTGGCGGAGCTTAGGAATAGTGATGTAGAGTAGCGTTCCATTTGTTAAATGCTGGGAAAGAAACTGGACTATGACAATCATAATGATTTGATGAGATTTTTGGACCTTACGATTTGTCTATTTATATATTAGTTTGTATATGAATGTTCGTCAATGAGTCTTAAATTTGTCTTCAACATTATAATAATGTCAATCCAATTTCACTAATGTAAATCGTCGCGATTCTAAGTAAAGTTGTGAAGACATATGATAATCTTTTCAAAGAATCTGCCCCAAAAAAGAAATCCCTGAGTGAAAGACGTTTAGATACACTAAAGGATAATCACTAATGTGCGACGGATACATGAGTATGCTGTTTGGTTATTTATTGTTAAAGATCGCAATCACATTCTATTGTCTTGAACAGTGGAATGATAGAAAAAAAAAATAATAATAAAAAAAAAAAAATAGCCAAATCCATTAACAGTAAACTGCTTGTGACTATCTAAGGTAACTGTCAATCATGTAATTCATAATGAAACAGTTTCAATATTGTTGTTTACAACACAAATTTATGTTGATAAAGGCTTTGGTATCAACGTTTTTTTTTTGTCATGGAGGTTACAATATGTAAGGTCTTTTAGGGCCTTGACAAATGTCGCAGCATATGCATTCCTATTCTATTAAGTATTTTTTAAAATTTTTATATTGACTTCACAGTTAAAATCCTTTTGGAAAAAAACAATATACGTTTTTTTTTCACGTATAAGTCATCGTTTGCCGGCGTAATTCGTGCTGAAAAGCCCCAGGAAACGTTTACCCTGGCGACACAATCAGTCTTATATCTTCACGCGATACTCCGGATTTTTGTTTTTGTTTGATTTGTATCTAGTTAATGTACAAAGGAGAGTGGAACATCGGTAAGTTATAACGTTCACGGTACCAATTTTAGTGCACCAGACGCGCATTTCGACAATGACAATAAATGTGTCTCCAGTGACGGGTGAGGCCAAACTATAGAAAATCAAAAACTTCATTCAAACGTTGAAGAGCTGATAAAACCAAAAGGGATCAAATAGGTAAAGCTAAGGAATCAGAGCTATGCATGAGGTAGATACATTTTTTTTAATTTAAAGTAAAGTTTAAACGGTAAATTTGAATTAAAGAAATATTCGTATGTTCATGCCAGTACCGAAGTACTGTTGCCACAAATGTAATACTCGACATATTAAAACATAATTAGAAAGTACCGTTTTTCATTATGTTGAGTAGTGCCTACTCAATTCCAAGCCTTAAGCTTACCATGTTGTAGACAGTGTTTAAAATGTATAATCATTTCACGATAAGGACGTCTGGACTTTTGACAATAGCACAACATTTCTTACGTATCACACTAAAAAGGCACACATATAATACATTTGTAAGGACAATGGAATATGATTCGAATGGGATTATCTTCTGTTTACCTAATAAGTCTCAATTAAAAGATATTCAAAGTTTCGCCTCTAATTACAAATGTACTATACGTATGCCTGATAGGTCCGTTACATATATAATGTATGGTTAATGTCAAATTGTAAATCTGGACTTCTTTATTAAGATATATGGTATATTTCTTCTTAAACTTTATGATTACTCCAAATTAGAATAATGTAGAAATTGAATTATTGGTTAATCTATTTGTTTCCATTAACTTCACAAACATCGAAGATATAATTCAGCAAACTGCCTTTCAAGATAGTTTTGATCAGTTTAACATTTTTGAAAAAAAATGCATGCAATATCTATTTTCCAAATAATTTTAATTAATATTAGTACGTCAATATACAAAACACTTTCAGTGATATTGTCAATTTGGCTTGAAGCATCCTCCCTTTTCATATTTGAGAAGAAGACTGTGACCAATTTGCCATATATCATGATTATTGACAATTCAAAGAGTTACAGTTTCATAAGTGTTGTTGATAACTTTTACAACAAAATGACATGTTGAATGTTTAAAAATGTGTATAGTCTTAGGAATGCTGTAACAGGAATTTCATGAAGTTCGACAGATCCTCGGTTCGTTTTAATTGCTGTCAGATTTGAAAACTGATCTTACTCTCTTATTAGGTAAAGAATCAAACCCTAATAGAAACAATTAACAATTACACGGTAGATCATATACGATTACAGCTATCACATCAATATCACAACTATTTAAGCAATTACAATTAATGATTTTGTGCATACAAATATGTTTGTAAATTTGTACCAGTTTTGTTATGTGTGTGTATAAAATACAAAAGTACCACAACATAAATCAGTACTCGAATTAAAGAATTTTAAACAGCATTTGAATAAAACACACAGAGTAATAGTTTTTGGAGGATTTCATTTGTGCTGATTTTTTTTTATATAAAAATGAAAACAACAGGTTATTAACTTCATGCGTCCGAAGCGCTTTTCTGGATTTACCTTCATCAGGAACGCTCACAGCCGAATATTTGAAAGCCAAGGATGTATAAGAACCGAAACAGTTGAAGAGCTATATAACCAAAAAGGACCTAAAAAAATTGCCAAATCCATCTAAGATCAACTTTGCCTGAGGGAGTTGTACACTTAGTTTCTATATAATTTCAAAATTTATAAACGCACAGTTTTAGAAAGGTTTGTTATAAATCCATGTCGTACCGAAGTACTGAGCTGATGATAATATAAAAATAAAATAAAGCCTTAAATACCATTGTTAACAAACGGATATTTGTCTTTGTAATTTCTTCTAATTAAAAATTTTTGTCTTTGTAATTTCTTCTAATTAAAAATTTCTTCTAATTAAAAATTTTTCGTTTACCAAAAACGAAAAAAAAAATGATATTACATGAAAATTTATCAAAGAGGCACTAATTTGATAACTCATTTGATGAAAAAAAAATATTTGGAATCAATTTTGAGTAACAGTTGAAATTTACTATTCATGGTTTCTGTTTTAACATGCATGTACGGTAAAACAATATTTATATTTCACCATGTCTCAATCATTTTAAACGGTTCATAACTTAAAGATTGCATCTTTGTACGTTCACGAGAGAGATTATATCATTGTTCTTTCACGAGTTAATTCATGTATCAATATGTAAATATATAATGAAATGAGAAAACGCTTCCTTGTGATGTTTTTCTTTATGCAAGATGCCATTTTAATTCTTTTCCATATACAAATATTTAAAAAATATACATGTACAAATATTGACCAAAATGTATTTATATACATGTAATGTGCATACGTGATTTGTCCAAAAGAGAATACATCGTTATTTAATTTTATCTTAAATAGAATTTATATTAGAATTACGCTCAAATACTAGGTTAAGATTAACAAAAGAAAAGTGCGCCTAAATTTGCGTGAAAAAACTTAAACTTCAGAGATATATGTATACCCTTATTCAATTAAATACAATTTTATCAAAAGGATAGATTTTTTTTTATTGTTAGTATAGCTTATTTCGGCTACACTTTTTGTCCTTTTTGGTTTTTTCAGTTCTTCAAATTTTTTTTAAATAAGTTTGGATTTTCAAATATTTTGGCTTCGGGTACATTGTTGAAATTTGAATCTGGTTAAGTCAAATTGGTACCGTTAATTTCATCAAAGAAACTTTGAATAATTACTGTCAACGACACTCAAAGAAAAGCAGCGTATTCATGTCTTCTTATAGTTCTTAAACACTTATAAATAGTTTATATCTGTATGGTATATATTTTGTCGCAATATTTGTTAATAAGTTTTTAGTTGTTGTTAGTACATTAGTCCGACTAACATGAATAGTTATTGATGAACATTAGATTGATGCAAATATAAAAGGAAATTTATAAGGCTTTTTGTGTAATTTAAGCAAAACCTAAATAATTGTATTTGCGTAATTTGTTTACTTGCGAAAGTCGCGACAATCAATCGCTTGCAAAAATTAGATGGTTTTAAGTATGCAGTGAGGGTTACAATTCAGACAACAATCAATAAAACAATAGGCTAAGAAGTGAACAATTGCAGGTCATCGTACGGCCTTCAACAATGAGTAAAATGCATACAGTTTAGTAACCTATTAAAAAGACTCGTTATGATAAAAAAATTTAAACCATTCAAAAGTAAAATAACAAAAATACCGAACTCCAAGGAAAAATTCAAAACGGAAAGTCCTTAATCAAATGGCAAAATCAAAAGCTCAAACACATCAAACGAATAGAAAACAACTGTCATATTCCTGACTTGGTAAGGCATGTTCTCATGTAGAAAATGACAAAACAGAACACCAATGACCTGATTTATAGTACAACAATAACCGAAAAAAAAAATATAGTAGACAGCAGCAAACGACAACCACTTTATTTCAGATTACTGGTCTTGGAGTGGCACATGCAGATTGTGACGGTTTTTTTAATGTTTTTTGAGCGCTTAATAGTTGTCAAAGGTACCAGGCTTATAATTATATAACACCCCCTAATATGGACATTGGTGTAATAACACAACACAACATGGAGTGGCAAATGCAGATTATGACGAGGTTTTATATGTTTTTGAGCACTTAACAACCCCTAATACGGACAGTGGTGTAATAAGACAACATAAAACAAACTGTACACATCAGTTGGAGAGAACTCGACTTATAAGCTCGGTATTTAGCAAAAAACAAAAAAAGTGAAAAAAGTATATTTTAACAAAACGCATTTCACTAGCAGGTCGAACAACGGATGTTCTTAAACCCTGCTGACTGCCATTGGCGATTGCCAAATAAACGGATACCCAGATGTAATAAAATAGATCTTAACTATTAATGTAATACCAAACAGAAAACAATAAACTTGCGGAAAAGATGGTATACCACAAACAAAAGGTGCAAAAATTAGTACATCATATCCGGATTTGGACAATTAATGTCTCTTCAGTGATGTTAGGAATCGAAACGGTATCTGGAAGGCCATATAAATTACCTCAATTTAAGATAGACTCTCGAATTTTGAAGAGTCAAAATAGGATGAACGGATCATATAAACCCGAAGGCAAATATGATACAAGCCAAAACGGAAAAATATCAACAAATCTAAATTGAAAACAACGTTCAAACCTATGATTGCGTTGAAAAAAAACCGCAATTTTTATACGTGTGCATGCAAAACAAATTTCTTGGTAGAGGGGTCTAAATACAACACAAACAACATTTTCCAAAAGACCAAAAAAGTGAAAAAGTATATTTTAACAAAACGCATTTCACTAGCAGGTCGAACAAAGGATGTTCTTAAACCCTGCTGACTGCCATGTTGAATGTTTTTTTTAAAGATCTAAACCACATCATTACAGTCCTGATCAGTGGAATAATCAAATGTACAGTGGACAGACACTTGTTTCTTTTAAATAAAGAACAAGCCGACTGATGCACGTTTTTAAACTTTTCAATAATTTCATGTCGAACAGCGTGAAATTTTTATACGATATTTCGTATTATTTCTTATACCGTGAAAGTACTTTTATTCGTTGGTATCAATTTTCGTGTTTTGAAGAACAGTAACATATTCATGGGTTCTTAAATTCGTGAATTTCAGGTTTGTGAAAAAAATTCGAGTGAATATTCTGTACTACAGCCATGAGAAATGAAGAATCTTGAAATGAGCAAAATATGCTTCATAAGGACCGCGTGTTTTTTATGAGCTTTTGGTTTGATGATCATTTGTTTGCTATTTACCTTAACGCATACACAAACAACTGTACCATTTAAGGAGACCCAATCAATTTAAAATAATCATTTATCAACACCTTAAGGAGCACACTCACCAAATTACATATTTAACAGTTTAACCTTTAGATGTAGGAAATAAGCAGCCTTGAGAATCTCATTAAAACTTATACGATCACGGAAAATAATTGAATTAAATTGGATTAAAAATTATATTCAGTCTATTCTCTCGGTCTTAATGATAATATCATTGGAATTGGTAATATATCATGAACCGATTCTGTTAATATTTTGGATATAGTATTAAAAAATTACATAAAGTTATCATAAACTGTTTCTCAAAATGTATTGCCCTGAAGATCATAGAAAACATTTCTTTAATCAAGTATGTTAATAAAGGTACTGATTTTATAAATATTGCCAGTATTCTTAATGATCCTGCTGTAAAAGAACAAATGCCTGGTTATTTTCATAATACTGAACTCCCTCTTATTTGTTATGTTAACAAAAAATCACTTGGAAATATGTTTTTAATTATAGCGAGGTGTGTAAAGATGAAAGTATAAGTCACAATGCACCTAAGTCATGAAATTCCAGTAATACATTTATGGCCCAAGTTCCCATAATTTAACAGAAGACCTTAACATAGTCCAGGACCGAGAAATGAAATCATTCCTTAGAAAAGGACCTAAATATCATCCCCCGTCAATCATTAATTGGAATGAGTAACGTGACATGATCCACAACTCACTCCATACTTACTGTATAAAATGGATAAAACGAGAAAAAACTGACAAAAAATCCTAAGTTTCTTTTTTTCAATTCAGTAATGAAAATTCTTATTAAACATTTAAAGAACATTTAATTCCTAAAAACCACCATAATTGCCCTATTTCTCGTATCATATAAGATAAAAGAACTCGCCAAGGAATTTGTTTTTGTCCCTGCTGATAAGGCTGCCAATAATATCATTATTGTCTGACGTTAATTTTATATAGAGGTTCTGCAAAAGGAAATCACAATTTCAGCAACCGACTTCATTTTCGGAAAATGACATCGTTATCAAACATACACATGTTGCTACCTCTTTACGGGTAGAACCGAATAATATGAACGTTCCAATCATGTACTTCCTTCTATAGCTGCACAAAACACCTTACAAATATAGATTTATTTCGTCTTCGTTCCACAACTGTCTATTTGTACTTACTAGTACACTTTGTACAATCAAGAACCTGGAAATAAATTTGTCAAATAAGGTCTACGAAAATAGTGGATTTAATCACTTTTTGAGTGTCAAAATCTTGTTAAAAGTACTTGATAAATTGCATGCTAAGATTTGTGCTTTCAAATCTTTTCAAAGTTTTGCTTGTTCTACCCTATGTACTATTTTGCCGCATAATCCCATTCAGAAAAAAATCACATACCTAATTTAAATGTCAGAATGTGAATACATATGTTCAAACTCTGTTAGGTCATTTTTTAAAAAACAAAAAATAAAAGAAATATGTCAATTTGACCTGCTTTCAAATGATTTCTGCACTTGATTTTTTTCTAGGTAACATTTTTGCTCGCTTTGGAGATACTGTATATCGCTGAGCCATCGGAATTCCAGTTGGAACTAAATGTGCACCACTTATAGCGGACCTGTTTCTGTATTGTTACGAATCACAATTTATGTCTAAAATCAGCAATGACCCATCGAAACAACATTTGATACACACATTTAATAACACTTTTAGATATTTGGCTAACATTTCGACTCTCAATAATGCAGTAGTATGTACTCTAAAGAGATTTATCCTGTTGCACTTACATAAATAAAGCTGATTCTAACAACGAACACTACCCTTTCCTGGATCTTGATTTCTATATCGCTAAATTGAAGCTTAATTCTATAATTTACGATAAAAGAGATGATTTTTCGTTTCCTATTGTTAATTATCCGTTTTAAGATGATGACGTTTCCTTGGCACTATCGTATGGTGTTTATGTATCTCAGTTTGTTCGATTCACTCGTGCATGTAACACCGCATCTGATTGTAACGCTTGAAATCTCTATATAACTGTAAAACTATTAATCCAGGGTTTTCGATATCACAAACTTGGAAAAACTTTTACTAAATTATTTCATCGCTACAAGGAAATCATTCGTAAATGTAAATCACCTTACAGACATCTGATACGTTCAGGTATTTCACATCAAATCTTTTTTGGTAATATTCTCTACAGAGCACAAAAATATCGTCATTCACCTCAAAAGCTAACCAAATCTTTAAACAGACTCATTAACAAAGGATATAGTTACGATACTGTTGTCAAGTCATTAAAGATGTCATTTTGTGGAATAAATATTGATTCATTCATCGGAATGACCACAATTTTTCTTAAACCAGTTGTTGGCAAGATACAAATTTTCTTCTGTTCGTATAATTTATAATTGAATGATATCAAATCCCTAACGGGAGGGATTGTGGTTGATTTTCATATTATGAATACATAATCTTTCAATCAGTTAAATTGAGGTCTGGAACTGGCTAGTAGTCCTTTGTGAATTTATGTTTATCATTTGTCATTTTGCTTAGTTACTTCTGTCACCTATTTTAACATCTGATTCGGATTACTTTTAAACTGAGTTTTACTGTTAGTTTTTCTGTTTGTTGTTTTATTCTACATTGGTTAGAGGTATAGGGGGGAGGATTGAGATCTCACAAAACAAGTTCAACCCCACCCCATTTTTGCGCCTGTCCCAAGTCAAAAACCTCAACTTTTGTTAGTCTTGTGTGTTTTTTTTTTTAAATTTTGAATCCTTTTTATTTTTCGGAGTTTAGTTTTGCGTCCATTTCGCTAAACTAGAATAGAATATTGTTTAGGGGCCAGCTGAAGCCCGCCTCCGGATGCGGGGTTTTCTCGCTGCGTTGAAGACCCATTTGTGGCCTTGGGTAGTTTTCTGCTCTTTGGTCGGGTTGTTGTCTCTTTGACACATTCCCCGTTTCAATTTTCTATTCTATAACTTCATTGCTTATGTACCGTAAAACATATCATTTTCTGCAAAGATTTTTCCCACTTAACCGATCATTAAAAAGGAGATTCGTTTTAAAAACGAAGAGTTCTAACCACTCCCAACTGCTCAATTATAATGGATATTTAAATAATTCACTAAAACTAAACTCACTACTCCTCTAGACGTTTGTATTCGCTGTCAAGCAACATTAAAAAAAAAACTGCATTAATATTTGAAAATCCGAAACAAGAACACAATGTGGTTGTTAAAGTGTATAAAACACAATTCACTTTTTAAGATCATTTATAATAATAACTTTATGAAAGGGAGTGCTCTGTTTTTTTTCTCTCTCTGTTTTCATATATTTTACGCGGAAAAGCAGATGATTTTGTCAAATATATTAAATCAAATTCATTCAGGATATTAGTGTTCTCTCTTTTGTCAGCTGATAGCGCTACTGTTTTTCACAAATTTAGTAAAAGGATACAATAGTATAGCCTATTCCTCATTGAATAAAACGGTTGTTCCTTTATAGATAATGAGAAGATTCAGTAATTAAACTCTCTAAAAGGGTAACATTAGAACAATGTAACACGGAGACAACACTAAATCGTACTAATGTACATGTAACACGAAATGAAACGCACATTCATGAACATTTACCTATTTCAAAAGTGCAATAAAATTGTTTTATTGTAAATTTCATCTTATGTAACGCCCGTTTATTGTAGTGATAAAGTAGCAGAACTTTTCACTATTTCTCTGATAGTCAAACTGAGCATTAAATATGTTTTCTGATATCTCAGTCCAATAAATATTTTCTGATATCTCAGTCCAATAAATAGGGGAAAGGTTTGTTTCAACTAATCATTCCAAAGCATATTAAAGATAAATAGTGCAGTACAACCACAATTGGACACATCACATGCTTACTATATGCAAAAATCAAATTGATTATACATGTTAACAAATTGGAGTTGGTATTTCGTTCAAGGGGAAATTCCTACCTTATGCAGGTCGTTATTTAATGATTTGAGGCACATTTTTGTGAAACTTGGTATGGTCCAGGTTGTTTCTTTACACGAAAGACTTATCGTTCTGAAATGAGAATTCCATATAGGTATATAATTGATCATTCATTACTGCATATTAAAACTTCCCAAATTCATTCAAAAGGAAATATTTAGTTTGTCAAACTTTAGGAATTAGAGGATGTAAGAAATATAAAAAAAGTGATCCTAAAGGAATGTGAAATTGAATACAAAAAGAAATGAGGATGGTGATGTTTTCGTTAAAAACATTGTTAGGAATACTCATTTAAGCCTTAAGTATGATAAAAGCGACCCACAATCTGATTAAAACAGATCTTGCGTACACCATTTGCTAACACGGATCTGACACACTCCGTTCTACTTTCTGTTCAATAATGTATTACAGCTCCAAATGAAAAAAAAAAAAAAAAAAAAAATCAGCCTTCAGAATTTTCAAAGATGTGTATTATTCGGGATTCCGAAAGATCATTATTACAGAAAGTAAAGTTCTGTCAGATCTTTCTAAGCGACGAAAAGACAAAGTGTCTGTATTTCAATCATATTGAGAACACCGTTGATAAATTAAAGCGAAAAATTTGGAATGATCTCTTCGGTAGGATAACACATTTATTTCTCAATTATAAAGGCTATGGCTTTTTTTTATCATATTAAATTGTGTGGGAACAAATTTTGTTGTCAGACCATAATTTTTTTTAAAAACAAATGATAAATTAGTGCCAAGTATGGCACCCTTAAAATAGTTTCTTTGGTTGCAAGGTTCTAAACGTAGTTGTACTATATAATCCAATTAAAAGAAACGTGTCCTACAAAATTTCTTTCATATTAGTCATGTTTGTCCATGCACGAAGCTTTTTTTCTGTAGTCAAGACAAATTAAAAAATTCAATGATTTCTCGATTCATTCCATTGGGTCCGATTTAGAAAACACGTAGACAAATTATCCGAATAAATTTGTCATTCTTCTTAGTACATCATTATTTTTAGAAATATGTTTACATGGAAAAAAACAAATGCGACATCTTGTATGTAGAAATGTACTATATGGAAACATTTTCATATTTTTATTGTAAATATAAATATTAATACAGAAGTAAAAGTACAAAAATGTATTGAAGTACAATGCTGTATGCCTTAGGTTAATGAACGAATACAACGAAAATGTTAATAAGTTTCATAGTACATGTAGGTTTGTTAAGTTAAATTGTACCTTTATGGTACAAGTGGTTATTAAACAGGGATTCCAAATGTACAGAAATGTATCATCAGCAAGAAAAGATCAAAATAAGTCAGCAGATAAAAGTGTTATATGATAACTGCTAAAATTGATATTTGTTGTATGGTGTTGGGTTATTGATGAGTTGTAAAAACAAAATGCTAAAAATAAATAAATGTCCATCCATAAACAATTGAATGAAATGCTTTAATTTTTTTGACCAATTCAGCACAAAAGGAATATATCGAAAATTATAAAACTCTGGGTTTTATTCTAATGCCGATGAGTCAATAAGTGATGAATATTAGCATTAAATCAATCAAGATATCTTATCAAATATGACAGATGCGCGTACACCCAAACATCAAATATAATTGATTATATACTTGTGAAAGATATAATTTTATACTTGTATTAGCGTAATTGTTAATTGTGTCTGGAAATCAAAGGTCAGGTACTTAAACCAAAATGGTGAAAAATAAGTCGTCAAAACAACGAATGACACATATCATTAGAATTTGTACTCATGAGGGAGAACTGCTCAACTTTCCGAAGTACCTTAGATTCCCGATATCAAAACTGATCAAGAACGTCAGACTGGAATCGTTGACAACATTTTAATAGCAACATACCATCTGCTCGATCGTATGGAGTAAAAAAAATCTCAATTAATTCGTTACGCTCGTTCATGTTCACGCTTTAAGGACATCGTTAATAAGGGTGTGCTTCAAATCACTAGTGATGTATTTTGCAGATAACAGAATAGTGGTCTGATCTGTAAATATAAAGAGTGTACTTTTTTCCAAATTGTGACATTTGACTGAGAGTGCATTCGCCGGTGGTGCATGCTTAACGGGAGATTGTTACTCTGTAGACCCACCCGGTCTCGCTCCTTTTATGGTTCATGATGCAATTCCCTCGGTTTTGAGGTTTTAGCACCTTCATGTGAAACATCTTAATATAATTTTGAGATTTGAACATTGATAAACTACGTTTGCCTCTTATTCACCCCGTTTTGTATTGGTTTCGTTTGGTTCATTTTTGATTTCTGTTTAGTGTTTTGTTGTTGTTTGATTTTTTGGCATGTATTCGCATGGAGTAGGTGCTGGTTTTCTACTGATAGATTTTAAGTACGACTTTTTTTTTCTTTTTATCTTTTTTCTCAATAAGACATAAAACAGCCTAAACTATAATTTATTTCAGCTTCCTTGACCAGTATCAATAAGTACATTCTAATCGACGCCATCTTGAAAAGTTTTATGTTCAAAACAAGATGTAACAGCTTCAACATCATACCACGCACTACGTGAATGTATATATAAATATTATTATTAATTTGATCATATCATTAGAGAAGAGAATTACAGAACGACGAACAATTTATTTCTGATATTGCCATATTAATAGAGGTTGTAATTTTATAGTTTTATAGATTGTTTGTTAAATGTTAAACATATTCGTTTGAAATACATCGTTGTTGAAGAAGGTAATGAAAATATTCATTGCAGCTAAACAGAATTTCGAAAAGTTTTTAAAATATGGCTTTTTGATTTACTATCATCAGTTGTCTGATTTTATTCTTATTTATTTCTAGATTTAAAATCGTTTCTATGTGTGTTGGCGTTTGTTTTTGTTGCACTGCGGTGTTCCTGTTGTTCCTCTGTTGTTCCTCTTATAGTTGGTGTGTTTCCCTCGGTTTCGGTTTGTAACCCGGATTTGTTTTCTCTCAATCGATTTATGACTTTGAACACCGGTATACTACTGTTGCCTTTATTTCCGAGGATAAATCTCTTTTGAGTAAGCTTTTTGGCTTTGTTTTGTTATTTGACTTACTTTTATTATGTCTTGTCGTTTGATTATTTGTGGCGAATTGGTTAAATCATTACAACGTATTATAAGACAGCAGAGGATGCATATTGATGGAATGTTAAACCAAAATTAGAAAATGTCTCTATTATTATGCTTTACAAAATAACAATTATCTATTAAATCTGAATTGATTACGTACATTGAGCGTCAGTGCAATTTTTTCAACAAGGGCATATTGGACCTCTATCTAGAATAAAGAGCACATACCGTTATAAAAATAAAGAAATGTGTTATAAATACCAATAAGACAACTATCCTCCAAAGTCATGAAAGTTCAAATGAAGTGGATAATAACCAACAGCCTTTAACATTAAGAAAACCCCATACCGTATAGTCGGCTATAAAAGGCCCCGACCTAAAAAATATAAAACAATTCAATTAAGAAAACTAACGGCCTAATTTATAACAAAACAATTTATGAATAACAAATATAAGAGATATGAATCAACGACAACCACTGAACTTCAGGCTCATTTCTTGGGATAGTCACTTAAAGAATGTGGCGTGGATAAACATATTAGTTATAATTATTTATAAGAAGATTATGTAAACTTGGACACTGAAAAATGGTGAAAACTTATGTATGCTATATTCAAGCAAAACCTTTCCAAACTGTTTATGATTATGCTTGGATTTAAAGCATAGAAATACATATTCTTTTTAGCCATGACGTTGTCACTTTTATTCAATTTTTGTTTTGATTGTTCCCTTAGTAGCTTTCTGTTTTGTTTGATATATATTTTTTAATTGATACTTTACTCTAGGGCTAGCTTTTATTATTTTGATTTCCTTGATAGATGGTAACTGTTAACAAAAGAGAGGCGTAAGATATCTAAGATACCTTAACAAAATCATAGACAAACAGATCTACGCAAATGCAATACACGGTCTGCAAAAAACAAGATATAAAACTAAAGACTGAGCAACACCAACCCAACCAAAACATTACAAGGTGATATCAGGTACATCTGAAAGGTAAACAGACCCTGCTTCTTTACAGACGTAATCATGATCTGGTTACCAGCTGTGAAATATCTGTGTCATATATATGACCACGGAAGTGTAACTCTCTACTCTCACCCTTACATAGATTGTGACAATACCGAAAGCAACCTATAACCGAATAGCACTGTCGTTATTTAGCAAAAGTTTTCGGAATTTCTCATGCTCATGTGGCCTTCAAACTGGTTTCATTTGAATGCCACGTAGGAGGCGTGTGTAGACTGAATGAATGTCTAATGTGCAAAATGATAAGCCTGGCATCTTACACAACGGGTACAACGAGGAGCAAGAAACTGCTTAGCATTCATGAGTTAGCTGAATTTTGGTCGGGTTTATGTTGCTCAGTCTTACATTTTCATGGGACCTCAGTCATTTTCCTGAACTGAATCTCATTCAGCTTTTGAGGGACAGTTCTGTTAATTCTATTGATCACTTTTGAGTGCATTATGCTTTATCTATTGATTTTTTTATTATTGTTCAATATCTTGTGACAGTATTGTTACTTACCTGTATCATTTAGCCTTGGTAACATTTTGACAATAATATTCAATTATGGACTTTTGAAGAGGTCAATACGTTATATTTTCAGTAACATGGAGTCAATATCTTTTTGAAACATAGTTACGTCATGTCAATATGTCAAAATGGTAAAAAAATACAAAATAGATATTGGGAAACACATGAACAAATCAACTAATGAGAAACAAGAAAAATCAAACCATATTTAATGTTTGATAATATTGCATCTTATATATATTTCATATTTCTACATATTATAATATAGAATTTCAGTAGACAGTATAATGGTACCTTTAATTGTGTAATGGTTCATTGCATGACCTATACCACATATATGAGTTTCATAAGTACATGCAGTGGGAATAAAATCACTAAGAACTCTAGACAGATTTCATTATCCTAATTTACGCATTTTTGGACCCGCTATACTTTGTTCGTCAAAGCAAAAAGTACTGGATATTGTAATGATTAATTCATCAATTTATTGATTAATGAAAGTTCCTACATATATTGGAGGTATTGTTGTCTTGTTAACGGTATTTGTTTACATTTCAGCAATAGTTTATTCAATATTTAAAGATGCATCGAGAGTTCTTGTTATGTGGATTGATCGGTAAGTTAATCGAGGATTTAGTAAATAATAAGTCACCAATATAGTTTTAAAGATATATAAAGCGTCCTACCAGTACTTTACAAAATGGTTCGCAATTTCTTTTTTTATATCATTTCAATAACCTTAGTCGTATCATTGAAATGGTGCAAGTACAATTCATTAAATCTAAACCATTATAAGACCATAGCTTCAACAACAACAAAAAAAAAAAAAACTAAAAATACAATAAAAAGAATAGAAATGACGAAACTGATAAAATTGAGAATAATTCTACTCATGATTACGATAATATTTATACAAATACTATTCTAAATGCTTGTAGTAATCTTCATGGCTGCAGTATGTAATCTTTCATTTTTATATTTATAATATTAAAACATATAATCAATTTCCATCATTTTCATAACACCATTTACTTGTTGATCATAATCAGTTCGATTTAATATACACAAGTTGTAGTCAAACATTGATGCTTAAATTCGTATGAATAGAAGTAGTAGATCTAATGGTATTTTAAAGCCAATTAGCTATATTTCATTGTCTTTAAATCAAAGAGCCTGCAAGTTTTATCTGATTATTCATGCTCTCAAATCATGTTTTATCGCAAGTATTTGCTTCGAGTTAAGTAACAAACTACACATATTTTAACTAAAAGGACTAAATGACGCTTAAATTTCTACAATTGCCAATACCTCAAAATAAATTCGAACAATCTACACCAATGTAAATGATGAACTGCTGGGAAACGAAAACATACCATGCATACATAAGCGCACATTACACAGGCTTATGGGAATAATCTTCATATGACATAATTTCTTAGTTTTAAGTTCTACATGGTTATCTCATTCAGTCATATTTCTTTATTTTTTTTATTTCTTTACCAACAAGCTTTGATTATTTGCATGAACATTCATACCTTTTAAATATATACTTATAAGGATCCTATTTCGGTTTATTTTCCCTATTATTTCTTTGAAATATTTACTGTACTGTTGTTGGTTTTCCTTTTTTTTTGTATGTTGATATTTGTCATTGTTGTGTTCTAAATATTTGAAACAAAATAGACAGTTGGTAATCAAGTACTACAAAATGATGAATATACAAAGTAGTGAACTCACAAGATATCATATAAGCCTGCCATTATATCGTTTTTATTTTTATGCATTCACATTTCGAGCATATTAGATAATAATCAAACAGAAAAGCACAAATTATTAAACTTTTAAGGTTACTGGAGCAGCTGTTGCTAAAATTGTAAATGGTAAAAATGGTGACATAGAAGATTGTCCGTGGTAAATTTCTCTTCAGAAAAGTAAAAACGGCGGAGATTGGGAACATGAATGTGGGGGTCAATTATTGATGAAAGATGGATTGTAACAGCTGCACATTGTTTTGACAATTTATTAACGTAAGCATTTTTATTGATATATTTTATTTGATTTTGTTTTTTCAATAGCAAATCTTAATCTGACAATCTATAAAAAAAGTCGACATTTTAACCTGATACATTGTTGTCAATATCTCAATATCATAGAATTTTATGCGATTGTCATACAAGTAAGAGGTTTAGCTAGCTATAAAAACCAGGTTTAATCCAACATTATCTACATAAGGAAATGCCTGTACAAAGTCAGGAGTATGACAGTTATTTTCCTTTCGTTTGATGTGTTTGAGCTTTAGATTTTGCCATTTGATAAGGGACTTTCAGTTTTGAATTTTCCTTAGAGTTTGGTATTTTTGTTATTTTACTTCTTATATATCTAGAAGATGCGCATGTTATAAACTAACATGATTAAACCCAATACAGGATTTAGTTAACGATTGACGTTGATTATGCCATACATAGGGAAAATCATTTCGTTGAGAGAAATGAAATTATTTGTGCACGTCTGATCAGCCTGGTGTTAGTTGATGAATTTTTTTTATTGAAATTGTATTGCCTTTATAATCTTTATGGTGACAGAACTACCTCTACTTTTTGCCTGCTTTCACATTAGACTGAAAATATCTGGATATTAAGTTTAAAAGTTAACAAAATCAAAGTAGAGATTGCAGCATTCGTTTCTCCTATGTTCTCCTTAAGTTCCGGTTTTATGACTTCTGAAAAAAAAACAAAGTTAACTGTCATCGAATTTAATGAAGCATTTGCTTGTCCTGTCTTTTAGTTATGCCTGTAATCAGAAAGAAATAATTAGGGCCTTTGTCTGATATAAATTAAGTTCGTCTTATGATGAAACAATGGCCCTCGGAGTTTGATACCAATTGATCGTGTACAGGATTTATTTAGTAAATTTGAGACAACACTAGTTAAACGATGTTCAATCTCATAAATGCATCTAGAAGATATAAATCAATATAAATACCAAAAAAATGAATAAATTGCATATATTCCAAAAAGAGATGAAACCTTATACGTTGACACGGTAAGTGTCTTCTGCTATACATGCATGTATCGCCCGACATGGTTACCCTTACTCAGTGAAATGTACCAGTCGGAGAAGAACGCAATACGTTTAATGTAGTACAGATCAGACGACTATTCTGTGTCATTGATTCAGTTTGAAGACCTCTACCTGTGACAATATCGAAGATATGATATAAACCTTTAAGTCTTAATTTCTGAATCCCAAGTTCACGCAGACATTCAAGATCCATGCACTCAATGATATTTAAGCAATTGAATAAGAGGAAATCACAAATGTATTTAAAAGTGAAACCATTTAAAGTTCTTTGCATGAATTACTTTTCATTTTGTCGTTGAATATGTTCCGTATGATATATGCATCTGATGAGTACAGAAACAAGTCAGCCAGTAGGTGTGAAATATTGACTTAATATTATAGCAACCCATTAAAACAAAAGACTATTTCGTTGATTAAAAGTCCGATATTTTCTTTATATCAACTTTGTTGCCTTTATTGTTGGAATCAGTATGGTTCTTCACAAAGAAGAATAACACATGACACAATGAATAAGTATCTACAATCCTTATGATTTTTAGAAAAAAAGCTCTGTTTAATGAGACGATGTAGTCGATGTTTCAATTGAACATGTGAAATTGTAGTTAAGAGGGTAATAAAATTAAAAGTTGATACTACTGCAAATTCGTATCGATATTGTTTGGAAATTTGGAACATATTTCTAGACTTTTTAACGCTTCACATCTGATTGATACCGATAGTTGAATATACCCAATCGAAATATTTGTGGAGATCATCTTTTACTGTAGAAATAATGGTAAAACTTCAGAAATATGTTTAATCCAAACGAGTCAAGTTAAGGAACCAAGTATAAAATCGGTGGATTTTATCGTTCTTTTTAATTTCATTACGTATGAAAAGAAGAACGGATTTTCCTTTTTTTTTATATATAGAAGTACTTTTGGATTTCAAATTTGCTGTGGACTCGAGGCTCTGTGCAAATAAAATTATCAATAATGTGTTAGGCTTTACCAGCTTGAACAACATAAACAACAATATATTTGTCAGATGGCTACTTGAAAAGTATATATAAAGCTGATTTTTTTTTCACTTGTGCATAATGATGTTTCACGGAGGTTTCGTTTACTTTTGTTTGGTCCACTTTTATCAATATTCATTTTCGAATTTTATTTTAGTCATTAACATCTTTCGTTTTATTGACGACTTATATCATTAACAATTTTGAAATGTAAGCTCCATTTCGATAACTTTACCACAACTAAGACTGACATTAATAAAGTTGATTTGATTCACACTAAATCTTAACTTATCATATATGTTTCTCTGAACTGATCTGTAATTATAAGAAGAAAGAAAAATAACAAAAATACTGAACTCCAAGAAAATTTCAAAACGGAAAGTCCCTTCTCAATGACAAAATCAAAAGTAGAAACACATGAAACGAATGCATGGAAAAGAACTGTCATATTCCTGACTTGGAACAGGCATTTTCTTATGTAGAAAATGGCGGATTAAACCTGGTTTTGTAGCTAGCTATACCTTTCATTTGTATGACAGTCACATACAATTTCTTAATATTGACAACAATGTGTGGACAAAACAAACCGACATACTAGGTAAAAATATCAAAAATAGGGGTAAACCAGTCAACATTGTGTTATAATCTTATTCACTATAAAACAAACAAATATGTCAAAAATGAAACACATATTATACATAAACATATTATACAATAACATATTGCAGTCAGAACGAGATACCAAAATATCATTATAGTAATTATTATCTATAGTTAAATAATGAATGTTCAATGATACTTTAAAACCATTATTTTATTTTCATTTTAGAGCAAGCAACTATAGAATAGCAGCAGGTAGTTCTTTCTTGAGTCAGATGACAGTTTACAGATCTGTCAAACAGATTTTTGTGGTATGCAGTTTGAGTAGTTTGATAATTGTCTTTTATCAAAAGAATGTGCAATTGAATTTATTATACATGTTCAAAGAATATCTCGTATATATGCGATACAACATAACAATGTACAAATAATAATAAGTTAACACTTACAAAGGAATACCACAATCACAAGAGTTCTCATTTAGGAAATTAGTAGGTTTATGAAAGGTCAGTATTATCCCTAACAATGATAGATATTACTGATTTCCATTGTGTTAATGACTGGTTGATCAAACGATTATAAAACAGCCACATGTATAAGCCATACAATCGATAAATATTGTTTCGTCGATTATGGAATTGTCGTGTTGCATAATTTTTATTGTCTAAGACACGTCTTGATCACGTGCATGGACCAACATATCGTTTCGATGACACCTTACCAAATCTAAACGGTTTTTACAATTACGAATATTTTCACGCTGAGAATGGGCAAATGATTTCAGCAAGAACAGGGCCTGGTAAGTCCAGGAAACACCAAATTTGGTTAAAAACTGAATTCTGTTATAATTCTTATCACGTGTTAAAACGACCATTAAACGTTTTCTCATTTCCTTTTGTATTTTGTGTATAATCTATCTTAATGAGTATATATCATAGTTGTGTATTAAGGGTTTCTGTATTTATCCTGATTTGCCTAACAGCCCTACGCTGAATAAGTTTAGATTAATACTATATTGTATTAATATCATTCAATATTATGCTAACAAATTTGAATCGAGTAAGTATCTTTAAAAAATGCAGTAATTTCTAAAATTACATGGAGCAAAATAAACCCGGATTGCCCCCCTCCGAAGATATGTAAATGCAGTAGAACCCATAAAAGATTTAAAAAGTACTTTTGGACTTGTCTTTTTGAAAACTTAATATCTTTGAGCACTAAGAAATATTTTGTACATATTAACAATAAATGTCACAAAAATGTTAATAACAATTCAAACTAAGAATAAAAAGCTATAATGAAAAGAAACACGTATTATTTTCAACAGAATTTAACTGTGTGTCCCTATGGTGTGCTGTTACACACCTTCAAGATGGCTGACCGATCACAAACTTGTTTTTTCCCGCGAATTCTTTTATATAATCAGAATGTTCATTTAGAAATATACTACAGGAACATTCAAATTCATAAGTCGAAAATAAACTAACAAAACCATGCAAAGAAAAAAAACTTAAAAAAAAAACAAAAATCAGACAAAAAACATCATAAAGACAAACAATAGTATACTAAACGCAACAAGAAAACTAAGCCAAACGAACCCCACCAACAAACGAGGATGATCACAAGTGCTTCGGAAGGGTAAGCAGATCCTGCTTCATATATGAAATCTGTCGTGTTGCTCCTGTAAGTACATTTCCGGTCTGTTTAACTGTTTTACATTTTTTTTATATCAACCATTTAATTGATTTATATTCGGTATGGGTTATGATTGGTACCTACAAAAATGTATACTTTCATACATAAGTAATCACATTCCGAACATATTTATACCTTCATGTACGATAATAGGAATTTCTTATGTTTGTATGAATGTACATTGTACATATGCTTTCTACATATGATGCAACATGGTAATCAACCATGATAGTTTTTGTAGCTCCGTGTTGAGGGCCTCACTGTGATTTTGAGATGTAGAACAGCAATACAAGCGCTGTTCCTTTGCTTTTTGTGTGTTTTTGTTGTTGTTGATGCTGTTCATGTATTGATTGTGTGTCATGGATTGATACCCCATATACTTGAATTTTGTATTATATATGTTGACCGAAAGACAGACAAGACAGATTTACAAACAGACAAATCATTGAAAATTGGATGAATCTCTTTTTTTAGCACGAATATTGGCAGACACCATTGGAAAATGACAATGACATTATGCTGCTTGAGCTACGGACACCTCTTTCATTTGGGTCTACCATTAACAAAATCAGCTTGGTTAATAGCAAAAGCAATATTTTTGTAGGAGATATTTGTAAAGTATCAGGCTGGGGACAAGTAAGTGTAGAAAAAGGTATGTTTATTACAATATAAGATAGCGTATCAACAATTCATCTCAATACACCATGCCTTTCCCAAATAAAATAAAATTAAAGAAAACACAAACTATCAATCACTCAGTAATTTGGGAAAAATATGAGCTCTTCGAAGTGTCCTTTACATGAGATTATTCTTAATCAAAAGATAAAAGAGGGAATTAAAATCTCAAAAGTCAAAGATAAACTTAACAAAGCCATGACAAAAAAGGAAATACGACGATAATATAAGCAACAATTCGTAAACCCCTCATGGAAAACGTAAGACACAGCCTAAATTATTCGAAACCAGGGCCAGATGCTTTGGAAGGTTAGGCAGATTCTGCTTCACACGTCGTACCCATCTTGTTGCTCATGGTAGGTACACAATCGAGGAAAAATGTTCAATTTCAAATCTCAATATACAAGAAGATGTATTATTATTACCAATGAGCCAAATCTCTACTAGAGACCACAGGATGTAGAAATTAACAACTATAGATCACCATACGGCATTCAAAATGGAAGAAACTCATACCTCACATTACTATACAAAAACCTCTTAAGTGTTCAGTCCACTTACAAGAAATGATCGATGGTCTTCAAAAATGTGTTTTCCAGTTGTTCAAATTACAGTGGTTATTTTTTAAACGTTTGGTTGTTTAACTGGTTGTTTGTTTACTGTCTCACTAACTTAATATCTCTTTTAAGGTATAAAAAGTACGTAAAGAAGTAAACAAAGATACCATGCTCACAATTGTGTACACAAGACGAACGTTTCGTCTGCATGTAAAACACTATTATAATTAACGATACCTATTCTTTTTGAGGGTTACATAAAACTTATCTTCCCTTGGGACCTCTGACTAATTATTCAAAAAATCTAAATGGTAATACATACGTACATACATGTCATATCAGGATAACATTTTATATAAAATTGATTTTAGTGATAAAATCAGAAAAATAATAAAGAAGATTGGTGAATTGATTAAAGTCTTGGAGTCTATTATTTGTTGCGAAGAAGGATAAATGAAATTAGCATCGTTTGTGAGTCCGAAGTGTATGCTTATATTTCCCTTCATTCGGAACACTTAAACATAAACATTTAGATCGTAATAGTTTATTATGAATTTGTGTTGTTGTATAATTGATATCAAATGTTTGCAAAGAGCAAAAAAAATTGACAAATACAACCCACCTCAAAATATAACACCTTTAAATAGGTGTAAATCTGTTAAGTATGGGATTCTGAAATGATCGTTTTTCCATTTTCAAATTCAGTTGGTAATAGATGTTTAATTTTCACAATTTTGAGGGATGAATATAACAGATCGAACAAGATAAGTCTGGGTACCATAAACCCTTGCAGACACTTTTCTGTGAACGGAGTCTAAAAAGGAATAAATGCCTTAAACTGAAATTTTAGCAAACCAAAGCATTCATCAATATAAAAAAAACCAATGCATGTATATCAAAATAGTACAAAGTAATGCATTTAAAAGGTAACTTTAGCAAAACAAAACAATGCTCTCTATAAATAATACGGGAAGACAATACATAACGTAGGCAATCATTGCTAAACTACTGTTTTCTAATCTTAAAACGTTATGTTGTTTCAGGTAATGATGGTGTTTCCGATCGTTTGCAAGTAGCATATTTATCTGTTGTCACCAATGAATATTGTGCTTTATCGTATCCAGAAGACGATATTGACAGCAGTAAAATTTGTCTTCAGAAAAACGGAACAGATGTTTGTTTTGTATGTTTCACTGCATCCACTTTTGTCCAAAACTTAAATATATGATAACTGTTTTTTTTTTTCTAATTAAGCGACATTCCCCTTGAACATTTAGAACAAAATGATTGAGTCTGTTTAATCGGTCAAAGCTAAATTTGAAGTCAGACTGTTTTTGCATTTACGTTTATATTACTTATGCATTTTTTGATATCTATGAATTGTTTAAACATGTTTGTATGCAATGAAACTGTTTAACGTTGTTTGAAGTGCTTACTCATTCCCGAATATGACTGTTTTGCTGAGTGTAAATTTGCATTGATATTAGACGTGTCTCGGTATTTGTACATCCAACATTCATGTATTAATTTATGATGTTCCATTTGTAATTCTGGTTGGATGTTGTTTTATGTCTCATTGTTTATGGTTTTACTTCTATTTTTATTTTTTCTTTATGTATGTAAAAGTAAAGATATTAATCACATATTTCATTTATATGATTTATAATGATTCATTGTTTTTTTATCACAGTTTGATTTAGAAGAGAAACCATGGTTATAAAATCCAAATAATTTTTGTATAAATTTAACAATGAAACATTCAACTAAAGCTTGTTGTGTTAACTCAGGGATTATAGATATTTATATATATTTAGGTTTGAACGTTGTTTTCAATTTAGACTTGTTTATATTTATATATATATATATATATATATAACTGTTTATTCAGGGAGATAGCGGTGGACCAATGGTTTGTCAGGCCGATGACGGGACTAACCATCTTGTTGGGTTAACATCGTTTGGTCCTGAGGAATGCAATGGATTTATACCAGGAGCTTATACCAAATTATCCTTTTTTCTAGACTGGATTAAGAATAAGATATATATGAATATGGAAAGAGATGATTGCAAGAAATACAGGAAATACAGGAAAAACAAAAATACGAAGAGAAACAAGAAACACAAGACAAATTACAAAAACTACAATTATTGATAAAAAAAAAGTTTTAAGGCATTTTTTATTTCTTTTGTTGTTGTTTACATCTTCATTCATCCTATCAATATTTTACTTAAATATTTTTGAGTTTACTAAAAGTATAGAGGAGAATATATTAAATATAGGAAGGTGTAGCAAAAAGGAAAAATAAACAAAAACAATGAAAGCGATCAGATAACAATGCACACAGTACGATGAAGATCCCTTAATTAATACTAAAAGTCCTTCAAGTAGTGATGATAACTACCATTCGGGGATAATCACAGGAAATAATAAATATGCTCAGATTCTTGATTTTGATATGCTTAGGTCGCGTTACAGGTTATAGACAACACGTAGTTGGTTAAGGCAATTTTGCCAGGGAAAAAACATAAACGATCCATGCGTTACGTGTTAGATATTTTTTGGTGCAAAACGTAAATCATTTAGGTAACATCAAAAAGAATAGTGAGCAATTAGTTTACAATTATACGTAAGAAAATATTAATCAATTACTACTTGACATAGTTGAAATCATTATAAACCATTCAAATGTATATCAACATATACATATTAGAATAAATATTATAAGTTAAGGTAAGACGAAAGCTGTAGATGTTGACCGTCCATAAGATGAGTATATTTTTTACCGTGAGTTGTATTTTGTTATAAATCGGTGATCGTGATTGGTTGAAGATCTGCTTTTAATGTTATCTATTTAGAGATTTGTTGAAGATAAAGATCTTGAAAATATCTTTCTAGATCTCTATAGATGCAGGACATCTTATTGCTAATATGGTCGTGACCTTTGTCTATACTGAATAACATTCATGTAATCTTGTCATTTTAATGTTATATTTAACATTGCCATAAAAGCGGGAGGTTTGGCTAGTCACAAAACCAGGTTCAACCCACCTTTTTTTTCTTAAAATGTCCTGTACCAAGTCAGGAAAATGGCCATTGTTATATTATAGTTCGTTTCTGTGTGTGTTGCATTTTAGTGTTGTGTTTCTGTTGTGTCGTTGTTCTCTTATATTTAATGTGTTTCCCTCAGTTTTAGTTTGTAACCCGGATTTGTTTTTTTCTCAATCGATTTATGAATTTCGAATAGCGGTATACTATTGTTGCTTTTATCTATGAACAACATTCAATTTCTTTTCTTAATGCTTAGTGTTTTTTAAATTTCCTTTTTATTAAATATCACAGTCAATGCTTTTTTCAACACGTCAAACCCATTCAATTACCTATACAATAGCAGAAGTAATGTTCACATTTGTTTACAACCTTCCTCGAAAGTGTGAAGAGATACTTGGTGAGCAATCAAAAACCATAAGAAAAATAAAAATATGTAAACTTCAGCCCGCGGCTGTGAGTTCAAAAACTATTTGTTTGATAATGTATACCTAGCTTGGATAAAAATTGGTTTTGCTGTCACCATTACATATCTATACATTTATTTTCAAACGGAGACATAGAAATGCAGTATTTGAGTGCCGCTTTAGTTGAACTTTGTTACCTACTTGAGTGGCCTAGGAAGTCAATATTTCAAGGAAAATAACGACAATTCTGACCAATTCAACACCACGATACGCGACAAGTATCTACTGGAAATCAATAAAATTGACCTATATTTATTTTGTTTTTGTTTCTCATGAACGTATACCTCATAATGATTCACAAGAGGATTTTTTCGGCTCTCCTTTCACTTATATACAAAAAAGAAGATGTGGTATGATTGCCAATAGGACAACTCCTCACGGGAGACAAAATGACACAGAAATTAACAAGTATAGTATCACCGTACAGCCTTCAACAATGAGCAAAGACTATACTGCATAGTCAGTTATAAAAGGCTCCGAAATGACAAATGTAAAACAATTTAAACGAGAAAACTAACGGCATAATTAATGTACAAAATAATGGAAAAACAAATATGTAACACAGCAACAAAGGACAACCACTATATTACAGGCTCCTGACTTGACACAGGCACATTCAGAATGTGGTATGGTTAAACCTGTTAGCTATTTTTCAAGAAAGTGATCATCCAATATATGTTTAAGGGATATGAGTTTAGGTATCAAAATTTCCGTATCTATTCCCATATTTTTATTTCCTCACACATTGTTTTGAAAACATGAATAAAAGGAGATGTGGGATATATGGAAATGAGACAGCAACCCTACACCATTAGTTACCAAAGAACCTTTATGTGAGGTCATACATTACCATTGTTTTTTAATGTTATTTGTAATACAACTATTATTACGTGCAAAAAGGGTTACTTGGTATGTTTAATCTTCACTCACTCATTGTTTTTACGTGTAACTCGCATGTGATACGGTATGCCAAAAAATGTATTCCTAAATTGACGTTCTTCCGCCGGTCACTTTTCCCTTTAAACTTGTTTTTATATACGACTCGTATGCAAGTGTCAATACATAAGGCAGCAATACATATTTCTACAAAAAAATGATGACACATATTATATTTTAAGATATTAAGTCAAAATATCAATCTCATTTATCCAAAGCCAGAAACAAAAAAAAACTTCTTTTCAAAACAAGGACATACTGATAGTAATGACGAATGACCCCAGGGTGTGTTGGCTGGAAAATAAATCATAATGAATTCCATTTCCCTGTTTACTGCTAAAAGTAACTAACGGTTGTTTTCGTCTGTCCAGTGTAAAATATTTCAGTGACATTTAAGATGCCATTTGTTACAGTAATATCATGATTTGGTAGTTTTTTGGGCACGATGGCTTGGAAAAGACCAGTGTAAAAGAGTAAGGTGCTATGTGATGTCTGAATGGTGGACAACGAATTCATTTGACGTCATTGTGTGTATAAAACTGTCAAACAGATACCCCCACCCCCTAAATAGGTCTTTTTCGAGACTGGAGAAGTCCAAGTGTCCATAATTATATACTCATGTGACCCTGCTTGTGCATACATTATGCAAATGTTGTCATTTTTCCTTAAAAATCCATAGCTTGACCTTATTTTCTACAATTACTTTTATGGTTGTTTGATAAGTTCTTAATAAATATCTTTTCAAAGCAAGACCTCACATTTTTTTCTTAATTCTGACAGAATCCCATCATAAACAGTTTGATTCATTTCTTTTTTACAGTGTTTATAAGATCAATTGTTTATAATGACAATTGGAGCACCTGAGATCACCCCAAATTGTTGGTGGGGTTCGTGTTGCTTAGTCTTTAGTTTTCTATGTTGTGTCATCTGTACTATTATTTGTCTGTTTGTCTTTTTATTTTTGACCATGGCGTTGTCAGTTTGTTTTCGATCTATGAGTTTGACTGTCCCTCTGGTATCTTTCGTCCCTCTTTTATAGTAGTCTAAATGAATTGTTAAGCGAAAGAGATAATTCACAGAAGCCTATTTTAGTACGTTAAGCTTAATTAGTGGATCCAAGGAAGTGATTACATGTAAATAATAATTGAGGATTAGCCAAACCTGATTTTATCCAAATTTCGACTCGATTTTACAACAATTTGAAGGCACCCGACTGAAATAAAATATTTATGACGTAAAATGTTTTTGCATATTTTTCTTTTAATTCATAACATGTCGTTTAGTTAGCTACTGCATGAAAATTCACTGAACTGGGCCCAAGTTAAGCTAAAAGATGTAAATATTATTTATTGTTTTCTATCTATTTCGATGAATTAAGTATTGTAAAAATACATATGTAATTATATCTTAGTTGGCATAAATATTATAATGTCTGTTGAGAACTAAATGATTCGGGGACAATTGAGATCTTGACATAAGTTTGCACAAGCGTAAGTTTCCATGATTTCTAGGCTAAAAACCTGGTTTAATGTACCAAAAAGAACTGCATTAATTCTCTTGGATAGTATGATTTCGGAATCCCTCAAGATAAATTCTTTAACCCTGAACCTTGACCGAATGTGAAAGTCGGAAATGAAAAGAAGGGGTTGTATTGCGCGTGGCAAGTCGGATTCGTTTGAAAAAGGACTTTATTGACTTTTTGTGATTACACACAGGCACTCGTCTCTGAAATGTTTACCTATATACTTCAATATAATATTAAAGTATATAGGTAAATTATTTTTAGAGACACGTGCCTGTGTTATTACAGGGGAAAGTTGTGTTTAGGTGTCTTGTTCGTCGTCACTGCAATAACTACGATCGATACATGATAGAAAGCGTAATGAATTACAATTACTGTTGTCTGATTTGGAAAAGTTTAAGACAATTTTTGTCCTTTGATTTTTTATAGTTGGTAATCATGCCACATCTTTATCATATTGATTTGTAATATCAAATCTTTACAAGATTTACATTTAAACTTCTTTCATATATATCTATGCTGATTCTGTCTACAGAAAAAAAGTGGGCAAGTTAGAGTGGGGATAGATAAAACAAAGTATATTTTTATTCCACGATTAAATAAGTGAATCTCATGAAAGAAAAAAAAAATCACATGGAAGCTTAATAGATCTTAATCTAAATCAAGAATTTCTTATGACTGTCATTTTAAAATTGAATCATGAAAGTGCAGAAAGTGTTTATTAAAAATTCTCCCCTTCATCCGTTCTGCAACTGCGTTGCATGCAATGCAGCCCTTTTAATTGGAAAAGAAAAAATATGCTATAGTGTCAATCATTACTATATTCAAAAAATTCCAAAAGTACAAACGGAATTCTTGGCGTTTCTTCCTTTCATAATTTACCAATCGAATAAAAATCTTCATTAAAAACTATATTTTTTCGCCCAGTCAGGTTATAAAAATGACATATAATACAAGGCATGCATTAACCACTCCAAAATTCTTTCAGAAAAATAGTGAAATTACTTTCAAATCGGTTTGATTTTAATGCAAATTTCCTCGCTAATTCAAGATATCCGCATAATTTAGCACCGCTTTAGGCAAAGTTACGTTTCAAATGTGAAAATGACAACTGCTTTTTGACGGCGTTATGATGTATACATAGAAAGTTTTACTATATGTTCAACATATATATAGGATTAAAGTTGAAATATGATACCAATTTGAAATCTATGAATATATTTCTGGGACCAGTCCTATTATGGTTATAAAAATATTAAACAAAAATAAAGAACTCCAAGGCAAATTCAAAAAGGGGAATTCCATAAAAACTGACAAAATTAAACGCTATCAACCAACTAAACAAGTAAAAAGCAACTGATATACCTGACTTGGTACAGGCATTTTTGAAGAATCTGTCTTTATAATATTGATAAAGAAAACAAGTTATTATCATTTTTATCATTCTTTCTGGTTACAAATCTACAGATTATTATACTATAGATTTAAATTACACCTTTTGTTTTAAATTTTTACGTCTAAATTGTATTTGTTTGGTAAGTATTACAGATCAACTTTTATTACACTTTAAAACTAATATAAAATGTTTCAAGGTTTATCTTGATTGAAATTTTGAGTACACGTTAACTTTCAATTTGAACTTGGTAATATTGTTCTGCACTGTTCATAACAATACCATATGCAATATGTTAGAAAGTAATATGTTAATCGTTATTCAAAACAGATAAACTACTTTGCGCTCAGGAATCCAAAATGCATTATTATTTGTAGTTCTATTTTATGGTGTAAAACAACAGCAGTCTACAAAACATTATTTAGTCTACATCAGAAACTAAAAATAACAATAATATCATGACTATTCATTTAAGAGCTTATTCGTATACGGTTTTTGTTCCAATGGGACAGATATCACTCAAACACTAATTTTACCCCACCACTCTTAATGTTGCGAATTAAAAGCAGAAAAGTTGTCAGTGAATTGTCTGTTTTTACTTACTTCTTAGATTTTTTCAACACATTTCGGCATTGACTCTTATCTTTTTTTGAAGACCCGTTTGTTGATTTCTAGCTAGATGCCATTGGTTGTTTTGTTTAATGTTTGATACTATTTGTCATTTGTCATTTCGTGGCCTTTTATAGCTTGCTATGCTGAATGGGTTTTGCTCATTGTTTGAAGAATCCGTTTGGGAGAAATTTTTAAGGAAATTGTTATTTGCAGTTTTCTATATTGCAGTATTTATCATAGTTTTATTGTCGCAGAATGCGAAAAATACGGATTACAATCCGCCGGCGGCGTAAACTAATTGTATAAAGCTGTATATTTCAGAGTATAATAGACCTGGAGGCTTCATACTTTGTATACAGATGCCTTATGTTACAAAGTTCCTGTCTGTCATATGTCCGTTGTCCTTGACCTCATTTTCATGGTTTAGTTTAAACATACTTTACTGTTCAGAAACTAAACAAATGGATGAGACACAAGTTTTACAACTTGATAGTGTCTTCTCCAGTACATACACAATTTACAAATAAATGTAATATATTGTAAATATACAATATATATATACATAGTCTTTTTTATAACGTATGAAGACGTTGAAAATGAAGTGGAAATTGGTTTAGGTATATAAAACAAAATTTTCATGGTTCAGCGATTGCTTGAAAAGAAAGTTTAGTTTTTTTTTTATTGTTTGTGAATTTCTCACGTACTATGCTTAATAGGATACCGATATTTGGTAGATGGGTTCCTTGCAACGTCTACATGACCGCCAGACAGGGTTACCTGACCTCGACCTCATTTCATTGATCAGTGAATAAGGTTAAAGCTACATGATTAGGTCCGTTTCTCAGATACTGTAAGCAGTAGGTCAACTTCATGGAATGATTGTAAGGTGTACATGTCAGTATGGCATGTTTCATCTGACCTTGACCTCATTTTCAAGGTCCATTGGTCAGCGTCAAGTTTTTGCGTTTTGGCCTATTTTCCTTATACTATAAGAAATAGGTCAACTAGTTTTGGTGTAAGGAATGATTTTAAGATGTACATGTCTGTCTGGCAGATATCATCTGACCTTGTACTTGTTTTTATGGCTCATTGGTCAATGTTAAGTTTCAGTAATAGGGTCCTTTTTATGATACTATAAGCAATAGGTCAACTATATTTGGTGTATAACTGACTGTATTGTGGACATGTCTGTCTGGCAGCATTCATCTAACCATGATCTCATTTTTATGGTTAATTCGTCAATGATTAGTTTTCTTGGGTAAGTCTGTTTCTCAGATACAATAAGTAATAAGGTCAACTATATTTGATGTATGGAATGATTGTAAGGTGTACATGTTTATCTGGCAAGGTTCATCGAAATTGGTTTCAATTCCTTGGTTCATTGGTCAATATTAGGTTTTCATGGTTGGTCTGTTATTTTATATATAATAAGCATTATATCAACTACATTTGGTGTATGGAATGATCGTAATGTGTACATGTCTGTCTGGCTTGGTTTACCTAACCTTGACCTTTTTCATGGATTATTGATAATGTTAAAGACCATGGAAAGAGTATAAATAGCAGCCAATGAATGAAATAGTGGGGAATTCAAATTTCTTTGCCACATTCATTTCAGGGATATATTTTTGAGATACTTTGTTCAAAGAGTGATTTTTAGAAAAGAAATTGTCACAGAACCTAGAACTGAACTGTATAATCTGTTGCAGAATAAATAAAAATAATTAACTTATTTTATTCTGTTATATTCCTCTAACAAATAATAAAGCAGAGGTATTTTTCATTTGAAATATACTTTGATTGATAGATGGTCGGATACAATGTTTTTGTTTACACAGGGAGTAAATGTTGCCATACAGCCATACTTCCATGCAAAGTATCAATACACACCTTACCTGGTGTGTTCATATTATTCTATTCCTATGTTATCCTTATATCCGCTATATATTTCTTTCGTAATTCATAGAACCAAATAAATATGCAGCTAATTCGCACAAAATTGTAATTACAGCCATAATGTTCTATTTTATCTGGTCACAATCAATTTCCCTTCAAAATTGTGTTATATACAGAACAAAGTACTTTCGGTTAAATTGATAAAAAATCCTGCAGCAGAATAAAGAAAATTATTTCCGTATGTGTCCCATGTACGGAAACCTACCAGGATTGGGAAACCAATAACGAACAAGTGTCACAACACATTTTGGCATAATGTCTCTTTTGTGCCAGTCATATCTCTGCGTTCTGTGGTCCCTGGTCATGAAATCTGCTTTCATAACTAAATATCTATCATCATTCCACGCACCACGATGCAGAAGCATAGTCCAAAATCTTTTATCATGTTCCTTTCTTAAACTTGAGTTTCTTTGATGGGGTACTTCTGACTGACCATGCCACAACATTTGTCGGTTTTGTTCATCGTTAATGTATGGCTTACAAAAAAAATATCTGCATTCTACTTGGGACGGGTCTTGCTGTATGACAAATCCAGGTTGATCATCGTCTTCATCTTCTTCATTTTGTATGTTTGTGTGCTCTGTTCTATGGTCATCTGTGGATTTTGTGCATTCTTGCCTTTTTCATTAGTAACAGCAGAGTCATCAAGAATTTGAATTTCCCAATCATTAAGCCCAAATGATTTTTTTATAGTTTCTACCTGAAGATCACTTAATTCCATTGTAACTTTCTTTTCACTCATTTTTAGGATAATGTAGAATGCAAACAAACAAAATATTACTGACTTCAAAGATAATCTGGTCTGGATTTTATCACCAGGTTATGTGTACAGGTAGAAAGTTGCTGACTCTGCAGGTGACCTCATTAAATTTGTACATTATATGTAAACAAGTCCTGAGGCAAGTATTTATTTATTTAGCAAGAACTAAAATACTTTTTTTTTAAAAACAAATCAGAAAAAAAATTCCAAAATTAATTTATTGAAAAGTCATCAAATGATCAAGGAAATTTGCACTGATCACTTTTATTTATATAAAAAAACAATGATCATGAACCCTTTGATACATTTTTCTAAGTTTGCACTAACTGTAACTAAATATCATGAAACATAATCTCCTGATTATTTCATATCCCATTTGTGCTCATTCCCTCAATTTCGTTCATGATCATGGTTACTGAGACACAAAATTCTTCATCAAAACGTCTTCCCAATTTTAGAAAAGAAATTCCTTGTGATGAGACTGTCAAAAGTAGAATTTTGGAAAAACGTCAGAGAGTTAAAAGTTACTTGACTTCAACTTTAAATAAGCCAGTTAACAAAAGTATAATCATAGAGGAACCTTTATTCTTTTGGATAAAACAACAACTTGGAAGTGACAATTCTAAAGATCCTCATCCCTTTTCATCCACCTATTCCCAAACAAGACGCCAGGATGTAGACCAAGGACTGTTTGTTTCTGCAGAAAAATCTTTGGATACATATGGAGAACTATTTGCAGCACATACCAGTATTTGTAATGGAAAGCTAAAAGTATTAAAAAGAACTATGAAAGGACATGTAGTATCTGTAAGACTGATGTGTACCAAGGAAAAATCACATTCCTATTTATGGTCGTCATCATCATACCTTCCAAATGATGAGTTCTTGGTCAATTACAGGATTTGTTATGCATTGTATAGTAGTGGACTTTTGCCAGTACATTACACTAGATTTGTAAATGGACCAGGTATTTGCTGCATCACTAAAGAGAGAAGATTAAAGTTCTTTAGAAAATATAAAGGACACACTGAAAATGAAAGTGTTCAATCAGTTGACAATGCCATAAATGTTGAAATTTCTTCATATGATGACCTAGATGGTATCAACATCATGACAGATGCTTGACACGGTTGGAGGAAAAACTCACAAAGTGATGGACTGTGAACATGTTACAAACAGAATAAAGTTGCACAATGCCACGAGAGACTGGGAACACAAGAAAAAATATGAAAATTTGGAGAATAAAAATGTGTTCATTAAAATTCATGCACATGATAGAAATTGGCTGTGAATAAATTTGTAAGGGACACTCAATTTAACATGCTGTCAAGGCTGTAAAAAAAGCTGTCACCAAGATTTCAAAAGGTATTAAACGTTCTGAAGGTATACGTTGGAGTGAACAGCTGGGAGATAAAGCTGAACCCATAGACACACATTAACTGGGCCGTCCGTAACTGTGAACAAAGTTCTTAAGAAAAGTTTGGATAAAATTGTTGAACATTATTGTAATAACCATGTAAATTGTCATCATTCATCAAAGTGCAAAGTTGATTCAAACTTCGAGCCATCTAGGATCGTAACAACAAATGGAAAAGTCAACTATATATAAATAGCCTAAAGATTACATTCTTAAAGTTTTAATAATGTTGTGAACATATTTCAAGACAAAAGAATTTGCTTCGGTAATGATCAATATAAATTGAGATCAAATTTGGTGGTATGACATTGGAATGAGAATGTGGACAGAGGCTATACATCAGTGTGAAAATCAAGAAATCCTAATGCACCAGCTACACAAAACGGAAAGAAAATTTAAAAAAAAATAACTTATTATTACAGGATAAACATTTGGAACCACTACATTGCTAGTTTCTTTAAAACAGAATAATTACACCAATGCATAAAATTTACAAGTGTTTGACTATTATCAACATGCTAATATTTCTGATCAACATAATCTTTTTATTTCAACTACAATTAGTATTTACAGAGTTGATGTAGTTATCAACTTTAGACTGGATTGTATATATATATCTACACAAAGGTAAATTCGACATGTGTTTGTTTTCTGTTTTACCATGCTGACTTCTATAAATAATTGATAAGATAGTTAGACCTCTCCCATTTACTGATTGGCTTACTTCAACCGGATTTCTATCTAAGTCAGCCCTGGCCTTTATGTTTATGTGATACCTGTAGTAAAATCTTATCTTTAGGACTATTGATATAGAATAAATCATGAATAAAAACTGGCGAAACATTTCAGGGTGTGCACTCTTGTTGATTTTGATATGATTTGTTTTTGTCACGAATATAAAGTATTAATATATGTAGACATGTTAAGATATTCAAGTCAATATCAAACATAACTACCATCAGCCGAACAAAGCCGCTGGTTATTTCTTTGAATTTCAGGTTTAAATTCACCTGAAAGTAATTTATACTTCCTGGGAAGCATAACATAAATTGTAGAACCATTTTAATTAAACAATCAACCATAAAACATTTATAAAAACAAACTGTCTTGTTTTTTTGATATCATTAGACTAATGGACCCTAAATCACAAAAACTCAATTTACTGCTGGCTAGCTGTCCTCACCCCTTCAATCAGTTTTCAACATTACCAATCCCTTTCCTTACTGCATTAGTAGCCCTTCTTACAGAAGTAGTCATGACAAGCCGGTTTAGTTTCACTTGGACAGTCACGCACCCCTCATCAAGTATGTTGGTAGGCACCTTCAATGTATTCTATGTATTTATGTAAATGACATAGCTGATCATTTGATAAGTTACATCCCTTTCTTATTCCAGTAATAGCCCAAACATAATAGAGAATACTGTGAAAGTACTTTTATTCGTTGGGTACCAATTTTCGTGGTTTTCGTGGATGGCTTTATCCACGAATTTAAGTGTCCATCGAAATATAACAATTGTTGTCCAAATCAAGACATGGAAAGATCCCCATGTATGTTTGACTGCATGTATACCGGCATATTATATGGATAATACATCGAATATCAGTAAACGCACTAAGAACTATATATACAATTTTACACAAGATTGTACCCATTTAATCTTTAAAAAACCTAAAAAGTACGACTTTTAACCTTTTAATTCTCATTAAAAATTAGTTTTGATCGATGAAAGTCACACTTCCGGTGATGATATGCGATGATGAAGTGTTAATTTTTATTTCCTCCTAAATTCGCATACAATTTGTTTTATTAATTTCATATTGGGCTTGCTTTTTTATTTCATAAGAATTGATTCTATAATTCAAAGTACATTTGTAGCATTTTTTTATGTAACTGTTTTCTTTAGGTGACATGTTTATGGCCTAATTGACACCTTTATGATCGTTAATCTCTTGACCATTCGATCTCGGGTTAATTAGTGTCATAATTCGGATTACATGTGTGCAACAATTGAAATGTTTACTTTGCAATTTCCTTCAAACGAGACAATTTGTAACCATAGATGAATCAGTTTATTTCTTAAAGCAATTATTCTATTAAAAATTTGATAAATGTCGTTAGTAATGAAAGACAAGCAAGCAAGTGAAAACGAAAACCTTATTTTGCAATGTCTCGCAAATCGTTACAAAACAACATTTGAGTTTTTTCAAGAATCTTCATTTCTGTTGGCTTCAAGTTCTTCACTCGATTTTTTTCAGAAAACTAAAATCTACGAATTTAAGAACCCACGAACATGTAACTTTTGATCAAACCACGAAAATTGATTCGCACGAATAAAAGTACTTTCACAGTATCTGACAGCGATCTTGAACAATGTTAACGTGGTCTAAACACTTAGCTAATAAATATTAATCTTAATAAGACAAAAACTATGATATTGTCTTGTAATCTTCCCCAGATGAAATAGAAATTGAATTTTAATGTTCAGAAGAAAAAGTAAAACATTGTTGTAACTCGCATGCGGAAATTAACTTATATTCTTGAAATTGATTGTCGAGTAAAGAAAATTAAGATTTGCTGCCTCGTTTTGGTATGTTGTATACATTTTATCATCAATGTTCTATTTAAATCAATACAAATATATACATTCAAAATAATATACGTGAAGCAAGCTGCAAAGATGTTTTGTTTAAACAAGTTTATTTTCTGAACCTTGTTACACTTGAAAATATTTCATTAAAATCATAGAGGAATTCAGTTCATTAAAATTATTCACAGTAACTGAATTAATTTCGTTTTCATGGAAGAAAAAACAATATTTGACCAGTATATGAAAACTTCTTGAGTGTACAGGTATATAAAACTGGCTTTGCTACATATTTGGATGATCAGAAATCATTTACATTAGAAACATTAGAAAAACGGCAATCTGTAAACGCTCTGTTTATAAATTAAGAAACGTCATGTTACTAAAATTTAGCTCAGATACAACAGTATTGATTTCATTTTATTTTCATATCCGGTTTAACAATTTGCATGTGCAATTGAGAATTATGCCTAGGGTCAAATAATTTAATAATAATGCAATGCATGTATACATTGAATATCTAGCTTATAGAACCGGACACAAATACAACAAGTTAATCCGATGAAAAGGGGTTATAAAGCATTAGAAAGTCGCATGAAACGTGATTACAGGCGCACTAAAGGAAACATTATGGACTTGATGAACTTTCAAACCAAAATTATTTGACAAGAAATTTAATAGGAAAGCGTCCACTAAACATAATGTACCATTAAACTTGTTCCATGAACATTTTTAAGTCATTGTGCTCTTCAGACATAGATGCTGTATTTAACGACAGCTTTTCTAATAACAAAAGTGATGAATTCGTCTATTGGGATCTTGATAGAAAAATTACAGAAAACGTCATTTTGAAAGCTATTCGTAATCTGAAACTGGATAAAAGTCACGGAGTTAATGGGATTTTTAAAGAATATTTTATTGAATACAAGGATGGGTTTATGTCTGTATTATTGTACATTTTTAATGAAATTTTACAGTCTGGAATTTTCCTACAGAGGGATTAGTTTAGTTAGTAATTTTGGAAAGATTTTACGTCCGTTCAAAACCAATGTTTATTAGAATGGTTGGTAACGTTTGATATTGTGACCGATGCACAGTTTGGTTTTCGTTCCGATATGGGCATAGGGGATGCTATTTTAATCTTACAACATTCATTTTCAAATCTTTATCAGCGAAAACGAAAAACGAAAAACGAAAGCTTTGACAATAAGATATATATGTTATGGAATAATCTATCAAAAACTTGTATTCAAGGTAAATCATTAGTTGTAATCAATGCAATGTATTCTTATGTCAGTACTTTTGTAAGTGTTGATGAGTTTGATTCTGTTTATGTGACTAATTAAGTAGGTCTAATGCAATGTCAAATAATATTACCCATATTTTGTCATTGTATGTCAAAGATTAAGAAATTACTAATATGAATAGCTACTCTATTCCCTATGAGGTAAAGGAGTTATATATAGTTTTACTGATGTACACTGATATGGTTAATTTTAAGAAAATGTATCTGGTTTACAAACGTTACTTGATACTTTGTATATATATACCTCCAAATGGTCACAGCAAACACAAACATTGTTGTTTTTAGAAGAGTTAGAGAAATATATGACAATGATAAATGGTAAAATAATAACCAGGAAATAAAAATTGTATATAAGTTTAGTTATCTCGAAATATTGTTAAATTCTGATGGCAAATATAATTTATTACAAACTATCATCACAGGGTAGAAAAGCTAGTGTTTTTCATAAGGAGATTTATAAAAGTTATTTATCTGAATTTTGTAACCTTACTTTCACTTTTTGATACTTATATTAACAGTGTAAATTGTTATGGCTAAGACATATTTGGTACTCATAAGGCATCCGCTATAGAGATGATACATCCGCGATAGTGTAAAAATATTATGAGAGTAAAAAGCTCTACTTGTTATGGTAATGTTATGAGATGTATTTTTATTAAAAGTGAGCTGCTTAGTATACACTACAAAAGTCAAAAAGTCTGAAAAGACCAGTTTTTGTCTGAATTTGCATGAATTTTTACTCGACATTCTTAATTTGTCTGAATAATTTAAAAAAATTCTTGACATAGTATGAATTTGTCTAATAAGGTTCTAGATTTTTCTTGACAAGTGTCTTGACAGTATGAACATTGTCTTAAAATTTCTCGACACTTCCTGTATCATCTGATAAGAGTCTGGATTAGTCTCGACCAATTCTTGACTGTCTTAAATTTGTCTCGATCTGTCTTGACATATTCTTGACATTCTTAATAATTTCTGAATATGTCTCGACATATTCTTGACATTCTAAATAATGTCTGAATATGTCTCGACACATTCTTGACAGTCTTAAATATGTCTTGACACTATCTCAACAGTATAAATTTCGCCTGAAATGTGAACAGACTTATTCTGCACTGTTTATGACATTCTATTGCTGTTATATACTCCTTTTTATTATGGCTAAACTAAACTTTGAAGAATTAAGGATTAATTTGGTATATATATATAGTAAGATACCCTTTTGGTGCAACTAAGTTTTAATACCCTGAATAATTCCCCATGTAGTTTAATTTTGATTTATTTTTATTAAACATTTAAGTAATTGTTTTCACTTGGAATATAAGTAGAAGGTATTGACAAACAGCATTTAGACCCCACAATTCATCTTTTGGGTTTGTGTAGCTAAAAAAAGAGAGGGGGGCTTTCGTTTAGGTCAAAGAATTTGTTCCCATCTTGATTCAAAAACCTTATTCATTTTTTAGAACAACCCAAAAACATTTTTTATTCAAATTTGAGTGTTGAATTTTATAATTTTTTATCAAAAATAAATATTAATAAATAATAAAAAAACTCCTTCCTGAAAAGAAAACAATGTTTAGATCTATATTATGCATGTCTGTTTGAGAACCATTTCTATAGAAATCATTGATGGGACCCATTATAAATACATTTTTTTTATTATTCCTGGAGTAGATAATAATTTTCTTTTAATCTTTGGGAATTATTCAATTTGTTTTTATGTTAAAATAATTAACTTCATAATTTTGATGAAGAAAATCCATTTCAATTCAATTTTTTTTCATCAAAATGATGATTTTCATTTTCATCTATCAACAAACTTTTGTAGTGGCATGGTCGGTCAACTGATAAGTTGTATGGCTGATTACAGGTAAAGCAATAACTTCTATTTGACGGTTGCGTGTTCTCTGGGGTGTGGAATACCTTAATTTTATGGGGAACATCCTGTCCATGTGTAATACTTAATATATTCCAACAGATGACATTACACAAATTTTTCTTCTGTTAAATGAATGATTTGTATATCATCATAATTTGCTATTTATATAAACCACATTTTGGTATAATAATTATTTACCATATCAACATTGAATATTATGAATGTAGAATTAAATATGTCTACAGTATGATTGGTTCGAATCATTTAATTTATAAGATTTAGGAATCAAAATTTGTAATTATTTAAAAACCCACATTGAAATTGTTTTATATCAACACAACCACATTTGAATTGTTTTATACTTTAGATTTCATAGCCATATTTGCATTTGTAAAAATATTTATATACCCAAATTTTCAATTATTTTACATGCCCAATTTTTATTTTTGTTGTAAAGAAGTGTAACTTGAAACAACAGTATATCATATAAAGAGAAATAAAGATTAAAGTTATATCATGAATATTGGTCATGATTTGTAAAACTCAGATCTGTCAATCAAAATGTTCAGAATATGTCAAGCCATACTAAAAAATAAGAATGTCGAGAATATGTCGAGAAATTTCAAGACAGTATTCAAATGTCAAGAATTTGTCAAGAAATTTTAAGACCATATTCAGAATGTCGAGAATATGTCGAGTAAATTTCATACAAATTTAATATAAATGAGAATTTGTCAAGAAAAATTAAGACACAAGTCATACTTTTGGAGAATGTCGAGTAAAAGTTCATGCAAATTAAGACAAAAACTGTTTTTTTTAGACTTTTAGACTTTTGTAGTGATAGGTCTAGGTGATAAGACATGTATTACCAATATAAGACTAAGTAGTCATAATTTAACTAGAGAATGTGGACGTTACACTGCAGTTTCTAGAAGAAATAGACTCTGTAGTTTTTGTAAATTTTGAAATGTCCCACTTATTAAGGTCTTAGATCTGATTTTCTTTAAACTCCTTTATTGGAGAAAACCATATATGTATGAAAATATACAATTAATGAGTTCGAATAATCTTACATAGCTATGTGACTTGAGTAATTTCATATTTCGTGCCCAAAAATTAAGATCTGACATGTTGTAATATGTTTGACGTTACCTTCGAATTCTTCTGTTCTATGTATATTGTGTGTAGTTTACATGTATATGTTATATGCCTATAGATGTTATGACTTTGGTAAATAAAGATTATAATTATCATATGGAAAGATCCTTGCGACCTATCAGTTGAAATGTAAAATTAAAAGGATCTTTTGATCTCTTGTATAAATAATTTCGGCAACTCTTTTTCGCTGTACGAATGATACTGATAAATTAACTAGTTTGTATTAATGCAACGAGTGTTGATTTTTTTTTAGATTAGACGTTTAATACATTGATAATGGGACCAACCAAATAAGACTTATTACCGGATTTGTTCTTACATGAGCAACTCGACGGATGTCATACGTGAGGCAGGATCTGCTTCCCCTTCCAGAGTACCTAAGATCACCCCGGGGTTTTGGTGGAGTTCGTGTTGCTCAGTCTTTAGCATTCTGTGTTGTGTTTTGAATACGGTTGCTTGTCTTTGGGTCCTTTCCCGATTTGCCATGGCATTGTCCGTGTCTTTTCGACTTATGAGTTTGAATATCCCTATGGTATTTTTCGCCTCTCTTGTAAGATCATGGTATTCCATGTTAATCTGGTACATGCACAAAAATATATTTTGCTTCTAATGTAAGGTAATATGACCTTCATTTTTCTTAATATATATTCCACCTGTAATCACATATAAAAATACAGACCATCTGGGTGGACATTCAAGTATAATCAATTGTCATCTTAAACAATACTGTGTTTAAAATGCAGTACTGGTATTCTGCTTTCTTTTTTATACTATTCATCATATGACTTTGATTTATTTCGTATTTCAGCCGTGTTCTAACTAAGTTTAAATGTTAAATTGTATCAATGTGTCATTAAAAGAGAGGCAATAGTTATCAAAGGTACCAGGATTATGATTTAATACGCCAGACGCGCGTTTCGTTTACAAAAGACTCATCAGTGACGCTCAGATCAAAATAGTTATAAAGCCAAACAAGTACAAAGTTGAAGAGCATTGAGGACCAAAAATTCCATAAAGTTGTGCCAAATACGGCTAAGGTAATCTATTCCTGGGATAAGAAAATCCTTAGTTTTTCGAAATGTAACATTAAAATACACCTGTGACGTAAATCTTTTGTTCAAACTCTCCATTATTTTTCAGGAATGGAGAGTTATTTTCTATTGTTCGTCTTCATTCAACCGGACGTTTTGCCCTTTGGATATTTCCATGGGCACTTTCTAAAAAAGTGTTCACCCATGGGAATAATTCTAGAGGACGTAACGCGATATTGAATGAAGATGAAATCTTACTAAAACGACTGATACTGGATTTTTTAAAATTGGGATCATAGTAATACAATGAACACTAAATATCCATTATTAACAAACAGCTTTTATTTGCGAGTCGTAATTCCATCTTGTTAAATATAGTATCGTATTCACTAAAATTCAACAATATAATCCACAATTTGTTTTCCGATGCAAATCTTGGCTGAATTTTTGTCACGGATAGTATCCAACTGGGTAAAAACAAATATTTTCCATTGAGTCCCATTCCTCTTCTGTGCACCTACAAAATATCAAATGTGTTGACTGTGTGTGTGAGTCAGTGAATTCTATTGTATTCAATAATAAAAGTAAGAGAAAGTATATTTCACATAAAGATTTGATTTTAAGTTTACCGTTTAAGATATCATTTCCTTGAAATATTTTGATTTTGTACAGCAAAAATCGTTTGTTGCATTTAAATATATATATAAATCAAAAACACAAAAAATACTCGTATTGTTTCTACAATAATATTGTGGTTTAATAGAATAAAAAGTCCAATAAACTGAAATAGTCAAAATGGCGTATTCGGTATTATATTGATTGTTCGTTGTTATAATTTAAATATAGTATTAATGAATAAAATTTGAGGGGGTATGAATAACATTTGAATAAGGCTTGTGTTAAATATTGGGCGGGGTTTTAATCAATTTTCCGAACAGAAACGCGTAGCATAATCGAATTCATTCACTGTTGTTATATGTCCAGTGGCAAATATAACAGTTATATCGACAGTGCAAATAAACGGCGTTAATCTTGAAATAAATGTTTAAATGAAATTAAAAGGTAAGCTGTTGTCCACCTAAGTTAAATACATACAAAACGGAATCCAGAAATGTTTTTAATCATGCGGATTTTTGTTTCTAAAACTTTTTTGCTTCCTTTCTGATAATAGGGGAAAATGAAACATACTTTCAGTTTGCTTGTATTGCTATTTAAAACAAATAGCAATACAAGCTTTGTTCGTTGTAATTAGCAAAGGGAACGACAAAATGTTGTGTTGTGCATGAACTACTGTTTTCTTGTTTCATTTTATTTCATCGAATAAAATGGTTTGAAATATAGAATCACATTTTGTTTTCCGATATGACGTTAAATCGAGCACACCGTTATTAGTTAAATAACTTATACTAGAGTGTTACATGCCTGGAAATTCATTCTAGTTGTACCATTTCACTTTTCTCAGACGATTCTACATCCAATACTTATCAAACGAAAAACACATATAATCCATTAACATATATGCATACATACTAGCTTTTTTTACTCTCCCGAAATACCACTTAAAGACACATATAAATATCCTTGCAATCCCACTACAAGAAAGACGTGCGTATCCAATGACTTTAAACATAAATCTGAATGAACTTTATTCAAGATATTTTTATAGTAATTAATCTACTGTTCATAAATACTTCGTTAAGTGAGTAGATGGTCAGCTTGATCTTAAATTTTGCCTGTGGATTCTTGGGTACAACACGGGGAAAATGAAAAGAAAAACCATTACAAAATTAAATAAAATTCTTTAAAATGTTATAATCTGAAGATTCGTTTTTATTATTTAAGGTATATTTTAAGTTAGCGAAAGTCCAAATAACTGTCCATTCCTGGGAAATAATGGGCGTCGGCCCTACGGGCCTCCGCTCCATTATTTCCCAGGAATGGACAGTTATTTGGACTTTCTCTATAACAGAAATTTATAAAAATGACCATATAATTGATATTCATGTCAACACCGAAGTGCTGACTACTGGGCTGGTGATACCCTCGGGGACGAAACGTCCACCAAAATATACCAAAGAGGTATGCAAATTCAAAATTTGAAAACAAACCGACAAAGCCACTGCAAAAAACGAAAAACCAAAAAAACAACAGTAAACAAAACTGAACATAGAAAACTGACGACTGGGCAACACAAACCTCAACAAATCCAGGAGTGATCTCAAGTGTTGGAAAGATAAGCAAATTATGGTTCGAAGGAAAGTATCGATAGTGATAGTAACGAACTTGGTATGATGCTTTCTTGTTGTATTTTCTGTATTAATTCTGATTCTTTGAGTACAAGAACAGGTCGAACAGTAGGGGTACACAATAAGTATACGTAGCTATCAGAACATTGAATGCCTGTTGAAATAAATTAAACATTTACATTTAAACCGTAGGGAAACGACAATGATACATACTTATTAATCACTTGACCAATTGTCGAAAACTTGGTCAATAGAATCCTTATATTGTACATCTTTAGATTTTAATCTAAAAACTGTTGTTTTTCTTTTCGTATTGTTTACCATAGTTTCGTCATTTGCACTTCGACTTTTGACTTTTGATTCTCATTGTGATGTCTTTTAATACTTTTTTAAAAATTTGTTTAAAGAGGTGTCCATGGTTAGAACAATTTGACCGGTAGTAGAAAGTTCTGAATTCTGAATCCAACGAAATCGGTAAATTATTTGGTTCTAAATGACTTATATATTGCTTATTAATCATATAAGGTTTTGTTAATATGTCTTTTGATTGAGCTAAGCCATTTCAATTGATATTTTATAGTGTGTCTTTCTATCTTGTGATGTAACACTTTTGTTTCAAGTAGGATGAAGGTTGGCGGCTTTTAAAACGTTTAAACTCGCTGCATAAGTCAGGAAACTGAAGTTCAGTGGTTGTCGTTTGTTGATGTGGTTCATAAGTTTTTCTCGTTTTTCATATAGATTAGACTGGTGGTTTTCCTGTTTGAATGGTTTACACTAGTCATTTTTGGGGCCCTTTGTAGCTTGCTGTTCGGTGTGAGCCTAGGCTCCGTGTTGAATGCCGTACTTTGACCTATAATGGTTTACTTTTACAAATTGTGACTTGGATGGAGAATTGTCTCATTGGCACTCATACCACATCTTCTTATATCTATATCATGTATTTATTCAATACACAAACCGACTGAAGAAATTGTAAAAATTGTAAAATGTAATACAGCCTTCTTGATAATTAAATTGATAATGAAAACGGGGAATGTGTTAAAGAGACAATCAACCCAACCAAAGAGCAGAAAATAGTCCAAGGCCCCAAATGAGTCTTCAGCACATCGAGAAAGTCCCGCATTCGGAGGCGTGCTAACCTCATCTATACCTCTAGCCAATGTAGACTAAACAAACACACATCAATGAGCACAGTAAGACGCAGTTTTAAAAGAACGCCGAGTCAGAGGTTAGAATAGGTACAGAAGAAACTATGCAACATGATAATGATCAACATAAATTAACAAAGGACTACTAGCAGTAACTGACATGACAGCTCAATTAAACTGATTGAAAGATTATGTCTTCATCATATGAAAACCAAGCACAATCCCTCCCGTTAGGGGTTTAGTACCATACCATCATAAAATATACGAGTGGAACATAACTCGTACCATGCCAACAACTGCTTTTAGAATAAATGTGCTTATTTCCGATGCAAAGACCCTATAAGTGAATCAATGCAAGTTTTAATAGTATCGTAACTATATCCCTTCTGAATAAGTCTGTTTAAAGGTTTCGTTAGCTTTTAAGATGAATGAAGACATTTTTGTGCTTTGTATAGAATATTACCATTAAAGATTTGATGTGAACTACCTGAAGATGTCTGCACGTTGATTTATATTTACGAATGATGTCCTTGTACCTATGATAAAATGTAGTTGGCTAACATAATCTCTAACACGAATAATTACATTGACGCTTACAAAATAAAAAGGTAAGCATTACGCCAAATTAGGATCATTGATAGGCTCTGAAAAGAAAAAAAATACTTCGCAGATATGTTTGATGAATCATTGATTTTCAATTATATCAGCTCTCCGACGTTTGTATTAAGTTTTGGTTTTCAAATATTTAATTTCGAAATGAAGATACATCATTTGTCGAAATGCACAGTAAAATGTGTACCGGTTTATGTGATTGATACCATTAGTCTAACACAAGCCAAGTTGTTCTCTGCTTCGGTGTCGTACTGGCATGAACATACATTGTACGGATCTTGTTTTAATGAAATTACTACTGTTAACTTTAAAAAATTAATATGATATTAAGGAAATTATCTCCCTTATACATTGCTGACACTCCGTATCCAGATTTTTCAATACTACTAATCCTTTTCAATCATATCAGTTCTTTGAACTTTTTTTATAAGGTTTTGGTTTGCAACTATATATTTGTCTGAGTATCACTGAAAAGACATTGGTTGTCGAAATGTGCAACGGGTGCAATAAATTTAGAACCGTTTAATACAAATAATAGTTATTATTGTCTCTTATAGTCATGAATTTCTTTATTAAAAAAAAATGTCCTGATGTTCAAAAAGTACTTATACCAAGAAGGCTCATGATCTTATTAAAATGAAGAAATAAGTGCACTTTTATTCAACAAAAACAAATGTTTTAGTGTCTTTATTCTAATATTATTCACATTTTATATTAACAAAAAAAAAAAAAAAATCGTCCAGAGGCGTTTAAAATAACTGATCGCAAGTAATGGTACATTAATTTTAATAAAAAGAAGAACTATTATCATTTTTAAACAATGCGATCAAAATTTTAGTCTCTTTTCTCTCGTATATTTTGTATTTCATGAAAATAATGTCCAACAAGTACATAATGAAGAAATAATTTAGTATCTTTACTTATATATCATTAACACTTAATAAAACTCACCCAGAACCATTTAAGATAACTGATTGCAAATAATGGTGCATTGATTTTAATCAGAAAAGAAGAAAAAAACATTGGCATTTATAAACAATGCGAACACATTTTTAAGTATCTTTTCTCTTATATTCATCATATTTTATGAAACACAACCCATCCAAATGTAGAAAAAGTACATATACTAAATAACTGTTCATGATTTCTTTTGAAATGAATAACTAATTGCACTCTTCAACAACGCAAACAAAAGTTTCTGTATCTTTATTCTGATATTTTTCACAATAAGTCATACAGAGGCATTTGAAATAATTTATTGCATATAACTGTGCATTTATTTTGTTTAAAGAGGAAAAATGGACATTTTCAAACAATTCGAATTGAAGTTTAATATCAAATCTCTTAAATTCATTATATTTAATGAAAAACTACTTATCCTAATGTACAAAAAAGAACTAATTAATATAATGACGGTAACATCAGTTCCTGAAATCCTTAGAAATAGTTGCACTCTTAATCAGCACAAACATAGCATTAGTGTCTATATGAAAAAAAAAGAGAGGCACTTAAATAATTGACTGCAAATACAAAAAAGAGCATTTTCAACAAAAGGAAGAAACATTTGTATTCTCAAACGATAGAAAAAAAAAATAGTATCTTTTTTCTATGTTTTTTGTCATTCCTATTATGAGGTACAAAAGGTACAAATATTCCATGAGGGTAGATGATTCATGAAAAATTATTTGCAATCTTGATAAATGAATTTTAGTAGTAATAAATGAAATGAAAAAAAAAAAAAAAAAAAACAAGATAAAGACTGAGTAGGAGAACTGATCTCAAATGATAACATTTTCGACACTATTTAGTGAGTCATTCTCCTGAAATTATGTGATAAATTTAGAAATTTATAAGATAACAAATAAAGAAATAATCATATTCTGCGTGAAAGGTAATTGATATTTTTTCTCGTATGTCATTGCAACCAAGTTGAATACAAATTATCGGGTTAATGTATCTTCGTCGAGGTCCGCGTTTATCGCGTGTAAATATTGCAAAGTTTGTTTTACATAAGAATTTTAATTATATATGTATCCCTCCAATTCGTGCATATAAATAATTCACTGGTCGATTGTCGGCAGATGTCACGTAACTGTCGAATAGAATCAGTCAGTTGCGTCAAGTAAGCCATTAGTCATCGATCACCAAATATTCACCGATCAGTCAAGTTCACGTCAATCAGTAATGCGTAAGGTTGCAAGTACTGTAATTTTTCACCAGAAAAAGTGGTAGTAAAGGACATGAATGATATCTTTTTTTAACACAAACTAGTGAAAATTAAACTACCAATCGTTTAAAATTACACTAGTTGACACCATTATGTATTCCAAATACATAGAAGAGATAAGTATAAGGAAGACAATTTCAATTAAAACACAATTGTGCTCAAGTTTTTGTGTAAATAGATGGATTAGGCTTACATGTACCTGTTGTTATAAAATGTACGTGATACGGAAAATTATTTGAATATCAAAGTATATATGAGAAAACTACACAAATGCACAAAAATTAAATATTTAACATACTAAAGCTTTCAAATTAATGATCGTGAAAAACACCAAACAAAATTGGAACCTCAAAATATATATTTTGGCTCAAATGATTTCAAGGTTCTAAGCATATTATTATCTCCGAAGTTCATTACAAGAACCGTGTGTTGCAAATATAAGATATGATTGATAATACATACAGCTTTGCTTTGCTATATTGAGGCAAAGCACGATGAGAAGAGTACAAATGTTCCATTGAAACTGATTAATTAAACACGTAGACAAGTTATTCGATTAAATGTTGGCAGTATTTTTATATGTATATATTTTTAAATATTTTGATACGAAAATCAAATAAGTGTGGCATCTTGTATGTACTTTAAAATAGCAAGGAAGTATTTTCCTATTTTTATCATGTAACTCAATATTAAAACATTAATAACATGCTTAAAGTAGAACGTTGTTCACGTTAGGTTAACGAACGTTTACATGCTGAAATGCTAATACTATTGCGAATGTTTGTTAAGTAAATTAATGAATATGAATAACAGAAACACTGCATTTTAATTTCAAACGGTGTAAGAGTTTGTTATCAGTTTTCTCTGAATTAATGTATTTTGACCAAAGAATATCAAAATAAATTAGTAAGTCATGGACGAGTGTTCCTTTGATTCCGTTTTGAATTCAATAATTTCGTTTTATTTGGTTTAAAAGAGGGACAAAATATACCAGAGGGACAGTCAAACTCATTGATCGAAAACAAACTGACAACGCTATGGCCAAAAATAAAAAGACAAACAGACGTTAAAATGATATGCATACACATTACAATTAACAAACTGGTAAATTGAAACAAATATCCGTCGGTACACAATGATATGTAATTCATATATATATCGATGACAATTTCTAAACAAAAGTCTTCAAACGAAAAGTATCAAACTATATCATGTATATATAAATAGGTTTTATTTCAATACTGTTAAGAATGTTTTTCCTATTTCCTTATCAAAAATGGTAAATAATTGCAAACATACTGGGTTACACATAATCATTATATATAATACACCAGTTTCACATTTAACTTCGCATTTCTAACCTGATTAGCCAAATTATGAAATCACGCGATAATACACGAGAACTCATCGACTGGGGTCTTACTGTTGATACTATGCATACCTGGAAAAAATAAAGTGTTTGTGTTTACTATTCATGCAACACAAGCATCATTTGAATCAAAATATAAATTGACGAGACAACTTTATAACAATGACAAATTAAAAGGTTCTAAAACAGACTACTGTTGTGTTGTTGGTTGCAGTAATAGACGATCTGATATGCCGCTTGACTTTGTACCTTTAATTGTCACGAAGAAATGCTTGAATTCACGCTGAGGTCGCTCACTTAGCGGGAAGAATAAATAAGATAAATAAGCGGGGGTCACTTTACATCCATGCATATATTAGGTCACAGATTAAGAAATCAATTAACACCTTAGCCATGTGGAATCCTAGTTTTACCTTAAACATTCTCACCAGGTGACAATTGATAACAGTTAAAAAAAACGTTCCCTTTTCTACATACAGTGACTGAAATGTGGACGACCATTTGATATTCTGACAGAATGATTTTTTCGGATTGAATACTCATCTTTATCTGTTGCTACATGGGGATAGTATACTGTCAATATCTAATGTCCCAGTTGGTACGCATGCTTATTTTTTTGCTGCGCGAAAATTTATTTTGTACACAATTCCTGCATTATGTGTTGCAGATTATTCCTTTTCATCGTGCCTTGGGCAAAAATATTTATTTTCAGCTCTTCAAGACTATGCCAGGATATTCATTTTCTAAAATAATCCCTCCCTTCCCCTGAATATCAGATGGACACCCCCTAATACAGATGTCAAAAATGTTAACCCTGTTTCTGTATAAGATACATGTACCTAATTTACACTGAGATAATACGGTTAATGTAACTGGATATATTTTAACAATATAGGAGGGGTAATTCAGCAATTCGATCTCGTTTTATGGTAAAAAATTGAAAACAACACGTTTAATAATTTCATGCGTCCGAAGCGTGATAAATACATGATGATAAAGCGTCATATATACAGGATATTCAATTACTGATAATGATATCTAGTTGTAAATGCATTCATTATTAATAAAAAAAAAAGTAAATAAGTAAACAAATAATTTTCACAAAAACAAGGATTTTACTAGAACACTTTTTTATACAGACGTTCTCCTAAACAAGTCCTTGACAATACCACGAATACTGTCTCTTTTTAAATTATGAGGTTTTTTAAAAATTAATTTGAAATGTTTTATGTGTATTCTTTTTTTTAAATTTTGAAAATTTGGGAAACAAATTTTGATAAGATATGTATCATATAGATTTTGCAAAAGTAGAAAATTACTCTGGCCGTTGGCACTGAACCAATGCTTATACAAAGTCGATCATGAACATAGCCTAGAAATTAAAACGGTATTGAATGCATTGTTTAAAAGTTTGATGTTTGAAAATTGACGATCAACCTGTACTTCTGTTACGTATTTTAAAACTGCCACATATCTCAATTTATTGTCATGACCGTCTAAAAATATCACTGAAGCAGAAATATTTGAAAAAAATTGTATATGTCTATTACAATTTACAGGAAAGTGTTTTATATATATTATGCCATGTATGCTTAAGCAGGATATAACGCAGGTTGACCCCATTTTTTTCTTTTAGTATTCCGAAAGAATTTCATAAGAGCTATCTTCTCACATTTAATTTAAAAATTCTAACTTTTAGTTTACCTTCAAACATTCATATAATGATGCCTTTTCTCTGTATAATCCATACAGAATGTTTCATATTAGGTTGAAAACAAGCTCGGTGACCTATCGTTGGTTTTTTATAAGTTTAAACACATCACAATACATACTACATCTTATAGGAAAAGTATATAAGGAAAAATCTATCATTTTTGTTCATACTTCCATTCTACCTTAAGTGGAAATTTCGATTATTTAGTAGCTACATTAATATTCTAAACTGCCGGTAACTGGTCCTCGTACCCATAACATTTTACGCAAAAGTCACAATAACAGTAACCGGCTTTCGTTTAAAAAAAGATATTATATGTTACAAGAAGAAGTAAAAAATATTTGAGAAAAACTGCGAATTGTTTACGGGGATTCACACAGAGCGAATTGATACTTGAACGGAACTGGTATTAAATGTATTTCTGATGAATAGGTTGTTTTTTTTTAACACAATATTTTTCTCTTTTCACAAATAATCAAACTGACATACAGCACTGTAGCGCAGTAAGCAAATGATAGCAACTTCCAGATTTATACCTTTGTTTAAAACAATTTCATTTATACATACAACTGTTATGATCTCTTTACGTCAACAAGAAGACTTATTTTCTTATTTGAATTCTTTTTGTGTGTCTTTTATAACCTTTCAATTTGGATTTTTTTTCTCATTGTTGAGGGTCGTATGGTGACCAATGATTGCTTTCATCTATGTCATTATGTCTCTGGTGGATAGTTGTCTCGTTTGCAATCATACCACATATTTTTATTTTAAATTTATGTTATCCTGATTTTTTTTTGGATTTTTTTTAATATTCGTTTTCTAACTGGCCATACTATTTATTTTTAGTGTATAAAATAAACGATTATTGATGACTTAAGATTAAGTTATCAGGGATCAATATATAAATGTATTCGTCCCAATCATAATACAGTTACATTTGTTAATATACAATTGTTTTATGTCAGCAATTGCCAAAGATTTTATATTTATGATGTTCGTGTTCTCCAGCACACACCAAGAGAGAGAGAGAGAGAGAGAGAGAGAGAGAGAGAGAGAGAGAGAGAGAGATATGAGTATTATCGGTTGATTAATTATTGTGTTGCGGTCAATCGGATATCCCCCTGTCACGTATGATATCGTTAATTATCACAGGATTTAAACTAAAACGCGCATATGATTTCAAGACCAGGGTTGATAAGTTATTTATGTGAAACTGGTCTATTGCTTATATTTTTGTGATCATAATGTGATTGCTGTAATTGAATATGAATCTGCAATTGGTTTGGGATTTAAATGTTTCTGTTTACTTCAATTAAAAATATCGTTTCATCCATGTTACAAAATATCTAACAACAAAATGTCGGGTTTCTCAATATGCAAGAAAATGTGTAATGTTTAAAACTTCCCATTTGACAGATTTTGACAACAGGTATTAATCTCTATAACAAGGAAGAATGTTACAAGCTAAAACAACAATTTTCACTTAAAGTATTCATGTGTATACATTTTCACCTATAATAATAAAATCTTTTTGAAAATGAACCTTTTCAAACCAAATTTGTACCCAAGAGTGTAAATACTTGAAATTTCCGATAAAAATTGTCTTCCACGGCAAAGTGTAAACTATTGTGTTGTAAATGTGATATATATAAAGTTTATAGAAAAATGTTTCATTCGTAAATTTTATGGACGACTTATTCAGAACATCCTTTCTATTTTTAGTAAATCCATTAAAAGTTCAAACTTTACTGCATACGAATAGTTTATCCAAAATTAATCGATCTTCAGTGATGCTGTATGTCAACATATTTGAAGACCAACTTAAAACAATTTGAGGGAAAACGTACGACACCTCCAAAAAGCGGTTCCCAATATATAAAGCGTGAAATGAATACTTTCTAAAAATAACATCCTGGTCATCCACAGGTCTATTCCCTTGGAATGTTAAGCAAAGATGAATATGATCTCTTTACTTATTTCTTGATTTTTAAATTACATGAATGTCCTTTCAAAGATTTGTTTCATAGGGCCGGAAAATGCTTAACAAAATCTCGCCAAATAGCTGGTCAATCAATCATCACACATCGTCATGACAGCAAGTAAGAAATAACCTACTCCGGTGTGAATCAAATATTCAAATAAAAAATACAACAATCTGTTGGAGTTAATATAATCTTTGACACTCTTTTTAAACAAGAAAAAGTATTCTTTTTTCTTAACGAATTGATTAAAATAAACATAATACACGTGAAGACTAATATAATTTGATTATCATTCCTTTCTGTTTTTTTTAAATGATATGAACACATGAATAATACTTCAACCATGTTTTCGTTCCAGCTTCCTTGACGAATGTTAATTAGTACATTCTAATCAACATATTGAACAATTCTTTGTTCAACACAAGATGTAACAGCTTTAACAACACACCACGCACTATGTGGCTTGTGTGTATATATATATATATATATAGTTGTTTCCTAGTTTGATCCATTCATTAGAATAGAGGAAAACGGAACAACATCCATTTTGATCTCAATATTGCATTTTCAACAGAGGTAAGTAATTTTATGCATTGTTTGTTTAATTTAAACAGATTCGTTTATAATACGCCTTTACGATTAAGCGCTATAGATTAAATTCAAATATGAATTCATGTATTCATGATATTTGCATTGAAATCGTGAATGATCTAGTCTCGATTTGGTTAAATGGAAAAACAAAAAAAATGCGTTATACTTATATTGTCTTTTAATGATCCAGCATTCCGATAACACAGTCAGGCACCAAGACATCTTCGAAATACCCTGTTGCAGTCAATGTTTTTTATATAATTGTTAGAGTTGTCAGTCTCTTTTGTATGATTTTTTTCTGTACTACTTCTCCTTTAATATTTTGTATTTTTTCTTTCGTTTTAATGTTTTGTTCTAATTATTATTATTTTTTGCTGTATTGCCTGTACCAATTCTGGAATATGGTAGATGTTTTCCACTTGTTCCGTTGATTTTTCATAATTTGCCTTATAGTTCGGTATTTTTGGTTTTATTAAACTTATTTATAATTGCAATCATACACAATTGCTTCTTACACTTTATGACTATCTACAGTTAAAATTCGGTATGTATGGACAGTAGTTCCTACTAAAAGCCGATTGACATTTCAAGTCATGCTGGCTGACAAGCACATATTGTATTGCTGACCTTTTTTTTGGCTGCTTACAGGTTCATTTTATCTATCAAAATTTTCAATAATTGGCCAAAAACTTAAATTTTGACATACAAATCAAATAACCAATTAAGGACTAGTTTAGTGAAAATAGTTGTTTGACTTGTTCATTCATATGTAATACCATTAACAGTACCAGTTGTAATGCACTATATGAGTATGTCGACAGTTAATGTCCCTCCAGTGATGCTCGAGGAGGTATCCAACAAAGTATTCCAACATTGAAAACATAATTCAAACGTATGAAAGCGGATAAAACCACAAGAAACCAAGATAAAATCAAATCCGGAGAAGGAATATGAGCTTTTAATACTTTTAATCAGTTATTCTTTTTCTTTCCACATTTACAGTGTATCTATATTATTACACAATATTAAAAACAATTATGTAACAATCGTGAATAAGGAAAATATGAAAACAATATCGAAGGTTGGTTGCACTTCTGTAAATAAAGACTATACAATTTCCCATAGGAACTTCCTTATCAACTAAAACTGTGCAGCTTTTACTATAATGTTCCGTAAAAATATACATCCTGGAATGGAAAGTTCATAAGCACTACTTTTTTTAACAAAAGTTAAAACATAGGGTTGTGCGGCAAATTTTCAAAATCTATATGCCTCGAACTTCTGAGAGTTTATACTTATGTACAACCCTTCTCTTTATTTAAAGTCTTCCTGAAAATTAAATTTGACTGCTATTCACCTGTATTTATACTGGTCAATATCCAAAGTTGTGTCTTTATGGTATGAATCATGGAGATCATATCTGGGAACCAGAAAGTAAACAAAACAAAATATCTTTATAGATATAAGAAGATGTGGTATGAGTGACAATGAGACAATTCTCCATCAAAGTCAAAATTTATAAAAGTAAACCATTATAGGTCAATGTACGGTCTTCAACACGGAGCCTTGGCTCACACCAAACAGAAAGCTATAAAGGGCCCCAAAAAATACTAGTGTATAACCATTCAAACGGGAAAACCAACGGTCTAATCTATATAAAAAAACGAGAAGCGAGGAACACTTATGAACAAAAAAGCATTACAATTAGTATCAACAGGTCAAATAAACAAGAAAGTACGATTTGAGAGTACTCGCAGTTACTGACAGCTAGTTAAAAGCCAAAAACAATTAATAATAAAAAATCATGCATCAGAGACTAAAATCAACTAAAACACATCTCAGGGATTTAGTATTTTAACGTCATGGACAGTCAAAGAAGACATGACTTGTGCAATGCCAAAAATAAATGTATCGACAGGCAGTAGGATAGTTAGGAGTTAACCTCTTTATAGATCAAAATGAACGTGGGTGTGTCTTTATACATCCCGTTTGAAAAGAATACAAATTTAGTTATGTTTTAATTTGCTGATGACAAAATCGATATTAGTGCCAATGTAAACTATATTCAAAGATCTAATTACAACATTGGTAAGATAACCTTTACTTATAAGTTTGTGTTAAAGTCTTCCTGAAAATTAAATTTGACTGCTATTCACCTGTATTTATACTGGTCAATATCCAAAGTTGTGTCTTTATGGTATGAATCATGGAGATCATATCTGGGAACCAGAAAGTAAACAAAACAAAATATCTTTATAGATATAAGAAGATGTGGTATGAGTGACAATGAGACAATTCTCCATCAAAGTCAAAATTTATAAAAGTAAACCATTATAGGTCAATGTACGGTCTTCAACACGGAGCCTTGGCTCACACCAAACGGAAAGCTATAAAGGGCCCCAAAAAATACTAGTGTATAACCATTCAAACGGGAAAACCAACGGTCTAATCTATATAAAAAACGAGAAGCGAGAAACACTTATGAACCACATCAACAAACGACAACTACTGAACATCAGATTCCTGACTTAAGACAGGTGCTAACAATTGCAGCGGGTCAAAACGTTTTAATGGTACCAAACCTTTACCCTTATCTGAAACAATAGTGTAACATCACAACATAGAAAGACACATTATAAAATATCAATTGAAATGGCTTAACTCAATTAAAAGACATATTAACACCAGTGAACATACACTGAACAAATTAATTTGATCTATGATACAATGTAAATACAAAATAAATAAACTAAGGGCAGAATAATTAAAGTAACATGTTATACTGCTGTGAAATGCTAAACAATTTAAGAAAAACAATATGCTTGAAAAAAATCTCAGCCATTTGCAATTACTTTAAACAAAGGTAAATGAAAATAATTTTGTTGTTAGGTATACGTGTACAGTTCAAATAGAGAAAGGAAATATTTTTACAAAATAAATGATTTTGATGTTCATAGTACGAAGAAGTGAAAATTTATAGTAATACTAAACACTTATCATAGCTGGTATATAGACCAGATATAACCCTGAATAACATTAAATAACAAAAAAGCATTACAATTAGTATCAACAGGTCAAATAAACAAAAAAGTACCATTTGAGAGTACTCGCAGTTACTGACAGCTAGTTAAAAGCCAAAAACAATTAATAATAAAAAATCATGCATCAGAGACTAAAATCAACTAAAACACATCTCAGGGATTTAGTATTTTAACGTCATGGACAGTCAAAGAAGACATGACTTGTGCAATGCCAAAAATAAATGTATCGACAGGCAGTAGGATAGTTAGGAGTTAACCTCTTTATAGATCAAAATGAACGTGGGTGTGTCTTTATACATCCCGTTTGAAAAGAATACAAATTTAGTTATGTTTTAATTTGCTGATGACAAAATCGATATTAGTGCCAATGTAAACTATATTCAAAGATCTAATTACAACATTGGTAAGATAACCTTTACTTATAAGTTTGTGTAAAGGTTCGATGAGTTTACACGGATCACATAGTGATTTCCGCGCTTTAAGTACAATATTACCGTAAAATTTAGGATGTGAAATACCGTTTTTAATCAGGTACAGCCAAATTTACTAATCAAATCTTTGCATCTATGAAATAATTTAGTAAAAGATTTACATAATTTATGGTAACGAAATCCCTGACTTAATAATTTACCAGTGATGCATTGATTACGTTCGTTAAAATATATGACATCACTACACACACGGGCATAACAAACGAGTTGGGATATATAAACACCGTATGATGGAGCCAAAGGAACATCGCCGTTTAAAAAAGGAAAATTAACAAAAGGGAATGAAAAGTCGTCTCTTTTGTCGTAAATTTTAGTAAGGAGTTTTCCTTTAGAGATTGAAATGTTCAAATCTAGAAAAGGACAACTACTGCTGTTTATGTTAGATTTAGTTAAAGTAAGTTCTTTTAGGTAAATTTCGGTAGTATGTTTAGAGAACTCTGGATTGTTTAACGAAAAAATATCATCTAGATAACGGAAAGTATTGTTGAATATATCAACCAAATGTAACAATGACGTGTCTTTACTGAGTTTGGTCATACACTGAGATTCATAGCATAAAAGGAATAAATCTGCTATTAAAGGGGCACATTTAGTGCCCATAGGAATACCTACTACCTGTCGATACACTTTATTGCCGAAACGTACATATATGTTGTCCAGGAGAAAATTTAAAGCTTCAATCATATCTTCACATTTCCAGTGTATATAGCATACTTTCCTTTTTTGTTACAGAAAAAGGCTTTAAACGAGTTACAGCAACTAAAATCGTAATGAGATTTTTCGAAAGACCATTTAATTAAATATGAAAACGTTTTTTTAATTGTGTTGAAGTGTAGTATAACAACAGAATTAAAAGGACCATCAAAAGCATGTATGTTATTTAAAACCTCTAAAAGAATTTTTAACACTCCAAAAATAATTAATACCATTATTTTCATAAGCTTTATTACAAAAGTTAATAACAAGTTCTTTGATAGTAGTAAGGGGGGTAGATAGAAGCACGGATAGATTGATAGTAGAACACTTACTAGATGCGGAGATGAAACGGAATTTAAATGTTTTTTTGTGTAATTTAGGTAACCAGTACATAATAGGGACTTTCAAATGTTCGGAAGAGTTTTTAAGCTGGGTAGTGGCAGTGATATGCTTGTTTACAATTTGACTCTCTGTTGAGCGTACGGACCTGAATGTAGATGAATTTGTAATTTCGTTTTGGAGAACTTCCGTGTAGTATATGCGACACACAACCACTACATTATTTGCTGCTTTGTCTGCCGGTGCGAACACAAACCGCTTTGCGAGTACTTGGAGTTTATTTTTTATTCTAGAAATGAAAATATCATGAGATATACGAATATTAACAGTATTCATAATTTTATTCAAATAACTGTCTAGAGAATTTTTATCAGATTTTTCACGTTTACACCAATTTTTACAGTAGACAGACAGAGCGTCTTTAATGACCTGACGACACTGATTCCAATCTATTTTAGATGGAGGAAGATATTTCGGTCCTTTCTTAAGAAAAGTTCTGACCTCACGGTCATCGACGATGTTGAGGTCTCCTGTAAGGACATGACCATAGGGAATATATCTAAAATTAGATGTTTCACATTCTCAAGTGGAAGGAACATTATTTTCTATATTGACGTCTGATGTAACTGACGTATTATTAAAAATCAAACTTCTGCTAGTTTTTTTTTTAAGAATACGAAATAATAGGTGTATATTGAATATCTCCCCATAAGAGGCGTGGGTTGTGAATCAGCTGTAATTACAAAATGCAACCTAAACTAACATTTATTAATGTTTTTTTTTTTTATTAAAACACATTTTTTATCACAGCAATACTTATTTATCAGAATTTTAGCCTAAAACAAATCATTGAATATACTTTAACTGTGTTTTCACAGTTCATTTAGCAATTTTTTAAGAATTTAAAATCAAAACTTTTATTATTGTCAGCCTGCCCATTGTGCATGTTTTCTGACATGAACTGCTTGGAACCTGTATTAAACAATTCTAATAACGAACCGAAAGCATTTCAGAACACTGTAAATGTTAAGCTTACTAGTTAATCGTTCTAAAATTCAAGATTATATAAAGTATACATTATAACCATTTTTTGGGATATCAGAAGAAGTTATATTCATCTTCTTTTCTTGGATACTGTAGATTTATGGATTCTAGATCCAAACTTATATAAAATTTCAATTTCTTTGGATTTCGTTGTCATCTATCAGTGAGCTTCTCGAATATTGGTATTCCACGAAAAACAATGAATTTACAGAATAACATTTAGGTATGAGTATCAGCATTATTTGAAGACTTTTTGTCTTACACGAAATTGAAGAATGTAGCTCAATAGTTTTTAAGTAGTGTTGGTCATATTTATTTTTACCTAACCAGTATGTTTACATGGGTTTTATTATATTATATACACCATTTTTTTCGAAAACTGAACAGAATTTAAATAAAAGGAAATATAAAAGGAAAAAGTACGAACTATTTTAACTACCCGATTTTTCCATCAACAATCAATAGACCAACACATTTGTCGAACAATCAAACAACAAGCCGAACGATCATTAAATAATTGAGCTAATTGAATTGTTTTGTTTACGCCTTTTATATTCATTTCAGTTGTGTATGGTTGCTTACAGAAAGTTGTGAGATGCATCGAGTGTTCTTGTTGTGCGGATTTGTTGGTAGGTTGACAATCGCAGTATATGTTATTTACAAAATTTGTTCTCGTTTGAAAAAAGTAAAATAACAAAAATACCGAACTCCGAGGAAAATTCAAAACGGAAAGTCCTTTATCAAATGGCAAATTCAAAAGCCCAAACACATCAAAAGATTGTAAAACAACGGTCATGTTCCTGATTTGGTACAGGCATTTCCTTATGTATAAAATGGTTATTATTAAAAATAGCTTAACCTCTCTCTTGAATGACAGTCGCATAGAATTTTCTTTGCAATCTTTCTTCATATTATTTCGATTTCTTTAGAATTATATTTAAAATTTGGTAAATATGATTCATGTGGAAATTAAAAAAAAATATAAAAGAGACGATAGCTTCAACTGAATAATAATAATAATAATAATAATAATAATAATAATAATAATAATAATAATAATAATAATAATAATAATAATAATAAATAAAATAATAATAATAATAATAATAATAATAATAATAATAATAATAATAATAGTAATAATAATAATAATAATAATAATATATTAATTCTTTTTAGTGTTCTACATAGCTGCAGTATGTACAATTGTTTTATTATTTAAGTTGTGATAAAAATAATCAAATTTCATCATTTTCCTACCATATGCTTATTGATCATAATTACATTGATTCAATATAAACCAGTTCTGGTCAAACATAGATTAATACCTCTGAAGTGTATCAGAGTATTTATTTTCGATCATTGAATACTAGTAGTGATTATAATAAAGCCGAATAGTATTTCATTGTAACTTGCAGGTTCTGTCTTTGTTGTAATCACATTAGTTGGCAAACACTCGCTCTGCATTAGAAAGATGCATTAATTCTAATTGATGAAAGATGGCAATTGTTTTATAATTATTTTCGGAAAACTTACAAAAAAATATTGTTAAGGGCGGGTGTTATCAAATTTTTGAGGCTGTAAACATATGTTTAAAGTCCGCTTGACATGTGCACTGGAAAAACCTGCATCCGATATTCTTTAAATCGAATGTTTTGAAATGAAATCTCCAAGTTGGTCAAGTTGATATTAATTAGTTAGAACTGGTTCCCAAAAATTATGTTTTGACCTGTTCATTGCCACAATATTTGGACTCAGCTTATAAATGTAGGTAAGAATACTGAATAAACCATCCTTATATCCGTACAGTCCCCAAGGGTAATTAGGGAATATAATGGTAATTTTGGTTCTCATCCGACCAGCGATAAAACCCTTGCCAATATGGGCGTCCGTTTGGCTGTGCGGGATGTACATGTAGGCAACCACGTCTGGTCAGTATGTGGACGTTAAATCCGATGTCTATTGTGAAGAGAGTGCCACGTTCTCTGCACGTTGAGAACCCTTGCAACAACTCTTTGAGGGATCCATTGGTGGCCTGTTGCAAGGCAACATTTTTGTCCCTGTCCAGTATACCCTAATTTTACAGTGGCACTCTTACTTTATCCGACCTTCATCCCGGATCGGCCTCTTTTACAGGATCTACTTTTATTTTATTTATTGTTGATTTGTTCTTGTCCTGAACATGCATAAAATATTTGCCACTGGACGTTAAGCAACCATTAATCTATCAGTTCGTTTATACCATTTTATTACAGTAATAACAGTCTTCATAAGACTCCATTTGAAGTTATCTGTCCTCGGAAATTTATCGAACTTTTTATGTTCTACTGTTATTTTTTTTTATTGTTTAGTGTTTTTCTGTGAATGTTAATAAGTATTTTCTCATTCTTTTTTTTTATAAATTATTGATGGAGTGTGTACGGCTTGTAATCATCACTTAATAGCGGATTAGAATGAAAAGTACCGAAATGACCTTTATGTCTGGATACCATATTCGTCCACACTCATATAGTTTATGTTTTGTGTATAGTAGCTTTTCGATGAGATTTGTAGTAATTTATTGTAGATACACACTCTAATATTCAACTGAAATGCTTTCAAAAACTTATTTGTTTGATGTACAGTAAATAGAATACTCGATGAAGATTAGGAACAATGGGTAATGACAAGATAAACTAGTGTTTGCAGTTTTCAGCTTCCCAATTGTGAACTTTCCATTTCTATGTAGCAACATTCCAGCAGCGCCTGCATACGGAGTATATATCTCCAAATTAATACGATATTCTCGGGTTTGTATTTCCTATTATGATTTCCTTGATAGAGGATTGCTGCTAACAAGGAAGCTATTAAACCAAGAGTTCCAAATGGTGAAGATGAAATTATCCCTCCGTAAATTCTACCCTTCCGGAGCACCTGAGATCACCCCAAGTTTTTGGTGGGGTTCGTGTTGCTTAGTCTTTAGTTTTCTATGTTGTGTCATATGTACTATTATTTGTCTGTTTGTCTTTTTATTTTTAGCCATGGCGTTGTCAGTTTATTTTCAATCTATGAGTTTGACTGTTCCTCTGGTATCTTTCGTCCCTCTTTGGTGGTCTCATTTAATTACATCAAATAACAAATGAAAAGAGAATGAAAATGATAGTTGCAAATTATGAATAAATCATTTCCTTACTAGAAGATGACGGCGAAATCGCGGTACAATTGGGCAAGTGTTGAAACAAAGAGTGTCAAGGGTGCCTGTGCTTACACATAAAAAGGGGGAGGATCACTTCGACACGTTCAACGCCCATTTCATTTTTGGAAGTTCTGTATCTGAATTTAGCAAAATGATGCACTTACAATACAATACATGATCCTTATAGGCCTAACGGTCCTATTTTCTATCTTTTCTTCTTAATTTCACTTGGACTTCGCTGGCAGTACGTCCGCTGGGCATGCGCGAAAGCGTTTAAGACACGGATCGATAACGGTCTCCGAATTTGGATATTTTCTTAAAAATTGGCGTTTTCTGTGGAAAAAAGACAAATTTAGGAAGTGCAAAACACTAAATTTATACGTCATATCACAAATATTTCCGACTTTGTATGGTTTCAGAGGAGTTGCGGCTCAATGAAATCGGTCTCTTCCTTTAGTAGTATAGATATATACATCTTTTATTGTATTTCTGTTAACGTAAGTTTAGAAGATAGTCTATAAAGATCATTCTTTTCATCCTGCATTGAGATTAAATCTATAAAACTGAAGGACACAATTTGCCAATTTTTTAGGAAATCGTGTGGTGCAAACCTGTTTTGAAGCAAAAACAGATATATTCAAATTGTTCACGTTGTTTTCACATTTTTTCTATTCTTTTATGAATACAGATTCGTTGTATTTATTCGCAAACGCTATTTGTTTGCTCTTTTGAACGCGCAATTGTCCAAACATTGGAAATTTTAGGGTACAGTGGCATGGCAAACACTCATCAAAAGTACATACATGCATAGACATATTATCTAGTGTGCATAAAATTGCAGTCAATAAGAAAATAGATATTCAAATATTGTAAACACCGTTCTCCGCGCGAAGCTTCATTGATTCGGTTTTTATGAAATGATTTAACATGCAAACTCTCTCAAACAGGTACATTATCGTGTGGTCTGGATGAATCCAGATCTTTTCTTCCTAATCCTGGTCAGAAAGTCATATTATCTTGATTTTGCCGTCGACTTATTTATTAATATAATGATACTTGCTGAAAGTTCAGGTAAACATAGTATCCCATGTAGACCGAGCAAATTAGTAACTTTGTAAAGAATGATTCTAATTTACTAACAAATAAACAAAAAGCTTCCTAATTGGTTGAATAAAACACTTACGGTTGAACATGTTGAAATGATTTACCTTGATAGAGCACAGGAAACAGCAATTGGAAAGATGCAAAATTTAACAACGCCTTTTGGCTTTTGTGGTATCGAAACTTGATGCACTGTGGAAATTTCAAATAAACTAAAAACAATAACATAGACTGAATGAACAACAAAGGTATCTAAGTCTGATCCAAATTAACAGAAAAGATAAAGAAATGAAAGAGAGAAGGAAGATACTAAAAATGTCGATGACAAACTGCCAACAATTTGGCAAAAAATGAAAAACGACCAAAAGACAAACAACAGTAAACACATCAGAACAGACAAAACACTTACCATCACGAACACCCACTAAATCTGATAATTCCAGGTGTTCCGGAAGGGTACGCAGATCTTTACCCATACGTGGCACCTTCTGTGTTGCTCATGTAAGTAAAAGGTAAAATTTACTGTCACAAATATAAAGTAAGTTAATGTAAGGTCCACTTCGCCTTACCTCCGTTTCTTCAGGTTTTTGCATTGAATTAATCATTTTTTATACACTTTCCTTATTTTCAGATCAACTTTATTCATGTCTCCTATGTTTTCTGTGCGTATTTAAACTATTTTTGCAAATGTATAACGATACGAATATAACAATTTATAACCGTACGTCATCATAGTGTTGCATCGTTCTTCAGGTTGCTAAAGCAGCTGATGTGAGTACAAAGATTGTTAATGGTGAGAATGCTTACATAGACGACTATCCATGGCAAGTCTCTATTCAAGTGAAAAAGAACGGAATATTTAGGCATGACTGTGGGGGGTCAATTATTGGCAACAGATGGATTTTAACAGCTGCACATTGTTTTAACAAGACAATACCGTAAGCTGTTTTATTTGTATTTCTCTTTTTAACAAAAAAATAAATATTCTTTATTCTTCAGATTGCCTGTTACAATTTTACTTTACTGTCCAAGCTCCAATAAAATATCTCTGTGAAATGCTATCTGAGTATCCAGGAAAATATTCATAATATAATAAAATTTAAACATGTTTTTTTCTATTACCTCAATCTTTTTAAATTTATGAAAAAATACATTTTGAGAAACTGTTTTGTTCTCATTCATACCCCTTCATAATTCTTTTATAAACATATCATACACATCTACGAATTTCAATTTTTGCTCGGAAACATAGTAGGACTTGTATATACAAAAACCTTAAACTGTCAAAAAAAAGTTAAAACCATAATATCCATGATCTGATATTTTGTATCCTAATAATATAGGGTTTGCTAATATCTTGTTTTAAAGATTAATTTTTGCTAGAATTTAAGATAAGGTACTTTGTCCTAAAAATCTTTTAAAAAATGAACATATAATAAAGAAATGCAGGTAATCTTCATATGCTGTTTTACAAAAATTACGTTTATTATCCTCAGAAATTTTCCATTTTAATAGTAACTGTTTTCTTGGAATAATTTCCATCCAAAAATTTTCAACTTGTTTTCTTTTAAAATTTTAAATACAAAGTCGTTTACAGATAACATATGTGGTGTGTATTCCAATAGGTTTTTTCGAGAGCAGTCCGGGCTTTTTCGAGTGCGTCCGTGTTTTATCGAGTGATTATACAAATTCCCTATAGCTTAGAATGTTGTGTGTCAGTGTATTTACGCTTAAAAACAATAAAAAAGGGTTCAAATTATGTACTTTTTAAGGCAAGAAACCAATGCATTCATCAGTTTAATAAAGGTGTACTAACACTTAGACTTTATAAACAAGTAGCAGCCATCTGTATATATTGTTGTTTGTCACATCTAATAAATTACATGTATAGTATATATTCACGATGTCAACAAGCTAATGTAAGCATAGACAATCTGGATTGAGACGTACGTACAAAGAGTGAATTAAGCTGATGAATTATTCATTTCATTATTAACTATATATGAAATTTAATTCAGATGTTATTGTCAATGGGAATAAAAACTGGTTGGATAAAGTGTCTTTTAGTAGAATAATTTTGATTACCTATAAAAAAAGAAGATAATGAGACAACTCTCCACAAGAGACCAAATGACACAAAAATTAACTACTGTAGCTAACCATACGGCCTTCCATAATGAACAAAGCCCATACCGCATAGTCAGCTATAAAAGGCCTCGAAATGACAATGTAAAACAATTCAAACGAGAAAGCTAACGGCCTAATTTATGTAAAAAAAAAATAAACGAAAAACAAATATGTACACATCAACAAACGACAACCACTGAATAACAGGCTCCTGACTTGGGACAAGCATATACATACAGAATGTGGCGGGGTTAAACATGTTAGCGGGATCCCAACTCTCCCCCTAACCTGGGACAGTGGTGTAACAGTACAACATAAGAACGAACTATAAAAATCAGTTGAAAAAGGCTTAACTCATCAGATGGATACAAATAGAAATACATCTAACAAAAACAAATACATTTTTCTGATTCTTCTCTGCTGTCCAGTAGGTTTCTTACTCCGTTTTTTAATAAACAGCTGCGCCATGGGCGCATGATACGCTTGATATTAAACTCGCCGGAGCATCGTTTAATATTATATTGAAATTAAATAACTCGAGTTGATATCAAGCGATATTCATTATCACTCGTTATGAAACCTATAAATAATTTCTCAATGTCATCAAAAATTTATAAAAAAAACTAAAAGGGAGGTAACCTTGATCTATATAAAGCAGTCACCAAAGTTTCATGAAAACTCCTCAGAGCACTTTACAAATATTGTCCGAAAACTCTAAAATCACCCCTTTTTAGCTCACCTGGCCCTAAAGGGTCAAGTGAACTTTTCTCATCACTTGGCGTCCGTTGTCGTCCGTCGTCGTCCGTTAACTTTTAAATTGTGTCGTCCCGTGATGCTTAGATATATACGTCTAGAGTTTTAATTGCTGTTGAACAGATCACAATCTGAGCAGCTTAATAACTGTATTTTAATGTTAAGGATAGCGGATCATGTGCAACGCAAACATATTTTGCAGAAATCTTCTCCTCTAATACTTATAGAACAAGTTCATTATAGATAGAGATAACTGTAAACAGCAAGAATGTTCAGTAAAGTAAGATCTACAAACAAGCCACCATCACCAAAACAGAGAATTTTGTCATGAACTATATTCTGGTCTTTAATGTAGAAGAGTGTCCATTGTTTATTATGCACTGCAGCACATAGACCAAGGTGAGCGACACATGCTCTTTAGAGCCTCTAGTTTGTTTAATAAAATCCTTTAACTCGAAAACGTAAAATCTAAAATTTATAAAATTCGAAAGGGAGGATATCTCAATAGATAAAAAAATTCAACGAAGTTTCATGTAAATTGGTTACAGCGTTTTTGAGTCCGACGGACGGACAACAGTATACCATAATACGTACCGTATAAAAACTCCGGGGTTCACCACGAAAAATATTATTAACTGTGACAAAAATACCATAAAAATGAAGTTGAAAGAATATGAGTCTCCTGCACTATGTTCTTAAAACCTTTTTATAAAGGATCCAATAATTTCTAATTTAATACTGGAAAGTTGTGGTAGAACGTTTTCCGAACAGAAAACTTAAATTGAAAAGGTTAATTTTGATCAACGTAATAATATAATTTGGTGATTTATTGAGAATATATGATATTTTCATTCATTAAATTACATTTATATACTAGAAAAGTCATTTTTTAAAGTCAGAAATAACTTTTTTCTTATTAAAATTTTCGTTTAAAAACCCGGACCATTTGTTTAAAAACCCGGACGGTTTCACAGTTCCTCTCGAAAAAGCCCGGACAAAAACAAACACTGAATTTAATGGTTAAATACAAGGAAATTGTGCTTCTTTGTTACTTAAAACATGTATAGTATTCAAAATAAGATGGGTAGTCACGTAAAAAACTATTATAATTACGAATTAGTAGTTAATTGACCTGATCGCAAATGCCCGATCTACACTCGAAATAAATGGACAGATTAACTCGAAAAACCACGATCCTAGTCGGACACTATACCTACCGTGTATTTAATGTATCTAATTCCCCTAGAAACTCTGCTTTTTTTTTTTATCCGAAAAGGGATCGGTAAATTTTGCTAAACCTCCTCCTGTTTTCACCCAAGTTGAAATTGATTGTAAATAAAATTCTTGTATTTTCCCAAGTTCATTTAGTCATTTTGTGTTATCTAAATTCATGATAAAGACAAGAAAATTTTAACCGAGATTGTTAAAATATTTAGTAGGTATAATGTTCCAGTTTGGCAGATTAATTGTAATTAATTTTGAGACCCATGAAGCTTTCAGTGCTGTAAAATAACTGTCAAAATTCACCATTCCTAACCCCCTTTTTGATATTCGACGTTAAGTGTGTTTCTATTTACTTTGTCATTTTTACCTTCCTAAATATATTTGAAACAGCAGCTTTCAATTTCTTTACTATAATTGTGTGGAACTTTACACGAAGTAGCCAAAAATGTAAATTTTGGTAATATTAAAGTCATATGAAACTTTAAATCTAAAAAAAAAATTTTTAAATATATTATATACTTAAATGGCTAAAGTGTTACTCTACAAAAAAGTGAACGTGAACGTTTTTTTAGAGAAAATCCTATATATTATCAAATCTTCATACATGTACCGATATTGAATTATTGTCTTCCCAGACACTAATTCGACGATATTTCCTGTATGCAGTGACCTTAACTACGAGACTTCTCGTTATTACTGCGGCCACCGCACAGCGCAAGTGCGAGGGGAAAATCGTGATGAAAGAATGTAACCAAACGTGCTCTGGAAGTTATATAGTAATAACAGATTCTAAAAGAACAAATTTTATACAACAAAACATTTTTCAACTGTTAAGGAAAATTTCAATTAACAAATGGGAACTCATGGAAAATATAAAAACAAATGTCATGACTCTTTCAATTCACTTATTTGTCACGTTTTCCACGTGACGTGCTCTGATTTGATTGTTTATCAATGTCACGATCAGGTAAACTTCGACAACATTAATTAGTTAATTAGCTTGCGATGAACAATCACTGAATGAAATATTATCCGTCGATAATACGTTATAGATTCGTAATAAATATAAAAAAAATGTGCATACATGACTTAGTTTAGTATATATGCATGCATTTGTTCTATAATTTCGATAACATTAGAATTTCAAGAAACTCGTTTCATATGACTTTAAAGATTTCATAATCAATATTTTCCCAACTATTGTAAATTTTCTTTTTCCCCATATCTTAACTAGGGATTTCATGTTATCTATTTTAGGTTCCTAATTTAACTTTTCACATTCCTTTCTGTCATGACCAAAATAAATGCCTAAAGCTTTAACGGGTTTGTCCGTCCAGCGTATGCCCTAAATTTTATATATATTTCTATTCTGCTTGTTTATTTGTACGATAACATAAAGATGGACGCTGTCATAATTTGTACAGCAGATTGACTTCGTTACCTAACATCTGGACTGGACAACGTTAACGTGATCAAAACCAAGTTAACATAAAAGGCAGACGTGTTCATATGACTGCCGAAAAATCAAAATCTAAACAGGTCCACTGCTGAAGATACATTTCAAACCAGTTCCGGATAACAGTTAACATTGGCATAGCCATCTCCAATTGAATTGGACATACTCTTAAGTTGACTTTTGTGCTGTCTTCTCCGATCTAAGTCAGCTTTTGATCAGAACCGCTTTGTGTCATTTATACAATATTTGAATAAAAGGTATGTTTCTCGATATAAACAATCCGCATACATTTTTGATTGGAATAAAAAATGTATTTGAATCTCCCTAAAAAAAGGTTTTATAAGCTGTTTAATTGTTTACAAAATTATATGTTATTCAGGTCTCAGACAGGGTTTATAATGTGACATTACCGGATTCGGGTTTATATTCTCTGAATTACACATATATTACGGATTGCCTTTTCTTATTGCCTTTTCCAGTATTAGGTATTTATTGAACATTCTTCATGCAGTAAAGTAGATATTCAGAACATGCTTTGGTATATTTCGTGTCCTTCATTTAAAATGCATTTTGACAAATAGTGCTTTTTTAAAGAAAAATATTTAGGTATTATATTCATTGTTTGTATGTAGGTATCGATTTATGCCTTTTGACCAACAGAAATATTGATTATCCCAACTAGATATTTTGCCGCATAAGTCAACGATTTTTAATTTGCAGTTAAAATAATTTTGTTGTGCATGCAGAACGTTAAAAAATACTTTTAACCATTAGTTTAGTATTTGGTGAGAACATAACGTCAATGAGTTGATAAATTTATACTCCAAAGACGGGTAAAGTTGAAATATTGCTGTTAAGGTGAGGACAATTATTAATTTCATAATTGAAATCGTCTCGTTTGTCATAGATTCTGGCAATGAGATGACTGCTGTCAAATCGAGGTGAATGTCTAGAAATGAGTTGGAGGAAGCTTTGTGGTTTATTTAATCTCTAGTTCAGGGGGGTATATTAATGAGATCAAATCAGAAACGATTGAATCTTTAATGAAAACAAATCATCGATAAACTTGTATGTAAATTATCTAGCCTCTTTGATCTTCTTGTTTTTACAAGTGTCTGAAAGAACTCTACTCATATTAAAATAAGAAAAAGTCGGTAAGGAGTAATGATATTGTTAAAATATTGGAATGTCAATATGGGAATGGCAATATTTAAAAATATGTTCATAACTGAAATTTAAAAATCGGTTTGAATAAGAGTTTCAATATGTCTTTTTCCTATTCAAAATATTGAACTGATCAGTAGTCTAGATTTGTAAGGATGAATTGTTTGAGAGGAAAATTGTTCTGTTACATATAAACGATTTCTGGTTCGTATAATCACAAATCCGTCCTTCTCTCCTTTGATATTAATTTTTAAAAAGGGGGCTACACATCTTTTGTCTGTATAATGAATACTTCAATCAACTAACTAAACAATTATGAAAAGAACGGTGCTTAGCCTTGTCGTCAAGATTTTTGAATAGACATTTTTCTTACGTTCTGATCACTATTCTTTCTACAGTACAAGATGTCTTTCAGAAATATTGTAATGAGGTAAATTTACTGCAACTCTGCAACTTGCTATTTGTTTTAATGAATAGATTGAACAAATTTCTTTTTCATTTTTGAGTCACAGATGTTTCGTCGCACTCGTTTTTCCTTAAATCAGAAGGATATATGTAAATCAGTTATATGTAATATAACTAAAATTTTAATTGAAACCAGAAAACAAAGCGTATATTATGGTGACGAAAATAATACTCCCTAATTGCGAACGTCAGAATTGCTTTTCTGGATTTACCATATCCTGGAATGCTTTAACACAAACATGAGAAACATTGTAATTAAAGTGGAGCTATGCATACACAATTTTTCTAAGGTCAACGTTAACTTTGCCTAAAGAAGTTGGAACCTAAGTTTCTTAAATTTTATCAATTTATCAAGTTAGCATTTATGAAAGATATTATAAATCTTATCTTTAATTAAGAATTCTTAATGATACTTTTAAATCAGTTGACCTTTTTCATTTTTCGTTTTTAGACGAAGAGACACTAGAGTGGGAGCAGGAAGTTCTTACCTAAGCCAGATAGTGAAATTCAGAAAAGTGAAAAAGTTTCATGTGGTTTGCAATTTTAGTATATTAATAATTGACGTTAATATCTGCAGTTTGTGTTGATTGAAGGGATATTTTAATGAAACATAATAGACCTAAAAAAATTAATATAAAAGCACACATGTGTTCTTCTCAGCTGGGTAATAAAGCATAATTTGAGAGAAATTATTTTGATACAAGTAGAAGAGAGGCAAAGATACGAAAGGGACATTCAAATTTGTAAGTCGAAAACAAACTGACAATGCTATAGCTAAAAACGAAAAAGACCAACAAACATCTGGATATAAGTAGAACTTTTTACGCTTACAGATTGTGTATTAAAATTCATGTCAAGACTTAAAACATATTCAACTAAAGCCCACAGTTATAATCATCAATTTTCGTTGAGTTGTATATTAATAACATAAAAATCGATTGAATTACAAAATTAATACATATAACTTAAACAAAGGAAAAGAACCAAAGTAAACATTTTAGTTCAATAATAACCTTTTTAAAAAGATCAAATATAAATTTAGTAGTTATACTTTTGATACACGTTTAAAAAATAATCTGTCGTAAACAAAAGTTCAAGCCTTTGTTTATTCTGTCAGCAATGGTATCAGCATGAAAATTTTTGCATGCCTAAATGATGAAGCTCAGGGTTGAAAAATAGTCACATTTACCCAGCTGTGGAAAGACAAATAGCGCCTAAAGTGGCACGAGCTGTCAAATTCTTGTTCACCAAATTGACTCAGATTCTCATATTTGCTTTATAACATACTAAATCGTATATCCAAATTATAAAAGTCTAAAATAAACAATTTACGATGCTTGAACTCGTTAACATGTATCAGCATTTCGTGTGTTATTTAGTCTAGACGCCATCTAATTAACCATCGAGGTGACCTCCGAATACTGCCGACGGTAATTTAACCCCATATAGACATAAATATAGATATAAATAGATAGCGAACACGTGCAATTGAATTGTTTTAAGGTCCGTTTGATTTTATATTATTGATTAAAAAAAGTGTTAATCATCGTTTTTACCTCTGTAAGAATGAGTTTGTGTGGATCGATTTAATCAACCAAATGGTTTACCCTTGTTTCACTTCCAAGGTTGACACTTGTTTTCCTTTTCATAGACGAACACGCAAAGTTGATACGTAACACATTTCTAGCTAGGCGGCTAAATTGAAGGTCACATAAATACGGTTTCAATGAGATCGAATGATTCATTAGCAAGTGAATAATTCATCAGCGATGTTTCTTATCTTATTTTGACAAAATTGAACCTAATTGGCTACTAAAAGCGAATTATTATTTCAATATTTCACTTTCATTAATGATTGAACAAAAAGATAATCATATTTTAATATTTGTATATCTTTGAAATCTTTTAAATCGAGTATTAATCCGTATGTCCACAAAATGTACAGTGTTTATACAGCGATACATTTCGTAGTGACGTATTAAAATAGTATATTTACCACCAATTGTGTTATTAACATAACTTATACATATACGTGACATATTAATCGTGTTAATATTTTGCAGCACGAAAGGTACAACAAACCAATAACAAATAACAATGACGTGATGCTGATAGAACTACGGAGACCGTTTAGTTTTGGATTTACAATTAACAAAATCAGCTTGGACGATAATATAGGCAAAAATTATACAGGAGAAAGTTGTAAAGCATCAGGTTGGGGAAATACAATTGATACTAATGGTATGTATTATTACAGAATAAGATAAAATGATAACGATGCTTTAAAAAAAATATTTTCTTCTTGTCGGTAAGTACGTTGACATCATTTTGATATTGGGTTGTTGGCTATTTGGTTGATGCCACTCTTACTTATTCTACACATTGCCTTTGACTTAAGTTAAATAATCTATTCAGATGAGACTCAGTAAAAAGAAATAAGTAAGACCTAACAGTTGCTTGGTTAGCTAATTATAGTCTTTGTATTTGTTGCATCATTGGAAAGACAAATGCTACTTACCAGAGGTCGATGTATTGATTAAATGTATGGTTATTTTTATTTATTATTGAACGTCGAATGTGTATGTATAAAAATATTTAAACATCATACTCATTCTTTATTTGCACGATTGACCGATAATGGTAATTAAACAAACGTATATATCAATGAAATATACCTAGTTTATTCGACTATTCTTTGGTGTCCTTTTTAGTCTAAATATTCTTGAACTCAGTACTTTATTTGACTTTTTAACTTATTGTATTCGAGCGTCCCTGATGAGTCTTTTGTAGACCACAAAAACGCATCTGGCGTACAAAATTTTAATCCTTGTATCTATGATGAGTTTATTGGTCATATAGCTCAAAATGTTTCTACGTATTTATGCATCACTGGCTTTCAAATGTTTATGTTTGAGCGTTCCTGATTATTTTTTTTTTCAAGAAAATATTTTCGGACGCACGAAAATTGTAAAGTGTTACTTCCATTAAGGAACTATATACCATTATTGTGTTTCTAAAAAGTTGCCATCGCAGAGCAATTTCAAACTTTTTTCTAATCAAGAAATAAATAAAATCTGTAGAAAATATGGTTGTTTAATACTTTTAGTATAAGGGCATTGTTTTAGAAAATTGTCTTACTGATGATCGATTAAAACAATTCATTAGAAAAATTCAATAAATAGTAGAACATACAAAGAGATTGAAACCTAAAAACCTAATTCGAAATATGAACAACATAGCAAACCAAAACAAACAAAACATTTACTAAATTCTTTCAAAGATACAAAGATTTGATTAGTAAATTTGGCTGTACCTGTAGAAAACTGATTAAAAACGGCATTTCACATCCTAAATTTTACGGTAATATTGTACTTAAAGCGCGGAAATCACTATGTGATCCGTGTAAACTCATCGAACCTTTAAACAGACTTATTAGTAAAGGTTATCTTATTAATGTTGTAATTAGATCTTTGAATATAGTTTACATTGGCCCTCATATATGATTTTGTCATCAGCAAATTAAAACATAACTAAATTTGTATTCTTTTCAAACAGGATGTATAAAGACACACCCACGTTCATTTTGATCTATAAAGAGGTTATCTCCGAACTATCCTACTGCCTGTCGATACATTTATTTTTGGCTTGCACAAGTCCTGTCTTCTTTAACTGTCCACGACGTTAAAATACTAAATCCCTGGGATGTGTTTTAGTTGATTTTAGTCTCTGATGCATGATATTTTTATTATTAATTGTTTTTGGCTTTTAACTAGCTGTCAGTAACTGCGAGTACTCTCAAATCGTCTTTTCTTGTTTATTTGACCTGTTGATACTAGTTGTAATGTTTTTTTTTGTTATTTAATGTTATTCAGGGTTATATCTGGTCTATATACCAGCTTTGATAAGTGTTTAGTATAACTATAAATTTTCACTTCTTCGTACTATGTACGTCAAAATTATTTATTTTGTAAAAATATTTCCTTTCTCTTTTTGAACTGTACACGTATACCTAACAACAAAATTATTTTCATTTACCTGTGTTTAAAGTTGCAAATTGGCTCATATTTTTGTTCAAGCATATTGTTTTTCTTAAAATGTTTAACATTTCACAGCGGTATAACATGTTACTTTTATTATTCTTTCCTTAGTTTATTTATTTTGTATTTACATTGTTTCATAGATCAAATTAATGTGTTCAGTGTATGTTCACTGGTGTTACTATGTCTTTTGATTGAGTTAAGCCATTTTAATTGATATTTCATAGTGTGTCTTTCTATGTTGTGATGTTACAATATTCTTTGAGATAAGGGTGAAGGTTTGGTACCATTAAAAAGTTTAAACCCGCTGCAATTGTTTGCATCTGTCCTAAGTCAGGAATCTGATGTTCAGTATTTGTCGTTTGTTGATGTGGTTCATAAGTGTTTCTCGTTTCTCTCTCATTTTTTATATAGATTAGACCGTTGGTTTTCCCGTTTGAATGGTTTTACACTAGTATTTTTGGGGACCCTTTATAGCTTGCTGTTCGGTGTGAGCCAAGTCTCCGTGTTGAAGACCGTACTTTGACCTATAATGGTTTACCTTTATAAATTTTGACTTGGGCGGAAAGTTGTCTCATTGGCACTCATACCACATCTTCTTGCATCTAAATATCAGACTTCGAAAGTCAATAGAATATTTAAGATTGACCGACAAGAGAAACCAACAAAAAAAAAGTCGAGAGTGAAATAATGTACTCAAAAAGCGTAGCAACTACCTGTTCCGTTAGTAAACTCGTCGTATTTCATTGGGCAAGAATAATTCTATTGTTAAGTCGCATTCGGAGTTATCATATAGGCACAGAGAATGGGGTTGTGGTTTTCACATGTACAGCTCATCTATTGTCGTCTGTGACATTTATATACAAATTAAAACATAAGTATAATGGTGTACTTGGAAGCTAAAGTTTTAACCATTGAATCCTTAATCAAAGAATCCTAGAATCTGTCTAAGCTTCCAAAGCAAACAAGGTCCTCTGGGTTTTGGTGGGGTCGTGATATCTAGTGAATTAGCTCTCACACTCGAAATATTTACAGTTTCTCATTTTAGGAACATATATACGAGAAACGGGTGCCTATGTTCCTTTTTTCTAGTGGGAGGGACCTGGGTGGTATTATTACAATAACAGATTGATCTACATTTTTTTCACAGAAACATCAATTTGCAACTGAATAAATGGTGTCTGGAGATCATATAACAAACGGAATCACTGACATTTGCCAGATTAGTAAAAATATGTAAAACTAGAATCTGAGCAAAACTAACCACGTCTTAAACAAAAACGGGTAAATTTTGGTGGCCTGGAGAGGGTCAGTTGTTCCTGTTCATGTAACATTGCAAATATTGATGTAAAATGTTTAACTGTTTTGAAAAATCATTTTATTTTGTAATCCTATGTATATGATATTCATATAATATGCAGTATTTTTTTTAAGTTTGAAACTTGAAGTTTCCCATTTTATATTTTAAAAGTTGTCAAATGATATGTAATTATAAAGAAGCAACGAGTTTTCAACTGTTGACTTTAGAGAATACTTCCCCATCCATGAAACAGGTGTGAATAGGTACTTCGTTCCGTTTTAGTTGTGGTGGTGGAATTTTGAAAAGAGTTATTTCATCTTTGCATTTAGATGGTAATTATTTGTCATAATGTTTATGCTATTATACAACAAAACCAATAAAGTACGTTGGAGGAGACAAACAACTACTTCAATTTGTGTAAATAGATTTTTAAAAGGGACTTTTTGCATTTAAAACCTTGACAAATAGGACATTAGGCAGCAATTTATTTTCAATGTTATTATTTTTTGCCCATTAAACTTTTATTTGATTTCAGCTACCGGTAATTATCCCGATCGTCTAAAAGCAACATTATTACCTGTTATTAACAGTAAATCCTGTGAATTGCAGTGGAACAATTCCGAAGTTATTATTGACAACGCCAAACTGTGTACCTTTGATCAGGAGTTTAAAAGGGATGCTTGTGATGTATGTTTTACCACATTTTATCTATTTTTGATTGTGTGTGTGTGTGTGTGTGTGAGAGAGTGATTTTGGGGTTTTTAAGGTGGGGAGTTAACCGTTTTAACTGTTAAGAAATGTGTTGCTGCTAGCATTTCTGTTAAGATGATTTATGGAAGATAACACACCTTTTATACCAAATGTGACATCAGGAATATTCATGAAGTTGAATATACGACAGACGCAAATTAGAAAAAAACAACATGAACAATACGAAATAAATTTTTGACAAAAACTCTAAACCAAGAGTTCCAAATGGTGAAGTTGAAATCATCCCTTCGTAAATTTTACGGACGCCATCACGAGTTGGTTGACCGTTATGGAATAACCGTTTCACAGATGATATCGGATATGTTCCTTATGTCGTAACTACAATATCCTTACCTTTTCACGAATGTGACCTACCGAATTAGACTATTTACCGGATTTGTAATAACATAAGCAACACGACGGGTGCCACATGTGGAGCAGGATCTGCTTACCCTTCCGGAGCACCTGAGATCACCCCCAGTTTTTGGTGTGGTTCGTGTTGCTTAGTCTTTAGATTTCTATGTTGTGTCATCTGTACTATTATTTGTCTGTTTGTCTGTTTATTTTTGGCCATGGCGTTGCCAGTTTGTTTTCGATCAATGAGTTTGACTGTCCCTCTGATATTTTTCGTCCCTCTTTTACAAAAAATGAAAGTGTAATGTTTTCACGGTATTAAATGTTTTGATAACCAGAAAGTAGTCCAATCAATGAATTAACCGATTGAGGGGCCTCGGTGGCCGAGTGGTCTAAGTAGTTACTACTGTAATCACTAGCCAGTCAACACTGAGGTTGTGAGTTCGAACCCCGCTCGTGCGGGTGTACTCGACTCCAATCTTAATTGACTAGGATTGTCAGTTTTCCTATCGAAGGTCGGTGGTTTTCTCCGGACACTCCGGCTTCCTCCACCAATAAAAACTGACCGCCATGAGATAGCCCAAAACACGGTGCTTAAAAGTGGCGTTAAAACACCAAAAATAAATAAATAAATAAATTAACCGATTGCCTGCTATCACTTATTATTTTTGTTTATAGGTTTAATTAGATTTTGACATCTGTCAACTACTAGGTCCCCATATTTTTCAGGTCCCCAAAGAAAATAAATATAATGAAGACTAATTGTATTACCTTGGGTAATGTTATTTCAGTAAGCTGACAGTTGTTTGTGTATGACTTGCATCAATAACTGACCATGAGGAATCCTATTTAGTTGAAATGATAAGTGTTAGAGTAAACGTTTAAGTAACTAAATTGTCTTGACAATATCGCTATAACAACTATAGCATGTATAATCCTTGTCATATTTGTCACCTCCAATTTAGGAGCATGCTAATTTGCAATAGAAATCAATGCGAATAAATCGAGATTTTAGGAACACATGAATGAGAAAACAAAATCAAACGACACGTTAAAATCAAAATGTATTTAGAGATTTACGTAGATATTTTCCCCAAACAAAGTGTCTATACAGTTTGCTATATTCTTGCAACTTCAGACATATTCTCTCGAATACAATCAGCAATCAACTATAAAAGTTATGAAAGAAAAACAAAATAACGGAGCGTGGTATCCTTGTATTGTGCACACCGTAACTGTATTTTGATTTAAAAACAATTTTTAATTTAGGGAGATAGTGGTGGACCTTTGGTTTGCACTACTGAAGATTTTACAGATAAACTTGTTGGGATAACATCTTTTGGTGGTGTAATTTGCAATGGTGACGTACCAGGTGTTTTTATGCGAGTTTCTGCTTACACAGATTGGATAAAAAAAATAAAGAAGAAAAGAAGAAGAAAAAATAATAAGAAAAATAAGAAAAACAAAAACAGGAGATCCAGAAGAAACAGAAGATCCAGAAGAACAAGAAGAATAAGAAGAACAATCTAAATTAATAAGTGGTTGAAAATAAAATTAAAGCTTTTATTTCCTTATGTTATGGTTGGCGTTTCATTTAGCCTATTTTCAGGTACAAAATATAGGCACAGAGCAAAATGTTCAGAAGGCATGTAAATCATGTCCTTGAAAGAGTCTGATTACCTTTTTAACTGCATACATGTGAAACATGTGGAGCAGGATCTTCTTAGCCTTCCGAAGCGTCTAAGATCATTCCCGATTTTCGGTGGTTTTCGTGTTGCTCATTCTTACTTTTCCATATTGTGTTTTGTGTAATATTGTTTTGCTTTTTGTCGTTTTTTGCCATGGCATTGTCAGTTTGTTTCCAACTAATGAGTATCTTTCGCCTATCACTTACATGTTGGGAAGGACATCGAGCATAGCAAACAATCAGCAAGGGGTCTTTGCCAGAAAAAATAGAAATAAGCTCAAAATTTCAAAAGAATATTACAATAAGTTAATAACTTGCCAATTCCTACAGAAAGTGCTTAAAAATTGAGTCATAAAAAATTTAATTAAACAAAAATACCGAACTCCAAGGTAAATTCAAAAAGAAGAAAGTCCATAAAAACTTACAAAATCAAATGACTGTATCAAATAACGGAACGAATGAAAAATAACTGTTATATTGCGGAATGAGAACAAGCATTTCCCGAGGAAAATGGGGGTTAAAAAATATAAGTGGATGTGGTATTAGTGTTAATTAGACAACTCTCCATCCAAGTCACAATCTGTAAAAGTAAACCATTATAGATCAAAGTACGGCCTTCAACACGGAGCCATTGCTCACACCGAGCAGCATGCTGTAAAGGGCCCTAAAAATGACTAGTGTAAAACCGTTCAAACCGGAAAACCAACGGTTCAATCTATATAAAAACGAGAAACACTTATACTTAGGCAATATCCTTCATCATAAATTAGTTCAGTCGAAAATACCTCCTTATCAGTCTGTACCAATAATTTTTTATATCTATACCAAACCAATTGCAACTAAAATTTTCAATTACAAACACGTTTTGCAGGATCTCAAAATTGACGACTTCAAGTTTAAATCTCCTGATTGCACCTGTGCTAGTTCACAATTCACATATAATCCGGCTGGCCACGTTATTACCGGAGACCTCAACATTGTCAATAACACTTCCCTGTGAAATTTGTTATCCAAAGGTCCGAAATATCGTGAGCCTAAATCCATCAATTGGAAATACAACTTCAAAATACTAATGGATTCAGTCGAGGATTATGCCAGGCAATGGGCTAAACGCGAGATAGAAGACGTAGATACTCTTTCCGAATGGATTAAGGCTGTGAGGTCGTTGATACAAATCCGAATTAAGAAGCTAAATGGGCGTATCAATACCCACGCTACATCAATTTTTAAAGACCCAAATGTTGCAAAACACTTGACCTACCTCCATGACAAATATGTTGTTGTCCCCGCAGATAAAGCCCCAAACAACATCGTTTTTGTGTGTAAATATCATTACATAAACTGCTTGATTATGAATTATAAATGAATTAGGTATTGACAATTCACTTGGAAACTCAACATATACCCTCACGACACTTATCAAAGAGGAAATCCTGGATAATCATAGGTCTGTTCTATGTTCCTTTGGAATTTCAACCAAAGATGAAGAACTGGATCTTCCATCACTGTATTGGATACCTAAACTACATAAGTGTCCTTACAAACAACGGTATATTGCTGGGTCGTCCAAGTGCTCCACGAAACCTCTTTCTAAATTATTAACATCTATTTTATCAGCAATCAAAGCCGGGCTCCAAAGTTATTGTGAAACTGCGTTTCTAGAGGTGGCGTAAATCAGATGTGGATACTAAAAAATTCCAAAGATCTTTTAGAGTACATACAATCTAAGACTCTCTCATCTTGCAATAGTATTAAAACATTTGACTTTTCTACACTTTACACAAGTATTCCCCATTCCAAACTAAAAGACAAATTGAAAGAGTTGGTATTACTTTGTTTCATTAAAAAGAATGGCGAACGTAGATACAAGTATCTTGTCTTGGGGAGGGATAAATCCTACTTTGTAAAGAATCACTCTGATTCAAACAAAAAATTCTCTAAAACTGATATTATCAAGATGCTTGATTTGTTGATTGACAACATATTTGTTACGTTTGGAGGACGTGTTTTTTAACAGACTGTCGGAATTCCAATGGGAACCAATTGTGCCCCTCTTCTTGCCGACTTGTTTCTTTATTATTATGAGGCTGACTTCATACAGGAACTTCTTAGGAAGAAAGATAAGAAGTTAGCAATATCCTTTAACTCTACGTTCCGCTATATAGATGATGTTCTTTCACTAAATAATACAAAATTTGGTGACTATGTTGGATACTACAGATACAGTTAAGTCTGCCTCATATCTTGACTTACATCTAGAAATTGACAATGAGGGTCAGTTGAAAACAAAACTTTACGACAAAAGAGATGATTTCAAATTCCCAATTGTGAACTTTCCATTTCTATGTAGCAACATTCCAGCAGCGCCTGCATACGGAGTATATATCTCCCAATTGATACGATATTCCCGGGCTTGTGTTTCCTATCATGATTTCCTTGATAGAGGATTGCGGCTCACAAGGAAGCTATTAAACCAAGAGTTCCAAATGGTGAAGTTGAAATCATCCCTTCGTAAATTTTACGGACGCCATCACGAATTGGTTGACCGTTATGGAATAACCATTTCACAGATGATATCGGATATGTTCCTTATGTCGTAACTACAATACCCTTCCCTTTTCACGAATGTGACTTACCGAATTAGACTATTTATCGGATTTGTAATAACATAAGCAACACGACTGGTGCCACATGTGGAGCAGGATCTGCTTACCCTTCCGGAGCACCTGAGATCACCCCCAGTTTTTGGTGGGGTTCGTGTTGCTTAGTTTTTAGTGTTCTATGTTGTGTCATCTGTACTATTATTTGTCTGTTTGTCTTTTTATTTTTGGCCATGGCGTTTTCAGTTTGTTTTCGATCTGTGAGTTTGACTGTCCCTCTGGTATCTTTCGTCCCTTTTTTATGAACCACATCAACAAACGACAACCACTGAACATCAAATTCCTGACTTAGGACAGGTGCAAACAAATGCAGCGGGTTTTAACGTTTTGATAGGCGCCAACCTTCACCCTACCTAAAACAATAGTGAAACATCACAACATAGAAAGACACACTATAAAATATCAATTGAAACTCAATCAAAAGACATATTAACAAAAGCAAGTGAACATACACTGAACGAATAAATTTGATCTATGACACAATGTAAATACAAAATTAATAAAACAAGGGAGTTAGATGTGAAACGATACCAGAAAGACAACCATGACCTTGGACAAAATACCGCCAAAGAAAATAACGAACACAGGTAAATAAAATAATTTTGTAGTAAGGTATACAATAAAGTACGGAAATAAATATTACAAAATAAATAATTTTGTTTAAAGTACGAGAACATAAACTGAACAAAAAATGTTTGTTGTAAGGTAAACATGGAGTAAGGAACAATTTTTACAAAACAAATAATTTTGTTGTTCCTACTTCGAGAAAAAAAGTGAAAATTTTATCGCCATACTAAACACTTATCAAATGTGGTATATATTAAAAATAGTGAGACGAGATATAACACCAAATAAGTAAACATTAAATAACAAAAATACATTACAAATTGTATCAACAGGTCAAATTAACACGAAAGTACGATTTGAGAGTACTCGCAGTTACTGAAAGCTAGTTAAAAGCCAAAAACAATTAATAATAAAACATCATGCATCAGAGACGTTAAATATGTTTGTATAGCTAGTTAAAACTCCCATTTGTATTACAGTTGTTTATAGTTCTGTTGTATTTACAAAATTGGCTGAACAACCCATTCAATGACCATGCAATTACAAATTATAAGACAACTTTTGATTCTCTGCAAGAGAATTGTGATAGGTGGTGACATGTGTACTAGCTATTATAGTATGCGAATTAAATAAGTGGTATCTATTATAAAGGAAGATTTACTACTTAAAATGGCATGTACCATATATACTATGTATATTTATAAAACTAAACATTTGATATCAATATCAGTATGATTTTTATACATATTTCGTACACAACTCAAACACAATAGTTAGCTAACAAATACTTCCTTGATTTCCTTTGATTGATAAACAAATACAACAGAAACTTGTTATGAATAGTGGGAATAACATTTTCGTCTGTGGTGAGGGAGGCAAACTATTTCTAATCAAAGTACGAAACAAATAGATTCAATTTATGTATAATGTGGTAATGATAAAAATTGTTTACGACTTTTTATACCATAAAATAAAAATGTCTCTCTTTCGGTTTGAAATTTTGTAGGTCTACATAAAACATGCAAATTTCATACTCAAATATTTTGAAAAGCACGTCACGGTGATATATTTTGTTTTCAATATTTCAATAATGCATATCAATACTGACTTTTTGTCAAATTTATAGGGAATAATCAACAACAAATCTTGTATGTATCGCAAGCCCTACAAAATACGTAATACGATTAAGAGAGGGGTTTATCTCAGGTACTCACAAAGAGTAAGCAAATCCTGCTCTTCCAAAATATGCTGTCGTGTTGTTAATGGCATGTAAAGAAATCGATGAAAAGTCAGATTTAGTGATCTCACTATCGAGCATTTCTTTTATTCTAGTTATGACGCGAACACTATTATTTCTGTCAATGAACACATAATTTTCAAGTCGTTGTTATTTTCTGTGTAATTAATGGCAACTTTGTTTGTGTTCCGAAATGGAAGTAGTGTGGTGCCATATATGTGCATGTAATATTTCCTGCAGAAAAATCCCAAACGAATTCTTGATAATAGTTTCAATACTGGATGGTTATATCCGGTACCTGAATTTATTTTTTACTGAAACTGACCGTTTACGAATTACTTAAGTGTCGCATATGCACCTCGGTAAAATTACCCTACCCGTAACGTGACTTGATATCATTCTAGTAAACATGGGATTTCGGACTACTAAAAGTGTCCAACATCATCCTTCTTAAAGATCCGAGTTCGTTATGCTAAAGGCTTCAGCTATGAGTGTTTACTATCGTGTAACATCCCTTGTGAAGATGCATAGTCTAAACGGATATATGTAATCAAAATCAACACAAACAAAACATTTTAAAAATCATCAATAGGGTTTAAGAATAATTTAACAAGTGGTGACTACTGAGCTGGTGAAAACCTTTGAAACGGAACGACTGGCTGTAAATCTCATTGTATATACCAGGCGTATAATTTACCGACGTGTGTTTCTGGTAGAAAATATTTGTGTTTCGAACTATTCAATCTTTGAAAAGCAGTAAATTCATTAAAAAATGAACATATCAATGATATGTGTTCGTGTAGACATGATAAAATAGCAGCGGCGTCGACCCAGTTGGTGTAAAACTCTGTAAAGATACCCCGTGTTTTAATATGGTACGCAATACACGCGTTACGTCTACCCATGACTCATCAGTGACACACGAATCAGTATCGTTGGGGGTCAAATTAAGCATTGAAAACCGAAAATATAAAACAAATTGAACCAATGACAAGTTCATCTATGTATAAGTGTAGACAATTCTTTGCATTATTCAACATTTTGTAAACTGTTATTTCATAAAAAAAAAATGACCGTATCATGATATTTCATGTTCACATAGATGTGCTGACTACAAGACTAGTAATACCAATCGTACTTAACGTCTACTAGCGTAACATTGACCCGGTGGTTGTAAAACTGATCAAATAAAGTAGCTTTAACATTTGGTACGCCAGACAGACGTTTCGTCTACTAGTGACTCAATTAAAAACTATTTATGGCCAACTTCAATAAAGTACCAATTTGCAGAGCATACAAAACTGTAATAAACAGTTGTACCAATGACAGCTAAGGTTATCTATGCTTGAAGGTAGAAGACCGTTAGTTTTTTAATACTTCAACATTCTGTAAGCAGTTAGATATGTTAACACATTTTTGGCTGCTGGATTCCAATTATTGTCACATTAACTTATCTGGTCTGTTTGAATTGCTTCTCCAATTATGTCAATGTAACGGAACTGTAAACAACTATTATACAAGTGGTAGATTTAACTACCTATATAACCAGATATTACCCAACATTTTCACCTGAAAGTGCATGTACCAAGTCCATTCGTTCCGTTGGTTGATAAAGTCTTACGTTTGATTTTGTCATTCTGAAATGACTTCTCCCTTTTTGAATTTACCTTGGAGATTTGTATTTTTGTTATACTTTTTTATAAAACATGAGAGTATCAACGATATCATATGTCACCACAGAAGGAAGTGCAGACTACTGGGCTGGTGATACCATCTGGTGCAAAACATCCACCAGCAGTGGTATCGACCCGTTGGTTGTAAAAACTCATCAAATATACAAGGCTTATAATTTGGTACGCCAGACAAACGTTTCTTTAATACAGTCCTTGGATGGTGTAAACTTCCCACTAACACCATACACCATTACACCATTCACCATACACCATTACACCATACACCCTGTGCCATACCACCATACACGTTACATCTTCGCCTCATGCACCTTACACATTACACTATAATGCAATTTAATTTCAAAGAAAGCGTGCGACTACAAAATTATTTCTTTATTTTAAAAAATGAATTTTGATCACAATATTGTAAATTAATGTATTAAATTAAAAATCAGTTCAATATTTTGCATAGTTTTAGATGTCGTACACCATGCATTCACGCCATTCCCGATCGCACGTTACACCATTACACCATTCCCCTTACACCATACACCATAGCACCAAACACCTTCTACCATTGCACCATATGCCATACACCATTACACCATACACGTTTTTTGGGAAGTAGGGCTGTATAAATATAAATTGAAGTAACAAAAATATCGAGCTCCAAGCGAAACTCAAAGCAGAAAGTTCTTTATAAAATGGCAAAATCAAAAGAATAAACACAGCAAACGAATGGAAAACAACTGTCATATTCCTGACTTGGTACAGGCATTTCCTTATGTAGGAAATGGTGGATTAAACCTTATTTAATATATGACGCATAAGTGGCGATCGAATCGAAATAGTTTGACGGCCAAATCAAGTACGAAGTTGAATAGTATTGAAACTAAAAATTATATAAAGCTGTGCAAATACGGATGAGGCCATTTATGCCTTGGTGCCGAAAATCATTATTGTTTTCATATTTAACATTTCGATGAAGTATATTTATATCAATGATTGTATCAACATATTTCATGTCAATACAGAAGTGATCACTACAGGGCTGGTTATGTCTTGAAATAGAAATTCCTTCATAATAGAAATTCCTTCATAATAGAAGTTCCTTCATAATAAACGTTCCTTCATACATTGTAATAGGAGTTCTTTCATAATAAAAGTTCCAAATGGAAGAAATATTACTTTATATTATTTTCACTGGAACACATATTACAGTATTTGTTCCTAACAGAATAAAGATTACAAAATATTTGTTCCAACAGGAACAGATATTATGGCATTGTTTATATCAAAATTTCCAAGAGGAACTTTTTTAGGCGGAACAAACATACGTTGACAGTGACATTTTTACCTATTATGTCTGTTTGTTTTCTAATCACATTGTTGTACAATGGAATTATACAAAACTTGCAAACAAGTTAGAGGTTAAGCTAGCTATGAAACCAGGTTTAATTCACTTTTTTCTACAAGGGAAATAAGGGGGTGGGGCTATATAATCTCTATGGAAATGAGACTTGCAAATGCCAATACATTCGCATACCAAATATCATTCACTGATCATAAGTGGTTCATCTTTAACTGATCCAATAACAAACTAATACATGTAAACTAGAAATAGTTTCAAAGTCAATAGACCATGACTAAGGGAACGTGGCCCAATAATCTCCATAGAAATGAGATATACCAATGCTTATACAACTGCATACCAAATATCATTGACCTACCACTAGTAGTAAACTGACCTAATCACAAACTAATACATGTAAACAGCATACCTATGTCTCGCTTTTTGAATCCGTCAAGACGAGACAAAAACGTGATTAACAACAACACAATTCCGTAGAAAAGTACTGTAACATAGAACATTTTGAACGTTATTATCTATAATGATTTATTACGAATTGTTTTTCATATATTTATTAACAATTTCATTGTAGCAACTAACAATAACAATATTTCTTTTAAGATCAGTTTTTTTCATGTTGTTTAGAAAGTGTCTGTACAAATGATAATGAATTTAAGAAATTGGGATAATTTAAGAATGAGAAAAAAATATAAGTATCTTTTCTTTTCTATTCATCTTATTTAAAAAAAAAACTAACGTCCTCTGATGTACAGAAAGTACTAATATCATGATTTCCATTAAAATGAAGAAAATATGTACTCTTATTCAACACAAACAAAAGTTTAAGTATCTTTATTTTTGTATTATTTACATGTTATAAACATAAACTCCAAGAGGCACTAAAAATAATTGATTGCAACTCTAATAACGGTGCCCGAATTTGAATATTTTCACTATTCAGCACCATTTGTTTTAGTCAGACGTCAGGTGCTACCCTGATATACCCTGTCTTTTGTTTTTGTCCTCTGGTTTCGTAGTTTACGTATTCTGTCGGGTACTTGATAACGGGTAGCTCTATACGTCTTACGCTTGACGTCTAAAGCTGTTCATCTTTATCTTTTGCTTGCTTCAATTACTGTATGCTGAATCATGTTCTGGACGCCAGTCTTTGCTCATTTTAGTTGAAAATACGGATAAAAATGAAGCTCAGAAACTCAGAAACGGAAAAAATACTTGTGCCAATCGTATTCAAAGAGTGTTTACACGTCTCAATCTTTAAATAGCTTATCTAGAACTATTACTAATTGCTAACATTTTCAAAAATAAAAAATCGTAGTTACCCTTTTATAGATAAATGTCATGCCAAAAATGACTCATATATCCCCGTCTTTCCACCTAAAATACGGTATGGTCAAATTTTAACGGCCGTTCATTTTTCATCAAATTTTGAAACTGATATGAATTGAAAAACTATAAGTTTTATCTATTTACTTACCTGCAACAAACCGGGATGCGGTATTTAGTCCGTAGGTGAAACCGGACGCTATTTACCTTAACGCATTCAAGAACACCTGTACCATTTAAGAAGACCCAATCAATTTAAAAATATCATTTATCAACACCTTCAAAAGCACACTCACCATATTAAATATCTTAACAGTTCAACCATCAGATGTAGCAAATGAACAAACTGGAAAATCTCATTCAAAATTTGTACGATCAAGGTAAATAATTGAATTTAATTGGAATAAAAAATTAAAGATAGTTTATTATCTGGAACTTAATAATGATATCATGGGAATTGGTAATATATCAAGAACCAATTCTGTTAATATTTCAGATATAGTTATTTAAACTGTAGGCGTACGTAAAAACCGTTCTTAATCACGAAGAATAAATCACAATAAGAGAAAATTTCGTACTAACAATACAAATATTTCGGACCCAATTACTTTTTATAAAAACAACGGCAGACATCATCTCTTAACTGAGCTCTGTTCTTTACCTGTCAGTAAAGTGCATCAAATTTTGGAGGGTTGTAACAAATTCCATATTGCAGTCCTAAGTAGAAAGTCCAAATTATTATAACATAATGTTGAATTTAATAACGGTGCCCGAATTTAAATAAAAAGAAAAACATATGGTCATTCTTATTTTATGAAAAACAACTAATCTTAAGGAGTAAAATAATTGAATGATAAGGTTTTTACATGACTTTAAATAAAAAGAAACATCACCACTATCAAATAATGGAACCATACTTTAAGCACATTAACTTTCTCTAATATTGACCACATAAACAGGTAATAAAACACAAACAAAAAACGCCATAAGTACGCTAGCTATCTCATTTGTTATCGTGTCATTTCATTTTCCTTTTTTTCCATTTTTGATTTATGTAATTTATTAAACTGCAAAGAATATTTTTTTCATATATTAAAAATGTTTACAAGTTAATTTAAATCATCTATCATCATAGGTTGTTTATATTTTTGTTTTCATTGTCAATATTGCAAAAAGTTGCATAAAATGATCGGTAAAAGTGTCTTTGTCGAGTTCCGCGCTTATCGCGTGAACATTTTATTATAACAGAGTTCGTTTCCTACACGAATCTTAGATATATATATCTATCCTTCAGATCTGTTCATATATTAAATGACTGGTTTAATCGCTGTACTGTATATCTATAATACATGTATTTTGATAGATAGCCTATCTATGTTTCCTTTGAAACAATATTGTATGGCTGCACTTTATGTAAATATCTCAATTATTCACAATTGTCTTTTAAAAAGCTCATCAAAGATACCAGGCTTATATTTGGTACGCTATACGCTCGTTTCGTCTACGCAAGACTCATTAATGGCGCTCAAATCTTAACAGTTCAAATCAAATACGATGATGTAGAGTATTGAAAACACACAAAAAAAAAACACAAAAAGTTGTTCCAAATAAAGCTAAGAATATCTATTCCTGTGGGTAGAAAATAGAACTTTGAATTCTCCCTCGCCTGCTCGTCCGAATTTATAGTATTTCTTTACTAAATTCCTTAGTATAAATAAGACAAAATTATACTATAGGTTTAGTTGCTCTCAGTAACTTGTTCTTTTCTCTTGCAAACAATGTTTAATAACATAATAATCTGATATAATTTAATAACAATCTTCAAATTGACATTTACATACAACAAAATTATCCAAGACATCATCATGTGTAAACGAACTTAAAACTCTAAATGATCCATATTCATGCATATAAAATTGAGAATGGAAATGGGGAATGTGTCAAAGAGACAACAACCCGACCACAGAACAGACAACAGCAGAAGGCCACCAACAGGTCTTTAATGCAGCGAGAAATTCCCGCACCCGGAGGCGTCCTTCAGCTGGCCCCTAAACAAATATATATACTAGTTCAGTGATAATGAACGCCATACTAAACTCCGAATTGTACACAAGAAACTAAAATTAAAAATAATACAAGACTAACAAAGGCTAGAGGCTCCTGACTTGGGAGGACAGGCGCAAAAATGCGGCGGGGTTAAACATGTTTATGAGATCTCAACCCTCCCCCTATACCTCTAGCCAATGTAGAAAAGTAAACGCATAACAATACGCATGACAATACACGGTAAACTATACGTTGTAGTTACTGTGAGCACCTTCGATGAACTGACAGCTCAACAATTTCTTTATATAATATAACAAACCCCACCCTTTAAACCGTCAAAGGATTTCACGTGCATGTATAACCAATATATCTAAATCCAAAATAATAATAACCCGTTTTACAACTTATCTAACCAGTTTGAATATATATAACTATATTTTACGTAGGGGAAATCCCTATTGTCTGACGAAAATAAATATATATATATATATATACTTTACTTTGGGTCATGCTCGAAACGTTGAACTGTTTTGTTATCAACGTTTACAGTGTTTTTCGTTTCGTGTTTAATCGGGGTAAGGAAATATTTTGAATGTGGTTGTTCAATTATCTTTATGAAAGGGAGTGCTCTGTTTTTCATGCAGATGATTTTGTCAAATATATCAAATGAATTCTTGCAGGATATTAGTGTTCTCTCTTTTGTCAGGTGATAGCACTACTGTTTTTCACAAATTTAGTATAAGGATAAAATATTATAGCCTATTCTTCATTGAATAAAACGGTTGTTTATTTATAGAAAATTATTATTTCAACTTACGTAACCTCCGTGTATTGTAGAGATAAAATAACATAACTTTCCACTATTTTTCTGATAAGCCTTTTGATATCTCAGTCTAATAAATAGAGGAAAGGTTTGTTTCAACCAATCATTCTAAAGCATATTAAAGATTAATGGTACAGTATAACCGCAATTTGACAAAACAGATGCTTACTATATTTAAAAATCAAATTGATTAAACATTTTCGCAGGTCGTTATATTATAATTTGAGGCACATTTTAGTGAAACTTGGTATTGTCCAGGTTGTTTTTTTACACGATAGATCTATTGTTCTGAAATGAGAAAAAGTGATTCTAGAAGAATGTGAAATGGAAGACAAAAAAAATTAAGACGGTGATGTTTTTGTTAACAACAATGTTAAGAATGCTCATTTAAGCCTTCAATATAATAACAGCACCCCTAATCTGATTTAAAAAAACAATGATGCGTACACGATCTGACATAGTCCGTTCTACATTTGTTAAAGTATGTTTTACAGCTCCAAATGACAAAGGTGTGTATTGTTGGGAAAAACAGAGTATTCCGAAAAATTATTATCACAGAAAGTAGATCAGAGTTTTGTCAGATCCTTGTAAACGGTGAAAAGACACAATGCCTGTATTTTAATCATATTGAGAACACCGTTGATAAACTGAAACGAAAATTTTGGAATGAATTCTTCGGTAGGATAAAACATTAATTTCTTAATTATAAAAGCCTTCGCTTTTTTATCATACTAGTATACTAGTTTGTGTTGGAACAAATTATTTTGCCAGACCAAAAGTTTCATTTTGTAATAAATTGTATATTTGTGCCAAGTATGGCACCTTTAAAATACTTGTTTTGGTTGCAAGTTTCTGAACGTATTTGTACTATATAATTTCATTAAAAGAAACGTGCTGCTTAAATTCGAAGAGAAATATTGAGTATAATGGTATTTAAAGCCAATTAGCTATATTTCATGGTCTTTAAATCAAAGAACCTGCAAGTTCTATCTGATTATTCATGCAATCGCAAGTATTTGCTTCGAATTACAAAACAAAAATATTTTAATTGAAAGGACTAAATAACGCTAATGTTTCTAAAATTCGCAATAACTCAATAAAACATAAAACAATCCACACAAATGTAAAAGAAGAACTGTTGGGAAAGGAAAATATATTATGCACATCTAAGCGCGCTTCACCAGGGCTTATGGAATAATCTCCATATCATATAATAGCTTTAGTTATAAATCCTACATGGTTATCTCATTCATTTATTTCTGTCTTGTTTTTCATATAAACAAGCTCTGATTACTTGCATATACATTTAACCTTTTAAATAGATTCTTCTGAGGATTGTATTTCGAGTTGTTTTTCCTATCGTTTCTCTGCAATATTTTACTGTATTGTTGTTGGTTTTTCTTTTTTTCATTTTTGTATGTTGATATTTGTTATTGTTTTGTTGAAAATGTTTGAAACAAAATGAACGGTTTGTAATTATGAACTTCAAAATGATGAATATAGAAAATACTGGAATCACTGGATATTATACTAGCCTGTCATCATATCTTTTATATTTTTATGCATTCGCATGAAAAGAAAAAAACAAATTATGAAAAAAATCGTTCTTTTAATTTGAAAAGACTTTTTATTGTGATTCTGTCATGAGTGAATGATATCGTATCATCGTCATAATGGCATTGACTTTGCTTTGTGAAGTGACATTTATTATTTAACAAATTAAAAAAAATTTTATAACCGTTCTATGAAACAAATGTACTTTCGTATAGTGTACATCTTTTTCAGGGTACTAGATCAGCTGTTACTAAGATTGTTGATGGTGAAAATGCTGACATAGAAGATTGTCCATGGCAAATCTCTCTTCAGAGAAATGAGAACGGCGGAGACTGGGAACATATTTGTGGGGATCAATTATTGATACAAGGTGGATTCTAACAGTTGCACATTGTTTTGAAAACCACTTAACGTAAACATTTTTATTGAATAATATTTTAGTTGTTTTTTTGTTTTTTTGTTTTTTTTTATTTTCAAAAGCAAACCTTAATATGACAATCCATATAAAAAACCAGAGTTTAACCTGTCTTAGATACCTTGAAGATGAGCATAGTATTTATGAATACGATAAAATCCCATTTAGGATTTAGTCAACGATTGACATCGCTCGTGCCATTCATAGGTGGAGTCATTTCTTTGAGTAAAATCATTTGCAAACATTCTCCTATCATTTGTATTTATAAAAAAAAAATATTGTACGTACTAAAAATCAAGGACTTATTTGTTATTTAACATCATTTCATAGTTAAAGAAATACCTCTACTTTTTGACTGCCATCGCATTAGACTGGAAATGTCTGGATATTAGGTTTAAGGTAAAAAAGAATAGAGTAGAGATTGCAGCAGTCGTTTCTTCTATGTTCTCCTTAAGTTCCGGTTTTGTGACTTCTGAAGGAACAACTGTCGTAGAATATATTAAGATAATTACTTGTCCTGATTTTTTGTTATGCCTGTAATCTGAAAGTGATATTTGATTACTTGGTCTGCTATACATTAAGTTAAGTTCGTCTTATGGTGGAATACTTAACTTCTGAGTTTGATACCAATTGATCTTGTACAGGATTTATTTAGTAAAGTTTAAGCGCTTTATATTAAAAATGTGCATAAGATCAACGCTTTTACAACCCTATAAAATTACAAAAAGAAGCATTCAATTCTTATTTCTTTTTTTCTATTTATATATGCTACAACCATTAAAATTAAAAATATATCAAGCTTTTCGTTTGTTTTTTAATGCACTATATTAACATTTTCACTGATACCAAGTGCAGTTATAGCTGGTGTATTTCATACGGACAGAAAATATGATCTTTGTGTGCCTCGCAAATTTTGTCGGGCAATCGAAATTACGGATTCTTTTGCAACATACATGTAATGTAATCATTGTAAATTGATAGAATGTTCACCAAAATCCACTTTCTTGCATCAGTAGACAATCTCTGAACCAATTTAACATAATTATATATAAACATATTATACATAAACATAGTAAACATAAACATGTTATACATAAGCATATTTCACATAAACATATTATACTTAAACGTAGTATACATAAACATGTTATACATAAACATATTACACATACACATGTTATACATTAACATATTGCAGTCAGAACAAAATACCAAAAGATCAATATAGTAATTGTAATTTTTAGTTAAATAACGACTTTAAAAATTTGATTTGATTTTCATTTTAGAGCAAGCAACTATAGAATATCAGCAGGTAGTTCTTTCTTGAGTCAGATGACACTTTACAGATCTGTCAAACAGAATTTTGTGGTATGCAGTTTGAGTAGTATGATAATTGTTTTATATATCTGTAGGTTGTCTTTATTAAAAGAATGTGCAAATGAAACATTACATATATCATATAAAAAATAGATCTCGTAAATTCAATTTTTCTAATCCCCCCCCCCCAACAAAAACAACCTTTATAATATTTAAAAAATACTTTTGGACTTCAGTCTCCTTCAAATCTTAATATTTTTGACCGCTAAAACATATTTGTAATAAATGTCATAAACAGGTTAAAACCAAATCAATCTCAGAATAAAAAGATATGATAAAAATTGTATTTTTTTTCTCTTTCAGTATGATTGTTTTATGTGTTTATAAACGGTTGTAACATGAGCTATTTTCAACAGAAATTAACCGTGTGCTCCTATGGTGTGATGTTACACACCTCTAAGATGGCGGAGCCTACACAGGTATGTTTTCCCCGTCAATTCTTTTATAATTAATCAGGACTTTGATTAAAAAAGAACGGAAAGTAACTAAAAGGACATTCAAACTCATAAGTATAAGATAAACTGACAACACCATGGCAAAAAACGAAAACGACCAAAAGACAAACAACATTTTACTAAACAGAACATAGAAAGCTTAAGACTGAGTAACACGAACCCCATCAACAACCAGGGGTAGAGGAGTATTGATCTTAGGTGCTCCGGAAGGGTAAGCAGATCCGGCTTCACATAAGACACCTGCCGTGTTGCTCATGGAAGTACACTCCCGGTCTGTTTAACTGTTTCAACTGTTTTACTTTATTTCATGTCAACCCGTTGATGAATTTACATTCGGTATGGATTATGATAGGGACCTACAAAAATGTATAGTTCCATACAAGAATACTATCATAACGAACATATAAATATCTACATGTACAAAAGCAGGATTTTTTATGTTGGTATTGATGTAGATATGCTTTATACATATGATGCAACATGATAGATAGCCGTAATGTTGAAAGACATAAAAATACAGATAGATATACAGACAGACAAATCATTGAAAATTGGATTAAACTCATTTTCAGCACGAAAACTACAAAAAACCATTGGAATATGATAATGACATTATGCTGCTTGAGTTACGAACACCGCTTTCATTTCGGTGTACCATCAACAAAATCAGCTTGGATGATAGTCAAAGCAGTATTTTTGTAGGAGATGATTTTAACGTATCAGGTTGGGGAAACGTTGACAAAGCAGCAGGTATGTTTATTTCATAATAAGATAGAGTATTCATCTCAATAAGCCATGCCTTTTCCAAATCAAATCCAATTAATGAAACAATATATATATATATCAATCACTTAGTAGTTTGGGAACAGTATTACCTCTACGAAATGTTCTTTGCGTTAAAGAATTTTAATCAAAAGATGAAACTGTGAATCCAAATCTCAAAAGTCGAAAACAAACAACAAACGCAAAAACAGAAAACGAAAAACGACGAAAAAATAAGCAATAGTCATGAAAAACTTTAGAATGAGAAACCCGAACTACACCAAAACAAGGGTCAGATGCTTTGGAACAATAAGCAGATTCAGCGCCATCTTGTTTCTTATGATAGGTACATATTTTGTGATAAGCCAAAAACAATGAGCAAACCCGTACAGCATATTTAGCTATAAAATGCTACGAAAGTTATTAGTCCACTCACCAGTAATGGTCTTTAAAATCTTATTTTCTACTTGTTCAAATAACAGTGATTATTTTTATTAACATGGGGTTGTCTGGCTGGCGGTTTCATTGCTGTCGCACTAACTTATACTAAGCATCTCCTGTAAGGTATAATATGTAAGTAAAGAAGTAAAAAATAATACAATCATGTACGCTAGACGAACTATTTGTCTACATGTAAAATAATAATATTGATAACTGATGCTTATATCTTTAGTGGATTAAATAGTCAACATAACACGTATCTTCTATTACAAATTATTAAAAACTAATAGTAAATATTCGTACATACATGTAATACCATGCTAAAGTATATATAAAATGGATTTTAGTGATAAAATTTGTAAATTAAAACAGATGATAAATGAACTAATTGGAGTATTAGTTGCAAAAGAAAAGATAAATGAAAATAACATATCTTGCTTCCGAAGTGTTCACCTATATGTACTTTCTTCAATGGGGAACACTCGACCCCAAACATTTTTTTGACCTGGAATAAATGAGGAGCCGGATAAGTTTACCATTTCGGAGACCCGAAATCCCCTTATCCGGTTTTTGGTGGGATTCGTGCATAATTTGAACGAACGACTGATGAAATGCAGACATACACATAACTATAAAAACTGTTTTATGTCTTTCGAATTCGCAATTGAAAATTTGATATTTAATTATCGCAAATGCAGTTTTCATGGAGATGCAGAGTTGGGCCGGTAATCTAAATATTAATGACCCTCAAATATGTAATTTATGTGACATCTTTTATTACTTTAGTTTAAATACGATACTAGAAAAATATTTAATGTAACATTGTTATATTCTAGAAACCTCGACTAGGATAACACAATTTTATGTCTAGTGACAACGACTGTCATTCGTGTTATTCATCGCGGGCTTCAATCAAAAATTATATTGCATCAAACTATCAAAGTTAACAAGTGCCTTGCATTTTCACTAATATCGGCTTGAAAAAGAGAAGTTGAGTATGTTCTTGCATATTATTTGTTTAAACGTCTATTTCCACTATAACTGTTTTACTTCTCTTCTAGAATTTTGTTGATTTCTTGGGAGAATCCTTTCACCCATGGATTTGACATCTCAACAATGAGTCATCATCTATTTTTAGGTTATGTGGCGCTCTTTTTCTTTTTTTAAGGCCAAGAGTATTATTTTTCAAAGTCTGTTTGTGAGCGGATTTTTAAGGTCTGAAAATGATTTGATATATTTTGATAAAACAAACCCTATGGAATATTGTCTCGTAAAATAAATTTAAGCCAATGGCATTGAATGCAAATTGAATGAAAAAATACTTTCATGTATTAATGACATTGTGACATCGTTATAGTTATCGTAAACGTGTTTAAATTGTTTAATTCTGGAGACTTTCCAATTTACCATAGAAAGTCACGTGTACAAATCAGAATATTTGTTGTAGGGAGAATAAAAAAGATAGTAAGCCTCAATTTCTCTTTTTGTTCGAGATATTCATTTGTTACTTGATCTCAAATTTATTCTGTAATGTTCAAATACATAATACAATAGGCCTGACTTATATACTGTTGCACGCCCAAAAATCAACGTCCAAGACAAAGGTCACGAACATACAAGCATGTGTACTTATTTTACGGAATCGGGTCACAATACGAAACGTAGACAGATTGACCACGTTTCTGAAGCTACTCATCAATAAAGTGTATCCGACAGTTTGCAAATAAGTAAAGAATGTTTACATGAACAGTGGATAATAATCGCTCCAAGGTTGTGATTTTTTTCTTTCATTTCGAGTTAGGGTAACGAACTTCCAATCATCGAGGATATGCATTTTTGTGCACGTTTTATCATATGGCTCTAATTTTTGTTTCTTTCAAAATTATTCTATTTAGTACTAATATAACATAGAACAACAATTAAAACTGCATTGCCTTGAAGACATTTACAAAACCAAATAATTCAAACTTTTGTTGACCTGATAATTATATTATCAGTGATAGCTTTACAGAAACCACGTGTGACAATCATTTAGGATTGTTGTTTGGAATTGCCTCTTAATTAGGTTATTCATGCTAAATCATATACCATTGGTCCAGCAAGTTCTGGCCTTAATTTTTGATCAACTGTGAAAGTCTGAAATAGAAACACTGTCCAGTTCGGATAATTAAATAATGATATTGACCTTGAAATTAGAGGAGTTCACTTCCGCTAACCGTTGAAGTTGTAGAAACGGAATCGTTATTTTCAAAACACCTGTAAGTTTTGTAACATTTTTGTTGCCATATATATATATATATATATATATTGTATTTGGCAAATTGAATGCACACAATAGCTGGCATTTTGGTTTGGTATTGTATAAACCTTTTTTTCATATATTATGAGTATCGACTTAAACTAATTTTTCAGAAAATAGTAAAGGCTAATCAGTTTGGAAATTCATATCATTTCCCTATCAATAGTCAGTTGTATTATGGCATTAATGTTTATGGATGATAAATAAGTGTTGAATCATCAGAATTATTTGAGCCTCTGTTGTTATAAGTATTTAAATATCATAATGTTGTAATTGGTAAATAACTTTTAGCATTTATTTTCAATGCGCTATTACGGATGGCATCATTTTTTTCCGGCTTACAAATTTTTGTAACATAATCATAACCCTTTCGGCAATTAATTTCCACTTCTTGTTAAACCTTAGTATAATATAAGATCTTGTAGGAAATGCATATGTTTGATCCTCTTTAGGCCTCATTATGCTTGACCTTCTTTAAAAGGTAACTACATTAATGCTTATAGAGGATATTGTGACAAATAACTTTTTATCACGGAGGACGTAACAGTTCATATTTTTGAAACTATGTTGTTGTATTATGGATATTAAATGTTTGCAAAGAATATATTTTATTCAAACTACAAGAGCAAAATGATTTGAAGAATACTCTCCACATCAAAATAGGTATAACTTTGTTTGGCATGGGGTTCAGAAAAGATCGTGTTTCCATTTTCGAAAATAGATGGTGGTGGATGTTTTATCTTCACAATTGTTTGGGATGAATATAACAGATCAAAAAAGTTTAGTCTTGGTGCGGTAAACCTTTGCTGACACTTTTCTTTGAAAGGAGTCTAAAGAGGAATTAATGCATTTAAAAGATAATTTTAGCAACAAAACAATGTTCTCTATAAATATTACGGGAACATAATATATTACGTAGGCAATCACTGCTAAACTACGGTTTTCTGACATTAAAACTTTTTTATTTCAGGTGGTGGTTATCCTAATCGTCTGCAAGTAGCATATCTATCTGTTGTCACTAATGAATTATGTTCTTCATTCTTTTTAACACACGCCAATGTTGATATTGACAGTAGTAAAATTTGTCTTCAGGAAAACGGAACAGATGTTTGTGATGTATGTTTTACTTCATTCTTTTTTTTTAACCAAAACTTAAATATATAATAACTGTGTTCTTTTTATTAAACCACCTTCCCCTCGAGCACTCAGAACAAATTGATTGAGTATTTTGAAGTCAAACTGGTTTTGCACTTATGTTTCGATTACTTTTGCATATTTTGATATCTATGAACTTTTCAATTTGTTTGTACGCAATAAAGCTATTGTTTGGCTCCGTAATAATAGAGTGGTAGATACCGAACTTTTAATGTCCCATTGACATCGATCAGAAACTGAAATAGCAATGCAGAGAAAAATAAATCAATAGTATGAAACTATCACTTGTAAGCTTAACTACTGACAATTACTCCCATTCCAAAACATGTAAAGAGTTGGAAAGTTCCCATGAAAGCAAGGTAATATTGATATACTTTGTAGAATCTCTTTAACAGCAAAGTTACGTACTCTCATTAAATAGACAGTTTTGGATATGCATTGCTCAACAATGGTAACAAAAATGTCCGATTTCGTTGCGATAGCAATGTTTTAAATTAGAAGTAACTTAGTTGGTTTGACAATATCGTTTGGTAGTCAATGTTTTTTTTGTTTTCGACATTAATGTTCCATTATGAAAATCAAAAGTAAAGGTAAATACTTCAACGCATAATGAAAGGAAAAGACAATGTACAAAACTATTCTTATAAGGTTCTGTTTTATATTGGACTTCAGGTATATTATCCGATCATTGCTACAAAAAAAAAATAAAATGTGCATTTGTATCATTTAACCGCAAAATATGTGCCCGAAAATAACTAATTATATATATAAATAAACTTATCATAGTTACCAGGATTGCAATTTTGTATTTGCGCCAGTCGCGCGTTTCGTCTCCAAAAGACTTATCAGTGAAGCTCGTATTAAACAAAGTTAAGAAGGCAAAATACGAAGTTGAAGAGCATTGAGGACCAAAAATTCCTAAACGTTTTGCCAAATACAGCTAAGGTAATCTATTCCTGAGGTAGAAAAGCCTTAGTATTTCAAATATTCAAAGTTTTGTAAACAGTTAATTTATAATTATGACCATATCAATGATAATTCATTTTAACACAGAAGTGCTGACTACTGGGCTGGTGATACCCTCGGAGAATAAAAACTCCATCAGCAGTGGCATCGACCCAGCGGTTGTAAATAAACTCATCATATATACCAGGTTTGAATGAACTGTGCCTATCAAACAAGACAATGAAAAATAGTTGGAAGGGAAATCAATACAAATAAAACAAAATGTAAGTTTAACTTGCATGACACAGAAAACTAAACTATAGGTAAAACATGAAATTGTATGTTGGTCAACATAAATATGTTGCAGTACAAATAAGAATTCAGTAGGATCAATAATCCTCCAAGTACAAATCGGAATCTACTAGACTAATAGTAGAAATTGGAATTATAATTTATACTTCTTACAATCAAGTACAAATCAGAATTCTATTATCTACCAGTAGTAATTGTGATATCCAGATTAATATTATGTGGATCCTGGATTGTACTAGATGATTTAAAAAAAAAAACACAATAAAAGAACTATGTTGATTTTCTTTATAATGAAATAAAATGATATAATCAAACTTGTCTGAATAAAAAAAGAAAAGCAACAAGACCAATTCAAGATGATTTCATTTCACAGCAGTGCTTTTTTCTAAACATCCGTTCAATCTTAAGCAAAAATAAGTTCATATGAAATACTTTAAGGTTTTAACAACACTTTAGTGTACATGTATTTCAGAACATTTTATCAAATTATAGATACAGATGTACCTATGTATAGTTACACACTTCAATTTTGGCAAATGTTGAGTAATTACATACTTATCTACAACTACCTTGTTGGAAGTATTTCAAATATTGTCTGTCAGCTAAAAATTAACGGGTTTATATTACTGATGTCTTTAGATACAAAATTTTACGAAAACAATAAATCATCAAAGGTAATGTGCATAAGAAAGTCTTGTTAGACAGTTGATATTGAAAATATGACTTGTACTGGATTTTAATTAGTATAGATCAGAATTTCAATTTCTACTTGTACTAGGAGGATTATGGATCCTTCTGAATTCCAATTTGTACTGTAACAAATACTTCAAAAACAAAAAGTGCATACTAAGTATACCAACCTCTTGTATCCTCTCAAAGCCTAGACAAGTGTGTACATATTAAACATTGAAACATTCAACTAAAGCTTGCTGTTGTACACTCTATGATATTTTATGTATAAAATATGTATATTCAAGGAGATAGTGATGGACCAATGATTTGTAATGACGGGATTTACAAACTTGTTGGGTTAACATCGTTTGGTCCTGACAATTGTGATGGATCTGAACCAGGAGCTTATACCAAAGTATCTGCTTTCTTAGATTGGATTAAGAATAAGATGAATATGAATATGGAAAAAGAAAATCATACGATAGACATGAAAGACAAGAAAAACAGAAAAAAAAACAGCAAAAAACAGGAAAAACAAGAAAAACAAAAGAAAAAGAACAAAAATTAGAAAAATTGTACAATAAAGTTAAACGCATTTTATATACTTTTGTTAATGTTGACGTCCTCATTCAGTCTAATAATATTTTTCTTTAATATTTTAGAGTTAATCAAAGATGAAGACAAGAATATAATAAATATAAAAAAGTGTAGCAAAAAGCAAAAACTAAAAGCTACCAGATAACAATTAATTTACATAGTACGGTGTAGATTGTTTAACCTAAACTAATAGTCCGGCAAGTAAAGATAACAACTACCGCTAGGGAAAAATCACAGGAAATGATAAACTTGCTCATATTCCTGACCTATATATGATTTGCAATAGGTCGTGTAACAGGTCATTGACAAGGCGTCGTTTATGAAGGCAATTTGCTCAGGGAGAAAGCTAGTTCTATCAAAGGCTCTTGCTCTATATGTTGCCCGTCTAAAAGATGAATAAATTTGTTCACCATGAGTATTTTTTTTTATAAATCGGAAATCGCGATTGGTTGAAGATCTGGTTTTAATGTTATTTATTCGGAAAGGAGAAGTATGATAAGTGTTATTTTTGACGCTCTCTTTAAATAACTTCATATTGGTTTCATAATTAGTCTATGCATAGAGAATAAAAAAATGAAAGTTTTGTGCTTACGTGAACAGTTGGTTGCCTAGCAATGGGTTTCATCGAACAAACTAAAATATCCAACTTAAAAATATTTTTTCCTGAAAAAGACATCTGAATCGATTAAAATATCATGTTTTGTGGTGCCAAACACTTTAAAAATATATATTATGGTTAAAACCTACATTTCTAGGAGTCTATAGTAGAAACCTATCAAAACTGTACCCCTCTTCTTGCCGACTTGTTCCTTTATTCATATGAGGATGACTTCATACATGAACTTGTTAGGCAGAAGGAAAAGAAGTTAGCAGTATCCTTTAACTTTACTTCCCGCTACATAGATGATGTTCTCTCACTAAATAATTCAAAATTTGGTGACTATGTTGAACGCAACTGTCCCATTGAACTTGCGAAAAAGGATACAACAGATACAGTTAAGTCTGCCTAATATCTTGACTTACATCTAGAAAATTACAATGAGGGTAGGTTGAAAACGAAACTTTATGAAAAATAAAGACTATAAGAGGAAAACAACGGAACAACAGAAACACTGAAGTGCAACAAAAGCCAACAACATAAATAGAAACGAACTTTTAGATAACAACTACCATATTCCTGACTTGGTATAGGACATTTTAAGAAAAAATGGTGGTTTGAACCTGGTTTTATGGCTTGCCAAACCTGTGAAATGTACCGAAAATACAGAATTCAAACCACAAACGAAAAGACATGACACAATATCTAACCGAAACAACAACAGAAACATTAAAAATAAATACATGAATGTTGGATGTATAAATAACGTGACACGTCGTATAGCAATGCAAATTCACACTCGGTAAAACAGTCATATTCTGGAATAGGTCACGTTTGGTACTTAGAAAACAGACGATATAGATGTTAAACCACAATCTAAAACGTGGTGAAAATGTCAGAGAGATGATTTCAGCTTCCCAATTGTGAACTTTCCATTTTTATGTAGAAAGATTCCAGCAGCGCCTGCATACGTAGTATATATCTCCCAGTTGATACGATACCCCAGGGCTTGTTTTTCCTATCATGATTTCCTTGATAGAGGGTTGCTGCTCACAAGGAATCTATTAAACCAAGAGTTCCAAGTGGTGAAGTTGAAATCATCCTTCGAAAATTTTACGGACGCCATCACAAGTTGGTTGACCGTTATGGAATATCCGTTTCACAGATGATAGCGGATATGTTCCTAACGTCGTAACAACAATCCCGTCTCCTTTTCGCGAATGTGACCTACTCAATTAGACTTGTTACCGGGTTTGTACTAAGATGAGCGATACGACGGATGCCACATGTGGAGCAGGATCTGCTTACCCTTCCGAAGCACATGAGATCAGCCCCAGATTTTGGTGGGGTTCGTGTTGCCCATTTTTTTAATTTTCTATGTTGTGTTTTGTGTACTTTTGTTTGTTTGTTGGTCTTTTTCTTTTTTAGCCATGGCGTTTCAGTTTAGTTTCAACTTATGAGTTTGAATGTCCCTTTGGTATCTTTCGCCTCTCCCCTAGCAACAACAATGTTGCCTAGCAAAAGGACTTTATTAATACAAAGTTATACATTTAGACAAACAAAAATTGGCAAATTCTTTCATATACTAGTAATTCATATTAAGTCCTATATAAATATCTTCAGTAACCATGTTTTCCTTTTATAATGATTTAAATGTTATCAACATAACCATCATAGTAACCAGAGTTTTCCTTAGCAACAACTAGCAAGTTATAGATAAACAATGAAGGTATATTTCAAAGTGTATTTTAGTATCACTGAGAATAATCTTTTAATAAAAAAAAGTTAAAATCAAAAGGATATGAATCAAAACCTAGTGCAGATGTTCGTTTTTCATATTAATGAATATGGGTTCCCATGGAAACATACAAACTAAGCAATTTCTACAAAAGGGAAAGATATTCATCAAACAATCTCAAACAGATGAAGAAATAACAATTTTATTACTCCCTCCCTGTTATGTCAACATTTTATTGGAGGCTTTCTTTTTAGTGATTAAATTTCCACGCCTATGATAGTTAATATTTGTACATGTATATGTTTTAATTATTTTTATATGGAAAAGAAATTAAAGGTGACATATTGTATGTAGAAAAACATTACAAAGAAGCAAATTCTCATTTACATACGTATACTCAATCGGCGTCTTTAATCGTTTTGATTTTCTCTTGCAGCAACAGATTGAAATAAAAGAAAATGAAAAGAAATCTAAACTCTCTAAATTCTCTTGTATACGTGAATCAACAATTCTGTCAACTTTAAATAACGCTAAGATCGATTGAAAATTACTCTCTCGGCTAAAAACCATAGGAAAACATTGTAACTGTACAAGTAAATGAATAAGAGACGAAAACATAAAATGTTATTATAATAATCACTACAAAAGTCTAAAAGTCTGAAAAGACCAGTTTTTGTCTTAATTTGCATGAACTTTTACTCGACATTCTCCAAAAGTATGACTTGTGTCTTAATTTTTCTTGACAAATTCTCATTTATATTAAATTTGTATGAAATTTACTCGACATATTCTCGACATTCTGAATATGGTCTTAAAATTTCTTGACAATTTCTTGACATTTGAATACTGTCTTGAAATTTCTCGACATATTCTCGACATTCTTATTTTTTCTCAGTATGGCTTGACATATTCTGAACATTTTGAATCGTGTCTTAAATTTAATTGACAGTTCTGAGTTTTACAAATCATGACCAATATTCTTGATATAACTTTAATCTTTATTTCTCTTTATATGATATACTGTTGTTTCAAGTTACACTTCTTTACAACAAAAATAAAAGTTGGGAATGTAAAATAATTGAAAATTTGGGTATATAAATATTTTTACAAATGCAAATATGGCTGAAATCTAAAGTATAAAATAATTCAAATGTGGGTGTGTTGATATAAAACAATTTCAATGTGGGTTTTTAAATAATTACAAATTTTGATTCCTAAATCTTATAAATTAAATGATTCAAACCAATCATACTGTAGACATATTTCATTCTACATTCATAATATTCAATGTTGATATGGTAAATAATTATTATACCAAAATGTGGTTTATATAAATAGCAAATTATGATGATATACAAATCATTCATTTAACAGAAGAAAAATTAGTGTTATGTCATCTGTTGGAATATATTAAGTATTACACATGGACAGGATGTTCCCCATAAAATTAAGGTATTCCACACCCCAGAGTACACGCAACTGTCAAATAGAAGTTATTGCTTTACCTGTAATCAGCCATACAACTTATCAGTTGACGGACCATGCCACTACAATTTATAAAGTTTGTTGATAGATGAAAATGTAAATCATCATTTTGATGAAAAAAAATTGAATTGAAATGGATTTTCTTCATCAAAATTATGAAGTTAATTATTTTAACATAAAAACAAATTGAATAATTCCCAAAGATTAAAAGAAAATTATTATCTACTCCAGGAATAATAAAAAAAAAAGTATTTATAATGGGTCCCATCAATGATTTCTATAGAAATCATCGGTCTTATGAAATGGTTCTCAAACAGACATGCATAATATAGATCTAAACATTTTTTTCTTTTCAGGAAGGAGTTATCACAAATATTTATTTTTGATAAAAAATTATAAAATTCAACACTCAAATTTGAATAAAAAATGTTTTTGGGTTGTTCTAAAAAATGAATAAGGTTTTTGAATCAAGATGGGAACAAATTCTTTGACCTAAACGAAAGCCCCCCCCCTCTTTTTTTAGCCACACAAACCCAAAAGATGAATTGTGGGGTCCAAAAGAGATACAAGACACCTATTTTAGTAAAGCAAATTTGACTGGCAGTTTTGCGACTGGCAAAAATCTAAATGCTGTTTGTCAATACCTTTGACTTATATTCCAAGTGAAAACAATTACTTAAATGTTTAATAAAAATAAATCAAAATTAAACTACATGGGGGATTATTCAGGGTATTCCAACTTAGTTGCACCAAAAGGGTATCTTACTATACCAAATTAATCCTTGATTCTTCAAAGTTTAGTTTAGCCATAATAAAAAGGAGTATACAACAGCAATAGAATGTCATAAACAGTGCAGAATAAGTCTGTTCACATTTCAGGCGAAATTTAAACTGTTGAGATAGTGTCAAGACATATTTAAGACTGTCAAGAATGTGTCGAGACATATTCAGACATTATTTAGAATGTCAAGAATATGTCGAGACATATTCAGACATTATTAAGAATGTCAAGAATATGTCAAGACAGATCGAGACAAATTTAAGACAGTCAAGAATTGGTCGAGACTAATCCAGACTCTTATCAGATGATACAGGAAGTGTCGAGAAATTTTAAGACAATGTTCATACTGTCAAGACACTTGTCAAGAAAAATCAAGAACCTTTTTAGACAAATTCATACTATGTCAAGAATTTTTAAAAATTATTCAGACAAATTAAGAATGTCGAGTAAAAATTCATGCAAATTCAGACAAAAACTGGTCTTTTCAGACTTTTTGACTTTTGTAGTGAATAAAAGACCTTAACATACAAATACATCGATCTGAGACCAGAATATCGACCCCCTACCCATATTCATCCGGATTTTTTAGCCTTACCAAGCTAAGCAAGAGTTGCGTCCCTTGGTTTGCCAACCTTCCGGTTTCCTTTGAATCGAACTACAGGTATCTCGAAATATTTCTGTGGTCCAGCTGACTTCGAGATTACGAGAGTCGACTGTATTATACATTCACATATGGATACATAAATTAACTCGTGAATGATGTAATCTAACTCATGAAAGTACAATGATGTAATCTAACACATTAAGTACAATGGTATATTCTAACTCGTAAAAGTACAATGATGTAATCTAACAAATTAAGTACAATGGTGTAATCTAACTTATGAAAGTACAGTGGTTTAATCTTACTCATGAAAGTACAATGATGTAATCTAACACATTAAATACAATGGTGTAATCTAACTCATGAAAGTACAATGATGTAATCTGTAAGTGAACAAACGTAAGCACGATCTGCTTACCTTTCCGGAGCACCTGAGATCATGCCGGTTTTTAATTGGGTTCGTGTTGCTCAGTTTCTAGTTTTCTATGTTGTGTTTTGTGTGCTATTGTTTATCTTTATCTTTTTTCTCTTTTCTGCCATGGCGTTGTCATTTTGTTGTCGACTTTTGAGCTTGAATTTCCCTTTGGGATCTTTAGCCCCTCTTGTATGATGACTGAGACATGCTGCAATGTAAATATAGTTAATTTACATTCATAATTGTGAACATTTAAACAGAAACTCTGAAAAGTGAAATTCGACTGTTCTCAAAATTGATTACAAATTCTTTTTTTTTGTCAAATGAGTCAGTAAATCATTTCATAGTGTCCCTTTGATCAATTTAGTAAAATCATTTTTTATCGTTTTAAGCAAAATATAGCTTAAAGAAATTACAAAGACATATATCCGTTGGTAAACAACGGTATTTGAGGCTTTATTTTTTATAAAGAAATTCAACAAAAACGAAATCACTCAATAAATATAACTCTTTGTGTTTTAATCAAATGCCGTTTAATATTGTTCAATACAAGTATTGATTAATGTTCTGGTACTTTTGTATTATATGAATTTACATAACTTTTCATAACTAGTACAAATTTACAAACATACTCGTATACACAAAAGCATTAGATGCAATTGTTTAAATAGCTGTGATATTGATGTGATAGCTGTAATCGTAAATTTGTTCTCGGTCCATCTTAAATCGCTGTCAGATTTGAAAACTGGTTTTACTCTCTAATAAGTTGTAGAATCAACCCCTTTTCTTTATAGAAACAATCAACACTTACACCGTAGATCATATAGACGATGTCAGCTATCATATCAATATCACAACTATTTAAGCTTCATTTTCTACATACATGATGTGACCACAATTTCTTTTCCATATACAAATACTTTGAAAATATACATATACAAATATTGAAAACATGTATTCGTATACATGTTATGTGTATACGTGGTTTGTCCAACAGAGAATACATCATTATTTAATGTATTTTAAACGAAATTAATAGAAAAAACTACCCTGAAAACCTTAGCTTATGATTAACGAAAAAAACTATAAGTGCGCCTAACATTTTTGTGAAAAAAACTTAAACCTCAAGAGATATATATAACTTTATTCATTTAAAGGGCATTTTATCAAAAGGATTGATTTTTATTATTGGTTAGTTTAATTTCGTTTAATTTAGTTTAAAAATATTTTATTTGCAAAAGTAGCAAAAGGGATTGGACACAAGTTTTAACTACATTAGTGACGTCCTCTCCTATTATTGATAGTATTGCTCATTTTGGCTTCACTTTTTGTCCATTTTTTGTTTCATCAGCTCTTCAATTCTTGAAATAAAATTTGGATTTTGAAATACTTGGGCCTCGAGCATCGGTGAAGAGAAATTCATTGTTGACATCTGCATCTGCTACAGTTAAATTGGTAGCGTTAATTTTTATCAAAGAAAATTGATATAATTACTGTCAACAACACTAAACGGAAAGCAGCTTATTCATGTCTTCTTATAGTTCTTAAACACTTATAAATAGTTAATATCTGTATGGTATATATTTTGTCGCAATATTTGTTAACAAGTTTTTAGAAGTTGTTAGAACATTAGTCAGACTAACATGAATATTTGCTGTTGAACTTTAGATTGGTGTAATTTAAGCAGTAAATACATAATAGAAACCATGTGAGTTCCAGTAACGGATTTCAGATAAGTCGTTGTTGAAACACGCTCCTTGATATGAAGCATAAATTTATTCATTCATCTGTTCACACAGTTTTGTCGGCTGTATTCCCATTATTGTCACATTATCCAATTATATCCGTTTTAGTTGCCCACCCAATATTGTCAATATAGCGGGACTATAAAAAACTGTTATACAATAAACCGCTTGCAAAAATTAGCTGGCTTTAGGTATACAGTGATGTGGTGTGGCTACAAATGAGACAATGATTTATAAATCAATAGACTTAGATATGAATATTTGCAGGTCGTAGTACGGCCTTCAACCATGTCAACAATAAGCAAAATGCATACACTCTAGTAAGTTATTAAAAAGACTCGGTCTGATGAAAAATTCAAACCATTCAAAACAGAGCAACAATGACCTTATTTATAGTACAAAACGGTAACCGAAAATAAAATATGGTAGACAGCAATCAACGACAACCACTGTATTTAAGGTTACTATTTTTAAAGTGGCACATGCAAATTGTGACGGGGTTTTATACGGTTTTTTTTAGCACTTAACTCCCCCTAACACAGACATTGATGTAATGACAGAAAACAAACTGTACACATCAGTTGGAAAGAACTTGACTTATCAGATCGGTACTTAGCACAAAAACAATTAATATAAAGACAAAAAGTACCTATCGTCGAGTATTTACAGTTACTGAAAGCTAGGTAAAAGTCTATTTCAACTAATAAATAATTTTTTCCAGACTTAAATATCCTTCAATACACATCGAAATAATAAAATGTAAAGCTGTGGTTTATAAAAAAATAAACTGGTTAAATCCTGTTCAACTGTCATGTATAAAATAAATTCTCAGATACAGTTAAAAATCAACTACTATATTACATTAATCGACCAAAGAAATGACCATCTTCGAGGTTATAATATGATAAAAGACAGATATTCTATCAAATCATTGCTCATCTAAATTATTATGATACAGATTTATGATAAAACTGCAGTTCATAGAAAAAATAATATGAAGAATGTATTCAAGCAAATTTAAGCTAAACTTCTAGTGGATGTTCAATGAGGACCATATCAAAATCAAGATGTTTTTCTAATTGTCGTATTTCATTCTTCATTCAATAAACCAAAGTGAGAACGTTCTAACCGCCATACATGCGCAATTCATATAAGTTCTCGATGGATTTCTCCTCATTATCCATTATTTAATTAAAAAAATAAATGATCTGTTGACGAATTTTAAAAAGTTTGTAACTGAATGTGCCTATTGACTATCAGTCTTCGATGTGTTTATCAACCGTCACTTAAAGTGAATGTCATACTGAATAAATGTTTGGCGTGGGTAATTGATGGTGATGTATTTGTAAAATGCTTTAACAGAGACTGGAATATGACCATCATAATAATTGATGACATTTTTGCCCTTTAAGTTTTGCTTATATATATATATGAATATTCATCAATGAGTCTGCAGCTTAATAAAAATGTGTCTTGAACATTAGAATAGTGTTTAGAAATTTACCTGTGACGTCACTTTTTTTGGCGTTGATACATTCGTGTGACGAACAGTTCATAATTCTATTGTGGTGTAAATGAGAGGTTTCCATTGTTAATCTGTGGTTTAAATGTTGTAATGTACTATCATATTTGTTATTTATGTATGTCTCTGTCCTGAGTGTTCCTTCGTTTAGTTGTAATGTATTCCTGTCACGTAAGTTGTCATTTTAGCGGAATTTTTAACATTGCCATATCAACGGGAGGTTTGGCTAGCCATAAAACCATTTTTTCTTAACATGTTCTGTACCAAGTCATGCATATGGCAGTTGTTATCTAATAGTTCTCTTTAACATTAGAATAGTGTCTATCAAATATCATTAATGTCAATCGTAAAACGCTTGAACAGAGACTTGAATACGACAATCATATATATTTGATGACATTTTTGGACCTTACGTTTTACTTATATATATATATATATATATATATATATATATAAATAAGTCTAAATTGAAAACAACGTTCAAACCTATGATTGCGTTGGATAAAAACCGCAATTTTTATAGGTGTGCATGCAAAACAAATTTCTTGTTAAAGGGGTCTAAATACAGCACAAACAACATTTTCCAAAAGACCAAAAAAAGTGAAAAAGTATATATATATTTTGACTAACAGGTCGAACAACAAATGTTCTTAAAGCCTGCTGACTGCCATTGGCGATTGCCAAATAAACGGATCACCGATGTAACAAATGGATCTTAATTATAAATTTAATACTAAACAGAAAACAATAAACTTGCAAAAAAGATGATATACCGCAAACAAAAGGTGCAAAGTTTTTTGTACACAATATCCGGATTTCGAAAATTAATATATATATGAATATCCGTCAATGAATCTGCAACTTAACAAAAATGTGTCTTTAACATTAGAATAGTGCCTATCTAATATCATTAATGTAAATCGTAAAGCGCTTGAATAGAGACTGGGATATGACAATCTTAATGATTCGATGAGATTTTTGGCTATGAATACAAAACTGTGTCTTCACCATTAGCCTAGTGTCTATCTTATATCACTTATATAAATCGCCGTAATAAAGTTGTGAAGACATTTAACAAGTTTTCAAAAGATCTCCCCCAACAAAGAATTATCTATCTTAAGGATATACTTATGGAAATTCACTGCTTTGCGTCGGCTACATGTTGATTTTTTTCAGATCCAAACCACATCATTATAGTCCTGATCAGTTGAATAATTAAATGTACACTGGGCAGATACATGTCTCTTTTAAAGAAAGAGAAAGCCGAATCATGCACGTATCTAAACTCTTCAATGATTCCATGTCGAACAGTCTTTATTTTTACAAAGATATTGCGTACCTTTTCTTATACCGTGAAAGTAATTTTATTCGTTAGTATCAATTTTAGTGTTTTGAAGAACAGTTACATGTTCGTGGGTTCGTAAATTTGTGGATTTCAGTTTGATGAGAAAAATTTAAGTGAGAATTCTGTACTACAGCCATGAGAAATGAGGAAACTTTAAATGAAAAATTGATCGTCATAGTTTTGATAAGTTAATAATAAAATTGAGAATGGAAATGGGGAATGTGTCAAAGAGACAATAACCCGACCAAAACATGTCACTTAACAAAAACGGAAAACATAAAAGTTGGAACTTTAGGTTGTAAAATAATTCTTTAAAAATAAATTTAAGAAAAGCTCAATTTAAAAATGAGAATGGAAATGGGGAATGTGTCAAAGAGACAACATCCCGACCAAAGAGCAGAAAACAGCCGAAGGCCACCACTGGGTCTTCAATACAGCGAGAAAATCCAGCACCTTGAGGCGGGCTTTAGCTGGCATCTAAACAAAAGTGTGTACTAGTTCAGTGAAAATGGACGTCATACTAAACTCCAAAACATATAAATGAACTAAAATAAAAAAAACATACAAGACTACCAAAGATCAGAGGATCCTAACTTGGGACAGGCGCAAAAATGCGGCGGGGTTAAACATGTTTAGTAAGATCTCAACCTTCCCCCTATACCTCTAGCCAATGTAGAAAAAACAAACACACAGCAATACGCACAGTAAAACTCAGTTTAAAAGAAGTCCGAATCCGATGTCAGAATAGGTAACAAAAGAAATTTAAGCAAAATGACAATGATACAAAAATTAACAAAGGACTACTAGCAGTTACTGACATGCCAGCTCCAGAACTCAATTAAACTGATTGAAAGATTATGTCTTCATTATATGTAAATCAAGCACAATCCCTCCCGTTAGGGGTTTAGTACCATACCATCATAAAATATATGAGAAGAACATAACTCGTATCATGCCAACAACTGGTTTTAGAATAAATGTGTTTATTTCCGATGCAAAGACCCTATGAGCGAAACAATATTAATACCAAAAAATTCCTTCTTTAATGACCTGACAACAGTGTCGTAACTATATCCCTTCTGAATGAGTTAATTTGATTCAGTAAAATTATAAGGTAAATCAAAATGAACACTTTACACATCATAATAAATGTATATATTAGGTACTCATAATTTACTTGGAAACTCAACATACACTTGCACGACCGTTACTAAAGAGGAAACCATGAACAATGATAGGTATGTTTTATAATCCTTTGGAATTACAACCAAAAAATGAAGATATTGATCTTCCTGCATTGTGCTTAATACGAAATTTACATAAGAGTCCTTACAAACAACGTTATGTTTTGGGGCTGCCAAGTGCTCCACGAAACCTCTTTCCAAACTATTAACATCAATTTCATCAGCAATCAAATAATAATAACCCAACATAAAATAATCGATTTTGAAAACCTTTCTACATTTTACCAAAACATTAAGGGTATAATTCTTCTCAGGGAAATAAACGAACAAAAAAGAGGGCATGACTTCAGAGTGACTGTTAAACTGTATACACAATGAGCAGAGTCAATCAGATATGGATACTAAAAGATCCCATGATCTGTAAGAGAACAAACAATATCTGTCTCTTATCTATTGCACCAATAATATAATACATTTGACTACTCTTCACCTAAAGATAGATCGAAATAATTAATTCAACTTTGTTTAATTAAAAGGAATGGCTAACATAGATACAAATATATTTTTCTATTGAGTTATAAATCAAACTTTGGTAAAAAGCACTCTGAAAAAAACAAATTGACTCTGAAATTGACATTATCAACATGCTTGAGTTTTTGATTGACAACATATTTGTTACGTTTGAAGGAAGTGTTTGTCAACAAACAATCGGTGTTCCTACGGTTTCAACTGTACTCCTTTAACATTCTTCATACCAGGCCGACTTTATACAGAAGCATCTCGAAAATAATTTAAAGAAGCTAGCATTATAATTTAGTTACACGTTCTGTTATATATATATATATATATATAGATGGTGTCCTCTCAACCAATAGCACAAAGTTTGGTGATTATGTTGAACGCATTTATCATATCGAACTTGAAATAAAAACTACCACGGACACAGTTTAGTATACATCTACCCGATTGCGGACTTGATAGTGTTTTTCAATTACACAATCATTCACCTTTGAATAGACATCTATTCCAAAAGCCAAAAAAAAAAAAAGTGAGGGGAAATGGATGATAATTTCTGTCATGATAATCTTGACATCGTAAGTGTCTATCTAATTTAATATGTATGAAGACAAGTTCCACACCCAGTTGACACTTATATTTTGGCATTGCACAAGGTCGTGCTTTTCTTAGGTAATCACTACCTACGATGTCTTTTCACTTAATCCGTTGAAGGTGTTTTGATTGATGTTTTAGTCTGGAAAAGATTAACTTTTAGATTGGTACTCTAACCCCTAATCACATAGAGTTTGTTTAAAAAACCATTTTTTAAAATCTTATAAAATCCATGTTATGTTTTTCATAGTTTTTGAAAGAAATGAGGTGGCAATGTTAACTGTATGAAAAATCTAGAGTGAATCATTTCCATCCAAATTTTCAGATGATGATGTCCCAAAACCAAGGACACGGACCTGCCATTTTTATCTACTATTTAAGTTTCGTTATTTATTAACTAACAATTTATTACAGGCTTTTAATTGCTTCTTCTTTTGAAACAGAGGAGCGAACATCCTGAAGTATCGTCTTTCAAAATGTACACAGTCACACAGTAACATATAAAAGAAACTGTAGAAATCAAGATTATCAGGGCCATTACCAGATTTAATAATTTCCATTTACCCGCATTTTTATAGAAATAGCAATATCTATATATATATATATATATAACAGAACGTGTAGCTAAATTATAATGCTAGCTTCTTTTAATTATTCTCGAGATGCTTCTGTATAAAGTCTGCCTGGTATGAAGAAGGTTAAAGGAGTACAGTTGAAACCGTAGGAACACCGATTGTTTGTTGACAAACACTTCCTTCAAACGTAACAAATATGTTGTCAATCAAAAACTCAAGCATGTTGATAATGTCAATTTCAGAGTCAATTTGTTTTTTTCAGAGTGCTTTCTAACAAAGATTGAAATACCATTAAAACAGAACATATGTTTATTCGATTTGGACTCTCCTCTGAAAATCAAAGCAAATATGCTGTGTTCTGGAGGATTCTCTTGATTTAACTGTAACAGGAATGTTAGGAACCAAATGTTTGGACTTTGGAGAATCTAGGATGTAAATATACCATATATATATACGTTGACAGCTTTACATATAAGAAAGAATAGCAAAAAAAAAATCTTATTGCGAATAAAATGTGAGGTATACGTTCATGAAAAACAAAAAGCAAAATAAATATAGGTCAACTTTATTGATTTGCAAGAGGTACTTGTCTCATATCGTGGTGTTGAATTGATCTGAATTGTCGCTCGTTTCCTTGAATAGTACCATTGAAACATTGACTTGCTAGGCCACTCAGTCATTGAAGTAGGTAACAAAGTTCAACTAAAGCGTCTCTCAAATACTGTATTTCTATGTCTCCGTTTGAAACTACACGTACAGATGTGTAATAGTGACTGCAAAACCATTGTTTTCCATGGCTAGTTGTACTTCATCGAGAAATAGTTTTTGAACTCACAGCCGCGTGGTATAAACTTTATGAATTGTACAGTCGTGACAAAGTATTGTCGAAGAGAAAAGAATTTTATTGAAATCAAAATGATACGTCATCGGATTCGTTTTTCGTTTTTTATTTTTCAATTACTAGTATTTAAGTTTAGAATACGTACAAGTATACAGTGTGTTGCTGTCAAGCCGTTACTCTTATTTGTTTTTTTGACGTTAATTATCACATATCGAAGATGATTGGTGTCTCCTAAAAAGTTGGAATCCGGTGATCCCATATATATTTCATATTATGAAAACGGAAATTTTCATAGCAATGCTGTTAATTTCAGATAATTTTGAACATTTTCTACAAGGACATGAGCTCTCAAAGTTTGATCTTCTTTAATCTCAATGGAAGTGTTGCAAACATTTATATAACTAGTATATATAAAATTCCTTTAATGTTAATCAAATAACTTTACAACCTTTAAAAGTGTAGTAATTAATTACGTGCATCTGAGGTGCCGGCTAATTCAGCTAGTTACTACCTACGATGTCTTTACACTTAATCCGTTGAAGGTGTTTTGATTGATGTTTTAGTCTGGAAAAGATTAACTTTTAGATTGTTACTCTAACCCCTAATTACATAGAGTTTGTTTAAAAAACCATTTTTGAAAATCTTATAAAATCCATGTTATGTATTTCATAGTTTTTGAAAGAAATGAGGTGGCAATGTTAACTGTATGAAAAATCTAGAGTGAATCATTTCCATCCAAATTTTCAGTTGATGATGTCCCAAAACCAAGGACACGGACCTGCCATTTTTATCTACTATTTAAGTTTCGTTATTTATTAACTAACAATTTATTACAGGCTTTTAATTGCTTCTTCTTTTGAAACAGAGGAGCGAACATCCTGAAGTATCGTCTTTCAAAATGTACACAGTCACACAGTAACATATAAAAGAAACTGTAGAAATCAAGATTATCAGGGCCATTACCAGATTTAATAATTTCCATTTACCCGCATTTTTATAGAAATAGCAATATCTATATATATATATATATATAACAGAACGTGTAGCTAAATTATAATGCTAGCTTCTTTTAATTATTCTCGAGATGCTTCTGTATAAAGTCTGCCTAGTATGAAGAAGGTTAAAGGAGTACAGTTGAAACCGTAGGAACACCGATTGTTTGTTGACAAACACTTCCTTCAAACGTAACAAATATGTTGTCAATCAAAAACTCAAGCATGTTGATAATGTCAATTTCAGAGTCAATTTGTTTTTCTCAGAGTGCTTTCTAACAAAGATTGAAATACCATTAAAACAGAACATATGTTTATTCGATTTGGACTCTCCTCTGAAAATCAAAGCAAATATGCTGTGTTCTGGAGGATTCTCTTGATTTAACTGTAACAGGAATGTTAGGAACCAAAGGTTTGGACTTTGGAGAATCTAGGATGTAAATATACCATATATATATACGTGGACAGCTTTACATATAAGAAAGAATAGCAAAAAAAAAATCCTATTGCGAATAAAATGTGAGGTATACGTTCATGAAAAACAAAAAGCAAAATAAATATAGGTCAACTTTATTGATTTGCAAGAGGTACTTGTCTCATATCGTGGTGTTGAAATGATCTGAATTGTCGCTCGTTTCCTTGAATAGTACCATTGAAACATTGACTTGCTAGGCCACTCAGTCATTGAAGTAGGTAACAAAGTTCAACTAAAGCGTCTCTCAAATACTGTATTTCTATGTCTCCGTTTGAAACTACACGTACAGATGTGTAATAGTGACAGCAAAACCATTGTTTTCCATGGCTAGTTATACTTCATCGAGAAATAGTTTTTGAACTCACAGCCGCGTGGTATAAACTTTATAAATTGTACAGTCGTGACAAAGTATTGTTGAAGAGAAAAGAATTTTATTGAAATCAAAATGATACGTCATCGGATTCGTTTTTCGTTTTTTATTTTTCAATTACTAGTATTTAAGTTTAGAATACGTACAAGTATACAGTGTGTTGCTGTCAAGCCGTTACTCTTATTTGTTTTTTTGACGTTAATTATCACATATCGAAGATGATTGGTGTCTCCTAAAAAGTTGGAATCCGGTGATCCCATATATATTTCATATTATGAAAACGGAAATTTTCATAGCAATGCTGTTAATTTCAGATAATTTTGAACATTTTCTACAAGGACATGAGCTCTCAAAGTTTGATCTTCTTTAATCTCAATGGAAGTGTTTCAAACATTTATATAACTAGTATATATAAAATTCCTTTAATGTTAATCAAATAACTTTACAACCTTTAAAAGTGTAGTAATTAATTACGTGCATCTGAGGTGCCGGCTAATTCAGCTAGTTAATTGTCTATCCCAGGAATTGATTTCCTTAGCTTTATTTGACAAATCCTTTCAAAACTTTGGTCCTCAGTGCTCTTCAACTTAGTACCTTATTTGGCTTTTTTTTCGAATTGAGCGTCACTGATGAGTCTTTTGTAGACGAAACGCACGTCTGGCGTACAAAATTTGAAGCCCGGTATCTATGATGAGTTTATATAAATTTTGATTTGCATCTATAAACGGCCAATAAAGGTTGGCTATAAACTAATCTATAAGACAAGAAATGGTTTAAATTTTCTCTTTTTATATGAGCAACATTCCAACAGCTTTCAAAGTCGAAATCGATATTCCAGGGATTGTGTTTCCTGTAATGATGCCAATGAAATTGGTGGTATTGAACCATACCTTGATATGGTTAAGTTAAAATTACCCGTTTGAAAGATTAACGGATGCCCTCATGAGTTAGTTGTTTTGATGAAATATCTTTGTTTCGATTTTTCGTCGACTGTGCCATCATCAAATACGACAAACCAATGTGAACGTTTTAATGAGAATAGTAGAATCGTTTTTCAAGTATTTGTAACTGTCGCTTGTCGCTTGTCTTTCATCTTGTCCTGCATCTAAACATGAGATATATTTTCAAGATCTTTAACTTCAACAAATCTCTGAATAGATAACATTAAAACCAGATCTTCAACCAAACGCGATCACCAACTTATAGCAAAATACAACTCAGGGTGAAAAAATATACTCATCTTATGGATGGTCAACATCTAGAGGAAGAGTCTTTAGCAGAACTAGCTTTCGTTTTACCTTAACTTATGATATTTATTCTAATATGTATACGTTGATATACATTTGAATGGTTCATAATGATTAAAGCTGTGTTAAGCAATAATAATGAAACAAATATTTTCTTACGAATCTATGTGAACTAATTACTCTCTATTCTTTTTAATGTTACCTAAATGATTTACGCTTTGCACCAAAAATATCCTTATGGACCGTTTATGTTTTCTCCTTGTGCAAATTGCATTCCTATATTTGATATATTCTCGCCTTCAATTTTAATTAATCCGAAAATATTTAAGTAAAATATTGATAGGATAAATGAAGATGTAAACAATAACAAAAGAAATAAAGATGCCTTTAAACTTTATTATCTATTAATTTTTCTAATTTTTGTAAGTTTTCTTGTTTTTCATGTTTTCTTCTTATTTTAGTTTTTCGTGTTTTTCGTGTTTTTCTTGTATTTCGTGTTTTTCTTGTTTTTCTGGTGTTTCCTGTTTTTTTACAAACTTTTTTTTCCATATTCATCTTATTCTTAATCCAGTCTAGGAAAAAAGATACTTTGGTATAACCTCCTGGTTTTGATCCATCGCATTCATCAGGACCAAACGATGTTATCCCAACAAGTCTGTTTATCCCGTCATTGGCCTCACAAACCATTGGTCCACCGCTATCTCCCTGAATATAAAGTTTTACATAAATACATAAAAAAATCACAGAGTGCATAACAACAAGCTTTAGTTGAATGTTTCAGTGTTAAATTTATACATAATTTTCTTAACTTTTTGACCCAAGAGGTTGGTATACTTGATATACACTATTAATGTTGAAGTTTTCCTAGATACAATTTTAAGGTGTTTTTTTTTGTGTAGTAAGGTTTATTTCCATGCAATTTAACCTTACATTTTGTTTTATTTATATTTATTTTCCTTGCAATTAGTCCAATATGAACGAAAATCTTATAAGAATAGTTTTTTTAATTGTAAAGTGTAAAGTGAAACTCTTTCAGTAAAATTTGCTGCTAAAAAACAAGCTTAAACATATGAAGATGTGCCTTTAGCTATTCAAGGTTTACCATGGTAACTCTTTTAATTTCATTTTATATACACGTACCAAGTTTAATTTTTGTTATGAAATCAAATGTAAACAATTTAAAAACTTTTAAGTAATTTACATTTCCGCATTTCCTACTTTAATTTTTTATTCTTTTTAAAAATCATTATGTTTTTAGTGTTTTTTTGAAGTGATTGTCGAAACAAAATCGGACAATTTTAAACCATTGTTGAGGCAATGAAAGCCCAAACACTGCCCATAAAATGAGAGCACGTAACAAAGCTGTTTAAAATATTCTACAAAGTAGATAAAAAATGCCTTGCTTTCGTAGGAGCCTGCCAACTCTTTACATTAGTTTAGGTGGGAGTTATTGACTGTAGTTAAGCTTCAAGGTGATTGGTGTTTATACTGTTGATTTGTGTTTTTGTGCATTGCTACTAAGGTTTCAGTTGCTGATTTTAAATATGATATGAGGGTTTGGTATCTTCCACTCCACTATAAGAGAGCCAAAAAACCAAATTTGTTTCTTGATAGTGAAAACAGTAATTTAAAAAAAAAAACAATTAGTTTTTACACGCTGATATTTGCAATATATTAAGCACCTCCAAACAACGTTAAATAGATTTATTGCGTACAAACATGTTGAAAAATTCATAGATATCAAAATATGCAAAAGTAATAGAGACGTAAATGCAAAAACAGTCTTACTTCAAATTCACTTTGACTGATTGAACTGACTCAATCATTTTGTTCTGAGTGTTCGAGGGGAAGGTCGCTTGATGAGATATTACATTTAAAACAGTAATCGTTAATTTCAGTTTCGGACAAACGTGGATGAAGTAAAACATACAAAACAAACATCTGTTCCTTTTTTCTGAAGACAAATTTTACTGTTGTCAAAATTAACCCCAGGATATGATAAAGCACAATTTTCATTCGTGACAACAGATAAATATGCTTGTTGCAGACGATCCAGATGACTAATACTACCTGAAATAATATTAAGTTTTATGGTCAGAAAACAGTAGTTTAGCAATGATTGCCCACATAATGTAGTATGTTTTTGTAATATTTATAGAGAACAATGTTCTTTTGGGGTTTTTTGTTGTTGTTGCTAAAGTTACCTTTTAACTGCATTACTTTGTTTTACGTTGATATATATGCATATGATGATATTTATGAATGCTTTTTGTTTTGCTAAAGTTACCTTTAAATCCATTTATTCCTTTTTGACTCCGTTCATGGAAAAGTGTCAGCAAGGGTTTGCTACACCAAGACTTATCTTTTTCGATCTTTTTTTTATCCCCAAAAATTTGAACATAAAACATTCATTACCATCTGAAACCAATATGGAAACACGGTCTTTTCAGAACCACATACTAAACAAAGTTGCATAGTAAGTATACTCTTTTCAAACATTTGATATCTATATCATAACAACACAATTTCAAAAATATAAACTGTTACGATCTACCAAATGTTTGGATTTGAGTGTTCCAGATGAAGGGAATATAAGCAAATTCTTTAGACGTATGAATAGTGCAATTTTCATGTATCCTTTCCTTCGCAACAAATACTGAACTCCAAGACTCCAATTAGTTCATCCATCTTTTGTTTTATTTTACAGATTTTATCACTAAAATCCATTTCATATTATATGTTAGCATGATGTTACATGTATGTACGTATGTATTACTATTTAGATTATTTCAATAATTTGTCAGAGGGACCCAGGAACATTAGCTTTATGTAACCCTCTAAAAAGCTAGACATCGTTTACTTATAATAATATTTTACATGTAGACGACACGCTCGTCTGGTTTACATAATTGTAAGCCTGGTATCTTTTTTTACTTCTTTACGCACTTATTATGCCTTACAGGAAATAAGTCAATGAGACAGTAACCAAACAACTAGATAAGCAACCCAACGTTTCAAAAAATGACCACTGTTATTTGAACAAGTGGAAAATAAATTTTTAAAGACAATCGATCATTACTAGTACGTAGACTAAACACTTTCGAGGCCTTTCATAACTTCCTATGTGAAATGAGTTTCCTCATTTTTGAAGGCCATACGGTGATCGATAGTTGTTTACCTCTACATCCTTTGGTCTCTGGTAAAGAGTTGTCTCATTAGCAATCATACTACTTCTCCTTATTTGTGTATTGAGATTTGAAGTTGAACTCTTTTCCTCGATTGTACGGCATAAAATGAGACTTTTTACAAAAAGTATACTTACAACGAGAACAAGATAGATACACATGTGGAGCAGAATCTGCTTACCCTTCCGACGCATCTGACCCTGGTTACGATTTAGTTCGTGTTTCTCATTCTTAAATTTTCTATGTAGTAAAATTGAGAATTGAAATGGGTAATATGTCAAAAAGACAACAACCAGACCAAAGAGCAGAAAACAGCCGAAGGCCACCAATGGGTCTTCAACACAGCGAGAAAATCCTGCACCCGGAGGCGGGATTCAGCTGGCCCCTAAATATCTATTGATTAAAAAGTATCTAATGTAAAGAACACTTCGAAGCGCTCATATTGTTACCAAATTACTTAGTGATTGATAATTTGTTTTATCATTAATTTTATTCTATTTAGAAAAGGCATGGTTTATTGAGATGAATTGTTGATACTATATCTTATAATATAATAAACATACCATTTGTTACATTTACTCGTCCCCAACCTGATACTTTACAAATATCTCCTACAAAAATATTGCTTTTACTTTTATCCAAGGTGATTTTGTTTATGGTAGACCCAAATGAAAGCGGTGTCCATAGCTCAAGCAGCATAATGTCATTGTCATATTCCAATGGACTTTCAAAAAATTCGTGCTGAAAACGAGATAAATCCAATTTTCAATGATTTGTCTGTTTGTAAATCTGTTTTTCTTGCCTGGCTCTGTCAACATATATGGCTGTCTATGATGTTGAATTATATGTATATAACATATGTACATATGGGTTCAGTCTTTACCTGCACAGCTTGTTAACTTGATGACCAGACTTTATGACTGGTGAAAGTTAACTTTGAACAGGATTTATGACTGCTCCAACCGATCCTAGGACACATTTCATGTTAACTTTAAAACAAGACTTGGTCCTAGGACTGTTTTTATCACTGCTCGAAAAGTTAACTTTATGACTTGTCCAATATTGAAACGGACGAAGTTAACTTTACCAAAACCAGCCCTACACACAAGTTTGGACTGATAAGGATAAAGTTAACTTGCAGGTCTGCTAAAATTTTCTAAAGTTAACTTTGGTACAGGTTAGGACTGCACCAATCTGTACATTCATACCTACATACAAAATTCCTATATTTGTACATGCAGGTATTAATATGTTCGGAATGTAAGTATTTATGTATGATACTTTACGTTTTTGAATGTCACAATCATAACCCATACCGAATGTTAATCCATTTAAGGATTGACATAAAAAAAGTAAAACATTTTAATCTATTAAACAGACTGGATATGTTCTTACAGGAGCAACATGACAGGAGTCATATATGAAGCAGGATCTGATTACCATTCCTGACCACCTTAGGTGACCCCCGTTTGTTGATTGGGTTCGTGTTGATCAGTCATTAGTTTTCTATGTTGTGTTTAGTATACTGTTTGTCTTTAGGTATTTTTTTTTGCTATGGTGTTGTCAGTTTATTTTCGACTAATGAGTTTGAATGTCCCTTTTGTATATTTTTAAATCTACCTCTAGATTAATAATAAAAGAATTGGCGGGGAAAAGCAAGTTTGTAAACGCTCAGACATCTTAAATGTGTGTAACAGTACAACAAAGGAATACACGGTTAAATTTTGTTGAAAATGGCTCATGTTACAATCGTATATAAAATACATAAAACCAAAAAATCTGCAAGTGAAAAACATTTTATTATGAGTTTTTACCTGTTTATGACATTTATGTATTGTAAATATGCTAAAAAAAGTGTTTAGCGCTCAAAAATATTAAGTTTTAAAAAACCGACGTCCAAAAGTCTTTTTTAAATTTTAATTGGGTATGTGTTGCATTTCATATATTCGGGAGGGGGAGGGCGTGTTTGCTTCATATAATTTAAGAAACTACAGCATTTTTGAAAGTTCAATAAGAAACTAACTCGATTCGAGAAGTTTAACATAATATTGAATGAAACTTATACAACATGGTATTGTTCTAAAATTATCCAACATTGGTCTTTACGGCTTATTATTGAGTAAGGCAAATCAGGATAAAAAAAGCCCTTATAACTATTTTCATAATGATTGTAGATTAAAGGTTTGGTTTGCCTGCTGGCTTTGTTTGTATAAATGTTTGCTCAAGCATTGTAATTAAAAAGATTGACATCTGCAATCAATAGATAGGCGGGGCTTCAGCTTGTACACATTATACTTAAATGTTATTGAATGTTAAGTATAATGCAGTGTATATGTATACAAGAAACCTTTAATGTCCGCTTTTGCACCGTGTTAAAAATTATAACAAAATTCAGTTTTCAACCAAATTTGATGTTTCACGGCCTTAACAGGCCTTGTTTTTTTTCTTCAATCATTTGCCCATTCTTTGGCGTCAAAATATTCGTTATTGAAAAAATTGTTTATATTTTGGAAACGTGTCATCAAATCGATATTTTGGAACATGCACGTGATCAACACGTGTCTAAGACAAAATAATCTAAATTATGTAACACGATGAAGTCCATAAGCTACGTAACAATATATATCGATATTATAGCTTATCTCTGTAGCTGACAGAAAAATGTCTTATCAAATTGTCATAAATACTACTGAAATCAGAAATACATGTATCTATCATTGTCATGGGTAAAACTGACTCTTTATAAACCTACTAATTTCTTTATTGAGAACTTTTGTAAAACAGAACAATTTGAATTATGCAACACGATAAAGTCCATAATCGACGTAACAATATATATCGCTATTATAGCTTATCCCTATAGCTGACAGAAAAATGTCTTATCAAGTTGTCATAAATACTACTGAAATCAGAAATATCTATCATTGTCAAGGATAGTACTGACCCTTCATAAACCTACTAGTTTCTTAGTTGAGAACTTTTGTGGTTACAAATAATGTACATGTTCCTTTTTTCCCCCTTATTTCGTTTGAATGTTATCTTTTGTTGGCATGATTTTTTAAATATGACTGTACAACGCTACGATATAGATGATCACAACTGTGGTTTTCAGATACACATTGAATAGGTTTTGACAGTAATTGTTGTATTCCTTTTGTTAGTGTTAGTCTATTATTGATTAAACATTATTACTTCGTATCGAATAAATTAGAGGAAATCAAATGTACGAGACCTACTTTTTACATGTATAATATTTCATTTGCTCATTGTTTTAGTTAAGACAACCTACAAATATTAAAGACAGTTATTAAACTACCCAAACTGCATACCACAAAAATCTGTTTAACAGATCTGTAAACTGTCGTCTGACTTAAGAAAGAACTGCCTGCTGCTATTCTATAGTCTCTTGCTCTAAAATGAAAAGAAAGTAAAAGTTTTAAAGTATCATTAAACATTCGTTATTTAACTAAAGATAACAATTACTATAATGATCTTTTGGATATCGTTCTGACTGCAATATGTTTATGTATAATATGTTTCATATACAATTTGTAGATGTATAATATGTTAATGTATAATCATACTTAATTGATTCAGAAGGTGGTCTACCAAGAAAATGAATTTTAGTGAACAGTCTATTGATTAACAATAATTACATTACACGTAAATTGCATCAAAATCCGTAATTTCGACTGGCCGACAACATTCGCAAAGCAACTCAAAGATCATATTTTATTTTTGTAGATAATACACCGGCTATGACTGCACGGGCAATCTGTGACAATGTTCATACAGTACATAGAAAAACAAACGAAAATCGTAAAATAATTCTTAATTTCGTGGTTGTAGCATAAAAATGTAATAATAAGAATTGAATACTTTTTTCTGTAATTTTAGAGGGTTGTAAAAGCGTTGAATTTGTGCGCTTACACGCTTCATACAAAAGGTGATTCGGTCAACGCTTTAATTTTACACCCAAATAAGATTTTTTGTTAAAGCATTTAATTCTTATAATTACAAATCAGTTACAAGAAAGATCTTTTGATAGTTTTGCAAATAAAGTTGAAATTTAGTGTGAATCAAATCAATCTTTTTACTTTTAATGATGTTAATGGTAAAAGTCGTCAAATCGAACGAAAGATGTTAATGACCAGAAAAAAAACTCAAAAATAACTTATGATAAAAGTGGATTTAACAAAAGTAAACGAAACCTCCGTGAGACATCAATATGCACAAGTGGGAAACAATTACAGCTTTGAATGTACTTTTCAAGAAGCCATTATAAATTGTTGTTCAAGCAGGCAAAGCCTCATACATTGTTTTTTTTCTTTTATATGCAACAATTACAGAACCCTAAGTCCACAGCAAAACTTGGAATTCGAAAATACCTCTACGTCAAAAACGAAAATCCGTCCTTCTCTCCTTTCGTATTGAAATTACAATGACGATGAAAAACTCCCGATTTAATCCTAGATTACTTAACTTGACCCGTTTTTATTAAACATATTATCTGAAGTTCTACCATTATTTCTACAGTAAAAGATTGTCTTCAGATATATTGCAATTGGGTATATTCAACTATCGGTGTCAATCAAACGTTAATAGTGAAATTGTCTAAAGATATACCCCACAATTTCCAATCATAGTCGGTACAAATTTGCAGTAATTTCAAACTTTAGATTTTACTACCCTCTCAATTACAATTTCACATACTCAATTGAAACATAACTGCATCGTCTCATTTTACAGAGCTTTTCCTACAAATAATGATAATTGTAGCTACTTATTTATTGTGTTAGGTCATGTCTTATCCTACCTTGCGAAGAATTATACTGATTCCAACAACTAATGCAACAAAGGTGATATAAACAAAATACTAGACTTTTAATAAACACAATATTCCTCTATTTTGGTGTGTTGCTATTTAAGTCGATATTTTAATTGATACTTACTATATGTGCAACTCTAATGAGCGACTTGTTTTTGTAATTATAAGATGCATAAATCATACAAAACTTTTTCACAGTCAAAATGAAAAATATTCTTGCAATGTACTTTAAATAATTTCACTTTTAAATACAAATTCTTCTTACTTAATTACTTTCATATCAGTGAGTGTATGCATCTCGAATATCTGAGTTAATTTGAAATTAAGAATATTATTGATACTTAATGGTTTATTTCGTATCTTTATGAATTACTCGATATTGACGCAAATAGACAACTTCAACTAGAATCTGTGATATACATGCTGATTTGAACTTCACTTTCAAACATAACCTCATTTACACGAGTGTGCTCCTTACATAAAATAATGGAATAGAGTTATGAAGATAAACGACTAAAATTGACACTTTATAAGTTGAACGGGCTCCATCACGAATTGTTTGACATAACTGATTTGTGTGTGTATTTACTCACTAGTGGTACGCTTTCGGGTTCTTAGATAATTAAACAGTAGAATAGTCGTCTGATCTGTATATTTACTGGATTGCGTTCTTCTCCGACTGGTATATTATACTAAATGTGGATAACCATGGCGGGCGATGCATGCATGTATAGCAGGAGACGCTTACCGTGTTAAGGTGTATAAGGTTTCTCCTCTTTAGGAATTCATGCGATTACTTCAGTTTTTGGTGCTAACATTGATTTGTATCTTCAACATGCATGTATGAGATTTGAACATCGTTTAATTAGTGTTGTCTCAAAATAACTAAATAAATCCCGTACACGATAAAACTCAGAGGGCCATTGTTCCGTCATAAGACAAACTAAACTTTATTTGTTTAGACAATGGCACCTATTATCTCTTTCAGATTACAGGTATAACAAACTAGAGGCTCCCAAGAGCCTGTGTCGCTCACCTGTATCTACTGTGGTTTAACAATTTTCCCATAGACTTCTATAGTTAACCCCTATGTTCTATTTTTGCCATGGCAGCAATCTTGGTTGATAGGCGGGCTCATCGGATACATTTTGTAAACTAAATACCCTAAAGATGATTTGGGCCAAGTTTGGTGTAATTTGGCCAAGTAGTTTTAGAGGAGAAGATTTTTGTAAAAGATTACAAAAATTTACGAAAAATTGTGAAAAATTGACTTTAAAGGGCAATAACTTTTTATGGGGTCAATTGACAATTTTGGTCATGTTGACTTATTTTAGATCTTACTTTGCTGAACAATTTTGCTGGTTACAGTTTATCTCTATCTATTATAATCATGATAATATTCAAGATAATAACCAAAAAATGCAAATTTTCCATAAAATTACTAATTCAGGGGCAGCAACCCAACAACGGGTTGTCTGATGCGTCTGAAAATTTCAGGGCAGATAGATCTTGACCAGATGAACATTTGTTGTCATATTTGCTCTAAATGCTTGAGTTTCAGAGATATAAGCCAAAAACAGTATTTTACCCCCATGCTCTATTTTTAGCCATGGCGGCTATTTAAATTGATGAGCGGGGTCATCGGATACATTTTTTTTTAAATAAGTTAACCTAAATATGATTTAGGCCAAGTTTGGTTTAATTTGGTTCAGTAGTTTTAGAGGAAAACATTTTTGTAAAAGATTACAAAAATTTACGAAAAATTGTGAAAAATTACTTTAAAGGGCAATAACTCTGCATGGGGTCAATTGACAATTTTGGTCATTTCACTTATTTATAGATCTTATTTGCTGAACAATTTTGCTGTTTACAGTTTATCTCTATCTATTATAATATTCAAGATAATAACCAAAATCTGCAAAATTGCCTTAAAATCACCAATTGAGGGGCAGCAACCCAACAACGGGTTGTCTGATGCGTCTGAAATTTTCAGGGCAGATAGATCTTGACCTGATGAACATTTTTTATTATGTCAGATTTGCTCCAATTGCTTTAGTTTTAGAGATATAAGCCGAAAACTGCATTTTACCCCATATTTTTAGCCATGGCGGCCATCTTGGTACATGGGCGGGGTCATCGGATACATTTTTAAAACTAGATACCCTAAGAATGATTTAGGACAAGTTTTGTTTTTTTTAGCTAAGTAGTTTCAGAGAAGAAGATTTTTGTAAAAGTTAACGGACGACGACGACGGATGACGGACGACGGACGCCAAGTGATGAGAAAAGCTCACTTGGCTCTTTTTGTCCAGGTGAGCTAAAAATCAGGACAAGCAATATATTCTACGAAAGTTGTTCTTTCAGAAGTCACAAAACCATAACTTAAGGAGAACAAAAAAAAAATGAATGCTGCAATCTCTACTTTGATTTGTTTAACCTTTAAACTATATATCTAGAAATTGCCAGTCTGGTGTGATAGCAGGCAAACAGAAGAGGGAATTCTGTAACAATAAAGGTTGTTAAGGCAATATAATTCCAATAACAAAAATATTCACCAAATAATACCAGGCTGATCAAACGTGTACATAGATATAAGAAGATGTGGTATGAGTGACAATGAGACAACCCTCCATCCAAGTCAAAATTTATAAAAGTAAACCATTATAGGTCAAAGTACGGTCTTCAACATGGAGCCTTGGCTCACACCGAACAGCAAGCTATAAAGGGATCCAAAAATTACTAGAGTAAAACCATTCAAACGGAAAAACCAACGGTCTAATCTATATAAATAACGAGAAACGACTAACACTTATGAACCACACCAACAAACGACAACTACTGAACATCAGATTCCTGACTTAGGACAGGTGCAAACAATTGCAGCGGGTTTAAACGTTTTAATGGTACCAAACCATCATTCTTATCTGAAACAATAGTGTAACATCACAACATAGAAAAACACACTATAAAATATCAATTGAAATGGCTTAACTCAATCAAAAGACATATTAACACCGATGATCATACACTGAACAAATAAATTTGATCTATAATACAATGCAAATACAAAATAGATAAACTAAGGGAAGAATAATTAAAGTATCATGGTATACCGCTGTGAAATGTTACCCAATTTAAGAAAAACAATATACTTGAACAAAAATATCAGCCATTTGCAATTACTTTAAACACAGGTAAATAAAAATAATTTTGTTGTTAGGCATATGTGTACAGTTCAGATAGAGAAAGGAAATATTTTTACACGTATGTCCTTGATTTTTAGTAGGTACTTTAAAATAAATATTTTTAAAAAAAAAATACAAATGATAGGAGAATGCATGCAAATGATGTTTCTCCAAGAAATGACTTCCCCAATGTATGACATGAATAACGTCAATCATTAAATAAATCCTTTATTGTGTTAATTCGTGTTGCTATACAACATGCTCATCTATCAGATATCTAAAAAGTAAAATAACAAAAATACCGAACTCCAAGAAAAATTCAAACGGAAAGTCCCTTATAAAATTGCAAAATCAAAAGCTCAAATACATCTAACGAATGGAAAACAACTGTCATATTCCTGTAACAGACATTTCTTTATGTAGAAAATGGTGTATTAAACCTGGTTTTATAGCTAGTTAAACTTCTCACTTGTATGCCAGTCGCACAGAATTCCATTTTATTGACAATGTGTCAAGTTAAAATCGCAGCAATTTTTTTCGGATTGTCAGATTAAGGTTTGCTATTGAAATACACTAACAAATATAACTAAAATATATCAATAACATTGCTTACGTTAAGGAGTTGTTAAAGCAATGTGTAGCAGTTAGAATCCATTTTTCATCAATAATTGACCCCCCACAAACATGTTTCCAATCTCCGCCGGCCTTATATGTTTGAAGAGAGATTTGCCATGGACAGTCTACTATGTCAGCATTTTCACCATTAACGATCTTAGTAACAGCTGCTCTGGTAACCTGAAAAGTATGTTACCCTTAACGAATGTAGGTTTTTTTTCTTCAGAGAACGGTTATAAAGTGCTTTTTAAAATCTTTTATGTATTAGATATCGCTTCATTATGCAAAGTAATTCCTTTATGACGATAATATGATCTCATTCACTTATGACAGAAACACAATAAAAAGTCTTTCCAAATTTATAGAACGAATTTATTCATAATTTGTGCTTTTCTTTTTCATTATTATTTAATATGCTCGAAATACAAATACATAATAATATAAGCGACATGATGGCAGGCTAATATGATATCCAGTGAGTCCACTATAAGCAACTTTGTATATTCATCATTTTGTAGTTCATTATTACAAACCGTGTATTTTGTTTTCAAGTAATTGCAACAAAACAATAAAAAATATCAACATACAAAAAAAAAAAAAAAAAAAGTCATCAACAATACAGTAAAATATTGCAAAGAAACAAAATAGAAAAATAAATCGAAATACAATCCTTAGAAGAATGAATTAAAAAGGAATGTATGTACATGCAAATAATCAAAGCTTGTTAATGTGAAAAAAGACAGACATAATTGAATGAGATGACCATGTAGAATTAAAAACTAAAGTTATTATATCAGATGAAGGTTATTCCATGATCTCGTGTAGTGCGCACTTAGATATTCATGGTATTGTTTTCTTTTCCCAACAGTTCTTCTTTTACATTTGTGTAGATTGTTCGATATTATATAGAGTTATTGCAAATTGTACAAACTTTAGCGTAATTTAGTCCTTTTAATAAAAACATATGTGTTTTGTAATTCGAAGCAAATACTTGAAATAAGGAATGATGTGATTGCATAAATAATCAGATAGGACTTGCAGGTTCTTTAATTATAAAGACCATGAAATATATCTTATTGGCTTAAAATACCATTACATCCAATATTTCCCTTCGTAGGAATTTTAGCAGCAATGTTTGACTACAACTGAAGTATATCAAATCAAACTGATTATGACCGGCAAGCAAATGGTGTTATAAAAATGATGCAATTTGATATGTTTTGATATTCTAAATATATAAATGAAAGAGTACATACTGCAGCCATGAAGATTACTACAAACATTTAAAATAATATTTGGATTATCATTATCCTAATCATTATTATCATTATTGTCGTTTTAATCAGTTTTGTATTCCTATTTTCATTACATTATATTTTTAGTTGGTTGTTTTTTTCTATTGTTGTTGCAGCTTTCGTATTATGGTTTTATTTTAATGAATTATATTTAAACCTTTTCAAGGATAACACTAAACGAAAAAAGAAAGTTACCAAAGGGACATTCAAACTCATAAGTCAAAAATAAATTGACAACGCCATGGCTAAAAAAGAAAAAGACCAGCAGACAAACAACAGTGCACAAACACAACATAGAAAACTAAAGACTGAGCAACACGAACCCCACCAAAAACACTATGGGTGATATCAGGTTCTCCGGAAGGGTAAGCATATATGTGGCACCTGTCGTGTTGCCCATGTTAGTACACATACGGTAATAAGTCTAATTCGGTAGATAGCATTCAGGGAAAGGGGAACGGGATTGTAGTTTTGTACAATTGGAACATGTCCACTACTATCTGTCAAACGAATATTCCATAACAGTCAACCAACCCGCGATGGCGTCCGAAAAATTTGCGATGGAATGATTTCAACAAAATCACTTGAAACTCTTGGTTTAATTGCTTCCTTGTGAGCAAAACCATCTATCAAGGAAATCATGATATGAAACACAAGCCCAGAAATATCATATCAACTCAGTATGCAGGCACTGCTTGATTGCTGCTGCATAGAAATGGACAATTTCCATTTCCTTCCTTTTGTCGCTAAGTTTTGTTTTCAACCGAACTTCATTGTCAATTTCTAGACGAAGTAAAGATATAAGGCAAAATAAACTGTATCTCAACTAACGTTATTGAAAGGATTTAAAATAAGAAATGGCAAACTTTTTTGTAAAGTACTTGCGTTACATATCTTTAAAACTATATTAGTGTCAAATGTTTTAGTAAATCTTCAACTTTGTCTATTTTTTTTAACCAAATCCTCAATTAACTTACCGACAAATCCACATAACAAGAACACTTGATGCATCTTTATATGTTGTGCAAACACTCAGCTATTGCTGAAATGTATATAAATGACGTTAACAAAACAACAATACCACCTACATGTGTGGGGACGTTCGGTAATCAATAAATTAATGATTTAATCATTACAATATTCAGTATTTTTTGCTATTGACGAACAAAATAAAACGGGTCCAATAGGCACAAATAAGGATAATTGACTATGTCTAGGGTTCTTATTAATTTTTTAACACTGCTTGTAATTATCAAACCTATACATGTGGTATAAAGGTCATGCATGGAACCATCACACAATAAAAGGTACCAGTTTACTATCTAATGGAATACTGTATCATAACCTGTAGAAATGAATAATGAATTCTAAACGAAATATGAAATATATATATTATCCAATATCATCAAATATTGTCAAATTGTCACCAAGGCTAAATAATATAGGTAAGTAACAATACTGTCACAAGAAATTGAATGATAACAAAGGAATCAATAGAGAATACCTAATGAACTCAGAAGTGACCAATAGAATGACCAGAACTTTCCCTCCAAAACTGAATGAGGTTCAGTACAGGAAAAGTTCCAATAAAGGTAAGTATGAAACTGAATACTAAAGACTGAAATTCCTAGCTGTATCAAATATAATGAACAAACTAACTGAATATGTGATTAAACTATATTAACTAATACTTATCATAATTGATTAACCATCAAATATGACTCTAGCACAGTACTATTTTAAAAGCTGTATGTAGATATCGGTTACACGAGAGAAGATACAAAAGTGGGTATCCTAAAACATATCCGATAAATATAGAGAGCATCATGGCAATAAAAGATAAGCAAAAAAAAAAGACAAACCAACATACCAAAGCATTACAGCTAACACTTAAGACTGAGCAACATGAAGCTGACCAAAGTCCAGGCTAACTCAGGTATGTTTAGCTGTTGTTTGCTCCCCATTGTACCCGCTGTGTTAGATGCCAGGCTTATCACTTGGTACATTAGACATACATTACATCTACACAAACCTTACACGTGGCACTCAAATGAAAACAGTTGGAAGGCCACATAAAATACGGAGAGCATAAGAATTTACTGAAATTCCGAAAAGTTGTGTTAAATAACGAAAGTTGATATCCGGTAATAGATCGCTTTTGGTACTGCCACAATCTAGGTAATGGTGACAGGATAGTGTTGCATATCCGTGGTCATATATATGACACAGATATTTCATTACGAGTAACCAGATCTTGATTACGTCCGTAAAGAAGCAGGATTTGTTTACCCTTCAGGTGCACATGATATCACCCTCCAATGTTTTGGTTGTGTTGGTGTTGCCCAGTCTTTAGTTTTCTATGTTGTGGTTTGCAGACTGTTGTTTGTATTTTCGTTGCTTTTCTGTCAGTTTGTCAATGAATTTATTTTTTTAAATCTCTTAGATATCTTTTGCCTCTCTTTTGTAAGCAGTTACCTTCTACCAAGGAAATCAAGATATTAACCACAAGCCCTAGAGTATAGTATCAAATGAAAAATATATATTAAATTTGCAGGCTCTACTGGAATGATGTTACCCAGATATAAATAACAAGAGTGCACACGCTGAAATGTCTCGCCTACTATACTGAACATTGATTTTATGTTGATAGTCCTACATATAAAGTTTTACTACAAGTAACACCTTATCATTTATGATCAAAGAAAATGAGATCAAGGTCAGATAAACCAAGCCGGAAATACATGTTCACCTTTAATACAATCATTCCATACACAGAATATACATGACCTAATCCTTATAGTATAAAAGAAACAGACCAAACCATGAAAAATTCTATATTGACCAATGAACCATGAAAATGAAGTCAAGATCAGATGAACCCATCCAGACAGACATGTACACCTTAAAATCATTCCATGGATCAAATATAGTTGACCTATTGCTTAAAGTATCTAAGAAACAAAGTTAACCAGGAAAACTGAACATTGACCAATGAACCATGAAAATGAGGTGAAGGTCAGATGATACCTGCCAGCAGACATATAAACCTTACAATCATTTCATACACAAATATAGTTGATCTATTGCTTTAAGTTTAAGAAAAACAGACCAAAACACAAAAACTTAACATAAGCAATGAACCGTGAAAATGAGGTCAAAAACAATTTAACCTGCCAGACTGACATGGACATCGTAAAATATTTCCATACACCAAATATAGTTGACCTAATGCATACAGCATTAGAAAAAAGAGACCAAAACACAAAAACTTAACATTGAGCAATGAACCGTGAAAATGAGGTCACGGTCAAATAATACCTTCCAGACTGATAGGTACATCGTAAAATATTTCCATACACCAAATATAGTTCAACTATTGCATACAGCATCAGAAAAACAGACCAAAACACAAAAATTTAACATTGAGCAATGAACTGTGAAAATGAGGTCAAAGTAAAATAAAACTTGCAAGGCTGACGTTCTACATCACAAGCAGGTAACATCTAAAATTCCTATTTATTTTCAAAATCAGTCTGTTCCTATTGTATCCTACAGTTACACCAAAACCATTGCACCCAAAATATTTAACTATAAACAAGCATTACAGGGCCTTGATTTAGAACAATACCTAAAAAACCCTCTGACATGTGACTGTTCCCACTCGCCTTACAATTATGTACAGCCCCTCTGGCCATGTTATTACTGGGGACCTAAACATAATTCAACATGAACATCTCCGAAAGATGATTTCTCATGGTCCTAAGTTTAGATAACCCCAACACATCAATTGGAATCATAACTTCAAAATAATTATGGATTCCATTGAGGACTACGCCAGAGCATGTGCTTAACTAGAAGAAGTTCAACTGGACACTTTGTCAGAATGAGTCAAAACAATCAGGTCTCTGATAAAATGTCGCATTCATAAGTTGAAAAACTGTGTGAATGATCGACCAAAGTCCGTTTTCAGAGACAAAGAGGCTGTGAAATGTCTATCATCTCTTTAAGATAAGTTTGTTGTTGTTCCTGCGGACAAAGCTTCAGATAATATTGTCTTTATATGTAAATCGTATTACTACGAGTGTCTTGTAAAAGAATTAGGAATAAATGAGCACTCAGGTAATCCCACATACAAAAACATATCATTTGACAAGGATGAGATTTTGGCGAATCATAAGTCCTTCATGGCTTCAATGAACATTGCATTGAACAACAAATCGGAGGACCTACCTTGTTTGTATTGGATACCTAAACTTCACAAAATTCCGTACAAACAAGGGTACATTGCCGGCTCATCTGCATGTTCCACTAAAGAATTGTCCATTAGATTGACTAAAATTCTGTCCGCAGTGAAAGAGGGTCTTCAGAAATACTGTGAAACTGCTTACTCGCGTAGTGGTATAAGCCATATGTGGATTCTTAAAAACTCTAAAAGAACTTCTGGATAATTTTAAATCTCGGTCTTTTTCTGAAATTAGTTCGATCAAAACTTTTAATTTTTCAACCTTGTATACCACCATTCCCCATGTGATATTGAAAAAACGTCGAAAAGAAATAATTCACAATGCTTTTCATCATAAAAATAGTAGCATACGCTATAAATTTATTACTTTGGAATACCATAAGGGATATCTTGTTAATAGTGAACAAAAGGGTAAAACATGCTACACAGAGGAACAAGTGATCAGTATTCTGGAGTTTCTTGTTGACAACATATTTGTTGAATTTGGAGGTAGACTTTTTCAACAAATTGTCGGCATTCCTATGGGAACGAACTGTGCGCCTCTCCTTGCCGACCTTTTTTTTCATATGAATCGGAGTTCCTTCAGACACTTGTCAAAAACAAGAAAATCAAAAAAGCCAGGTTATTTCATTTCACTTTCAGATATATTGATGATGTTCTTTCCATTAACAATCCGAACTTTTCTGATTGGGTTCAATTAATATATCCACCAGAACTAGAAATTAAAGAAACAACAGACACGGCTTCCTCCGCCTCAATTTTAGACTTATACATCGAATTTGACAGACACAGTCATCTCAGTACCAGAATCTATTTTATTTATTAATATTACTTTTACTGTTTAGTCTGCTTTTTGTGATATCCATCGTTATATTTGTTTGTTTTTATAGTGATTAAGATGATAACACAATGTTGACTGCTGTACCCCTATTTTTAACATTTTTACCTATTGTGTCTGTTTGTTTTGTTCACGCACCGTTGTCAATATAATGGAATTTGATGCGACTGTCATACAATTGAGAGGTTTAGCTAGCTATAAAACCAGGTTCAATCCACCATTTTCTACATAAGAAAATGCCTGTACCAAGTCAGGAATATGACAGTTGTTATCCATTCGTTTGATATGTTTGAACTTTTGATTTTGCCATTTGATTGGGGACTTTCCTTTTTAGAATTTTCCTCGGAGTTCAGTATTTTTTTTGATTTTACTTTTTTTTACATGTACATCGTCAAATAATTCCATACACCAAATACAGTTGACTTTCTGCATACAGTATTAGAAAACAGACGAAACACAAAAACTTAACATTGAGCAATGAACCATGAAAATGAGGTCAAGGTCAAATAACACCTGCCAGACTGACATGTACATCGTAAAATATTTCCATACACCAAATATAGTTGACCTATTGCATATAGTATTAGAAAAAACAGACCAAATCACACAAAAAATAAACTATAACCACTGAACCATGACAATGTGGTCAAGGTTAGATGACACCTGCCAGTTGGACATGTACACCTTACAATCATTACATACACCAAATATAGTAGACATGTTGCTTATAGTATCTGAGATATGGACTTGACCACGAACTCTTAACCTTGTTCACTGATCCATGAAATGAGGTCGAGGTCAAGTGCAAGGTACGCACATACCAAATATAGTTATCCTATTACTCATAATAAGATAGAAATTAACATTACAAAAAACCTTAACTTTTTTTTCAAGTAGTCAATGAACCATGAAAATGAGGTCAAGGACAACGGACATTTGACAGACGGAAACTTCATATCATAAGGCATCTATATACAAAGTATGAAGCATCCAGGTCTTCTACCTTCTGAAATATTAAGCTTTTTAGAAGTTAGTTAACACCACTGCCGCCGCCGCCGCCGAATGACTATCCATATGTCGAGCTTTCTGCGACAAAAGTCGCAGGCTCGACAAAAACCAGAAAGCTGCCAAGTGGACATTCAACGAAATATGTCGAAAAGATAAACAAATCCATAAAAATCTAGATTGAAATCATCAGTTGTGTCGTGAAGTATAATTCTAAACCTACGTACCCTCATTTTCAATTGAAAGTTGTTAGTCAAGATATGATGCAGACTAAACTATATCTGTGGCATCCTGTCTTTCAGGTTCAATAATATAAATGCAGTCAACAAAATAACCAAACTTTGATTTATTTATAGCGACAAATGGAATTAAAGGATAATGCCAGCTTCTATTATATTTTCTTGATAAACTTCTGTATGACGTCTGGTTCACCAGAATAAAAGAACTAGTCGGAAAGCAGAGGTAGAGGGACACATTTGCTTCCCACGGGATGATAGATTGTCTCTTGAAAAACACTTCTTCTCAACGTTACACATATTTATCAATTAAAAAAACCCAATCTTATGAATCAGTTTCAGTGAAACGTAAAATAACAAAAATACCGAACTCCAAGGAAAATTCAAATCGGAAAGTCCCTTATCTGCAAAATCAAAAGGTCAAACACATCAAACGAATGGAAAACAACTGTCATATTCCTGACTTGGTACAGGAATTGAATTGCTTGCTTGAAACAGAATTGCTTTTGTAATCATTATGGGTTTTCCCTTCCGGAAACAAGATACCTGTATTTGCTGTAAATACTAAATCATGAAACAAAGTGAGACAAATTCTTACAATTTGTGCTTAAGTTTGGAATGACGAATTCTAAAGTAAAGAATGGAGATATGCCAAAATTTTTTATGATATTGCACGAAAAGAACAAAATGTAATAAAAATATACCGAGGTATATAAAAAAGTCCATAAGTACTAAAATAAAACCAATGCCTCGACTTAATCAACCATCGAAACGACTCGAAAATAACTCCTGAATTGGTACAGGGCTTTTCCGAAGAAAATTGATGGTTCAGCCTGGCTTTAGAGGTTTCTAGTACAAAAAATGTAGGAACTCCCAATGTGAGAAATTTGAAAGCCTCATGTTGTTTAAATACCGAGCCATGCCGAGAATCATACGACCAACAGGGACATATAGTACAAAGAGAAATAGAGAAAATTAAACACCTTCTAAAGAAAAGAAAAAAAAACAAATGATACACATCGTCTGCACCTATAAATATATTTCAAGACCATCCTCTATTATCCGTAAATTTAACACCGAATATTTATTTATTATGACTTGGTATTTTTCGATAATCTGTTTGATGTTCTGTCACGTCTTTTGATAAACCTTGGCTCATTATTATTTTTTTTTCGACAACGATGACGTGTTATAAAGTTTGAGTAGCAGCTGCAAGCTCTTCAATATCGTTTGAGTTTAAAAAATTATCTTCCATACGAGAAGGAATTTTGTATGATAGAAGGACTTTAATTGCATGTACTCTTACAGATCGTTTAATTTGTTGAGTAGCTCTTTCTAATTCATACCGCCCTGTAAGTAGTTTCACAGTCACACAGAAGTCCGGTTTTGCGTGCTGATGACATAGATGTTAATAATTTGAAAAGATGTTTTGTTAAGAACTTGATTGACCCAGCGATATAAATTTGTTCTTGTAATCAATTTTGTGTAATTTAGGTATGCAATTGCGAGAAGAAAGATCCAGTTCAACACTTTTGGTTGAAATAAAAAAATAAAAAAAATCAATTTATGAATGTTAAGGATTTTCTCTCTTGTGAGCGATTTCAGACAGTATAATTATGTTGGCTTTTAAGTAAATTGTGAAAAACCAATTCCCTTATCAAGACATTTATCGGATCTGATTAAAAAAAAATGTTTGAGGGGTTTTCTGCAGGGAAAATGGCATATTTTTCTAGGTGGTAACACAAGCGCTTAGAACATTTAGGTTTTGAACAGCATGTTGAATATAGATGAATGTTCATAGACCGACGAAGCATTTAAACTCAGTGCCATGTCAATGAAAGTTGTTCTATGATATGTCCTAAGATATGTCTATGGACATTATTTGGGATGGTCTAAGGACCTTTTCTGAGACATGTCATAGGATATAAATCAAAGCTATCTTAGGACAGTCTAACAACAATTGTCCTAGGACCCTTCTTACACATTTATTTGATTAATGAAAGTATGTAGAGAATTAAATGCAATATATTTTAATCTATTTCAGTCTATATGTAAAGGGCGAGAGGTTGCATATTTTATGAGAAAAAAAAATCGCAAAATAAGGTCAAATGTAATACTAATTAGATACATTATTATATATTATTGAAAATTGTAAATAAATTTCATACAACAACTAAACTAAATTGTCACAAAACTTTGTTAGAGGCTATTTTTGTGCTGCAATTTAAGCTATATTAACAGATTAACTAGTGTTGTCCTTATGTCCACTCGATTTCATGTATCGAATCAGCCTTTGTAAGAAAAAAGTCCACATTTTTCTGAAACCGAAATTCAAATTTTGTCCACATTCAATTATTGTTGTACCATTTGGTCAGGTGCAAACGAATGTTGTTGATATTGAATTGAATTTCTAGGCGTCATAAAGGGCAGCACGAATTATTTTAAATGAGCGTAATAATATGACATGGTCACACATACTTTTTTGAGAGCTGCGATGGATGCCCATTTCAGATTATTTTGTATATAAAAAAGAAATTTTAGTTTTTAAATAACTTCATCGAATAACTTCGGAATTTTCAAAATGTACTTAGATATGTGCATCAGGTTAGTTCAAGAACAATCAGCCAACGTACTTGTAATATGCTTTTTGTTCCAAAAACTAAAGCCGAATTACTGACTGCAGGCCATATTTGTTGTTTTTATTTCGACTTAGGACATCGTAACTTTTAAGACTACCATAAGTCCAAGTAAAGACACTTATGTATATATCCTAACTTTAGGACCAAATTTAGGACATATTTTATCTTATGAGACTTCCGTTAACCTGACTTAGGATAGGACGTATCTTAAGACCACTCTAAGACACGTTCCAGGTCTAAGACAGCCTCGGTGACACGTCCCAGGTTATCATCATCGACCTCTAAGAATTTACCAACCAGGGAAGAGTATCTCTCTATTTTCTTTCCTTTTTCCCATTGTCTGGCATAATCATTGACTTTTTGTTTTTATTTTAATTTGTCAGTTAATGGCTCCCGGTATTCGGCACTAAGCTAACACATATCGTAGAATAGTGTTGTAGACAATGATAAGTTCATCAGTTTAAACGTGTCCAACCGGTTTATAAATCAATGGGAGCACACGCACATGTTCAATCAGGTTGTTTAGACTTTTAGTTAAAATTTACATTATGGAGAATATATGGTTAGTTAAAAAAAAATAGTTGCGAAAGATGTGGTATAGTTAGAAGAGATGACTGAAAATATGAGAAGAAAGTTGAGTGAAACTATTTGTTAAATGGTTGATTAATTGATATATATATATATATATATTTGTTTATTCATTCATTGTTGATTTAAATATAAGTAATTTTAATAGCTGGAATTGTCAGTACTATTTGCGTTTATATTTTCTTTTGAGTTTCATTCTGTTTTTAATCCTACACGTTTACAAAATAGTTTTTACAATATAATAAAACCATTAAACACAGCCAGTATACGCATATTGTACAGCTTGATTTCTTTCAATTTAGAAAGACTATATACGATTTGCATATGTATTTCTGTGCTTAAAATTTAATCATAGTCATAAACAGTTTTTAAATGACTTGCTTATATAAAGCATATATAAGTTTTCACTATATTTCAGTGTCCAAGATATTATAATCATATTATAATTAATTATAACGTATGTGCTCTGCACGCTTGAAAGAGGTCCAATATGCCTTGTTCATAATATTAAGCTGACGTTCAAGGTACGTTATCAAATGAGATTTTTTGGAGAATCGTTATTTTTAAAGCATAATAATAGAGATGTTTTCTAATTTTTTTTCCAAGATTCAACCAATATGCATCATCTGCTGTCATATAATAAATTGTAATGATTTAACCAATGCGCCACAAACATAATAATGACAAAACAAAATCAAAGACAAGACATAAAAGTAAGTCAATTAACAAAACAAAGCTAAAAAAACTTATTCAAAAGGGATTGACAATTATATGAAAATTATTGATTTGAATACTGCCTCATTAAACTTCATCACTCTGTTCTTAAGTTTATTAGTTAAATTGAAAAATAAACAGGAAAGATATACGAATTGTACGTCTTTTGTATATCTAGAAATAAACAAGAATATGACCAGACAGATGATAGTAAGCAAAAAGTCACATTTAAAAACCATGCATAATTTCCCGAAATTCTGTTTAGCTGCAATGAATATTTTCATTAACTTCTTCATCAACGATGTATTTCAAGCGAATATAAAATTGAGAATGAAAATGGGGAATGTGTTAAAGAGACCAAAGAGCAGAAAACAGCCGAATGCCACCAATGGGTCTTCAACACAGCGAGAGAACCCGCACCCGGAAGCGGGCTTCAGCTGGCCCATAAACAAACATGTGTAGTAGTTCAATGAAAATTGACGTCAAACTAAACTCCAAAACATATAAATGAACTAAAATTAAAAAAAAAAAAAAAAAAAAAACATACAAGACTAAAAAAGGCCAGAGGCTCCTGACTTGTAACAGGCGCAAAAATGCGGCGGGGTTAAACATGTTTTGTGAGATCTCGATATGTTTAACATTTAACAAATAATCTATAAAACTATAAAATTACAAACCTCTATTGTCGTTCTGTAATTCTCTTCTCTAATGATATGATCAAATTAATAATACTATTTATATATACATTCATGTAGTGAGTGGTATGATTTTGAAGCTGTTACATCTTGTTTTGAACATAAAACTTTTCAAGATGTCGATTAGAATGTACTAATAGGTACTGGTCAAGGAAGCTGAATAAATTTATGGTTTAGGCTGTATTTATGTCTTATTGAGACAAAAAGAAATAATTAAAAATCAAGTCGTACTTAAAATCTATCAATAGAAAAAAAAACAGCACCTACTCTATACTAATACAGGCGAAAAAATCAAACAACAACAAAACACTAAACAGAAAACAAAAATGAACCAAACGAAACTAATGAAAACGGAGTGAATAAGAGGCAAACGTAGTTTATCAATGTTCAAATCTCAAAATTCCATTAATATGTTTCACATGAGGGTGATAAAACCTCAAAACCGAGGGAAGTGCATTATGAACCATAAAAGGAGCGAGACCGGATGGATTGAAAAAGTACATATCTATCGTTAAGGATTGCATCACCGACGAATGCACTCTCAGTCAAAATGTCTCAAAATGTCAAATATATTGCTACTTATTTGAAGCACACCCCTATTAATGATGTCCCTAAAGTGTGAACATTAACGGGTGTAACGCATTAATTGAGATTTGTTTACTCTATACGATCGAGCAGAATTTTGCTATTAAAATGTTGCCAAAGATTCCAGTCTGACGTTGTTGATCAGTTTAGATATCGAGGAAATCAGGTATTTCGGTAGGTTGGGCAGTCCTCCCTCTAAAGTACAACTTCAAATGATAGGTGTCATTCGTTGTTTGGACGACTTATTTTCCTCCTGTTTGGTTTATGAATCCGACACAATCAACAATTATGGTAATGCATGTAGAAAATTACATCTTTCACAAGTTTATGATTAATTATATTTGATCTTTGTGTGTATGCAAATCTGTCATATTTGATAAGATATCGTGATTGATTTATTGCTTATATTCATCACTTATTGACCCATCGCATTATAATAAAATACAGAGTTTTATAATTTTCGATGTATTCCTATTATGCTGAATTGGTCCAAAAAGTTAATGCATTTCATTCAATTGTTTATCTCAATGACATTTATTTATTTTTAGCATTTTGTATTTACAACTTATCAATAACACAACACCATACAACAAATATCAATTATAGCACTTATCATATAAATTTTTATCTGCTGACTTATTATAATCTTTTTTTGTTGATGATACAATTCTGTGCATTTGTAATCTCTGTTTAATAACCACTTGTACCATACAGGTATAATTAGATAAACAAACCTACTTGTACTTTGAAACTTATGAACATTTTCGTTGAATTTGTTCCTTAGCCTAAGGCATACAGCATTGTACTTCAATACAATCTTGTACTTTTACTTCTGTATTAATATTCATATATACAATGAAAATATGAAAGTGTTTCCATATAGTACATTTCTACATACAAGATGTCTCATTTGTTTTCCCATATAAACATATTTCTAAAAATAATGATGTACTAAGAAGAATGACAAATTTATTCGTATAATTTGTCTACGCATTTTCTGAATCGAGAAATCATTTAACCCTTTTCATTGGCATTTGCCTCCAGAAAAAAAAGCTTCGTGCATGGACAAACATGACTAATATGAAAGAAAGTCTGTAGGACACGTTTTTTTTTTAATGGGATTATATAGTACAACTACGTTTAGAACCTTGAAACCAAAGAAATTATTTTAAGGGTGCCATACTTGGCACAAATATATAATTTGATTACAAAGTGAAAATTCTGGTCTGACAAAATAATTTGTTCCCACACAATTCAATATGATAAAATATTATAATTGAGAAATAAATATTTTATCCCACCGAAGAGATCATTCCAAAATTTTCGCTTAAATTTATCAACGCCGTTCTCAATATGATTGAAATACAGACACTCTGTCTTTTCATCGCTTAGGAAGATCTGACATAACTCTACTTTGTGTTACAATGATCTTTCGGAATCCCGAATAATACACATCTTTGAAAAATCTGAAGGCTGATTTTTTATTTCATTTGGAGCTGTAATACATACTAGAACAGAAAGTAGAACGGAGTGTGTCAGATCCGTGTTAGCAAATGGTGTACGGAAGATCTGTTTTTAATCAGATTGAGTGGTGCTTTTATTTTACTTAAGGCTTAAATGAGTATTCCTATCAATGTTTGTAACGAAAACATCACCGTTCTGATTTTTTTGGTCTTCCATTTCACATTCCTCTAGAATCACTTTTTTTTTTATATTTCTCACATCCTCTAATTCCTAAAGGTTGACAAACCAAATATTTCCTTTTGAATGAATTTGTGAAGTTTTGATATGCAGTAATGAACGTTCAATTATATACCTATATGGAGTTCACATTTCAGAACAATAAGTCTTTCGTGTAAAGAAACAACCTGGACGATACCAAGTTTCACTAAAATATTCCTCAAATTTAATTTTAATAATAAAAAAAAAAAACGACCTGCGTAAGGTAGGAATTTCCCCTTGAACGAAATACCAACTCCAATGTGTTAACACGTATAATCAATTTGATTTTACATATAGTCAGCATGCGACCTGTCCCATTGCGGTTGTTCTGCACTATTAATCTTTAATATGCTTTGGAATGATTAGTTGAAACAAACCTTTCCCCTATTTATTGGACTGAGATATCAGAAAACGTATTTAACGCTCCTTTTAACTATCAGAACAATAGTGGAAAGTTCTGCTAATATATCACTTCAATAAACGGACGTTCCGTAAGATAAAATTTACAATAAATTAATTTTATTGCACTTTTGAAATAAGTAAATTTTCATGAATGTACATTTCTTTTCGTGTTACATGTACATTATTACGATTTATTGTTGTCTCCATGTTACATTGTTCTAATGTTACAATTTTAGAGAGTTTAATTACTGAATCTTCTGATTATCTATAAAGAAACAACGGTTTTTTTAAATGAGGAATAGGCTATACTATTTTATCCTTATACGTAATTTGTGAAAAACAGTAGTGCTATCAGCTGACAAAAGAGAGAACACTAATATCCTGAATGAATTCATTTAATATATTTTACAAAATCATCTGCTTTTCCGCTTTAAATATATGAAACCAGAGAGAAAAAAAAAAACCCAGAGCACTCCCTTTCATAAAGTTATTATTAAAAATGACCTTAAAAAGTTAATTGTGTTTTATACACTTTAAAAACCACGTTTTGATCTTGTTTTCGGATTTTCATATGTTAATGCATTTTCTTTTTTTTAAAATGTTGCTTGACAGTGAATACAAACGTCTAGAGGAGTAGTCAGTTTAGTTTTAGTGAATTATTTAAATATCCATTATAGTTGAGCAGTTGGGAGTGGTTATAACTCTTCGCATTTAAAAAGAATCTATAGAATAGAGACTGGAAACAGGAAATGTGTCAAAGAGACAACAACCCGACCAAAGAGCAGAAAACTAAGTTTGAACATATATATTCACATTCTGACTTTTTAATTAGGTATCTGATTTTTTTCTGAATGAGCTTATGCAGCATAATAGAACATAGATTACAACAATCAAAACTTTGAAAAGATTTGAAAGCACAAATCTTAGCATGCAATTTATCAAGAACTTTCAACAAGATTTTGACACTCAAAAAGTGATTAATTCCACTATTTTTGTAGACCTTATTTGAAGAATTAATTTCCAGTTTCTTGATACCAAGTGTACTAGTCATTACAAATAGACAGTAGTGGAACAATGGCTTGAAGACGAAATGCATCTATATTTGTAAGGTGTTTTGTGCAGCTATGGAAGGAAGTTTATAATTGGAACGTTCATATCATTCAGTTCTCCCTGTGTAGAGGTATCAAAATGTCTATGTTTGTTAACGAAGTCGTTTTCCGAAAATTAAGTCTGTTGCTGAAATTGTGATTTTAATAAATGCCAATAATGATGTTATTGGCAGCCTTATCAGCAGGGACAAAAACAAATTCCTTGGCGAGTTCTTTTAGCTTATATGATACGAGAAATAGGACTATTATGGTGGTTTTTAGGAGTTGAATGTTCCTTAAAATGTTTAATAAGAATTTTCATTACTGAATTGAAAATAGAATCTAAGGATTTTTTGTCAGTTTTTTTCTCGTTTTATCCATTTTATACAGTAAGTATGGAGTGAGTCGTGGACCAGGTGACGTTACTCATTCCAATTAATAATTGACGGGGGTGGTATTTAGGTCCTCTTCTAAGGAATGATTTCATTTCTCGGTCCTGGACTATGTTAAGGTCTCCTGTTATAACATGGAAACTGGGGCCATAAATGTATTACTGAAATTTCATGGCTTAAGTGTATTGTCACTTATACTTTTATCTTTACACACCTCGCTTTAATAAGAAAACTATTTCCGGGTAAAGTTTTTGTAAACATAACAAATAAGAGGGAGCTCAGTATTAACAAAATAACCATGCATGTGTTCTTTTACAGCAAGATCATCAAGAATATTTATAAAATCGGTACCTTAATAAACATACTTGATTAAAAAAATGTTTTCTATGATCTTCAGGGCAATACATTTTGAGAAACAGTTCATGATAACATTTTGCAATTTTTTAAAACTATATCCAAAATATTAACAGAATCGGTTCTTGATATATTACCAATTCCATGATATTATTATTAAGACCGAGAGAATAAACTGGATGTAATTTTTTAATCCAATTTAATTCAATTATTTTCTGGGATCGTATAAGTTTTGAATGAGATTCTCCAGGTTGCTTATTTACTACATCTAAAGGTTGAACTGTTAGAAATGTAATTTGGTGAGTGTGCTTCTTAAGGTGTTGATATAAGATTTTTTTTAAAATTGATGGGGTCTTCTTAAATGGTACAGGTGTTTGTGTATACGTTACGGTACATAGCAAACAAATGATCAACAAACCAAATGCTCATAAAGAAACACGCAGTTCTTATGAAACATATTTATGCTCATTTCAAGATTCTTCATTTCTCATGGCTGTAGTACAGAATGTTCCCTCAAAGTTTTTTCCACAAACCTGAAATTCACGGATTTGCGAACACACGAATATGTTACTGTTCTTCAAAACACGAACATTGATTCCAACGAATAAAAGTACTTTCACGGTATAAGAAAAAATACGAAATATCGTATAAAAATGTCACGCTGTTCGACATGGAAAATTTAAATACGTGCATCAGTCGGCTTGTTCTTTATTTAAAAGAAACATGTGTCTGTCCAGTGTACAATTGATTATACCACTGATCAGGACTGTAATGATGTGGTTTAGATCTTTAAAAAAGTACATTCAACATGTAACCGACACAAAGTAGTGATTTTCCTTAAGTATATCCGTCACACAGAGAATTAGAAAATTCTTTGTTGAGGTAGATTTTTTAAAAACTTTGTTAAATGTTTTCAAAACTTTTTTAGAATCACAGCGATTTACATTAGTAGTAATATAAGATAGACACTAAGCTGGGGATTGCAGACTCATTGACGAGTATTTATATAATTTTTTGTCAAAAATATCACAGAAGCTTTCAGTAAAGGCCAAGAAGAAGATCAAACGATCCTCATGGAATACAAAGATAAGACGACCCGCACAGATAGAACTTTGTTTATTGTTACCTTCCATCCCGATTTGACAAATTTTTCGTCTACTGTCCGCAAGCACTGGCGTTTTATTGAAAATGACTCTTCCGTAAAAGAAATGTTTCCATCACCCCCTGTTATTGCTTATCGCAAACCCAAAAATCTCGAAGACATACTTGTTACAACTAGAGTAAAAAAAAAAACAAGAGACCTCTAAAATCGAGTGTTACAAACAATGCGGAAGAAGCAATTGTAAGTGCTGTAAAGTCGCCAACACTGAAAACTCTATCACCAGCACAGTAACAAAGCAGCGGTACAACATGTAACGTCTAATTGTAAAACGGAAAAAAGTATTCATATTCTTACTTGTGAAACTTGCAACCTGCAATTTGTTGGCTAAACAGAAACTAAACATCAGAAATAATAATCACCGGTCATTTAATACCAAAGGAAGAAACCGCCCAATCACGAGACACCTCTTAAGAACAGGACATACTTTTGAAAAAATCACCTTTCAAATAATAGAGGTCAACCAAAATTGGGACACCCAAAGTAGAAAACAGAGAGAGAGAGAGATTTTGGATGCATCAGCTACGTAATCTTGAACCTGATTAAATGAATGAGAGAGACGTAAAACAGTTTTATAAAAGACCACAAGAATAAATCTTGAACTTTATACTATTTAACCAACACAATTATTTGTTTTGATTTAATAATCGCAAAGTACAAGAAGCAGCAAAATATATGTAAAGGACATGTACGATAAGCGCAAAAAGTTTCTGCACAGCATCCGATTTTTACCTGGATTGCTGGACGCGCCTGATGAAGCTTATTTGTTTAGCGAAATATTGCATGAATATACAAAATATAACAACTTTATCTATAACACTAATTAGGGTGTAAAATTTACATTCTTAGGCATTTATATAACTTAGTTTAGTAACTGCATTAGTTTATTTTCATACCGATCCACGCCTAGATAGATTGAATGTTGATTGATGCTATTTTTAGACACTATATATTATATTTTCTTTCACCATATTATGACTTCGATGATATTCGTTTGTTTGATCGATTACTGTAATGTAGTAGTTGATTTCTTTATGTATCTGAGAATTCATTTTCTACATGACGGTTGAACAGGATTCAACCTATTTCTTTTATAAACCACTGTTTTTTAATTAAATCATTTGGATGTGTATTGAAGGATTTTTAAGTCTAGAAATTTTTTTTATCATTTGAAATTGACTTTTAACTAGCTTCCAGTAACTGTGAGTACTCTAATATTGGTACTTTGTCTTTTGTCTTTATACTAATTGTTTTTTTGCTAAATACCAATCTTATAAGTCAAGTTCTTTCCAACTGATGTGTACAGTTTGTTTCATGTTGAATTATTACGCCACTTTCCATATTAGGGGTTGTTAAGCGCTCCAAAAACATATAAAACCTCGTCATAATCTGCATGTGCCACTTCATGTTGTGTTGTGGTATTACACCAGTGTCCATATTAGGGGGTGTTAAGCGCTCAAAAACATATAAACCCCGTCACAATCCACATGTGCCTCTCCAATACCAGTAACCTGAAATACAGTAGTTGTCGTTTGCTGCTGTCTTCTATATTTTTTTTTTATACTCTAAGATTGGTATACTTTGTCTTTTGTCTTTATAGTAATTATTTTTTGCGAAATACCGATGTTATAAGTCAAGTTCTTTCCAGCTGATGTGTACAGTTTGTTTTATGTTGTATTATTACACCACTGTTCATAGTAGGGGGTGTTAAGCGCTCAAAAATCATAAAGAACCTTGTCACAATCTGCATGTGCCACTCCAAGACCAGTAACCTGAAAGTCAGTGGTTGTCGTTTGCTGCTGTCTACTATATTTTTTTTCTGTTATTGTTTTACTAAATGTCAGGTCATTGGTGTTCTGTTTTGTCATTTTCTACATAAGAAAATTCCTTACCAAGTCAAGCATATGACAGTTGTTTTCTATTCGTCTGATGTGTTTGAGCTTTTGATTTTTGCCATTTGATAATAGACTTTCCGTTTTGAATTTTCCTTGGATCTCGGCATTTTTGTTATTTTACTCTTGAATGGTTTGAATTTTTTATCATAAAGAGACTTTTTAATAATTTACTAAACTGTTTGCATTTTACTCATTGTTGAAGGCCGTACGATGACCTGCAATTGTTCACTTCTTAGCCTATTGTTTTATTGATTGTTGTCTCAATTGTAGCCACACCACATCACTGCATACTTAAAACCATCTAATTTTTGCAAGCGATTTATTGTCTTGTTTTGCTTAAATTACACAAGAAGCTATTTAAATTTTCTTTTATATTTGCATCAATCTAATGTTCAACAACACATATATTCATGTTAGTCGGAATAATGTTCTAACAACAACTACAAACTTGTTAACAAATATTGCGACAAAATATATACCATACAGATATTAACTATTTATTAGTGTGTAAGAACTTTAAGAAAAAATGAATACGCTGTTTTGTTTTGTTTACACATTGTTGTCAATATAATGGCATTTTATGCGACTGTCATACAGGTGAGAGGTTAAGCTAGCTTTAAAACCAGGTTTAATCCACCATTTTCAACATAAGTAAATGCCTGTACCAAGTCAGAAATATGACAGCTGTTTTCAATTCATTTGATGTGTTTGAGATTTAGATTTTGCCAATTATTAAGGGACTTTCCGTTTTGAATTTGAATCCTTGGAGCTCAGTATTTTTGTTGTTTTACTTTTCCTTTGAGTGTCGTTGACAGTAATTATTTAAAGTTTCTTTGATAAGATTAACGGTACCAATTTAACTGTACCAGATGCGAATTTCGACAATGAATGTCTCGTCAGTGATGCCCGAAGCCAAAATATTAGAAAATCCAAACTTATATAAAAAAAGAACTGATAAAACCAAAAAAGACAAAAAGTGTAGCCAAAATAAGCTGTACTAACAATAATAAAAATCTACCATTTTGATGAAATTGCATTTAAATTAATAAGGGTATACATATATATCTTAAGTTTACGTTTTTTCACGCAAATTTAGGCGCACTTTTTTTCCGTTAATCTTAACCTAGTATTTGAGCGTAATTCTAAAATAAGTTTTATTTAAGATAAAATGAAATAATGATGTATTCTCTTTTGGACAAATCACGTATCCACACTATATGTATATATATACGTACATACATTATATACGTAACGGACATATCAGACATACGTATAGTACATTTGTAATAAGAGGAGAAACGTTTAATTGAGACTTTGTAGGTATACTGAACAACAACAATATTTATTTATCAGAATCATAGCCCAATAGAAATCACTGCATGTACTCTAACTTTTCTTTTACAGTATACTTAATACTTACATCCCTGTTTCAATGTTCAAAGAATTTCACAACAATACTTAAGTTATTGTCAGCTTACCCTATGTGCATGTTTTCTGACATGAAATGCCTAGAAGCTGTATGAAACTACTCTGACAACAAACTGAAAGCATTTCAGAATACTATAAATGTAATCTTTAATAGTTAATCATCCCATCATTTAAGATTATATAAAGTATCTAATCTTGCCTCTATCTCCAGTCCACATCTTACTGAGACCCATTAATCTATAAAAGTTCACAATTTCTGTCTCAAATGGTCAATTTAGAAATCTTGTCACAATGATATATATATATATAACCATATATCTAACATAATTTGGCTAATATATGAACTAGAAGTGTTTAAACAAAGCCATATTTGCGAAAATTGTATGTACGAAGGTTACTAGTTTGAAATATAAATTCATTAAAAGTCTGGTATGAATGTTAAAGGAGTACAGTTGATACCGTAGGAACAACGATTATTTGTTGAAAAACACTTCCTTCAAACGTAACAAATATGTTATCAATCAAAAACTCAAGCATGTTGATAATGTCAGTTTCAGAGTCAATTTGTTTTTTTCAGAGTGCTTTTTAACAAAGTATGATTTATGACTCAATAGAAAAATATATTTGTATCTACGTTAGCCATTCCTTTTAATTAAACAAAGTTGAATTAATTCTTTCGATCTCTCTTTAGGTGAAGAGTAGTCAAATGTATTATATCATTGGTGCAAGAGATAAGAAACAGATATTGTTTGTTCTCTAATACCCCCGTCACACTAGGCCACGATAGCACTACGATCTCTGAAAAAATGTTTTGACAATCGTAGTGCTATCGTGTAGATCGCAGTAAAGTCGTGGTACGGTCGTGGTGAATTCTTCATGATCGCGATGAGCGTGGACCAAGTTTGAACATGTTCATAACAATCGTATTGCGGTCGTGGCGAAATCAGGTCGTAGTATAAGCGTACTGAGAGTGCAGTAAGGTCGTGGTAAGATCGCAAAGGTCTCTGTACCATCGTAGCGAGAGCGTAGCGAAAGCGCGATTCTATCCGGAGAGACTGCGCTACGATCTCACAGCGACGTTACTACGACCTCACTATGACCAGCACGTTCTCACCGCGATCCAACCACGCTTCTACTACGACTTTACCACGTTTATACTACGGTGTTTAAAACCATAGTACGATTCTAGCACGCTCATGCCATCCTCATTACGCTCTTCTTACGACCTGACTACGTTCATACTACGACCATTTTGAAATCTAGTCATGCTCATTGTCATTGTCACATAAAATATATAAAAGCTCTCCAGGTTTTGGTTGAAACATCAATTTGAATTGAACCATGGAAACACAAGACCATGTACATGTAGTAATGCTTCTACAAACATTAACACAGATACAAAATCTTAACGACAAGGCCATAATACTGTTATTGAGAGAGCAAAGAAGAAGAATAAGAAGATATTTTAGACGGCGTAGGTCCTGTTGGGTTCGTCCTTGGTTATCAACCGAAAGGAGACTCCAGTTTGGTCATTATGATCAGTTGATGAACGAGTTACGAATCGAGGATGAACCTTCCTTCTTTAATCTATTGAGAATGCCACCAGAGATGTTCGAGAGTTGGTCCAAGAATCAAGAAGACAGATACTCTATTTAGAAGAGCCCTGTCGCCTGGTCTTAAACTTGTCATCACTTGAAGTCATTTAGCTACTGGTGACAAGTATTCGACCTTGCAGTTTGACTTTAGAGTTGCTCGGAATACTATAAGCACATTTTTACCCGAGGTTTGCCGAGCAATAGTTGAAGAATATAAAGATGAGGTGATTTCATGTCCAACTGACCCAAATGATTGGAGGGCTATTGCAGACGAATTTCAGAAGAGATAGAACGTTCCACATGCGTGTGGTGCATTAGATGGCAAACGTGTTGCTATTAGATGCCTACCTAAAACTAGATCCCTTTATCACAATTACAAGGGTGTTTTCTCACTGGCACTCCTTGCCTTGGTTGATGCTGACTACAAGTTTTTATGGATTGATGTTTGCGGATACGATTCCAATTCAGATGCCCAAATATATAATGCATCCGAACCGAAGGAATGTTTAGAAGATGGGACAATTGGATTTCCAGAACCGGATCCATTGCCTTATGATGACCAGAACATGCCATACTTTCTATTAGGTGACGACGCAATTAGGTTAAGGAAGTATTTGATGAAACCATCTCCCATACGTGGAATGTCGAAAGAACAAGCAATAACAAATAACAGAATTTCAAGGGGGAGACGAGTGGTGGAAATGCATTCGGTATTTTGACACAGAGATGGCAAATATTTCTTTCCACTATGGTGCAAGTACCAGACACAGTGAGTGTCATAATAGAGACTTGTGTATGTTTGCACGATTAAATGAGGATGCGATATCCAAACCTGCACAATGTCCAACTCTGCATGGAAGACGGCCTTCGCAATCTTGTACTGGGTCTTTGGCGAACTAATGCAAACATGCATGAGGTCAACAGTCTAGTAGGCCCGAATAGGGACACGGTTGCAGCAAAAAACAGAGAGAATACTTAAAATTGTATTTCAATAGCCCGCTTGATCTGTACCTTGGCAGTAACGCATGGTAACATCACAATAGATTTATATATGTTTTATCCTTCATTGTGTTTGTCATAATGTTTTTTCTTGTATTCAATAAATATTGTGATAATGCTGAAAAATCTGAATAACTAAATATATGAATACAAAAATAGTTACTAAAATATTATCAGAAACACATATGAATACTAGTAACCAAAAGCAATGTTCTTTACATAACATATCCTCTAAGCTTTATTATAAAAAGTGCATACATCCGTCAAATTTATATCCCCCAAAACCTAAATACTAATTATCCCTTATAATATACACATCTTCTTATAATTATCTAACATCTCAACAAGTTTCATAACAATCTTCAAATTGTTTTTGATATCATTTATGGATAACACACTTCGGATAGACAGACATACAGACGGACGGACAGACAGATAGGTTTCAACCTATACACAAGAAATCTCTTTTGCGGAGAAAAATACATTTGGGAAACAAGTAAAATGGACAGTTTTGCATTTTTTCCTTTACGGGAAACTGCGTGTACGTGTATGTATGTATGTATGTGTTTTTTTTTTGTTTGTTTTGTAATTGATAATCGCAATGTTTGTTGAAAACCCATAGATTGTTTTTTACATGTATCAAAGCATGGACGTTGTTTGTATATTCCTTGATTTTCTTTCCTATTGTATAATGTATATATTAGCGGATTCCCGGGTGGTGCATTCGGTCATGTATGCAAGATGTCTTCAAGATAATGTTTTGAAGTCAATTAAGTATCAAACGGTAGTAAATGGGGAATCAAAGCTAAATAGAATTCATCTTGTCAATTTTCAATCTAATCTGTCACGTAGTCACCGTTCGAATGTAATGGTTAACCTTTCTGTAAGTTGACACGTTTCTTTTTTCTTTCTTTAAATCATAGTATGCATCTCTGGAATTTCGATAAAAAGCATACCATAAAAAATAAAAATCATCAAAAATCGTACACTGTATTTCTTTCTAAGAATACACAATCAAGTTTAGGATTTAACAAAGTATAATGACTGTCTAGACTTAAAAGACTCTCTGTCTGAATGAATAACAAAAAATGATATACTAATTCAAATACATAGTATTGTTTCTGAGCATTGTGTGGATCTGGGTCTGAAATGTTAATAAAATCACTCAGATACATAGAAGACTAACTGGTGCGCGAACTATCTGCTTGCTGGTCTAGGTGAAGGTGATGCAGTCATAGATCTGTTGGCGATACCATTCCATCCCGATACTGGCACACTTGGACCGGCGGAAGAAGATCGAATAGGCTGAAGTTGACACATGTTTTGTCGCGGTTGAGGAAACTGTTGTGAATCCCAGTTGACATCTTGTGACTACAACACAGAAACGTTTGACAAAGGCTGAGCATACCATTGAGATTTGTTGTGGTTGCCATGATGCGGAGTAGCTGCTAGATGGCGCTTGCAGAGGTTGCATCTGTTGCCTTAGTTGCGGTTGTATCACTGGAGTCGGGACGCTTTGTACTCTCTTTATCTGGTCATTCTCTGCGATGTACATGTAGAGACTGTTACTGATGTCTTGCTGACATCGCCACCATACGATGTGATCTAGCTCAGTAATTACCGTGCGTATCCAGTCAACAAATGCGTCTCGTTCCCTGTCGGAGCTGACTGGTCGCAATCTCTCTAACACTTGCTGCTGGAGGGCGCAATCATCTTATTGCTGCTGTCTTCATAAGAACATCCTCAGTTTCTGATGTGTCACGCGTATGTTTGTGAGCTTTTGCTTTCAGTCCTGTCGTTTCGAAATGCTTGGCATGTCACCTGGGGTTTCATCGATTTCATCAGCAGATGTGGCCACAGTTTTCAGCTGCTAGTAATTTCGTCTTCATCTTGAAAGGAAAAAGCAAAATCGATTAAAAGATTATCGAATTATTAGTTTAAGCTTTAACAATAACAGAGTCCCATCTTATTGCTCTATTCCTTGGCATTTTTGTTGTCATATGGATTTGTAGACCGCATATAAATTCAAATTAAAAAAAAAAAAAACACAAAAAAAACTAGAAATATGACACTGCCATGAAAGTCCACTAGCCTGAGTCTGATTACTCCAAAACGAAAATCAAATTGCTCCCAAGGGAGCTTCCTCTAGTGGTACATTATTTTATCTAAAAGATATGAATTAAATCTGTCAACTTGAAGGCAAACTTGAGTTATCGTACAACGACGAAAGTACTGACGGACAGACGGACGAACGGACACGGTGATTAATATTGGCCCCTTCTCCCCAGGACCTTAAATATGTATTATCATATTTTATGCTAAAGCATTTCGGCTTTATTAATCAAAATCGATGGTTTTGAGATGTTGGGCAGCAGACTCGGTTCGATATTTGATTTTAAATAGATATTTTTAAAAAAGAATTCAATGGGTAAGGAATAAGTTATACAACACTTCAATGCATTCTTCTTTCTGTTTTTTTTTTCCTTCGAGTTACACTTCAACAATAAATTGAAATCAATAAAGTCTTTACAATATCACTACTATACTTACACTTACTAATGTCTTCCAACGGCTCAACCTGCTTGACACATCTGTGTCATCCCCACTATCGTTCACTAAAACATCGTCATTAGATCTTGATGGACCAGCAATAGGTTGTGATTCAGGTTGGATTGGTCGGTCCGACATCTCTACTGATCAGGATTCGTGTCAGAGGCCCCTCTGCCTCTACCTCTACCCCAATCATCAGCGTAGTAAGATCGCAGTATGAACGTGGTATGATCGTAGTATGATCGTGGTAAGAGCGTGCTATAATCGCAGTAGAAGCGTGGTAAGATCGTGTTTCAATCGGATTAATCGTGGTATAGTCGTAGTAAGAACTTGATGAGCGTAGTGAGATCGTAATAATCGTAGTCAGGTCGCAAAATAAGCGTGGTGAGAACGTGATATAATCGTAGTGGGATCGTTGTAGAAGCGTAATAAGGACGTAGTAGCATCGTAAAAACAACGAAAATTTACATTTTCATGCCGCTCATACCGCGACCGCATCACGATCTGAATTTATTTTAGATCGCGGTAAGCGAGATACGATCGTAGTATAGTGTGACGGGGGCTTAACAGATCATGGGATCTTTTAGTATCCATATCTGATTGACTCCGCTCCTTGTGTTTACAGTTTAATAGTCACTCTGAAGTCATGCTTTGTTTTTTGTTCGTTTACTGCCCTGAGAATAATTATACCCTTTATGTTTTTGGTAAAATGTACAAAGGTTTTCAAAATCGATTATTTTATGTTGGGTTATTATTTGATTGCTGATGAAATTGGTGTTAATAGTTTGGCAGCCCAAAAACATAACGTTGTTTGTAAGGACTCTTATGTAAACTTCGTACTAAGGTAGATTCACTGTATACCAATATCTTGGATTGTACAATTGCAGTACACGATTGGTCTAGTTCTTTGCATAAATCTTCAAATTTTGAGACAGATTTGCAATTTATGTGTAAGACTGCTCATTTGTATAAAGATAAATAGGTGATTCATTGCATTATCCAAAATGTTTAAACAAAACCAAATATTTATGTTTTTAGAATCAGTTTTTCAACTTGGCCTTTTAAGGGGAGATAACTCTTATAGTAAAAAATTTATACTGGAATGATAGTGAAACAAGTTCGGTGACACCATTTTTTCTTTTTATTTTCTCAAAGCATATTATAAAACCTATCTTCTTATATTTTATTTCAAAATTCTATCTCATAGATTTCTTTTTATTCACAAAAATGAGGTTTTTCATGAACAATCTATACAAATTTTGTCCATTTTGCACGACTTGTTGCTTGAAAAATAGCACGGTGACCCATACTTATTATTATATTTTTGAAACAAGCATTGAAAAATCTTCATTTTGGCAAAGTATAAAAAATTCTATCTGAGGAAATATATACCGATGATCCACCTTAAGCACACTGCAGAAAGATCAATATCTTCATTTTTGGTTGTAATTCCAAAGGAATATAAAACATACCTATAATTGTTCATGGTTTCCTCTTTAGTAACTGTCGTGCAAGTATATGTTGAGTTTCGAAGTAAATTATGAATACCTAAAATGTGATCATTTATTTTGAGGTGTAAAGTGTTAATTTTGATTTACCTTATAATTTTACTGAATCAAATTAACTTATTCAGAAATCGCGATGCTGTTGTCAGGTCATTAAAGATGGCATATTTTGGTATTAATATTGTTTCGCTCATAGGGTCTTTGCATTGGAAATAAACACATTTATTCTAAAACCAGTTGTTGGCATGATACGGGTTATGTTCCTCTCATATATTTTATAATGGTATGATACTAAACCCCTAACGGGAGGGATTGTGCTTGATTTTCATATGATGAAAACTGAGTTTTACTGTGCGTATTGCTGTGTGTTTGTTTTTTCTACATTGGCTAGAGGTATAGGGGTATGGTTGAGATCTAACTAAACATGTTTATCCCCTCAACATTTTTGCGCCTGTCCCAATAGAGGAACCTCTGGCATTTGTTAGTCTTGTATGTTTTTTTATTTTAGTTCATTTATATGCTTTGGAGTTTAGTTTGACGTCCATTTTCACTAAACTTGTACACATTTTTGTTTAGATGCCAGCTGAAGCCCGCCTCCAGGTGCGGGATTTTCTCGCTGTTTTGCAGACCCATTGGTGCTCTTTGGTCGGGATGTTGTCACTTTGACACATTCCCCATTTCCATTCTCAATTTTAAATTGAGCTTTTCTTAAATTTATTTTTAAAGAATTATTTTACAACCTAAAGTTCCAACTTTTAGGTTTACCGTTTTGGTTAAGTGACATGTTTTGGTCGGGTTGTTGTCTCTCTTACACATTCCCCATTTCCATTCTCAATTTTATTATTACTTTATCAAAACTATTACGATCTTTTGTTCATTTAAAGTTTCCTCATTTCTCATTGCTGTAGAACAGAACTCTTACTCTATTTTTTTTTATAAAACTGAAATCCACAAATTTACGAACCCACGAACATGTAACTGTTCTTCAGAACACTAAAATTGATACTGCAATGCAGTGAATTTCCTTAAGTATATCCTTAAGATAGATAATTCTTTGTTGGGTGAGATCTTTTGAAAACTTTGTTAAATGTCTTCGAAACTTTATTAGAATCACGGCGATATAAGATAGGCACTAGGCTAATGGTGAGGACACAGTTTTGTATTCATAGCCAAAAATCTCATCGAATCATTAAGATTGTCATATCCAAGTCTCTATTCAAGCGCTTTACGATTTACATTAATGATATTGGATAGACACTATTCTAATGTTAAAGACACATTTTGTTAAGTTGCAGACTCATTGACGGATATTCATATGTATACATATAGCAAAACGTAAGGTCTAAAAATGTCATCAAATATATATGATTGTCGTATTCAAGTCTCTGTTCAAGCGTTTTACGATTTACATTAATGATATTGGATAGACACTATTCTAGTGTTAAAGACACATTTTTGTTAAGTTGTAGACTCATTCACGGATAGTCATATATATATTTGCGAAAGCAAATTTACAGATCTAACATTATTGGGCTGATGTTTAGACGAGTTGTGTATACAAAATGTACACAGCCATGTATCACCATCACAGTTGGTGATCCGATGGATAAATCTGTTGTAGAGTTGTCATTGGTTCAGACGTACTTATAAATATAATTATTTCTGTGACTGTATCTTGCATAAATTTGTAGAATACTTTACAATAGATATTTCAGCTGATCTGTAACAATTCCATCTTCATGCCTTATATATCATGTACTGTATTACGACGCTAGATTAAAACTGACGAGGAAAGGTAACACCCGGCCACCGAAAGCTTTATTATTGTGAAGCCTAGGTGGTCGTGTGGTCTAGCGCGTCGGATACAGTGCAGGCGATTTGGTGTCACGATATCTCAGTAGCATGAGTTCGAATCCCGGCGAGGGAAGAACAAAAAAATTGCGAAAGCAAATTTACAGATCTAACATTGTTGGGCTGATGTTTAGATGAGTTGTGTATACAGAATGTACACAGCCATGTATCACCATCACTGTTGGTGATCCGATGGATAAATCTGTTGTAGAGTTGTCACTGGTTCAGACGTACTTATAAATATAATTATTTCTGTGACTGTAAATTGCATAAATTTGTAGGATCCTTTACAATAGATATTTCAGCTGATCTGTAACAATTCCATCTTCATGCCTTATATATCATGTACTGTATTACGACGCTAGATTAAAACTGACGAGGAAAGGTAACACCCGGCCACCGAAAGCTTTATTATTGTGAAGCCTAGGTGGTCGTGTGGTCTAGCGCGTCGGATACAGTGCAGGCGATTTGGTGTCACGATATCTCAGTAGCATGAGTTCGAATCCCGGCGAGGGAAGAACAAACTGTATTATTGAGCTATTTTTATACATATTATCAGTATTGTTAAAATAATTGACACCGAAGAAGGCTATTTGTTAAGCCGAAATATTTGTCAACACGATTTATTAACAACATCTTCGTATAATATAATCTTATATTAGTATCGTTGTGCAAATCTCTAGACTTATATAATTTTTTTCCTTATCTGCACAGTATCGTCTATTCAAGACGATCCGGTACATAGTAAATTTGCTGGTTGGTCCTTTTTATAGACTTCTATATATATATATATATATATATATTTATATATATATATATATATATATATATATATATTTATATATATATGTATTTGGCAATCGCCAATGGCAGTCAGCAGGATTTAAGAACATTTGTTGTTCGACCTGTTAGTCAAATGCGTTTTGTTAAAATATACTTTTTCACTTTTTTGGTCTTTTGGAAAATGTTGTATGTGCTGCATTTAGACCCCTCTAACAAGAAATTTGTTTTGCATGCACACGTATAAAAATTGCATTTTTTATCCAACGCAATCATAGGTTTGAACGTTGTTTTCAATTTAGACTTGTTTATATTTTTTCGTTTGGGCTTGTATTATATTTGCCATCGGGTTTATATGATCCGTTCATCCTATTTTGACTTCTCAAAATTCAAGAGTCTATCTTAAATTGAGGTAAATTATGTGGCCTTTCAATAACCGTTTCGATTCCTTACATCACTGAAGAGACATTAATTGTCGAAATCCGGATATGGTGTACAAAAAACTTTGCACCTTTGTTTGCGGTATACCATTTTCGCCGCAAGTTTATTGTTTTCTGTTTGGTATTAAATTTATAGTTAAGATACATTTATTACACCTTGTGATCCGTTTATTTGGCAATCGCCAATGGCAGTCAGCAGGATTTAAGAACATTTGTTGTTCGACCTGTTAGTCAAATGCGTTTTGTTAAAATATACTTTTTCACTTTTTTGGTCTTTTGGAAAATGTTGTATGTGCTGTATTTAGACCCTTCTAACAAGAAATTTGTTTTGCATGCACACGTATAAAAATTGCGGTTTTTATCCAACGCAATCATAGGTTTGAACGTTGTTTTCAATTTAGACTTGTTTATATATGACTTGTTTATATATATATATATATGCAATGTATATATAAGCAAAACGTAAGGTCCAAAAATGTCATCAAATATATATGATTGTCATATTCAAGTCTCTGTTCAAGCGATTTACGATTTACATTAATGATATTGAATAGATAAATGCAACAGTTGTATACCGCTGTTCAATAGTCATAAATCGATTTAACTGAAACAAATCCGGGTCACAAACCAAAACTTAGGGAAACACATCAACTTTAAGAGGAAACAAAACGGAACAACAGAAAACACTGAACTGCTACAAAAACAAACGCCAACATATATAAAAACGGACTATGTGATATGTGATTACAATTGCCATATTCCTGACTTGGTAGAGGACATTTGAAGAAAAAATGGTGGGTTGAACCTGGTTTTATAAACAACGGTTATACAAGTGGGATGTTTACAAAAATGCCTGTACCAAGTCAAGACTATGACATTTTTTTTACATTCGTTCTCTTTATAGATAATATTCATGGTTTAACGTTTGATTTTTGTCAGGCTTTATTGACTTCCTCTGTTTTTGATTTGCATTGTAGTTCGGTAATTTTGTTAATACTTTTTTCTGCTGAATCTGACACAATTTGTATTTTTGGATATGAAAATTGTTTTTTAAGTAAGCTCAACACCAACCTTGACAGAAGATATTTATTTATAAATACAGATACTGGAATTGACAATCATAATGATTTCATGATATTTTTGGCCCTTGAGGTTTGCTTATATACTCTAAAGTACGATGGGGACGCTAAAACGCGATGGTTTGATATGCTAAAGTGCGATGGTCTGTGCTATTTAATGGAACACGCTAAAGTCCGATGCCGTGATACGCTGAAGTGCGTATTTCCGCAAAAGTGCGTTTGTTCGCGAAAGTATGGACGTTTGCAACGTTAAACAGTATTGCGAAGCTACTAGCCGTTTGTACAATCAAAAATGGACATGCCGGTAAACGGGAATGTATGTGGAGATGAAGGTTTTTTACAAGACAAGAAAAAAAAAAAAAAAAACAAATGATCCCTGTCCGGAACATTTTTGGTCGGTGATAAAAGAGTTTATATGCGGACAAACGTGTTTCTGTCAGGATACTGAAAAAAATTACTTCTCATAAACATAGAAACTGAAGATAGTAAGGGGAAGGTGTATACCGTAAAAGAGAGCGAAAACGACAAAATACACCAAGTGTCAAAGTATTTAATTCGTCCAATTTAATTTAGAAACTCCTTCTATGCTGTTAATCCCATGTCATTTACTTGCGCGAAATAAAAGCTACATTTTAACTTTCTAATTGAATTATTAAAAAAAAAAATTTACAATATGGTTTCGTCATGTCTGTAAAAGAGATGGATACTCGTCAAGAAGACAGTAACATAACGACCAGAGGTGTAGTATCATAATATGATTGCCAATGAGGCAAGTCTCTATCCAAAGCTTAATAACATTTTAAATGTAATTAACTATAGGTAACCGTATGGCTAACCCCGCAGATAGTATTCTATAACAACCAAACGGCATCAAAACGACCAGTGTAAAACAATTCAAACTAGAACTCATCGCACTTTAGCGTGTCATATACCAAAACAGTGAAAAAGTATATTTTTAACAACACGCATTTGACTAGCAGGTCGAACAACGGATGTTCTTAAACCCTGCTGACTGCCATTGGCGATTGCCAAATTAACGGATCACCAGATATAACAATATATATATATAGTCAAATGCGTTTTGTTAAAATATACTTTTTCACTTATTTAGTCTTTTGGAAAATAATGTTTGTGCTGTATTTAGACCCCTCTACCAAAAAATTTGTTTTGCATGCACACGTATAAAAATTGCGATTTTTATCCAACGCAATCATAGGTTTGAACGTTGTTTTCAATTTAGACTTGTATATATATTTATATATATATAAGTCTAAATTGAAAACAACACTCAAACCTATGATTGCGTTGGATAAAAATCGCAATTTTATAAGTATATTTTCGATTTTTATCCAACGCAATCATAGGTTTGAACGTTGTTTTCAATTTAAACTTGTATATATATTTATATATATATAAGTCTAAATTGAAAACATTGTTCAAACCTATGATTGCGTTGGATAAAAATCGCAATTTTATAAGTATATTTGCGATTTTTATCCAACGCAATCATAGGTTTGAACGTTGTTTTCAATTTAGACTTGTATATATATTTATATATATATAAGTCTAATTTGAAAACAACACTCAAACATATGATTGCGTTGGATAAAAATCGCAATTTTATAAGTATATTTGCGATTTTTATACAACGCAATCATAGGTTTGAACGTTGTTTTCAATTTAGACTTGTATATATATTTATATATATATAAGTCTAAATTGAAAACAACGTTCAAACCTATGATTGCGTTGGATAAAAACCGCAATTTTATAAGTGTGCATGCAAAACAAATGTCTTGGTAGAGGGGTCCAAATACAGCACAAACAACATTTTCCAAAAGACCAAAAAAGTGAAAAAGTATATATTTACAAAATGCATTTGACTAACAGGTCGAACAACGGATGTTCTTAAACCCTGCTGACTGCCATTGGCAATTGCCAAATAAACGGATCACAAGATGTAACACAATGGATATTTATTATTAATTTAATATCAAACGTAAAACAATAAACTTGCGGAAAAGATGGTATACCGCAAACATGAGGTGCAGAAATTTGTACACCATATCCAGATTTCGACAATTAATGTCTCTTCAGTGATGTTAGGAATCGAAACGGTATTTGGAAGGCCAAATACTTTACCTCAATTTAGGATAGACTCTTGAATTGTGAACAGTCAAAATAAGATGAACGGATCATATAAAACCGAAGGCAAACATAATACAAGCCCAAACGAAAAAATATAAATAAGTCTATTTGAAAATAACGTTGAAACCTATGATTGCGTTGGATAAAAACCGCAATTTGTATACGTGTGCATGCAAAACAAATGTCTTGGTAGAGGGGTCTAAATACAGCACAAACAACATTTTCCAAAAGACCAAAAAATATATTTAAACAAATATTTGACTAACAGGTCGTAGAACGGATGTTCTTAAACCCTGCTGACTGCCATTGGCGATTGTCAAATAAACGGATCACAAGATGTAACACAATGGATCTTTATTATTAATTTAATACCAAACAGAAAACAATAAACTTGCGGAAAAGATGGTATACCGCAAACATGAGGTGCAAAATTTGTACACCATATCCGGATTTCGACAATTAATGTCTCTTCAGTGATGTAAGGAATCGAAACGGTACTTGGAAGGCCATATAGTTTACCTCAATTTAGGATAGACTCTTAAATTTGGAAGAGTCGAAATAGGATGAACGGATCATATAAACCCGAAGGCAAGTATAATACAAGCCCAAACGAAAAAATATGAATAAGTCTAAATTGAAAACAACGTTCAAACCTATGATTGCGTTGGATAAAAACCGCAATTTTTATACGTGTGCATGCAAAACAAATGTCTTGTTAGAGGGGTCAAAATACAGCACAGACAACATTTTCCAAAAGATCAAAAAAGTGAAAACGGATGTTCTTAACCCCTAATGACTGCCTTTGGCGATTGTCAAATATAGGGATCACAAAATGAACACAATGGATCTTTGTTTTCATTTTATTATTTTTATAAAGAGCATAAAAAGTCAGCAAGGAAATGATACAAGAATGGGAATCATAAATCGTTAACATTTTTAAATTGAACATCGAATATAATTATTGACAACTATCTAGTTGGTAAAAAATCAGATGATGAAAACAATTTCTTTTTAAAATGAAAACTTAATAATAAATGAAGAAAGTGTCGTTGAAACAATTCTTTGGCATAACCGTACGGCTTTCAACAATGAGAAAAAACCCATACCGTATATTGGCTATAAAATGCCTCAAAATGAAAAATGTCGAACAATTTAAATGAGAAAACGAACGACCTAATTTATAACAAAATAATTACCTAGGAACAAATATGACAGACATGAACCAACGACAACCACTGATCTACATGCTTCTGACTCAGGACAGGCACATACAGAATGATGCGGGGTTACATGTTTGTAAGCACCTACTCCCCTCCCTAAACGTGTGACAGTGGTCTTAAAGCAGAACATAAGAACAAACTGTAAACATCAGTTGCAATTGGCTTAACTCAAAAGATCGATGGGAAGTACAAAAACCACTGACATAAAAACAATAGAGACGAAGCACCGAAATAAGATTACTCGCAGTTACTGTAAGTTAGTTCAAAGCCAATTACAACTAACAAATAACTCATGTTCTTCAAGACTTAAGTATGTTACATGTATACATTTTCATGCTCAGCTGCGATTGAAAATTCAACATTTTTTTAAAAATGACATTATATGAAGAAATGGTTTTGGCACACATCAAAAAAAATATTATCTGTTGTGAATATTTTCCTCGACTCAAGCATTTTGTTGGTAGCAATAAACAAATTGATTGCTAAATGATATTTTGGGGAGGGGTGGAAATATGTGATTTTTAATTTACTTTGTGAAATTCCTTAAATTTGAAGTTAGATTTATATGGGTCTGGTTTGGAAGTGTAGTATTACTATATTAATTATTTCAAAATAAGACATTTTTTTAAAAAAATGTATGGTTTTAAAAGGTAAATAACATTACACGTGACTAAATCACACTACAGGTGCCTATTAGGGAGTAATAAAAATTTTATTTGAAGACTCCTCAAAAAAATCAAAGTATTTCCTGTTATTCAACTGTGAGACAAAAAAAAAATCATCTAAATGCAGAGGTAGTGTGATGTATGGTTTCCAACCAAAAAAAAATTATAGGCATATTAATTCATACCTATCAAAAGTCCTTCCGTAAGAACAAAAAATTAAGTAAAATAAAAACGTACCCTTTGCGAACGCCTAATTTGATTTTAACTATCGTTTTTTTTTCTGCTTCCGCTCACCTACATTGTATAACGTTACCGTAACAGAGAAAAAACGGACAATTTGATCATTAATAATTAGAAATTTCTTTTAAGTCATGATTAAAATTAGTTTTATTTAAAAAGAAAGCGCTTTATTAAATTTATTCATCAGACGAACCCATATGTATGGTTACAAGCCGATCGGTATTGTCTGAAAAATCGGCGTTGTTGGACTCTTCGCATAAAGAATTAATGTCTTTTCTTGATATTTTTCACACACAATGGCTCAAATTGATGAGGTCAATTGTTTTTAGTTTGTCACTAATCGGGAAAAGTGCTGTTAATACCGTCCGTTGTGTAATTTTGCAGAAAAGTGATCGACATCGTCCAGTTTGGGACGTTTTCTCAGCTGTGAATCCGTGACGTAAGCATGATCACGTGATCGTTATCAAATTAAAAATCATTGATTATGACAAGCGCTAGATTCTTTGACCTAAAAGAATGCCGATTGATCAGGTTTTGACCAGCAAAATTGTACGAAACATGTTTTAAGACTGATATTTATTGATTTATTAAAGAAAAAAAAATCGTGTTACGTCTCCTTTAAGAAAAAATGTGTCTTCAACATTAAAATAGTTTCTATCTAATATCACTAATGCAAATCATAAAGTGCTTGAACAGAGACTTGAATATAACAATTATAATGATTTGATGATATTGTTTGGCCCGAAGCTTTGCTTATTAATATATAAATACAAAAATATATAATATTTATACAAACATTCGTCAATGGGTCTTCAACCCAACAAAAACTATGTCTTCAACATTACCCTAGTGTCTTTATAAAATACTGATGTAAATCGCAGTGGTTCTTTTAAAGTCCTACATTAACAAAGTTTTCAAACGATCTACCCCAATAAAGAATTCCCTATATAAAGGATAACTTAAGGAAAATCACTGATTTGCGTTGGTTACATGTTGAATGGTTAATTGTTTTTTTTTATTATTTGTTCTTAGATCTAAACCACATCATTATACTCTTGATCAATGGAATAAAAAACATACCCTGGGTAGACACTGGTCTCATTTGAAGATGGAAAAGCCGAATGATGCACGCATTTAAACTCTTCAATTATTCCATGTAGAGCAAAGTGAAATTTTAATAGAATATTTCATACCTTTTCCCATACCGCAAAAGTAATTTATTCTTTGGTATCTATTTTAGTGTTTTGAAGAAAATTTACAGATTCGTGGGTTCGTAAATTCGTGGATTTTAGTTTTATTAATTAAATTCGAGTGAAAATACTGTACTACAGCTATGGGAAAGGAAGAATCTTGAAATGAACAAAATATGTTTCATTAGGACCGCGTGTTTCTTCATGACTTTTTGGTTTGCTGATCATTGCAAATAAAATATTCATTTTCTCTCAGATATTAATTTCGTCTGAATATTTATTCTTTCAGTTACTGGTGGGAATGAGCTGTTTAATTTATGCTTACATTTTAATTTCTGTAGTCACCTTACAAAACCTTTTAAATCTATTAATTTTTAGAAAAACATCATACTGATATTGGGCCGTTTATAAGTTTTCAAATGCCGTCAATGAAAAATTGAATGATTGATGGTTTAAAGGTCGTCAAAGTTTTGATAAGGTAATAAACACAACTTAACAAACACGGTACACTAAACAGTTGGAACTTTACGTTGTAAAATAACATCAATTTAATATATGTATTTTATTCAGTAGAAATCTGACGAAAAAAAAAAAAACACTTTACACATCAAAATAAATAATTGCATATTAGATATTTATAATTTACTTGGAAACTCACCATATACTCCCAGGACAGTTGCAGAAAAGGAAACCCTGACAATCATAGGTATGTTTTATATTCCTTTGGAAGTTCAACCAAAAATGAAGAAATTGATCTTCCTACTCTGTAATAGATACAAAATTTACAAAAGGGAACTTACAAACATTTTATATTTTGGGTCTACAAGTGCTCCACGAAACCTCATTCTAAGCTATTAACATCAATTTTATCAGCAATCAAATAATAATAATCCAACATAGAATACTCAATTTTGCAATCCTTTGTACATTTTACCAAAAAAAAAGAAAGAAAGAGTAGAATTCTTCTCAGAGCAATAAACTAACAAAAAATGAAAACACGACTACAGAATGACTGTAAGAATGTATACTCTTACTAGTATGGCGTCCATTATCACTGAACTAGTATACATATTTGTTTGGGGGCCAGCTGAAGGACGCCTCCGGGTGCGGGGGTTTCTCGCTGCATTGAAGACCCATTGGTGGCCTTCGGCTGTTGTCTGCTCTATGGTCGGGTTGTTGTCTCTTTGACACATTCCCCATTTCCATTCTCAATTTTATCGATTTGCGCTGTCAATCGGATATGGATAGTTAAAAATCCAAAGATCTGTTAGAGTACATACGTTTTTTGTCTCTTTCCTCTTGCATCAATTATATAAAACATTTGACTACTCTTCACCTAAAGATAGATCGACAGAATTAATTCAATTTTGTTTAATACAAAGAATGGATAACGTAGATACAAATATCTTGAGCTATTGAGTCATAAATCATACTTTGTTAAAACCACTCTGATTTAAAAAAAAAAAAAAGTACACTGAAACTGACATTATCTAGATATTTGATTTTTTTATTGCCAACCTATTTGTTACGTTTCGAGGATGTGTTTTTCAACAAATAATCGGTGTTCCTATGGTAATAACTGTGTTGCTTTTCTTGCCAACTTATTCTTTTCTTCAGGCAGACAGACTTGATACAGAAGGATCTCGAGAATAATTAAAATAAGCTAGCATTATAATTTAACTACACGTTCTGTTACAAAGATGGTGTCCTCTCAACAAATAACACACAGTTTGGTGATTATGTTAAACGCATCTTTCATATCGTCATAAAAATTTAGACATCGTAAGTATCTCTCTTATACAATATGTATGAAGACAAGTTGCACACCCTGTTGACACTTATATTTTGGCATTGAACAAGGTCATACTTTTCTCATATAGTCACTGCCTACGACGTCTTTACATTTAATCCGTTGAAGGTTTACTGATTTATGTTTTATTATTGGAAAACATAAACATTTATATTGATACTTTATTTAATTTGTTTTTGTGCTTAGGACAGATCTGATCAGCGATTTGGATAAACTAACTTTTACAGATTGTTCGTATGTTGTGTTTTCAAAGGCACTCACACACATATTATGTTTAACCCCACCAAATTCAAAGTTCAAAAACAGAGTTAATAATCCAGTTGTTGTCCTTGTTCCTTGGTCTTCTGTCATAGTTGTATTCCATTTATTGTTGCAGAATCAATCAGACTGTTAGTTTGTAAATTTATTTTTAGTTCATATTTTGTCAGTCTTGTGCCTTTAGTAGCTTTCTATACGGAATGAATTTAGCTTATTATGAAGACTGTACTGTGACATGTAATCGTTCACATCGTTTTCCTTTAGTTATTAAGAGACAATGGTCTAATTTGCAATCATGTCATGTCTTCTTATTTTTTTATTCAATATGTTCTTCTTTGTTAATGATGTTCGCTACTTTTGTTTTTGACTTTTTCTCAGGTATTCGGAATCCTCTATTATTTTATGTTATCGATAAAGTGGCAATAACAGTTTTGTCCGCTAACTCCTACTTTTCTTTTCATTATTTATTTACATATAGTTTAAAAGGCAATTTGTGATAATTTTATAAAATCCATTTTTTTTTAGTTTTTGAGGAAAAAAAAGTCCTAATGGTAAAAGAATAAAAAATCTAGAGTGAATAATTTCCCATCAAATTTTCAGTTGAATATGTTCAAGAATAAGGTCACGGACCTGTAATTTTTATATACTTTTTAAGTTCCGTTATTTATAAAGTCTCAATGTATCACATGCTTTTGAAATGCTTGCTATTTTGAATCAGAGGAGCGAACTTCCTTAAGTATCGTCTTTCAAAATGTACACAGTCACAATCTCAGTGCTCATATAAAAAACTGCGTTGATACAGGGATATGTCTATCCAGTCGGCATAATATTCAGAAAAAGACAATCTGATGGACAGCAACATTGTTAATTAATTCAAAATCCTGGACTTAACAGTGGGCAGGACCTCTAAATGGTTGACAAACTGAGATGTTCAGACAGCTATGTAACTTGATAGAAAACATTGGTGTCTATTGTAAGTAGTTCCTATCAAACTAATTTAAGCAGAAAACTTTACATTGAAAAGTGTTAATTAATTAAAAATCACTGGACCATGACCTAGGGGCAGGGCCTTGAAATAGACATCAAACTGTTACGTTCTGGTAGTATTGCAACTATATAGAAAATATCATTGATCTATCACAAGTAGTTCCTATCAAACTGATTTAAGCAAAAAACTTAACATTGAAAAATGCTTATTAATTCAAAGTCTCTGCACCATGACTTAGGGTGCAGGGCCTCAAAATAGTCGTCAAACTGATAAGTACTGATAGCAATGCATTTTCGTACAAAAAAGTAAAATAACAAAAATACCGAACTCAAAGGAAAATTCAAATCGGAAAGTCCCTTATCAAATGGCAAAATTAAAAGCTCAAACATATCAAACGAATGGAAAACAACTGTCATATTCCTGACTTGGTACAGGCATTTCCTCATGTAGAAAATGGTGGATTAAACCTGGTTTTATATATAGCTAGCTTAACCTCTCACTTGTATGACAGTCGCATAAAATTCCATTATATTGACAACAATGTGTGAACAAAACAAACAGACATAATAGGTAAAAATGTCAAAATAGGGGTACAGCAGTCAACGTTGTGTTATAATCTTAATATTATAAAAACAAATAAATATGTCAACAGAGAAAAAAAGCAAAATGGCATGAAGACAAAGCACATAAGCAAAAATGAAAGACAAGAATACATAAAAAACCTTAGCACAAAAACAGAATGGTGGGATGCATAAGTACCGAGCCACGCAAAAATATCATTGATCTATCACCAGTAGTTCCTATCAATCTAACTCCAGCAGAAAACTTAACTTAACATTGAAAATTGTTAGTTAATTCAAAGTCAATGAACCAAAGCCTAGAAGGCGGGGCCTCAAAATAGTCGCCAAACTGATATGTACTGATAAATGCAACTTCATACAACATATCATTGATCTATCACAAGTAGTTCCAATCAATCTAACTTAAGCAGAAAACTTAACATTAAAAATTGCTGATTATTTCAAAGTCAATGGACTATGGCCTAAGGGTCAGGGCCTCAAAATAGTCGTCAAACTAATATGTACTAATAGCAATGCAACTTCCTACAAAGTATCATTGATCTATCACAAGTAGTTCCTATCAAACTTACTTAAGCAGAGACCCTATCCGTTGTTGACGCCGTCACCGTCGCCGTCGACGGAAAAGCAATCCCTATGTCTCGCTTTCCACGACTTTCGTTGCAGGCGAGACGAAAACTGTAGAAATTAACATTATCAAGACCAATACCAGATTAAAAAAATCCATTTACCTTCCTTTCATAAAAAAATAGCAATATCTTATAAGCAAATACATTAAAAATATATATTGAATTTGGACTTTCCTGTGAAAAACAAGGCAAATATGTTGTGTTTTGGAGGATTCTTTGGATTTATCTGCAATAGGAATGTTGGGAACCAAATGTTTAGACTTTGAGAATCTAGGATGTAAAAATGCCACGTGGAGAGCTTTGAATATTGGAAAGAATAGCCACACAATCCTATTGTGAATGAATGTGAGGAATGCGTTCATGAAAAACAAAAGCAAAAAAAAAAAAAAAAAAAAAATAGGTCAACTTTATTGATTTGCATGAGTTACTTGGAGCCATATTCTCGTATCGTGGTGTTGACTTTTTCTGCATTGTTGCTCTCTGCCTTGAATTGTAAGAGACATGGATTTCCTGGTCCACTCAGTCTTTGAACTAAGTAACAAAGTTCAACAAAAGCATCCATCAAATACTGTATTTGTATGTCTCCGTTTGCATATACAGATGTGTGATAGTGACAGTAAAACCATTTTGTACCAAAGTTAGGCAATTCAATATAAATCATTGAGAAATAGTTTTTGTATTCACAGCAATGTGATATAAAAACAATATAAACTGTACTGTGGTGACAGAGTATTATTAAAAAGAGAAGAATTTTATTGAAATCAAAATAATTCGTCATCGGATTCGCTTTGTGTTGTTCAATTACTAGTATTTACTAAGTTAGGAATATTTACCAGTTTTCAGCGTTTCGCTGTCAAGACATAACTCATATTTGTCTTTTTTTGACGTTTTTTATCACATATCGAAGATAATTTGTGTCTAGGTGTAATACCACCATTGATTTTCCCCTATTAGTCTTTGTTAAATTTGCACTTTTCAAAAAATTGTACAGAATTTATCTTTATTTCAAATTAAGAAATACTTTGCATGAGTTAAGTTTTATTCTGTCCAGTAATATAGACAAATTTCACATAACATTTCATTGCATATAGAAAAATGACCATCACTGGAAGTTAACCAATCAAATTTCATCCCTTTTTTCCTGTGTATAAGCTTTAGTAACCATGTAAACTCAAGTTTTCAAAATATCCTATAGAAACATCAAATAAAAAAATAATGGTGCTTTGAAACACCCGACTCAGAAATATCTTACTGCAATGAACTGTAGGATTCATCTCCTACAACTGTCAAGTTCAAGGGAATATTTTTGATCGACCCTTTTTCGTATGCAACCGGATGTGACGTACTATGATTTTGTGGTATCACACCTAAAAAAGATTTATTTGTAGAGTAAACTGAATGTAATTTGTTCCCTTTGTAATACTGGTTATGTCAAGCATTGCTGTCAAGTTTTGTCATAATCAGTTCAATAGTTTGAGAAAAATCCAGTATATTGTAAGACGACATCTACAGCGATTCGAGCAAAATTTCTTCGAAAAATCCAAATGAAGCCGCATCATGATAGAATATAGTGTGGACCAATAAATTATCAAATATTTATTTCATCTTCCTACAAACAGTTGAATATGATACAAAAGATGATTCTAGGATGATGAATACCACGAATGGACCTCTTTGTCTTCATAATAAGGTCCCTTTTGGTCCATTTATACCTCTCATTTCCTCAAAATTTCAACTTTTTAGGCCAATGACTAAAAGTTTTGGGGTAACTTTCACTCATTTATGAAAGAAATGTAAAAATAAATGAGTAATTGAAGTATTAAAGCTGAATGAACTATCCATATAAAATTTTACTGACTCCATAGAGGTTTCAATAAGTCCTTACGTAAAACTTAAATTTACGCCGCGTTCGAGAGAGGGAAATAAAAAGCTTCCCTTTTAGTGAATAATTTGTTGTTACTGCTTCAAAAATAATTTCACTTACTATTAACTATATATTTATTAAAGTATTACTTAGGAAAAAGTTGAAATAAGGAGAACAAGCCAGAAAAAACTCCCCAAAACACTGAGTATGGCTTGCTCTGTCTACTGATATTCATGGTAGAGTCCTATTTCAAGGCAATTGTTTTTGTATTAAATGTGTTTTTGAGACTCAATCCACTCAAAATATTTCATTTTTGTAATATTTCACTCAAATAGCATGAAATTGTAACAAATGAGAGTACACACAAGGTCAAAGGTGCATTTTCAGCTTCCAATAATAGGTGTAATACCATCATTGATTTCCCCCTATTAGTCTTTGTTAAATTTGCACTTTTCAAAAAATTTTACAGAATTTATCTTTGTTTCAAATATAGAAATATTTTGCATGAGTAAAGTTTTATCCTGTCCAGTACTATAGACAAAATTTCGCATAACATTTCATTGCATATAGGAAAATAACTATCACTGGAAGTTAACCAATCATATTTCACCCCCTTTGTCCGGTGTTCCAGCTTTAGTAACCATGTAACCTCAAGTTTCCAAAATATTCTATAGAAACACCAAATAAAAAAACAATGGTGCTTTAAAACACCCAAGATATATGTTTATGACTCCAAAATATTTTACTACAGTGAAATGTAGGGTACATTTCCTACAACTGTCAAATTCTAGGGAATATGTTTTATCGACACTTTTTCGTATGCAACCTGATGTGACGTACTATGATTTGGTGGTATTACACCTCTACTGAAAAACTGGAATCAGGTGATCCCATATATATTTCATATCATCAAAACGGAAATGTTCATAGCAATGCTGTTAATTTCAGATAATTTTGAACATTTTCTACAAGGAAATGAGCCCTCAAAGTTTGATCTTCATTTATCTCAATGGAAGTGTTGCAAACATTTACTTGAGTAGTATATATAATTCCTTTAATGCCACTCAAACAACTTTACAACCTTTAATAAAGTAGTAATAAATCACATGCATCCGATGTGCCGGTTTATTCAGCTAGTTAATTGTCTATCCAATGAATAGATTTCCTTAGCTGTATTTGACAAAACCTTTTGAAACTTGGGCACTCAATGCTCTTCAACTTGCTACTTTCTTTGTCCTTTTTTAATTTTTTTTTTAACATTTTCGATTTGAGCGTCACTGATGAATATTATTTTTAGACGAAACGCACGTCTGGCGTCCACAATTTAAAGCCTGGTATCTATAATAAGTTTATATAAAACAACTTCACAAGAAAAATGAATAGATGCTGACTTCAAAAGATGAATAATTTAATTTTTTGGTGATTATTATGATCGAATTTATATCATAGTACTTGCCAAAATAAAACATACGACAGATTCCCTCAAGTGTCCTTCATTTTTTGATTTACATATAGAAGTTGACAAGGAAGGTTGGTAATAAATTAAACTTTACGACAAAATAGAAGGTTTCAAATTGCTCTTTGAGAACATACTAATAGCTTTCAAAGTCGATACGATATTCCAGGGCTTTTGTTTCTTGTTATGATGTCGATGCTATTGGTGCTATTGATCCAAACCTTGATATGGTTAAGATATAATCATCCATCTGAAAGATTTACGGATGCCCTCTAATTTGGTTGTTTTTATGGAATATCCTTGTATCGTTTTGCCATCCATTGTGCCATCACCAAATGCGACATACCAATGTTAACGTTTTAGTTAGAATAGTAAAATTATTTTGAATTGTTTTTAAATGACTGTTGTTTGTCTTTCAACGTTTATTTTTGGGGTATGCAGTTTACCTTTCTTTTATTGAACTTATGGTTTTCGACTGCTCACCAGGTATCTCGTCACGCTTTTGAAGAAGATGTTAAGCAAATGTGTACAATACGTCTGCTATTGTATCGGTAGTTGAATGGTTTTGAAGAGTGAGACAACAATGACTGTGATATTTGATAAAAAGGTAGGACAAATAATTTTCAAAAACAATAAGCGAAAAGAAATGAAATAACACGTAGTTCATAGTATTCTTTTCAGTATAGACAAGATTCACGACCATATTATCAACTAGATGTTCAGCATCTAAACAAGAGAGACATTTTTAAGATCTTTTACTACATAAAGGACAATGTACGATAAGCAATTGCTACTGACCCCCCTTTATTTAAAGAAATTAAAATGAATATAATCCAAAAAACATGATACTTTTTTTTAAAGTATATTATCACATCTTACAACAAATTACGGTAACTTCCTTCTTTGAGTGATTTAATATGATTAAATGCCTTTCTCTTTTTCCCGCAAAACCTTAATTTGATTAAAGTCAGGAATTTTTACGTCTGTTAAAGCAATATTGGACCATGAGCGGACGCGAGTATCACTGCGATATTTGTATGTGTTGTTGGTTGGAAGCATATGATTTTCTGTTTGCAATATAATTGTGGTACTCGCGTTTATCTCATGTAAAAAATCAATAATTCTACCACCAAAAAGCTATGTTTTACGGACGAGCCGAGAATATTTGAACCAAAGACTGGAACGAACTTGCATTTCCGAATCTTCTTGACTATTTGATTTGAAATCATTTGCTGTTAAATAAGTTATAACTTCATCGACGGAACGGAAAAACAACCTGTGTGTTCTTCTTGTTATTTTTTAACATTAGGAAGTATAAAAGAAATGTATACTTCATTGAATTGTGCTGGTGAAAATCAGTCTAAACAGACAACCTTTCAACTCTACATTAATAAAAATGATTTAAATAACTCCTTCAAATTGTAACCACTCTTTTGTTTCCGTGTCAATATGGTATATACACCTGTATTTATAGTGTTTTTAAAACCCATAAAAGAAATTTGAACAGGTATAACATACCCTGTCATTTGGATTTAAACTTGATTGTTTAAATTACTTCTTCTTAATTTCTTTTTAGAGATAAAATATATCAAACATAAATAAAGTAGAAATGTTATATGTTTTTATAGAATTTTGCAACACTGAAAAAAGTATCATGCAAAAAATTGTAAATCTTTTGAACAGGAAAACGACAAACATAAGACTACACATAAATCCCAATTTTAAGAACTTGTCCATGTTTAAAGTTCCTGTGAAGAGCACAAAATAAACCACAACCATTATCAACGTAATTATTATATGACTGAGCAATGCATTATTTCTCCTCATTTATTGTTTTGCAAAACTTTTATTTGTACGTAATAGAAGTCTCAGTTACAAAAATATGAATTACATAGATAAAAAAATCTTTTATGATTTATCATTTCTGAAACGTTTCTTCATTTCTTTTGTCTATTTTAATATGATGCATAGTAAAAATAATTAATTAATGATTTAATGATGTAAGGCACCTAGCCCTGATTATCAATAAAAGGATAAAATCTTACTTTTTCACTGTTTTTGTACAAGAAAATGAAGAATGGATATTTAACTTATATTTTTGTATCTTCATAAGAAATAACAATAAAAAGAAAATAATTGCACTTGCAAACAGGTTCAATATAATTTAAATTCTATGTTTTTGCTGTGAACTTATGTGGTTTTAATGCATTGAACATTTTGTGGATAGAATAATATATATTTTTTTCATATTTTCAATTGCTTCATTATTCAAACTATAACTTGACCTTCCCCCACCCGGGTTTAAGAAAAGTCAATATGTAGGCTGACTTGAAAATCCCTCTGGATTCACCAATGTCCTTAATGTTTTGGAGTACTATTTTTGACCGCACAAGCCGAGTTCTTTTTAAAAATTTTATATATATTTTTATAGGATTACATATAAAGTCAGAAGCCAAGTAAACACATCAATGACCTCTAAATCCAACTCAAACATATCTTTGTATTGTTACGCCCCGAAAACGATAGTGAGGGCGGAAGAGGGTTATGTTTTTCTGGTCTGTACATCTTTTCATCCGTCCATCCGTTATATAAATAGTCTGTCCTGTCATAAAAGATTTTTTTATCTATATAATTCATATTTTTGTCATAAAGCGGGAGGTATGGCATGCCATGAAACCAGGTTCAACCCACCGTGTTTTCTTAAAATGTCCTGTACCAAGTCAGGAATATGGCAGTTGTTATCAAATAGTTCGTTTCTATGTGTGTAGGCGTTTGTTTTTGTTGCACTTCGGTGTTTTGTATTTTGTTCCTTTGTTTTCCTCTTATAGTTGATGTGTTTCCCTCGGTTTTGGTTTGTAACCCGGATTTGTTTTCTCTCAATCGATTTATGAATTTTGAACACCGGTATACTACTGTTGCCTTTATTTCTGTATCAGGTTAAACATTTTTGGTTAAGGTAATTAACCATGAAGTTTGGTCGCATAAATTTCCATCCGTCCATCCGTTATATTAATAGTCTGTCCTGTATCAGGTTAAACATTTTTGGTTAAGGTAATTAACCATGAAGTTTGGTCGCATAAATTTCCATCCGTCCATCCGTTATATTAATAGTCTGTCCTGTATCAGGTTATACATTTTTGGTTAAGGTAATTAACCATGAAGTTTGGTCGCATAAATTTCCATCCGTCCATCCGTTATATTAATAGTCTGTCCTGTATCAGGTTATACATTTTTGGTTAAGGTAATTAACCATGAAGTTTGGTCGCATAAATTTCCATCCGTCCATCCGTTATATTAATAGTCTGTCCTGTATCAGGTTATACATTTTTGGTTAAGGTAATTAACCATGAAGTTTGGTCGCATAAATTTCCATCCGTCCATCCGTTATATTAATAGTCTGTCCTGTATCAGGTTATACATTTTTGGTTAAGGTAATTAACCATGAAGTTTGGTCGCATAATTTTGAACATAGAACATGTTTGTTATAATGTGATCTTTTCAAATAATGTACCAAATAACGGCTTTGACCTGATTTCAGGGTTCGCAGAACATAGAAATGCAATAGTGTTAAATAAGTACATTCTTATGTGAAAGTTTTTGTAAAAGTAATTTACCATGTGAAACTTAGTACACATGTTTGTTGCAAGGCAAAATTTTCAAACTTTATTCCAGATAATAAGATTTCGACGGGCATGGTGTCCTAACATTTTCATTCAGTAACAACGACAGTTGTTTCCCACCTTACTTTCATGAAATTGATTTTCATGCCAAAAAGTTCAGTAATGATTAAATATATCATCCAACTCCAATAAACAATCGGTTTCTGAACGTAGTAATGATGAAAACCTTGTGACTGTTGTTTGTGTAGGAAACAGTACCAGAGGAATAACAGAAAAAAGTGTAACAAGAAAACTGAACTCGAAGGTAAATTAAGAAAAGGGATGTCAAATTTCAAGCAATCAAAAGGTAGTCTTTCCACAAGATTATGCACATAACACGCACAACGAGACAAACACTTCTGCCAATAACCATGAAAACAAATATAAATTGGTCACCCGATAAAACAGAAAAGATAAATTTAGGTTATTTTTTAAGGTTGCTGTAAGCAACAAAATATCTTAAATGAATGTACAGTACGCATATAGAGCTTGAATGTACATAATAACACTTATATCGCTTAAAATCATTTGGATGCAGGCAAATAACACATCATAGATAGTTGCATTACTTAGCAAATCATCTGTTGTCGAGCTACTACTAGCGCTTTATTCATTTATATGCATTTGTGGTCAAACATGCATTTCAGCTTGATATGCAAGCACATGATTAAAAAGCCTGCATTACGATGATTGTTAAGCAAAAAAGTCTATCATATGCAGTTTCAAAACATGCTTATTGTATGCAGTTGCTAAACACAATACACGCAATGATATTGGAAAAAAAAGTACCTTATACAAATTCATATATATATATTGAACTTAATTGACCTAAGGGGCCACGTTTCATTAAAAACATAATTTCATCTCTTTGAGATTGTTTGATGAAAATCTTTCCTTTTTGTAGAAATTGCTTAGTTTGTTTGTTTCCATAGGAATCCATATTCAATAATATGAAAAACGTACATCTGCGCTAGGTTTTGATTCCTATCCTTTTAATTTTAATTTTTTTTTGGTAAGAGTTATTCTCAGTGATACCTAAATACCCTTTGAAATATACCTTCATTATATAACTTGCTAGTTGTTGCTAAGGAAAACTCTGGTTGCTATGATGGTTATGTTGATAACATTTAAATCATTAAAAAAGGAACAAATGGTTACTGAAAATATTTATATAAGACTTAATATGAATTACTAGTATATGAAAGTTTTTGCCTATTTTTGTTCGTTTAAATTTATAACATTGTATTAATAAAGTCCTTTTGCTAGGCAACATTGCTGTTGTTAGATGAGAAGCGAAAGATACCAAAGGGACACTCAAACTCATCAGTCGAAAATTAACTGACAACGTCATGGCTAAAAAAGAAAAAAGACCAAAGACAAGACAAACAATAGTACACAAAACACAACATAGAAAACTAAAGACTGAGCAACACGAACTCCACCAAACACTGGGGGTGATCTCAGGTGCTCCGGAAGGGTAAGCAGATCCTGCTCCACATGTGGCACCCGTCGTGTTGCTCATGTTAAAACAAACCCGGTAATAAGTCTAATTCTGTAGATCACATTCAGGAAAAGGGGACGGAATTGTAGTTACGACATAAAGAACATATCCGCTATCATCTGTGAAACGGATATTTCGTAATGGTCAACCAACTTGTGATGGCGTCTGTAAAATTTACAAAGGGATGATTTTAACTTCACCACTTGGAACTCTTGGTTTAATAGCTTCCTTGTGAGCAGCAACCCTCTATCAAGGAAATCATGATAGGAAATACAAGTCCTGGTATCAACTTGGAGATATATACTCCGTATGCAGGCGCTGCTGAAATGATGCTACATAAATTTGGAAAGTTTTCAATTAGGAAGCTGAAATCATCTCTTTTGTCATAAAGTTTTGTTTTCAACCGACCCTCATTGTCAATTTCTAGAGGTAAGTCAAGATATGAGGCAGACTTAACTGTATCTGTTGTATCCTTTACCTCAAGTTCGATGGGACAGATGCGTTCAACATAGTCGCTAAATTATGAAATATTTAATGAGAGAACATCATCTTTGTAGCGGAAAGTAAAGTTAAAGGATACTGCTAACTTATTTTCTTTCTTCCTAAGAAGTTCCTGTATGAAGTGAGCCTCATATGAATAGAGGAACAAGTCGGCAAGAAGAGGGGCACAGTTTTGCTAGGTTTCTACTATAGCATGTACCATGTATAGACTCCTTGAAATGTAGGTTTCAACCATTATATATATTTAAGTGTTTAGCAACACAAAACATTACATTTTAATCGATACAGATGTCTTTTTCAGGAGAAAATACATTTAAGTTGGATATGTAAGTTTGTTCGATGAAACTCATTGCTAGGCAGCCAACTATTCACGTAAACACAAAACTTTACTTTTAATTTTTTTTATTATTCTCTATGCATACACTAATTATGAAACCAATATGAAGTTATTTGAAGTGGGCGTAAAAAATAACACTTATCATACCTTGTCCTTTCCGATTAGATAACATTTTAAAAAACCAGATCTTCAACCAATAGCGATCACCGATTTATAAAAAAAAATACAACTCATGGTGAAAAAATAAACTCATCTTTTAGGCGGTCAATATATAGAGCAAGAGCCTTTGATAGAACTAGCTTTCTCCCTGCGCAAATTGCCTTCATAAACGACGCTTTGTCAATGACCTGTTACACGACCTAATGCAAATCATATTTAGGTCAGGAATATGAGCAAGTTTATCATTTCCTGTGATTTTCCCCTAGCGGTAGTTGTTATCTTTACTTGAAGCACTATTAGTTAAGTTAAACGATCTACATCGTACTATGTAAATTAATTGTTATCTGGTCGCTTTTAATTTATGCTTTTTGTTACACCTTTTCATATTTATTATATTCTCGTCTTCATCTCTAATTAACTCGAAAATATTAAAGAAAAATATTGATAGTCTGAATAAGGACGTAAACATTAACAAAAGGTATATAAAATGCTATTAACTTTATTGTACAATTTCCTAATTTTTGTTCTTTTTCTTGTTTTTTTTATTATTTTTGTTTTTCCTGTTTTTCCTGTTTTTCCTGTTTTTCCTGCGTTTTCTGTTTTTCCTTTTGTTCCTGTTTTTTCTGTTTTTCTTGTCTTCCATGTCTATCAGATCATCTTCTCTTTCCATATTCATATTCATCTTATTCTTAATCCAATCTAAGAAAGCAGATACTTTGGTATAAGCTCCTGGTTCAGATCCATCACAATTGTCAGGACCAAACGATGTTAACCCAACAAGTTTGTTAATCCCGTCATTGGCCTTACAAATCATTGGTCCACCGCTATCTCCCTGAATATACATATTTCATACATAAACAATCATAGAGTGTACAACAACAAGTTTTAGTTGAATGTTTCAATATTTAATATATACACACTTGTCTAGCCTTTGGGAGGATACAAGAGGTTAGTATACTTAGTATGCACTTTCTATTTTTGAAGTATTTGTTACAGTACAAATTGGAATTCAGAAGGATCCATAATCCTCCTAGTACAAGTAGAAATTGAAATTCTGATCTATACTTATTAAAATCCAGTAAAAATTCATATTTCCAATATCTACTGTCTAACAGGACTGTCTAATGCACATTACCTTTGATGGTTTATTGTTTTCGTTAAATTTTGTATCTAAAGACATCACTAATATAAACGAGTTAATTTCTAGCTAACAGACAGTATTTGAAATACTTCCAACAAATTGTAGTTTTGGTTAAGTCCTTTTAATTACTCAAAATTTGCCAAAATTGAAGTGTGTAACTATATACAGGTACATATGTAACTATAATTTGATAAAATGTTCTAAAATACATGTACACTAAAGCATTGTTAAAACCTTAAAATATTTCATAGGAAATTGTTTTTGCTGAAGATTGAATGAACATTTAGAAAAAGGCACTGCTGTGAAATGAAATCATCTTAAATTTGTCTTGTTGCTTTTCTTTTTCTATTCAGACAAGTTTGGTTATATCATTTTACTTCATTATAAAGAAAATTAAAATAGTTCTTTTATTGTGTGTTTTTTTTAAATCATCTAGTACAATCCATATCCTCATAATATTAATCTGGATATCCCAATTTGTACTAGTAGATAATGGAATTATGATTTGTACTTGATTGTTAGAAGTATAAATTATAATTCCAATTTCTACTAGTAGATTCCGATTTGTACTTGGAGGATTCTGGATCCTACTGAATTCTTATTTGTACTGCAACATATTTATGTTGACTAGATACAAGTTCATAATTTTACATATATACAGTCCGCCAAATGTTAAGCACCACCTTTTTTATTGCATCGAAATTTTTTTCATTTAAAAAAATCAGTTAATCCTCGAAAAAGAGAAAATATTCATGTAGCAATTTTGGTAACATATATACCATAAACAAACCGTAGACTTAAGTTTGTTTACGTATGCAGGTTCTATGCATTTGAAATTTGCGTTCATAGAAATAGTGAAAATTACACAAATCAGAAACGGAATTTAAGTTTCACTGTGATTTTATTTTTTTACAACAATTAATCACCCAATATCATTAAGAGTCTCTACAAATAATCTTTGGTATGTTCGGAAAATTTAATGTAAATATTTGAGTCAACAGGATGTGTAACACCCTCTCTTCCGGTACAGTTCCATATCACGGAGTCTCATACTCTGTACAAGCCTTCTGAACTTTAGTTGAGCAAATTTATTCCATTCAGCAACAATTGCGCTTCTTAAATCGCTAAGATTCTGCAAAGGTGGATATCTTTTTTTGTCGTAATGAATTTTCTTAGTGTATGTTATAGGCAATTCATAACACCAAACATAAATATTTTTTTCGCAATAGTTAAAAAAATATTGCCAGTTATATTTAGGTGGTGCTTAACTTTTGGCGGACTGTATAGTTTGGTTTTCTGTTTCATGCAAGTTAAACTTACATCTTGTTTTATTTGCATTGATTTCCCTTGCAACTACTTTTTAATGTCTAGTTTGATAGGCACAGTGTAGTTATTTTCAGGCACATATTTTCGGTTAAATAATACAAATGCTAACTTTTAAATTGTTTTGTAGTAATGATCGGATAATATACCTGAAGTCAAATACAAAACGAGAACCTTATAAGAATAGTTTTGTACATTGTCTTTTCCTTTCATTATGCGTTGAAGTATTTACCTATACTTTTGATTTTCATAATTGAACATTAATGTCGAAAACAAAAAAACCTTAAATTCCAATTAAGTTACTTCTAATTTGAAACATTGCTATCGAAACGAAATCGGACATTAATTTAACCACTGTTGAGGCACTATAATGCATATCCAAAACCTGTCTTTTTTATGGGAGAACGTAACTTAGCTGACAATGAAATTCTACAAAGTATATCAATATTACATTGCTTTCGTGGGAACTTGCCAACTCTTTACATTTTTGGGGGCTGAAGTAATTGTCAGTAGTTTAGCTTACAAGTAATTGATCTCCATTATATTGGCTAGTTTTCTGTGCATTGGTATTTCAGTTTCTGATCGATGTCAATGGGATATGAAAAGTTCGGTATCTACCACTTCATTATTAGAGAGCCAAACAATAGCTTTATTGCGTAGAAAAAAAAATGAAAAGTTCATAGATATCAAAATATGCAAAAGTAATAGAAAAATAAGCGCAGAAACAGTCTGACTTCAAAATTACTTTTGACTGATTGAACTGACTCATTCAATTTGTTCTGAGTGCTCGAGGGGAAGGTAGTTTAAAAAGGGGAAACATAGTTCCTAAGTTTTGGTAAAAAAAAAGTAAAACATACATCACAAACATCTGTTCCGTTTTCCTGAAGACAAATTTTAGTACTGTCAATATCAACATTGGTGTGTGTTAAAAAGAATGAAGAACAGAATTTATTAGTAACAACAGATAGATATGCTACTTGCAGACGATCAGGATAAGCACCACCTGAAATTAAAAAAAAGTGTTATTGTCAGAAAACAGTAGTTTAGCAATGATTGCCTACGTAATATATTATGTTCCCGTAATATTTATAGTGTCAGCAAAGGTTTACCGCACCAAGACTTATCTTTTTCTATCTGTTATATTCATCCCAAAACAATTGTGAAGATGTAACATCCACCTCCATCTATATTCGGAAAGGGAAACACGATCTTTTCGGAACCCCATTCCAAACAAAGTTGTACCTATTTTGATGTGGGGAGCATTCTTCAAATCATTTTGCTCTTGTAATTTGAATTTAATATATTCTTTGCAAACATTTGATATCTATAATACAACAGCACAGTTTCAAAAATATGAACTGTTACGTCCTCCGTGATACAAAGTTTAAGTTATTTGTCACAATATCCTCTATAAGCATAAATGTATTTACCCATTAAAGTAGGGCAAGCATTTGGATTGCCGAAACAAAGAAAGGATTGATAAAGGTTTTTAGTCCCATCGTTTTAGAATGGAAACAGGAAGTCGACCACAGCGACTTGTATATAATATGTTTCTTTACATTGTAAAGTCATTTACCAATTACAACATTTTGATATCTAAATACGGATAACAAAAGAGGCGAAAATAATTCTGATGATTCAACATTTATTTATGATCCATAAACAATGATCACATAATACAACTGACTATTGATAAGAAAATGATTTGAATTTCTAAACCGATTAGCGTTTACTATTTTTTGAAAAATAAGTTTAAGTCGATACTCATAAAATATGAAAAAAGGGTTATACAATGCCAAACCAAAATGCCAGCTAATGTATGCATTTAATTTGCCAAATGCAATATATATATAGGACCAAAATGTTATACAACTTAAAGGTGTTTTGAAAATAACGATTCCGATTTTACAACTTCAACGGTTAGCGGAAGTAAACTCTTATAATTTCAAGGGCAATATCATTATTTAATTATCCGAACTTGACAGTGTTTCTATTTCAGACTTTCACAGTCGATCAAAAATTAAGGCCAGAATTGTTGGACCAATGGTATATGATTATGCATGAATAACCTAAATAAGAGGCAATTCCAAACAACAATCCTAAATGATTGTCACACGTGGTTTCTGTAAAGCTGTCTCTGATAATATAATCATCAAGTCAAAAAAGTATGCATTATTTTTTTTGTTTTTAATAATTTGTAAGAGGGCCCCAGGGAAGATTAGTGTTATGTTGACTATTTAATCCACTAAAAATATAGGCACCAGTTACTAATATCATTATTTTGCATTTAGACAAAACGTTCGTCCAGCGTACATGATTGTATTATTTTTACTTCTTTACTTACATATAATACCTTACAGGGGATGCTTAGTATAAGTTTGTGCGACAGCAATGAAACCACTAGCCAGACTACTTCATGTTAATAAAGATAATCACTCTTATTTGAACAAGTAGAAAATAAGATTTTAAAGACCGCCATTACTGGCAAGTGGACTAAAAACTTTCGTAGAATTTTATAGCTAACTATGCTGTACGGGTTTGCTCATTGTTTTATCCCGTACGGTGAACTTATGTTGTGATACATCGGATTAGACTTGTGTAGAATATGTACCATCCATAAGAAACAAGATGGCGCTGCATCTGCTTATCCTTCCAAAGCATCTGACCCTTGTTTTGGTGTAGTTCGGGTTTCTCATTTTAAAGTTTTTCATGACTATTGCTTTTTTTTTCGTCGTTTTTCGTTTTCTGTCATTGCGTTTGTTGTTTCTTTTCGACTTTTGAGTTTTGGATTCACAGTTTTATCTTTTGATTAATAATTCTTCAATGTAAAGAACACTTCGTAGAGCTAATACTGTTCCCGATCTACTAAGTGATTGATAATTTGTTTTTTTCATTAGTTGGATTTAATTTGGAAAGGGCATGGCTTATTGAGATGAATACTCTATCTTATTATAAAATAAGCATACCTGCTGCTTTATCAACGTTTCCCCAACCTGATACTTTACAATCATTTCCTACAAAAATATTGCTTTGACTGTCATCCAAGCTGATTTTGTTGATGGTAGACCTAAATGAAAGCGGTGTCCGTAGCTCAAGCAGCATAATGTCATTGTCATATTCCAATGGTTCTTTGTAGTTTTCGTGCTGAAAATGAGATTAATCCAATTTTCAATGATTTGTCTGTCTCTGTAAATCTGTCTGTATTTATGGCTGTCTTTCATGTTGCACCATATGTAGATAGCATATGTACATCCTGCTATTGTACAGGTAGGTAATTTTTTTGTTCGGTATGATAGTATTTATGTATGAAACTATACATTTTTGTAAGTCACTATCATAATCCATACCGAATGTAAATTCATAAACGGGTTGACATGAAAAAAAAAGAAAAACAATTCAAACAATTTAACAGACCGAGAGTGTACTTACATGAGCAACACGGCAGGTGTCTTATGTAAAGCAGGATCTGCTTATCCTTCCGGAGCACCTGAGATCAACACCCCACCCCCTGGTTATTGATGGGGTTCATGTTACTCAGTCTTTAGCTTTCTATGTTGTGTTTGTTAAAATGATGTTTGTCTTTTGGTCTTTTTCGGTTTTTTCCATGGTGTTGTCAGTTTATCTTATACTAATGAGTTTGAGTGTTTTTTTTGTTACTTTCCGTTCTTTTTTAGACCAAAGTCCTGATAAATCATAAAAATTGATGGGGAAAACATATCTGTGAAGGCTCCGTCATCTTAGAGTTGTGTAACAGCACACCATAGGAGAACACGGTTAACATTTGTTGAAAATAGCTCATGTTACAACCGTTATAAAACACATAAAACAATCATACTGAAAGAGAAAAAAAAATGCACTTTTTATCATATCTTTTTTATTCTGGTTTTTTTTTTTAATTTAACTTGTTTATGAAAAAAGTAAAATCACAAAAATACTGAATTCCGAGGAAAATTCAAAAAGGAAAGTCCCTAATCAAATGGCAAAATCAAAAGCTCAAACACATCAAACGAATGGATAACAACTGTCATATTCCTGACTTGGTACAGGCATCTTCTTATGTAGAAAATGGTGGATTTAATCTGGTTTTAAAGCTAGCTAAACATCTCACTTGTATGACAGTCGCGTCAAATGAAATGAGAGGAAATTGAAGTTACGAGATCTAATTTTTATATTATATATGATATAGTTCATTTGCATATTCTTTTAATAAAGGCAACCTACATATATTTAAATCAATTATCAAACTACCCAAACTGCATACCACAAAAATCTGTTTGACAGATCTGTAAACTGTCATTTGACTCAAAAAAGAACTACCTGCTGCTATTCTATAATTACTTGCTCTACAATGAAAATAAAATCATTTTTTATGTACCACTGAACATTCGTTATTTAAAGATAACAATTACTATAATGATCTTTTGGTATCTTGTTCTGACTGCAATATGTATATGTATAATATGTTTATGTATAATATATTAATGTATAACAGATTTATGTGAACTATGTTTATGTATAATACGTTTATGTATAATTATATTTAATTGGTTCAGAGATGTGGATTCTGGTAAACAGTCTATCAATTTACAATAATTACATTACATGTATGTTACAAAATAATTTGTAATTTCGATTGCCTTACAAAATTTGCGAGGCACTCAAAGATCATATTTTATTTCCGTATGAAATACACCAGCTATAACTGCACTTGCTATCAATGACAATGTTAATGCATTAAAAAACAAACGAAAAGCGTGATATAATTTTTAATTTCATGATTGTAGCATATAAAAATAAAACAATAATAAGAATTGAATGCTTCTTTTTATAGGGTTGTAAAAGCGTTGATCTTATGCACATTTTTAATATTGAGCGCTTCAAATTTGCTAAATAAATTCTGTACACGCTCAATTATTATCAAAATCCGAAGTCAATTATTCCACCATAAAAGAACTTAACTCAATGTATATTAGACCAAGTAACCAAATATCACGTTCAGATTACAGGCATAACAAAAGGTCAGGACAAGTAATTATCTTAATATATTTTACGACAGTTTTTCTTTCAGAAGTCACAAAATCGGAACTTAAGGAGAACATAGAAGTAACGAATGCTGTAATCTCTACTTTGATTTTTTCAACCTTTAACCCAATATCCAGACATTTCTAGTCTAATTTGATAGCAGGCATAAAGTTAAGGTATTTCTTTAAAAATTAAAGGTTGTTAAAGCAATACAGTTTCAATAAAAAGATATTCATCAAATAAAACCAGGCTGATCAGACATGTACAAATAAGTCCCCGATTTTTAGTAGGTACTTAAAAATACATTTGTGTTCTCATAAATACAAATGCTAGGAGAACGTATGCAGATGATATTTCTCAAAGAAATTACTCCGCCTATGTATGGCATGAGCAATGTCAATCGTTAACTAAATCCTAAATTGTGTTTTATCGCGTTGATAAATAATATGCTCATCTTCAAGACATTTATGTCAGGTTAAACTCTCTGGATTGTCAAATTAAGGTTTGCTATTGAAAATCCATAAAAAATATATCTAAAATATATCAATAAAATGCTTACGTTAAGTGGTTTTCAAAACAATGTGCAACTGTCAGAATCCACCTTTCATCAATAATTGACCCCCCACAAATATGTTCCCAATCTCCGCCGTTCTCATTTCTCTGAAGAGAGATTTGCCATGGACAATCTGCTATGTCAGCATTTTCTCCATTAACAATCTTAGTAACAGCTGATCTAGTACCCTAAAAAGGATGTTACACTAAACGAAAATACATTTTTTTTTCATAGAACGGTTATAAAGTGCTTTTTTAATTTGTAATATATTAAATATCACTTCACCAAGCAAAGTCAATTCCATTATGACGATAATACGATCTCATTCATCATGACAGAACCACAATAAAAGTCTTTTCAATTTAAAAGAACGATTTTTTTCAGAATTTGTTCTTTTCTTTTTCAATATTATTTAATATGCTCGAAATGCAAATACAGTTAAATATTGCAAGAAATTGATAGATCAAATAACTCGAAATACAGTCCTCAGAAGAAGGTATTAAAAAGGTATAAATGTACATGCAAGTAATCAAAGCTTGTTGATATGAAAAACAAGACAGAAATAACTGAATGAGATAACCATGTAGAATTTAAAACTAAAGATATTATATCAGATGGAGGCCATTCCATAAGGCCGGGTAATGCGCGCATAGATGTGCATAATATGTTTGTGTTTCCAAACAGTTCTTCTTTTACATTTGTGTGGATTGTTTGATGTTATATTAAGTTATTGCGAATTTTTAAAACTTCAGCGTCATTTAGTCCTTTCAATTAAAATATGTGTGTTTTGTAATTCGAAGCAAATACTTGCAAAAAGAAACGATGTGATTGCGTAAAGACCTTGAAATATAGCTAATTGGCTTTAGAATACCATTATATTCAATATTTCTCTTCGAATTTAAGCAGCAATGTCTGACTACAACTGGTGTACATTAAATCAAACTTATTATGATCAACAAGCAAATGTTGTTATGAAAATGATGCAATTTGATTATATGTTTTAATATTTAAAATATAAAAATGAAAGATTACATACTGCAGCCATGAAGATTACTACAAACATTTAGAATAGTATTTGTATTATTATTATCATAATTATGATTATCATTATTATATATTTTGGAATTTTTGTTATTCCTAATCTTATTACATTACATATTTTGTTGTTGCTATCGTCTCATAATGGTTTTATTTTAATGAATCATATTTACACAATTTCAATGATATGACTAAGGTTATTCAAATGATATACATGTATAAAAAAAAAGAAATGGGAAAAGTACTTGTAGGACGATTTACATATCTTTAAAACTATAATTGTGTCTAATGTTTTAGTAAATCTTCAACTTACCGACAAATACACATAACAGTAACACTCGATGCATCTTCAAATTCTGTGGAAACAATCAGCTATTGCTGAAACGTATATAAATGACGTTAACAAAACAACAATACCTCCAATTTGTGTGGGAACGTTCAGCAACTTATAAATTAATGAATTTATCATTACAATATTCAGTACTTTTGGCTTTTGACTAACATACTATTTCAAAAGCTGTTTAGAGCTATCGGTTAAACGAGAGAAGAAATTAAAGTAGGTACTTCAAAACATATGCAATTAATATAGACAGCACCATGACAAAAAACATAAAAAAGACAAACAACTATACCAAACATGACACTGATAACTTAAGACTGAGCAAAATGAACCTGACCAAACCCAGGTGAACTCAGGAATGTTTAGCTGTTTCTTGCTCCCCATTGTACCTGCTGTGTTAGATGCAATAATTATCATTTGGTGCGTTAGACATGCAGTTAGTCTACACAAGCCTCATAAATGGCACTCAAATGAAAACAGTAGATACGGAGAGCATTAGAATTTATCGAAATTCCGAAAAGTTGTGCTAAATAACGAAAGGGGATAGGTCGCTTTCGGCACTGTCTCAATCTAGGTAAGAATGTCGCTTTCGGTACTATCACAATCTAGGTAAGAATGACAGGAGAGTTGTACATATCCGTGGTCATATATTCGACACAGATATTTCATAACAAGCAACCAGATCTTGATTACGTCCGTAAAGAAGCAGGATCTGTTTACCTTTAGATGCACCTAATATCACCTTCCAATGTTTTGGTTGGGTTAGTGTTGCTCAGTCTTTAGTTTTCGATGTTGTGTTTTGCAGACTGTTGTTTGTTTTCGTTGCTTTTCGGTCAGTTTGTTTATGAATTATTTTTTTCATAAGACTCTTAGATATCTTTCGCCTCTCTGTTGTGAGCAGTTACCTTCTATCCTGGAAATCAAGATATTAACCACTAGCCCTAGAGTATAGAATCAAATGAAAAATATATATTAAATGTGTAGGCGCTACTGGAATGGTGTTATCTAGATATAAAAAAAAAAAACAGAAAGCTACCAAGCTAGGGATATTCAAAATTAAAAAATCGAATAAAAGTGACAACGTCGTGGCAAAAAAAACCCAGCATATAACGAAATATGTCGAAAAGATAAACAAATTCACAAAACTATACATATAAAACTAAAGACTGAGCATGAACATGAACCCCAATAAAATTCACATAATGAAAAATTGAAATCATCAGTTTTGTCGTAAAGTATAATTCTAAACCTACGTACCCTTATTTTCAATTTCAAGTTGTTAGTCAATGTATGATGCAGACTAAACTATATCTGTGGCATCCTGTCTTTCAGGTTCAATGAGATAAATGCAGTCAACATAGTCACTAAACTTTGATTTATTTAGTGAAATGACACCACTTTACCAAGAAATTTGTTTTGCATGCACATGTATAAAAATTGCGGTTTTTATCCAACGCAATCATAGGTTTGAACGTTGTTTTCAATTTAGACTTATTTATATTTTTTCGTCTGGGCTTGTATTATATTTGCCTTCGGGTTAATATGATCCGTTCATCCTATTTCGACTCTTCAAAATTCAAGAGTCTATCCTGAATTGAGGTAAATGATATGGCACCTCATGTTTGCGTATACCATCTTTTCCGCAAGTTTATTGTTTTCTGTTTGGTATTAAATTAATAATAAAGATCCATTTTATTACATCTTGTGATCCGTTTATTTGGCAATCGCCAATGGCAGTCAACAGGGTTTAAGAACATCCGTTGTTCGACCTGTTAGTCAAATGCGTTTTGTTAAAATATACTTTTTCACTTTTTTGGTCTTTGCAAAATGTTGTTTGTGCTGTAAAAAAAGTATTTTTCAACAAAACGCATTTGACTGACAGGTCGAACAACTGATGTTCTTAAACCCTGCTGACTGCCATTGGCTATTGCCAAATAAACTGATCACAAGATGTATCAAAATGGATCTTTAAAAATTATTAATCTAATACCAAACAGAAAACAATACACTTGCAGAAAAGATGGTATACCGCAAACAAAAGGTGCAACAAATAGTACACCATATCCGGATTTCGACAATTAATGTCACTTCAGTGATGTTAGGGATCGAAACAATATTTGGAAGGCCATAAAATTTACCTCAATTTAGGATAGATTCTTGAATTTTAAAGAGTCGAAATAGGATGAACGGATCATATAAACCCGAAGGCAAATATAATACAAGCCCAAACGAAAAAATATAAACAAGTCTTAATTGAAAACGACGTTCAAACCTATGATTGCGTTGGATAAAAACCGCAATTTTTATACGTGTGCATGCAAAACAAATTTCTTGGTAGAGGGGTCTGAATACAGCACAAACAATATTTGCCAATAACAAAAAAGTGAAAAAGTATATTACAACAAAACGCATTTGACTGACAGGTCGAACAACTGATATTCCTAAACCCTGCTGACTGCCATTGGTGATTGCCAAATAAACTGATCACAAGATGTATCAAAATGGATCTTTAAAAATTATTAATCTAATACCAAACAGAAAACAATACACTTGCAGAAAAGATGGTATACCGCAAACAAAAAGTGCAAAAATTAGTACACCATATCCGGATTTCGACAATTGATGTCTCTTCAGTGATGTTAGGGATCGAAACAATATTTGGAAAGCCATAAAGATATATACATATATAGCGATAAGTGAAGTTAAAGGATAGTACCTGCTTCTTTCAATTTTTCTTGTTAAACTTCTATATGACGTCGTCTGGTTCACCAGAATAAAGGAACAAGTCGGAGAGCAGAGGTAGAGAGACACAGTTGGTTCCCATGGTATTATCGATTGTCTCTTGAAAAACACGTTTTCTAAACTTTACACATATTTTGTCAATTAAAAAAAGCACAATCTTATAATATCAGATTCAGTGAACTTCTTGCTTGAAACATAATTGATTTTGTACACTTTATAGGTGTCCCTTCCAGAAACAAGACATTTGTATCTGCCGTCGTCAATACTAATTTATAAAACAAACTGAGACCAATTCTTACAATTTGTCCTAAAGTTTAGAATAACGAATACTAAAATAAAGAGTAGAGAAGTCAATTTTTTTTATAATATTGCACGAAGAGAATAAAATGAAATAAAAATATACCGAGGTTAATTGAAAAAGGGAAGTCCATAAATGCTGAAATTATTTTGGACTTATTCAACCATCGGAACAACTGTCATATTTCTGATTTGGTACAAGCATTTTTCCAACAAAAAAGCCTGGATTTAGAGGTTTCTAGTAGGAAAGCCCAATGCCAGAAATTTGAATATTTATTTTTTGGACTTGGTACTTTTCGATAAACATTTTGACGATATGTCTCGTCTTTTGATAAACCCTGGCTAATTATTATTTTTTCTTCGAAAACGATGACGTGTTACAAAGCTTGAATAGTAGCTGCAAGCTCTTTGATATCACATGAGTTTAAAAATTCATCTTCCATACGAGGGCAAAGGTGGCATGATAAAGGGACTGTAGTTGTTTGTACTCTTACGGATCGTTTAATCTGTTCAGTAGCTCTATTTGATTCATACCGACATGTAAGTAGTTTCACAGTCACACAGAAGTCCGGTTTTTCGTGCTGATGACAAAGATGTAAATCGTTTGAAAAGAAATTATGTTAAGAACTTGATAGACCCAGCGATATAAAAATTTGTTTTTGCAATCACTCTTGTGTAATTTAGGTATGCAGTTTCGAGAAGAAAGATCCAGTTTAACACCTTTGGGTGAAATAAAAAAATAAAATAAAAACCAATTTATGACTGTTAAGGATTTACTCCCTTATGAGGGATTTCAGAGAGTATATGTTAGTTTTTAAGTGAATTGTCAAAAACTTATTACCTGATCATGCAGTTTATCTGATCTAATTAAAAACAAATGTTTGAGGGCTTCTCTGCAGGGAAAATACCATATTTTTCTAGGGGGTAGGACAAGTGATTCGAACATTTGGGTCTTGAATATAGATGAGTTTTTATAGACCGATAAAGTATTTAAATCCAGGGGTCATGTCAATGAAGGTATCCCATGATATGTTCTTAGATATATCTAAGGACATTATTTGAGATGGTCTTAGGACATGTTTGAGACATGTCTTAGGATGTAAAACAAAGCTTTTTTAGGACGGTCCTACCTACGATCGTACTAGGACCATACTAACATATTTATTTAATCAATAAAATATGTAGAGAATTAAATAAAATATATTTTAATGTATTTCAGTATATATGTAAAGGCCGTGAGGTTGCATATTTTATGACAAAAAAATTAACGCAAAATGAAATGAAGTTTAAGCGTAATACTAATTATATACATTATTATATACTATTGAAAATTGTAAATAATATTCATACACAAACTATTTTAATTGTCACAAAACTTTATTAGAGGCTATTTTCGTGCTACAATATAAGCTATATAAACTATTTTGTCCTTAGGTAAAATCGATGTCATGTATTGAATCAGCCTTTGTGAGAAAAGAAGTCCACATTTTTCTGAAACCGAAATTTAAATGTTTTCCACATTCTATTGTTGTTGAACTATGTGGTCAGGGGCAAACAATATTGCTTATATTGATAGAATTGTTTAGCTTAAAAAAAAAGGGCAGCACGCGTTATTTTAAATGAGCGTAATAATATGATAAAATTGAGAATGGAAATGGGGAATGTGTCAAAGAGACAACAACCCGACCATAGAACAGACAACAGCAGAAGGTCACCAACAGGTCTTCAATGCAGCGAGAAATTCCCGCACCCGGAGGCGTCCTTCAGCTGGCCCCTAAACAAATATATATACTAGTTCAGTGATAATGAACGCCATACTAAACTCCAAATTGTACACAAGAAACTAAAATTAAAAATAATACAAGACTAACAAAGGCTAGAGGCTCCTGACTTGGGACAGGCGCAAAAATGCGGCGGGGTTAAACATGTTTATGAGATCTCAACCCTCCCCCTATACCTCTAGCCAATGTAGAAAAGTAAACGCATAACAATACGCACATTAAAATTCAGTTCCAGAGAAGTCCGAGTCTGATGTCAGAAGATGTAACCAAAGAAAATAAACAAAATGACAATAATACATAAATAACAACAGACTACTAGCAGTTAACTGACATGCCAGCTCCAGACTTCAATTAAACTGATTGAAAGATTATGTCTTCATCATATGAATATCAGGCACAATCCTTCCCGTTAGGGGTTTAGTATCATACCATCATAACATATATGAGAAGAACATAACCCGTGTCATGCCAACAACTGGTTTTTAAATAAATGTGTTTAGTGCCGATGCAAAGACCCTATAAGTGAATCAATATTAACGCCAAAATATGCAATCTTTAATGACCTGACAACAGTATCGTAACTATATCCCTTCTTAATAAGTCTATTTAAAGGTTTTGTTAGTTTCAGAGGTGAATACTGACATTTTTGTGCTTTATAAAGAATATTTCCATAAAAAATTGGATGTGAAATACCTGAACGTATAAGAAGTCTGCATGTTGAGCTATATTTACGAATGATGTCCTTATACCGATGATAAAATTTAGTAAATGTTTTGACTAGTTTGTGATATCGAAAACCCTGGTGTAATAATTTTTCAGTAATACATAAATTTCTCTCGTTAAAATATAAAACATTGTTACATACACGAGCGAATCGTACAAGTTGAGATATATAAACACCGTAAGATGGTGACAAGGGAACGTCACCATCTAAAAATGGATAATTAACGATAGGAAATGAAAAATCATCTCTTTTATCATATATTTTAGTATTAAGCTTTCCGTTAATGATAAAGATATCAAGATCGAGGAAAGGGCAGTGGTCATTGTTAGTATTAGCTTTATTTAAAGTAAGTTCAACAGGATAAATTTCTTTAGTATACATACTGAAGTCGTCATTATTGAGAGCCAAAATATCATCCAAATATCTAAAAGTATTATTAAATTTGTGTATCAGATGTTGTTTCGATGGGTCTTTACTGACATGGTCTCACATACTTTTTGGAAAGCTGCGATGGATGCCCATTTCAGATAATTTTGTATATAGAAAAGCAACTTTAGTTCCTTAAGTTCTTCACCAAATGACTCCGGAATATCTCAATGTATTTAGATATGTGCATCTTGTTAATATCTGAATATATTTTATGGAACCATGTGTCTACAAATGTAAAACAATGTAACACAATTGAATCTTTAAAAAAATATATAAATTGAAGAATATTTTGTTTAACTTTGATAACAGTATGATAATTTATTATATGTGTTAGTATTTTTATTATTGAATTGTATACTTTAACTTGTAATATATGAATATAATGAAGGACCTTATTCTAAACAAAATGGTGTTTATGATATAATAAAGCCATTGTACACATATTGTATAGGTAAACATTAATGTGAACAATTCCCAAAAGATAAATAAAAGTTAAGGGAGCAACGCAAATAAGTACACCTATGACTAACTAAAAAAATAAGAGTATTGATAATGAATAGACCTATGTTTTGAGATTATCGAATATATATTGTTTGACTGATTTAATGTCTTTTTTTTTATTTTCGAATTCAAAGAATATCGCTCTTAAATTCCTAACCATATTGATTTCTTTCAATTTTGAAACCTTTATATGATTTGTACATGTATTTCTTCGCTTAAAATTTAATCATAGTCATAACCAGATCTAAAAAGGTCTAGCTTAATTAACGCATATATAATTTTGCACTGTCTCCAATGTCCAAATTATTATAATCATATTAAAGATAACCTTAACGGGTATGTGCTCCTCACGTTAAATAGAGGTCCAATCGGCCCTCGTTGCAATATTACGCTGACGTTCAAGGTACCTTATCAATTCAGATTTCTTGGAGAATCTTAATTTTTGAAAGCATAATAGTAGAGATATTTTCCAATTTTTTTACTCCAAGCTTACAAAATGAGATTGATACTCTTAACAATTAGATGAACATTATTGATTGGAATACTGACTCATTGAATTTTATTACTCTGTTCCTGAGTTAAATTGAAAATAACCACAGGAAAGATATACGGATTATTCAATATTTTTATATCTAGAAATAAACAAGAATATGATCATACAAAAGTAAGATAACAAAAATACCGTTGAAAATTAAAACGGAAAGTCCCTAACTAAATGGCAAAATTAAAAGCTCAAACACATCAAACGAACATCAAACGAATGGAAAACAACTGTCATATTCCTGTCTTGGTACAGACATTTCCTTTTGTACAAATGGTGGATTAAACCTGGTTTTATAGCTTACCGCTTCACTTGCATTACAGTCACATAGAATTCCATTATATTGACAACAATGTGTGAGCAAAACAAACAGATACAGTAGGTAAAAATGTACAACTGATGATAGTAAAGCAAAAAGCCACATTTTAAAAACATGCATAATCTCTCGAAATTCTGTTTTGCTGCAATGTATATTTTTATTAACTTCTTGCATTTTAAACAACGATGTATTTAAACAATCAGTTTAACATTTAACAGACAATCTATAAAACTATAAAAATTACAAACCTCTTATAATATGGCAATATAAGAAATAAAGTGTTTGTCGTTCTGTGTTCTCTTACGATATGATCAAATTTATAATAATATGTATATATATATTCACGAAGTACGTATTATGATGTTGAAGCTGTTACAACTTGTTTTGAACATAAAACTTTTTAAGATGTCGATTACAATGTACTTATTGACACTGGCCAAGTAAGCTGAAATAAATAAATACTAGTAGTTTAGGCTTTATTTGTGTCTTCGATTTATTGATAAAAAAAGAAAATAATCAAAAATTAAGTCGTAATCAAAATCCATTTGTAGAAAAAAAAACAGCCCCAACGCCATACGAATTCAGATGACAATTTCAAACAACAACAAAACACTAAACAGAAAACAAAAATGAACCAAACGAAACTTGTAAACAAACGGGGTGCATAAGAGGCAAATGTAGTTTAAAAATGTTCAAATCCCAAAAATCTATTAAAATGTTACACATCAAGGTCATAAAACCCCAAAACTGAGAGTATTGCATCATGAACTATAAAAGGAGCGAGACCGGATGGGTCGACAGAGTAACTATCTCTCGTTGAGGGTTGCATCACCGACGAATGGACTCTCAGTTAAAATGTCACAATTTGGAATAGAACACATTCTTTAACTTTACAGATCAGACTACTATTCTGTTATCTGCAAAATGTATCATTATTAATTTGAAGAACATCCCTATGACATGAAAAAGCGTAACGTATTAATTGAGATTTGTTTACTACAAACGATCGAGCAGATGGTATGTTACTTATGAGAAATTGGAATTTTGCTATTGAAATTTTGTCAACGATTCCAGTCTAATGTTGTTAATCAGTCTTAATATCGAGGAACTCTGTTACTCCGGAAAAGGTTGAGCAGTTCTCCTTCGTGAGTACAAATTCATATGAAAGATGTCATTCGTTGTTTTGACGAGTATTTTTCTCCCTTTTGGTTTAAGAATTAGACCTTTTATTTCCAGACACAAGTAACTAGTAACTAATACAGATATAAAATTACATCTTTCCCACGTACGTGTTTAAAATTGTATTTAATGTTTGTGTGTATACGAATCTGTCGTATTTGATAAGGTAACAAAATTTATTAAAAGCTAATATTCATCAATTATTAATTCATCGGCATTAGAATATAACCCAGAGTTTTATATTTTCCGATATATTCCTATTAAGCTGAATTGGTCCAAAAAATTAAAGCATTTCATTCAATTGTTTATCGATGGACATTTATTGATTTCTACCATTTTGTCAATAACCCAACACCATACAACAAAAATCAAATTTTATCAGTTATCATATAACACTTCGTTTTATCTGCCGACTTATTTTGATATTTTCTTGTTGATGATACATTTTTGTGTATTTGGAATCCCTATTTAATAACCACTTGTACCATACAGGTACAATTTAACTTAACAAACCTACTTGTACTTTAAAACTAATTAACATTTTCGTTGTATTCGTTCATTAACCTAAGGCATACAACATTGTACTTCAATACATTAATTTCTGTACTAATATTCATATTTACAATAAAAAATATGAAAATGTTTCCACATAGTACATTTCTACATACAAGATGTCGCATTTAATTTTTCCATATAAAAACACTTCTAAAAGTAAAGATGTGAGAAGGATGGCAAATGTATTTGGATAATTTGTCTACGTATTTTCTTAATCGTACTCAATGGAATGAATTGAGATAAAATTGAACCCTTTTCATTGACATATGCCTCCAGAAACAAAGCTTCTTGCATAGACATACATGACTTATATGAAAGAAAGGCTGTAGGACACGTTTCTTTTAATGGAATTATATAGTACAACTACTTTCAGAACCTTGCAACCAAAAAAACTATTTCAAGGGTGCCATACTTGGCACAAATATATAATTTGATTACAAAGTGAATCTGGTCTGACAAAATAATTTGTTCCCACACAAACTAATATGATAAAAAAGCGAAGGCCTTTATAATTAGAAACTAATGTTTTATCCTACCGAAGAATTCATTCCAAAATTTTCGCTTAAATTTATCAACGGTGTTCTCAATATGATTAAAATACAGGCACTTTATCTTTTCATCGTTAACAAGGATCTGACAAAACTCTAATATACTTTCTGTTATAATGATATTTCGGAATACTCTGTTTTTTTTCCGAATAATACAAAACTTTGAAAAAATCATTTAGAGCCGTAATACATACTTGAACAGAACGTAGAACAGAGTATGTCAGATCCGTGTAAGCAAAACGTGTACGCAACATTTTTTTAAATCAGATTTTGGGGTGCTGTTATTATGCTTAAGGCTTAAATGAGTATTCCTAACAATGTTTTTAACGAAAACATCACCGTCTTAAGGGCATCCGATACAGTTTCAAGGGAGGTAATTCTTGGCGCGACGTTCAACGTTCAAATTCCCAAAAACGTTACTTTCGGCGGGACGTCATGCGTGTGTTTTTCCTTAATAAACTTCTCCTTCCCATTTGAATGCCATGACGTCATTGTAACTTGAACAGGTTACAGGAACCGCCATTAAAAATGGTAAACTCCGGGCACTTTCTTAGCCATAAAGAGAAAGAGAGACGAGAAAAAGTGAAACAGTCGAAGCAGAAAACGTCAAATAATTGTCTATCAGAGCATGTTATAAAACTAGCGAAAACAGAAACGGTCACAGTTGATGAGGAGTCATGGAAAAAAGGAAGAAGAATGATTGATCTATTTTATGTAGCCAAACAGCTCTTTTGTCGACAATGCAAGGAGGCACTTGCTCTGATAAACATTACATCAGAAAAAAATATGGGGTTTGCAAGCCATTTGTTTATCCGATGTGAATGCGGGCAAGTTAATAAGATTGAGACCAGTGAAACACATGTACATGGAAAACGTGGCCCACAGGTGTATGATGTAAACACAAAAGCAGCATTAGGTAATTTAATAATAGAGCTCTTGAATTGATATAGCTTAGTTGCTCATTCTCTTGCGATTCCATTCTTTAAATATTTTTTTTTATAAACAACACTGGAACAATATTTAGTATAAACGATTCCCGAATTAATGTTTCTCGAACAAATCAGCTTCTACGTCTTTATAATAGTGCATGTTATTCTTTAAAATGAGAGGAAGCGGTCACAATGGTATGTAGTCAATCTATACAAAGCTCATAATATAACGGCTTTAATTTGAGCTTTCTACATATATTCCATAACGGTCAACGATTTCGTGATGGCCTCAATAACAAAAATTCGAAGTGATAAACTACTGTGCTGTTTGTGAAAGAGACAGCATCCTACCAACTAAAACAATTTACAGAAAAAAACTAAATAACTAATGAAAAAAATCACCGGGAAATCCTCCTAATGTCTTCACCAATCTGAGTTGCGTGTGTAACTTTTACTATTACAGTACCAGTATGTCTAGCTCTAAATTGCATTTAATCTAAGAAATTAAAAAAATCCACAAGTACCTGCGATATTTCTTACTTATTTCTTCATGCATGAACCCGTGACGAGGTTAAGATAGTTTTATTATATGTAAAATCGGTAACAGAAAGCAAAACACCAAACCGAATCGTATAAAATCATACTGCCCTTACATTGTAATATCGGCGACTGAACATCGAAATAAATTTCCTATAACAAACCCTTATACAATTTCCAACAAAAAAGGTTCCTGTATATACCAACAGATCTTTTATTTTTATACCAATTTCTTCTTTTCTGAAATTTATAGGACGATGTTATGCTCCCCAAAGAAGAAAAATAACAGAATCAACTGTATTATTTTCGTTTTATTCGTCAGTCCGTCCTCCTCCGTTTTCAAAACCAAGGATACTTAGTCTAGTATTCCGAACTCGTGATGAAAATGTATCTGTAAATAAGTATGCCAGTGTCAGCTTTATTGATGTTTTGATTTGAATTAAATCGACTATAATCTAATTTATGTTTATACCTCTATACATGGATATTTAAATTTTAGCAATGATAGATGTTGGCATAGGTGTTCGTCAGCTTTCCAGACTTATGACAATAATGGGTGTCCCTGGTAGTTCTGAGAGAACGATGAAGAAGAGAGAACGCGAGCTGTTTAAACCAATGGTAGATGTAGCACGAGATTCATGTCATGAAGCAATTACAAAGGAATGTTCAGAAACAAGGTAATTATGCATATACCGGGCCGGAATTATTTTTAAGAGTTTAGATTCAGCATATCAAAATAACCATTGCATTCATCTTTTTTTTATCATTAAAATCAAACAAAAATTTAAATGCACAGTTAAAATCAGTATATCAAATAACCCTAAGAATTCGGTTTTTGAAGAAATCAAATAAAGTTTAATTTTGGAATTAAAGGAGGACCAATTAAAGAACGGGCCGAAATTCCAAAATAAAAGTACACGGTTAGATTCAGCACATTAAATAACACTAAGAAATCAAGACTTTGAATTTTACCACATTGGAATTGGTCAAGAAATAAGTTGATGTCTTAAGTTGTTGGGTTCACTTCTAATTGTCGCCTATACACAGATTCCCTTTATTCCTGTACGAAGCACTTTAAAAGTACATCGTCCTGAATATGCATGAAATAATTGCCACTGGACATCAAGCAATCATCAATCAATCAATCCCTAAAAACTCCACGTAGCTCATCGTTGGCATTAAACGATTTTGCCGCTATATCCAGTTTTGCTGACAATAATAGTCTTTTTTTATATACTATACGTAGAATTTATAATTAGAATTATAAAACCAATATAATCAAACATAATAATGTAAAATTAATTATCTTTTAAGAATTGCAACTCCAGGAAAAGGATTGTCAGTAAAGTATGATATGTGTTGGCAGAAACGGGGATCAGGTCGCTCGTACAGTAGTTCGTCGGGCGTTGGAACAGCAATTGGTCAGCTTACTGGGAAAATATTAGATTATGACCTTCGTGTTACTCATTGCTCCATATGTCACAGTGCTGAGAAAGCCAAATTAGACGCAAAACCACACAACTGTCAAAAGAATTGGTCAAAAAGCGTTAAAGCCATGGAATCGTCAACAGGAGCATCACTGATGGAAAATATTGAAGAAGTTTCTGGGGTTCCTGTTGATGTGCTTATTATGGATGATGATTCAGCTACTTTGTCTAGGGTAAAAGAAGCTTTGGACCACGAGGTAAAAAAATGGAGCGATATCAACCATTCAACAAAATCACTCGGTAATGCTTTTTATAATTTGAAATCTAAACACAAAACACTGAGTACAGATATCATAGAATATTACAAAATGTGTTTTTCATATGCTATTCAACAGAATAAAAACAATGCAACTAAGCTCAAGGAAACATTAACAGCGATTGTTCCACATTCGTTCGGTATTCATGACAAATGTGGCAATTGGTGCAATAAAAGCATTGAAAATAATTTTCATAAATATCTCCCTCATGGTAAACCGCTAACGGATGATGCTTTACGACAAGACGTCCAAATCATATTTGACACAGTCGCTAACAATGCTGAACGTCTAGCACCGGCTGGATCAACAAAGGATGTTGAATCTACAAACAATATATATGCATCTAAAGCACCTAAACGGTTTTGTTTCAGTAAAAGCGAAAATCTGAAAACACGGGTGAGCGCTGCAGTGTTGCAAAAAAATATAGGGTATTCTTATATTTCATGCATAAATACACAAGCTAACCTTTTAACGGATGCAATCACTAATAACCATTCTGAAAAATTGTCAAAAGAGAGAAAACGGAAACGGAAGTACTCCCAGCAACCAATTGTAAAAAAGCGGCGTTTAGAAAAGAAGAAATTTAGGAATAAATTAATACAGACAGAAAAAAAAGAGGGTGTTACTTATAAATCGGGATTGTCTCTTAGTTTAGTAACTGAAGATAAAGAGATCCCGGGAATCAAACAGAAACCAGCATTATTGCCCTTTTCATCTTTTACTGGTAGTTGCATACTTTTTGACCTGGAAACATCTTTGCTGAAATTAGATTCCGAAATTCTGCAAATAGCTGCACTAAACATAGTCTCTGGTGATAAGTTTGATACGTATATTCAGCCGAATAAATCAATAGCGCCGAGTTCCAGTGCTGTTACTGGTTTAACAGCAAATGGAAATATCCTTTTTTACAATGGAAAACCTGTTCATGCAGTTACTTCGGAATCAGCTTTCCAGAGTTTTGTACTTTGGTTAGAACAATACGGTCAGGTCATGCTTGTTGCACATAATTGCAAATTATTTGATGCAAGGCGTTTGATTAATAACATGTCCAAACTAACCTGCTATGCAGCTTTCAGGAAATCTGTTGTTGGATTCGCCGACACGCTTCCGCTTTTCCGGCAAAAATTTCCAGGCCTAAATAGCTACAGTCAGCAAAAATTATTTGAACATTTTTGTAATGAAAAGTACAATGCGCATAATGCCGTTGATGATGTCGATTCCTTACATATGTTAATGACTCTTTCCAAAGTAGAGAAACAAGATGTACTTGAATTTTCTTTTAGAGTTGAATCGATTGCTGAAAACATGAAATATGATACAATCGTAAAGGTTGATGCTGAGAGTTTTGGAGATCTTGTTAAGGGAAAATATATGTCTGCTCAGATGGCTGTAAGATGTGCCCAATCCGGTCTTAAGAAATGTCATCTGGATCTAGCGTTTCATAGAAAAGGCTTTCAGGGTTTACTTGATTTGTTATCTCAAAGAAGACAGGACGGTTCACCTCGTGTTACGAAAACAGCGGCCGTCATAAAAAAAATAACTGGATATTACGATAATAAGTAATTGAAAAAAAAAAAATTGTTTGGAATTCTTAGTTATTCATTCAAATAACAAACATTTTTTAGAACTGTTCTGTTTTTATAGTACAACTATCATCTATTTTTACAAAATTTAGCTTTGTAATCACAAAGTCATTGAAAATTGATGAACATTATCAGATAATCTTAATTAATCATGTTAACAAAATGCGTTTGCAGTTCGTAATTCTCCAATAAATAGTGTTATCGCCTTTTTTTAAAGGAATGCTAGTTTATATATAGTTAAGAAAAAATAATGTAATTTTGATTTGTTTCTTAGGGAAAATATATAAGTATTGTGCTTTTATTAATGTGTAGAAAGAAAAAGGTATCAGCTTCTTTGATAGTAACTGATAACTTATAAATCTTGTTTGAATGATCTTTGTCCGTTTATAGTACATACAATATTTTGTACTGATAAATGTATAAACACATTTATTTCTCGTGTTGTTTTACTTTTTTTTCTTAAAAAAGAACCCAAATAATTCTAGAACAATAAATAATAAAAAAAAAACAAAGGATACGGGGAATCAATGATCCATCACAAAATCAGCACATGCGCAGTAAAAAAACCCATTAAAAGCAAAGGAACAGCGCTTTTATTGCTGTTCTTCATCTCAAAGTCGCAGTTTGCTTTTTATACTAATCATGAGAAGACTTGTCGGTAAAGTACAAGTGTGTATAGAAATGTTAAATAGTCCAAGGTTGGTAAGTCGATCAACATGCAGGAGGGTAATTTTAATAAGTTATCAAATATAATTGTGCTACTATATATACACAGTAAATATTCATACTAAATCAAAAGGTGTACGTTTGAAAATTCCGTGACGGAAGAGGAGTTCACTAATATGCATATGGTGTATAGCTAAAGAATATTATAGCTAATATTTTCTCGTGGATTGTTTGGTCTTGTGTTTGTGACACGCGGCATAATTCTATAAGTTTTGTATCTGTTTGGAAAGAAAATATAAAAAAAACGTACACACCCATTAGTTCATATTGATTACAGACTCCTGGCCGGATCAAACTAAAGTCTTTAATATTGGTATTTGCTGCTTCTCCGCTAAGCACGCGGCAAGGAGTAAGTAAAACTAGTAAACTTGGATTCAGGTTAAAATGTAAGGCTATGGTGACATATCTTCTTCTGTACGGTTACTTTGTAAACTAGAACGTTAAAACTAGAACGGCCCATAGTGCATGTCTGTCTATAGTATAAAGCATGGTTAACACTCATATTGCATTAACATTTCCTCGTTCTGATTGAAAAAATAAGAACATGTGGTATGAATAACAATGAGACAACTCAACACAAAAGACCAAAGGACATAAATTAACAACCATATGTCACCGTACGGCCTTCTACGAATGCATTTGATTTGCCACTGGACATAAAACAGCCATACATCAACATCGTAGCTAATACCAGGTATGTATCACTAATCAACTAATGAAGTGTATAGTCACTTTGTAGCTTTTCAAAAGGTGAATGTGCATCTGTCTGTCCTTCCGTCCATTTCTCTTTTTACATTTCTTTGCTTCTGAATAACTGGGCGTAAAACATCAAATCATGTATACAAGATCTAGTATGAAAAGTTTCAAATAATTTTCTTCATAACCATATGCTTGACTGCGGTTTGTAATTCTCCTATGTCGATTTTCAATGTTTCCCGGTTTTTTAAGAGAGGGCACTATAGAAAGTCATCAATTGGAATGATATTTGTAAGAAGTTTATATATTTATCATATATTTAGCTCCTTAAGGATTACCCGGACCCCTGCCCCCTAAATCCAAGTCTGGAGAGGGTACATGTAGGAGGATGTCATCCCAATTCACGATAATAAATTAACAAATCCTATTTCTAATGAAGATAATAAGTTTCCGCATCACGATATGAATAAATCTCGACTTCCTGTCGATTTAACTTTCTGTTCTTAAACTCCGTCAAATTAGATGTATCTATCCTAAATTCCTGAATATGGCCCTTCCACCCCTCGAAGTAGAGAGAAATAATCATTATACACCTTAAAAACGACGAAGATGACCTTGCAGGTATAATTGGCGGGAGATGTCGAAATCTTCAGCCAGCGACGTCGTGCATTTTCGCGCTAATGGCGAGGTTACCTAAGGGGAACGCAATTTTTAGTATTAATTGCGTTTATCTTCGAATCCAGCACGGTGACATATACTTTTCATTTGAGATTTGGAGAAAGCATGACAAAATGCAGTTAATGTAGAAAAATGAGAAAAATGACATTTTCAGAACCAGTTTATTTCCATATTTTTCGGTTAAAAAATATGCCACTTTGAGCATCTTGTCCGCAATGTCAAGCAAGGCTTGAATAAATATACAATCATTCTTGTAGGGTTTTATTTTTCCCTTATTGTAACTTACCACAGCTTCAGATTGAACCCATTCTTACTAATTTACGACGAAGAATATCTTCTCAAAATTTTTTATAATATTGTCTAACTTTTTTACAAATTTGCACAAATCCCCAATTTTCAGCCTCAATTTTCTCGAAAACAAGCACGGTGACCTATGTTTTATTTTGTGTTTTTTTTTTAAACTCGCCAAGGCCTACAACATATTTCAAAATTATAAAAATGACATTATATCGAGAAACTGTATCGGATGCCCTTAATTTTGTTTGTCTTCATTTCACATTCCTCTAGAATCACTTTTTTATTCCTATTTTTCCCACATCTTTAAATACCTAAAGCTTCACAAATTATATATTTCCTTTTACGAAGTTTTGATAGGCAGAAATGAACGTTCAATTATATGCCTACATATGGTTTTCTCATTTCAGAACGATAAGACTTTCTTGTAAATAAACAACCTGGACGATACCAAGTTTCACAAAAATGTGCCTCAAATCATAATATAACGACTTGCGTAAGGTAGTGATTTCCCCTTAAACGAAATACCAACTCCAATTTGTTAAAATATTTAATAAATTTGATTTTTAAATATAGTAGGCATGCGTTTTGTCCAATTGCGGTTGTACTGCACCATTAATCCTTAATATGCTTTGGAATGATTAGTTGGAACAAACCTTTCCTCTATCTATTATTAGACTGAGATATCAAAAGACGTATCAGAAAAATAGTGGAAAGTTATGTTATTTTATCACTACAATAAACGGATGTTACGTAAGATGAAATTTACAACAAAATAAGTAAATTTTCATGAATGTCCTGTGCTTTCGTGTTACATGTACATTAGTACGATTTTGTGTGCTACATTGTTCTAATGTTATACTTTTAGAAAGTCTTTTTACTGAATCTTTTCATTTTCTATAGAGAAGCAACCGCTTTATTCAATGAGGAATAGGCTATAATATTTTATCCTTATACTAAATTTGTGAAAAACGGCAGTGCTATCAGCTAACAAAAGAGAGAACACTTATATCCTGAAAGAATTCATTTAATATACTTGACAAAATCTTCTGCAGGAAAAACAGAGCACCCCCTTTCATAAAGTTATTATTATAAATGACCTTGCAAAGAAAATTGTGTTTTTATACACCTGAACAACCACATTCAAAATATTCACTTACCCCGATTAAACACGAAACGAAAAACACTGTAAACGTTGATAACAAAACAGTTCAACGTTTCGAGCATGACCCAAACTAAAGTATATATATATATATATTTCTTTTCGTTAGACTATAGGGATTTCCCCTGCGTAAATCAAAGTTATATATATTCAAACTGGTTAGAGAAGATGTAAAACGGGTTGATTTAGATATATTGGTTATATATGCACGTCAAATCCTTTGGCGGTTTAAAGGATGGGGTTTCGTTATATTATATAAAGAAATTGTTGAGCTGTCAGTTCATCGAAGGTGCTCACAGTAACTGCAACGTATAGTTTACCGTTTATTGTCATATGTATGAATATGTATCATATAGAGTTTTAAGTTCATTTACATGTAATGATGTGTTGGATAATTTTATTTTATGCAATGGTCAATTTAAAGATTGTTATTAAATTATATCAGATTATTATGTTATTAAACATTGTTTGCAAGAGAAAAGAACAAGTTACTGCGAGCAACCAAACCTATATTAGAGTTTTGTCTGATTTATACGAAGGAATTTAGTAAAGAAATGCTGTAAATTCGGACGAGCAGGCGAGGGAGAATTTAAAGTACTATTTTCTACACACAGGAATAAATATTCTTAGCTTTATTTGGAACAACTTCTCGTTTTTTTGTTGTTTCAATGCTTTTCATCATAGTATTTGATTTGAACTGTTAAGATTTTAGTGCCATTGATGAGTCTTGCGTAGATGAAACGCGCGTATAGCGTACCAAATATAAGCCTGGTATCTTTGATGAGCTTTTTAAAAGACAATTGTAAATAATCGAGATATTTACATAAAGTGTAGCCATAAAATATTGTTTCAAAGGAAACATAGGTAGGATATCTATCAAAAATACATGTATTACAGATATACAGTACAGCGATTAACCAGTCATTTAATTATATGAACGGATCTGAAGGATATATATATATTTAAGATTCGTGTAGGAAACGAACTCTGTTATAATAAAATGTTCACGCGATCAGCGCTGAACTCGACAAAGACACCTTTACCGATCATGTTATGCAACTTTGAAAACAAAAAATACAAATAACCTATGATGATAGATGATTTCAATTAAATTGTAAACATTTTTAATATATGAAAAAATAGTCTTTGCAGTTTTATAAATTACATAAATCATAAATGGAAAAAAAAGAAAATGAAATGACACAATAACAAATGAGATAGCTAGCGTACTTATGGCGTTTTTTGTTTGTGTTTTATTACCTGTTTATGTGGTCAATATTAGAGAAAGTTAATGTGCTTAAAGTATGGTTCCATTATTTGATAGTGCTGATGTTTCTTTTTATTTAAAATCATGTAAAAACCTTGTCATTCCATTGTTTTACTCCTAAAGATTAGTTGTTTTTCGTAAAATATGAATGAGAATGACCACATTGTTTTCTCTTTATTCAAATTCGGGCACTGTTATTAGCGTGTAACATTATGTTATTATAATTTGGACTTTATACTAAGGACAGCAATATGGAATTTTGTTGCAACCCTCCAAAACTTGATGCACTGTATTTACAGGTAAAGAACAGAGCTCAGTTAACAGATGATGTCTGCCGTTGTTTTTAGAAATAGTAATTAGGTCCGACATATTTGTATTGTTAGTACGAAATTTTCTCTTATTGTGATTCATTCTTTGTGCATGAGAACGGTTTTAACGTACAGTTTTAATAACTATATCTGAAATATTAACAGAATCGGTTCTTGATATATTACCAGTTCCCATGATATTATTATTAAGATCAAGATAATAAACTGTCTGTATTTTTTTAATCCAATTAAATTAAATTATTTTCCTTGATCGTACAAATTTTGAATGATATTCTCCAGTTTGTTCATTTGCTACATCTAAAGTTTGAACTGTTAAGATATTTAATATGGCGAGTGTGCTTCTTAAGGTGTTGATAAATGATATTTTTAAATTGATTGGGTCTTCTTAAATGGTATTCTTGAGTGCGTTAAGGTAAATAGCGTCCGGTTTCACCTACGGACTGAATACCGCAGCCCGGTTTGTTGCAGGTTAGTAAATAGATAAAACTAATAGTTTTTCAATTCATATCAGTTTCAAAATTTGATGAAAATGAACGGCCGTTAAAATTGGACAGTACCGTATTTTAGGTGGAAAGACGAGGATATAGAAGTCATTTTTTGGCATGACATTTATCTATAAAATGGTGTTGAATAGGGAAAATATTCAAATTCGGGCACCGTTATTCGAGTTGCAATCATTTATTTTAGTGCCTCTTGGAGTTTAAGTTGATAACATGTAAATAATGCAAGGATAAAGATACTTAAATTTTTGTTTGTGTTGAATAAGAGTACATATTTTCTTCATATTAATGGAAATCATGATATTAGTACTTTCTGTACATCAGAGAACGTTAGTTTTTATTTTTAAATAAGATGAATAGAAAAGAAAAGATACTTATATTTTTTTTATCATTCTTAAATTATCTCAATTTCTTTTTATTGAAATTAATGCACAGTTTCTTTCAACATGTTCAATCAGGTCATTTTATTCTGCTTTAATGGATTTGAATTATTCAGGAGCATTTTAGTATAATTCAAGACTATTATATGATTAAATTTCACGAATAATCACGAGCATTCATGGTAATAATTCATGAATATATGTTTGAATATAACAAAATGTTAAATTGCATCTTGAAAATACATAAATATTAATATGAACTGAGTAACCAGGAATAGATATAAACATTAATCTAATAGAACATTCAAAACATTCTAATAGAAGAAACTAGAATAATACGAGTAATTCAAATTGCGAATAGTTTCAAATTTAGGTCGTATATAAACAAATCCAAAATGTTCTAGGATACATATATTGCTCTGTATTTTTATTTACTCACAGCATATTTCATTGTACAACAATGTGATTAGAAAACAAACAGACATAATAGGTAAACATGTCATTGTCAACGTATGTTTGTTTCGCCTAAAAGAAGTTCCTCTTGGAAACTTTGATATAAACAATGCCATAATATCTGTTCCTATTGGAACAAATATTCTGTACTCTTTATTCCGTTAGGAACAAATACTGTAAAATGTGTTCTAGTGGAAATAATATAAAATACTATATCTTCCATTTGAAATTTTATTATGAAGGAACTCCTATTACAATGTATGAAGGAACTTCTATTATGAAGGAATTTCTATCATGAAGAAACTTCTATTTCAAGACATCACCAGCCCTGTAGTGATCACTTCTGTGTTGACATGAAATATGTTGATACAATCATAGATATAAATCTACTTCATCGAAATGTTAAATATGAAAACTATAATGATTTTCTGCACCAAGGCATATATGGCCTCATCCGTATTTGCACAACTTTATATAATTTTTAGTCCCAATACTCTTCAACTTCGTACTTGATTTGGCCGCCAAACCATTTCCATTCGATCGCCACTTATGTGTCATATATCAAATAAGGTTTAATCCATCATTTTCTACATAAGGAAATGCCTGTACATGTACCAGTCAGAAATATGACAGTTGTTTTCTATTCATTTGATGTTTGAGCTTTTGATTTTGCCATTTTATAAAGGACTTTCCGCTTTGTGTTTCGCTTGGAGTTCTTTATTTTTGTTACTTCACTTTATATTGATATTAAAGAATCGTTTGTCTGGCCTACCAAATTATAAGCCTGGTATATTTGATGAGTTTTTACAACCACCGGGTCGATACCACTGCTGGTGGATGTTTTTCACCAGATGGTATCACCAGCCCAGTAGTTTGCACTTCCTTCTGTGGTGACATATGATATCGTTGATACTCTCATGTTTCATCTGTACTATTATTTGTCTATTTGTCTTTTTATTTTTGGCCATGGCGTTGTCAGTTTGTTTTCGATCTATGAGTTTGACTGTCCCTCTGGTATCTTTCGTTCCTCTTTTATATAGAAAGTATAACAAAAATACCAATCTCCAAGGTAAATTCAAAAAGGGGGAAGTCAATTCAAAATGACAAAATCAAACGTAAGACTTTATCAACCAACAGAACGAATGGACTTGGTACTTGCACTTTCAGGTGAAAATGGTGGGTTAAATCTGGTTATATAGGTAGCTGAACCTACCACTTGAATGATAGTTGTTTACAGTTCCGTTACATTGACATAATTGGAGAAGCGACTCAAACAGACCAGATAAGTTAATGTGACAATAATTGGGATCCAGTAGCCAAAAATCTGTGAACATAACTAACTGCTTACAGAATGTTGAAGTATTAAAAAAAACTAACGATCTTCTTTCTACCTTCAAGCATAGATAACCTTAGCTGTCTTTGGTACAACTGTTTATAAATTTCAGTTTTGAATGTTATCCAAATTGGTACTTTATTTAAGTTGGCCATAGATGGTTTTTAATTGAGTCACTAGTAGACGAAACGTCTGTCTAGCGTACCAAATAATAAGGCTCAGTTTTACAACCACCGGGTCGATGCCACTGCAAGTAGACGTTAAGTACGATGGGTATTACCAGTACATATATGTTAACATGAAATATCATGATACTGCCATTTTTTTATGAATTAAAAGTTTACAAAATGTTAAATAATCCAAAGAATTGTCTACACTTATACATAGATGAACTTAGTTCAATTTGTTTTATATTTTCGGTTTTCAATGCTATTTGAATTCTTACTTAATTCGGCCCCCAACGATACTGATTCGAGCGTCACTGATGAATCATGGGTAGACGTAACGCATGTATTGCGTACCAAATTTAAACACGTGGTATACAGAGTTTTACACCAACTGGGTCGACGCCGCTGCTATTTCATCATGTCTACACGAACACATATCATTGATATGGTCATTTTGTTTTAAAATGAATTCACTGCTTTTCAAAGATTGAATAGTTCGAAACACAAATATTTTCTACCAGAAACACACGTCGGTAAATTATACGCCTGGTATATATAATGAGATTTACAGCCACTCGTTCTGTTTCAAAGGTTTTCACCAGCTCAGTAGTCACCACTTGTTAAATTATTCTTAAACCGTATTGATGATTTTTAAAATGTTTTGTTTGTGTTGATTTTGATTACATATATCCGTTTAGACTATGCATCTTCACAAGGGATGTTACACGATAGTAAACACTCATAGCTGAAGCCTTTAGCATAACGAACTCGGATCTTTAAGAAGGATGATGTTGGACACTTTTAGTAGTTCGAAATCCCATGTTTACTAGAATGATATCAAGTCACGTTACGGGAAGGATAATTTTACCAAGGTGCATATGCGACACTTAAGTAATTCGTAAATAGTCAGTTCTAGTAATAAGTCAATTCAGGTACCGGATATAACCGTCTAGTATTGAAACTATTATCAAGAATTCGTTTGCGATTTTCTGCTGGAAATATTACATGCACATATAGAGCACCAAACTACTTCAATTGCGGAAACACAATCAAAGTTGCCATTAATTACACAAAAAACAACAACGACTTGAAAATTATGTGTTCATTGACAAAAATAATAGTGTTCGCGTCATAACTAGAATAAAAGAAATGCTCGATAGTGAGATCACCAAATCTGATTTTTCATCGATTTCTTTACATGCCATTAACAACACGACGGAATATTTTGAAAGAGCAGGATTTGCTTACTCTTTGTGAGCACCCGAGATAAACCCTTCTCTTATTCGTATTACATATTTTTTAGGGCATGCGATACATACAAGATGTGTTGTTGATTTTTCCCTATAAGTTTGACACAAAGTCAGTATTGATATGCATTATTGAAATACTGAAAGAAAAATATATCACCGTGACGTGCTTTTCAAAATATTTGAGTTTGAAATTTGCATGTTTTATGTAAAACTACAAAAATTTAAACGGAAAGACAGACATTTACAAATGTTCATTCAGGCAGTCTCTAAAATGAAGGCGCAATGCGATAACCAATTGTGTATAAAACATACATGTATGGGTATAAAAAATCGTAAACAATTTCCTGGCTTATACTAATGCATATAGAGAAAATTCATCCGTTGATATTTTTTAAAACTTTGATTGTACTGTATCGTTTTACCTTAAGTCTTTTGTGTAATGTTTTGTAAACTTTGTATTTTTTTTCGTATTTCTTTATGACCAGGGTACGTGCTGTTTGTTTTTTTCCTAGGCTCTTTTTTTATTTATCACCTAGGTTTCTTCTGCCTCTGTTAAAAAGGCAATATATATGTTATAATGTAAATAATGTTTTGAAAGGAATATTTAGTCCACCAATGAAATTCCATACATTTCGTTTTATTTAAGTTTAATTGTCCGTCCCTGATTTGAATATAACTTACATGTATCATACAAGAACTGTTATTCAAAGTATATATTGCTTTTTTTATCATAACAAAATTATACATAAATTGAATCTATTTGTTTCGTACGTTGATAGAAATAGTTTGCCTCCTTTACTACAGACGAAAATGTTATTACCACCATTCATAACAAGTTTCGGAAGTAGTTGTTTATCAATCAAAGGAAAAAAAGTGGTACTTGTTAGCTAACTATTGTTTTTGAGTTGTGTACGAAATATGTATAAAAATCATACTGATATTGATATCAAATGTTTAGTTTTGTTAATATACATAGTATATATGGAACATGCCATTTTAAGTAGTAAATCTTCCTTTACAATAGATACCGTTCATTTAATTCGCATAGTATAATAGCTAGTACACATGTCACCTCCTATCACAATTCTCTTGCAGAGAATCAAAACGTTGTCTTATAATTTGGATTTTACATGGTCATTGAATGGATTGCTCAGCCAATTTTGTCAATACAACAGAACTATAAACAACTGTAATACAAGTGGGAGGTTTAAATAGCTATACAAACAGGTTTAACCCCATTTTCCTCGGGAAATGCTTGTACCCAGTCCGCCATATAACAGTTATTTTCCATTCGTTCTGTTAGTTGATACAGTCATTTGATTTTGTAAGTTTTTATGGACTTTCTTCTTTTTGAATTTACCTTGGAGTTCGGTATTTTTGTTAATATTTTTTATGACTCATTTTTTGAGCATTTTCTGTAGGAATTGTCAAGTTATTAATGTATTGTAATATTCTCTTGAATTTTGAGCTTATTTCATTATTATACCTGGCAAAGGCCCCTTGCTGATTGTTTGCTATGCTCGTTTCCCTTCCCAACATGTAAGTGATAGGCGAAAGATACTCATTAGTCGGAAACAAACTGACAATGCCATGGCAAAAAACAAAATACAAAAAACGACACAAAGCCAAACAATATTATACAAAACACAATATGGAAAAGTAAAGAATGAACAACACGAAAACCACCGAAAATCGGGGATGATCTCAGGTGCTCCGGAAGGCTAAGAGGATTCTGCTCTACATGTTTTACAGGTATGCCGTTAAAAAGATAATCATACTCTCTCAAGGACATAATTTACATGCCATCTGAACATTGACATATATCTGTTTTTGTTCTGTGCCTTCTGCTATTATTTTTTGTACCTGAAAATAGGCTAAATGAAATGCTAACCATAACATAAGGAAATAAAAGCTTTAATTTTATTTTCAACCACTTATTAATTTAGGTTGTTCTTCTTATTCTTCTTGTTATTCTGATTCTTCTGATTCTTTTTGTTTCTTTATTGTTTTTCTTATTTTTCCTTTTATATTTTCTTCTTTTCTTCCTTATCTTTTTAATCCAATCTGTGTAAGCAGAAACTCGCACCTGGTAGTTCACTTTTGCAAATTTCAGAACCAAAAGATGTTATCCCAACAAGTATCTGTAAAATCGTCAACAGCGCAAACCAAAGGTCCACCACTATCTCCCTTAATTAAAAATTGTTTTTAAATCAATAAACAGTTACGGTGTGCACAATCATGACATCGTTTTTAAGCCTACAAGGATACCACGCCCCGTTATTTTGTTTTTCTTTCATAACTTTTATTGTTGATTGCTGATTGTAATCTAGAGAATATGTCTGAAGTTGCAAGAATATAGCAAATTGCATAGACACTTTGTATGTGGAAAATATTTACGGAAATCTCCAAAAACATTTAGATTTCTACGTATCGTTTGATTTTGTTTTTTCTATTCATGTTTTCCTCAAATCTCGATTTATTCGTATTGATTTCTGTTGCAAATTAGCATGCTCCTAAATTGGAGGTGACAAATATGACAAGGATTATACATTCTATAGTTGTTATAACGATATTGTCAAGACAATTTAGTTACTTAAACGTTTACTCCAACACTTATCATTTCAACTAAATAGGATTCCTCATGATCAGTTGTTGATGCAAGTCATACACAAACAACTGTCAGCTTACTGAAATAACATTACGCAAGATGATACAAATAGTCTTCATTAATTTTTTTCTTAGGGGGACCTGATAAATATAAGGACCTAGTAGTTGATGGATGTCAAAATCTAATTAAACCTATAACAAAATGTAAAAAAAACCAATAAGGGATATCACGCAATAAGTTAATTTATTGATTGAACTACTTTTTGGTCATCAAAACATTTAATACCGTGAAAACATTACACTTTCTTTTTTTTGTAGGAGTTATTGTCAAAAATTTATTTCGTATTGTTCATGTTTTTTCTTCTGATTTGCGTCTGTCGTGTATTCAACTACATAAATATTTCTGATGTCACATTTGGTATGAAAGGTGTGTTATCTTCCAGAAATCATCTTAAAAGAAATGCAAGCAGCATCACATTTCTTAACAGTTAAGACGGTTTATTAACTCAGACCAGAAGAAAACAGTGTTCAGACGGTTAAAAATATAGATTAAAAAATTAATGCACGTTGGCAACATATTCCAGCAGATTCAAATGACATTAACAGTTTTGGTTACGCGATTACATGATAGACCTAACAGATGTGAGAAAATTACAAATATTCTGATTGTTTTCTTAATACAAATATTATGCAAAAATTATAAAGATAAAAGTGTTGACACCCGCAATTAACCTTTGATCGATTTCTAGTATTCATCTATAATGCTCTGTGTATAAGTGCAGGATAAATCTGGAGAAGAAAGAAAACAAACACCCCCCACCTAAAAAAAAACCCAAAACCACTCTGTCTCTCTCTCTCTCTCTCTCTCTCTCTCTCTCACACACACACACATTCAAAAATAATGTGGTAAAACATACATCACAAGCATCCCTTTTAAACTCCTTATCATAGGTACACAGTTTGGCAGTGTCAATAATAACCTCGGAATTGTCCTTCTGCAATTGACAGGATTCACTGTTGATAACAGGTAACAGTGTTGCTTTTAGGCGATCGGGATAATTACCGGTAGCTGAAATCAAATAAAGTTTATTGGGCAGAAAAAAAATAACATTGAAAATAAATCGCTGCCTTATGTCTTATGTGTCTAGGTTTTAAATGCAAACAAGAATGTGTCCATAGTACACGGATGCCCCACTCGCACTATCATTTTCTATGTTGAGTGGACCGTGAAATTGGGGTAAAAGCTCTTATTTGGCATTAAAATTAGAAAGATCATAGGGAACATGTGTACTAAGTTTAAAGGTGATTGGACTTCAACTTCATCAAAAACTACCTTGACCAAAAACTTTAACCTGAAGCGGGACGGACGAACGGACGAACGAACGGACGGACGAACAAACCAACAGACGCACAGACCTGAAAAAATCCCTTTTAAAAAACTATTTACACAGAAACAAAGTAGTTGTTTGTCTCCTCCAACGTACTTTTTTGGTTTTGTTGTATAATAGCCTAAACATTGTGACAAATGATTACCATCTAAATGCAAAGATGAAATAACTCCTTTCAAAATTCCACCACCACAAGTAAAACGAAACGAAATACTTATTCACACCTGTATCTTGGATGGGGAAGTACTCTCTAAAGTCAACAGTTGAAAAGTCGTTGCTTGTTTATAATTACATATCATTTGACAACTTTCAAAATATAAAATGGGAAACTTCCCATTTACACGTGATTACGTTAAAAGCAGATCAACCTTACTAATGCTGATACAGAATTTTAATCTCTTTTATTGTTAGGAATCGGCTACATATCTCCAAAAAGGCTTAACAAGAAATTATAAAACTCCTTTTAAAAGTCGAAAGCCTCATATACAAATGTTTAATTACTCAAACTTGAAAAAATACTACATATTATAGGAATATCATATACATAGGATTACTAAATAAAATGATTTTTCAAAAAAAAACAAAAAAAAAACATTTTACATCCATATTTGCAAGGCTACATGAACAAGAACAACTGACCCCCACCAGGCCACCAAAATTTACCCTGGTTTAAGATGTGGTTAGTTTTGCTCAGAGTCTAGTTTTACATATTTTTACTAATCTGGTAAATGTAGGTGAGTCAGTTTGTTATATGATCTCCAGACACCATTTATACAGTTGCAAATTGATGTTTCTGTGAAGACAAAATGTAGATCAATCTATTATTGAAATAATACCACCCAGGTCCCTCCCACTAGAAAAAAGAAGGAACATAGGCACCCGTTTCTCATATATATGTTACTAACATGGGAAACTGTAAATATTTCTAGTGTGAGAGGCTCAATCACTAGATATCACAACCCCCATCAAAACCCGGGAACCTTATTTGCTTTGGAAGCGTAGACAGATTCTAGGATTCTTTAATAAAGGATGCAATGGTTAAAACTTTAGCTTCCAAGTACACCATTATACTTATGTTTGGATTTGTATATAAATGTCACAGACGGCAATAAATGAGCTCCACATGTGAAAACCACAATCCCATTCTCTATGCCTATATGATAACTCCGAATGCGACTTAACAATATAATTATTCTAGCCCAGTGAAATACGACGAGATCACTAATAGAAAGGTAGTTGCTACGCTTTTTGAGTACATTACTTCACTCTCGATTTTTTTTGTTGGTTTCTCTTGTCGGTCAATCTTATATATTCTATTGGCTTTCGAAGACTGATATTTGTTTGTTTTGGTTCGCTATGTTGTTCATTTTTTCGATTTAGGTTTTTTTGGTTTCAATCTCTTTGTATGTTTTACTATTTATTGAATTTTTCTAATGAATTGTTTAAATCGATCATCAGTAAGACAACTTTATAAAAAATGCCCTTATTCTGAGAATATCAAAGAATCTTATTTTCTACAGATTTTATTTATTTCTTTTTTAGAAAAGCTTGAAATTGCTCTGTGGTGGCAACTCTTTAGAAACACAATAATGGTGTATAGTTCCTTAATGGAAGTAACACTTTACAATTTTCGTGGGTCCGAAAATATTTTCTTGAAAAACATTAATCAGGAACGCTAAAACATAGACATTTGAAAGCCAGTGATGCATAAATACGTAGAAACATTTAGAGCTATATGACCAATAAACTCATCATAGATACAAAGATTAATTTTGTACGCCAGAGGGACACTCGAATAAAAAATTTAAGAAGCCAAATAAAGTGCGGAGTTGAAGAATACTTAGGCAAAAGGGACACCGAAGAATAGTCGAATAAACTAGGTACACTTCATTGATATATGCGTGTGTTGAATTACCCTTATCGGCCGATCGTGCAAATAAAGCAGGAGTATGATGTTTAAATAGTTTTATACTTCACACATTAAACGTTCAATGATAAATAAAAATAACCATACATTTAATCAATACATCGATGAGCTAAGTAATGACCTCTGGTAAGTATAATTTGTCTTTCCAATGATGAAATAAATACAAAGAATATAATTAGCTAACCAAGCAACTGTTATGTTATTTTGTTACTGAGTCATCTGAATAGATTATTTAACTTAAGTCAAAGGCAATGTGTAGAATAAGTAAGAGTGACAGCAACGAAATAGCCAACAACCCAATATCAGAATGATGTTAACTCACTAACTGACAAGAAGAAATATTTGTTTTAAAGCATCGTTTCAAGTAGGTGGAATGTGAAGATATTTTCAAATTGTTTACCAAACGTTTGAATATTCATACTGAATATTAAGAGCTAATTTTTCGGTGGGTTATTAATACTATGGCGATTTATACTGGTTTGTCATTGATATTCACTTTTGTTTGAAACGTACATGATTAATGTAATCAATTATTATCATTTTATCGTATTCTGTAATAATACATACCATTAGTATCAATTGTATTTCCCCAACCTGATGATTTACAACTTTCTCCTGTATAAATTTTGAATCTATTTTTAATCTACAATATTGTCCAAGCTAATTTTGTTTATTGTAAATCCAATATTAAACGGTCTCCGTAATTCGATCAGCATCACGTCATTGTTATTTTTTTATTGGTTTGTTGTAGCTTTCATGCTGCAAAATATTAATACGATTAATATGTCACGTATATGTATAAGTTATGTTTATAACACAATTGGTGATTAATATACTATTTTAATACGTCACTACGAAAAAACGATAATTAACACAGTTTTTAATCTATAATATAAAATCAAACAGATCTAAAATAAAATGCAATTGCACGTGTTCGCTATCTATTTATATCTATACATGTATTTATGTCTATATCGGGTTAAATGACCGTCGGCAGTATTCAGAGGTCACCTCAATGATTAATTAAATTGCGTCTAAACTAAATATCACACGAAATGCTGATACATGTTATCGAGTTCAAGCATCGTACATTGTTTATTTTAGACTTTTTAATAATTTGGATATACGATTAAGCATGTTATAAAGCAAATATGTGAATTTGAATCAATTCGGTGAACATGAATTTGATAGCTAATGCCCCTTTAGAAGCTATCTTGTCTTTCCACAGCTGGGTAAATGTTATAACTGTTTTTAACCCCTCAACATTCAGGCATGCAATATATTGTCATGCTGACATTATTGCTGACAGAATAAAACTAAGGCTTGAACTTTTGTATACGACAGATTATTTTTTAAACATGTATCAAAAGTATAACTACTAAATTCAAAGTATAACTACTAAATTTATATTTGAATTTTTTAAAAAGGTCATAATTGAACTAAAATGCTAACTTTGGTAATTTTCCTTTGTTTAAGTTATATGTATTTTGTAATTCAATCGACCTTCATATTATCAATATACAGCTCAACGAAATTGACGATTTTAACTGTGAGTTTTAGTTGAATATGTTTTATGTTTTGACATGAATTGTAATTTACAATCTGCATCACGTCATTGTTATTTTTTTATTGGTTTGTTGTAGCTTTCATGCTGCAAAATATTAATACGATAAATATGTCACGTATATATATAAGTTATGTTTATAACACAATTGGTGAATAATATACTATTTTAATACGTCACTACGAAAAAACGATAATTAACACAGTTTTTAATCTATAATATAAAATCAAACAGATCTAAAATAAAATGCAATTGCACGTGTTCGCTATCTATTTATATCTATACATGTATTTATGTCTATATCGGGTTAAATGACCGTCGGCAGTAATCAGAGGTCACCTCAATGATTAATTAAATTGCGTCTAAACTAAATATCACACGAAATGCTGATACATATTATCGAGTTCAAGCATCGTACATTGTTTATTTTAGACTTTTTAATTATTTGGATATACGATTAAGCATGTTATAAAGCAAATATGTGAATTTGAATCAATTCGGTGAACATGAATTTGATAGCTAATGCCCCTTTAGAAGCTATCTTGTCTTTCCACAGCTGGGTAAATGTTATAACTGTTTTTAACCCCTCAACATTCAGGCATGCAATATATTGTCATGCTGACATTATTGCTGACAGAATAAAACTAAGGCTTGAACTTTTGTATACGACAGATTATTTTTTAAACATGTATCAAAAGTATAACTACTAAATTCAAAGTATAACTACTAAATTTATATTTGAATTTTTTAAAAAGGTCATAATTGAACTAAAATGCTAACTTTGGTAATTTTCCTTTGTTTAAGTTATATGTATTTTGTAATTCAATCGACCTTCATATTATCAATATACAGCTCAACGAAATTGACGATTATAACTGTGAGTTTTAGTTGAATATGTTTTATGTTTTGACATGAATTGTAATTTACAATCTGTAACCGTAAAAAGTTCTACTTGTATCAAGATGTCTGTTAATCTTTTTCTTTTTTAACTATAGCATTGTCTGTTTGTTTTCGACTTACGAATTTGAATGTCCCGCTCGTATCCTTGTCTCTCTTCTACTTGTGTCAAGGTAGCTTCTCTCAAATTATGCTTTATAACCCGGCTGAGAAGAACACACATGTGATTTTTTTTTATTTGTTATTTTTGTAGGTCTATCATGTTTTATTAAAATATCCCTTCAATCAACACAAACTGCAGATATTAACGTCAATTATTAATATACTAAAACTGCAAATCACATGAAATTTTTCACTTTTCTGAATTTCACCATCTGACTTATGTAAAAACCTCCTGGTCCCACTCTAGTGTCTCTTAATCTAAAAACGAAAAATGAAAAAAGGTCAATTGATTTAAAAGTATCATTAAAATTTCTTAATTAAAGATAAGATTTATAATATGTTTCATCAATTCAAATTTTTATAAATTGATAAATTTTAAGAAACTTAAGTTCCAAATTCTTTAGGTAAAGTTGACCTTAGAAAAATTTGGTTATGTATATCTCCCTTTTAATTACAATGCTTCTCATATTTACAGATATCCTTCTGATTTAAAGAAAAGCGAGTGCGATGAAACATCTGTGAATCAAAAATGAAATAGAAATTTGTTCCATGCATATGTTTTCATTAAAACGAATAGCAAATTGCAGTAAATTTACCTCATTACAATATTTCTGAAAGACGTTTTATACTGAAGAAAGAATGGTGATCAGAACTAAAGAAAAATGTCTATTCAAAAATCGACAAGACTAAAAATAAGTACCGTTCTTTTCACAATTATTGAGTTAGTTAATTAAAGTGTCCAATAAACAGACAAGAGATGTGTATCCCCTTTTTAAAAATTATTATCAAAAGGGAGAAGGACGGATTTGTTATTATACGAACCAGAAATCGTTTATATGTAACAGAATAATGTTCCTCTCGAACAATTCATCCTGACAAATCTAAACTACTGATCAGTTCAATATTTTGAATAGGAAAAAGACATGTTGAAACTCTTTTTCAAACCGATCTTTAAATTTCAGTTATGTACATATGTTGTAAATATTGCCATTCCCATATTGACATTCCAATATTGGAACAATAGCACCACTCCTGGCCTACCTTTTCATATTTTGAAATGATTGGAGTTTTTTCAGATACTTGTAAAAAACAAGATGATCGAAGAGTCTAGATCATTTAATTTAACATACAGGTTTGTTTGTTGATGATTTTTTTTTCATTAAAGATTCAATCGTTTCTGATTTGATCTCATTAATATATCTTCCTAAACTACAGATTAAAGAAACCACACAGCTTCCTCCAACTCATTTCTAGACATTCACCTTGATTTGACAACAGTGGTCATCTCATTACCAGAATCTATGACAAACGAGACGATTTCAATTATGAAATTATTAATTGTCCTCGCCTTAGCAGCAATATTCCAACTTTACCCGTCTTTGGAGTATACATTTTTCAACTCATTGACGTTAATTTCTGACCAAATACTAAATTAACAGGTAAAAGTATTTTATAACGTTTTGTATGCACAACACAATTATTTTAACTGCAAGTTACAAAATCGTTAACTTTTGCGGCAAAATATCTAATTGGGATAACCAATAATTCTGTTGGTCAAAAGGTATAAAACGATACCTACATACAAACAATGAATAGGATACCTAAATATTTTCTTTCAAAAACATTTCTAAGGTAAAAAAAAAAACACTATTTGTCAAAATGCATTTTAATTGAAGGACACGAAATATACAAAAGCATGTTCTGAATATCTACTTTACTGCTGGATGAATGTTCATTATTTACTTAAACTGGGAAATGCAATAAGGAAAGGAAATCCGTAATATATGTGTAAATCAAGGAATTTAAACCCGAATCCGGGACTGTCACATTATAAACCCGGCCCTGTCTCAAACTTGAATAACATACAATTTGTAAACAATTAGACAGCTTATAAAACCTTTTTTTTTAGTGAGATTCAAATAATTTTTTTTTTATTTCAATCAAAAATGTATACGGATTGTTTATATCGAGAAACATACCTTTTTTCAAATATTGTATAAATGATACAAAGCGGTATTGATCACAAGCTAACTTAAATCGGAGAAGACAGCACAAAAGTCAACTTTAGAGTATTTCCAATTCAAATAGAGATGACAATGCCAATTTTAACTGTTATTCAGAACTAGTTTCAAATGTATCTTTAGCAGTGGACCTGTTTAAATTTAAATTTTTCGGCAGTCATATGACCACGTCTGCCTTTTATGTTAATTTGGTTTTGATCAAGTTAACGTTGTCCAGTCCAGATGGAAGGCAATAAAGTCAACCTGCTGTACAAATTATGACAGCATCCATCTTTATGTTATTTAACAAATAAACAAGCAGAATAGAAATATAGATAAGATTCAAGACATACGCTGGACGGACAAACCCGTTAAAGCTTAGTCATTTATTTTGGTCATGACACGAATGTGAAAAGTTAAATTAGGAACCTAAAATAAATAACATGAAATCCCTGATAAAAATATGGGGAAAAAGTAAATTTACAATGGTTAGGTAAATATTGATAACAAAATATTTAAAGTCATATGAAACGAGTTTTCTTGAAATTCTAATGTTATCAAAATTATTGAACAAATGCATGCATATATACTAAACTAAGTCATGAATGCACGTTTTTTCAATATTTATTACGAATCTATAACGTATAATCGACAAATGATATTTTATTCAGTGATTGTTGATCGCAAGCTAATTAACTAATCAATGTTGTCGAAGTTTACCTGATCGTGACAATGATAAACAATAAAAACAGAGCACATGGAAAATGAGACAAATAAGTGAATTGAAAGAGTCATTTGTTTTTATATTTCCCATGCGTTCCCATTTGTTAATTGAACTTTTCCTTAACAGTTGTTAAATGATTTGTTGTGTAAAAATTTATAATTTTTGGGAACCAGTTCTAATTAATCAACCTCAACTTGACCAAAAAACTGGAGATTTCATTTCAAAACATTCGGTTTAAAGAATATCTGATGAAGGTTTTTCCAGTGCACATGTCATGCGGACTTTAAACATATGTTTACAGACCCAAATATTTGATAACGACCGCCCTGAACAACAATTTTTTGTGAGTTTTCCTATAATTATTTATAAAACAATTGCCATCTTTCATCAATTAGAATATATGCATATTTCTAATGCAGAGCGAATGTTTGCCAACTAATGTGATTACAACTAAGACAAAACCTGCAAGTTAAAATGAAATACTATTCGGCTTTATTAATATTATAATCACTACTAGTATTCAATTATCGAAAATAAATATTCTTCGGAGGTGTTAATCTATGTTTGACCAGAACTGGTTTGTTTATATTGAATCAACGTAATTATGACCAATAAGCATGAGGTGGTAGGAACATGATGAAATTTGATTATTTTTATCACATCTTAAATAATAAAACAATTGTACATACTGCAGCCATGTAGAACACTAAAAAGAATTGAAGATATTTAATTATTATAAATATTTTTATAATCATAATTATTATTATTATTATATGTTTTATCATTAATATATTTTTATTATTATAATATCATTTTTTTCATTTCTAATTGAATTTTCCTTGGAGTTCGGTATTTTTGTTATTCTACTTTTTCAAACTAGAAGAAATTTTGTAAATAACATATACTGCGATTGTCAACTTATCAATTAATCAGCACAACAACAATACTCTATTCATCTAACAACTTTCTGTAAGCAACAATACACAACTGAAATGTACATAAAAGGCGTAAACAAAACAATTCACTTAGCTCAATTATTTTATGATCGTACGGCTTGTTGTTTGATTGATCGACAAATGTGTTTGTCTATTGATTGTTGATGGAAAAAAATCGGGTAGTTATCATAGTTCGTACTTTTTCCTTTTATATTTCCTTTTATTTAAATTTTGTTCCTTTTTTCGAGAAAAATTGGTTAGGAAAAAATAAATATGACCAGCGCTACTAAAAAGCTATTGTTCTACCTTCTTCAATTTTGTGAAGACAAAAAGTCTTCAGATAAAGCTGATACTCATACCTAAATGCTATTCTGTAAATTCATTGTTTTTCATGGAATGCCAATAAACGAGAAGCTCACTGATAGATGACAACGAAATCCAAAGAAATTGAAAGTTTGGATCTAGAATCAATAAATCTACGGTATACACGAAAATAAGATGAATACAACTTCTTATGATATCCCAAAAATCGTTATAATATATACTTCATATAATCTTGAATGTTAGAACGGTTAACTAGTAAACTTAACATTTACAGTATTCTGAAATGCTTTCAATTCGTTATCAGAATTGTTTAATACAGGTTCTTATCAGTTCATTTCAGAAAACATGCACATTGGGCAGGCGCACACTGATTAAAGTTTTGTTTTTAAATTCTTAAAATATTGAAACAGAGGTGGGGGTGCTAAATGAACTGTAAAACACAGTAAAAGTATATTCAATTATTTGTTTTAGGCTAAAATTCTGATGTATAAGTATTGCTGTGATAAAAAAGGTTTTTTTTTTATAAATGTTAGTTTAGGTTGCATTTTGTAAATACATCTGATTAACAAACCACGCTGCTTATGAGGAGATTTTTAATCTACATAGATATTTTGTTTTGTTTACTTTCTGGTTCCAAAATATGATCTCCATGATTCATACCATAATGACACAGCTTTGGATGTTGATCAGTTTAAATACAGTTGAATAGCGGTCAAATTGAATTTTCAGGAAGACTTTAAATAAAGAGAAGGGTTGTACATAAGTATAAACTTTCAGAAGTTTGAGTCTTATAGATGTTGAAAGTTTGCCACACAACCCTATGTTTTAACTTTGTTAAAAAAAAGTAGTGCTTATGAACTTTCCATTCCGGGATGTATTTTTTTACGGAACTTCATAGTAAAAGTTGCACAGGTTTAGCCGATAAAGGAGTTCCTATGGGAAATTGTAAAGTTTTTATTTACAGAAGTGCAACCAACCATCGATATTTGTTTCATATTTTCCTTATTCACGATTGTTACCTATTATAATTGTTTTTAATATTGTGTAATAATATAGATACACTGTAAATGTGGACAGAAAAAAAATAACTGATTAAAAGTATGAAAAGCTCTTATTCCTTCTCCGGGTTTGATTTTATCTTGGTTTCTTGTGGTTTTATCCGCTTTTATACGTTTGAATTATGTTTTCAATGTTGGAATATTTGGGCCTCGAGCATCACTGGAGGGACATTAACTGTCGACATACTCATATAGTGCATTACAACTGGTACTGTTAAGGGTATGACATATGAATGAACAAGTCAAACAACTATTTTCACTAAGTTAGTCCTTAATGGGTTACTTGATTTTTAGGTCGAAATTTAAGTTTCTGACCATTTATTGAAAATTCGGATAGATAAAATAAACCTGTTAGCGGCCAAAAAAAAGAAAGAAAAAAGATCAGCAACACAACATGTGCTTGTCAGCCAGCATGACTCAAAACGTCAATCGGCTTTTAGTAGGAACTACTGTCCATACATACCGAATGTCAACTGTAGATACTCATAAAGTGTAAGAAGTAAAAACATGTAGTTTTATATTGAGTCTAGTGATTTAATCTTAAGTAAACAAAACTAAACAGAAAAATTGCGTTTCCGATATCAATATGGAACTAACTGAATTTTGAGGAGATGATTTAAACAAAAACAATCACAGGTTTCTGAAATTATTTTAATTGTTCTTATATTGTGTTTATTTTTTTCATGAAAACTGACCTTTACATACACTATCCCACATTCTAAAAATATGCTCACTTCCAATATATATTAGCAATTTATTGCATAGTGGGTAAGACATTGCAAATATTATCATTATATTGTATTTATAGGCTAACAAATAATTCTGCTCATCCCAGTTTTGTGAGTCTCCTTAAACTTGTTGTGAGTCAGAAGCTTTTGCAACATGTTTGAGGCCTGTAACTTTCAGACGAAGAACAGCGATGATATATCATTGTTCTCCAAGAAACTATTAATGAAAAAAAAAAAAAGAAATCAAGCAACAATTATATTAACATGTAAAATAGAACTGGCTGTCATACTCAATTTGTCGTTTCCCTGTAGTGAATGCAGTCTAAAACAAAAATCTTATATTGATTGAGAAATTGTTGATTCTTTAACGTCCTATAACAAATTTTTCAGGTATATTCAGGACTAAATCAAACAGAAGCCGGTTCTGCAAAGTAGGTGACCAGGATAAGGGCGGGACATTTGGAAATAACAATATGGTATGTAGGTCACACATTTTGAAATGGAACAAGCGAATAACGGATTCCTCAGAAAGTTGTTGCAAATGTTCTTTATCATGCAGATATGTGGCACGCACCATGCCGACGAAACATCCGATTACTAGTAAATTTCTACATTCTCCATGCAGGTATTGAATATGCAAAATATTGAGTCTTGTAGTAATCTCTGAAGAAAAAAATCCATTTTTTCTTTTCCTTTTTACCTATTTTTAAATTAGTATTTTTACCTTACATTTGGATAATTTGAATAAATATACAGAAAACGTAAAGAGCAAATATAATTAAAAAATGAATTCTAAGAAAAAGCCTTCTGATATAAAAGAAATATACCAAAGGGACATTCAAACTCATAAGTCGAAAATAAACTGACAAAGCCATGGCTTAAAAAAGAAAAAGACCAACAGACAAACAACAGTACACAAAACACAACATATAAAACTGAAGACTGAGCAACAGGAACCCCACCAAAACCTGGGGTGATCTCAGGTGCTCCGGAAGGGTAAGCAGATCCTGCTCTACTTGTGGCACCCGTCGTGTTGCTAACGTTAGTACAAACCCGGCAATAAGTCTAATTTGGTAGGTCACATTCGGGGAAAAGTGACGGGACATTTTGAACATATCAGCTATCATTTGTGAAACAGATATTTCATAACAGCCAACCAAAATCGTGATCGCGTCCGTAAAAAAATATATAAAACCTATATCTTAATTGATTCCGAATAGTACATAAAAAATTAATATTTTTCACTCGTTTAGTTAATTGTTAGCTCTTACCTTAAAAAGAATTGAACGCACAAAAGTATATGATGAAAACAGGCATCCAAACAAGATCATAAATCAACTCATCATCTAAGTTTTGATAGATGTTTGCATTTAGAATATTAATAATGGGACCTTGCTCTCACATTTCTTATGGATCAAGGTAACTAATCAATTTATACTCCTTAGATTAGCACTGGTTTTTAAAGCATAATGTACTAGTAAGCGATATTTTCTTATACTTTATTCAAATATATCAATACGTTTTCTCAGCAGTCAAATAAGACATTATAATGCTTAATATAATTCTGCCTTTAATTCTTTCGAATGATTGCAATAATAAATAAGTTTAGTAATAACATAGTAAACAAAAATACCGAAATCTAAGGCAAATTAAAAAAAAATATCGGATCAAGTGGAAATCATCTGCCATATGCCTGACTTGGTACAGGTAATACAGCAAAAAATAATAATAATTAGAACAAAACATTAAAACGAAAGAAAAAATACAAAATATTAAAGGAGAAGTAGTACAGTAATGTTTATATTATGATATTCAGGATTTTGGATTAAAATCAATCGACCAAAACTTACCTGTATTATTACTGATCTATGTTTACACCTTATACATTATATATCAGTATTGTTAAAACTTTTAACACTGAGGAAGGCCATTTGTTAATAATCCGGGTATGGTGTACTAATTTATTGTTTTCTGTTTGGTATTAAATTTATAAATTTTAAAAGATCTATTTTGTAACATCTTGTGATCCGTGGATTTGGCAATCGACAATGGCAGTCAGCAGGGTTTAAGAACATCTGTTGTTGGACCTGCTAGTCAAATGCGTTTTGTTAAAATATACTTTTTCACTTTTTTTGGTCTTTTGGAAAATGTTGTTTGTGCTGTATTTAGACCCCTCTATCAAGAAATTTGTTTTGCATGCACACGTATAAAAATTGCAGTTTTTATCCAACGCAATCTTAGGTTTGAACGTTGTTATATATATATATATATAGTGTGTGGTATGTTGTTAAAGCTTTTACATCTTGTTTTGAACAAAGAATTGTTCAATATGTTGATTAGATGATTAGAATGTACCAATGAACATTCGTCAAGGTAGCTAGAGCAAATATATGTTTGAAGTCTTATTCATGTGTTCATATCATTGAAAAAACCCAGCAAGGAATGATAATCAAATTAGTCATCACGTGCATTATGTTTATTTTAATTAATTCGTTAAGAAAAAACAATAATTTTTGTTATGTAAAAAGAGTGTCAAAGATTAGATTAACTCCAACAGATTGTTGTATTTTTTATTTGAATATCTGATTCACACCGGAGTAGGTTATTTCTTACTTGATGTCATCACGACATGGACGATGTTTGATGATTGATAGACTAGCTATTTGGCGAGATTTTGTTCAGCATTGTCCGGGCCTTTGAAACAAATCTTTGAAAGGACTTTTATGTAATTTAAAATTCAAGAAATAAGTAAAGAGATCATGTTCATCTTTGCTTAACATTCCAAGGGAATAGACATATGGACGACCAGTATATTATTTTCAGAAAGTATTCATTTCACTCTTTATATATTGGGGTTTCCGAACCGCTATTTGGAGGTGTCGTACGTTGTCCCTTAAACTGTATTAAGTTGGTATCAGAAGTTGGTATTCAAATATGTTGACATACAGCATCACTTACGATCGATTAATTTTGGATAAACGATTCGTAAGCAGTAAAGTTTGAACCTTAATGGATTTCCTAAAAACAGAAAGGATGTTTTGAATAAGCCGTCCATATATTCTACGAATGAAACGTTTTTCTATAAATTTTACACATATCAAATTTAGGACACAATAGTTTACACTTTGCAGTGGAAGATAATTTTTATCGAAAAGTTCAAGTATTTACTCTCTTGGGTACAAATTTGGTTTGAAAAGGTTCATTTTCAAAATAATTTTATTGGTATAATTGAAAATTTATACACATGAATACTTTTAGTGAAAATTGTTGTTTTAGCCTGTAACATTCTTCCTTAAGCTTGTTATAGAGATTAATACCTGTTGTCAAAATCTGTCAAATAAGAAGTTTTAAACATTACACATTTTCTTGCATATTGAAAAACCCAACATTTTGTTGTTAGATATTTTGTAACATGGATGAAACTTGATATTTTGAATTGAAGTAAACAGAAACATTTAAATCCCAAACCAATCGCAGATTCATATACAATTACAGCAATCACATTTTGATCACAAAAGTATAAGCAATAGACCAGTTTCACATGAGCGACTTATCAACCCTGATCTCGAACTCATATGCGCGTTTTAGTTTAAATCCCGCGATAATTAACGATATCATACGTGAAAGGGGCTATCCGATTGACCGCAACACAATAATAAATCAACCGATAGTACTCATCTCTCTCTTTCTCTTTTGGTGTGTGCTAGAGGAAGGTAAACAGATGATACCAGTACACAGTATTTTTTGTCACGACAAACATTATAGATATAATAGCAATTAAATCTTTGGCAATTGCTGACATTAAACAATTGTATATTAACAAATGTAACTGTATTATGATTTGGACGAATAAATTTATCTATTGGTCCTGATAACTTAATCTTAAGTTATTAATAATCGTTTATTTTATATATTCAAAATAAATAGTATGACCGTTTAAACAGAAAACGAATATTCAAAATCTTATTGAGAAAAAAATATCAGGATAACATAAATTTAAAATAAGAATATGTGGTATGATAGCAAACGAGATAACTATCCACCAGAGACCAAATGACATAGATGAAAGCAACCATAGGTCACAATACGGCCATAAACAATGAGAAAAATCCAAATCGAAAAGTAAGCTATAAAAGGTCCCGACACAAAAAGAATTAAAATAAGAAAATAAGTCTTCTTGTAGACGTAAAGAAATCATAACAGTTGTATATATAAATGAAATTGTTTTAAACAGAGGTATAAATCTGGAAGTTGGTATCTTTTGCTTACTGCGCTACAGTGCTGTATGTCAGTTTGATTATTTGTGAAATGAGAAAAATATTTTGTTAAAAAGAAAACAACCTATTTATTAGAAATACATTTGAGATCAGTTCCGTTCAAGTATCAATTCGCTCTGTGTGAGTCACCGTAAACAATTCACAGTTTTTCTCCAATATTTTCTACTTTTACTTGTAACATATAAAGGGTTACGGCCTACAGTTAGGTTAAGTACCATATTATCGAACTTCTTTTAAACGAAAGCCGGTTACTGTCGTGGTGACTTTTTCGTAAAATTTTTACGGGGTACAAGGACCAGTTACCGGCAGTTTAAAATATTAATGTAGCTACTAAATAATCGAAATTTCCACTTAAGGTAGAATGGAAGTATAAATGAAAATGATAGAATTTGTCCTTATGTACTTTGCCAAAGATGTAGTATGTATTGTGATGTGTTCAAAATTATAAAAAAACAATGATAGGTCACCGAGCTTGTTTTCAACCCACCGGCCGAAGGAAAATATGAAACATTCTGTATGGATTTTACAGAGAAAAGGCATCATTATATGATGTTTGAAGGTAAACGAAATGATAGAATTTTAAAATGAAATGTGAGAAGATAGCTGTTATGAAATTCTTTCAGAATACTAAAAGAAACAAATGGGGTCACCGTGCGTTATATCCTGCCAAAGCATACATTGCATAATATATGTAAAACACTTTCCTGTAAATTGTAGTAGACATATACATTTTTTTCAAATATTTCTGCTTCGGTGATATTTTTTAGACGGTCATGACAATGAAGTGAGATATGTGGCAGTTTTAAAATACGTACCAGAAGTACAGGTTGATCTTCAATTGTCAAACATCATACTTTTAAACAATGCATTCAATACCGTTTTAATTTCTAGGCTATGTTCATGATCGACTTTGTATAAGCATTGGTTCAGTGCCAACGGCCAGAGTAATTTTCCACATATTTTTAATTTTTGCAAATTCTATATAATACATTTCTTAGCATAATTTGTTTCCCAAATTTTTAAAGTTAAAAAAAAGGACACATTTAATAACATCTCAAATTAATTTAAAAAAAACCTCATAATTTAAAAAGAGACAGTAGTCGTGGTATTGTCAAGGATTTGTTTAGGAGAACGTCTCTATAAAAAAATGTTCTAGTAAAATCCTTGTTTTTTGTGAATATTATTTGTTTACTTATTTTTTTTTTATTGATAATGAATGCATTTACAACTTAATAGAAATATCAGTAATTGAATATCCTGTATTTACCACGCTTTACCATAAAGCAAGATCGAATTGTTGAATTACCCCTCTTAAAATGTTAAGATATATCCAGTTGCATTAACCGTATTATCCCAGTGTAAATTAGGTACATGTATCTTATACAAAAACAGGGTTAACATTTTTATCATCTGTATTAGGGGATGACCATCTGATATTCAGGAGGAAAAGTGGGGGGAGGGTTTAGTCTTAAAGAGCTGAAAATAAATAATTTTGCCCAAGGCAGGATGAAAAGGAATAATCTGCAAAACATAATGCAAGAATTGTGTACAAAATAAATTTTCGCACACCAAAAAAATAAGCATGCGTAGCAACTTGGACATTAGATATTGACAGATTACTATTCCCATGTAGCAACAGATGAAGATGAATATTCAATCCGAAAAAAATCATTCTGTCAGAATATCAAATGGTCGTCCACCTTTCAGTCACTGTATGTAGATAGGGAACGGTTTATGAACTTTTATCAATTGTCACCTGTGAGATTAATCATTGTAAAACTAGGATTCCACATGGCAAAGGTGTTAATTGACTTCTTAATTTATGACCTAATATATGCATGGATATGAAGTGACCCCCGCTTATTTATCTTATTTATTCTCCCCGCTAAGTGAGCGATCTCGTGACAATTAAATGTACAGAGTCAAGCGGCATATCAGATCATCTATTACTGCAACCAACAACACAACAGTACTCCGTTTTAAATTTTTTTAATGTGTCATTGTTAATAAAGTTGACTCGTCAATATATATTTTGATTCAAATGATGCTTGTGTTGCATGTATTGTAAACGCAAACACTTTATAAGGTGATTTTTTCCAGGTCTGCATAGAATCAACCGTAAGCCCCCAGTCGATGAGTTGTCGTGTATTATCGCGTGATTTTATAGTTTGGTTAATCAGGTCAGACATGCGCAGTTAAATTTGAAACTGGTGTACTATATATTATGCTTATGGTAACCCAGTATGTTTGTAATTATTTACCATTTTTGAAAGGAAAAAAGCACAAACAATCTTAACAGTATTGAAATAAAACCTATTTATATATACATGATATAGTTTGATACTTTTCGTTTGAAGACTTTTAGAAATCGTCATCGATATATATGAATTTCATATCATTGTGTACCGACGGATATTTGTTTCAATTTACCTGTTTGTTAATTTTAATGTGTATGCATATCATCTTAAACCAAATAAAACGAAATTATTCAATTTAAAAGGGTATCAAAGGAACACTCGTCGATGACTTACTAATTTATTTTGATATTCTTTGGTCAAAATACATTAATTTAGAGAAAACTGATAACAAAACCGTTTGAAATTAAAATGCAGTGTTTCTGTCATTCATAATTCATTCATTTACTTAACAAACATTCGCAAAATGTATTAGCATTTCAGCATGTAAACGTTCGTTAACCTAACGTGAACAACGTTCTACTTTAATCATGTTTTAATATTAAGTTACAAAATAAAAAATAGGAAAATACTTCCTTGCTCTGTTAAAGTACATACAAGATGCCACACTAATTTGATTTTCGTATCGAAATATTTAAAAATATATACATGTAAAAATACTGCTAACATTTAATCGATTAACTTGTCTACGTGTTTAATTGATCAGTTTCGATGGAACATTTGTACTCTTCTCATCGTGCTTTGCCTCAATAGAGCAAAGCAAAGCTGTATGTATGATCAATCATGTCTTATATTTGTATATGGAACGCCACAGCTGTCTTATGTGGAACTCTGATACTACGTTATGTTGTTTTATTATTATTTGATTATATTTTGTCTTAACATAATATGGTTTTGACATTACGTAATGATGTGTTGATATAACTCAATATGGAATAGTCATTACTTAATGATATTTCGATATTACACGATATGGTTTCGTATTGACTTGATATAGTTTCGTCGTTACTTAATATGGTTTTGTCATTACTCGATGTGGTTTCACCATCATTTAATGTGGTTGTGTCATTAGGCAAAGTGGTTTTAACATTACTTGATGTGTATGTGACTTAACGTAATGTATTTATTTCATTACATGATGTGGTTTTATAATTTCGTAATGATGATTTGCCGATTCTTTATATCGCTTACACATTACGTAATGATGTTTCAAAATTTGACGATTTTACACTACATGATGTGTTTGTTTCAGTATTTGATGTGGTCCTGTCATTCTTTGATGTGGTTATCACATTACTTGATGAGGTAAAACCACGTGACCAATTCGGAAAAACTAGTTCTATTTTTAAATAGATTTCCATGTTTTATGTGCCTTGGATGAGTGTGGCCATCCATTGAGTTAGAGTTCAAATTAAAGTTCGGGTTACTGTTAGAGTTAAACTTTGAGTTAATCTTCGATTTCGAGTTAGAATTCAAGCCATTATTAGAATTAAAGTTCCAGTTAGTATTGAGTTTCGAGTTGAACTTCGAGTTTGAGTCACATTTCAAGGTAGAGTTCGAGTTACATTCGACTTCAACTTTGAATTTGAGTCACCTTTTGAGGTAGAGATTAAGTTAGACTCGAATTGAAGTCTCATTTAGATTACGATTTCGAGTTGAAATCCGAGTTATCTAATATGAGTACGTATTTAAATTTTCTATCGCGGATCAAGGGCTTTTGCTTGGGCTTCCGAAAAGAGGGCTCAGGGGTACGAGTACAACAGACAATTATAAATAATGTTACAGTATACAAAACTCAACATAGAAATTGAAATAAAGTTAGATGCGGTGTGATTGCCAATGAGACAACTATCCACCAGAGTTTAAATGCAGTGGATGTTAGCAATCATAGGCAACCGTATAGCCTTCAACACACCGTATAGTCGGCTACAAAAGGCCACCGCGTAAACATGTGAAACAATTCAAACGAGAAAACTAAAGGTCTAATTTATAACTAAACAATCTACGAAAAACAAATGTGACACACATGAAACAACGACAACCATTGAACTACAGGCTCCTGACTTGGGGCAGGCACATAAAGAAAGTGCACGTGGCGGAGTTTAACATGTATATGAGCGCTAAACCCTAACCTAACCTCGGACTGTAGTGTAACAGCACAGCATAAGAAAAAATGTAAAAAACAGTTTGAATTGGCTTAACTCAATAGATCGGTATTAATTGGTAATATAAATCCATCAGGGGTGATCTCGGCTTCTCCGAGAGGGTAAGCAGATTCTGCTCAACGTGTGGCACCCGTCGTGTTATCCGTGAAGGTAAAAACCCAGTGATTTGGCTTTATTTGGTATTTCTGTTTGGGATTCTGGTTACGACAACCGGAACATATCCGTCGTCACCTGTGAAACAGATATTCCAAAAAGTTTGTTTTTTCAATTAGTGCGAGGTATAGCAGACAATGCAACTGATAAAAATCAAAGATTGATATTCGTATATGTTCAAATGATCATACACGCTAACAAAAAATCGCGGAGAATTCTTATTTTATAGAATATATGCTTTGTCGCTTAGTCCGATCCCGCCATTTCCCTGTAACTTTAGTGTAAGTTGATCTAAAGTGTCTCATCTGTTGACAATAAAGTACAAGTCTTTTGATTTGTATCGAGCCTGCGACATTAATGTAGCGGCAGTGAGACACAACAAACCTATATTCCGTCGTCGGCAGTGGCGTCGGCGTCTTCATCATTTAGATCGTTAGGTTTCTCGTTTGAATTGTTTTTACATTTTTCATCTCGGGACCGTTTATAGCTTACTATGTGATTTGGGTTTTGTTCATTGTTGAAAACCATACAGTCATATATAGTTGTTAAATTTTACGCCATTTGGTATGGGGTTGAGAGTTGTCTCATTGGCAATCATACCACATTTTCTTATTTTTATATAAGGTTTTTTTTTGCATTAAATATTACCGAGTTAAACTGTTTTGACATGATAAATTTGTAAACCTCCATGAATTGTTATAAAACTTGTACAAGAGTTATTCTTCAAGATCAAGATAAAGCATCTACAGAATTTTTTTTTTTTTAATTTTGTTTTTACCGATAAATGTACCGATAAATGTACAGTCAGCATTACGCTTTTACACTGACAGCAGCAATATCTGGCGAAAAACAGGGTTCCGTGGAATCTTTTACGAATTTATTATATCAATACTGCTTCCATCTGAGAACTAAGGGGAAAAAACGACAGGACCAAGTGGTCTGGGGATATCCCCCTTATGTCCGAAATACTGTTAATTTTTTAGTACCTTTTTTCTTAGTTTTGTCTGCCGTTCCCCTTTTTCATACCAAATAACTCTGAACAACAACTCAAACTTTAATTCGAACTTTAACTCAATGGATAGCGACACTCATCCAAAGCACATTAAACAAATGACATATGGAAATCGGTTTAAAAATAGAACATATTTTTTTTCCGAAATGGTCACGTGGTTTTACCTCATCAAATAATGTGAAAACCATATCAAAGAATGACAAGACCACATCAAATACTGAAACAAACACATCATGTAGTGTAAAATCGTCAAAATTTTGAAACATCATTACGTAATGTTAAAGCCATATAAAGAATTGGCAAATCATCATTACGAAATAATAAAACCACATCATGTAATGAAACAAATACATTACGTTAAGTCATATATACATCAAGTAATGTTAAAACCATATTGCCTAATGACAAAACCACATTGCCTAATGACACAACCACATTAAATAATGGTGAAACCACATCGAGTAATGACTATTCCATATTGAGGTATATCAAAACATCATTACATAATGTCAAAACCATATTATGTAAAGACAAAATATCATCAAGTAATGATAAAACGACATAACGTAATATCAGAGTTCCACATAAGGCAGCTGTGGCGTTCCATATTTGTAACACACGGTTCTTTTAATGACCTTCGGTGGTAATAATATGCTTAGAACCTTGAAATAAAAAAAAAATACTTCATGTGAGCCAAAATATATATTTTGAGGTTCCAATTGTGTTTGGTGTGTTTCAAGTTCATAAATTTGAAAGTTTTAGTATGTTAAATATTTAATTTTTGTGCATTTGTGTAGTTTTCTCATACTTTGATATTCACATAATTTTTCGTAATACGTACATTTTATAACAACAGGTACATGTAAGCCTAATCCATCTATTTACACAATTGTGTTTTAATTGAAATTGTCTTCCTTATATTTATCTCTTTTCTGTATTTTTTTTTTCTTTTTTTGCTTCATGGACTGCAACATATCACTTGGAATACATAATGGTGTCAACTAGTGTAATTTTAAACAATTGATAGTTTAATTTTCACTAGTTTGTGTTAAGGATGTATTCTTCTGACGTTTCAGTCTCGTTGAAATCTCGTTCTGGAATTATTTCCAAAACATGTAATACAAGTGGAAAATAGCAATGAATTTGAAAAATTTAATAATCAAACTTAACTTTGTTAAAAAATTGTATATTTACAATAAGTAGTTTTTGAGTAGGACATTTTTCAAATTTAAAACCAATCAAGTCAGTTTTTTAGCCAAAATTTTGACAAAATGGGTAAGGGGCACAAGAAATGATTTTACCAGACACATGAACATCCCATATCACTTTTTTCTTATAAGTTATCAAATTTCTTAGATATGTATTTTTTCAATCATTTATAACAAAGAAGCTAAAATAATATGCATTTTGTTCTTAATACAGAGAAAAATCACCAATTTCAAAATTGACAGAATTGTGAATTTGACACGAAAAAGCATCAAAATATGATAAAACTTTCTTATATCAACACCTACCTATAGTTTTTTTTTAAGTTAAATTCATTCAAATTGATCCATTTCATCTTTATTAAAAGTATGAAAAAAGGTTTAATTGTGGAATGGTGATTTTTTTCACGATAATAGTCTAAAATGGGTAAAAATTGATGAAAACTGGAAAAATCATCAAAATTGGGTACTTTCAAAGGGCCGTAGCAAAACAAGAAGTGCACCACCATATAATTTTTTCTTCACCAATAATTTTTTTTACACTCTTATAAACCTAAATAAAAAACAGGTTAAGAAAAAAAGTTTGATTCTAGAAATATTTTGCTCCTCAGAGGTGTACATCCTTAAAAAAAAGATATCATTCATGTCTTTTACTACCACTCTTGCTGGTGAAGTATTACAGTACTTGCAACCTTAGGCGTTCCTGATTGACGTGAACTTGACTGATCGGTGAATATTTGGGGATCGATGACCCATGGCTAACTTGACGTAACTGACTGATTCTAGTGGACAGTTATATGACATCTGTCGACAATCGACCAGTGAATTATTTATATGCACGAATTGGAGGGATACATATATAATTAAATTTTTATGTAAAACGAACTTTGCAATATTTTCACGCGATAAACGCGGACCTCGACGAAAACACATTCACCCGATAATTTGTATTCAACTTGGTTGCAATGACATACGAGAAAATATATAAATTACCTTTAACGCATAATATGATTATTTCTTTATTGGTTATCTAATAAATTTCTAAATTTATCACATAATTTCAGAAGAATGACTCACTGAATAGTGTCAAAATGTTATCATTTGAGATCAGTCCTCCTACTCAGTCTTAATATCTTGTTTTTTTTTTTTGTTTCTTTTTTTAAATTCATTTCATTTTTTTATTTTTAATTTCAATTATTACTTCTAAAATTCATTTATCAAGATTGCAAATAATTTTTCATTTTAACTGAATCATCTACCCTCATGGAATATTTGTACCTTTTGTACCTTTTGTACCTCATAATAGGAATGAAAAAAGTTAGAAGAACGATATTATTTTTTGTTCTATTGTTTGAGAATACCAATGTTTCTTCATTTTGTTAAAAATCCTTTTTTTTTGTATTTGCAGTAAATTATTTAAGTGCCTCTCTTTTTTGTATATAGACACTAATACTATGTTTGTGCTGATTCAATTCGAATTGTTTAAAAATGTCCATATTTCCTCTTAAAAAAAAATACATGCACAGTTATATGCTATAAATTATTTCAAATGCCTTTGTATGATTTATTTTTTTGATGAAGAGTGCAATTAGTTATTCATTTCAATAGAAATCATGAACAGTTATTTAATATATGTACATTTGGATGGGTTGTGTTTCATAAAATATGATGAATATAAGAGAAAAAATACTTACAAATGTGTTCGCATTGTTTATAAATGCCAATTTTTTTTTCTTTTCTGATTAAAATCAATGCACCATTGTTTGCAATCAGTTATCTTAAATGGCTCTGGGTGAGTTTTATTAAGTGTTAATGATATATGATTAAAGATACTGAAATCTTAATTTGCGTTTAATACAAGTGCAATTATTTCTTCTGTATGTACTTGTTGGACATTATTGTCATGAAATACAAAATATTCGAGAGAAAAGAGACTAAAATTTTGATCGCATTGTTCAAAAATGATGATAGTTCTTTTTTTTTTTTAAATTAATGTACCATTATTTTCTATTAATTTTTTTTTAAATATAAAATGTGAATAATATAAGAGTAAAGACACTTAAACATTTGTTTGTGTTTAATAAAGATGCACTTATTTCTTCATTTTGATAAGATCATGAGCCTTCTTGGTATAAGTACTTTTTGAACATCAGGAAGTTTTTTTAATAAAGATCTAATGACTATAAGAGACAACAACTGTTATTTGTATTAAACGGTTCTAAATTTATTGCACCCGTTGCACATTTCGACAACCAATGTCTTTTCAGTGATGCTCCAGGCAAATATATAATTGAAAACCAAAACCTTATAAACAAAGTTCAAAGAACTGATATGATTGAAAAGGATCAATAGTATTGGAAAATCCGGATACGGAGTCTCAGCAATGTATAAAGGAGATACTTTCCTTAATATCATATTAATTTTTTAAAGTTAACAATAGTAATTTCAATAAAACAAGATCCATACAATGTATGTCCATGCCAGTACAACACCGAAGCAGAGAACAACTCGGCTTGTGTTGGCCTAATGGTATCAATTACATAAATCGGTACACATTTTACTGTGCATTTCGACAAATGATGTATCTTTATTTCGAATTTAAATATTTGAAAACCAAAACTTAATACAAACGTCGGAGAGCTGATATAATTGAAAGTTAATGATTCATCAAACATGTCTGTGATTTCTTTTTTTTCTTTTCAGAGCTTATCAATTATCCTTATTTGGCGTAATGCTTACCTTTTTCTTTTGGTAAGCGTCTATATAATTATTCGTTTTTGAGATTTTTTCAGCCAACTAAATTTTATCATCGGTACAAGGACATCATTCGTAAATATAAATCATCGTGCAGACATCTTATACGTTCAGGTATTTCACATCCAATCTTTAATGGTAATATTCTTTACAAAGCACAAAAATGTCGTCAATCAGCTAACCAAACCTTTAAACAGACTTATTCAAAAGGGATATAGTTACGATACTGTTGTCAGCTCATTAAAGATTGCATTGATTCAATTATAGGGTCTTTGCATCGGAAATAAACACATTTATACTAAAAGGAGTTGTTGGCATGGTACGAGTTATGTTATTCTCGTTTAGTTTATGATGGTATGATACTAAATCTCTAACCGGAGAGATTGTGCTTGGTTTTCATATAATGGAGACATAATCTTTCATTCAGTTTAATTGAGGTCTGGAGCTGGCATGTCAGTAACTGCTAGTAGTCCTTTGTTAATTTATGTTGATCATTGTCATTTTGCATAGTTTCTTCTGTGACCTATTCTTACCTCGGACTCGGCGTTCTTTTAAACTGAGTTTTACTGTGCGTATTGCTGTTTGTTTTTTAGTCTATATTGACTAGAAGTATAGGGGAGGTTAGAGATCTCACAAAACATGTTTAACCCCGCCGCATGTTTGTGCCTGTCCCAAGTCAGAAACCTCTGGTCGTTGTTAGTCTTGTATGGTTTTTTAATTTTGGTTCATTTATATGTTTCGGAGTTAAGTTTGACGTCCATTTTCACCGAACTAATATACATTATTGTTTGGGGCCAACTGAAGCCGGCTCCGGGTGGGTGATTTTTTCGCTGTGTTGAAGACCCATTGGCGACCTTGGACTCTTTTTCTGCTCTTTATTCGAATTGTTGTTTCTGTGACGCATTCCCTGTTTCCATTTTCAATTTTATTTATATATGGACTCAATAAAAACCATAAAACACATTTTCTTGACTAAAAGTATTTGAAGTCTAGAAATAAATTATAGATGAACATATACAAAAGTCCAAATTGAACTACCACTTCATTCAGACGTAGTTTTATTTGAGATATTCGAAAAAACTGAAAAAAATATTGTTAACAAAATATATTATATATATAGAACATAAAACCAAGGCGGACAAGTAAATAGTTTAGCTTTAAAAAATTATCTTAAAGAAAATTTAATAATTAAAAAAATAATATAGAAATTTAGCATTGTAAAGAGTGACGTTCATTTTCTATGAACTAGTACACATTTTTGTGTAGGGCAGCCGAAGCCTGCCTCCGAATGCGGGACTTTCTCGCTGTGTTGTGTGTTCAGTCGGTTTGTGTTTTGAATAAATGCATGATATAGATATAAGAAGATGTGGTATGAGTGCCAATGAGACAACTCTCCATCCAAGTCACAATTTGTAATAGTAAAACATTATAGGTCAAAGTACGGCCTTCAATACGGAGGCTAGGCTCACACCGAACAGCAAGCTATAAAGGGCCCAAAAATGACTAGTGTAAAACCATTCAAACAGGAAAACCAACTGTCTAATCTATATAAAAAACGAGAAACGAGAAACACTTATGAACCACATCAACAAACGACAACTAATGAAGATCAGGTTTTTGACTTAGGACAGGTGCAAACAAATGCAGTGGGTTAAAACGTTTTAATAAGCGCCAACCTTCACCCTACCTGAAACAATAGTATAACATCACAACATAGAAAGACACACTTTTGAATATCAATTGAAATGATTTAGCTCAATCAAAAAACATATTAACAAAAACTTATATGATTAATAAGCAATATATAAATCATTTAGAACGAAGGTAATTTACCGATTTCGTTGGATTCAGAATTCAGAATTTTCTACTACCGGTCAAATTGTTCTAACCATGACCACGTTTTTATACAAATTAAAAAAAAAAGGGTAAACAGACATCCCATTGAGTATCAAAAGTCGAAGTCCAAACGACGAAACCATGGTAAAAAATACGAAAAGAAAAACAACAGTTTTAAGATTAAATTCTAAAGATGTACAATATAAAGATGCTATTGACCAAGTTTTCGTCAATTGGTCAAATGATTAATAAGTAACTATATATCGTTGTCGTTTCTCTACGTTCTAAATGTAAAACTTTTAATTTATTTCAACAGGTATTCAATGTTATAATAGATACGTATACTAATTGTGCACCCCTACTTGCAGACCTGTTCGTGTACTCAAAGAATCAGAATTAATACAGAAAATATCACAAGAAAGCATCTTACCAAGTTCGTTACTATCACTATCGATACTTGCCTTGGAAGCATAATTTACTTATCCTTCCAGCACTTGAAATCACTCCTGGATTTGTTGGGGTTTGTGTTGCTCAGTATTCAGTTTTCTATGTTAAGTTTTGTTTACTGTTGTTTTTGGTTTTTGTTTTTTGCAATGGATTTGTCGGTTTGTTTTCAAATTATGAATTTGCATACCTCTTTGGTATATTTTGCCTCTCTTTTAATTACACATTGATACAATGTAACATTTAAACTTAGTTAGAACACGGCTGAAATACCAAATAAATCAGAGTCATATGATGAATAACAAGAAAGCAGAATACCAGTACTGCATTTTAAACAAAGTATTGTTTTAGATGACAATTGATATACTTGAATGTCCACCCAGATGGTCTATATTTTTATTAGTGATTAGAGGTGGAATATATATAAAGAAAAATGAAGGTCATATTACCTTACATTAGAAGCAAAATATATTTTTGTGCATGTCGTGCATTGCGTTAATCGGTCGTACAAAATATATGTAGGCGTGAGTACCAAATTAAATGGAATAAACGATCTTACAAGAGAGGCGGATAATATCATAGGGACATTAAAACTCATAAGTCGAAAAGACACGGACAATGCCATGTCAAATAAGGAAAGGACTCAAAGACAAACAACTGTATACAAAACACAACACAGAAAGCTAAAGACTGAGCAACACGCACTCTACCAAAACCCCGGGGTGAACTTAAGTACTCCGGAAGGGTCAGCAGATCCTGCCCGACGTATGAGATCCGTCGTGTTGCTCATGTAATAACAAATCCGGTAATTAGTCTAATTCAGTTGGTCCCATTATAGATATAGGAAGATGTGGTATGAGTGCCAATGAGACAACTCTCCGTCCAAGTAACAATTATCAATGTATTAAACGTCTAATCTAAAAAGAATCAACACTCGTTGCATCAATACAAACTAGTTAATTTATCAGTATCATTCGTACAGCGAAAAAAGAGTTGCCAAAATTATTTATACAAGAGATCAAAAGATCCTTTTAATCTAACATTTCAACTGATAGGTCGCAAGGATCTTTCTATATAATAATTATTATCTTTATTTACCAAAGTCATAACAATTATAAGCATACAACATATACATGTAAACTACACATAATATACATAGAACAGCAGAATTCGAATGTAACGTCAAATATATTACAACATGTCAGATCTTAATATTTGGGCACGAAATATGAAATTACCCAAATCACATAGCTATGTAAGATCATTCGAACTCATGAATTGTATATATTTATACATAGAGTCGAACCTCGTTGTGTCGAACTCGGTTGTGTCAAAAACTCGGATGAGTCGAAGTAATTTCTCGTTCCCGGTAAAATTCCCGTTTGATCAATGCATAATTACCTCTGATGAGTCGAACTCGGTTGATTCGAATACTCGGTTTAGTCGAGTAAATTTTATAGTCCCGTCGAAGTAAAATTAATGTAAATTGACCCCGATGTCTCGAAGTTCGAAAGTAAGAATTTTCGAAAGATGCAGACCTAATGATAAAAATTCAAATCGGATGTATTTCTTATGTCACCTAATCATTTTCAAAAGAGATTATAGCTGAGTAAATATACATGTTTGTAAAACAGATAAAATGACATGTTCATGGTGACCGCTAATTAACACCTTTGTTGATCGTTCAAGCGGAATGTTATTGTGTTGAACATTTTTTAACTGAGATAAAAACGAAACGAATTTAATTGACCCAAGCCGAGATTAAATAAATCGTTAGATTTAAAACTCATTAAATACAATAAATAAAAGGATTAGGACAATTGTAATAAATTCATGATAATTTAATGTAAAGCAGACGACCTCATCAGAGACCGTTCAGAACTTATTTCGTACCGCGAGTGATTTCATAATTTATGGTGACTGACCTTTGTAAATAAATGTGTAGACTATTGATTTTATTTGTGCATGATTTGTATCTGTACTTTTGTGTTTAATTATTACGAAAGACCAAAAACGGTGATTGAATACACAATCATAAAGTGTCATATCGAAAAAAAAGGCACACTGCTCATTGTATCTAGTTTACACAAATCTCATACCATATTTCATGCATTCCAAATTTATGACGACACACTTGACCTCGGATGAGTCGAACCTCGAATGAGTCGAATACTTTGGTCCGGTCCCTTCGACTTCGACACAACGAGGTTCGACTGGTTTTCTCCAATGATGGAGTTTAAAGAAAATCAGATCTAAGACCTTAATAACTGGGACATTTTAAAATGAAATGTATTGCATCTTTATAAAAACAACAGAGTCTATTTCTTCTAGAAACTGCAGAGTAACGTCCACATTCTCTATTTAAATTATGACTACTACGTCTTATATTGGTAGTACATGCCTTATCACCTAGACTTATACTAAGCAGCTCACTTTTGATAAAAATACATCTCACAATATTACCATTATCAGAAGAGCTTTTCACTCTCAAAATATTTTTACACTATCACGGATGTATCATCTCTATAGCGGATGCCTTATGAGTACCCACTATTTCTTAGCCATAACAAAGTAACTGTTAATGTAAGTATCAAAAAGTGAAAGTAAGGTTACAGAATTCAAATAAATAACTTTTATAAATCTCCTAATGGAAAACACTAGCTTTTCTACCCTGTGATGATAGTTTGTAATAAATTATATTTGCCATTAAAATTTAACAATATTTCGAGATAACTAAACTTATATACAATTTTTATTTCCTGGTTATTATTATACCATTTATCATTGTCATATATTTTTCTAACTCTTCTAAAAACAACAATGTTTGTTTTTGCTTTATAAACACTAAGTGACCATTTGGAGGTATATATATACCAAGTATCAAGTAACGTTTGTAAACCAGATACATTTTTTTAAACTAACCATATCAGTGTACAGCAGTAAAACTAAATATAGCTCCTTTTCCTCATAAGGAATAGAGTAGCTATTTACATTAGCTTTTTCACAATTGTTGACATACAATAAAAAATATTGGCAATATTACTTGACCTTGCATTAGACCTACTTAATTAGTCAAATAATCATAATCAAATCCATCAACACTTACAAAATTACTGACATAAGAATACATTGCTTTGATTACAACTAATGATTTACCTTGAATACAAGTTTTTTATAGATTATTCCATAGCATATATCTTAGTGTCAAAGCTTTCGTTTTTCGTTTTGGCTGATAAAGATTTGAAAATGAATGGTGTAAGATCAAAATAGCATCTTCTGTGCCCAGATCGGAACGAAAACCAAACTGCATCGGTCACAATATCAAACGTTACCGACCATTCTAATACACATTGGTTTAGAACGGACGTAAATCTTTCCAAAATTACTAACTAAACTAATCCCTCGGTAGGAAAATTCCAGACTGTAAAATTTCATTAAAAATGTACAATAATACAGATATAAACACATCTTTGTATTCAAAAAAATATCCCTTAAGAATCCCATCAACTCCGTGACTTTTATCATTCATGTATTTATTTTTGATGTTTGATGGTTTCGGTCGGATAATGTGCTATGTCTTATCGTTTGTAGTCCAAATAATAATAAAATTGTCTTTCAATACCATCATTGTCATGAAAATTGTTTGGATGAGTATTGTGAAAATAATTGTATAAAGTTCGAGATTGCATGTTAGTTACGTAAGCGCATCATTGTTTGTGATATCCTGTGGTGTTTGTCGTTGATGGAATATGTTCGTTGTTGTTCTGCGGTTTGCATGTTTTGTCGACTATTATACTATTTGTTTGTGCGTTTCTCTGTGATGAATGTTCTTGCGTGTGTTTGTGCTGTATTTCTGTCATGTAGTGTTGTCATTTTAGCGATATGTTTTAACATTGTCATAAAGCGGGAGGTTTGGTTAGCCATTACAACAGGTTCAACCCACCATTGTGTCTTAAAATGTCCTGTACCAAGTCAGGAATATGGCAGCTGTTATCAAATATTTCGTTTCTATGTATGTTGGCGTTTGTTTTTGTTGCACTTCAGTGTTCCTGTAGTTCCTTTGTTTTCCTCTTATAGTTGATGTGTTTTCCTCGGTTTTAGTTTGTAACTCGGATTTGTTTTCCCTCAATCGATTTATGTCTTTTGAACACCTGTATACTACTGTTGCCTTTATCTATCCCGTTTCAGATTACGAATAGCTTTTATTCGCTTACCCTTCCGGAGCACCTGAGATCACCCCCAGTTTTTGGTGGGGTTCGTGTTGCTTAGTCTGGTTTTCTATGTTGTGTCATCTGTACTATTATTAGTCTGTTTGTCTTTTTATTTTTGGCCATGGCATTGTCAGTTTGTTTTCGATCTATGAGTTTGAATGTCCCTCTGGTATCTTTCGTCCCTCTTTTAAAATGTCATTTTCTGTAATTTTTCTATCAAAAGTCCTATAGACGCATTCATCACTAATGTTATTAAAAGAGCTGTCGTTAAATACAGCATCTATGTTTGAAGAGCACAATGACTTAAAAATGTTCATGGAACAAGTTTAATGGTACATCATGTTTAGAGAACGCTTTCCTATTAAATTTCTTGTTACAAAATTTGGGGTTTGAAAGTTTCATCAAGTCCATAATGTTTCCTTTAGTGCGCATGTATTCACGTTTCATGCGACTGTCTAATGCTTTATAACCCCTTTTCATCGGATTAAATAACTATGGTTTATTTTTGATTTTGATATGTTAAATATTTTCAAACAGTTTATATAGCGGCGATATAGCTCTTTCCACTGTGCGTTAAACAACTAAGGTTTATCGTTACTAATGTCAGATCTACAAGATTTATAATAACTTGTCCTGTTTCTAAAAAATGGTGCCATGATGTTGTTTAACGTACAAGTGAATTCGGTCAACAAATTGTCGAATAATTGCTGACAATCAAACGTTCACGACACAAATCAATATTGTCCATATTAATACTTAAACATTGTGAACATTGATCTTTCAATTCATTATTCCATTTAAATTCATCCTTCCGCAGAATCTCTCCATTTTCACCATCAGAAAGCCTTTTTCACTTTTTTTCGTTAAATTGTAATGAAAGTTGTGTATGTAGAAATACATGGTCGGAGAAAGTTGTAAAATTAGACTCAATAAGTTGACGCACTATCGGGAAAAGTAAAAACGGGACTAGTGGGTAGTCTATATTGCTCATTCCATTCACACCAGAAAATGTAAATCATTTGCAAGCCCATTTTTATGCCGGCCTTTTAGTATCTCAAACCTGAGCTTCAGATAACGAGGTAAGTTAGAGAATATAGCAGTTTTTTTTTATAATTGTCAGGATTATTTCTTACATTGAGTTCTATGTCAGCAGAATAATCAAAAATATCATCAAGTCTATTCCTGTTAGTAGTATGAATACTTTCATTACTCACAAATTCATATAGTGCCCCATTTAGACTATTTGTTTCGTCGAGAAGTATTACATGACCGAGGGAAGAGTAAAGTTCAATATTATTTTCTAAATCAACAAATTAGTCGCAATCATAAAAAATAGCAAAAGTCGATCTTACAAGTGGTTTATAAAAATGGGTAATACATTTAGAAACGATCAGGGTAAACGTATCGATCCTTTAGATAAACTTATTTAAAAGGTTACCAATTCAACACTGTAATTAGATCTTTGAATATTGTTTTTTTATTGGTATTAATATTTATTTTGTTATCAGTAAATTAGTCTGAGATCACCCCCAGTTTTTGGCGGGGTTCGTGTTGCTAAGTCTTTGGTTTTCTATGTTGTGTCATCTGTACTATTATTTGTCTGTTTGTCTTTTTTTTTTTGGCCATGGCGTTGTCAGTTTGTTTTCGATCTATGAGTTTAACTGTCCCTCTGGTATCTTTCGTCCCTCTTTTTTAAATCAAACTAATCATTATTTTATATACACATGCAATGCATATTCATGGTTCTTCAATCTGTCGATACCTGTTTCTTGGCATTGCACAATGTCACATTTTTCTCTGACTGTTTATGACATCAATACACTAAATCCATTTGATGCTGGATGTGTACTGGTTGATCTTTTAGTCTTAGATGCCCTTTTAAATGTTTAACCCCGCACAATCTGTATGTGTCTGTCCCTAGTCAGGAGCCAGCCTGTAATTCAGTGGTTGTCGTTTGTTACTGTATAACATATTTGTTTTTCGTTCATTATTTTGTACATAAATTAGGCCGTTAATTTTCTCGTTTGGATAGTTTTACATTTGTGATTTCGGGGCTTTTTGTAGCTGACTATGCGGTATGGGCTTTGCTCATTATTGAGGGCCGTACGGTGACCTAAAGTTATTAATTTCTGTGTCATTTAGTCTCTTGTGGAGAGTTGTCTCATTGGCAATCATATCACATCTTCTCATTTGTAAAATAAATAGGCTTTTATTATGTGTAACAATACCCTTTTAAATATCCAACCGAATAAATGTATCATGAATCTATTTTTCAATAGAAATTTTATTAGAAAAATGCTCTTTGAAAATAACAATATCACCTCATTGAGTAGATTTAAACTTCCGTCTAGTATACAAAAACAATTATAACCAGGAAAAGTAATGGTAAAATCATTCTTAAACCAACATTCTGTAAGCTTGAAGCTGAAGATTTTCAACACCTTCTAACAAGTAATATTATTTAAATAGGCTTAACGTTAGTTTAAAATGCCAAGAGATAATATAATTAGCATGTTCTTTTAGCGTGGGAATCATAATTATCAAGGTAAATGTTCTTATAAGATGAAATTTATAAAATCTGAAATCATGCGTATAGACACATTCGAAAATCTCACTTTCAACAGATAAAAGAATATGTTGTTAGCAAAATTGGAAATAGTGTATGGACAATCAACTTCAATAGCAAAATGGCTATCATGGAACTATTGATAGACTGTCAAAGCTTTGTTGAAAGGAACATTCTCCCAAATGACAAAATGATACTAAGAACAATAGAAATGAAATCAAGGGACTACTGCCACCTAATCCACATGAAAAGAATGAACTAATGTATAGCTAGTGCGTGGAATTAGGGGGTATGTCTCTGTGTATGGTCAAGTCAGTCTCATCTTAAAAGTAGTACTCCATATGGACATTATTAAACTAATCAAAATAATACTACTAAAACATCAAAGTCATGATTTCAGATTTTATAAATTTCATCTTATAAGAACATTTACCTTGATAATTATGATTCCCACGCTAAAAGAACATGCTAATTATATTATCTCTTGGCATTTTAAACTAACGTTAAGCCTATTTAAATAATATTACTAAACATCCAAATAAGTCATTCTTCTGATGTTAATATTGCATTTAAAAAACACTTACTTAAAAGTATATATGATTCCCAAGCCTTACGAACATGTAATTTATTTCTGTCTCTTGCCATTTTAACATAACATTACTTTTAAAGTCCCTATATTAATGCTTATATATAAACTCACGACTTGTTGTATATACACTGGTTATTATGGTGGAGGATACTGTTCATTCATATTTTACAGAGGATTTATTGTGTTTTAATGTACAGATACTGTTATAACTTATCGGTCTCATCCGAGTGCTCCTAAACAGGAGGGAATTACAAAAGAAGAAGAAGAAGTAAGAAAAACTATATCATATGTGCAAATAAAATTTCAAAAATGAAATGTTATCACGTAAACTCTAAATACCACCATTCACATTGCAAGCAGTTACTTTTAAGTTGTCACAGTTTATCTAATCAGACACAGAACCTTGAACGCTATCCTAGTTCTTGTGGGTAGTGACCTGTGTCACGTCATTTTGATGAGTTGTCGTGTCAGTACAGCGATTTACATCATTATTCTCATTCGGTTTTAGAGTTTCCATTTTAGTTATGTATTTCGTGTGCTTTACCAAATCGAAAAGCTCGTTATTTATGTACAGTTTGTCTCTAAGCATAACTGCTTTAGCTTTTTGAGTACGAGCTTTTCTTTGAATTCTCATCTACAGGAAGTGATAATATGTGATTAATAATTACTGCTAAAACAATTTCTTAGATTTCAATTATATAAATTAAAGGATATGTTAGGTATAAGACAGTGGGACAGTTATTTTACCTCCACATGTAGGTCCTATAAAAGAGGCCTTTCGAAATGAAGGTCGGAGATATTTGGACTGCCACTGGAAAATATTAGTATAATGGATAGGGACAGAAATGTAGCCTTGAAACAGGCCTCAAAGATAGTTGTAAGGGTTCTAAACGGCAGGGAGCGTAGACTTTGAATTTAAAATCCCTATTATGACCAGACGAAGTCCTCAATAACAGTAAGACAATAAATAAAAATTAAAAAAAATACAAAAATCAATTTTTATGTACGAATGAATCCGACAATGTTTAATATAAGTTTTTTGATTATTGCATTTACGCAGAAACCTATTCCGTTTATTTGTCTCTGGATTTTTTCTAAAACATAATGAAAAGGTAAACGATTTCGCGCTATTTTCTATCCAATTACATCATCAGACAGCATACAATTTACAGCTATTTGTATATATGATAACAAACAGGTGAAAGAGGTCATATATTATGTTTGTTTATATAAAAGCAAGTCTTTAATGCTGATTCAACATACGATTGTATAAAATATAAGATTGTTTACTATTTGACACTCTGCAAAGTGCACGACCTTGAATTTTAACGAATTTATTATTTTATTCTTTAGAACTTCTGTGTAATATTTACGTGATTCCACCACCACATCATTGGTTATTTTGTCGGCCATTACGAACACAAACTGTTCTGAATGTACATAAATGTTGTTTCAAATTCCAAAATTAGGCGTATGAGTAACCTTTTTATTAACTTCTTAACGATTTCTTGAATAATATATGCGAAAATCCACAATTTTCATGCATTTGTTCTGGAATGGAAAACTTGATAAAGTTAAAAGAAAATTGATGATAGGTCCGTATGAAAAGTGTGATTTACAAATGGTTGACATTTGGCTTTAAAAACATCATGGGTAAATATATCAGCATATGATAAACTTGCGACTTGGAAGCTTATACCGTTTGAATATTTAACAGAATTCTGTCAATATTTGAAATGAATTTGAGCGATATGAAATCTCTAAAGTATTTTTTTTTATATAACAATACGATCCAGGAATTCGACAGACGGGGGCAACGAAAACAAATATCAATAAAAAAAATGGATAATTTTTTTCATGTCATAAAACAAAAATATTTGGAAATAGATTTATAAATATTTGATATAAGAAAATGAATTGGAATAAAAGTTATCTCATTGTTCTAAATATAATAAGATAAAGATGTGCATGGTATGAATGCCAATGAGACAGGTCCTAACCAGAGACCAAATGACAAAGAGGGTGACAACTATAGGTCACCGTGCGGCCTTCAACAATTAGCAAACCTCATAATAAACTATAAAAGGTCCCAAAATCACAAGTGTAAAAAAGACGAGAAAACTGACGGCCTGATTTATGTACAGAACAATAAACGAAAACGAAAAACAAATATGATATACAGCACCAAACGACAACCACTGAATTGCTGTCTACTGACTTGTGACAGGCAAATAGATAATTTGGCAGGATTAAACATGTTGGCTGGCGCCAAACCCTCCCTCTTGCCTGAGACTGTTAATGTTACTCTTAATCCATTGGATGTTGGATGTGTAATGATTGATATTTTAGCATCAGATAGAAGAATTTTATTAGTTGTTATTGGCTTTGAACTAGCTTTCAGTAACTGCAAGTACTCTGTGATCTGTACTTTATGTCTGTTGTTTTTGTTATTCCTGTGTGCTTGTCAGCCCTTTTAATTTGAGTTTTATAGTTTGTTCTAAAGCTGTATTATCACACCACTGTCCTAGGTTAGGGGGAGGGTTTGTAGCCAGCAAATAGTTCAAAGCCATTAACAATAATCTTGTATCTGTCATTAACGGAAATCAACATTGCAAACAAATTGAAGTGTAAAATAAAAATGATCGCTAAATTTGAAAAAAAAAAATTATTATAGAAGATGCAAATTATTCAAAAAGAGAATTCGGTTAAAAGTACATTAAATGTGGTCAGAGAAATAAGATGATATGGAAATATCATTATACTGAGACTTTATTATTAACAAATATAATGTTATATAACTCTTTGATAAGTAGAAAAAAACATGATGCAACCAATACATTGATGATCTCTTTAAAAGAAGTATAATAGATTTTGTTGAATCACTACATCTAATATTTGGATATAAAATCACAGATAGTAAATATCCCTTTTTGAATTAAAAAATCACAAAAATTAGTTTTTCTATTTGCAAGTCATACTATATCATCTATATAGTTGAGTAGAGAGAAAAATGTTTTTGCGTACAACATTTTTGAAATTTAATTTAATATATTAGTAGACAAAAATAGATATAAAACAATATGTCCAATGTTATTGTAAATTAAAAAGAACATTACCAAGGATAAGTCTTATAATAGAACAATAACAGAATTGTATAAGTTAATAAGTTAAATCACCTAATTAATTTTCTGTGTGGGCAGTGGAGTGTAACTGGGTAAATTTTGGACTCTTGGTTAGTTTTGTGACAAGAAAGATTTGATGTATGAATATAAATTCTACCACTGCATCCAGTGTGATACGATATTTCTCCACTCGAGACACTTAAATATTTAAATCTAAAACGCGAGGCTCGTCGAGTTTTTTAAATATTTCAAATTTAATTGACGAAACTGGAGAAATATCTTATTGCAGGAGAATTGGTGGTAGAATCTGTTTCTTTTAAGATTTTTAGACGATAGGCAAACAAACTTGATCCTTTTTTGTCTAATGGTCATCAAAAAGATGTGTTTTTTTTATGTAACGTCATTCAGATTTTAAACATAGTTTATTCATTAAGATATGAAAAGGATTAAACAACAGAGAAAGCATATAAAAGCTCTTTCCACACTACATGTACAAGGTATAAATTAAATATTGACAACTGTATTTAACATAATATAATATAGTGAAAAATGCATGCTACTTATGAGCACACACAAACAAATACATATTTACAGTGTTAATTACTAAATGTATAGTATATATAAAAATGTAGGCAATTCTTCATCTTTTATTTAAGTATCTTGAGACATGTAAATATCCTTTATAAGTCATAAGAAATATAGATATAAGGTTTGGAGGAGACACCAAGCTTACTTAGTGCAATAAATAATGTTCTAAAAAGGAAAGAAATGAAAAAAAAATAATGACTAAATAAAACAAAAGTTTCAAAAAATTTCAAACAAAACGGTGAGTGTCACTGATATATTTCTGAACAGTTTTAAAATGCAATATTCATATCATAAGGAAAAAATCTGTTTCCAAAAAGTAATAAGTCAATATTTAAGTCAACATTATCATAAACAATTGAGTAAATGGAATCAAGAAAGATCTGTCTTACAGCATTGCATTGCATGCTGGTTATCCTCAACAGGGTGATTAAAGTTTGAACAAATAGTGTTCTCTGATAAAAATTGATTAAACAAATGAGATTTTAGGTTTCTAGCATTATTTCTAAGTTGACAATGACTAATAGTATGTTTCCTTATCCCATAATTAAAAGGTTTAAATATTTTATCAGTCATATAAAATTTTTCCAGTCAACCTCTAAATAAACATAAACTTGGAGATTTTCGTATAATTAAAGGAAGACTATTCCTAATATAAATAGGAAGATGTGGTTTTAGTGCTAATGATACAATTCTCCTTCCAAGTCACAATATGTAAAAAGTAAACAATTATAGGTTAAAGTACGGCCTTCAACACGGAGCCTTGGCTCACACCAAACAGCAAGCTACAAAGGGCCAAAAGTTACTAGTGTAAAACAATTCAAACAGGAAAACCAACGGTCTTATCTATATATAAAAAACGTGAAACGAGAAACACTTATGAACCACATCAACAAACGACAACCACTATAGACAACAAGCATAGTGCAAAAAAATGAAACTATTAAAGTTGAAGTAATGCAACTTTTAAAGTGGAAGGAATGAAACTATTAAAGTAGGAACTAGTTCTAGCAAGTGGGGGTGAAAAGTATTATTCTCATGTAACGTCATCAGGCATAGTCGCATTTTTTCGTGACTTCACATAAGGAATTTTTGAGGAAAGCAAAACAATTTGACATCACAATTGAATTTTGACCAATGAATAAATGAGATCAAACAAATCACACGTTGATTGAATAAAAAAGTAATAAGCAGGTCATGAAAAGAATAATTTTCTAAGAATAAGAGAAAAAGGATTCTGTTGTTAAGGTAAAACATTTATACAAATGAATATTGAGTTATCTTTATCAGGTTTCTCCCGATTACACCGTTACAATAGAAGACATAACTACGCTCTTTCTAATTTATTTGCGTTGGAGAACGACATTTTGACTTATTTACGAAAGTTAACAATCCCTGATGTTGAACAATTTTGAGGTCCAATCTATTTAAAAGCCATTGGTATCAACTGATTTGCATTGTTAAAATTTCTCTTGTTGAAGGAGTATTATGTTTTATACTATCGTCTGGTATTATTGACTTTTAATTAATAAACAAACTTATGTTTTTTTTGTTAAATATACGAAAAAAAGGAGGTTCTCTGTTATCAAAATAGAGGGGTATAAAGTTTTGAACAGTAAATTCATTATACATACTAGACACATCATTCCTTCTGTGAACATATTTCATTTTTTCGAAAATCCCTCTTATGATCCTTCGGGTTTATTACCCTCTTCTTTGGTCCGTCTGTCTGTTCATCGCTGCAAATCATAATAATATTGAAATGACCAGTTTTAATCTAAATTTGTATGAATTCTGTATTAACATTCTGTAAGTATTAATTTTTCCAAATGTGTCTTCACATCTTTTAACATGCATGTCCTTACTTACTCCGATTCGTCTTAACTTTGTGTCTCACATTTCCTACAGCTTTAACAATGTCAAAATTTTTCTTAGCACATGATGAACATTCTTATCTAGTCTTAACATTTTAACTCGGTTTGACATAGTCCGGAAACATTATTAACAGTCTTTTTCATGTCGGGCCTTTTATAGTCGACTATATAAACGATATGTTTTTTTAATTGTTCAAGACCGTAAATTTGCCTATAAATGCTTACGTTTACTTCATTTTAACTTTGAAGAATAATTGTCCCATTGGCAACCATACCACATCTCTTTATATTTGTATGAACTATGTCTGAAAAGTCTGGACACGTATATTCTAAACTCTCTGACTGTATTCTGTATTAAAAATGTATGACTTTATCTGCCGTGGACTTTTCAAAAAAACTTATTTTAATATGTGAAGACCAATTATCAAAACCAAATAAGCATGTTATCTACCAAATGTGGAAAATTACAAATCGTCTTTTTTATTTCGTCTTAAATTCTATTATTATTATAAAATGCTTTAAATTTTAATATTACTTATAGATTAAAATCTGTGTATTTCTTTTAATCTTAACTATGCTTATGACTTACATTCTATAATCAGTTTATTGGTTATACTCTAAACTCTGTTAAAATCCTGAGTATTAAATTTGGATGAAGAAAATATAAAAATTCAGACCCTCCCTGTAATCAACCTGTCCTACTTTTTAAAGTTGCCTTAAAAGAATGTGCCTTTCTCTCTTTAAGTGTGTCAGAGGTCGACTTAACAAAATTTAAAAGTATGGCCAATAGGGCCAGATGAGCGTAAATGTACTGGCCCAACTCATATAAAATTTGCCCTAATAATACTATCTAAGTGAAAATATAGTCAAATGTAATGGCCGACCAATGGGGCCAGTAGTCTTTATGTTCAACTGGCCCTATCGAAATTCTAATGGCCTTGGGCCAGCGGGCCAGTGCTTAAGTCGAACCCTGCTGTGTTCTATTACTCTAAGGTTACTCTCTAATTGAGGCTTCCACCATCTCTTTTTTTTATTAATTCATCTGGAGAGGGTCTGAAAAGGGGTCTTTCCGTTCTGAATTCTTTAATTTAAATCCGCCTCTGGTTATAGGAAAACTTTGCCTCAAGTCAACCAATTAAATTATCTATCATTTCCTTGAAAATTTATTATGAAACCCCGAGTTTCTTTTTACATTTGGTTTTGATCTTCTTACTCATTACAAATGTATTAATTAATGCTTTGCAATTATTATCAATGTTTAAGTGTATAAATAATACCTAAATAATGTTTATAAAACTTCATTTCTTTTACAAAATACCAGAATAAAAGTACATCATGTTGCTTCATATTTCTTCCTTTTTAAATTGTTTTGAATATCCCCAAAAATCACTTGAACATGTTAAAAACAAGGGGGCAGTTATACATTTGTGAAAATCATTAAAGTCATCTGCAATACCCATGACAGTTAGAAATTCACCCCTACAGGCAATTAACTTGTTTTGTTGACATCTGTTTATTACCTATAGTATGTACATTATAATTTCTGATTATTACAAATGCAATGTTGACTCCCTGATAATAACCTATTCTAATTTCAAAATTTATGGTCATTAATTCATATTTAGTAGATATATTATATATTTTGTACCTGTAGTATGGTATAAAAATATTGTTTATGAGCAGATCTGAATTTGGATAGTAATTAAATATTTGACACATAATAAGTTTCTGACACAGAATAACTGTATTCAAAGAACATAGAATTGGTTATATGATTTGAATTTATATTCAATTTTTTGCTTTTTGTGCAATACACTTTGCTGTTGCAAATTGACCCCCCCCCCCCCAAAAAAAAAAACCACCCCCACAAAAAAAAATTTACCCCCTTTTTTTTGCTTTTATGCAATACACTATGTTGTTGCGTATTGACCACTCCCCCACACTTTTTTTTGCAAAAAAAATAATATTTTAAGAATTTTCTTTTTAATTTCTGAAATCTGAAATGAGAAAAGAATGACCCTCACAATTTCTTTTTGCCCCCCCCCCCAAGTTTTTTTCGCCTCCCCTTTTTCCCCAAAAAAATCTTTCCCTTAGGATATGGCCATAATCTCAATTCAAATTTGCAATGGAGTTTGCAACCATAATTACCCATTTGAATACATCATAAAAGTCTTAAAGTAGAAAATGACATACATAATAATGGCTAAAATTAATATTCCTTAATAGTAACTTCTAAAAATAAATTGACAACTAATCATCTCGAGACAATACAACATTTCTTTATACATAATTTAAAAGCAGTGTAAGGGAGGTAATCAAAACGTTGTGTTTGGATTACCTCCGGGATCCCTTACACTGCTTTTAAATTGTCTAAGTAATTGTCCATTAACCAGGAATCCCTTGTTTTCCCATCTTTTTTGCACCTCATTCCTAAACGGTTTGAGCCATAACCCCCAAAGCAAATCCTAACCATCCCATTATACTAAAGTTATTGTCCGGAACCCAACTGTCTTCGGACAACGCTGACGACGACGACGACGACGACGACGACGTGATACCAATATACGACCGCAAAATTTTATGCGGTCGTATACAAATGGATAAATTAGATAAAATAGATGAGGAGATATTGTATGATTGCCACGAGAAACTAATCACCCGTGACAAAAGGACGAGGATGTTTACAGCTATAGGCACTGTACTATAATCAACAATATGCAGAACCCATTGGGTATAGTGAGAATAAAAGGCCCAGCATGATCAATTCTGAATATTCAAAAGAGAAAACCAATGCCATGATTTATGTTCTAATAAACTTAAATAAAAATAAGGAGATGTGGCATGCCACATAAAGAGATGTGGTATGATTGCCAATGAGACAGCTATACACAAAAGTTCAAATGACAAAAATATAAGCAGTTATAGGTTACTGTTGGCCTTCAACAATGAATAACCCCATATCAAATGTACGGTCAACTATAAAATCACTGACATGAAAAATCTAAAACAATCTACATTTTGTAAATGAGAAAACTAAATGGCCTATAAATCTATAATACAATTTAGAAAGAAAAAAAAAATTGACAGCAATGAACCAACACACATAAAATCACAATTGGTTGAACTGTGGGTTTTAAATCTTAAAAGTTTCAGTTTTTCTTCAAATGAATGTTTGGGAGAGAGAAAAAATCTGTAAATTTCTGAGTGTCGATTTGACAGTTTCATGGTTACCATAATCATGATGATAAGGTAAATATAAAAAATAAATTCCAGTTTCTTAATTTTCTTCTTTTTTTACTAAAAGAGAGGTGAAAGATACCAGAGGGACATTCAAACTCGTAAGTCGAAAATAAACTGACAACGCCATGGTTAAAAAGGAAAAAGACAAACCGACAAACAATAGTACACAAAAATAAACTGACAACGCCATGGTTAAAAAGGAAAAAGACCAACCGACAAACAATAGTACACAATACACAACATAAAAAACTAAAGACTGAGTAACAAGAACCCCACCAAAAACTGGGGTGTAATGCAGAAGGGTATTGATGCGGTGTCCTTCATTTCTTATTCTTTATTTTTTTTCGCTCATTATTCTTTATCTTTAAAAAATATTGGCTATTCTGTAATTACTCGATAACTGTATTCTGGACATTGTTCTTTTCTTTCTGTAATCAGTATATTTTACCCAATTCTTTAGTTTTTCACTTATTCTTCATAGTTTAGCACCTCATTATTCTATATTCTTCATTTTTTGTTTTGCCCATTTTTCTCTACTCTTTATTTTGTTTTGCCCATTATTCTCTATTCTGTAAACCTCATCCACACCCTCATACAGGTTGGTGTAATGGTATATTAGTAGGTCTTATTGGTCTTAATATTTGTAGACTTCATGTCCATTTTTGTTGTTACTAAATCATTTAGGGAATGTTTATTTTTCACATAGTCCAATATCAAATAGAAAGTACATGCCTTGGGTAATATGCCAAAGTGTCATCAACCCATATACATTTTGTACATGAACCTTACTGTAGGTAATGAATTATAATTTAATTGATCATGGGTGCACTATATGAAAATAAAGAGTGTGGTATGATCTCCAATGAGACTACCTTAAGCTTTCAGAGACGATAAATGTATATGCAGAGACTAAATGACTTGGATGAAAGTAACTAAAGGTTACCCAACAGAGCATAACAAAACCCAATACAAAGTTCAGAATAATTTGAAAAGATCCAGACATGAAAAAATGTAAATTATGAGATATCATTATTCTATTATGCATGTTCTGTTAATCTACTTACTAGAATAAAAAGGTTGAGATCTACAACATAGACAGATATAAGAAGATGTGGTATGAGTGCCAATGAAACAACTCTCCATCCAAGTCACGTTAATGTACCTGTTCAAAGGTAGGAACCTTGCTACACATAGTGATATGCGAAATCTTGTTATTTGTAGTTTTTGTGTTTAAAACACACCTTAACAGAAATGAGATGATGTGATATGATTGCCAATAGTTTTATTAACAACATACATGTATATTTAGATCTGTTTGTATAAAGATTTGTTTGTATAAAGATCTGTCAGTTGTTGAAGTTTGATGTTGCCCTCTTTGTTATTTTTCTTGTTTGGTTGATATCTCATTTATATGTACCCTACGTCATGTACGTTTACTTATATTCATTAAAGGTTTGGCCTAAAATCAATCATTTAATTACTCTAAAGTTGAAAGGCACAGTACTTGCTATACACATGTATACATTTCATATAATATGTCAGATTTTCATTTTGGAGTAAAGGGAGGGAAGTAGGAGTTTTGAGAAAGAAATGGGGGATAGGGAAGTATGAATCAGGGACCCCCTGTCCACCCCCTTTGATAAAATTCTCCCCGATTATTTCGATGCTGTGGCTAAATTTTATGCTATTAATGCTTGATATGATCAGCTGTTCATTTAAGATTATTTTGTTTTAAATGTAAAGGTCGAAGAACAGGGATTTCAATGAAGAGCTGTATAACCAAACCCCCCTTTTTATGAAAATGCTTGGTCTAGTCGTCGATATCAACATTTAATTATCATTCAAGGAGTTATTTCACAATTCAAACAAACACTCGTGTACAGCTATGAATGTTTGTCAATGCATCAAAACTGTCAAAACATCTCCAAACAATGAACTTACGTTACTTCAATCAGACACTGCAAATAATTATCAAATGACAAATGGCGCGAAATCATAGCGTGGATATTTTCGAAAGATATTCAATATACAGTCTTCAATATATATATATTGTGTAACAATATTAAATTAAGAAATTATATTTTTCATTTGGTTATAGAAGAATATTATAACAGTTATCATTTTTTATAAACTTATTAAAACGAAACACACGTTAAAACAAAAACATGTCTACAATACTGAACAGTTGCCAATTATGTCTCTAATGAAAAACGTATATGTGTTTATTTAATTATTCATCAATTATTTTTATTATTTCGATTTCCTTTTATTGACTCTCTGCTTACCAAAGGGAAGTAATCCGTATATTATTTTGATGCACTGAACACTACTGGACAACAATTCTATCGACGAACTGACATGATCTAAAACGTACTTACTTCTAGCGATTCGAACGCAAGGCGTTTTTTCTTAATTACTCGAACCAGTACTGATCGATACTTAATCGCTCGAGGTACCCAGTGTACTGAACATGTACTGGACAACTGAAAAAGGTCCATTCAGGCATTTAAGAGTTGTTCAGTTTAAAATGACCGTTTCAGTGGTAAAAACAGTTACTAGTGACCACTAAAGCTAACCAAACCTTTAAACAGACTGATTCAGAAGGGATATAGTTACAATACTGTTGTCAGGTCATTAAAGTTGGCATATTTTGGTATTAATATTGATTCATTCATAGGGTATTTGCATCGGAAATAAGCACATTTATTCTAAAACCAGTTGTTGGCATGATACGGGTTAAGTTCTTCTCATATATTTCATGATGGTATGATACTAAACCCCAAACGGGAGGGATTGTGCTTGATTTTCATATGATGAAGACAAAATCTTTCAATCAGTTTAATTGAGGTTTGGAGCTGACATGTCAGTAACTGCTAGTAGTCCTTTGTTAATGTATGTATCATTGTCATTTTGCTTAGTTTCGCTTGTTACCTATTCTGAAATAGGACTCGGACTTCTTTTAAACAGAGTTTTACTGTGCGTATTGCTGTGCGTTTGTTTGCTCTACATTGGCTAGAGGTATAGGAGGAGGGTTAAGATCTCACAAAACATGTTTAACCCCGCCGCATTTTTGCGCCTGTCCCAAGTCAAGAGCTCTGTCTTGTATGTTTTTTTTTTAAATTTTAGTTCATTTATATTTTTGGAGTTTAGTTTGACGTCCATTTTTATTGAACTAGTACACATTTTTGTTTAAGGGTCAGCTGAAGCCCGCCTGCGGGTGCGGGATTTTCTCGCTGTGTTGAAGATCCATTGGTGGCCTTCGGCTGTTTTCTGCTCTTTGGTCGGGTTGTTGTCTCTATGACACATTCCCCATTTCCATTCTCAATTTTATTGTTCACGTTAGGACGGTGATGATGTTTTTGACCATGACAACGTTTAAAATTAAAACTATTGCTGAGTAATCTCATTACATTTACATGACTGCAAGCTGAACGATTTGTTAGATAGGTTTTATATGTTATATGTTATATGTGCTCTGTTTTTCTGTTTTTTTGTTGTCAATTTGAAATTATGGGAGGCGATTCACTAGTAACCGGACTTTTTAAACAATAAAAAATGTTAGCAGCACATGGTTTAATTTATTGAAAGAAATCCGATTTTTCGAAGTAATAATTACCTTCTGGCTGTAAAGGTGTAATACCACCATTGATTTTCCCCTATTAGTCTTTGTTAAATTTGCACTTTTCAAAAAATTGTGCAGAATTTATCTTTGTTTCAAATAAAGAAATACTTGGCATGAGTAAAGTTTTATCCTGTCCAGTACTATAGAAAAAATTTCACATAACATTTCATTGCATATAAGAAAATAACCATCACTGGAAGTTAACCAATCAAATTTTCCCCCTTTATTAACTTGTGTACAAGCTTTAGTAACCATGTAACCTCAAGTTTCCAAAATATTCTATAGAAACCCCAAATAAAAAAATAATGGTGCTTTGAAATACCCAAGATATATGTTTATGACCCAGAAATGTTTTACTGCAATGAAATGTAGGATCAATTACCTACAACTGTCAAATGCAAGGGAATATTTTTTTCCGACCTATTTTCGTATGCAACCGGATGTGACGTACTATGATTTGGTGGTATTATACCTAAAGAAGACTTTTTTGTTAAATAAACTGAATGTGACTTTTTTCCTTTGTAATACTGGTTATTTCAAGCATTCCTGTCAAGTTTTGTCATAATCAGTTCAATAGTTTGAGAAAAATCTAGTTTAATGTAAGACGACATCTACAGCGATACGAGCAAAATTTCTTCGAAAAATCCAAACCAAGCCGCATCATGATAGAATATAGTGTGGACCAATAAATGATCAAATATTTATCTCATCTGCCTACAAACAGTTGAATATGATACAAAAGAAGACTTTAGGGTGATAAATACTACTAAAGGACCTCTTTGTCTGCCTTATAAAGTCTCTTTTGGTCCATTTATACCTCTCATTTCCTCAAAATTTCTACTTTTTAGGCCAATAAATAAAAATTTTGGGGTAACTTTCACTCATTTATGATAGAAATGTTGTAATAAATGATTAATTGAAGTATTCAAGCTGAATGAACTATCCGTATAAAAGTTTACTGTCTCCAAGGAGGTTTCAATAAGTCCTTACGTAAAACTTAAATTTACGCCGCGTTCCAGAGTGGGACATAAAAAGCTTCTCTTTTGGTGAATAATTTGTTGTTACTGCTTTAAAAATAATTTCATTTACTTAAAACTATATATTTATTAAAGTATTTCTAAGGAAAAATTTTCTAGTATAGCAGAATATAAGAAATAAGGAGAAAGGCTCCCCAAAACTCTAAGTATGGCTTGTTCTGTCAACTAATATTCATGGTAAAGTCCTATGTCAAGGACATTTTCTCATAAAAAGTGTTTTGGAGACTCAATCCACTCAGAATATTTCATTATTTGTAATATTTCACTTAAATAGCAAGAAATTTTAACACATGAGAGTACTCACAAGGTCAAAGGTGCATGTACAGCTTCCCATATTAGGTGTAATACCACCATTGATTTTCCCCTATTAGTCTTTGTTAAATTTGCACTTTTCAAAAAATTGTGCAGAATTTATCTATGTTTCAAATAAAGAAATACTTGGCATGAGTAAAGTTTTATCCTGTCCAGTACTATAGAAAAAATTTCACATAACATTTCATTGCATATAAGAAAATAACCATCACTGGAAGTTAACCAATCAAATTTTCCCCCTTTATTAACCTGTGTACAAGCTTTAGTAACCATGTAACCTCAAGTTTCCAAAATATTCTATAGAAACCCCAAATAAAAAAATAATGGTGCTTTGAAATACCCAAGATATATGTTTATGACCCAGAAATGTTTTACTGCAATGAAATGTAGGATCAATTACCTACAACTGTCAAATGCAAGGGAATATTTTTTTCCGACCTATTTTCGTATGCAACCGGATGTGACGTACTATGATTTGGTGGTATTACACCTAAAGAAGACTTTTTTGTTAAATAAACTGAATGTGACTTTTTTCCTTTGTAATACTGGTTATTTCAAGCATTCCTGTCAAGTTTTGTCATAATCAGTTCAATAGTTTGAGAAAAATCTAGTTTAATGTAAGACGACATCTACAGCGATACGAGCAAAATTTCTTCGAAAAATCCAAACCAAGCCGCATCATGATAGAATATAGTGTGGACCAATAAATGATCAAATATTTATCTCATCTGCCTACAAACAGTTGAATATGATACAAAAGAAGACTTTAGGGTGATAAATACTACTAAAGGACCTCTTTGTCTGCCTTATAAAGTCTCTTTTGGTCCATTTATACCTCTCATTTCCTCAAAATTTCTACTTTTTAGGCCAATAAATAAAAATTTTGGGGTAACTTTCACTCATTTATGATAGAAATGTTGTAATAAATGATTAATTGAAGTATTCAAGCTGAATGAACTATCCGTATAAAAGTTTACTGTCTCCAAGGAGGTTTCAATAAGTCCTTACGTAAAACTTAAATTTACGCCGCGTTCCAGAGTGGGACATAAAAAGCTTCTCTTTTGGTGAATAATTTGTTGTTACTGCTTTAAAAATAATTTCATTTACTTAAAACTATATATTTATTAAAGTATTTCTTAGGAAAAATTTTCTAGTATAGCAGAATATAAGAAATAAGGAGAAAGGCTCCCCAAAACTCTAAGTATGGCTTGTTCTGTCAACTAATATTCATGGTAAAGTCCTATGTCAAGGACATTTTCTCATAAAAAGTGTTTTGGAGACTCAATCCACTCAGAATATTTCATTATTTGTAATATTTCACTTAAATAGCAAGAAATTTTAACACATGAGAGTACTCACAAGGTCAAAGGTGCATGTACAGCTTCCCATATTAGGTGTAATACCACCATTGATTTTCCCCTATTAGTCTTTGTTAAATTTGCACTTTTCAAAAAATTGTGCAGAATTTATCTATGTTTCAAATAAAGAAATACTTGGCATGAGTAAAGTTTTATCCTGTCCAGTACTATAGAAAAAATTTCACATAACATTTCATTGCATATAAGAAAATAACCATCACTGGAAGTTAACCAATCAAATTTTCCCCCTTTATTAACCTGTGTACAAGCTTTAGTAACCATGTAACCTCAAGTTTCCAAAATATTCTATAGAAACCCCAAATAAAAAAATAATGGTGCTTTGAAATACCCAAGATATATGTTTATGACCCAGAAATGTTTTACTGCAATGAAATGTAGGATCAATTACCTACAACTGTCAAATGCAAGGGAATATTTTTTTCCGACCTATTTTCGTATGCAACCGGATGTGACGTACTATGATTTGGTGGTATTACACCTAAAGAAGACTTTTTTGTTAAATAAACTGAATGTGACTTTTTTCCTTTGTAATACTGGTTATTTCAAGCATTCCTGTCAAGTTTTGTCATAATCAGTTCAATAGTTTGAGAAAAATCTAGTTTAATGTAAGACGACATCTACAGCGATACGAGCAAAATTTCTTCGAAAAATCCAAACCAAGCCGCATCATGATAGAATATAGTGTGGACCAATAAATGATCAAATATTTATCTCATCTGCCTACAAACAGTTGAATATGATACAAAAGAAGACTTTAGGGTGATAAATACTACTAATGGACCTCTTTGTCTGCCTTATAAAGTCTCTTTTGGTCCATTTATACCTCTCATTTCCTCAAAATTTCTACTTTTTAGGCCAATAAATAAAAATTTTGGGGTAACTTTCACTCATTTATGATAGAAATGTTGTAATAAATGATTAATTGAAGTATTCAAGCTGAATGAACTATCCGTATAAAAGTTTACTGTCTCCAAGGAGGTTTCAATAAGTCCTTACGTAAAACTTAAATTTACGCCGCGTTCCAGAGTGGGACATAAAAAGCTTCTCTTTTGGTGAATAATTTGTTGTTACTGCTTTAAAAATAATTTCATTTACTTAAAACTATATATTTATTAAAGTATTTCTTAGGAAAAATTTTCTAGTATAGCAGAATATAAGAAATAAGGAGAAAGGCTCCCCAAAACTCTAAGTATGGCTTGTTCTGTCAACTAATATTCATGGTAAAGTCCTATGTCAAGGACATTTTCTCATAAAAAGTGTTTTGGAGACTCAATCCACTCAGAATATTTCATTATTTGTAATATTTCACTTAAATAGCAAGAAATTTTAACACATGAGAGTACTCACAAGGTCAAAGGTGCATGTACAGCTTCCCATATTAGGTGTAATACCACCATTGATTTTCCCCTATTAGTCTTTGTTAAATCTGCACTTTTCAAAAAATTGTGCCGAATTTATCTATGTTTCAAATAAAGAAATACTTGGCATGAGTAAAGTTTTATCCTGTCCAGTACTATAGAAAAAATTTCACATAACATTTCATTGCATATAAGAAAATAACCATCACTGGAAGTTAACCAATCAAATTTTCCCCCTTTATTAACCTGTGTACAAGCTTTAGTAACCATGTAACCTCAAGTTTCCAAAATATTCTATAGAAACCCCAAATAAAAAAATAATGGTGCTTTGAAATACCCAAGATATATGTTTATGACCCAGAAATGTTTTACTGCAATGAAATGTAGGATCAATTACCTACAACTGTCAAATGCAAGGGAATATTTTTTTCCGACCTATTTTCGTATGCAACCGGATGTGACGTACTATGATTTGGTGGTATTACACCTAAAGAAGACTTTTTTGTTAAATAAACTGAATGTGACTTTTTTCCTTTGTAATACTGGTTATTTCAAGCATTCCTGTCAAGTTTTGTCATAATCAGTTCAATAGTTTGAGAAAAATCTAGTTTAATGTAAGACGACATCTACAGCGATACGAGCAAAATTTCTTCGAAAAACCCAAACCAAGCCGCATCATGATAGAATATAGTGTGGACCAATAAATGATCAAATATTTATCTCATCTGCCTACAAACAGTTGAATATGATACAAAAGAAGACTTTAGGGTGATAAATACTACTAATGGACCTCTTTGTCTGCCTTATAAAGTCTCTTTTGGTCCATTTATACCTCTCATTTCCTCAAAATTTCTACTTTTTAGGCCAATTAATAAAAATTTTGGGGTAACTTTCACTCATTTATGATAGAAATGTTGTAATAAATGATTAATTGAAGTATTCAAGCTGAATGAACTATCCGTATAAAAGTTTACTGTCTCCAAGGAGGTTTCAATAAGTCCTTACGTAAAACTTAAATTTACGCCGCGTTCCAGAGTGGGACATAAAAAGCTTCTCTTTTGGTGAATAATTTGTTGTTACTGCTTTAAAAATAATTTCATTTACTTAAAACTATATATTTATTAAAGTATTTCTTAGGAAAAATTTTCTAGTATAGCAGAATATAAGAAATAAGGAGAAAAGGCTCCCCAAAACTCTAAGTATGGCTTGTTCTGTCAACTAATATTCATGGTAAAGTCCTATTTCAAGGACATTTTCTCATAAAAAGTGTTTTGGAGACTCAATCCACTCAGAATATTTCATTATTTGTAATATTTCACTTAAATAGCAAGAAATTTTAACACATGAGAGTACTCACAAGGTCAAAGGTGCATGTACAGCTTCCCATATTAGGTGTAATACCACCATTGATTTTCCCCTATTAGTCTTTGTTAAATTTGCACTTTTCAAAAAATTGTGCCGAATTTATCTATGTTTCAAATAAAGAAATACTTGGCATGAGTAAAGTTTTATCCTGTCCAGTACTATAGAAAAAATTTCACATAACATTTCATTGCATATAAGAAAATAACCATCACTGGAAGTTAACCAATCAAATTTTCCCCCTTTATTAACCTGTGTACAAGCTTTAGTAACCATGTAACCTCAAGTTTCCAAAATATTCTATAGAAACCCCAAATAAAAAAATAATGGTGCTTTGAAATACCCAAGATATATGTTTATGACCCAGAAATGTTTTACTGCAATGAAATGTAGGATCAATTACCTACAACTGTCAAATGCAAGGGAATATTTTTTTCCGACCTATTTTCGTATGCAACCGGATGTGACGTACTATGATTTGGTGGTATTACACCTAAATAAGTCAAATCAAGTGTTTCCGGTAAGATATTTAATGGAACACATAAAGCGAGTGCTACAGTGATCCGTGTAGCAATGTAGAATCTTGGTAACCCGGGAGACGTCCTAGCACGTATGTTCCTTGTAGTGTTGCCTATCATGCATAAAGCCCCCTTTTTTTCTCTTCACGATAGACAAAAATGCCAAAAGGAAGAAAAACAAATTTATAGGTAAAAATGGCCATCTGAACATGTAACATCCACTTCTCATTGGCAATCATACTACATCTCCTTTTTTATAAGTAAACAGATGTGTACTTTTTTTTCGAAAGCAAATCCCATTGCGCTCATTTGAAGTGGCCGTGATAAACTAGTTATTCCCTTGTTTACTTTTTTGTATATAGAACCTCACTTAAAAGACCTACACCAGAATAATAGGTTCGGGGTACAGTAAGTAAACTAAAGATATCCCTTATGAAATGAGATCGTCACAGCTATCTTTGATTTTCCTCTGTATTGAATTACAATGAAAATTACACGGAACGATTTTATTTGATTTTGTTGGTTTTTATGGACTACCCCGTTTTGAATTAACCTCGGATTTCGGTATTAACTCAATACACTTATTTTTAAAGACAGTATATCTCTATCAACATGTAACTATTTGCGTATGTATATCATACTTGTCCCCTAAAAAATCAACTAACCAGTTGCTTTATGGCCTTGTTTTACTCCTACTGACCTTTTACGCAGTCGCTAATAAAAAAGCTACTTAAATTATTTACGGACTTGTAGTTTTTACTTATAACATATCATCTGTTTAGAAGACTAAAGGTGTTAATAATATACATGTTCAAAACTAAGGCGCACCTTCATCACGGTGTAATCTGGTAGTTTTCACTGTTTAAATGTTGTTTAGTTTGTGACCTCATCAAATAATTTTCCTTTTGAAAGAAAATAAAAAATCTCAGAGAAACAAGTCAACAACCACATAATGAATTACGTACGTTCTTTATTTGACTTTATTGTATTTACAACTTTAATTTCTGTTATTCTGTCTGTTTTTCTTTCCCTTTCCTTTCTTGTTTTTCCTTCCCTTTCCTTTCTTGTTTTTCTTTCCCTTTCCTTTCTTGTTTTTCTTATTTTTCATATTCATTTTTTCTTTAATCCAGTCTAAATAAGCAGAAATTCTGACATGCACACTTGGACGAGAGTCAGCGCAAGGATTATTATTACCAAATGATAGTACTCCTACAAGCTTTTTATTGCAAACCGCGGCTCCACCACTATCACCCTGATATAATAAAAGTAATTAAAAATAAAACACTTGCGATTATGCATAGCCACAATCATAAATTAATGCTCATTTGATCAGTCGCAACGTTTATCGATGACTGTAAGTAAACTCTGAGTAAACGATTTGGCACGTATATGATAAGCACACCACTGTTTATCAATGCTAATCCATTTTTAAGTAAAAGACAAGACCTTTATTAGTCGTTATCTTTGTCATATTTGTTCACGAAATTTAGTTGATTTTTGATAAATGATCTTAGAAGGCGCACTCACTCGTTTTCTTCTAAACTTTGGGATTCTAATGTGTGACACCGGGCATATCTACGTTTTTTCTTAAATATTGATATCACAATGAATTTTGTTTAATTGTTAGTAACTGTTTCATAGACGTGTATTAGACATCTCGGTTTGCTTATTGTGATTTCCCCTGTAAGCGTAGTATGTTTTTCTTTCTATTCTAACTAGGCACTTGTTAAGAGGCACTTCTCTTAAAATAATTAGATAAAAAAACCAGATATAAACTTTGAAACATATTACACATGATCAAATAATTAAGTCCTGGTACTAACAGAGAACTTTGACAAGAATAGTATATGAGTTTGAAATGAGAAGAACGTATATTCCAGTAAAATGAGCTGAAATCTGTAAAGATATACATGATTTATGTTTGCTGTTAACTTTCAAATCCCGCTGAGGGAAGAACAAAAATTTGCTAGCGCAAATTTGAAAATCTAACATTGTTGGGCTACATTTGAGACGAATTATCGACGATATTGACATGAAGTGGGATAATATTGAACAAGAACTCAATCTGTTCATTCAACATGCCCACGATGTCCATCCCTCAATAAAATTCACTTATGATATATCTGACTCTAAGATCCCATTTCTTGACACTGCTATGCAAATGAAGGATGGAATCATATTTACAGATCTTTATTTGCAAGCCCGCAGATACTCTTCAATATCTTTCTCCTTTGAGTTGTCACCCTAAACATTGCACCAAGAGCATTCCCTATAGCTAGGCCATACGAATAAAACGGAATTGCTCCACCAATGATACTGCAAAAAGGCAACTACAAGAACTTCGCGGTCACCTAAAAGAATCGGGCTACATAAGAAAAGACATTGATAAAGGTTTCTCTCGTGCCAACAACTTCAGCCGAGATGAACTTTTACTATAAATAGAGTTTGTGCTGACTTACTGTCTCAAATTTCACAAGTTATCACACCTTATCCGCGTAAATTGGAAAGAAATCGAAAAACATCCTAAACTATCCGAGATCTTTCCCGAGCCACCTTTATTGGCTTTCCGTAGGCCCAAAAGCCTTAAAGACTTGCTGGTGAGAGCTTTTAACAGTCACTCCACTGTACGGAATACACCATATTTTGCTATGTTAATTGCAAGACTATAAATGCTGTGTATCTCCTAGTGTAATTGTGGTAAACAGTATGTTGGGTAGTCAGAACATACATTTCATAAACGTTTGAACGGCCATCGTAGCGACTATGAATGCAAGTCGGACCTACCTCTCAGTGGTCATTTGAGATCCCCTCACCACACAAAGGCAGATCTCAATCGACTGACCATTACAATCATAGACCACACCCTTGCTTAGTCTAGGGAGGATAGACTCGCTCGGGAAAAAATTTGGATAAGAAAAATAAAAACTTTGGTACCATATGGGATCAATGAAAAGGTGTAGTTCTAATTCGCGCAGTGCTTTTTATTTGGGTCATTTTTCATATTACTACGCAGCCTCTGTTGCTATTCTTTTACCTTTGTCAACTCTAAAAGTCTTGAATTATACAAGTTTAAATCGCAGGGTGCTACTCATTTGGGATATAAGCCACGTTAAATTACTTAACCTGTTTCAATTTTGTTTTCTTATTTTTTGCTAATTATCAAACTGCTGAAATCTTAGAAATGTACCTGTTCATATCGCACATTAGTATTTTTGTTAGTAGCATATCTATGCAGTCTCTGTTGTAAATATATAAAATACGTCAATTTTGAAATTTTAGAATTGTACAAGCGTTGTTGTGTTCGGTTTTAATTGTATATCATACTGATAATGGATATCTGTTATCTGCTATATTTATAGATAATAACATTTAATGTTTCCCCTTTTTTAATATTGGTGTTGTTTTGTACACCTTTTAGGCGTTTATATATATATAGAAGTCTATAAAAAGGACCAACCAGCAAACTTAATATGTACCGGATAGACTAGAGTAGACGATACTGCGCAGATAGGGAAAACATTATAAAAGTCTAAAGATTTGCACAACGGTTCTAATTTAAGATGGTAATATACGAAGATGATGTTATAAAATCGTATTGACAAATATTTCGGCTTAACAAATAGCTTTCGTCAGTGTCAATAATTTTTGCAATACTAGTTGTTTGTGTAAAATATCTCAGTAATAAATTGCCAGGTGTTTGTGGCATGAGCTTTAAATGTAATCCGTTGGGAATACTTTTATTAAATACATAATGAACTAAATTATATCAGTGGTGTTCAGTTCTAATTTGTTTTTGTTTAATAGCTCCAAGTTGTTTAAAATATTCATGAAAGTATTCCCCTTCTGCGCAGTATCGTCTATTCCAGTCGATCCGGCACATAAAACCATCGGATTTCTCAAAAGAAACCTCAATATCTCTAACAGCGATATCAAAGAAAAGGCCCACATCTCCCTCGTTAGACCAACAGTCGAGTATGCCAGCTCTCTATGGGATCCATACCTCCAAAAAGATAAACAGAAGTTAGAAATGGTACAAAGGAGATCGGCCAGATATGTAACAAACCGGTACAGTAACATATCATCCGTTACTGATATGTTGGAACAACTAAAGTTGGCACCACTTGAAGATAGAAGGAGAAGCGCACGACTATCAATGCTGTATAAGGTCAACAATCAGGAAGTCAACGTTGCAGCAAGCCACAAACTCGTTCCACCGGACAGGATCTCAAGAAATATGGGCACAAACTCTTTTCAGATCCCACAATGTAACAGGACAACAAGGAAAGAGTCATTCTACCCGAGGACCATCAGGAATTGGAAAGCCTAACCCTCCTCAGTTACATCTGTCAGCAGCCTTGAATCGTTCAAGAGGCTCCTGACAAACAAATAAATCAAAAGCCCTTTTTTTTAATCCCCACTGTTAAATATTTGTATAGCACCTTTTTTTGTTTGTTACTTTAATCAAAATTATATTTGCGCACACCAAAAAGTGACGGAATAGTCAACATGATGACGGCGGTCACTAACCGGTAGAAGTAGAAGTAGAAGTATAAAATTGGATGGTTGGTCCTGTTTATAGACTTCTACATTATTTTTTCCTGAATGACCTGTATTATGTCACTCACATAATTCCAGTCAATTTAAGTTTCCATCTCTAACAACATGAACATCAATGACCGAACAAACCTACTTGTTTTCAAAGAAAAGACGGCCCAAACAAATAAAATTCCGTTTGTTGTCAGCTTTCATCCTGACCTGACAAATTTTTCATCTATTGTACACAATCACTGGCGTCTTATTGAAAATGATCCTTCCTCAAAAGAGATTTTTCCATCACCTCCCGTCATGGCTTACCACAGACCCAAAAACCTCAAAGATATTCTAGGTACATCTAAAGTATCAAAACAAGAGACATCGTAAAAAAAATAGGGTAAAAACCATGCGGAAGAGGCAACTGCAAGTGTTGCAAAGTCGCCAACATTGAAACCCAATCGTCAGCACAGTCACAAAAAAAAGAAACAACATATTTATAATATCCATTTGCAAAACGCAAAATTGTATTTTGAACGTGTGGAACCAGCAAGGTGCAAGGTGCAATATGTTGTTGAAACAGAAACACCATTCAACATCCGACTGAATAATCATCGGTCATTTTATACAAAAGAAAGGAACTGCCCTATCACGAGACATCTTTTAAGTGAAGGGCATGATTTTGAAAACGTCACATTTTAAATCATCGAGAAAAACCAAAATTGGGACACGAAAGGGAGACAAAAGAGAGAGAGAGATTTTGGATGCACCAGTTACGGACTCTTGAACCTGATGGACTCAATGAAAGTGACGAGAAAAGATTTAAAAACAAATCAAAACAATAATCTTGAAATCCGTACAATTTATACAATATCAAGAAATATGTTAAACTTTTATTCCCAACTGCGTGAAGTTTAAGCTACAAAAAAATGTTTTGTCATGCATCCGATTTCACCTGTATAGATGCACACTGCAGATAAATGTAGTTTCTCTGGCGAAATATTGCGTTTACCTATTCAAAATCTAATAGAACTTTTTTAATTTATCAATAAGCGTGTTTAAGTTATATTCTTTGACATATATATCTACTTGGATAAAAACCGCAATTTTTATACGTGTGCATGCAAAACAAATTTCTTGTTAGAGGGGTCTAAATATCGCACAAACAACATTTTCCAAAAGACCAAAAAAGTGAAAAAGTGTATTTTAACAAAACGCATTTGACTAACAGGTCGAACAACAAATGTTCTTATACCCTGCTGACTGCCATTGGCGATTGCCAAATAAACGGATCACCGATATAATAAATGGATCTTAGTTACAAATTTAGTTCTAAAGAGAAAACAATAAATTTGCAGAAAAGATGATATACAGCAAACAAAAGGTCCAAAGGTTTTTGTACACCATATCCGGATTTTGACAATTAATGTCTCTTCAGTGATGTTAGGAATCGAAACGGTATTTGGAAAGCCATACTATTTACCTCAATTTAGGATATTCTCTTGAGTTTTGAGGAGTCAAAATAGGATGAACGGATCGTATAAACCCGAAGTCAAATATAATACAAGCCCAAACGAAAAAATATAAACAAGTCTGAATTAAAAACAACGTTCAAACCTGTAATTGCGTTGGATAAAAACAGCAATTTTTATACGTGTGCATGCAAAACAAATTTCTTGTTAGAGGGGTCTAAATACAGCACAAACAACATTTTCTAAAAAACCAAAAAAGTGAAAAAGTATATTTTAACAAAACGCATTTGACTAACAGGTCGAACAACAAATGTTCTTAAACCCTGCTTACTGCCATTGGCGATTGCCAAATAAACGGATCACCGATGTAATAAAAATATCTGAATTACAAATGTAATACTAAACAGAAAACAATAAACTTGCGGAAAAGATGATATACCGCAAACAAAAGGTGCAAAGGTTTTTGTACACCAATATCCAGATTTCGACAATTAATGTCTCTTCAGTGATGTTAGGAATCGATACGATATTTGGAAATCCATACAATTTACCTCGATTTAGGATAGACTCTTGAATGTTGATTTTGTTATATCTTGTGATCCGTTTGTTTGGCAATTGCTAATGGCAGTTAGCAGGGTATAAGAACATCCGTTGTTCTACCTGTTAGTCCAATGCGTTTTGTTTAAATATACTTTTTAACTTTTTTGGTCATTTGGAAAATGTTGCTTGTGCTGTATTTAGACTACTCTACCAAGAAATTTGTTTTGCATGCACAGGTATAAAAATTCTTGGTAGAGTGGGTCTAAATACAGCACAAACAACATATCCAAATAACCAAAAAAGTGAAAAGTATATTTAAACAAAACGCATAAGATATATATATATCGAGATATCAAGACAACACCATCTGCACTGTGTTCAGCGCTCTAGATCACTCGGCCACCTAGACTGAACTAAACATTTAGCTTTCGGTGGCCTAGTGTTACCTTTTCTGAGTTGTAACACAGTGCATGATAAATTAAGCATGAAGATGGAATTGATTGCAGATTAGCTAAATTATCTATCGTAGAGGATCGTAAGATGCAGTCATAGAAATAATTATTTGTACGTCTACACAAGTGACAACTCTACGACAGATCCATCCATTGGATCACCAGTGAAGGTGATACATGGCTGAAAACACATATTATATTAAAAATTACTCTAAATATCAGCACGACAAAATGTTAAATCTGCAAATCTGCGGAAGCTAATTTTTGTCCTTCCTTAACCGGGATTCGAACTCATGCTATTCAGATATCGAGACAACACAACCTGCACTGTGTCCAGTCTTCTAGACCACTCATCGACCTAGAATAAACTAACAATTCAGCCTTCGGTGGCCTAGTTTTACCTTTCCTCGTCAGTATAATCTAGAGTTGTAACACAGTATATGATATATTAGGCATGAAGATGGACTTGATTGTAGATTAGCTAAATTATCTATCGTAGAGGACCGTTAGATGCAGTCACAGAAATAATTATTTGATAAGTACGTCTAAACAAGTGACAACTCTACGACAGATCCATCCATTGGATCACCAGTGAAGGTAAAACACGGGTAAAAACACATATCATGTTCATAATTACTCTTAATATCAGCACAACAATGTTAAATCTGCAAATTTGCTTCCGCAAATTTTTGTTCTTCCCTCACCGGGATTGAAGTCATGATATTCAGATATCGAGACAACACCGCCTGCACTGTTGTATATATATATATATATATATATATATATAAAATGTCTGAATAATAGTCAACGATTTTTCCCACGAGGGCGCTGGATCGTTACGAGTAACGATACACGTACACAATAAATAAATTATATAAACGCCTAAAAAGTGTACACAACAACACCAATAACAAAAAAAGGAACTATAAATGTAATTATTTATAAATATTTCGGATAACAGATATCCTTCATCAGTAAATATGATTGTGATGTTGAATGAATCATATATCAGTCTACTTAGATTAAACTATACAAATCTTGAAATTTATACAATAAAAATGTCAAACCGAACATCAGGTAAGACGCTTGCACAATTCTAAATATGTGTTAAACACGACATAGGTTATATGACTAACTACAACAGAGAGTTCAAATATATGCTTTAAATAAAAATAATAATGTGCGATATGAACTAGCACAATTCTAAAGCTTTAACGGTGACGACAGTTATGATGTTACAAGAACGATTGCGTCAATAAGAATTCCAAATAAACAGTGCTGTTTATTTGGAATTCTTATTGACGCAATCGTTCTTGTAACATCATAACTGTCGTCACCGTTAAAGCTTTAGAATTGTGCTAGTTCATATCGCACATTATTATTTTTATTTAAAGCATATATTTGAACTCTCTGTTGTAGTTAGTCATATAACCTATGTCGTGTTTAACACATATTTAGAATTGTGCAAGCGTCTTACCTGATGTTCGGTTTGACATTTTTATTGTATAAATTTCAAGATTTGTATAGTTTAATCTAAGTAGACTGATATATGATTCATTCAACATCACAATCATATTTACTGATGAAGGATATCTGTTATCCGAAATATTTATAAATAATTACATTTATAGTTCCTTTTTTTGTTATTGGTGTTGTTGTGTACACTTTTTAGGCGTTTATATATATATATATATATTTCGACCACCGAAAGCTTTATTGTTATAGAGCCTAGGTGGTCGAGTGGTCTAGCGCGTCGGGCGTAGTGCACGGCGATTTGGTACCACGATATCTCAGCAGCATGAGCTCGAATCCCGGCCAGGGAAGAACAAATAAATTGATTCCGCAAATTTACAGATCTAACATTGTTGGGCTGTTATTTAGACGAATTATATATATACATATACATATACAGTTAGGCATCTTCGACAAAACGTTAGATAGCTTTGGCATCCTTTGTAAAAGCGAATAAAGCCGTACAATACTATTAGTCAACATATTCCTCGCCTGAAATTCACCAACACAATTTTAGATTTGCAAATTTGCGTTAATCACAATAAATGTAAGGTTTGAGTAAAATGAAATGTAGTTACCTTACAAGAATCCTTATCGTTATCCTTATCTTCCAGACAAAGTGTGTCGTTCCAATATGTCTTTGCATTATTCCAAGCAATTCTACAGTATTCATTTGTGACAGCAGGCATAGACACTACTTGTAAACGGTCAGGTAAATTTTGTTCTGTAACCAAATAAAGTTTAATAGACAAAATTATTAAAAACTTACAAATGAAAGGTTGTGAAATTTACTTATTTTTTGTACGAATTATTCAGAGAGTGTTCTGTAAGACCACTGTCCGAGGTTAGGTGATAGTTGAATGCTGAAATACATGTTTAACCGCAACACATCTTTATGTACCAGTCTCTAGTTAGAAGCCTGTTATTCAATGGTTGTCGTTGGTTCTAGTCTGTCATATTTGTTTTTAGTAAATTAAATTGTTAAAAAATTATACCGTTAGTTTTTTCCTCGTTTGAATTGTGTCACATTTATCATGTCGGGGCTTTTTACAGCTTACTATAAAGTATTGTTGTTTTCTCATTGTTTAAGATCGAAAGATGACCTTAAATGTTTTACATCAACGCCATTCTAACAATGGTGGATTATTGTCACATTGGCAATCATACCACATCTTCTTTTGATATTAATAGTTGTCTGCCAGAGGTACTTTCAAAATCCAAAAAGCTTTTTGGGGAATCTGTATTCAAAATTTAGTATAAGCAGTGTTTTGTCATGCATAGACTTATCCGGTTTTTGTCGTTCTATTTAACTCCCCTCCCAATTATAAAAAAGTCATTTCGCATAACATATCATGTCATAAACAACCTTTTAAGAGACCAATGACAAAAACTATAAAAAAGAAATGTCCATTTAAAGTTGTTAAGTTTAATAGTGGGAGGGATCAACATAAAATTGCATCATATTTTTTTGCCATTATCTAATCTTCATCAATGCAGAAAACAAATTCAAAGTGCATCAGAGAAAACAAGAAAAGTTGTTTAAACTTCCATGTAAACACTCCAATGATAAGTAGTTATTCATAAGTACATGTCAAAAAGGAGTTTAATAAATTATTTTGAATTACATGTAATTAAAGAACGCTACATAACGCATGATTTTTAATTATCTTTAATTATAATCTATTGCAGAATATTTCATTGACAGTTTTTAGAATATAGCAAAGTGCTCGCGGCTAATGATATTGTAGATATTAATGTTCCTTATTTGTGTAATGAATGTAGATCATTTTCGTAGTAAGAGATTATCCTATTGTTTGGGCTTGCTTACAGTTCAAAGCAAAGAATTTCTATAAATGAGTTACAATTGCCCAATTAGCTTGAAATTATTTCTCATTGAAATTACCTAAAAAATTGAATTTTGAAGAAGAATATCTAAGCAATGCAGAAAGGAAAGACATAGAAATTAGTTTGAAGATCCCTGTGGTATCTTTCGCCTTTTTTTCAAGTTTCAATCTTTGATAGAACATACCGGATTTGGGATCTGTATGTCCCCATCCTGTTATTGTGCACAAGTCCCCTGTATAATTTTTGCCTACATCAGTGTCCAGGTCGATTTTATTGATTGTAGATCCGAATTTAAGCGGTTTTCTAAGCTGCAGTAACATAAGGTCATAGTCGAGTTTTCCAGTAATTAATAGTTCAAATTTTTCGTGCTAAAAGATATTGAATACAATTCAATTAATAAATATGTAATTCACATGTTTACAACTAAATAACTGAATAAACTACGTTGGTAATTTTCGTCTTCCGGGAACCATTAAAGTGTTAAAAATGCACAGGGTTGATTCGTATTAAGAATTTCATTTTACAGACATAAAGATGTTTCTCGTTTATTTGCCAATGCATTTTGTTATAATATTTGAAAGCGGAATTCTCCCATAAAAGAATATTCTGGAAACCTTTGAATTCACAAAATGCCTTCTTGGTGTATTCAATGTTGTATGAATTGCACTGAATAGATTTATAAAAATTAATAAATCGAAACATATCTGTCATTATACAAGTAGTTTTGAGTAAACATGCATAATGGTTTACTTTTATAAATTGTAACTTGGATGGAGAGTTGTCTCATTGGCACTCATACCACATCTTCCTATATCTATATAATATTACCTGCCGGATGGCCACTGGTAAAAAATCGTCACATATACATGTAGATGAACCAAGGTACTTTTAAGTAAAATATTGAAGTACTCGTTTTCATTCTAAAGGCTAACCGATAACTTATCGATCTGAATAATTGACTTACAGTTTGAAATGTTGAAATACTCCACCTTGTCAGTACAGGCAATGGCGAAATATTGCAACTTGAAAAATTTACCAAGAATATCAAATATTTACAGTCCAGCATGAAACATTTAATAGTGTTTTAAAAGGGGAAAAGATATAACGGGATAAATAACTCGAAAAACCATCTACATAAGTATCTTGGACAAGGAATTACACACCATAATTAATAGTTCATTACCTACAAGTACTAATTAAGTGAAAACAATAATCTTATCAATACAGTTTAATGAACACCTATTTAATGATTACAACAAGGACAAACCAAACAAAAGTATTTGGTTATCGTTTAGAAAACACATTTAATGTTTACAGAGGCGTAAGGATAAGAAGTTTTACTATTCACTGGGGGTCACAAGAGGATGCAACAAATTTGTTTTATTTGAAAACATTATTTTGTCAACTATTATTGGGGACAGTCGGTTTTGCAACTTTGTAAATAACCGATGTGACGGAATGGTTAAAACATGCTAAGTTTAAAGTGTCAGCCATAGTATAGCCCACGTATTTCCAGAGGCATTTCAAATGACAATGTACCACAAGCCTTCGAAACAAAATATATTGTATTAACTAGTATGATCAATCAGTGATGCTTATTTAATTTTCCAAAACAAGTTCTCAAGAAGATCAATTTTATATAAAGAAGACAGCAATACTAACAGGAAATCGATTAGTCGAGTATCGTTTTGGTATTCGATACTCGGTACTACCTCGGAGGATAAAGAGATTTTTTGTAAACTATATCTAATTTTTTGTTGGTTTGCGTTCTTTTTATAATTCAATTCCAATGTGTAAAAAGTCAGAGAAACCAAGTAGCATTTAAAATTAATAAGTTGAAGAGAAACCGACAAGACCATGACAAAAAATGAATAAAAAATAACTAATAAACGAACAACATTCACTAAATAAAACAAAAAAAGACTGAGCAACACAAACCCAAACATAAAATGGCGTCATGTCAGATGTTTCGAAAAATTCGTTATGGTAATCAGAAACTGCTTTACAAGTGGCATCCGTAATGACTATCAATAATATTTAACGTTAGAGGTATCATTCTTATATTTCTTTCAGTGGTTTTTTTTTCTGAGTTACATTTTAGATATGTTTGACATAACTTGTCGAACATTTTCTGTAAGTGTACATAATTCGTTGGTTTTATGATAATATATCTTAAATCATACATTATAACATACAATCGGTGTAGAACAAATCATTTGATTTAATAAAAATCATTTATCTTATTTACAGATGTTCCTTTAATCATGATAATCTTTACGAATTTACGACAACCAGAATGCACTAGTTGTAGAGTAAGGTATGTTCCAATTGACGTATTTACACTTGTATGCAAATTTTTCCGCCATTACGTAAGCTCATACAAGTTACCGTAAAATTTGACATCACAATTAAAAAAATTTGACGTCATAATTAAAAAGTGATTGTTGCTTGACGTCAGAGGGTTATTTGGATCAGACCTAAGATCATTCGGAGACAAAACTCAGTTAAATACCAAAAGAGTAAATAAGTTTATTCGTTAACCAAAGTGTCGGAACGCAGGAAGTACATGTTTTCAAACAACTTTATGAATCATCCATGACAAGCTACCAAAAAATTGAAGTTATTCTGTTCAGCATTACTGGAAAAATATCTCACGATACACTTTGTATTCTTTCAGCTAAGTACATTTTCAAATTATCGGCAAACAGGAAGTAGGTGTCGGATCTCTGATTGTTATTATTGATCCAAAATTCACGTAGAAGTTACAATGAATCTGATCATGCTGCTGGCCAAATATCATTTGAAAATGAATTTTAGTCATAAACGGTCATTTTGATCTTAACATCATCTGAAAGGCTGAACAATAAATTTTCAGTACTGTTTAGACAAATCGATCGCAGGCAATTCAGTATTGTTCGGTAGCTTTTTAGATAATTCAGAAATGGTGTTGATGTGCCCAGGAAAATAACAACTACTGTACAGTCTGAACATAAACTGAAGATATCTTATTTGACTTGAAGCGAATTGAATGAACAGTACTGAATTTACCAAGGTGGGATTAGTCTGAAAATAGACTGAACGACTGATTGTGATCAAACGAATTGTTGTTCTGTTATTTAACAGCTGTTCATATCAATATGACTATTTCAGATCAATATGGATTAACTAGTGTATGAAGTCATTCTGTTCAGCAATACACGAGAAAATAAGACAAGTTTGACGGAAACGCATGTTGTACGAGCGGTTGAACGGAGAGACGGAAAAGCAGGGTGGAGTGGTTACATCCACTCTATTTGAACTTTAGTGGATAGTTGTCTCATTGGCAATCATATATCATCGCTTTATCATTTTTAGTTAAAACACCAAACTACTCTCTATTCCTTTTTTGTTGGTCTACTTTGTTCTATTTCCCATTTTTCTGCAGTATTTGCTCTTTTATCTCTAATCTGTAATCCCCATCAAGACCCTCGGAGATATGTCTTACTTTGATCAAATCGGTAAATGCTAAAACATGAGAATGTTCTGATACATTATGTCTCCTATCAAAACGAATGACTAAAAAGTAAATCTTCGGTTTTTTTTTTAATTATATTAACCGACATAAACTGATATTTTATAATGGATGCAATATTGCCCCAATTCTTATATATAGTGGGGTATAATATATACTACTAAAAGTGCATACCATATAATACTTTTTCACAGGTATTTTTACTTTCATCTGACTCCTAAAAGAGCTTCCAGCTGCTACTCTTATATCTTTTGCCCTAAAATGAAAAAAAAAGAAAAAAAAATCCAAATGAAGACTTATATAGAAATCTCTATTCTTATGAGAGAATACCATTAGCCGATTGTACTATTGACTCTTGTTCTGACTGAAAAAATCATCAAGACTATTTTGTCTATAAATGATATACATGTAAAGCGATCTTCTTATATCAAATATAAGAAAGACTATTCTCTTAAACAAAGTGTTGTGTTAAATTTTAATATTAGGTAAATGAACAGTGTTCCATCATTATCAGAAGCATTGGGTTTTCTAACTTATGGGTAAAGAAGTCCAAGTTTCCTGCCTAACAAATGGAAATGATTCAATGGGGTGTTTTATGGAAGAAAAACTGCGGTTTTAGTACATGTTAAGATTTTTGTAAAACGCTCCATACCCCCTATTTAAACCAGTCCAGTTCCCCTGTTTGAAAATTAGGATCAGCCACAGATTTTAAAAATATACATTTTGTAGTTTTTTCTTTGAAAAAAAAAGCATCAGCTACGGCCGGTTTAAATAGTGACTTCCGGTTTCAACTAAAAGCTTAGTTTTCACTTATCCCCAAAATATATAGTTCAACCTTTGAAATGAGGGAGATAATTGGCTTGATCCAGTGTAGAAAAAGCTACCGATGGTTTCGTATGTCTGGATTGGGGATGGGTCCTTTAATTTTGTATTCTTTAATTTTTACACAATTTTTCTTGATTCTTTATAGATTTTGTCCATTTTTTCTTTTATTTTAATTTAAGCACCCCCACTAATCTTTATTCCTTATTTGTTGGCCCACTTTTCTCTATTTCCCTTTTATCTCTAATCTGTTAACTCGATCAAGAACCTCGAAGATATGTCTTAATTTGGTCAAATCGGTAAATTCTATAATACGAGAATGTTCTGATACATTTTCTCTCTTGTCAAAACAAATGACTACAAAATACATTAAATCTTCATATTTTAAAAATTTATTCAAACCGACATAAGCTTATACATATATATGTCTGTCATAAAGTTGTCACATGTTTAGACGTGTAAATGTAAAATTGAGAATGGAAATGGGGAATATGTCAAAGAGACAACAACCCGATCAAAGAGCAGACAACAGCCGAAGGCCACCAATGGGTCTTCAACGCAGCGAGAAAATCCCGCACCCGGAGGTGGTCCTCAGCTGGCCTCTAAATAAAATTAAATGTGTACTAGTTCAATGAAAATGGACGTCACGCTAAACTCCAAAACATATAAATGAACTTAAATTAAAAAAACATACAAGACTAACAAAGGCCAGAGGCTCCTGACTTGGGACAGGCGCAAAAATGCAGCGTGGTTAAACATGTTTTATGAGATCTCAACCCTCCCCCTATACCTCTAGCCAATATAGATTAAAGAAACACATAGCAATACGCACAGTAAAAAAATCATTTTAAAAGAAGTCCGAGTCCGATGTCAGAATAGGTAACAAAAGAAACTAAGCAATATGACAATGATACATAAATTAACAAAGGACTACTAGCAGTTACTGACATGCCAGCTTCAGACCTCGATTAAACTGATTGAAATATTATGTATTCATCATATAAAATCAAGTACAATCCCTCCCGTTAGGGGTTTAGTATCATACCATCATAAAATATATGAGAATAAAATTGAGAATGGAAATGGGGAATATGTCAAAGAGACAACAACCCGACCAAAGAGCAGACAACAGCCGAAGGCTACTAATGGGTCTTCAATGCAGCGAGAAAATCCCGCACCCAAAGGTGGTCCTCATCTGGCCCCTAAATAAAATTATGTGCTAGTTCAGTGAAAATGGACGCCACACTAAACTCCAAAACATATAGGACAGGCGCAAAAATGCGGCGGGGTTAAACATGTTTTGTGAGATCTCAACCCTCCCCATATACCTCTAGTCAATGTAGAAAAAAGAAACACATAGCAATACGCACAGTAAAACTCAGTTTGAAAGAAGTCCGAGACCGATGTCAGAATAGGTAACAAAAGAAACTAAGCAAAATGACAATGATACATAAATTAACAAAGGACTACTAGCAGTTACTGACATGCCAAAGAACATAACCCGTATCATGCCAACAACTGGTTTTAGAATACATTTGTTTATTTCCGATGCAAAGACCCTATAAGTTAATCAATAATAATATCAAAATATGCAATCCTTAATGACCTGACAACAGTATCGTAACTATATCCCTTCCGAATTAGTCTGTTTAAAGGTTTTGTTAGCTTTTGAGGTGAATGCCGACATGTTTGTGCTTTGTAAAGAATATTACCATAAAATATTAGATGTGAAATACCTGAACATATAAGATGTCTGCATGTTGATTTAAATTTACGAATGATGTCCTTGTACCAATGATAAAATTTAGTAAATGTTTTGACTAGTTTGTGATATCGAAAACCCTGGTGTAATAATTTTTCAGTAATACAGAGATTACTTTCGTTGAAATCAAATACGTTGTTACATACACGAGCGAATCGAACAAATTGAGATATATAAAATGGTGACAAGGGAACGTGACCATCTAAAAATTGATAATTAACAATAGGAAATGAAAAATCATCTCTTTTATCATAAATTTTGGTATTAAGCTTCCCGTTAAAGATATAGATATCAAGATCCAGGAAAGGGCAGTGTTGATTGTTGATTGTTAGTATTAGCTTTATTCAAAGTCAGTTCGGCAGGATAAATCTCTTATATGTTGGCGAGACAGAACAACCACAACAAACGCATGAATGGCCATTGAAGTGATTACCCCTGCAAGCCCGACCCCCCAGTTAGTCGTCATTTGAGATCACCTGGGCACGCCCAAGCTGATCTCAAAAACCTTACCATCACTATCATAAACAACAACGAGGGTTGGTCAAGAGCAGACAAGCTTGCTCGGGAAAGTTTTTGATGAAAACACATAAAATGAGTCCCTTCCATCACTTGTTTCCTGTAACTCAGGCTTCAGTACAGGACTCTCACACTTTTAAGGAATTTATTCTTCCTCCGAAACATCGATATTGAAAAAACTTAGACTTGTTATATATTATATTTTGTAGTGTACTGTATCATAATTTAATGATCCATCGCCCCGTAAGATTTATCGTTGGCTATTAATAAGTCATTTAATATTTTTACCTTTTTTGTAGTCTGCAATGAGTGTGTTCACTCGATCCGATATTCTTACTGCATATCCCATCATGCATTTGCAATTTTATTTTAAGAAATTGAGATCTTTTACTATCAAAAATATCAAAACAGAACATCATATTTCAAATTTAGAAACCTACATTAATCAAGGAGTTATTCCTAAAAGCTTCGCCGCTAACAACAGGAGAAAAGTCCAACAGATTTTTTCATAGATGGAATAATATTCTGTACAACAGTTCCTTTAGTTTGATGGATCTATTACGTCAAGAAGCAATTCATCAAGTTAATAATTTGTACAAACTTAGTGATAACTTGCACTGCCGATCTCGTGACCAATTGTCTGAACTTGAACTTGACGAAATTCAAGTACGTCTTAGTGATATCAAACGTATTGAATCACATAAGCTTCACGTCAAGCAGATAAACAAATTTAAACGTGATGTTGTGCAAATTAACCACCCTTTAAACAGACCTTCAAATTAAAAAAAAAGCCTCGCAACCGTAGATTTCGAAGAAAAACTCAAATTCCGGTCAATCCCAAAAATATGGTTGTCAATTTGTCAACAGGCTCTTTAACTGGGGATGAAAGTAAAGTCTTGTCTAAGGGTTTGAATTTTTGCCCTTCGCCCAGTAACATAGTTAATATGAAACTGGAAGATGACCTGAATAATTTTGCCAGAACCCTCAGAGTTAAAGAATACTTTGGTAACAAGGATAATGAGGAGGATAATGAGGAAGACTCAGACACGTCCGACTCGGATGGAGAAAACAGAATTCCGCGCTTTAAAAGAAGAGTTCATGGATTCTAAAACCGAGCAAATCTACTACACTGGAAGACGTTATCGACAAAATCAAATCGGATGTTGTTCATCTAGCTAACAACAAGTACTCGTCGTTTTATAACACCTCTTCTGACGTGAAAAAAGCCATACAATCGCTGAGAAACCGAGATGATATTGTGATAAAACTAGCAGACAAGGGAAGTCCCGGTGTGATAATGGACAAAGCTAACTACATCGCGGAAGCAGAGTGTCAGCTCTCTGATGAGAGATTTTATAAGAAGCTTGACCATGCCCCTACTTCCGAGTTTAGTTCCAAAATTATTACTGCGTTACAAACCATGCACAATGACGGTCACATAGATGAGGATACATTCGGATATTTAAAACCAGAGAACACCAAGCCTGGTCTGTATCTTCTCCCCAAAATACATTAGGTTAACAAATCTGGTAGACCCATTGTATTCGCAAACGGCCACTCGACTGAGAAAATCTCGGAATTCGTAGACTTTCATTTAAGTTCTCATGTAGAAATTCTTCCTTCTCACATTCAAGACACCACAGACTACCTTTGAAAAATGGAATCCATGAACCCTCTTCCTCCGGAAACTCGCCTTGTCACTCTAGATGTCACCTCATTGTATACCAACATACCTCATGATGACGAAATACAATCGTGTAAGGAAATGAGGGACTCTCGCAACACTTTAGAACCACATACCGAATGTTTAGTCCTGCTGCTAACTATGGTTCTGAAATGCAACAATTTCACCTTTAATGGTGAACATTACCTTCAGATAAACGGGACAGCGTTGGGAACGAAAATGGCAACGTCTTACGCCAATATTTTTTTTGGGCAAATTAGAGAAACAAATCATTTCAACATCTTTATCCAAACCTCTGTCTTGGTTCCGTTTCATCGATGATGTTGACATGTAATGGATTGAATCCCAACTTAAACTAGATGATTTCAGCAGACATGCAAACAACGCCCACCAGTCAATTAAATTTACATATGAATTTCCGACTCTAAAATATCTTTCTTAGACACAACTACATCTATAAAGGACGGTGTCATATCAACAGAGCTCTACTGTAAACCTACAGATAAATATCAGTACCTTTCTCCCCAAGGCTGTCGCCCCAAACACTGTGTACAAAAAGTATCCCCTTTAGTCAAGCTCTCAGAGTAAAACGGATTTGCTCCTCTGTCACTAAACGGTTACAGGAACTTCGCGGATTTTTTACTAAACGAGGATATAAGAAATTGGACATAAGGGATTTTCACGTGCTAACAATACCAGCCGCAATGACCTATTACAATACAAACAGAAGAGGCGCAGCAAAATAGTTCCATTTGTTTTAACATACAATCCCGCCTTTACTAACCTTTCACGTTTGATCCATACCAATTGGCAAACCTCCTGTCTTAGCTTTTCGAAGACCAGCAAGTCTGAAAGACTTATTTGTGAGAGATGATGTCTCCTCTAATAAAAGCTGTTCAACTGCAGGATGGTGCAAGTCGTGTGGTAAAAGACGATGTCTGACTTGCAAACAAATACTGAATACTCAAACATTTACTTGCCACTCCTCCGGGTCTGTGTACACTATATTTTGCAATGTAACTTGCAAAACCCAGAATGTTGTATACCTTCTTCAGTGTCGATGTGGCATGCAGTATGTTGGCGAAACAGAACAGCCATTCAACAAACGCATGAATGGTCATCGAAGTGACTACACCTACAAGCCCGACCTCCCAGTAAATCGTCATTTGAGATCACCTGGGCACGCCCAAGCTGATTTCAAAAACCTTACCATCCCTATCATAGCTATAGACCACAACGAGGGTTGGTCAAGGGCCGACAGACTTGCTCGTGAAAGGTTTTGGATAAGAAAGCTTAAGACAGTTTCCCCAGAGGGCATAAATGAAAAAACAGAGAATGTGTCATTCATTTTCCCTACCATCACTTGTTTCCAGTAACTCAGGCTTCCGTTTTGGACTCTAACAGTTTTTTTAAGAAATTTATTCCTCCTCCCAAACATCAATATTGAAAAAAATACCAGCGTATTGATTATTGATAATTTGTATAGCATTCAAGATTTATATTTCAGTTTGACTACCACATGTCAAGATAGGATTCATTTTACATCTTACTGATGAAGGATATTAGTTATCCGAAATATCTAAAATTTGTTCATGATTTAATTATTTTTGGTGATGTTGCACCCTTTTAGACTGGTTATATATTATATTTTGTTGTGTACTGTATCATAATTTTATGATCCATCGCCCAGTAAGATTTATCCTTGGCTATTAATCAGTCATTTAATATATATATATATATTATTTGGCAATCGCCAATGGCAGTCAGCAGGGTTGAAGGACATTGTTGTTCGACCTGTTAGTCAAATGCGTTTTGTAAAAATATACTTTTTCACTTCTTTGGTCTTTTGGAAAATGTTGTTTGTGCTGTATTAAGACCCCTCTAACACGAAATTTTTTTTTCATGCACACGTATAAAAATTGCGGTTTTTATCCAGCTCTATCAAAGGTTTGAACGTTGTTTTCAATTTAGACTTGTTTATATTTTTTCGTTTGGGCTTGTATTATTTTTGCCTTCGGGTTTATATGATCCGTTCATCCTATTTTGACTCCTCAAAATTCAAGAGTCTATCCTAAATTAAGGTAAATTGTATGGCTTTCCAAATACCGTTTCGATTCCTAACATCACTGAAGAGACATTAATTGTCGAAATCCGGATATGGTGTACAAAAACCTTTGCACCTTTTGTTTGCGGTATACCATCTTTTCCGCAAGTTTATTGTTTTCTGTTTAGTATTAAATTTATAATTAAGATCCATTTATTACATCGGTGATCCGTTTATTTGGCAATCGCCAATGGCAGTCAGCAGGGTTTAAGAACATTTGTTGTTCGACCTGTTAGTCAAATGTGCTTTGTTAAAATATACTTTTTCACTTTTTTGGTCTTTTGGAAAATGTTGTTTGTGCTGTATTTAGACCCCTTTAACAAGAAATTTGTTTTGCAAGCACACGTATAAAAATTGCAGTTTTTATCCAACGCAATCATAGGTTTGAACGTTTCATTGATTAAGAAAATTTAGACTTGTATATATATATATTTATATAATATAATATATGTATATAAAGTGCCTAAAAAATCAACCTAACAATGTTAGAATAGATCTGGTTATTTACTTCCTCCCCAACCGAAGGAAGGAACCTGTACTTTTCACTTCATACATCTACGACAACACCGCCTAGCATTGTGCAGACGCCTTATCCCCTCTTCTAACTATAGCTGATATATATATATATATATATAGATACTTACACCTGTTATATTAGGGACTCAAGAATTAAACAGTTAGCACATGTAACCCATACCGGACAGAAAAGAGTATAAGCGAAACTTCGCTATCAAAATATTGACGATATAATTCGCATACATATGTAGTTGTGATGGTTGTCGCTTAAGATGGATGGTGTGATCCGCCAAAGTTCGATGATTAAGGTTTTATTGTTAGCCGACTTGTTAAAGGTCTACCGCAATAATTATATATATATATATATATATATATAGTTTTTGAAACAGTGTATATAATCATATAACTAAAAATTAGATAACAAGAAAAGTTTTCACATTGCTAAATATATATAAAGTGACTAGAAAATCAACATAACAATGTAACTTTAAACAAGATAGCTTACGGTCTGTCAGGTGTGAATACATTACAATGTGCCGCTGTAAGAACCCAACTTTTGTCAATAATTGATCCTCCACATTCATGTTTAAAATTGCTATTTTTATTTTCTCTAAACTGAACAGAGACCATCCAAGGAGTATCTTCTATGTTGGCATTGTCACCATTAATAATCTTTACACTTGTATCACCAGAACAAAACTAAATTATTAAAATAAATATTTGTTATGAAGTCCCAAGTAAATACATTACGTTTAAAGAAATGCTACTGTCTTCATCAATAAACCTCCAGGACAGATTCCTTATAGCGATTTGTCATCATTAAATTATCATTTAAAACAGTTCTCCTTTAACTATAATACAATTATCATCATGAAATCATCTAATAAAGACAGCTTATAGCAATTGTACAATGCTCATCATCAAGTCACGAAGTTAAATATCTCTCTTAAATCGATAATTAAATTGGCATCATGAAACCAAGTAAAGACAAATCTCCTTTAGCTATACTTTAGCTATAATATTAAAATTGGCATCATCAAACCACGAAGTTAAAGTAATTTCTTAATAGCAATTTATCATCTTTGAATCACCGTTTACCGATAATATTTTTGTCCTCATCGAATTATCCACTACAGTGAGTTCGCGTATCGCTATTGTACAATTGTCAGCATCAAGTCTTGAAGTTAAAACAGTTCCTTAGAAGCGATAATGAATCACCAAGATTAGCGATTTCCTTATAGCAATATTGGAATTGTCAATACGGAATTAAAAGTAAGGATAGTTTTGTGTACTTCTGTTTGTCTGTTTGGCTTTTTCTTTTTTAGCCATGGAGTTGTCAGTTTATTTTCGACCTATGAGTTTGAATGTCCTTTTGGTATCAATCGCCTCTCTTTTTTACCCCTTTATCAATAATACATTTTTCATCATAAAATCACCAAGACCCGACAGTTACTTTAGAGCGATTATACAATTTGTGTCATAAAATCACAAAGAAAATACAGTCCCTAAAAACCGATAATAAAATTGACATCATCAAATCAACAAGTAAAGACAATGTCGTCATTGTGATAATTCAATCTTCATTAACAAATCACAAAGAACAAACAATTCTTTATAGCGATACTTTAAGTGCCATCATCAAATCACGAAGTAATTACACCCTCTTTATAGCGGTTGTATAACTTCAATCATCAATGTAATGTACAAAGGATAGACATTTTTTTCCAAAGTGATAAAACGATGTGTGACACGAAGACAATGTTGCATTTATTTTTGATAAAAATAAAATATCCTTAACTCAGTATGTCGTATTGAGTGTTTAGTCTAGCAGCGACTTTGCTTGAATGATTAGTAACATTCTCATTTGTTACAGTACTAGTGATAGCTAATTGTAAATAAAGCTAAAAATGCTATGTTTGAAATATGAAAAATTTGATTAGAGATATATTTGTGGAAGGAATTGCAGTTTTGTCTCTGTAATAAAATAAATAAACACTTTAGGAATACGAGTAACATAACATTGACGATAATTTTTACTTATGCATAAACATAACATTTTATAACTTTTGTACGTCCAAATTGCTTTTTTTTAGATTAATTCATCCTGGAACGCTCAAACCAAAAAAATAAATGAACGGCCAAGGATTATATTCATCATATATTGGAATAATGTTTATATACTTACTGTAGCCATGTAGAACACTACAAACACAGAAAACAATGTTTTGTATTGATATTATTAATGTAATTATTACAATGTATTATGTTTATCACTATTATTACAATGTATTGTTCGAATGTAAATTTTCACCTGGTTTGTACTTACATTAGCGGGTTTTTGATAGAGTATGTGTTGCTCAGTTTTTTTAGTTTTTTGTGTTAAGTTGTGTATACTGTTGTTTGTCTTTTTGTCTTTTTCTCCATTTGCCATGTCGTTGTCAGTTAAATTTTGACCTTTGAGTTTGAAGGGTATTTTTCGCCTTTCTTTTCGAAAATATTATTTTTTTGTATAACCATAATTATCGTTTTAAATGGAATAGTAGTAGCAGTAATGAATTTACCACAGCGTATGAGTCGGACAATTAGCTGAAAGACTGAATATAACTGAATAATTGCTTGTTCAGACTTTTTAAAAATGATGTTCAGATCAAAATAGCAGTTAAAGACCAAAATTCATTTACATGTGTGATGCATGTATCGCATCTGACGCTTATCCTATCGGCGTACTCGGTCCCGCTCCTCTTGGATTTCATGTGATTCCTTCATTTGTTGTTTTTTTATCGTGATTTTTCTCTTCCTAGTCGATTTACGATATTTAAACACAGGTAAACTATTAAAATTGAGAATGGAAATGGGGAATGTGTCAAAGAGACAACACCCCGACCAAAGAACAGAAAACAGGCGATGTCCACCAATGGGTCTTCAACACAGCGAGAAAATCCTGCCCCGGAGGCGGGCTTCAGCCGGCCCCTATACAAAAATGTGTACTAGTTCAGTGGAAATGGGCGTCACACTAAACTCCAAATCATATAAATGAACTAAAATTAAAAACATACAAGACTAACAAAGGCCAGAGGCTCCTGCCTTGAGACAGGCGCAAAAATGCGGCGGGGTTAATCATGTTTGTGATATCTCAACCCTCCCCCTATACCTCTAGCCAATGTAGAACAAACAAACACACAGCAATACGCACAGTAAAACTCAGTTTAAAAGAAGTCCGAGTCCGATGTCAGAATATGTAACAAAAGAAACTAAGCAATATGATAATGATACATAAATCAACAAAGGACTACTAGCAGTTACTGAAATGCCATCTCCAGACTTCAATTAAACTGATTGAAAGATTATGTCTTCATCATATGAAAATCAAGCACAACCCCTCCCGTTAGTGGTTAAGTATCATACCATCAAAAAATATACGAGAAGAACATAACCCGTATTATGCCAACAACTGGTTTATTGTCGTCTTAATTTATAGGTAACTACATTATTATCTTACCGACAAATGCACTGACAATGAGCACTCGATACATCTTTATGTTTCTTAACAAACACACTTCTGAAATTGAAAATAAAACTTACAATACATATAGCATGCTTCTAATGACTAATGTTCCATCTGTGATTTTAACAAAATATCGTACCTAATTGTGATATTTCAGAATAATGTTTTATTTAAAACAACAAACAAAATAATAGATAGTTCACCATGTACTTTCCGATCACCACAAATGTTATTGAAGTTGAAAATTTCATGAAATTTATACAATTCTACAGATTTATGCATCTATATAATATATTCATCTCAGTGCAATATCCCATGTAAAGATGGTAGATTTATCAAGGACCTTATATCGTGGATAGTTAGTATCGCGTTAACAGGCTGTCTGTGTTGGTTGTATTTAATAATAATATTTAATAACCAAGACATATTTTCAATATTTTAGTTTACTTTGTAGTTATCCTGATTATATATCAAAGTGAAAACACACCTTTAATGTAAAATTGAAAGGAGTTTAACTCTTTAAAATACCCTATAAGATAACATGGTTAAAAAACAATAAATGAAATGATAATGAGTTAAACGAACAAGCATCAAACAAAACAAAAAAGTTCACATGAAAAACGAAAAGAAAAGATTACCAAGTGAAATTTCTTTTTCAAATACATCGGTTAAACGATTGCCTTTCAATGGGAACTTTTATTTTAGTTTGACAGTGTTATTGTATTGCAAACTCATTGCCCCTTGAACCACTTAATATTATTAAATTCATAGTTGGAAATGGAAAGCAGTAATATAGAAACTTTACGAAACGAAGGCCACATATGTTTGCAATGTTATATATTTTGCGTTTTTCTTGTCTTTAGGAGAGTGAATATATTTTGGCAAATTGTTAATCACTAACTTAACGAATATAAGTCTCTCGCAATTTGGTTTTAGAATATAATCTTTACATTTTTGTATAGAAATAAAAACGAAATTCCGTACGAATTGCCCATACCTTATTTTAATCTTCTATCTAATCTATATAAAAATTTATTATTACAGCTAACAGATAACATTTGAATAAATCTTTCATTTTCTCGATCATTGTAGCCGTCAAAAATCTTTCTTTATGCAATATAACTGTGAGATCAAAGATGACATCATTTAAGACTAATTTGTTTAAAATAAAAAATACAATTTATAAATTAACAAACCTGTATTGAAATTTCAAAGTTGAAATTGAAATTTTCGTTTTTATTTCTACGTCTTATGTAATGAAATGATGATATGAATAACCAGGTATATATACATCCACGTAGTGCGTGGTATGACATTGAAGCTGTTACATCTTATTTTGAACATAAAATTTGTCAGCATGTCGATTAAATTTTACCAGTTACAACTGGTTATGAAAACTGAAAAAAAAATCTTTATAGTAATATTTATGTTACTCTATGGTGTATTGAAGAAGAAGAAAAATGGAAGGGGCAATTAAAATCCATCAGACAAAGGAAAACAAACAGCCCGATAGCAATACAAAAACCACAACTCTAGAACTCCTGATGGTGGGAAGTTCCCGTTTCACTAGTGGAACCCGTCATGGCAAATTAAAATTAAAATGTGGTCGCATTCGGTGATTTCGTAAACAAAGAAATGAGGAAGATATTATGGCGACGGGAAATTGAACATAGTGTTTGGCTAATGTTCCTTGAATTGTGAACTCAAAGAAAGATTTGAAACTCATTTTGATTATATCATATTGGGTAATCCTCCAAATTAAAAACAAAGTATAGGAAATAATGAAAATATTAAAAAAGTTTAATAAGGTATCAAATAATATTTCTCCTCTACAAACCTATAAACTATGAGGATTTCAGTGATATCGTTTATAAGGATAGCGAGAAGTGCGACCTGCTGAACAAATATTTTGGTTTGGTATCCAAACTCGAGGAAGAGAATGTTCCTGTTCCATAGATTGAAGAAAAAACTAATATTAATATTCAAAATATATTTACAAATCAAAATGAAATAGTCGACATTCTAAAAACTATTGATCCGAATAAGGCATTGGGACAAGATTTGATTAGTCACAAAAAGCTGAAACTCTGCATTGAGAAAGTGGTGGTGCCTTTACAAATCAATCATATTAAACAAATATCTTTAACAATGCATGTATCCATCTAGCTGTAAGATTGCAGATGTCATTGGTACTTTTAAAACAGGCGACTCGTCATAACCTTGAAACTACAAGCCAATCTATTAGATAAGCTGTGTAAGTAAAATCATGGAACGAACTGTTCTTAAACATGCATATACAAAAAAATCAAAAACACATGAATAAGCTAATTTATGGATACAGTCTGGTATCTTGTCAAAATACTCAACAATACATATCCAGCTACTAGATTTGTATAATTGTGATTTCAACTCAGCTGACAAAACCGATTTTTTATATGCAGCTGATGTTTGGGATAATTTTGAATGGGATATGGTTATTTACTTGGAAGGTTTACAGCTAGAAACTGCAAGAATAGTTTCTGTTTTGCCCATATTTACAAGAACTGAAAGTATGTATGAAGAGGTTTGGTGGGAATTTTAGCTGACAGGAGGAGAAAACGAAAATTACAAATGTTTTATAATATTGAAAATAATACCAGATGTACCTTTGCACTATTTATATGGATCGAGAAAACTTACTATATTTCTATCTCAATTAAGATACTCCTCATCTTTCTTGAATCATAACTTGTTCAGAGTCAATTTAATTGCTGACCCATCTTATCTTTGTTGTTGGATCATTGCGACTCGACACCATTTTCTCTTCGACTGCCCTGGTAATCTGTATTTCTCGTGTACAAAACGTCCAGTTATTGAAACATGTATTCGAGTTTATAAAATTTATGGTTTACTTGTGTCCTATCAGTTTTACTTTTGAGTAAATACAATATACTTAAACTGAAGTCAACTAAATCAAGATGTTTTCAGTAAAATATTAAGCAAAACCTCTCCGTTAAAATAAGACTCGGTTTGAAATATATGTTTTGTCCTTCCCCGTAATAAGCATATTTATGCCTTTTATTTTCATGCTGAAATGTCAATCCAGGTCTTTGATTTCGCCTTTAAATTGAAAATATCAAATCCTTGTGTAAGGGTGTGATTAGTCAAATGTTAGATACTTATGAAATTTCATATGTTTAACCAACTAAACACGTCGTTTGAATTCTTATCCACGGTTGAAGTATCAACCGATATTTATAGCCGTATCATTTATTCATACGCGTTTATTTTAAACACAATGAATAGCGCATAAGCATATGATGAGAACCCTTAGTTGTTAGGACCACTCATACTGCCAGACTTTGAATTGAAGTCAGATATGTTAGATGAAATGGAACTTGAAAAGTATCACAGAGTGATGAAGAGCTACCAAAGGCCATACAAGAAAATAAGGATATTGAAACAAGAATAAACTGTAGCAGACGAAAAGTAACCACACGGAACGAAGCACCAGTAGTTTCCCAAAAATAGACGATGATGTTTTGGAAAAAAATATGTGTGCAACAGAGAGTTCTGCTACTAAAACACTAACCATATATGGAGATCAAATATTTAAAGGTAGATGTCAATTCTCAAATCAAAACAGCTCCATGAAGTGTATGATCAGCACATCTTTTCTACGTGTCAAATGCATTTTTCTCTTTTCTCTTAAAGGCAATCACACTCTGTTTCAAATGATTCTTAGAAACATAATATGCATATGTATATGCAGCAATCAATACAAGAACAACAAAAAATTGTCAGGCCAGGATAGTAAAATACAGAAGCCACATTAATTCGCATTTTATTTTTATGAGAAACCGGTTTTCGAATATTTTGCAGTTGAAAATGTTTTTCATTATGAGAGATAGAAAACACATCTTTACAAGTATATTAAAACAATAACGTGAGCATTCGGGACTTTATTTTAGGTTACAATTTAAAACCAAATTTTCTAAATGTTTATGTTCCTACAGAAAAATAGTTGTGCAGGGCTACTAAGCAATCTGCACAAATTTCACCAACAAAGAAAAGCTATAACCTTAGGTGGGGAATCGAACCCTGGTACTCAACCTTTTCAGTATCTTAAATATCCTACCTTATAGTACTCACAAACTTTTTAAGTTTTAAGGCTTCGAAAATATTTTGTTTACAAAGCTTTAATATATCTATAAGGCTTGTAGCTGCAATTTAATGTGAAAATAAAAACAATACTGTACCATTTGACAAGTTCCTTGAATTTTTTTATCAATTAACGCCATCAGTTGTAGGTTCGATGCCTGCAAACGTACATTCAGATTGCTAGTGATACATTAGTGGAGTCAGCAAACATTATCGGGACTAATCAATTAGGAGATAACCGTATTGTATTTAAAAATATGTCAGCATTATTTGTAGATATGATTGTTGGAAACTGAGTTTACTGGTTATACTTAAGAGGAACCAGTAAACGGATTAAAAATCGTAAATTCATTTTAAAAACCTAACAGTTATCTTCAGTGTAAATACAATTGAGCTAGTACACATTTTGTTGAGGGGCCAGCTGAAGCCCGCCTCCGGGTGTGGTATTTTCACGCTGTGTTGAAGACCAATTGGTGGCCTTAGGCTGTTTTCCGTTTTTTGGTCGGTTTGTTGTCTATATGACACATTCCCCATTTCCATTTTCACTTTTAACTGTGAAAAATTAGAATTAAAACTCTTTTTTCTTACTAAGCGGATGATTCATATTTCGACAACATCAATTGTAGATTTCATGCCAAAACGTTTTTGACGTCATCCAATAAGAATCCTCATAATAAACAGCTTGTTTGTAACGTATCATGAAATCTACAATTTTCATCCCGACCACAAATTTTCCTAATTTGACATTTTGGAGATACGTATTTTTTAATAACGTACGAATATATTTGAGTTTTAGCTTAGATTGTTTTATCATTCGCTCCCTTAAGTTCATAATCTCAATATCATTTGACAGCCTTAATTTCATTTCATCACACAAATTCTAATTTCCGCAAGACTTAAAAAAAAGTTGCACGATATCTAGGAATCAATTCTACAGAATTCAGAAATACAATTTCACCGATCAATAAGCTTTCTATAAATTTACTTACAGCTAAAAATATCAGTAGTTTAAGATAGTTTTGATAAGCTCTTTTATTGAATGACGTATCAATACTTTATCTGAAACCGGACCATGTATTTAAAATTGTGGTAATTGGTTCATATCTTAAACTATTGAAATTTGAACACTTACATACAAAACAGGTATCAATATATTTTTCATCAAGTTTCCGTAGCCAACACTTACCAAATGCATTTCATCTTTCCAATGGTTCCTGTAGAAATCGATATAAGTAGATTTATTTGTTTACTTTTAATGAACATATTTATGATTATCTATACATTTAAATGAGAAGACCTCAGTGTGTGTGTTGCTTCTCTTCCTTCCACAATAAATTAATCATCATGCCTCTGAGTCCTATAGGTACCATGCATAGTCGCATTTGTCATCCTCGCTTATGATTATTTTGTTTGGGTTATTTTTGGAGGAAAATGAAAATAAGGGGGGGGGCGGATATTGTTCCCGTCATCGGACGGACTTTTAAGTCATAGACAAGACTTCCGTTTAGGACTATTTAAAATACACAGAATTTTGGTAAATATAACGACCCAGGCCATGTGAAAGTGTTCTCTCACGAGCAGCTCTATGTTCCATTTTCTACAGTTATAAATCAATATCGATTCTACCTGCTGCAGATTCTCTGTTTGATGGACAATATTATACAGACAACGTAGTTTATGAAGGCGTTATTCAGCTTTGACATCTTCACGAAGAACTCAATAAATAAATTGTCATATTTCACATCTATTTTTTAAATCGAATTCACCTAATATTTTATGGATTTCATTGTAAATTTTGATTCATTTAAATACAGTCACAATTTCTTGCTATTGGACTGTCGTCGTCATCTGTCAACAACTAATTTCAGCAGTTTTCCCTCTTTTTCCATTCTCGATCACGTCTTTTTCATATAAGAACACAATATTAATTATTTAGATACCTTTCATAGCCCTTCCATTTTTACATGATGAAGTTCATAACAAAAACCTAATTCTGCTTGTGAAATTCAAAACTTTATATTGACATCAGTTCATGTTTAAGATACTTTTGATACCTTTCCTGAAATTCTCCAGTCATAAAATCGTTTACAACAAAATCATCCTACAACAGTTTACATACTTTCAACCACGCTCTAAATGCCCGCGATTTCGCTGGTGTGTTCTAGTCATTTTTTAAAGAAAATCGTTTCATCTTTAGTTATCAAAAGCTTCAGAAATGTACTGCTATTGAATATTGGTTTTCTCGTACCCTAATTCCCTGCAGTGTCCTCCATCTCTTCGTTAGTAATTCGACAACAACGAAAGTGCGATGTAAAAACCCTGACGACACAAGGGTTAACAAACATAGAAGTTAGATAATGTTAATTGATTTTGTAATACACTATATTATTTCTTCGGAAAACAATGGAAAATGCCTGTACAAAGTCAAGAATACGGCAGTTGTTTTTCACCTGTTCTCTTGATTGATAAGGTTCGGTTTTGTCCGTTTTTATGGACTCCCCCTTTTTGAATGTGCCATGCAGTTCTTTTTTTTTATACAATATTTTACAAACTGTAATGACAAAGTGTAATTAAAAAATAGAAACGAATGGGAATATATATAAAAACATTAGACATCGCTTTCTTTCATTTCTACCATCTTACATATTTTTCACGTGCTTCATGATTATGTGTCGTTTGTTTATTTTTCTGTCGATTGTATGTGAAGGATATATAACAAATGTAAACAAAAAACAATTGTTGATTGAAAATTTATATGTATTATATATACATTGGTCCCATAATTTCCTTAACATTATAATTTCAAGAAACTCGTTACCTATGACTTTAATTCTAATCAGGAACTTAAAAACAAAAACAAAATATAATGCATCAGGTACTATATGGCTAAAAAGTATTTAAATGATAGATAAATCCATTAACGATCAACTGTATAGCAAGTGTCAATGGTGATTATGTAAAGTAACTAGTTGAATTATGACTCATATATTTCCTCATAAAATCAGTTTATATAACGTAGTTTACTGTTACGGACCTTTTGTGATTGAAAAAAAGCTGCAAAAGGAATGAAAATAGTTAAAAACAATAACTGCAAGCTACTTTCCAATATTTGATTAGAAACAATAACAAATGCTTAATAGTACTACTAGTAATTCAAAACTACTGGTATGAATGACCATAAAATAGCCACAAATAAAAGTCCTGAGAAATTGTTTGTCCAGATATAAAAGGCAGTGCAATGTCTACAAAGTTGTAATTTATAAAGTTTTTCCACTAAAGATAATGACTTCAATTTGATAATTTTTGCAAGCAGAAAACTCCAATATTAAAGTTCATGCGAACTGTCCATAATGGCTGTAATCCGAATCAAGACATCTTAATAATATAAACCAATGTGATTAACCTTTAAGTATGAGACTTAGTAAAATGCAGCCTACTCTGCTTATATACTACAGTTAACACAACCAAGAATTTTCTTTCTTTTTTATATTACCTTGTGCATGATCCAACAGAATATGCTCTTCCGTTAAACTGTAATATACGGTATGGGTTTTTCTCAGTGTTGAAGGCCGTACAGTTGCCTATAATTGCTTACATCTACTTTATTTGAACTTTGGTGGATAGTTGTCTCATTGGCAATCATACCAAATCTCTTTTTTTTTATATATATTTAATAGAACTGGATTTACAGCTTCAGATAATAAACAGGTACATACAAACAGATCACTGTGGACATACATTTTGCTATGTACACACACACATTGTCCCTGACCTAGGATTTATAACAAAACACATCATAACCTGTTTGTTAATAAGATATTTATCAAAGCTTATCAATGATATTTCATAACATTGCACACTCATACATTAATGCTGTTTTAGGCTTTGTTTACAACAATTTGTTTGACATCGAGGTCGTTGATGAATGATGCAGCATATGCATTCTCATAATATTGAGTATTTTATGTCTTATTTTTTATCGACCTCACAGTTACATTCCTTTCAAGAATATGCACAAGCCCTCTGTGATATGTTTTGATCATAGTTTTTTTTTTAAATTATTATTTTAGTTGATGTTATCAGAGGTTTACTAAATTTTCAATACCGTTTTTAGTTTTTGTTCAACCGTGATAACAATGAGATAACGACATTATTTCTTATGAAGCGTTCCTTTGCTATTTTTTATACCGGGGTGTAACATTGGAGGACTTTTACTACATACTTGGATATAATGTACAAATATATCATGTTCAGGAGGACCGATATTTGTAAAAAATACCAGTCGAGAGAAGATATCATTTTCTGACCCGCAAACTATATTTATATATATATGCGAAATAGATTCAATTCATAACTGTTATTTTTCAAAATTACCACTCCTGAACATGACATATACATGTATCTGTTCAAATACACCGAATATATATAGGGAGGGTTAAGGTGGTCGAGTAAAACATTCGTATTTAATACATACACAGGCGATGAAAAGTCACCGTGAAGGGTTAAAAAGGCAGACGTTTTGGTATATACATATACCTTGGCATAAATTTTAGAAAAGTCATATCCTAGTGCAAATACCCCCGCAATGGTGAAAAATGAACGATAATTAATTAGATAAAAGAAATTTCATGAACGTTCATTGTTTTTTTACCAAACAGTTTAATTATCAAATGTGTATGAATTAAAGTGAAAATAAAATTGCGTTTGACCTTCCCGGTGTATATGCAGAAGGAAATACTTTGTTTAACCTCTCTGTCGTCATGCCAAAACGTATGTTCCTTTTGTATCCTTCAAGGAGACGCTTGATCCTTTATGCGCTATTTTTTAAATGCACCTGCCTTTTGATCCCCGTGTGTTATAGTTTAGCTACGGTAAGGTTCTATTTACACCTAGGGTAACTAATCCGATTAAAAGATTATTGCTTCACCAGATTCAATCAAAAGTATTCAGAATAATTTATAATGGTATTTCACTGATTGATTCTTCATGTTCGGTTGGACAGAAAAATAAACCCGTTGGCTAATCGTGTTGTAGTTAATTTTGAGGATCCCCGATACAATTATTTCTCATATCCATTTTCATTGATAACATTACCTAACGCAACCAACCTATATAAGTGCAACACGTCAAAAAGTATTGAAGCATAATGAAAGGAATCATAGCTTTATAGATAATGAATTCATTTAAAAAAAAGTGAAATTATTTTAAAAGTCTGAAGTGTATATTGTGAGAGAGGCAAATGGATTTACTCTAAATCATAGGGAACGTATATATTCATTAGATTATTAAGGTAATAATTTAAAATTAAAGGAATAACAAATTACAGAAGAAGAACATTTCCCTCATATTTCAGATCAACACAAAAAATTGCGATTAACTGGCCTAGTAAAAAACCTATTGGCATATAGTGGCATCGAACCAGTGGTTTTAAAAACTAAATAAAAAATACCAGACATTATCGTTAAAAAAATTAAGTTGTACGTCCATATAATATTGCAGTCTCAGGGTTAACTATTTTTGCAAAGAAATGTTGTCAAAACAACGGATCTACTTCCCTTTTAAAACGCATAGTCGTTTTTCCATTTACCATCTCAATAAAATTGGAATTACGCAGATATTTTTCCTTCATTTTATAATTTGAATTATATAGCAGTAATTAATAAGCTAAGCTTCAGGGCAAAAAATATCATCAAATTATTGTGATTGTCATACTCAACATTCTATAAATAGCCAAATTACAGAATAAGAACATTTCAATTATATTTCGGGTCAACATAAAAAAGGCGGCAAACTTGGCTAGTAGTAACCTATTGGACAAATAGTAGCATCGAATCAGTGGTGGTAAAATGAAGGAAAAATATCAGATTTAATTCAAAAACGATTTACATTAGTGATATTTGACAGACACTACCATAATGTTGAAGACACGTTTTTATTGTTAAGTTGCAGACTCATTGACGAATATTTATATAGATATAAGAAAAATATAAGGGCCAAAAATCTCATCAAATTAAATTTGTTGGTTAAACCTTGTTTATGGCTAGCTAAACCTCTCACTTGTATGACAGTTGTTTGTAGTTCCGCTATATTAAAAACATTTCGTAAGCAACCATATAGTTGGTTAATGTGACAATATTTGGGATCCAGCAGCTACTACTGTGTAAACATTATGATTATCATATTCCAGTCTATGTTAAAGCACTATACAAATGGAACGATACTCTATATCACCATTCATAAGCCACGCCAAACGTTCATTCAGTATGACATGCACTTTAAGTCACGATTTAACATCAAATCGCAGACTGATGTTCAGTAGGTACATACAGTTACAAATATTTTTGTATCCATCAACAGATCATTTATGAACAGTCAGTTTTAAAATCCTTGTCCACCTTAATTTAAGATAGATTGTATAATGCATTGTCAAGATCAGTGTAAAATTTCAATCCTGAAAAAAAGTATGAAAATAGTAGACACCTTTCTAGAGCAAAACATTCACCATGATTCTAGAAATGAAATGAATGAGTTATTTTGATTTTATTTTGCGAAAGCAATTGTTTAATGGAGATTTTTTATCAGATAAGTTTATTCTTAAATTAAATATAGAGAAGAAATCCATTGGGAACTTATATGAATTGTGCATGTATGGCTGTAGGAACGTTCTCACTTTGTGTATATCCAATGAAGAATGACATACGACAGCCAGAAAACAATTCTTGATTTTGAGATGGGTCTTATGGACCTCCACTTGAAATTTTGCTTATGTCTGCTTAATAAGATATAGGAAGATGTGGTATGAGTGCCAATGAGACAGCTCTCCATCCAAGTTACAATTTATAAAAGTAAACCATTATAGGTCAAGGTACGGCCTTCAACACGGAGCATTGGCTCACACCGAACAGCAAGCTATAAAGGGCCCCAAAAAATTACTAGTGTAAAACCATTCAAACGAAAAAAAACAACGGTCTAATCTATATAAAAATGAGAAACGAGAAACACGTATGAACTACATAAACAGACGACAACTACTGTGATCAGATTCCTGACTTGGGACAGGTGCAAACATTTGCAGCGGGATTAAACGTTTTAATGGTACCAAACCTTCTCCATTTTCTGAAACAATAGTATAACATCACAACATAGAAAAACAAACTATAAAATATCAATTGGAAGGCTTAACTCAATCAAAAAACGTAAATTAACACACAATGAACGAATAAATTTGACCTGTGACACCTGAATGTAAATAAAACAGTTAATAAAAAATTACAAGGGATAAATAATTAAAATCAAAAGTAAATAAACAGGTTTAAACAAAGTTAAAGTATGATATCACTGTGAAATTTCAAACAATTTTTAGAAAATCATCACTTTTGAAGAAACCTGCGTCATATTATACACAGGTAAATGAAAATAATTTTGTTGTTAAGCATACTTCTTCTGTGTATATATAATCTTCCGTTTAGGAATACCAAGAAATTTCTTTAATATCAATAAAACTAATCTAACACTTGGTACATGTGGGGTGAATATCAACAATAAAAATAGATTAGCATCTAAGGAAAAATGAAATAATTTTGATGTTCATAGTACGAAAAAGTGAAAATGTGTAGTAAATCAAATACCAAATAATCAAAGCTGGTATATAGACAAGATCCAAGTTAACATTAAATAACAAAAAAGCATTACAAATAGTATCAACTGGTCAAATTAAAAAGAAAGTACGATATGAGAGTACTCGCAGTTACTGACAACTAGTTAAAAGCCAAAACAATTAATAATAAAAAATCATGCATCAGAGACTATAATCAACTAAAATAGTATTACATCCCAGGGATTTAGTATTTTAACGTCATGAATAGTCAAAGAAGACATGAGTTGTGTATTGCCAAAAATAAATGTATCGACAGGTAGTAGGATAGTTAGGAGTGACTTCTTTATAGATAAAGATGAACGTGTGTGTGTCTCTATACATCCTGTTTGAAAAGAAAATACAAATTTAGTTATGTTTAAATTTGCTAATGACAAAATCGATATTAGTGCCAATGTAAACTATATTCAGAGATCTAATTACAACATTGGTACGATAACCCTTACTAATGAGTTTGTTTAAAGGATCGATGAGTTTACACGGATCACATAGTGATTTCCGCGCTTTGAGTACAATATTACCATAAAATTTAGGATGTAAAATACCATTTTTGTTAAGATTTCTACAGGTACAGCCAATAATACATTCTTCATATTATATTTTCTATGAATCACACTTATATCTTAATTTTCGCTATTTTAGATGAGCAATAATTTGATAGACTGTCTATCTCTCACAATATTATGACCTCAAAAATGCTCGTTTGTTTGGTCGATTAGTGTAAAGAGTAAAATAACAAAAATACCGAACTCAAAAAAATTCAAAAAGGAAAGACCCTTATTAAATGGAAAAATCAAAAGCTCAAACAAATCAAACGAATGGAAACCAACTGTCATATTCTTGACTTGGTACAGACATTTCCTGACGTAGAAAATGGTGGACTAAACCTGGTTTAATAGCTAGCTAAACCTCTCAATAGTATGATTGTATATAGTAAACAAGGTACCAGGATTATAATTTAATACGCCAGACGCGCGTTTCGTCTACATAAGACTCATCAGAGACGCTCAGATCAAAATAGTTATCAAGCCAATCATGTACAAGGTTGAAGAGCGTTGAGGACCCAAAGTTCCAAAAAAGTTTTGCCAAATACGGCTGTATGACTGTCGCATCAAATTCAATTATATTGACAACAATTTGTAAACAAAACAAACAGACATAATAGGTGAAAATGTCAAAAATAGGAGTACAGCAGTCAACATTCTGTTATAATTTTAATCACTATAAAGCAAACAAATATGTCAACAAAGAAAAACAAAATACCATATAAACAAAGCACATACGCAAAAATAAAAGACAAGAATACAGAAAATGACCATAGCACAATAACACAATGGCGGGATGTTTAAGTATCGAGCAACGCCAAAAAGATATCATCAAAAGTGGACTAAACTAAGTGGATGCCGTGTTTGTTCTGTCTTTAATTTCTAGTTCTGGAGGATATATTACCCAATCAGAAAAGTTTGGATTGTTTATGGAAAGAACATCATCAATATCAATAAAAATGATCTGGCTTTATTGATTTTCTTGGGTTTTTTTCACTTTTGGCAAGTGTCTGAAGGCACTCCGACTCGTATGAAAATAAGAAGAGGTCGTCAAGGAGAGGCGCACAGTACGTTTCCATAGGAATGCCGAAAATTTGTTGAAGAATTCTACCACCAAATTCAACAAATATGTTGTCAATAAGAAACTCCAGCATACTGATCACTTGTTCCTCTGTGTAGCATGTTTTATGTTTTATAATATAGTAGTCTGTTTCAGTATGTATCCGAGACTCCATTTCATAGATGACAGTTTTATACATAAGGAAATGCCTGTACCAAGTTAAGAATATGACAGTTGTTTTCTATTCGTATGACGTGTTTGAGCTTTTGTCATTTGCCATTTGATAACGGACTTTCCGTTTTGAATTTTTCTTGGAGTTCGGTATTTTTTGTTATTTAACTTTTGAACAGGATTCAAACTATGTTTTTATAAACCACTGTTTAACATTCTAGTCTTTGGATGTGTATTAAAGGATATTTCATTCTGGAAAAAATCTCTCTTTTTTTTATTTGACTTTTTTAAAACTAGCTTTTGGTAGCAGTAAGTACTCTAAAATTAGTACTTTTTGTCTTTCGTCTTTAAATTTATTATGTTGGTGCTAAATACCTATCTGATAAGTCAAGTTCTTTCCAACTGATATGTACAGTTTGTTTTCTGTTGTGTTATTACATCACTGTCAACCTTAGGGGTGTTAAGCACTCAAAAACAATCTGCTTGTGTCTTTCCAAGAACAGGAGCCTTAAATACAGTAATTGTCGTTGGTTGCTGTCTACCATACTTTTTCGGTTATTGTCTAACTATAAACCTGGTCATTGGTGTTCTGTTTTAAAAAGAGAGGGCGAAAGATACAAGAGGGACGTTCAAACTCATTAGTCGAAAATTAACCGACAACGCCATGGCTAAAAAAAAAGACCAACAGTCAAACAATAGTACACAAAACACAACAAATGCTTCTTTTGAACATTTGAAGGTCCCTACTATGTATTGGTTACCTAAACTACACAAAAACCCAGTAAAATATCGTTTCATCTCGGCCTCTAGTAAGTGTTCTACAACTAATCTTTCAGTGCTTTTAACTAGTTCCTCAACTACTATCAAAGAGCTTATCATAAACTATTGTAATAAAATATATGAAAAGAGTGGAATTAACTATTTTTGGAGTGTAAAAAATTCATTAGTCGAATATTTTAGATAAATTAAGTGCTTTTGACGGTCCTTTTGATTCTGTTGACAGTTTTAATTTTTTTTTCTCTTTACACTACACTTCCACACAATCTTATCAAACGAAAATTTGACTATTTAATTAAATGGTCGTTTGGTTGTAGGTATTCCTATGGGCACTAATAAATAGCAGACTTGTTTTTGTACTGTTATGAATCACAGTGTATGACCAAACTTAGTAAAGACCCGTCTAAATTTCATCTAATTGATAAATTCAACAACACTTACCGTTATCTTGATGATATTTTTTCGTTAAACAATCAAGAATTTTCTCAATATACTGCCGAAATTTACCCAAAGGAACTTACTTTAAATAAATCAAATTTAAAAGGTAACGACTATCCTTTCCTAGATTTAGATATTTCGGTTTTACACGGGAAACTCCACACAAAAATTTTCGACAAAAGAGATGATTTTTTTTCCCTATTGTTAATTTTCCCTTTTTGGATGGTGATGTTCCTTTGGCATCATCTTACGGTGTTTATATTTCACAACTCGTTCGCTATGCCCGTGTCTGTTGTGACGTTTTTGATTTTAACGAACGTAATCTATGAATTACTGATAAATTATTAACCCAGGGATCTCGTTACCACAAATTACTTAAAACCTTTATTAAATTCTTCCACAGATATAAAGATTTGGTTTTGAAGTTTGGTTGTACCTGTAGAAAACTTATTTCAAATGGGATTGCACATCCTCATTTTTAAGGCAATATTGTTTACCGCGCCCGGAAATTTAAAAACGATCCTGGTAAACTTATCGATCCTTGAAATAAACTTATTCTAAAAGGTTACCAATTCAACACTGTAATTAGTTCATTAAATATTTTTTTTTATTGGTACTAATATTGATTTTGTTATCAGTAAATTAAAAGCAAACTAAATATCATTGTTTTATACATATACACATTCATGGATCTACAATCTGTCGATACCTGTATCTTGGCATTGCACAATGTCATGTTTATGACGTAAATCCATTGGATGTGTACGGATTGATAATTTAGTCTTAGATGCATGATTTTCTTTATTAGTTGTTAGTGGCTTTGAACTATTTGTCAGTAACTGCGAGTACTCTCAGATCTGTACTTAGTGTATTTTTGTTGTTTGGATGTACAAGTACCCGGCCACGTCCCCTTGTATTTGTAGTATTTGTATTTTTATCCATCTGATCAGTTAAGCCTCTTTCAACTGATTTTTATAGTTCGTTCTTATGTTGTACTGTTACACCACTGTCCCAGGTTAGGGGGAGGGTTGGGATCCCGCTAACATGTTTAACCCCGCCACAGTCTGTATGTATGTGCCTGTCCCAAGTCAGAAGCCTGTTATTCAGTAGTTGTCGTTTGTTTATGTGTTACATATTTGTTTTTCGTTCATTTTTTGTACATAAATTAGGCTGTTTGTTTTCTCGTTTGAATTGTTTTACATTGTCATTTCGGGGCCTTTTATAGCTGACTGTGCGGTATGGGTTTTACTCATTTTTGAAGGCCGCACGGTGACCTATAGTTGTTAATGTCTGTGTCATTTGGTCTCTTCTGGAGAGTTGTCTCATTGGCAATCATACCACATCTTCTTTTTATATAGAAAACTAAAGACTGAGCAACACGAACCTCACCAAAACCTGGGGGTGATCACAGGTGTTCCGGAAAGGTAAGCAGATCCTGCCCCACATGTGGCACCTGTCGTGTTGCTTATGTTAGTACAAACCCGGTTTTAAGTCTAATTCGGTAGGTCACATTATGGGAAAAGGGGACGGAATTGTATTTAAGACATTAGGAATATATCCGCTATCATCTGTGAAACGGATATTTCATAGCGGTCAACCAACTCGTGATGGCGTCCGTAAAACTTACGAAGGGATGATTTCAACTTCACCACTTGGAACTCTTGGTTTAATAGCTTCCTTGTGAGCAGCAACTCTCTATCAAGGAAATCATGATAGGAAATACAACTGGTTTCATTTTTTTTTATCATACCAAGTTTTCTATAGCCTACTAGACTCAATGCATTTTGCTCATTGTGGAAGGCCTTACGGTGACCTGCAATTGTTTACATCTTATTGATTTATGGATGGTTGTCTCAGTTGTAGCCAAACCACATCACTGTATAATGAAAACCAACTATTTTTTGTCGCAGCTTTCGCAAAAAGAAAAATTACACACGTATACAGTTGTCTTGAATATATAAAACTTCATTAAATGTCAAATAAGAAAATAAGAAAATAGCAAATATGTGTCGCTGCGAAAACGAACAAAAAGGATGAAAGCGAAATACATTATCCGAAAAAATAAAGTTGGTTTACAGTTTTTATAAATGACTGTCTACTGTCAAAGTTACTGTTGAGCTTACTTTAAACACAAATTTTAAACATACAAATTGTGTCAGATTCAGGAAAAAAGAACTTACAATAATTACTGCACTCCATAGCGTATAAAAAAAGAGGGAAGCCAATAAAGCTTGACAAAAATCCAACGTTATACAATATCAAAGAAGAAAACGAATGTAAAATAAATTTCATGATCTTGAATTGGTACAGGCATTTTCTAAATAAAATGGCGTCTTAACTTTGTTTATGGCTAGTTAAACCTCCCACTTGTATGACAGTTGTTTATAGGTCCGCTGTATTGACATCATTGGGTGAGCAACCAAAACGGTTATAATTGGTTAATGTGACAATAAGTGGGATTCAGCGGCCAAAACTGTGTAGACAGATGAATGCTTAAATCTATGTTTCAACAACGACTTATTAAAAATCCGTTAATGAACATCACATGGTTTCTATTATGTATTTTCTGCTTAAATTACACAAGAAGCTTTATAAATTTCCTTTAATATTTGCATCAATCTTATGTTCAAAAACAACAATTTATGTTAGTTTGACTAATGTTCTAAGAACCGCTAAAACATGTTAACAAATATTGCTACAAAATCTATACAATACAGATATTTACTATTTATAAGTGTTTAAGAATATAGGAAGACACGAATAAGCTGCTTTTCTTTGAGTTTTGTTGACAGTAAATATTTATTGTTTCGTTGATAAAATGAACGGTACCAATTTTACTGTTCCAGATGTGAATTTCGGCAATCAATGTGTCGTCAGTAATGCCAGAGGCAAAAATACTTGCAGTGGCGGATCAAGGGGGGGGGGGGGTTCCAGGAGTTTGAAACCCCCCTTTTTTGACGATCAATGCATTTGAATGGGGACATATAGTTGGAACCCCTCCCCCTTTATCCTGGGTTGGGAACTCCCACTTGTAAAAATTGCTGGATCCGCTCCTGACTTGCAAATCGAAAACTTATCTAAAAAACTGCAGACCTGATAAAACAAAAAAGGAAAAAAAAGTGTAGCCAAATTAACTGTACTACCAATTATTAGGCTGTTTGTTTTTGATAAAATGACATTAAAATGAATAAAAGTATACATATATCTTTTGAAGTTTAAGTTTTATTAAGAAAATTCAGGCGCACATAAAGTTTTTCCGTTAATCTAAAGCTAGGGGGTGTGCGTATTTTTTTACTATCAATTTCATTTAAAATTAAATTAAATAATGATGAATTCTCTGTTAGACAAATCACGTATTACATGTATACAAATATATTTTGTCGATATTTGTACATGCATATTTTTGAAATATTTGTATATGGAAAAGAAATTAAGGTGACATCTTGGATGTAGAAAATATTACAAGGAAGCATTTTGTCATTTTATTAAATATATACATATTGATACATTAATTAACTATTGAAAGTACAATGATGTAATCTTATTTATGAAAGTACAATGATTTAATCTTTAAGTTAACAAACGTTTGATAATTATTAAGACATATTGATATATTGATATAGCTTTACCTTAGATCTACGTCTGATTACAGAAACCCTGAATAGTAAATTTCCACTAATATTCAAAATTGATTTCAAATGTGTATTCATCAAATGAGTCGGTGAATAACTTCATAGTGCTCCTTTACTAAATTTTTAAGTAAGATCATATTGTATAGTTTTTGGTAAAATATAACTTGAAGAAATCACAAAGACAAATATTCGTTGCTAAACAATGGTATTTAAGGCTTTATCATTTATAAAGAATTCAGCACAAACGAAATCCATCAAACAGTATTATTATTTGTGTTTTATTCAAATTCGTTTAATACTGTTTAAATCAAGTATTGCTTATGTTGTGTCACTTTTGTATAATATGAATTCACATGAATTTTCAAAACGGGTACACATTTACAAACATACCAATATACTGAAAGACATTATTTCAATGTAATTGCTTAAGGTGGATCATTGGTATATATTTCCTTAGATAGAAGTTTCTTATACTTTGCCAAAATGTAGATTTTTCCATGATTTTTTTCAAAATTATAATAAAAAGTATCGGTCACCGTGCTATTTTTCAAGCTACAAGTCGTGCAAAATTGCCAAAATTTGCAAAGATTGTTCATGAAAAAAACACTTTTTGTGAATAAAATGAAATCTATTAGATAGAATTTTGAAACAAAATATGATAAATTAGGTTTTAAAATATGCTGTGTTTGTACCGGCATACAAAGCAGTTAATAATGTAGTGGTGGTGTGACGCATATTCTACACGGAAGTTCTCCAAAAACGAAATTATCAGACACAGAGAGTCAAATTGTAAACAAGCATATCACTGCAACTACCCAGCTTAAAGCCTTTTTCGAACATTTGAAATACCCGATAATGTACTGGTTACAAGTCATGTCTTCTGTAACTGTACATGGCGTTAAAGCACTAAATCTCTGTGATGTGTTCTAATCGATTTTAGTTTTTGATTCATAACTTTTTATTATTAATTCTTTTTGGCTTCTAACTAGCTTTCAGTTATTGCGAGTACTCTCAAATCGTACTTTCGTAGTAATCTGACCTGTTGACACAATTTGTAATGCATTTTTGTTATTCAATGTTTACTTATTTTGTGATATATCTCGTCTCACTATTTTTAATATGTACCACCTTTGATAAGTATTTAGTATGACGATATATTTTCACTTCTGTATTCGTACTGTGAACAACAAATTTATTCATTTTGTAAAAATTATTCTCCGTACTCCGAACAACAAAATTATCATATTTAAATAATCATAATAGTCCGTCCGACTAACTGTAAATAAAATGAAATCGTATATTGAACATTTGTGATATTAACTGTTTTGCACAAATGTGTTAAGGTAGTGGCAGGGGTGTCCTGCTTTTTATTGTATAAAGCTTAAGTGTTTTTTTTTATAGATTTTAATCCCTGAATATTGGAATTTAGTGGATATACATAGTTGTACTAGAAACTGTTATGTGTGCGACATCAACTTTTTTATAACTCCTCATTCCGGAAATTATTCCAGTGAGAAGGTGTTCCATGATTGAAAGTTAATACGTATTGAAGAAGAAGAAAAAGATTTACCTGTGTACGTTTTTTTTTATTTAACGCCATTTTGTCCTAGGTAAGTGTTGTCTTTTTGACATTGTTTGACATCTTTTTTTTATCAATATTGTATTAATATTGTGTCATAGATAAAATGTATTCGTTCAGTGTATGTTTACTTGTTTTTGTTTATATGTCTTTTTGGTCGAGTTAAGCCATTTCATTTCATATCTTGTAGTGTGTCTTGTTGTGTTGTAATGTTACACTACTGTTTCAGTAGTCAACATTACAACATAACATTAGGGTGAAGGTTGGCGCCTGTTAAAACGTTTAAACCCACTGCATTTGTATGCACCTGTCTTATGTCAGGAACCTCTTGTTCAGTGATTGTCGTTTGTTGATGTGGTTCAGAAGTGTTTCTCGTTTCTCGTTTTTTATATAGAATTTTATATATTAGACCGTTGATTTCCTGTTTGAATTGTTTTACACTAGTCATTTTGGGGCCTTTATAGCTTACTGTTCGGTGTGAGCCAAGGCTCCGTGTTGAAGGCCGTACTTTATCCCATAATTGTTTACTTTTTACACATTGTGACTTGGATGGAGAGTTGTCTCATTAGCACTCATATCACATCTTATTTATATGTAAGAAAATAAAGAGAAAAAATGGTGTCACCGACCTTGTTTTCTTCCTACTAGAAAACACTGAAAATTACTCTATCATTCCTTTTTAAAAAACTAACTATTTGAGATATCTTCCCTTAAATGGTTAATTTGACAATTTGATCCGAACAAACACAAATATTTAATATTTGATACATCAGTCTTATTGGTCCGTGTATATTTGCGTCCCTTCGTTTTTCGTTCTGAGATATCAAATTATTTGTATTTTCTAGCTATGAACACCAAGTTTTTGGAGTAAATATCATTGTTTCACATTGTAAGGGAAAATATGAAAATATGTATGGACATAAACCGGTATGAGCCCGCGTTATTGACAGCCATTAACAACTAATAAAAGAAATCATATATCTGAGACTAAAATATCAATCAGTCCACATCCAACAGCCAATGGATTTAGTGTAAATACTTCATTTACAGTCATTACAAACATTACCTTGTGCAATGCCAAAAATATAGGTATCGACATATTGTAGTACCGTGAAAGTGCATATGTGTATAACATACTATTAGTATTGTATTAATTTACTGATAACAAAATCAATATGTATACCAATAAAAACAATATTCAAAGATTTAGTTACAGTGTTGAATTGGTAACCTTTCCGAACAAGTTTAATTAAAGGATTGATAAGTTTACCCGATCGTACATAAATTTTCGGGCTCGGTAAATTATCACCGAAAAAATGAGGATGTGCTATTCCGTTTAAAATAAGTTTTTACAGGTAAGGTCAAACTTGCTAACCAAATCTTTGTATCTATGGGAGCATTTAGTAAAGTTTTAAGTATTTTATGATAACGAAATCACTGACTTAATAATTTACCTGTAATACATAGTTTACGCTAATTGAAATCCAAAACTTCACTATAAACAGGGGCATAGCGAACGAGTTGGGAAATATAAACACCATAAGACGGTTCCAAAGAAACATCACCGTTCAAAAAAGGAAAATTAACAATAGGGGAAGAAAAATCATCCCTTTTGTGTAGAGTTTCTTGTGTAAAACTGAAATGTCTTAATCTTAGAAAAGACACTTATTGTTGTTAATATTTGATGTATTTAAGGTAAATTCCTTGGGGTAAATTTCGGCAGTATTTTTTTAGCATTCTTAAATATTTAACGAAAAAATATCATCAAGATATCGGTAATGTTTTTTTTATAATATAAACTACTGTTTTTACATAAACGTATTCGGATGTGTATTTAATGATATTTCTGTCTGAAAAAAAATATTAGTTAAAATTGACTTTTGACTAGCTTTCAGTAAATGCGATTACTATAAGGTGATACCTTTTTTGTGTTTTGTGTTTTCATTAATTGTGTTTGTGCTAAATACCAATTTGTTAAGTCAAGTCTTTTCCGACTGATGTAAACACTTTGTTTTCTGTTGAGTTATTACACCACTTTCTAGGTTAGGGGGTGTTAAGCAATGACAAAATTTGCCAGTCCAAGACCAAAAAACCTGAGATTCAGCTGTCTTCCATATCTTTTTTTTTCTCGGTTATTGTTGTATTATAAATCATGCCATTGTTGTTTTGTTTGAGGGTTTTCAATTGTTTTATCATACACATTCTGTTTACCTGCTTAGTAGACTGTATGCATTTTGCTCATTTTTAATGCCTTGGGATGACCTGCAATTGTTTTACATCTTCGTCTATTGTTTATTGATATTTTTGTTTCATTTGCAACCATATGCATACTACACCACAAAACACTGCAAACCAACTAATTTTTTCAGGCGATTTATCGTCACGACTTTCGCAAGTATAAACATAACATCAATACTTCACTTCATCAAGAAAATAGGAAACTCGCGAATGTATATAGCGGTGAAGATGGCAAAAAGGTTAAAAGCGAAGTGTCCGCAAAAAATAGTTTGTTTTTAAGTAATTATAAATTAATGTCTTCTCTCAAAGTCAGTGTTGAGCTCACTTTAGATACAAACTTTCATGTCAAAAAGTACAAATTGTGGCAGATTCAAGAATAAAGTTTTAGCAATATATATAGCTTATTTTTTTCAGGCAATGTACTATAAGAAGAGTACATCTTCTTTTACTCCATAGGAACTGATTAACAAAGCACGTAGACACATTATTCAAAAACATGTTTGTCAATATTTTTACATTTATTTCTAAAAATTATGAAATTAAGGTGACATCTTGTTTGTAGGAAATCATGACATGAAAGTAAGTTTTTATTTTTTTACATAAATTAAACTATTAACGTACAATGATGTAATATTTAAGTTAGCAAATGTTTTCAATAATTGAGACATGCTTAAATGAGCAAAATGGCCGACTGTGCAAGACTCTCACGGTTGTTAAATAAAACCCTCGTCGTCAAAGTACCCCTCTGAATTTGTTGAATAAATGTTCATCGTGTTTGGTAAAAGATAAGTAGTTAAACGTTGAAAAATTAAAAAGACAAATAAATAATGGTATTTTTTTTATTCAAATGCCGTTTAACATTGTTCAGTAGAGATATTTATTTATTTTGTTATACTTTAGTATAATTAAGATTAAATGTTTCAAAACTAGAAACATTTGTACAAACTTACTATTATACACACAAGCATGAATGTGATCGCTTTGATAATTTTGATATTGATGTGATAGCTGTAGTCTTATATGATCTACGGCGTAATTGTTTATTGTGTCTTTTAGAAAATGGTTTGATTATTTACTTTATAAGAGAGTAAAATCATTTTTCAAATCTAAGAGCATTTGAACATGGACAGGGTAACTGTTAAAATTTATAAAATTTCTGTTTCAACAATTCTTAGACTATACATTTTTTCTATATGTTGACGTACTAATAGTAAGTACAATTATTTTGAAAATAAACAGTGCATGCCAATTTGTTCACAATTGTTAAACTTCTTGTAGTTCGATCAAAGGTATCTTTAAAGGCAATGTGTATGGCTGCTGAATACTATTTTTGATATTTGTTGATGAACTCATGTGTTTTATATGGACTACTAAATTAATTTAAAAAAAGATACCAAATATACTGACAGAGAAGTCCAGACTTATGATTTGACATTAATCATACAATATTTACGTGAACGACATATCAGAATGACATTTTAGAGATAACGGTGTTGTATTTTAAGCTTTGTGGACGTCCAGCGGTAGATTCACTGTCGAAAATTGATTTTTCCTGGCTACTGCAGCGTGTGGATTGCAAACCTGCTGGACTTTTATTAGTAGTCGGTGTTTGGGTGCAGACATGATTTATAGTATTTTTTTTTCCATTCTTCGTTGACGATTTAAAAACTATTCAGATATTAGAGTTTCAAAACAATCAGACGTAGTTGACAATCTTACACAACGGTGAAAATTGGATTTCCATTCATTTTATTTGATTTACAAATACATAACTATGTCCTAACAAATAAGATTGAGAATGGAAATAGGGAATGTGTCAAAGAGGCAACAACCCTACCAAAGAGCAAAAAAAAAAAAAAAACCGAAGGCCACCAATGGGTCTTCAACACCGCGAGAAAATCCCGCACCCGAAGGCGTGCTACAGCTGGCCTTCAAACAAAAATGTGCACTAGTTCAGTGATAATGGAGGCCATAATAAACTCCAAAGCATATAAATGAACTAAGATAAAAAAATCATACAAAACTAACAAAGGCCAGAGGCTCCTGACTTGGAACAGCCGCAAAAAGAAGGTTTTATTTAAGGATCTTGCAAATACTCCAGGACACCTTGTTCTAAAATTTTATTTGATTAACCTAAAAACCTGGACATGAAAGTTGCAATGAACCTACCTACATTAGATCTTACGTTAGTCAGTAACAAATATCGGTAAATTTACAAAGACATGTTGAGTTAATTTGAATTTAGGCACTCTCTTTGAATTTTTAAATATTTACACATGTATTACTTATTGCTAACCTTAAAACGCATTGAAAGGCTACGTTAAACTTATCTTCATCATACAGCCATCAGATGCTAGATAGAGAAAATAACAAATCACAAATAACGTAAACTCGAACTGATTTTAAAAGTAAGTGTATTCTAAATAGGATACAGACACAATCATGATTTGGTTGACTATTAAGGAATATCATTCAAATAGGTGGAGTTTAGACCTAAGTTTCTTAATTATGTAACTGATGCTTACAAATATATCTATATCGGTACATATTTAACTACTGCATATTTTAAAAGTTTGCAGTCTATCTAATCCATTAATTACCGTAAAGAGAAAAAAATCATTAAAAGTTTCTTATCAATGTACTACATGTATAGATTTATCCATGTAAGTATTTTTGTTAAATGTTTTAACTTACTGTTATGACAAAAATAATAAAGTGTAATTTACGCAGTGTAGAAACGCAGGAAAAATTAGACATCGCTGTCTTTCATAGATATACGAAGATGTGGGATAAGTGCCAATGAGACAACTCTCCATCCAAGTCACAATTTGTAAAAGTAAACCATTCTATGTCAAAGTACGGCCTTCAACACGGAGCCTTGGCTCACACCGAACAGCAAGCTATATAGGGCCCCAAAAATGACAAGTGTTAAACCATTCAAACAGGAAAACCAACGGTCTAATCTATATAAAAAACGAGAAACACTTATGAACCACATCAACAAACTACAACCACTGAACATCAGGTTCCTGACTTAGGACAGGTGCAAACAAATGCAGCCGGTTTAAACGTTTTAATAGGCGCCAACCTTCACCCTACCTGAAACAATAATGTAACATTACAACATAGAAAGACACACTATAGAATATCAATTGAAATGGCTTAACTCAATCAAAAGACATATTAACAAAAACAAGTGAACATACACTGAACGAATACATTTGATCTACGACACAATGTAAATACAAAATTAATAAAACAAGGGGTTAGATGTAAAACAATATCAGAAAGACCACCATAACATTGGACAAAATGCCGCCAAATAAAATAACGTTTACAGGTAAATAAAAATAATTTTGTTGTAAGGTATACATGGAGTATTTTTACAAAATAAATAATTTTGTTGTGCTTGTACGAGAACAAAAGTGAAAATTTATCGTCATACTAAACACTTATCAAGTGGTATATATTAAAAATAGTGAGACGAGATATAACACTAATTAAGTAAACATTAGATAACAAAAATACATTACAAATTGTATCAACAGGTCAAATCAACACGAAACTACGATATGAGAGTAATCGCAGTTACTGAAAGCTAGTTAAAAGCAAAAAACAATTAATAATAAAGAATCATGCATCAGAGACTAAAATCTACTAAAACATGTACACATTCCAGGGATTTAGTGTTTGAACGTCATGGACAGTCAAAGAAGACATGACTTTTGCAATGGTTTGTTCTTTTATGTAATATCATTTATTTTTCACGTGATCCATGTTAAAAAGACTATAACCTTGGACAAAACGGCGTTAAATAAAATAACGTACACAGGTAAGTCTAAATATAATAATTTTGTTGTTAGAAGTACGGAGATATTTTTTACAAAATAAATAAATTTGTCGAACTACTTGTTGTATATAACATATGAAATTAACAAAGAGCGTTTTTGTACATTTATCTAAAAACTGCATGTACTGTTCAACTTTTCTAACAATTCAGCAAGTTTTCTTTATTGTTAACGTTCGTTAACCCAAGGCTTACACGTTTGTACTTTGAAAACTTTAATATATGTTTTTATATCTTTATCTCTTAAACATAACTGTTTTCTTGTTATTATTTCTTACATACAAGATGTCACATTTAAAATAATTATAAACATATTATGCAAATACTGAGGTAAAACTATTAGCAAAATGTATTAAATTAATTTGTCTGTGTTTTTTGTGTCCAACGAGAAAAGATAAAATTGATCGTCTTTTTCCACAAGGGGCAAATCTCCAGGCATTGTCCTTGTCACACGGGTTTCATCTGATGAGATATATTAACACAAGGACGTTTAGAACCTCGGAATCAAAGACAAAAGTGTACAAATGTCTACTCTTATATATATTTTGACATTTGGTGGACAGGATTATGTATACCTCTATAACTGAATTGAATACAAATTCAACATGTCAAACCTATAACCTGTCGAAGTTTTCGTTCCTCATTCTTTAAAGAATAAAATATCCATGTTACTTTTGTTCAATATGGGTTTCAACGGGTTTCTAGACTATAAGAAAAGAACAATCTTCCTGTCATGATTTAATGCGTGGGGCTTCATAAATCCCAATTATCTTTTTTGCGCATATTGCAAATAACTTATTTTGTGTTGTTGTCGTGTCTCATATCATTGAACTTCAAAATGTTTGGAAGTGAAATTTGTTTTTCTTTAATTTGATAATTTGCTGTTTCATGAATCCTTACACTACCAGGGCACCAAATTTAAGGATCCATGTTAAATTCTCTCATACAACCAATATGCAAATTACTTGACTGTCACAAATAAATCTTGGTTCGAATAGCTTTTAAGCCTAGTATTTGTTTTCATATTTAAAATAAGAACACATATTTGATTTTTGCTTTCAGTGAATCTACTTGATTTCACTTTATTTCTGTTGAGTTATTCTCGTCGTTTATTTGTTGCCTACAGGGTTTGGTAATTAAAAATGGGTCGATCGGATGTTGTCAAGGACACAACAACACCGATTATATCAGGTGTCCCCATGATCATCTTAAAGGATGTACTGAAAACGACACATATGCAGTCTTCTGATTCCTCTTTATACTATACAAATTCAGACAAGTTTGTTTTGTTCGGCCCTGTACTGTTCAACTTTCAAATATTTTAAATTTCAATGACAACTTGCAATATTACTCTATTTCCAAATATAACCGTAAAAACTGTAAAACCTTTGATATACTAATATCTGATACATACTTTCGAGGTAACTTGACCACGACAAGTTACAATACACACAGTCATGAGAATTTAAATTGTACTGCTTCAAATATTGTGTACGGTATTGAATGTGCTCTGTTTGGACTGATCTATGTCGCGGAAACTCGACAAAGACTCAATTTAAGAATGAATGACCATCGGTATAATGTTAATGATCCTAATAACAAAAACATTCTCTGTAAACATTTTAATCAGCTTGACCATTCTATTGTTTCAATGAAAGTCCGGATTATACAGAAAATTTATCATTCAACAAATGACCCCATATTGAGCACATCTTATGGGTTACAAAGAAAAGACTTTTGGTTTAGAGAGTTGGGAACAGCCATTCCCTATGAATGCAATGAAAGAATTGATGGTGTAGGTATTTTGTCTAGTCCCAGCTGTAGTACTGTCAATAAATTACAATTATTTAAAACTTCTGCTCGTCGAAACATGGTCACAGAAATTATACACCACCTGCTGTTCACACCGTGACAATTGATAGTCTGTTCAAACACCTGTGGGAATTCACCATATCAGAACTAAATCATACTCCGTTCCTTTATATAAATTTTATTTACTATTCAAGAGGCCCAAAGTACATCCGTTATTGATTCTAATTCTGTTTTGTATAGATTAGTTGCAAAAATGGACATTGCTAACCATAGACTATTCAACCCGAAGTAGAATTCGCTAATAAAGGTTTAGATGCTATCAATATTAGCAATATTTTCCACCAGAAATCTGTTCAATAAATTATACCTGATTACTTCAAAAATAAAGCCACACCTGTAATTTCATATACTTACACCAAGCCTAATGCATCCAAGATTTTCAACCACAAGAGGGTTTTAGAGGCCTTTAACCTCACAGATGAGAAATCCGAACCTACGGATTGCTCATGTGCATCGTCAAAATACAATTATAGTCCAGCTGGTCATGGTACTAATGGCGACCTTGACATCGTAGCCAATGAACAATTAAGAGAGTTGTTAGCCAAGGGATTAAAATGTGTAATTCCCCAGCCAAGCAACTGGAAAAAGAATTTCAGGTTACTGATGGATGCAGTTGAGGACTATGCCAGAAAATGGGTAAACCGCGAGTCAGATGAACAAGAACAGGACACTTTGTCCGAATAGATCAAAGCTATTCGATCATGCATTCAGAAGCGCATTCGGAATCTACGATGTACTATGAGCACAAGGGTTTTTATAGATATAAGAAGATGTGGTATGAGTGCCAATGAGACAACTCTCCATCCAAGTCAAAATTTATAAAAGTAAACCATTATAGGTCAAAGTACTGTCTTCAACACGAAGCCTTGGCTCACACCGAACAACAAGCTATAAAGGGCCCTAAAAATTACTAGTGTAAAACCATTCAAACGGGAAAACCAACGGTCTAATCTATATAAATAATGAGAAACGAGAAACACTTATGAACCACATCAACAAACGACAACCACTGAACATCAGATTCCTGACTTAGGACAGGTGCAAACAAATGCAGCGGGTTTAAACAATTTAATGGTACCAAACCTTTACCCTTTTTCTGAAACAATAGTGTATCATCAATACATAGAAAGACACACTATAAAATATCAACTGAAATAGCTTAACTGAATCAAAGGACATATTAACACCAGTGAACATACACTGAACAAATAAATTTGACCTATGATACAATGCAAACACAAAATAAATAAACTAAGGGAGGAATAATAAAAGTAACATGTTATACCGCTATGAAATGTTAAACAATTTAAGAAAAACAATATGCTCGAATAAAAATATCAGCCATTTGCAATTTCTTTAAACAAAGGTAAATGAAAATAATTTTGTTGTTAGGTATACGTGTACAGTTCAAATAGAGAAAGGAAATATTTATTTTGATGTTCATAGTACGAAGCGAAAATTTATAGAAATACCAAACACTTATCAAAGCTGGTATATAGACCAGATATAACCCTGAATAACATTAAATAACAAAAAAGCATTACAATTAGTATCAACAGGTCAAATAAACAAGAAAATACGATTTGAGAGTACTCGCAGTTACTGACAGCTAGTTGAAAGCCAAAAACAATTAATAATAAAAATCATGCATCAGAGACTAAAATCAACTAAAACACATCCCAGGGATTTAGTATTTTAACGTCATGGACAGTCAAAGAAGACATGACTTGTGCAATGCCAAAAATAAATGTATTGACAGGCAGTAGGATAGTTAGGAGTTTAACCTCTCTATAGATCAAAATGAACGTGGGTGTGTCTTTATATCCCGTTTGAAAAGAATACAAATTAAGTTATATTTTAATTTGCTGATGACAAAATCGATATTAGCGCCAATGTAAACTATATTTAAAGATCTAATTACAACATTGGTAAGATAACCTTTACTAATAAGTTTGTTTAAAGGTTCGATGAGTTTACACGGAATACATAGTGATTTCCGCGCTTTAAGTACAATATTACCGAAAAATCTAGGATGTGAAATACCGTTTTTAATCAGTTTTCTACAGGCACAGCCAAATTTACTAATCAAATCTTTGTATCTATGAAAGAATTTAGTAAACGTTTTACGTAATTTATGGTATCGAAATCCCTGACTTAATAATTTACCAGTGATGCATTGATTACGTTCGTTAAAATATATGACATCACTACACACACGGGCATAACGAACGAGTTGGGATATATAAACACCGTATGATGGAGCCAAAGGAACATCGCCGTCTAAAAGAGGAAAATTAACAATAGGGAACGAAAAGTCGTCTCTTTTGTCGTAAATTTTCGGATGGAGGTTCCCTTTAGAGATTGAAATGTCCAAATCTAGAAAAGGACAACTACTGCTGTTTATGTTAGATTTAGTTAAAGTAAGTTCTATTGGGTAAATTTCGGTAGTATAGTAAGAGAACTCTGGATTATTTAACGAAAAAATAGCATCTAGTTAACGGAAGGTATTGTTTAATGTATCAACTAAATGTAACAATGACGTGTCTTTACTGAGTTAGGTCATAAACTGAGATTCATAGCAATACCGGAATAAATCTTTGTTCCAGCAGATAAAGCCTCCAATAGTATTAACTTCATATGTAAAAACCATTACTAAGAATGTCCCACAAAAGAGCTTGGAATAAACAGCAAAACCGGTAATCCTTCATATTCATTAACATCATTTACAAAGGATGAAATTTTAGAAAATCACAAATCTGTCCTTATTACTTTCGGTATTATCATCAAAGAAAACGAAGAAATCTACCGTCGTTATACTGGATACCAAAACTTCACAAAACACCTTATAAAGAACGATACAGAGCTGGATCATCAATATGTTCGACTAAACATCTTTCTAAAGTGCTGACTACTATTCTTTCTACAGTAAAAGATGGCCTTCAAAAATATTGTGATGAGATATATTCAACCAGTGGTGTCAATCAGATGTGGATTCTTAAAAATTCTAAAGACCTACTGCTAAATCTTAGCTCACAATCTCTGCAATTTTGCAGCAACATTAAGACATTTGATTTTTCTACGCTTTACACTACTATTCCCCATGCTCAATTGAAAGATCGACTTTCCCATCTCAATAAACAGAGATTTTGCTATAAAAATGGGAATCGTAGATATAAATGTTCTTGTTTTGGGTTATAATAATTCTTATTTTGTGAAAAACCACACTGATTCTATCAGAAAAGACACCGAAGATGATATTATCAAAATGCTGGACTTTTTGATCGACAATATATTTGTTGAGTTTGGAGGATTGATATTTCGACAGACAGTCGGTATTCCAATGGGTACTAATTGTGCATCCCTACTGGCCGATTTGTTTTTGTATTCGTATGAAGCAGAATGCATTCAGAACCTTCTAAAAGACAAAAAGAAAAGCACCTAGCGAAATTCTTTAATTTTACTTTCAGATATATTAATGATGTTCTATCACTGAATAACCCATATTTCAGTCAGTACTTATATCTCATATATCCCAGTGAACTTGAAATTAAGAATACTACTGATACTAGAAGGAATGCTTCATACCTTGATCTTTTCCTCAATATTGACACAGATGGACGACTAAAATCTATGACAAACGGGATGATTTCAACTTCCCAATTATCAATTTCGCATTTCTTAGCAGTAACATACCCTCTGCCCCATCGTATGGTGTTTACATATCTCAATTGATACGTTATGCTCGTGCATGTTCACACTATACGGACTTCATATAAAATTGAGAATGGAAATGGGGAATGTGTCAAAGAGACAACAACCCGACCACAGAACAGACGACAGCAGAAGGCCACCAACAGGTCTTCAATGCAGCGAGAAATTCCCGCACCCGGAGGCGTCCTTCAGCTGGCCCCTAAACAAATATATATACTAATTCAGTGATAATGAACGCCATACTAAACTCCAAATTGTACACAAGAAACTAAAATTAAAAATAATACAAGACTAACAAAGGCTAGAGGCTCCTGACTTGGGACAGGCGCAAAAATGCAGGATATACAGGAGTTATGAGGAGGAAATTTTAAAATTGACACTCCGTAAATTTTGTGGACACCATCATATACGATGTGTATGTGTCTCAACTAACTAACGACATTTTTACCACGTCTTGGATTGTGGTTTACCATCAACGTCGTCTAGTCTGCTAAGTACCGAACGTGACCTACTCCCGAATATGACTGTTTTGCCGAGTGCGAATTCGCATTGCTATACGACGCATCTCGGTATTTATACATCAAACATTCATGTATTTAGTTATGATGTTTCTTTCTTTTGTATGTCTTGTTGAATATTGTGTTTTGTCTTATAGTTTGTGGTTTGAGTTCTGTGTTTTCGGTGCATTTCACATGTGTCTTATTTGTCAATGTGGTCGAAATACTCGTGGATCGTCTACGTGTTTTTGTTTTGTGTTGTTTGTTTTCGGGTGTGTTTGCTGTTTGGTCTTGCATGGTCTTTTCTTATATTACAGTTGTTTTATTTTTATTTTCTGTGTGGGTGTGAGGGTTGAGACAATTAATCAGCTGCTTCATTTATATGCTTTTTAAGCAACTATATGCACAGGATGTTTTTTGTCTTTGTTTATACACAGTTTTGATTTCGGAGAAAAACCGACATGGTTAGAAAATACAAATAGTGACACCATTACAAACACGGCTCCATTTTGATGTTCTTGTCATGGTTGGAGGATACATAAAATAACACCATTGCAGACTCAATCTTGTATTATTGTGCGTCTACAATAAAACAAATCTATTCTATTTTTGGAAATTTACCTGTGATAATAAAAGCGTCACAAAAAATACGTCACTTTTTGTGGCGTTGATACATTCGTGAAACGCACAGTTTATAATATGTTTGTGGTGTCCTGGTGTGCTGTTGTGGATTCATGGGAGGTGTCCGTTGTTATTCTGTGGTTTACATGTTGTAATGTACTATTAAATTATTTTTTAAATGTGTTTCTCTATTCTGAGTGTTCTGGAGTTTTTTTTACTGTATTCCTGTCACGTTATGTTGTCATTTTAGCTGTATTTTTAACATTGTCATATCAGTAGGAGGTTTGGCTAGCCATAAAACCAGATTCAACTCACCATTTTTTCTTAAAATGTCCTGTACCAAGTCAGGAATATGGCAGTTGTTGTCAAATAGTCCGTTTCTATGTATGTTGGCGTTTGTTTTTGTTGCACTTCAGTGTTTCCGTTGTTCCGTTGTTTTCCTATCAGAGTTGATGTGTTTCCCTCGATTTTGGTTTGTGACCCGGATTTGCTTTTGCTTAATCGATTTATGACTATTGAACAGCAGTATACTACTGATGTCATTATTGATTAGCATTTCAATATGAAAGCTTGCCAGTGAAGTTATAGCCAATTATTATAGAATAACTAATCGAAGAATTCAAATATAGAACAATATTCAACGAGTGACCGAACAACACATTAATTCACGAATGCGAATGAGTGTTGTTCGGTCACGAGTTGAATATTGTTTGATATTTGAATTCTTTGATTAGTTATTCTTTTTATTACATTGACAATGGGCTTTTTAATGGAATTAAAGTCGAAAATGTAAGGAACTATATCTTTTTCTACGCATTCACAATTTGCTTGATGCGACGTCATCGACAACGTCTTGACCACAACTATTGTTGTATGACGTCAGAGGAGTGAAATAACCACGTTTATTTCACATATGAAATTTTCGGTTTATATGTCACTGGGAAATCACGGTAATTCATTGTAACCATTGTAATAATTTGTTTTAGTCATCAGTATATTGTAGTAAAGATGTTTTGTATATCATATGACCTGATTATGAAGATTCTTGTTGACTTAATGTCCCTGTAGTTTCATTCATTGGTCCTATTCTGAATATTTTGGCTGAATCGTTTCTGAAGAAAGTTAACCAAAAGACTGCCAAAAAATCAAATTCAATACGATTCATTTAGTTTTTAGATTAGAAAAATCTACTGATGAAATTGCATATCCTCATGGGTGCTATCCGTCAAGACTTATCATTCGATACATCACCAATGGTATAATTCATTCCGTTAAGACATCTCGATAAATTCTAAGGAGATAAAAAAAAACACACACATATAGATGTAAGAAGATGTGGTATGAGTGTCAATGAGACAACTGTCACAATTTGTAAAAGTAAACCATCATAGTTCAAAGTACGACCTTCAACACTGAGCCTTGGCTCACACCGAACAGCAAGCTATAAATGGCACCAAAAATGACTAGTTTAAAACCATTCAAACTGGAAAATCAACGGTCTAATCGATATAAAAAACAAGAAACGAGAAACACTTATGAACCACATCAATAAACGACAACCACTGAACATCAGGTTCCTGACTAAGAACAGGTGCAAACAAATGCAGAGTGTTTAAACGTTTTAATAGGTGCCAACCTTCACCCTAACTGAAACAACAATATTATATCACAACATAGAAAGACACACTATAGAATATCAATTGAAATGGCTTAACTCAATCAAAAGACATATTAACAAAAACAAGTGAACATACACTGAACGAATAAATTTGATCTATGACACAATGTAAATACAAAGTTATCTTGACAAAGATATGCAATTCCGTTTTTATACACATTGTTAATGAAAATATGATAAATAAAACAAATACAACATGGAAAACAGAAGTAAACACAAAAAAGACTTAAATTTTACAGTTGAATTCATGTGCATCAGCAGCATCCTGCGCCAATGGACATCGATCTGCTCATTTGGGGTTAGACATCGTAAAGGGGAGTTCCATATGTCTCATATGTGATTGATATTGTCAGTGTGATAGTTTAATATTAACTGATATAATCTAAGTCCACTTTCCAGTATATTACAAGAAATTAAAAATGAAAATCAAACTTTTTCTTCAAATGGTATGCTCTTGATCATGAAGAAAGTTCTGTCCAACTTTCGTAATATTGCAAGCAGGTGTAACAAAGACATTGAAAAATAAACCACAAACTGCTTGTAATTGATAATTGCCAAGAATTCCATCCATCTTACAGTAAAACGCTAAAAACTAAAAAAGAAAAATTTTGCTTCAGATGTCATCGCTTAATCATAAAACAAATCTGTCTTCGTTTCCCAATATTCTGTAGAGGCTTGTCAAAGTTATCGATGTCTTCAATAAAACCCTGGCAATACATTTGCTTTCTTAAAAAAATGAAAATCAGGATGAAATATTATAGTACCCTTTCAAATAACCATGGCTGTTTCCCTGTAGAAAATATGAATATTTTTGTAATTTAACAAAGTAAAAGGTATTTATTTCAGCCTAATACAAGGAGGAAATAATTGTTTCTGTCTAAAAGTATTAAAAGTGTCAAATCAAAAACGGGTTTCAAAGTTATTTTGAAACTACCTATTCTAGAGGTGGGATGAATCAGAGGTGGATACTAAAAAATTCCAAAGATCTTTAAGAGTACATACAATCTAAGACTCTTTCATCCTGCAATAGTATTAAAACATTTGACTTTTCTACACTATACTCAAGTAATCCCCATTCCAAAAAAAAGACAAATTGAAAGAGTTAGTCCTGCCTTGATTCATAAAAAAGAATGGCCAACGTAGATACAATATTTTGACTTAGGGAGTGGTAAATCCTTCTTTGTAAAAAATCACATTCAAACAAAAAATTCTCTAAAACTGACATTGCCAAGATGCTTGATTTCTCGATTTACAACGTATTTGTTACGTTTGGAGGACGTGTTTTCAACAAACAATCGGCATTCCCATGAGAACTAACTGTGCTCCACTTTTTGTCGACTTGTTCCTTTATACATATGAGGCTGACTTCATACGGAACTTCTTAGGAAGAAAGAAAAGAAGTAAGCAGTATCCTTTAACTTTACTTTCTGCTATATAGATGATGTTCTCTCACTAAATTATTCAAAAATTTGGTGACTATGTTGAACGCATCTATCCCATCGAACTAAAAATAAAGGATACAGCAGATACAGTTAAGTCTGTCTCATATCTTGACTTACATCTAGAAATTGACAATGAGGGTCGGCTGAAAACAAAATTTTACGATAAAAGAGATGATTTCAGCTTCCCAATTAGGAATTATTATTCATAGATATGTTAATTTGTTAACGTACTGGTTCCCAGATATGATCTCTGTGTTTCATCTAATAGAGACATATCTTTGGAATGTTACCAGTATAGAAAAACATGGTAGCGCCTAAATTTAATTCTAAGGAGGTTCAAAAATGAAGGTAGGGGTAGTATAGAATTTTAGTATAAGTTTAAACTCTTAGAAACATAACTTGGGAATGTTACCAGTATAGAAAAACATGGTAGCGCCTAAAATTTAATTCTAAGGTCCAAAAATGGAGGTAGGGGTAGTATAAGTTTAAACTCTTAGAAGTTCAGGGCATATAAATGTTTAAATTATGCCGCACAACCCTATATTTTGACCTTTGAAAAAATTGTAGTGCATATCAACTTTCCGTTCTGGGATATAATTTTTCACGAAACTTCACAATAAAAGTGGCACAGTTTTAGCCGCAAAGGGAGTTCCTATGGGAAATTTCACCAAATCTGGTTTATCTGGGCCTTAACTATGATGACTCAGCATAAGTTCATAGTTTATAGTATGCATAGTTTACTTAAAGGCCTGAATTCAAAATAAATTCTTAATGTATGCATATTTGTAATTTGAATTGTTAAGAAGTGCTTATATTTACTCTTCGCAGTCATTGAAACTTATGGATCCTTCCTGAATATTGTTTTGAGGTGTTTTTGTTCTGTTGATAACCAAAAAGTAAGCCGTAACACCTGAATGTGTTTTTTTGTGACCGCAGCATAAAAAAATACAAGCTAGAAATACAAAAATACCTAAACAAAACATATAGTGTTGTCTATCCTAAAAATGTACTTAATATTCCATATTCACAGAAAAAGCAAAATAATTTAGCAAAAGTGAGGCCCCAGTGACAAAAAAACCCAGAAAAATGCCTATCCCCCGGGTCACAAAACAGATAATTTGACCTGTAAATGCTGTGATTTTATTATTTTTAAAGTCTTTTGTATAGAAAACAATAACTGTGCTTTGAAATTATGCAAAAATCAGATATTAGCAGTCAGTTCTACAAAACTTTTAGTGAAGTCATACATTAGATTGGTAACTTCATACATTTAAATTTTGAAAATATGGCTTTGTTTAAACACTTCTAGTTAATATATTAGCTTAATTATGTTAGATATATGGTTAAAGATGATATTGTTGCCACAACATTTCTACACTGATCATTTGAGGTAGATATTGTTTACTTTAATTGACAAATAGGCACAAAGTAAGATGTGGACTGGAGACTAAGGCGACTTGGATACTTTATATAATCTTGAATGTTGGAAAGATTAACTACTAAACTTTACATTTATAGTATTCTGAAATGCTTTTAATTTGTTATAAGAATAGTTTCAAACAAGTTCTAGACATTTCATTTCAGAAAACATGCACATAGGGTAAGTTGACAATAATTAAAGTCTTGTTTTCAAATTCTTTAAAAAATTGAAACAGGGTTGGGGGTATAAAATGTACTGTAAAAGAAAAGATAGAGTATATGCAGTGATTTCTTTAAGGCTATAATTCTGATAAATAAGTATTGTTGTGAGAAAAAGTGTTTTTCAAGAGTTTTCTATTTGAATAAATGTTTGTATAGGTTGCACTTTGTAAATACAGCTGTTTCACAAGTCACGCCTTGTTTGGGGAGATATATAATATTCATAGATATGTTAATTTGTTAACGTACTGGTTCCCAGATATGATCTCTGTGTTTCATCTCATAGAGACATAACTTGGGAATGTTACCAGTATAGAAAAACATGGTAGCGCCTAAAATTTAATTCTAAGGTTCAAAAATGGAAGTAGGGGTAGTATAGAATTTTAGTATAAGTTTAAACTCTTAGAAGTTCAGGGCATATACATGTTGAAAATATGCCGCACAACCCTATATTTTGACCTTTGAATAAAATAGTAGTGCATATCAACTTTCCGTTCTGGGATATAATTTTTCACGAAACTTCACAGTAAAAGTGGCACAGTTTAAGCCGCAAAGGGAGTTCCTATGGGAAATTGCATTGTCTATATTTACAGAATTGCAACCTATATAGGGTGAAAAAGAGAACATATAGAATTTCACCAAATCTGGTTTATCTGAGAGATTTAAATGAAATTAACTCAAATACAAAGTTGTATGAATATTTCATGAAGATTGAGAAAAATGGTTGGATTTTACATAGATATATAAAATCGTATAATATAAGCAAAATGAGGATGTTAAATTTGATGTACGCCTTTTTGTGCTTCTTCGTTACATTTGTTTGTTTTTATAGTGATTAAGATGATAACACAATATTGACTGCTGTACCCCTATTTTTGACATTTTTACCTATTGTGTCTGTTTGTTTTGTTCACGCATCGTTGTCAATATAATGGAATTTGATGCGACTGTCATACAAGTGAGAGGTTTAGCTAGCTATAAAACCAGGTTCAATCCACCATTTTCTACATAAGAAAATGCCTGTACCAAGTCAGGAATATGACAGTTGTTATCCATTCGTTTGATGTGTTTGAACTTTTGATTTTGCCATTTGATTCGGGACTTTCCTTTTTGAATTTTCCTTGGAGTTCAGTATTTTTGTGATTTTACTTTTTACATGTAAAATTGAAAATAATTTGGAATATACATTGCAGTATTTTTCTTTAAAATCTATTTGGATTTTTGTGCATAAAAACACTGTATTCACTCAATGGAATTCCATTTTCATTAGATGGAATTAAGTTAATCTGAAATGTAAAAAAAAATCAAAACTGGAATGCAAGTACGTGAAATAAGTTCATCCAACATGTTTCTGTGGCTTTAAATGTGATTTTGAAAATAATCATTATAAAATAAATTCTGGATCGAATATGAAGATGATTCACCTATTTAGATGGGATATGTATCATGGAAATCATGCCGCATCCAGGTAGACTTTAAATGCATGAGTGAGCATCTATTCATCGAATCTAACAATACCAAATGGTCAATTTAAATTTCCCAATTGTATTGTCAATTTCACAATTTTGTTGAACAATAGGTAAAGGTAAACAGCAACACCTATAGTCAAGTCACAGTAATAGATAATACAATGTAGCTATTCAAATGAATATTCAGAATAATTGTGCATAAGAATGTTTACATTGCACGAGCCTGCAATGCAATACTAAATTCAAATTTGTGTAGGAAATGTTTATTCAAAAGATCAAAATTATGTCCTTTCAAAATTGATTAACAAACGATTATTAACCTAAAACATCATATTTGGTGCATTTATTATTGGTAAGAACATAACGATGAGCAAATAATCATGTAATGTTGACTTTGTATTAACTTTAAACAAGGTTCAGAATTTGCAGGTGAATTAATGGTAAATAATTAGAATGATGATGTATGCTATGTTATAAAATCCAGCTTCTTACATAGATATGTGCGAATAACAGTTGACATGTCATGTTTCCATTAACAAATTTACAATTGGTTTTTCCCAACCTCCAGTATAACGTTCAACAAGATTTAAGTATTATATACACAGGTGTAACTCCTCCTTTCTGTATTAATGAAAATATAAAAATAAGAAGACCTGGTATGATTGCCAATGAGACAACTCTCCACCAGACACCAAATGCCATAGAAGTTAACAACTATAGGTGACCGTACGGCCTTCAACAATGAACAAAACCCATATTGCATAGTCAGCTATAAAAGGCGAACAAATGACTAATGAAAACAATTCAAACAAGAAAAAATAACGGCCTAGTTTATGTACAAAACAAAGAACGAAAAACAAATATGTTATACAGCAACAAACGACAACCACTGAAATACAGGCTCCTGACTTAGGACAGGTACATACAGAATGTGGCGGAGATAAACTCGTTTGTTGGCTTCAAACCCTCTCCCTAACATAGGATAGTAGTGTAACAGTACAACATAAGAACAAACTATAAAAATCAGTTTAAAAGGGCTCATCATATCGGTACAAAGCAGAAAGACATCTAACAAAAACAAAAACACAGACCGGACGTAGCAGGGTATTTATACATCCACACAACAAAACAGACACTACGTACAGACTTGGGAGTACTCGCAGTTACTGACAGCTAGTTCAAATCCTATAACAACTTAAAATATCATGCATGTAAATCTTCATTACAATATTTGAGCAAACGTTTATTCAAACAAAGCAAGCAATCCAACCTAAAGTATTGCCCTACAAGCATTTGTAAATCAGCTCTCACCATTAATTTTGTTCTAGGTAATTTCTTATTTGTAACCATGAATAAGTTTTTGTCCATGTGTCGTAAAATACAATGAAGGTTTGACAATGATATTGTTGTCTTAATACTTTGAACCTTAAGACTGTATCTTAATGCCAAAAACTTAAAATAAGGAAAATGATGAGAAAACAATGCTTACAAACTGTTTCTCTGAAAATTGTCTTTTGATCATAAAGAGGCTTCTGGTGAAGTTTCAAAACTTCATGCAGGTTTGAAAAGTTCAAAAGCTAAACAAGCACTTTAAAAACAAACTAAACCTAGATGTCTCACTCCTTCTGAAGTAGGTACGATTCCCAAGTTTTTGCTTTTTGACGTTGCTCTGTATCTTCTCAATGGATTTATGAGTTTGAACATCAGTTAATTACTGTTAACGCTAATCTGCACATAACAATTCTATAACCCAAACAACGCGTTACACATTAAAATGTAAAACTATTCAAATACAGAAAACGTACCTTAAAAATTGAAGTATGAAAGTTATGAAAACCCTTTCCGACGCAAAACGTCTGCTCAAAAACATTTAGTTAGAACCTGACTAGTTATCAAGTCAAAATTAAACATAGTACATGTATATTGATAGTTGAATATTTTGTCAAATGTAGGTGTTAAAAGTTAGACAGACAGGTTTGTTAAAACCTGACACAACTACAACAAAAGTACACAAGCTGAAATGTCTCGCCTGTTTTACTGATCAAGATGGCATAATTGAATCTTATGTTGAAAGTCTTTAAGATAAAGGATAAATAAAAGTAAAACATAAATTTTACATTATCTATGATATAAGTAAATGAGGTGAAGTTCAATTGAACCATGCAAGATGGGCATGAACACCATATAATCATTCCATACACAAAATATATTTTACGTATTGCGTATAGTATCTGAGAAAGATATAACCACGAATATGTAACTCTGACTAATGAATCATTATATGAGGTCAAGGCTAGATGAACTCTGCAAGACAGTCTTGGATATCGGACAGTTATTATTCATGCCAAATATAGTTGACCTATTGATTATGGTATCAGAAAAAACAGTATAAACCACGACAATTTAATATTAATCAAATGAACCATGATACTGAGGTCAAGGTCAGATGAACCTTGCCAGACAAACAAGGACACATTAAAATCATTCTAAAAAGCAAATTTAGTTGACCTATTGTTTATAATATCGAAAAATAGACCTAACTACAAAAAAGTTAACTTGAGCAATGAACCATGAAAATGATGTCAAGGTCAGATGAAAACTGCCAGACTAACATCTTCACCGCACAATCATTTAATACCAAAAATATAGAAGATCTATTACAGAAAGGATAGTAGAAACAGACCAACTAATTTTAAAACACTTAATCACAGATCCATAAAATTGCGGCCAATGTGAGTTGAATTCTGTCTGTCAGACATGCAATCCTTGCAAAGATCCCATATATCAAATATAATTATCCTATTACTTATAATAAGTGGGAAATTCACAAGCACAACAAAACTATAGCTTTTCAAAACCTTTCTTTCTACTGAAAATAAGAAGAACAAAAAATAGATATTTGTCAAATCAATTTCTTTTTCAATTTTATCTTTCCGTGTGGCATTCCTACTAAGCAAACCACTGGTGTTGGTGCTGTTAATTCCAATATTTTGACGTGTGTGCGTGATTAACATTCAAAAATGTGTATACTTGAAACAAGATTAAGATTTTTTAAAATGAATTCCAAAGCGTAAACATCCTTTTAAATGGTATGGCATTGTACATGTATACAATCAAGCGTATACATAAGCATAGGTCTAGTTATTGTCCATAAATATATGACAATGTATATGTATTTTTTATAAAACTATATGAAAAAGGGGAGGTATGTGATGTCTCAGCTGTTCACTCCTACGAAATAAAATGAAGCCCCAAACTCCCTCGAAAGAAAACTGTATTTAAATATAAGCTGCAATAAAATTCAAATTAACCGATAAACTCTCAACTCTCTAGTAGAGAGCTTACATAGGATTCGCCTGTTGCCCAATCTACTTCATATGTACTGAATGAAATAGTGTTTAAACTCAAACTCTCAAAAAGATACCTTCTGGTGTCTGATTTGGCCATTTCGCTGCACTCTAAATGTCCGAAGCTGCACCCTTCTGTGCCAACCCCCTTCAATGGGAAATGCTCTGAATTGATTTTGCAATTCAGTGCCCTTTTAGTGATCGCTTTACCATTATTACGTTATTTTACACCATTCTATCAGTGTTAAAATCAAGCGTATTACATTTCCGCGTAACTTACTATTGTTGTACTGTAGAATATGTTTTAACTTTATATCAATAACAAAATTAACCAGCAGAAAGTCCTATTTACATCTCCCAGCGGGACAACATGTTAACCCGGCTTACAGTGGAGGCAAATATATTTTCGAATCGTATGACTGCCGCAAAAAAATCATGTCACGTTAATTAATTTCAATACATAGGCCTGCTTGTAGGGTGTTTAATACTGGATAATAATTTACCTGACAATCCACCTGGCATCATTATCTTTATTGCTTTTAATATGATTTGATTTTGATTATCACAATAGGTTTAACTTTGATCATTCTATTGATGATTTCAACTTTCGTGATGCGAGTGTTCTACCACAGAACTATGTTTTTATTATAATAAGAATCATTCATTCATACATACCGATTAAGTTGAAGATGAGACCGGCACCTGATTTTTTTATGAAATGCACGTTAACTGTCGATTAACCTGTGAACTGACTTACGCTTTACCCTTTTCATAACTATTGACATAGTCGCGTTAATAATATAACACAACTTATTTTAATAAAGAAATTTCCAGTTGCATGATACGCTTGACTTTTCAATTCCAGAGAATTACAGGTAATCATTTTCAATTGCTTAGAGGGTCATTATGACTTTTGACACTGTCCTGAGAAGTAACCTTAATTACATCTCAACGCCTGTGTTCCAACCGGGGTATCTGAGTCGAACCACCCCTACCAGATCACCTTATCTTGAGTTTCTTTGTTCTGCATGCTTTCCTTTGTTCTGTAACGTTTTGGCGGGAACGTCGAACACACGATAAAACTTAGAAATATTTATGCGGAATAAAGACTAAAAAAATCCACTAAATTTCCAGTGTAGTGTCTAATCAACCTTAAGACCTTCAGCATATGAAGCAACGATTCAAACCCCTACACCAGGATGACATGATACTATTAATCTAACATATTTAAACATTGTATCCGGGGCTCATAAAGGGTATATACTATATAGTAATATATAAAGTATATTATAATTATTGTATAGCATTCTGAACTAGATGTTATGAAAGCGTAAATGTTTTTTCATATAATCTAGAAGAGCTGGGATGTAAAATAGTTATCCCACTCGGACTTGGTGTGTCAGTTTAAGATCACATTCCGGCCATCGCGGTGATCTTACACTGACACACTGCGACCACATGGGATAACTATTACTGACCAGTTAATAATTTTTTGATGATTTGTTTACAGAGTGGAGTCTATCAGTGCTATCAGAAATTAAGGAAGCCTTTAATAGATAATAAGGTTTGTATAATTTCATGTCAGTAATAAAAACCAAAATCAATGTTTTTTTAAATCTTATTAAGTATTTCCTGTCTATTTGTGTTACTTTATTCACGCATTTGACGATGGCATCAATATTTCTTTGTTTTCTAGCAATGTGCAGTTTACTATCCATATATTTATACTGAAAAATCAATTGCCTAGAGGGCAAATACTAAAATAATTAAAAAGCATTAATTAAATTTTTCTTAATCTGCTAACCGAATCCCTGTGTTAAAAAAACATGATAAAAGAGAGGCAAAAGATACGAAAGGCACATTTAAACTCAGAAGTCGAAAATAAACTGACAACGCCATGGTAAAAAAAAAGACAAAACCAAAAGACAAACAACAGAAAACACAACATAGAAAATTAAAGACTGAGCAACACGAAACCCACCAAAAACTGGGGGTGATCTCATGTGCTCCAGAATGGTAAGCAGATCCTGATCAACACGTGGCACCCGTCGTTTTGCTCATGTAAGTACAAATCCGGTGATAAGTCTTATTCGGTAGGTCACATTGGGGAAAAAAAGACGGGATTGTTGTTACGGCATAAGGAACATATCCTTCGTCATCGGTGACACAGATATTCCATAACGATCAACCAACTCGTGATGTTGTCAGTAAAATTTACGAAGAGATGCTTTCAACTCCACCACTTATAACTCTTGGTTAAATAACTTCCTTGTGAGCAGCAACCATCTATTAAGGGATTCATGATAGAAAATACAAGCCATGGAACATCGTATTAACTGGGAGATATATACTTCATATGCAGGCGCTGCTGGAATGTTGCCTCATAGAAATGGAAAGTTCACAATTGAGAAGATTAAATCATCTTTTCTGTCATAAACTTTTGTTTTAAACAAACCATTATTGTCAATTTCTAAATGTAAGTCAATGTACGAGGATAATGATATCTTTTTTTCTTCCTAAGTAGCTCCTCGTCAGCCTCGTATAGATAAAGAAACAAGTTGGCAAAAAGAGGAACACAGTTGGTTCTCCCGGGAATGCCGATTGTTTGTTGAAAAATACGTCCTTCAAATGTAACAAATATGTTGTCAATCAAGAAATGAAGCATCTTGATATTGTCAGTTTCAGAGAATTTTTGTTTGAATTAGAGTGATTTTTTTACAAATAAGATTCCACGTTGGCCATTTTTTTTAATGAAACAAAACTGGACCAACTCTTTCAATTTGTCTTTTAGTTTGGAATGAGAAGTACTTGTGTAAAGTGTTGAAAAGTCGTATGTTTAAATACTTTTAGGTTGTATGTACTCTAACAGATCATTGGAATTTTCAGTATCCACATCTGATTCACGCCACCTCTAGAATAGGTAGTTTGACAATAACTTTGAAGCTCAGCTTTGATTGCTTATAAAATTGATGTTAATAATTAAGGAAGAGGTTGTGTGGATCACTGGGAAGACCCAGTAATATAACGTTGCTTGTAAGGACATTTATGCAATTTACGTATCCAATACAGTGAAGGAAGATACAGTCCTTCATCCTTGGTTGAAATTCCAAAGGAACATATAAAACAGATACAGATTATCCAGGATTTCCTTCTTAAGTGTCGTTGGGGTATATGTTGAGTTTTCAAGTGAATTGTCAATAATTAATTCATTTATCAAGCAGTTTATGTAATGTGATTTACACACAAAAACAATGTTGTTTGGGGCATTATTTTCTGGGACAACAACATATTTGTCATTGTGGTAAGACAGTTGGTTTGCAACATTTGGGTTTTGAAGATTAAAAAATGAAAACAACACATTATAAATTTCATGCGTCCGAAGCACTTTTCTAGATTTACCTTCATCAGGAACGGAATGTAGCATGTGCATTCATAGAGCCATTCAGTTTTTTAATTCTGATTGATATTAACGACCTCACAGCCTTTATTTATTCGGAAAGAGTATCTACGTATTCTTTATTGAGTTCAATCCATTGCCTGACATAATCATTGAATGAATCCATCAGTATTTTGAAGGATGGATTTAGGCTCATGATACCTCAAGCCTTGGATAACACATTTCGAAGTGAAGTGTTATGGACTATGGTTAAGTCACCAGTAATAACGTGGCCAGTTGGATTATATATGAACGAATAACTAGCACAAGTGTAGTCAGAAAGCGTTAAATAGTGCTATTTTGAAACAATTTATGTGATATTAGATTACATTACTATGACGTGTGTAGAGATTTTATGATAATTTTATGAATGAACTTCTTTCAATAAGAAAGACGAATTAAACAACATAAAACCGTATAATGGAATAATTTAGTTAAATCATCAATATTAAATTGGCAACTGACATAATTCTATATTTTGTTGAATCAATTCAACAACGAATGAATCGCAAATATAAAAAATGATTTTTTTTTTACACTTGGACTTCTACAATCCTTGATAGTCAAGCGTTTGCCACCTTTAATAAATACAGAAATATATCTACAAAAAATGTGATGGAACTTCACAAATCTATTGTTGTTTTTCGACTGTTTTTTTTTAAATGTATGTCACTAAAACAAATATAAAGGATTTTTAGAATAAAGATGGAGAATCAGCTTAAAATCATTGGCTTGATTTGGGTCACATAATTAATGGAAAACTACACAAATTTCAATTTTTGTAATTTCAACACACCTCAACATATGTTTACAAAAGTTAGAAAAACTAAAAAAAGCTTACACCAAACACATAAATGTCAGTGAAAAGTTAAACACAATATTCTTTTTGGATGCCTACATACTATGTGTTACGGTAACTTGATGCTATTGACATTCTAAAAACGAAACTTAAATGTAGACCTAAATTGATTGAAGACTTGATGTCATATGTTGGAATTCAGTCTTTTTCAAAGTTTCAAAAGACTACTCATTGTTTTGGCTGGTATTTTACTTTTTTTTAGAAAATAACCTGATCAAGGAACTAACCACAAAATTCAAGGCACCACTTTTTAAATCAGGTCAAGGATACACTGATATGGTCAAGAGAAATTAGAACCCCATAAAGCCTCTATACATAAAATATGGATAGCTTTATGGAAAAACGCTTACTTTGTCAAACTGTCATAAAAATAATTTTTATAAAACAAAAGAACAAACTTAAACAGAAGGCAACACCAAATTATCATCAAGCCTAAAAGGAAAACTATTGTGAAATAAAAAAAACAAATATATAGAAACAATAACAAATTTTATTATCATTTTGATATGGAATGCAAAGAAAAGAAATAATCAAATTTCACTGTGCCATAAATAATAAGCAAGCAAGCTGAAGCAAAATGTACAAGCTACTTGTAGTACCTTAACATTACAGTTCAAAAGTTTTCGATACCAAGTATATAATAAGTAGTACTACTGGTATCTTTTTTCATCATGATTGACACAAATTACTTAATTTCATGACATGATTTAATTAGAGTTTTTTTTATCACGAGAAAATTCAAACAATACACCCCCTCAAATACAAAAAATAACAAAAATACATGGTATAAATGTTCAAAACCATACAATTTTTTTCACTCAATTCACATCTTTTGATATTTTACTATTTTTGGTTACATTTCAATAATAAAAAAAAAGACATTGTAAATGAAATTTTTATCCAATAATTGTTTGCGATGAAATGCTAAAAAAATAACAATTATTTTATGATGTAATAAGTACTGTCAAATATAACAAATTATATCCACCAATTACAATTTCTAAGATATAATAGCTTAAAATAAAAAGCAAGCAAAACTCAAGATAGAGATAGATTTTCAATTCTGGATTTTTTGTTTCGTTTAAATTGGCCAATGTAAACCCTATATGGTAACCATTTGACTTTAAGTGTTGGTCTTGAACCAAGGAGGGTATTTTTATTCAATTACTGATAAGAATGTTTGTTTTCTCTAGGAATAGTTTAAAACTGTTAATTTCTAATTCCAAATAACCTGTTACAACCATAAATATTATCAAGAACATTTTTCTTTTACAACCTCAGAACTTTTTTTCTTGTTTGGAAAAAAAAACAAATTATAAATTAGTAAAATATATAAACAAACCTGTTAGTCTCCCAAAACAAAGTAGCATGCCATCATTGTCAGAAACAACTAATTGGAGTAAACCGGAATTGGTAACAGAATCATACTAAATTATATAAGATCTGTTGTTATATCCTGCCAAATTGACAATAATACAGCACTGTACCTTTATCACAAATTTCTACAAACAAGTATCATCTAAGCCCTCTCACCTTTAAATTGTTCTAGGATAGCAAGGAAGAACTGTATATCTAATGTTGTTCTTCAGGATTTTTAAAGAATTCATTGGAATACATTGGCATAAATTTGAACCTTAAAGAAAAAGAGAAAATTATATTTAAGCAATTTTTCTTTGGAGATTCCATAATGTTTTGAAGCCAAAAACTACAACAATTGACCAGGGTTTTCTATTCTTTATTACCTAGTTTGAGATATAATTTGTAATCTATAGCAGAATATTTTTCTACAGATTCATTTATAAGAATCATAATGGTAAACCAATTTTCATGAATGTCTTGTCTGACGATTTCACCTGCATCTTTGATTTAGTTTTATCTAAATAGGTTTTGACATGCAAAACAGCTATAAAGGAGCTGCACAGCTACCCCAAACAGTAACCTCGTTACTATATACTAAAAATAAGATGAAGGTTATTTGAAAATGTCTTGTTGACAAGGGCATAACTCCATATAAAATTCAGTTAAACTGGTGAATAGGAAAAAAGATTATATTATTTTTGAAAAAGTTGATAGTATCATGGCACTGTCAAAGAAAAAAATGATAGCTGTGTCTTACCTTACCTCTTACATCAAAAACAATAAACAGTTGTAGGTTTCCTCTTAAAATTTGCATTCTTCTTTTTTAAAGATGAACAAAACCATGTTACTGTTGGTTGTGGGAACATATTTACCATGTTACCGTTGGTTGTGGGAACATATTTACCATGTTACTGTTGGTTGTGGGAACATATTTACCATGTTACCGTTGGTAGTGGGAACATATTTATAGACTTGTTATTGTATTATGTTATCATGTTTGTAAACTTATAAATGCTTCAAAAATAAGATTCTATGATTCATTAAAATTGTAAGTACCTTTAACTAAAACTATAATGATCAAACAAATAAAAGTCCTTAAAAACCCTTAAACAACATTTCATTAACAATGTACAAACAATTTTTATAATTAAACATGAAAAATCTATCCCTAGCAAATAAATAAAAGCGCAATAATACTAAGCAAAAATAATAAGTATCACAGATAAATAGTATTTGTAAAATTCTATATACACTATGGGACTTTGCCTATGACTGCTGCTTACACGCTGCTTACCATAATTATCTGTTAAATTGCACATGCACATAAATACCAGTTTAAAATCATCAGCATTATTATATATATTATTATATTACATAATCTATCTGACAGTTATAAAACATGACACATAAAAAATATGTATGATTTATTTTACATTCAAGTTTGAAATAAAAATATTACACTGGCCCATTCTGGACGATTGTTAATATACTATGGTCTAGCACTTTTCATTCATGAAAAACATGTGCCATGAAGGAAAAGTTTACAATTAGAAATTTAAGAATATGCAATTTACAACTGCTCACAATGAAAGACAAATGAAAATCTTGGGTAAACTTTCAAATTTGATTTTAAAGTGATTATGTAAGTTGAATGTAACCCATATATATTAAATGCATGTATTAGGATTTAAAAAAAAAACAGGTTCTTCAATTTCAATATTTTTATACAAATTAGTACAAATATTTTAAGTACGCAAAAACTAATTACAAATGTAACTATAGGATCATTTTGTTCTGCAACAACAACAATAATAATATTAAAATTGTCTACATGGTAAAATTGTCAATGAGAGATTCTTACTCATTTACCCTTCCTTCATGCAAATAATTATATACTACTTTTAAATATCAGGACATTTATTACTTATTAATTAGAATATATACAAATCTAAATTACAATGCTGAATACAATATAATAACCAATCCCTTTCAAATTAAATTTGTTATCTCACAAAAAGTATGACATATTGCCAATCAATGTGAACCATATGTTAATAAAAATACTTTGATGAGATTCATATTATTTATATTAAGTATTAATTATACAACTAATTGTTATAATGAGATATTCATGATGTACTTATCAAAACAATTTATTTTTCTGAAATTTACAATTTAAATTATCAAGGTGGATTCTGGGTTTCAAGAAAAAGGGGGGGGGGGGTATTTTGTCCATAATGGAAAACCATGTCAGATGATTTTATGCCAAAAACTTATATTTTTTTCCTAAATCCTCTACCCCTCCCCCTTGAATCCACCACTGAATATACAGGATAAATTCTATTTCTATGAAACAATTATAAAGAATCAATCATTTATAACTATTAATATGATGCATTGGCACACATGCAAACATATCTTACTTTTAAGTAAAATAAGGCACCAACCCCTAAGTAACATTATGATAGGAATTATAACTTGTTTAAATGATAAGTTTTCTAACAAGTCATTTTATACAGATTTTCTTTTGTTCAACTAGAATTTGCAGCTAGCAAATGAATATTATGATGACATAATAAATGCAACCAAAAAATGTCAGCTCCAATATTGCAAACTTTTGTTTTTCAAACATTATTGTTATATCAACAGAAATTGACCATAGTTCTACAGGTTTTGTATATGTATAAAGAGTAACTTAACACAAGAAGATAGGGAAAATATGAGCACCATATCAAACAAAAGATCTGACATTTTAATTATATTAAAAATGAGATTTATACAAAACATGTTGTCTGTTTTAATGCGAAAGCATAATTTTTGAGAAATTTATAGGTTAACAAAACCACAGTTATAAATAAGCATACTGTTGATTCATATTATCCAGGGAGTATTAATTTTCATGGGTTTCATGGACATAGGTGAACCAAGAATATCAGTGTTCAAAAAGATACAATTTCCCTTGAGACTTGTATTCAAAATTTGTCAAAACAAAATAATCAAGAATCAATAAAAAGTTTTTTCCTCGATCCATGAAAATTATTCCCCCCCAAAAAATAAAATAAATCTACAGCATTTTACTTAAGTTTGGTAGTTAAAACAGAGAATTTATGATTAAGTGCTGTTCTTGGCACCTCTATTGTAAAATCTTAAAGATACTCCAAGAGATAAATACAACTTAAAATGTCAATTTTTTTTAATAAATAAATAATAAGTTTAAAATCTTACTTATATCTTTGCTTTGGTCCCCTCAAAAGTAATATATCCATGAAAAATACCTCATCCATATTTAGATATGAGTAAAATTTTCATGTAAAAGATATTTTTCTGAACAAAGTATTTCACAATAACTTTGTTGTGGTTCAAATATCTTATTGGGTAAGAATTTTTGCTAAAAATGTCTCTTTTTCTTAAGAACAAATTTGTTTTGCCTTTTTCTGAGATCACTGAGTCATTTTAACATTTCCGTACTAAATTGCCAAATCATATAATTATACCTTTTTTGCAATACAAAAATAACAGAAAAGTATAAAAGAATTTAGAATTTCTTTGGGGGGAGGGAGGGAGAAAAAAATAATACTAAACTTATATCTTCTTATTTTAGATCATTATTAAAACAACACTAAAAAAAAATAGATTTTCAACAAATTACAAAAATTGTCATTCTGTTATTTACTTTTGTAGTTAATAGTGTATGAACATATTTCCAAATATCAAAACCAAAAACTTTATTGCATATTGTCATTGCACTTAGAATAATGCATGATGAAAAACTTCTTGATAGGTGGAGAGAGATCATAAAGAGTATTTGTGAAATGTTCTTTGTATATAAATGTTTGGAAATTCATGTAGTGTAAATATCATAGAAACACAAAAGTTTTTTTTTTAATGAAAAGCATTAATATAGTCGGTTTTTGCAATGAGTGTAAAAACTGCTCAATAAAAATGTGAAACTTGTACTAGTTATTGTACCTTAATTCATTGAGTTATATCAGAAGTTTGGGTTGTTTGGAGATAATGCATTTAAGTTAAAACGTTTCACAAATTTAAATTTTTTATTTTCCTTTGTTTGTTATAACTAGTATTAACTTTCCATGTGTTCAAATAACAAAAATTGTGTATCAAATTAATACATGATACCATGACAAATTCTTGGATTATAAGCAGAAAATTCATGGAAGGATAATATCTTTAGCACAATTGTTATCAAATGCAATAATAAATTTTTATACAATGGTTTTATATTTGATAGTAAACATTTCATGCAAATAATATATATATATATATTTCATGTATAAGATGATAATGCTTATATCCATTGTATAATTAATTACTGAGATAACATGAGACAATTTTACAGATAAATATACCGATATCTTGTGACTATAACTCTGAATGATTGAGACTATTTTAGTAATTTCAGGAATCCTTTTGACTTCTTTTTGTCTTTCTTGGCTTCTTCCAACTCCTCATTGTACTCTTTAATACGACTGTTGAATATATCTACAACACAAATGAAATGACTTATTAATATAAAAAGAAGATGTGGTATGATTGCCAATGTGAAAACTCTCCACAAGACCAAATGACACAGAAATTAACAACTATAGGTCACCAAACGGCCTTCAACAATGAGTAACCCCTTTACGCATAGTCAGCTATAAAAGGCCCCGAAATGACAAATGTAAAACAATTCAAACAAGAAAACTAATGGCAATACTAATGCATGTATATCGCCCATAAATTAGTATCTTCTTAACAATAAACCTATTCTTTCTTTGACTACGGTTATCAGTGCTCCTGTTCTTATCAGCCTTGTCCAAACAATTTCAATCCAGCTTATAACCACTATCTAACTGACCATAAATTTCTATTCCATAAGGAATATTGAAGGGAAACCACTTATATACTGTAGAAAATGAAATAAAACTTTGAATTAAACTCATAAAAGTCAGTAATTCTGATCGTATATGAGTACTTTAACAACCATTGTTGCATGCAAGGAAATACTAAAAACTAAAAATGAGATTCTGAGCAGATAAGTCTCAAAAAATAAATATTTTGGGTATAACACTAAGTAAGTACTGTTCCGTTAAAAAATAATATGGAACACATGGTAAGGAATTTTGAAATGTCAACTAGTACATTGAAAATAAAAGTGAAAGTCTAAAGTTGCATCTATAGAGATTTAACTTATTTTGAAAGTGCCTTCCCTGGGTGGCATGTATGTTTAAATGAAATAGTTCTAAGTAGAAAGATAATATTTCTCATCATTGAAAAGTTTAAATTTGTTTTTACCTTTACCCAGTTGCTAAAGAACTAAGCCACTGTACAATGATTTCCTTTACAGCATAATTTGTTAACCCCCTTTAAATATACTTAAGCCTAAGATTTACTTCATATTTTTTTATTAAGTGATATCTTGATAACTTTCACTTTATTATAAGAACATTTTGTCTTAATGAAATTGTCCGTCTTGATTTACTACATTGGCTAATAATAGAATCAATAAACAAATTCAGTAATCCTCAGTATCGTTTTGATATTTTAAATAAACATTCAATAAGATGTTTGAATACTTGAAGCATCTGTATATTTCCTTTTGTGACTAAAATTTCTCTCATCACTCGGTTGTGAACTGAAGTCTATCAAACATGCTCAATAAAAGTCATGACAACTTTAAATTTGACCATATTATGAAAGTATTGCATGAAATGGATAATAGTAATTTCAAGTAAATTTTATGTCATTTTTAAACCATACAACAATATTAAAGAGCTGGTGTGTCTTACTTTATAGCTTTAGTTTTATTTCTTTGATTTGACTTTGAAAACTTACTAAGCGTATTCGTCTTTGATTTGTTTTTAGTTTCCACTTTATCTGTGAGGAACACCTCAAACATCTGTGTTTCTGTAAACCATTCTAAGAACTGTTCCATACTAGAGGACTGTGCATTCTTTACAAAACTATCTTTCTACAAGACCAATTATTCATATAGATATCATTAATTACCTTAATTACTTTGCTAATTAGTATTCTTAAAGGTATACCTTACAGTGCTAGCAGAAAATTCCTCAATTGACCATTTTTCCTGTGATGGTTTTTTCAAAACATAATATAATGTGTGTGTGTACAATGATGTATGCTGGAGACAAAAGTTTTGGGAAGTTAAGAATATTAACTTATGGTAAGCTTAGATTCCAAATGGCCTAAACAGAACATGCTTATAATGTCATAATGAGATAACAACGGACATTTTTGTTCAATGTGTCCAGATTATATATCATCCTTTTCATTTATAAATAGAACTAATAAAATTTGGAAATATTGAAAAAAAAAATGTTTGAGATTTTTTTGGCCAAGATAGCTCTTATGTCTAACCTTTTCTTTTAAAAATTAAAAAAAAACACATACCTCAAAGACAAGCTGACCATTTTGCTGAGTTGTAATGTGGTTTCCATAATGTCCAACGGCTTCAACAAAGAACCTAAGGAAAGCTTCTGATATCAGCAAATTCTGGGCATTTTTCAGATCTGAAAAATGCATATAAAAATGAGCATTATCTTAGTGAATTGAGAATATTTATTTATTGTTTTTTTTTAAATCTATATAGTTTGGCATAGGTAAAAGATTGCAGGACAATCTTTCCAAAATAATTATTATTATTATATAAATTGGATATCACTTGATATCAATTTTCATTATTTAATTTAAATAGTAATAATAAACTTGCTGAAGGCTTGTTCATTATTATATTGATATAGAATAACTCATGTTTATATCAAGCGATATCCAATTCTCACTTTTTATGAAACCTATAATAAACTATAATAGAGTAATTTCCTAACCAAAATTTGACAATAGCAAGTAATTTCCTAACCAAACATTGAACATAGCAAGTAATTTAATACAATCTATCAATACAACATGCAACAGTGTGCATTAAAATGATTTTTTTCTATCAAATTTTCTGTAAATTGGTAGAGTTTACAAACCACCCTTTACACATTGCTGAAAATTATCTAGCTCTTTTTAAGAAAAAATAATATATAAATTGATGATGAGTTAAACTGACCTGTTTATGACAATAATTAAAATGATATTTTTAAAGAAGATTTTGTGTAAAATTCTACTAAACTACAAGTTTCCTACCTCCCTCAACTTTGCACATGTTTAGGACTGTTTTTAGTGCTTTCTGTACAGATTTAGGCAGCAGTGTATCCTCATCTCCTTGTGACTTAATCACTTGTCTTTTATCAAGGTCAAATATAAATATCTAAAATGGTAACACAATGCTATTTGGCAAGTAATAGTCAAAGAGTCCCCTAATGTTAAAAACAATACAACATGTAGGAAATTATCTCTTAAAACAATAAGTACCATTGCTGTCTGCTATATTTTGTTATTTTTGCCCATGTTTAATTCTATTTACTGTTAATGACCAAAAGGTACTTTTGTCACTCACACAAAACTAAACAAAACCAGAAACACAATAAGTGTATGCTCAAACATGAGGACTACTAATAGTTATTATGACATAAAGGTGTCCTTTTTCAAACAGCTAATTATCAGTATTGTAGAAAGGTTTCAGCAATTATTTTATATTATTTATGCATCTTCAAAAGCATATATATAGCTGTAGAGTTTGAGGACTTCACCTCATCACTTATGACCCTCAGTAATGATAATGATAAGAAAAAGAGCCTTTAAGGTATTAATATGAACTAGTATTTTATCATTTTCTTTTCTCATGTACATCCAGTCAACATTTTTTACCCTAACTAAAGAACATCACAAACACTGTGCTCTAACTCCTTCTAATAGAAAATTTCTGGTTTGTTGATTATTTAAATTTGTGGTCCCCCTGTACCAATGAAATACACAAAAATTGGTATCCAATGAATAATAATGACTCCACAGTATTCAAAGAAATTTAAAGGGTAAATGTTAAATATAAATGAACTTCAAATTATTGTCCATGTTATCCAGTTCTGAAATTAACTAAATATTAGATATCAGGTATATGGCATTTACTCTCACCTCACTAAGTGGCAGATTAAGAACTGTCTGAAGATGTGACGACAGTATTCCAATAACATATGGTGTGGGAGAACAACAGATATCTAACATGGTATCTGGTAATACTGGAATGTATGTGTGTGGCCAGGAGAATGGATAAAGTAAAGATCTCATGGCATGGATTGTCTGGGATAAAATCCTGAAATAAAACATCAGAAACTTTAAGATAATTATGGAAGTTTAATTGTAGTTTTAAGGGGAAAAAATAAGAAACAAGAAAAAGGAAAAAATCAACTGATTTAGATCATAAACTGCAGTATTACAGAAACTTTTTAAAAAAATACAAACAATCCCTCACGTTATTTTGCATTGTCAGCTTTGTGTCTCATTGAGGTTTTATCTTTTATTTATACAAAAAAAAACCTTTGAGAAGTCTTAACTGCTATGAACATATTACATGTAACAATGCATAGGATTTTCAATAAGAGATAACAGGAAGCTATTTTCTCTTTAAATTAATTAATTCATTTGTATCGTTCAATACTGTTTATTCAGAAATTATTACATTAATTTTATAATTGCAATTTTGACATGACTTAAAAACATTCTTGATTAGTTATTGCTATTTCAGAAAAAGTTAGTTATAGATAAATGTATCAGATTTCAGAATGGGAATTCTTATTACTGCAATACTTTTACAGTACCTTCATTCATATAAATAATAAAATGCTTCGCCGAGCGCAGCCTGATATGACCACAGAGGTCGAACCCTGAACAATTGGGGCAAGTTTGGACACAATATTCAAGCTTGATACTGTCTGAATTTGGATTGTGATCAAATGTTTTACATAATATAGGTTTCTGACACAAAATAAATGTGGGCAAAGATCTTAAAAATTTGAAATGGGACGTTTAATTTACCTAGTATAGTCTGATATCCAAAATCTAACAACATGGTTAGATTCAGCATATTGAAAAACTCGTCATGAATGCAAATTTTTTGCAGTTGTATAAAAACCTTGCAATAAAATCTGAATTTACAGTACAATGTATGTAATCTTGAGTCATAAATACAAACCCAAGGTTTTTCGCACAGAACAGAATGCTTCTCTCCAGTAACATCACAGAAAATAATTTGATTAATTTATCTACACCAAGCTTTGATAATAGTGTTTCTCTATTTGCCTGAAAAAAAGTCAAATTAAATTGTTAAAAAGATTTTCTCAATAGAATACATAAATAAATTAACATTATTCTTACCAGAAACAAACTCTTCACTATAAAGGATAAATCTGAAATGATGAATTTAAACTTTTACCAAAAAATTGCAGTTTTGCATAGCTATAGAAACCCTTTGACAGAAAACTTCTGAAAGATTATTTCCTTGAAATAAGATCTCCCACCACAAAAAATACTTAATCTAGATTTATAGAAACAAAATGTAAGTGTAAACTGTACAAACACAGTACGTAGGCAATTTAGGCATACATAGGGAATGGCAAGCATGTATTAGCTTTTTGTAATTAAATACAAAAATATTAACTTATAGAAACAGAATTATTGTTGAGATTATAAATATCTACCATGGTATCCATAAACATTTCTATCAATATTGCAATTTTTCAAAGTGTCCGTTATTTGTTAGTAAATTCTTTCAAATTAGGCAATTAAAAATTATTTGGCTTCAAAACACTCACTCTTTTCCTCTAACCTTTTTATATAAAATGAAGTTAAGGATTAAAACTATTCTTGGTGGGTTAACAATGTAATGTCTGATGGAAAACTACCAGAAAGGCATTCTTGTCTATTCTAAAAAATATCAAAATTGGCCTAATCGGAATTAAACACATTTATTCTAAAACCAGTTGTTGGCATGACACGGGCTATGTTCTTCTCATATATTTTATGACGGTATAATACTAAACCCCTAACAGGAGGGATTGTGCAAAAAACATGTTTAACCCCGCTGCATTTTTGCGCCTGTCCCAAGTGAGGAGCCTTTGTTAGTCTTGTATCATTTTTAATTTTAGTTTCCTGTGTATAATTTGGAGTTTAGTATGACGTCCATTATCACTGAACTAGTATACATATTTGTTTAGGGGCCAGCTGAAGGACGCCTCTGGGTGCGGGAATTTCTCGCTGCATTGAAGACCCATTGGTGGCCTTCGGCTGTTGTCTGCTCTATGGTCTGGTTCTTGTCTCTTTGACACATTCCCCATTTCCATTCTCAATTTTATCAATGATACTAAAGATTTACTTTCTTGGGCACTCAGGAAATTTTTTAGCTATGTATCAATAAAAAATTAAAAAAAAATAAAACATTTTTTAGCTTCTTACTTAAGTTAAGGTTTGCAATTAATATTTGCCATACTAGTTTTTAAACGGTAATGTCATGAATGTCTTGAGGAAACCTAACCACAAAACAGTTGTGCCAGGTGAGCAGAAAACAACCATCCTCTAATCAGTGAGATTGAACATTGTTTATATATCTGCTGACTGATTGTTGGTGTTTAAGGCCACTTTCAGCACTATATTGGCTATATGGTGGCAGTAAGGTTTTATTGGCGGAGGAAGCTAGAGTGCCTGGAGAGAACAACTGACCTTCAACAGGAAAACTGACAATCTTAGTTAATAAAAAATGGAATTGAATGCACATGCCTCGTGTGGGGTTTGAACTCACCTCAGTATTGACAGGCAAGTGATATAGTAGATAAACTTCTTAGACCACCTAAGCCCCCATTTATATAAGTTTTATAACTATATTCATGAAAGCATACTTAATTTCTCACCAGACATATGAAATATTACCTTGTATTTTACAAAATAATTCCAATAACTCTGGAATGCAAAGCTGAAATATTTAAAATCAAAAAGTAGCTTGGCTTTAAGAAACCTAAGTTAACATTGACAAAATTTTCATGAGGACTCACAGAAGCATTCTTGAGCTATTTTGAGACATGTTAAATTTTCCAGTTTTTAATATCAAAGTCAAATTACTCAGGAATTGAACTACTGGTACTAGATTAAAATTGTCAAAATAAAGATGGAGCTTACCTTAATAAGTAATGATAATGCAAAAAAATTTCAAGTGATTCACAGAAACCAAACATGAGTTATCACTACACCCATGAAAACTGCCTTGTTTACGACATAAAAAGTCCCTTAATGCTAAAATGACTTACCTGAATATCATCAAATTTGAAAAATTGCTTGTCCGCTTGAAACCTTACACTGCATTAGAAAGTTCAAAACCTAACGTTTTGTAAAAAGATTTAATAGATCTGTGAGAGCATGCATGATCAAAGTATTGAGAGACACAGGAATTTTAGGATTAAAAGTCAAAATACTCAAGAACAACTAATCTAAAAATACACAAAATTTCAAAAGTAACTAGTCTTCGTGGAACCTAACATTGTGTTAATATTTGGTAAGAATTTGTAAAAGCATAATGGAACATGCCACGATGGTTGGACAGTTGCTTTGCCTGACAGACAGACAACAGTATTGAAAAATCTTTAGACATTTAACTTGATATAATTACAAAAAAAAGAATGTGTCTGAGGACGTTATTGCCCCCCCCCCCCCCCCCCTCAAGCTTTGCAATTTTTCAAGTTAAAAAGGGTCATAACTCTAGAACACTAAATGACTCACTGCCCAAATTCGAACTCTGCGAGTTTTTGGTTCTTAGCATTGTGTATGAGTTTCATAAAATTTGGAGGAGTAAAACTTGTTAGAGTGCGGAAACTAAAATGGGATGGACGTACGGATGGAAAGACGGACGGAGGGATAGTCAAGGGTAACACTCAATGCCCCCATTGCCTACGACAGGGGCATAAAAATCAAATAGAAAATTTCTAGTTCCATATACAAAATATAAAAAACATCGGAAAACTCATTAAATAAATGCTAAAATCATCTCCTTGATCGATACCTCAAAATGAACAAAATCTTATAACTATCTTATCACGACATAATGATGCAGCAATCACAAGCATGTTGCAATGTGAGGTCATAGGTTTGCAATCTTACAATATTATTATTTGTGTTAAAGAAATTGAAAAAAATAAATTAAAGGTGACAAAAAATAAATTAAAGGTGACAAACTTATACACTTGACGTAATTATAGCACAAGCGTGCATTGCAAATAATCATGCACATATGTCAAAATTGTACAGATAATCATGCACATATGTCAGTATGTCAAAATTGTACTCACTCTTATCATCTATGATAGTAAGGAACAGAATATTGAAAATATATATATGCATCCAAAAGTAAACTATAAAGTGATTTGTACATAAAAGTTTGAAAGAAAGAAAGAAAATTACTAAATGAATAAAATTGGATTGTAGTTTTATTTTCAAACAATTATTTTTTTCTTCAATTTCCCATATCTTTTTCATTAATTCATATTTTCAACTTAAAATAACAAACTGTACTTTATATGGATATTAGTTGATGAGTAATATCTATCAATCTATCTTTTATCTATTAACAAAATATTATCTTACTTTAACTTACATTATCAACTCTGTCATCATCAGGTCTGGCAAGAAATATAGTACCTGTTTCCCAATTTTCATCCTAAAAATAGAAGCAATGAATATAGTTCCTGATTCCCAATTCTCATCCTAAAAATAGAAGCAGAAAATATAGTTCTTGATTCCCAAATCCCATTCTAAAAATAGAAGCAAGAAATAAAGTTATGGTTTCCCAATTCTCATCCTTAAACTAAAAGCACGAAATAAAGTACCTGATTCCCAATTCTTATTCTAAAAATAGAAGCAAGAAATATAGTTTCTGTTATAAACCAATTCTTATCATAAAAATTCAAGCAAGAATTATAATTCCGGTTTCCCAGTTGTCATCTTTAAAATAGAAACAAGGTTAATCAAGGTAATAAATAAAGTAACTATTTCCAAATATTCATCTGAGACAAAAAAAGAAACATAGATTCTTCCTACCAATGCTAAATGAAGCTAACCTTCTGACCAATTTGGCTTACAGTATTCTTTTTTATTAATAAAATTTCCAGAGATGCTTAACCACTACTTATTAATAGAAAGACAAAAGGCTCCCGATGACTTCCAGACAAGATTTATCAAGGTCTGTTTTCAAGAACATCCATTTAACCTATGAGTTCAGATTTTATACCAATGTTCTAACATGCACCATCTTTCCTGGTTCAGGTAAGGGTCTACCAAATGCTGCTACAATCAATTCTTTTGCCATGATCAAAGATAATTGTCTTTTGGCTTCAATTTCATCCAACAACTAGAAATAAAATTACAGAAGTCCACAGTATACAGTATACAATAAACTATAATATCAATCTATGTGTACATGTCTCGTCCTTAATTTCCCATATTCTTGGTCATATTTTTCAATAGATATTGGAAGATGTGGTATGAGTGCCAATGAGACAACTATCCATTCAAGTTACAATTTATAAAAGTAAACCATTATAGGTCAAGGTACGGCCTTCAACACGGAGCATTGGCTCACACCGAACAGCAAGCTATAAAGGGCCCCAAAAAATTACTAGTGTAAAACCATTCAAACGGAAGAACCAACGGTCTAATTTATATAAAAACGAGAAATGAGAAACATGTATGAATTACATAAACAGACGACAACTACTGTAATCAGATTCCTGACTTAGGACAGGTGCAAACATTTGCAGCGGGATTAAACGTTTTAATGGTACCAAAATGCATTTTTTAAAGGGCTAGTAATGTCCAAAACAATGGTAGTTCAAGGAATAACATGTCATATTTCATTTTGGATATTAATAATATAATATAATAATAAATTACACAAAGTCCTTGAGATTGTGAAACAGCAAATTGGTTACTGTAAAATCCAAAAATTTTGCATGCATTTATTATTGCGATTTTTAAAGAATTTACAAAAATGCAAGATTAATTATTACTATTTAGGAAAATCTGCATACAAATATATGTATCAGATATCACAAAGCGAGTTCTTATTATTGCGATACTCACCCAGTCACATTATTTGCATTAAAAAAAAACTCACAATAATTTCTGAATTTACAGTATATTTCTCAAATTAAGATAATTAAAATTTGCATTATAAATGTTAATTCTGAATATAAAATTTAACTTTCTGGTTAAGAAAAAACATCAAATTTGTTTCAAAGAAACAAAATAATTCCATGACATTTAAGAAGATTTAAAAATGTATAAAAATGTAGTTATGTATTTGAAATTCATACTATTGTACTAGAAATAAGGCTAAAATTACATATATCAAAGTTTTCATAAAGTCAATATATCTGTTGTTGATAATTAGAACCATATTATAATGAAACTACTGTAAACATGATTGTATCATACCAATGTGATCACTAGAAATACCAAAAATAAATGTTTAATTATTTTGCCACAATTTCAATTAAAAAATAATGAATGCTTCTTTTTGTAATTTTATTGGGGTGTAAAAGTGTTGACCGAAGCACATTTTGTATAAAGCGTGGAAGCGCTTCATTCTATAAATGTGGGCACAATCAACACTTTTACACCCCAATAAAATTACAAAATGAAGCATTCATTTCTTATAATTACATTTTTATGCTAATAAGACCATGAAAAAAAGGTTTTATCAAGTTTTTCTTTCATTTACCTGTGCACTTTTTTGTAGAAGCACGTGTCATCACGAATGTAGCATTTCATTTTGATATGAAGGTTAATTTTGGAATGACGCGCGATTGTTGTTAGCCAATCAAACTAATGAATTCTCGTGAAACATATATACCGGTACATGTAATTATTATACTTTAGATTTTATTGGCAGAATTCCTAATCAGCATACAATTAGTATATATTTGGTAGAATGTCAATGCATGCATCTGACTTTTTATATTGTAATGTAGTTTCTTCTTTCAAAATATTCTCTTATTTATTATTACTTTAAATATTAACGTCCAGTAAAAAGGATTTAATTCCTGAGTAAGACGTTAAACATCACCATAAATAGACAGAACTTTAAATATAACACAGAAAACTTAGCAAAACATAAATATTGTATATCTTACATCATTATACATTGAGAAAGCATCTACAGGACTAACTATACAAATAACCTCTGGTAAACCAGCTGGTGTGTCTATAGGCTGAAATAAATATAGTATGTTTTCATCTTAAACTTTTATAAACTACAAGTATCTAATGTAATTATTTTCTATTCTTACAAGAAAAACATGCACATCTGCTCATAAAACAAGAAATGATTGTAACAGGATGCTGTTACGAAGTCTCCCAAACGAAGCTCCCATAATTCGTAATTCCCAGGGTCGCCTGACATTAGGCAAAGTCCAGTGAAAATTGGTTTGGTCCAGTAAATTTATATGCATTAATGATGCCTGGGGACTAACCCTGTATATCATTCAAATCATCTTGACATGACAAACCAGAATATATATAGTTTAGGGGTGGGGATCTCAACCATTTACAAGATACTAGAACATTGGGGGTGGGGGGAACCCCTGGGGACTGACCCTATACGTCATTCAAATGTTCGAGACATGACAAACAGGAATATATATGGTATAGGGGTGGGGATCTCGACCATTTACAAGATATTAGAACTTTCTCAAATGGCAGGGGTCGGGACGACCCCTGGGGACTAACCCTGAATATCTTTCAAACCATCTTTGCATGACAAACCAGAACATATATGGTTTAGGGGTGGGGATCTTGACTACTTACAAGTTATTAGAACATTCTCAAATGGCAGGGGGTCGGGATGACCCCTGGGGACTAACCCTGTATATCATTCAAACCATCTTCGCATGACAAACCAGAATATATATATGGTTTCGGGGTGGGGATCTTGACCACTTACAAGATATTAGAACTTTCTTAAATGGCAGGGGGTGGGGGTGACCCCTGGGGACTAACCCTGTATTTCATTTGATGTGCTTTATCATGACAAACCAGAATATATATGGTTTAGGGGTGGGGATCTCGACCATTTACAAGATATTAGAACTTTCTCAAATGGCAGGGGGTCGGGATGACCCCTGGGGACTAACCCTGTTTATCATTCAAATCATCTTAGCATGACGAACCAGAATATATATGGTTTAGGGGTGGGGATCTTGACCAGTTACAAGATATTAGAATTTTCTTAAATGGCAGGGGGTGGGGGTGACCCCTGGGGACTAACCCTGTATTTCATTTAATGTGCTTTATCATTTAGAACATTTTCAATTAAAAAGATTGTGTCTATCACAAACGGTTTTCAATTTATAATCATTTGAAAATTTTAAAAAATTAAATCCCATAGGGTTCTATAGTAAAACCCTCCTATCTTTTTGCCCCTCAAAGTACCCCTTTATAAACCCCATTGCACAAACAAAACCCTGATTGCACCACTAGACATGTTAGTCTAACATATTGTGAAATCCTAAGTTAATCTGACAAGCGGTTTTGGAGAACGGGTGCGGACAAGTTCAAATTTAAAAGCGGCAGAAGAGGAAGAAGAAGAAGAAGAAGAAGAATAATAATAATAATAAGAACTGAGCAAAACCAATAAGTCTTCCCAAACTTCGTTTGGGAGACTTAATAAGCAAGTGTAGTTACATATCCCAGTATGAACATCCAAATGCTTGATAGGTGTGAACGAGTTCGTCTTTAAAACTGTAATTACCAGTAGTAGAAAAAGATAAATCTGCAATAATAATTATTGTACTAACAAAAAATAGGGTTTTTGTTACATTCATAACATGTACTATCTTATTCAGAGACAAATTCTATTGTTAAATTGACTGATTGATTTAAAACATATCTAATCCTATCAAAAGGAAGTTAAAATAGCCCCTAGACCTTGCACTTTGACCCACTAACCTTAAAATCTATAGAGGTCTTCCTTCCTCCAAAAAAGATTGAATGTTTGATTTATATGATATTTCCAGGAATTCATAATTGTTAACAAAGTAAAGGATAAGTAAGAGATTTATTTTGATAAATTTTTCAATGAATTTGAATTTTGAAGATTAACATTTATGAGCATTTAAATTTGAGGAAATCTAAAACTAAAAGCAGGTAATTTACATTCCTCCACGTGAAAGTAACAGCAGTTATGATGTCATACAAGGCCACTTCTCCATCTCCATCTCTCTAATTTTTAAGACATAGTGTATGAAGGGCCTAATCTAGGATTTTGAATGTTGAATTCAAGGAGGTACAAAGTTGCTGTTGTATTCATTTCATTTAATCATCAACAGTATAAGTCCTTGGTGACTTTGAAAATTTTTATTTTTACCATTTTTGTTTACCTGTGCGACTTGTAAATCATAAGTTGTCTCCCTTATACCGATTTTGAGGGCGAAATGACTTTGCTATGGAGTCAGTCAGAAGCCAGTTTGAGCGATTTCAAATTTTTAAATCGACTTAAATAGTCATTGTGCTGGCTAAATTATGTCCTGGTGCATGTCATATAAAACACATTTCAATGTAAATGATCAATGTCAATATCATTCATCAGAATGTTTCACAGTCACAAATATGTGTCAAAATTATTTCACATGAATTTTGCATTAAAAACTTGTTAAATAATTTGTTATACAATATAGAGCTTTCAGCACAACTCCTCTGTAAAGTCTATATATAGCTGTTGTCATCTTAACCTTTAACATGTATAATCTTAAAATCAAATATCTTTATTCAGGTCAAGAGATAATATCAAGCAACAACACTGGTCATACTTTAAGTCTATTATCAAGAAACAACATTGGTCATACTTTAAGTCTATAACTCAGTTCAATATTCTGCCAAATACAATGATTCATTTTTAGATTAGATATTTTGTATGGTCCTTATGCTTAAGTTGTAACTTCTTCAGGCAAATCTAATTTTAAAAATATTCTGTTTAGGCATTTTGGTTGCACAAACTTTTGGTCCCAGAAACATGTGAAGTGTGCACTAAATTTATGTATGTATCAATGACATGCCAGTCAATTTACAACATAATTTCAATATGAAACTATTATCATCATGTTTAAAAGAAAGAATTTCAGCTGTGTATGGATTTTTTATTTGTATCAAATTTTTACACAACATGATATATATCATTATTTTCCAGCCTTCCACATGAGGATAAAGTAAAAATAACCTACCACAAGTCTTTTACAGTATCCATATACATGTTGTCCATCAAAGGTGGTCAGTACAAAGGAAAAAGACTCACTGCAAACAAATATATCACAATTAAAAACAACTTTGCTAAAACGTTTGCTACATCATTGACCAACTTCAAATAAACTATAGTATTGGAAGCTATTATTGAGCTTTCAAACCAAATATAATCAAAATTGTCAAATTAGAATTGAATCATTTAATAGTCCACTGCATCAAAATCACTTTATAATAATATGTATTTGTCATATATAACTCTACTCTCATTGGACTGACATACAGTGACCTGTGCCTTTATTGACGATATCACTATGATGTATGGATAGATGGATTGTTGTTTAATGTCTAGTTTTGGCATATTTTACATGTATATCAGAACAACAAGGTAACGTGATATGAATATGAAAACTGCTTTGTTGTAGACAGACATGCTTAGCCAGAATTTGAAGGTACCAGTTCACAAGAAGACACATCACCCTAAAGGACACATAATTCTGATGTCAAGCTGACCTATCTTTGCTCTTGTGCCACATGTTTAGCACAGAAGCAGCAAATAACCAATTTTCAAGTCTTTGGTTTGGCCTGGCCAGGGATGGAATTTAGCATCTCCTCACTCCAGGCAAGCATGCTACCACTTAATCACTGAGGCAGTCTATATCACTATAAACTATGTACTTGATATATGTAATAGTATTGGTTACTTAATACTATTACTAAGTCAAATATCCCATTAAAATAATGAGACAAACCTTGGTGCTGCAGGAGAAGCTGTTTTTACATCAAATTCTAATGCATCAGGAAAACAGAACTGTGGAATGGAGATATTACTCTCTATCTGGAATTAAATGTAAACAAAATTGATAAGTCCTTTTATTTAAAAAAAAAAAAGAACTATCATTGTACTGTCTGATTGTTGTTTTCAATATTTGACTTTGGCGAAAATTTGTCATACTGTATCTTCAGCTGTTATTCATATTTTCATAGCTGAAGGACGCCTCCGGGTGTGGGAGTTTCTCGCTGCATTGAAGACCCATTGGTGGCCTTCGGCTGTTGTCTGCTCTATGGTTGGGTTGTTGTCTCTTTGACACATTCCCCATTTCCATTCTCAATTTTATTTTCACAACTTAAATAAATGAAGATCTATCCTCAACCTCAGTAAATAGAATTTTTCAGGTTTTTATAAAATAATCCTATGCAATATGCAAGACAATCCCATTTCTTGCTACTGTTCAAATGCTGAACCTCAATTTGCATAAAAAATTATTGTTTAAGAATTTTTTTTCCTGAATTCACAATTGTACTTTTTCGTTGAACATGTTGAAGACAGACAAATCAGAGACAATGTATTTTTCAAGAGGTACCATCTAAGGGCAATCTCATTATGGGTTAGAAGTTTCAGAATTCAGATGGGTTTTTTCAAAATTAATTGAGCAAAGTTATGCCAGATTTGCAAAGTAAGGCGAAATTTGACAGCAAAATTCCTAAGCATTAGATAAAATAATTCTAAATTCCTTGACCCTATCAGAGTTTTATATCTGATGGTTCAAATATTGATTCTTCCTTATTTATGTTTTAGTTTCAGTAATAGCTTCCTTGTTGGCAGGTTTGCAGGAGCATCTGATGTGACATCTTAAAGGTTGACAGTTTTGTTTAAATTGGTCCAGTAGCTTCATAATAGTTTTCAAATAGAAAATGTTTTAAAAGTGTCCACGTGGACCAAAGATGCCAAGTGATTCCATCTCATCTGGCTTTATTTGCCAGGTGAGTTGAAAATAAAGCCAAAAAGTCTATCTCATTTAGAATAATATTGCATATTGTATGATACATGAATAAATATTCCTGATACTAACAAAAGTACTATTTTTTCTATATTTTTTAAATACAATACCATGCTTGATATTCTAGCAATTTAAACACTTCAATTACTTACATGTTCAATACAAATCTAGAATGCTGATTCTATATACACTTGTCATTGCATTTATTAATATAATATTGTAAATGGTGAAACAAAAAAGTGACCCTTTACTCTTACACATAATACTTAAAATTTTTCATTCCTTTTTTTTGTACCTGGCAATTAACAGGTTAATTAGTCAGATCTGAAAAATTAGTAGCCTCATTCTTGAATCATATGCAAAGGTTTTTATCATGCAAAACTAAATTTAATTGTGCCATTACCAAGGTTTAAAGTTGACCTTTTTCTTAACATGCATATTTGATCATTAAATCATTATAATAAGGTATCCAATGATCTTCATGTTTTCAATAAAAACAATGTGAAACAGGCTAAACTTACTGGTTAAATGAAACATGTAAGGCTCATGTAGCTGATGTATATATTATTTTACTGGTTATTTAGGACTTGAGTCTGCAACTTTTTTTATGTCAGGCTACAATTCTACTACCTTCTTAACTGCTCAGCCTACATAGGGGTTTGATCATTACAGAAGTTAACATTAAATGGCCATTTATAACATACAATGAAGGAATCTTAGTAAAATTCCTTTTGTATGGAATAACAGAAACAAAAAATAAAATTTTAACAGCGATAAAAAATATTAATCAGTTCCCATTGTCATGCAAGTTGGTTATTCTTTCACCATAAATGCAAAAATATGTCATCAATACAGATATAAATAAGGGAGATAACCTCATGTTTATCTATATTTCCTGAGTAAATAAGGATTTATATGGATGCAGGTATTATGCTGATTTAACAAAAAAATAATCTAAGTTTACCTCTCCTTCTCCTGCAGGCTGAAATCATTTAAAGTCAAAAATAATGTTCCCCTAAATACTGGGGTATATCTACTAAAATCATGTAGTCAATCCTATATATATAAATCAAATAGATGAAGCACTCAGTTAGGAATTCAAACAAAGTCAATAAAGTAAACATATCCTATCACACTAAATTGAAACAAATTTTGCTTTTGTTACACTATATGTGTAGGCTATGTTTAAATAATGGAAATATCCAAATTATATTTGGGCTTGTAATTTTGTCATTTGTAAAAATAAACTGATGAAGACATATATAAGATGTACTTTTTGCAATCTTCTTTTGTCAAGATGAAATATTAAACTAGAGGCCCTAAAGAGCCTGCAGGCGAGCTCACCTTGATCTATGTGCATTTTCAACATTGAAAACAATATAATTATAAACAGGATGCCTTCTTTCATGTCTTTGTTGGTCTATTATTGCTGATATTTTTTTTGTTTTCACTGTCTCTCTATCAAAACTGTTTGCCAAAATACAAAAATTGGGTAAAAATTGTCATTCAAGGGCAATAACTCCTATATATATAAGTCTTCTCTTGCTGATAATATTTGCTATCAAAAGTTTTTATCAATTATTGTTCTTAAGATAATAGGCAAAAAAGAAAAAAAAAGTCGATATTATCAATTAAGGGAAATAACTCCTATAAGAAGTCTCCTGACAGTTATAGTGTAAATAGACAGTGGGTAGATTTCAACATTCAGAACATTTCTTTATCTACAGATCTTCAGTGTTTACACTCTGCAGTTAACATAATAGCTTAAAAAAATATATTTACAATATATATACATTTCTAGAAAATATCAATTCAACTGTATGAGCTTAAGAAATAGTAAAAATAAAAGTGAATTTGTCAAGCTCTTTTTTACTATTTCAATGTATTTACAGGGGTGTGGAAATGCTATGCCTGGCTCGCCCGACTCATACATTTGACAGAGCGGACAAGCAATTTTTTGTGTCTTTGTTGCCCTTGGACAAGTAAAAAAGATTTTGCTTGACAATTTTAATTTATATAACTATAAAGAAAAGTCCTCAAAATTTATTCATCAAAGTAGAAAAAATATCAAATAACAAGACGAAAGCAACATGTTTAAGTAAAAAAAACTTCAATGATCAAGAAATAGATCGATTATCAATCAACATAAAATAAATATGCGCACCCGGGTTTCATTTTTTTTCCCATTGATCCAGGATTGTCGATCAGGTTATAGCAACTATACACCGGAAATGTCATTATAAATTTTGAGCTTGGTGTACACTCTACTAATCTTTTTTATAATTCTAATATACAAACAAAGACAACGAATAGCATTTTCATTGTGTTTCAAAACTGTTTTAGAAACAAACACATTTACAGTAAAATACATTTTCTTCATTCCAAAATTCATTAAGAAATCAGTGCAAGTAACTTTTCTTCCGGACATGTAAAATTTACAATTTCACTTGCCCGGGGACAAGTGGTTACAACAAATATTTCCACACCCCTGGTTTAGTAGGAAATAATTTGTTTTAAAAGATTTTCTGATATTGAGCTTAATATATTGTTTTTATTGTACAATAATTATTATTCACTCATGCCAGTCAGTTGTCTTTTTTTATCTGAAGAAATCAATATTGCTATGACATGGACCATAGAGTGGACATCAAAATGAACTGTAAAATTATCTGTAATTTGAATATTACTTTTCGATCATAATACAAGCAGATAATCATGAAACAATTTTTGCAAACAGCAAAAGGTTATGTTTTACATCTATGACTGTATTTCTCATGTCTGAATGGTAAAATGTTCAATTGAGAGATAAATCACAAATTGTACATATACAATTACAACTATGCATTCAATACTTACAAAAGACCATCAACAATGACAATCATAACAATTTGAAACAACAAATATGTAAAATAACAAACTGACAAATATGTTTAACATATGTTTTACACACATGCATGAAATCCACATTAGTGTCATTTGAATTTAACTCTGATCAGTGATTTTTCTAGATGCTTTTCATGATCAGGTAGCTGTGTGATAGGAATAACACTACAGGTGCTCAGATTTGTTGATAACTTAGAAATCCAATGAACAACATGCACGTAATTTGACTTACCCAACAAGAACATAATTTGACTTACCCCACAAGAACAGAATATCAATTGACCATTTTTAGTTATTTTGATGTTCCTCTTTCAGTAGTAAGAATAAAAAAATGTAAAAGAATACATGTTTAAAAAAAGTTGCTATTATTCAAACCATCTCTCATTTTTTTCCTTGGTAATCTCTACAACCATTTCTTCAAATATTAATAACTAAATGTATTAAAAATTAATTCTCACTTCTTAATAAAATAAAAACTTTAAAGAAGGAAAATTTGATTGATTCCCAAACTTATTTAACAAAATAAAAGAAATATGATAAGCAATAATGACTTTAAAAAGGATAAAGATCCAAAATAATACTGAAAGTTTTTCTCCTTTCCCATCCTACTGTCTATTTTTGGTACCAATCCTGAGCAGAAATTATATTTTGGGGTCAAAATGTCTCTATTTTGGAATTATTTCCATTCATATAATATCTATTGTTTCACGAGGTAATAAATCTACCTTTATGTATTATCATTTGTACATATATTATATTCCCTGCACGTACATGTATAAAATCTTTGTTGTCCTAGAATATTAACTAATAATACAGTTTTACCTTGAATGCTTATTGCTATTTTTTTCATAAAGTTTGAAAGAAATAACACGGTGAGCATTTGTCAATATGAAAGGTTTAAGTTTACTACAATTTATATCCAGTTAAAATATTAACTAATATTAGTAGTCAATTTGGGCTACAGCTACACACTATGTAAATTAAACAAAACATTCACTGAAAGAGTTTTTTTTTTTATCAAATATGTTCAACAATGTAAACACAAGATGATGATGTCACATATAAAATGGAAACCATCACCACAACCAGACAACAAAGTTCTTTCAAATTTATGATTCAAACACACGATTGATTTTCACAAAATGTAGCCCCAAATAATAAGCAATATGAAATTCAAGATCCTTGACTTTACATATCTATATGACTTTTTTTATTATTAACTATCAACCATAATTGTTATTAAGCAGAAGGCACACAGCTCGTTTTAGGCCTAGGAGTATAATTTCATTCCTACACTATAAAGTTTCATAACACTTGATTATTGCTTTTGATACCAATATGATGAAAACTTTTCCTTGCTTAAATAAACTTTGCAATAAATAAAAGGTCAGTTACAATCTTTGACTTTAGACAGTAAGCAGTTCATTAAAGAAAATCTTTAAAAACAGAATTGTAGTATTTATACCTGTTCAGGAAATTTGTATATAATATACGGCCTGTATCCACCTTCTTCAGAGACCGGCTCAAGACCGACGATCAATGCAAAGTCAAACAACTGAGGATAGGCTACTGACTGGGCTTGTTTGTTGTCTTTTCTCTTCTTTGCCTGTAATCAACACATTATTTTGATTACCCAAAATGTTATTAGTTTTACAGTTGTTTTACTTAGATCAACATTCATGATACAGAGGTATTTTGAAGGAACATGTCTGTTCTCAACCAAAACAAACTTAAACTTCATACAATGAGGAATCCCTGATTTGTAAATTACATATGATACTGAATAATTCTGACAGGAAGCAGAATTAAGAACTGCATTGAGATGGTAATAAACGTAGCTTTTAAACAGGTCAACAACAGATCCTTTTGAGATTGTTTCTTGAGTTCTTTATTGTTCAGAAAGCATGACTTTCATACTTGTTAACTTCTGTGTTTGAGATTATAGTGAAACTATCTCTTTTAACTTTTCATGATGACACAAACATTCCTCCCTATGAAATATTTGAACATGGTGTATGTTTTCTATGATGTTGTGTTTGAATTAGTTCCTGCTCTGTTGAAATCTCAGTTTAGTTTGTTTATTTTTCTAATTTCAAGTCTTCCGTCATTAATTTCAAGTCTTCCGTCATAATAGACAATTTTCTAAATGATGTACTTGCATCTGTGCATCTGAACACCAACAAAAAAATCAATAAAACAAAAGACAGCATAATTTTCATGTTCTGTACAATTAACTGCATGAATATTTAAGATGACAATTTTAAGCGTCTTTATTGCCACAAGTCATAAGCATTATCTATGCTCTCTTTCTGTGTGTGATACAAATGTGTATATACTAACTGTATTCCTCCTAACAACACTACAATAATCTTTCCTTTTTTCAATTTCCTTTTCATCAACCAAACTGTCAGACTCCACTGAAATTATAATTTGATGTAAATTTAAATATTCTTTTCTAAAATATCCTCAAATCCCCATCAAGTATAAAAATATTGTTAAACCTACTAATATTTGCTAGAGATTTATTTAAACAATTTTTGTGAGTCAAAATTAATACAAATATTACAAATATAAATCCTCCTGAAGATGTTGAACTTTAAACTATTCTTATAATTAAACATTACATGGTGTGATTTAGAGATTGACTTATTATATAGACAACTGTCTGTTTTTGAAGACTGTATTTTGACCTCTAAATGTCTTTTGGTTACTATTGCAATGTCATATATCCAACATCTCTTTTCATCCCAATCAAATAAAAAAATCTGCTGGAAAAAGCTAAACACAAAAATAAAAGTATTTAAGAAAATAAGTTGGTTTGCAGTAAACAATTCCTGTAAATTTAGATGCTTTCCCCATTGTAATTTTCCCATTCTAACATTAAGTATTTAGGTAATGTGGCTCTTTTCCAAAAAGTAATTAAATCAAAATTATTAAAAATTATACTGAAATTTTCATGCAAATTCACCATGTTCACTGGAAAAAATATAAAATGTAAGATAATTATTAATCAAAATGTTTTCAAACTTCATGAAAAGGCCTATAGAAAATGTGAATATAAGCTTATAGAAGGTACACTCTCTCTGGGATGCATTAAAGTGACATTATCATGATTATCAAGAGGTGTTTTTTGTTAACTTGGCATAATGTAGGAATATTTTGATAATTTAACATAGAGCACAAGCACTGCCCAATAATAGCAGTGAATAGCTAGGTTAAAAATATACTACTTCCGTAAATTTCTTTTTGGGCAATGGTTGTGCTCTATATAATTTTTAAACATGCATGAGTCAAATAGCAAAGTTGTGTGTTATTGTGGCACTTTACTGAATTTACTGTCATTTCATTGCTATTTAAAAGCGAATTGAAGTGTTTTATTAAAGTACATAGATTCAAAATTTAATTCCATCACTAGCAGTTTGGCATATGCAAATTCACACTTATTATATGCTTTGGAACAACAGTGTTATATGTAAAGTAATTCTATATATGAAATAAAAGACTAACAAAATTACCATTTTCCTTTAGAATTCAAACCAGATATACCTTGAAAACAAGCACCTTTAAATTTTCATATATTTATTTATCAATTTTATATAAAATTTTCAAATAAATTTGTAGGACTAGTTAATAAGAAAATGCTGATAAGGTAAATATATCTGCTGATTTTTCTTGGTTTTCCCTATAAATAATTCATATCTTTGTTGTATCATCCTATATAAATTCCCAATGGCTTGTATCTCAGAAAGAATAAAACAGTTACCCCTAAATTCCTTATTTCTCTGGTGACTTCTAACAAGAACTATTCATGTGGAATCTAAAATAATTCTTTTGAGAAGTTTATTCACTTCACCTTACACACTTTTTCTGTGTTTTTTTTTAAATGTATAATTGTTCTGTCACCAATCAGAACTAGTAACCACACACTTGTTCCTGTAATAAGTAAGGAATCTTGTCAGTGGGTATCTCTGCTTTTTAAGTCAGTGTTGATTTCAAATCTTTGGTCATTTCTTTTTTATTTAATCACTGCATGTGTATACTTTAGATATAAAGATTTAGAGATTGCCATCCCTTGTTGGCACATGTCTTATATTTAAATGCATATGTTTACTCTGGGATTTTTTTTTTGTAAACTTGTGTTGTTAGATTTCTACCTCATTGTCGTTAAGTAAAGATGTATTTCTATTCATATATATAGTGACTTACAAGAACCTAAATCAGCACTCTGGGTTCCTTCTTGGTCTTCATTTTCTGTTTTCTTCGCTTTCCTCATTATTGCAAAAGCTATATTGATCTTCATTTTAACCTGCAAAAACAAATTCAATACATTTTTCTTTCAAATATTGATACAGACTAATGTAGATTTGATGTTAATAATAACCTTGCATTGTTTCTCACCACAAAACATGTCACTAAATAATCATCATCTACTAACCCTTCCAACTCACCTGAGATGTTGTGTTTTGTGGCCTGTTGTTTGTCATATTTTTGTATTTTTGCCATGGTATTGTCTGTTTTTCCTTGACTTATAATCTCTGATTGTCCATTTGGAGTCTTATGTCTCTTTTTTTAATTTTGTCAGACAGAAAACAGAAGATACTTATTACTGCACATCTTTTCAGTTTGTGTTTTTGCTTTAAACACTTCTACGAATAAATTTACCTAGAAGCTTTATCATTTCATCAATCAAACCATACAAAATAATAACTCAATGACACGTAATTTTTCCATACAAGTAGCAATCATAATAAATAATATAATTAAAACAATTCAGATAATTTGTCAAAATTATTATCTTGGGACCTTCGATAAAAAGGCTGTCCTTCCCATTTCTAAATGCATGAAAAGTATTTAGGTAATGTTGTAACAACCTGTGGCTTAACAAAAATAGAGCATAAAGATGTAAGTACATCTGGTAGATTTTTGCTTGAAACACTTACAATGACTGGAGACAATAATCATTATTCATTACTTATACATTGGTTTTCCCAACTACCCTCCATCACTAATGCAATCTTGGGTAGATCAGAGACCCAATGTATTCATTATACATTGGTTTTTTTTTTTCCTATACTACTACCTGGGAACAGTATATCTAACATTGATATAAACAAAAATAACGTGTCATCATTCGGTTATATTGGGAATAGCGAGTACATATTATACACATATCCTTTTCTGTATTGTGTCATTTATTAACTATGACATGACGATAAAATCGGCTTTAATTAGGTAGTGTCAAGTCTTGTTAATATATATGTTCCTGCTAATACCATGTGACTGTGCTTCCTATAATTGTCTTACTTCATTTAGAATATTTAAATAATTGCAATAACACTTCTTTTATGCAATCTGTATGAAAACATATACTGAATATTTTAAGGTACAAATTTAGTTTGTGTTTTTGATCTCAACATGCTCAATTAGACTTAACACTCTCATAAATGAATTTTTACCTTTATAACATATGCATAGTCTACATGGTCTAATTAAGTCACAAACTAATAAATAAATGTTTCAGAATCTATTAATGATGTCATTATAACGACATCAGCAAATTTTACATACACTTTGGAGTTTCTTCTTATTCTTTGAAATGTCAAATTCTTTTCTATCTTTAGTTAAATGATGAGTGTCTTGACTGAATATTCTCTTCCTCAGGTTTCCCAGCTTGCATTTCACTGCTTGACTTATAGGTCTGGCTTCCTGTAAATAAATCAAAGAAAATTAAATAGATATTATTGGCATAAATCTAAACATCCCTTTTCTCACATTGCATGGATAATCATCCAAGCATATTTTCTCATCATTGTAATGCATAACAATGTTTTTTTTTCGTACCTTTTTCATAACAAATTGACCTAATGTGTTACTGTTTTTATATAAGCTGCACCAAATGTTTATTTTCTATGATTTTAAACAAAGTCCACATAAAATTTCTGTTATTATTTTCATTTCATGATTTTAGTTTCTGTAAATGTAAAATAGTCCAGGAAATATCAGAAAAACCCTGCACAATGTGGTAAAAGCATGAAACTTGGTATATAAGCTCCTAGCACCATTCTAAGCAAAATAAGATATGGAGCCAACCTGAAAAAAATCAACTTCCAGTTTTTTCCAAGATGGCGGCCAAATTGCAAAAATTCTAAGCTAGATATCAAAGAAACCGAACACAAGGTGGTAAAACAATGAAACTTTATATATTATCTCTTTAGACCCTTCTCAACAAAAAAAGATATGAAACCAATATGAAAAACTATCAATTTCCGGTTTTTTTCCAAGATGGCGGCTGAAATAACAAAAAAAATAAAAATAAAACAAGTCAATAGGACGTTGTAATATTTACCAAAAAAATATATCAGATGAGAACAATTGAAAGTAATATATATACAGTAGCTGTTATATGCAATAACACGTTCATTCATCTTGTTTGTGTCGGTAAGCCCTATACTCTGCAGTCCATCAGGCTCAATCTCCACCACACTTGCCTAAAGCTGTATTCGGAAGGGCGGATTTGAAACCCTTGCATTGTCCTCGAAAACCTTTCTTGCATCCACAGTGAACAAGTACCTGTAGTGAAGAGGTTGCCTCTGTCAATATTGTCCAGAACGGGTTCTTACATGCCGTTGTCTTGCATTTTCCAACTATACAAGTCTGGGGATGGAAGAACAGGCTGTAAAAGCAAACACTGTAACCAAATCAATCCAGCTTGGTACACAGAACGTTTGGTATGTTGGTAAAGTGCCTCTTGTGGTACAGACTCGATTGATCTACCTTTATGTGCAAAGAGTACTTTTCTAGCTTCATTTACACTGTTGTATTCACTTGTCCGATGGTACAAAAGAACAATATATCGCTCCAGCAATGGTAGAATTGAATCACTGCATATTGTCCGTGGTTGGTCTGCCATCTGTCAAAAAGCAGCTGATACCTCGGGGAAAGTATTCCATGTATCCATTGCTGTTTTCTTTCCTCGTCCTGCATGCAAATGAAGATACAGTGTCACAACCTGTAAAGGCGTTGAATATTGGTAAAAGCATGGATTCAAGAGGACCCAAAGATTGTGCAATATCATGAATAGGAATGTAACGGAAATGTTTTCCGGTTGCAAATGTTATCCATATCTCATCAGCTTCTGTGTCCTTAAATACAGATATAGCGATCACAATTACGTCTGTATCCACAGTTTTAATGCTGACCTTTTTTAAACCATCCCTGACTGCATCTGCAACGTGAATCATAACTATCATATCTGCTTCTTCGTGTTTGCACGATAGCAGTTTTGACTTGTCTTTGTGTTCCTGATTTGAAATCCCATTCTCTCAAACTGTACAGATAACGTTCTTTTCAGTATTTGCTACTTCTGCCAACTTTTCCGATAGAAACTGAAACAGCTCCCTTTTATTCTCATCAACCCGTAGAAAGTCATGCCAATTCTAAGGGATATTTGTTTGAGCTTGAACTCGCCTTCGAATTCCCTTCCCTCTCTTTTCTCTGGTTGCACTTTTGACGCTGTTTACTACATATGTGTCCCATACTACATCAACGCATCCAACATCGCTATTTCGGTTTACTATGTAGGGAACAAACACTTTTACCGCATAAAAGAAATAGCATTGGTCCAACCTGACGCTTCCAGCCTATCGCCAATAGTTTTTTAAAATGGCCATCTCGATATGAAGACCTCCAAACAAACTGAAGAGTTTATCTTCGCCGTAACCAGAAGAATCCGCCATCATGAGTCAAAATGAGACCATAGGTCAGTGTGATAAGTCAGATCTATCAAGAAAATGTCTTGAGCCGTTAATGTCTTGAGCCGTTAATATCTAAAACAATAGTTAACCCTCAAGTGAATGCAACAATAATTGACAGTGCAGCAGTAGTCAATATGCTCAAGCCTGGTGCAGCATATCATTTCATGATTATGCGGTATAAGTGTTCTTCACTACATAGTAAACCGAAATAGAGATGTTGGACGCGTTGATGTAGTATGGGACACATATGTAGAAAACAGCCTCAAAAGTGCAATCAGAGAAAAAAGAGGGAAGGGAATTTGAAGGCGAGTTCAGGTTCAAACAAATATCCCTAAGAACTGGCAATTGCTTTCTACGGGTTGATGAGAATAAAAGGGAGCTGTTTCAGTTTCTATCGAAAAAGGTTGGCAGAAGCAGCAAATACTGAAAAGAAAGTTATCTGTACAGTTAGAGAGAATGTGATTTCAAACCAAGCACACATAGACAAGTCAAAACTAAAACCGTGCAAACACGAAGAAACTGTTACGAGAGTTATGCTTCACTTTGCAGATGCATTTAGGGATGGTTTAAAAAAGGTCAGCATTAAAACTGTGGATACAGACGTAATTGTGATCGCTATATCTGTATTTAAGGACACAGAGGCTGATGAGATATGGATAACATTTGCAACCGGGAAACATTTCCGTTACATTCCTATTCATGATATTGCACAATCTTTGGGTTCTCTTAAATATAGGCTGTTACCAATATTCCACGCCTTTACAGGTTGCGACATTGTATCTTCATTTGCAGGACGAGGAAAGAAACAGCATGGGATACATGGAATACTTTCCCTGAGGTGTCAGCTGCTTTTAGACAGATGGCAGACCAACCAAGGACAATATGCAGTGATTCAATTCTACCATTGCTGGAGCGATATATTGTTCTTTTGTACCATCAGATAAGTGAATACAACAGTGTAAATGAAGCTAGAAAAATGCTCTTTGTACATAAAGGTAAAGGTAGATCAATCGAGTCTCTACCATCAAAACGAGAGGCACTTTTCCACCATGCCAAACGTTCTGTGTACCTAGCTGGATTGATTTGGATACAGTGTTTGCTTTTACAGCCTGTTCTTCCATCCCCAGACTTGTATGGTTGGAAAAAGCAAGACAACGGTATGTAAGAACCTGTTCTGGACAATATTGGCAGAGTCAACCCCTTCACTACAGGAGCTTGTTCACTGTGGATGCAAGAAAGGTTGTCGAGGACAATGCAAGGGTTTCAAATCCGCCCTTCCGAATACAGCTTTAGGCAAGTGTGGTGGAGATTGTGCCTGATGGACTGCAGAGTATAGGCCTTACCGACACAAACAAGATGAATGAACGTGTTATTGCATATAACAGCTACTGTATATATATTACTTTCAATTGTACTCATCTGATATATTTTTTTGGTATATATTGCAACTTCCTTTTGACTTGTTTTAACATTTTTGTTATTTCGGCCGCCATCTTGGAAAAAACGGAAGTTCATAGTTTTTTCATATTGGTTTCATATCTTTATTTGTTAATAAGGGTCTAAAGAGATAATATATAAAGTTTCATTGTTTTACCACCTTGTGAACGGTTTCTTTGATATTTAGTTTAGAATTTTTGCAATTTTGTCCACCATCTTGGAAAAAACCGGATGTTGATTTTTTTCAGGTTGGCTCCATATCTTATTTTGCTTAGAATGGTGCTAGGAGCTTATATAACAAGTTTGATGCTTTTACCACATTTTGCAGAATTCTGATGAAAAATTGGACTTAGCTGCTTGAGTTTAAGTATATATTCAAAATCTGACTTAAATGTACATTACAAAACGTATGTACTTCAAGTCAATGATGCAGTATCATGACCCATGAGTGTTGCAAGAAATGTTGACCAAAAATAAAATACATAAAACATGATGAAGGGTACAATTCATTTGGCAGACACTTGGAAACTAAAAACATTACTTTATACTCAATAATGTATGTATAATTCAAAATGTTATGACTTTTCTACCCTTCACACAAGTATTCCCCATTCCAAACTAGAAGACTAGAACCTGAAAGAATTAGTTCTACTTTGTTTCATAAAAAAATGGCCAATGTAGATACCAAGTAGTTTGTCTTAGGGAGTGATAATTCGTACATTGTAAAAAACCCACTGTGATTCAAACAAAAAATTCTCTGAAAGAGGGACGAAAGATACCAGAGGGACAGTCAAACTCATAGATTGAAAACAAACTGACAAAGCCATGGCCAAAAATAAAAACGTTATCAAGATGCTTGATTTCTTGATTGTCAACATATATATGCATATTTGTTATGTTTGGAGGACATGTTTTTCAACAAACTATCAGCATTCCCATGGGAATCAACTATGCCCCTCTTCTTGCCAAATTGTTCCTTAATTCATATGAAGCTTCTTCATACAGGAGATTTTTAGGAAAGGGAAGCTAGCATTATCCTTGAACTTCACGTTCCGCTATATAGATGATGGTATCTTTCCCATCTCTTTTGTTATCGTTGACAAAAATACATGTTTAAAAAGTTGACCTGCATTTTTTTGTGCAAATCTTAACAAAAACTCAATACTCAGCTACTGTCTACATGGTCTAACTAAAAGAGCAAGTTTCGTAATTGCTATTCAATAGAAAAACAAGAAAATACAATTGGATGTTTTTGTACCAAAGTATGACCCATTTTACATGTTTTGGCAACAGGTTTTTACCTTTTTTCACAAACAAACAATATCTCAGTATGACGTGGTGAAATCTAAATATATTGCAGATACTTCAGAGGTTAGTTGTCAGAATATTTTATACTAAAATATGCTGATGATACTTTAGAGGTTAGTTGCCACTAAATTTTAGACTAAAATATGCTATTGAAAAATATATATACTAATTAAATTCACTTCTTCAATGTGTAGTAATGTTGCTATTTATTAATAAACATGCTTTTAACAACATGTTAATATAAAAATAAACATGATAAAGGAGATGTGGTATGTTTGCCAATGAGACAACTATCCACCAAAGTTCAAATGAAGTGGATCTAAGCAATTATAGGCAACCATATGGTCTTCAACAATGAGAAAAACCCATACATTTGTACCTTATAGACAGCTATAAAAGGCCCTGACATGAAAAATATGAAACAATTCAATTAAGAAAACTAAACATGTTAATAATAAAAACAACCAATTAAGGTATTTTAAAGTTTCACTATAATTTCCAGTACCCTATAAGCAAGGTCAAAAACTGGCAAAATGTGTATCAACAAAGTCCAATGGATATTTCAAAAACTGGCAAAATGTGTATCAACAAAGTCCAATGGAGTAATTATGAATCATATTTCTAGATAAAATTACTGTGCAGAGAAGATGGCAGAGGTTATATCTTATAAAATGTGATGAGTAACGATTGATTGGAAAAAATATATGTTTATATTTTGTTATATGAATAAGAGGAGGTTTTTGGTATGTCAATGAGACAGCAACTTAAAGACACAAAACAAACAAAGGCTACCAATGATTACAGAAATCATGATCCAACTGCTGGAAAAAATTTCAGGAGGCCTTGAAAAAATTTTCTGTTAGCTGTTCCAAAAAAAATCTCATCATTGTCATGATTGTGCTTTTTATAAAATTATTTGGTAAGCACTTTAAATGAAATATTTTATAATTAGTAACAGATTTTGAAAAACAGTTTTGCCTATCAACCTATGTTTTTTTAGATACTGAGCTAGTTAGTGCAAACACACATGTGCTATAATTTTTTTTAAAGGACAATTTGTTGATACACAAACAATAAACAAACAATAAACTAACAGAAATAACAGAACTATCAAACAATGTTTTACAAGCATAATATATATATCTGGTCAATGGCAGAAATGGTTCACAAAAAACTAAACAATGGTGTCACAGGTTAGTACTAAACGGAAACAATTATCCCATACCTACCATGCTTAACTGACGGTACAGTTTACTTTTCTTTGGTTGCTGTAATATGTGTACCAATTGAATCAGATGAAATTGTTGAACTGTGTGCTAATCATATATACTGTTAACCTACACAGTTCTGCAGATATTTTAGTTTGAGTTCAGCCCTTTTTGGATGACTTTGCAGTGTTTTTTTCAAATGATTTTCTTATTTTCTTTACATATTTATATAGTCAAGATTCAAGTTTAACATTTTGGAGTTCATTTATAATAACATAATTTTTCTATTCACAAAAGTCACAAAATTAATCACAATCAAAATTAGTTGGTTTACATTATATACATGTACATTACAATGTATATTGAATAAACAATCGATAAAATATCAATAATGTTTCATTTTCTTTTTAATAACTACTTATTAGCCAGTTAATGCGTTACTTGAAAGTTTAATCATAAAAGGATTTTCTTGCAATTGAAATCACTAAACTCTACAACAAATTGCTAAAAGGAAAAGATATATAATAAAGTGACTTTTTGGGTCCTTTGAATTGGAAAATAAAATTTTCTTCATTATATTCTATCAGAAATAAGTATTCATATTTTTGAATCGTGTGTCTTTCATATTTGCTTTAGACATTGTGGGGGCATGCAACTTCTTGCATGATATGCAAAACTGCAAAAAATAGCTTAAGTTTTGAGATCTTTTGATTAACAGTCAAGTACATAATCCATTATAGAGTTATTACAGAATAGATCTGGGAGTTGTTATTATGAAAGAAATGTTCATGTTATCTGCTAGTTTTTTGTCAACCTATAGTAACATATGTCTGCTAGTGCTATGCCTTTATAAAGTCATGAAAGTATCATGTTAAATCAAACTGTCTAGACAAAAGTTCTGAAATAATGCATGATTATATAACAAAATTATACAAGTTTGGTACAATGTATCAGTGATTTACAATGAATAATTTCTGTATTATCATATAAGGTTTTATTACAGATAACTTGTTCTATGTATGTTTGACACCAATTCATTTCAAAAGTCTTGCACAGAAACTTTAAGTTTTTGCTAAAAAATGTTTTTCTTAATTTCATTCTATAATATATATTGAATATTGCCAGCATGCATGTTCTCTTAATAATCTTTTTATTTGAAAATAATTTAATGAAAAATCACTCAAATTCAGTGTTTTAACTTCTCAAAACCTGTCAAATTAGTTTTAACAGAAACATTGAAACAAAAATATAGCTAATTCATGAAACAAGAAATTGAAAATTAGACATGTTAGACAGAAATTAGTCCTTTTAACAATATCATATTACTGGAATAACAACTGAGTGCTAATACAGGTGACATTGTTTTGCTTTATAAATGATAGGTATTTTTACAGCTGAAGCCAACTTATTAAAGAAAGAGGAGATAACTCATGATTTTTTCTACTGTACATTAACAACTGCTAAAAACATTTTGTAATAACTTTATAGGCAAAAAATGATAGCTAGACTGATAAATATTTAGATAAGGGCCAGATCCGTACCCAAAAAGATATTTATACAAAGATTTCGTTGTCATGGTTGTGGTTACATGTAAATCATCTTTTAGAATTTAATTAGGCTGACTGGTTCATATATAATTTGGTCCAAAACTATGAGTAAATGGCCATTTTTGACCAAGCATGTATAGGACATGAATAACTGACAAATTTTACTAAAATAAGCAATTTTGGTGATGAAATTTATTTCTTAAACTTTTCATTTGAATGAAATAAAAATTTCTTGGTTTACAGGTTTGTCCAAAATACAGAACTTTAAGTTATAAAAGTCTATACACCTTCCAAATCTATGCATAATTTTGCATTGCCTTGGTTTACAATGTACATGTCAATATAAAGTGCACCTTTGAAGCAACACTGATCATGCTGATTTAGAATATGACAGTGCAAATGAAGAAACATTGGAAAAAAAGAGCATTTTTCCATGTGTTTTTGTACACAAAAATAAGGATAGTAGAGGCCTAGGGGAGGAAGAACCTTTTTCGGGACGTCGGGATTAGACCTTCATTTTTGCAAGAATTCTGGATTGGGCCTTTATTTTCGTGGGAATTCGGGATTTACACCTATTGGGACTAGGGAATTAATGATTAATTTTATGGGATCCGGGAAAGCATACTTTATTTTTTCAAGTTCGGGATAACATCCCCTCCTACCGCCCCTCACAGTAGGCCTAGGCATAATTTACAATTTATATTCTATCAAAGCAGTTAAAGCAAATTATGATGGATTTACAATGTGTCAAGCTGTAATCCAAATTAGTTAAAACTTACCGCAGGTGTGGAAGCTGTTTGTTGAAGTCTTTTTTTATGTCTGTAGGGTATTGCATAACCTGATGGATCAACATAAACATCAAAATCTGTGTCATCCCTGAAGTTAACCTTAATAGGATCCACATAGATAGGATCGTCAAAAAAGCTGTCCCTTCTTAAACATTCAGCACTAAAACTTCTTTTTAAGCTGCCACTTCCTTCCAATAAATTATCTTCAGGTAAATCCCAATGTTTTATCTTACTCAGATCAAATTTTGTATTTTTTAAATCAAGTTCCTCATACAGAGGTGATACATTACCAGTGAGTGTTTCTCCTGCTGGTCTTTTTGGTATTTCTGGCTTTTCCCTCTTACAAAAGGAATTTGATTTCTGAGGGGTACTAGTTGCCACAGTATCTGGTTTGTCTCTGGGAGGTGGGGGTCTGTTTGGTCTAAGAGGTCGTTTTGAAACACTATCTTTATTTTCATTTTCAGATTTGTTAATTTTTTTATAAACTGGTGCATTTTGAATAAAATCATCTGGAACTGTTTCATAATGATGTTTCACTTTAAATTTTTCCTGAGATATTTGTTTGTCTTGTATGTTCAAATCTTTAAGTTTCATATAATCATCGTGAGCACCTGTCCGTGGAGGTTTTACAGGAGGAGGAGTTGGAACTGATGGTCCAGACTCCCAAACAGCACCATATTCATTATCACCATCATCCTGAGCTTGACTGGGAGGTCGAGAACGAGGTTTAACTGGTGGTGTTGGTTTCATATCCTTAGAGTCCACTTCAGAGCTAACTGGTCGAGATCTGGGTTTTGCAGTAGGTGTTCGTTTAAAGACATTATGGTCATCTTCTGTACCCTCTAATGAAGAACTGATACGTTGTGATCTTGTTCTAGCAATAGTAGTTGGTCGTAATGAGGAAACTGTAGACTGACCTGGTACATTAGTATCCTCAGTATTGTCTATGCTTTCAAACCTTTTTGTTCTTTCTGCAACAGAAACTGGCCTTGTTGGAGAGAACCTTGATACAGGATTCCGTCGCAGTGCTTCAGAGGCGATATCATTGTCTGAATGAACGGTTTTTAACTTTCCAGAAGACTGTGCATTACCCTCATTGAAATTCTGAACTAATTTACTGATTGCTGGAGATTCACTACTAGGTCTACGTTTATGTAAAATTTGTTCACGCGTTGATTTCAATTCCTCCTTTTCATTACTCCCATTCTGTGATGTCAATGCAGGTTTTGGGAGAGTCCTCTTTGGGCTTACATTGCTAGAATTTGACAAGGCAGATGATACTGGTCTAGGAATTTTCTTAGGACTAATTGGAGGTCTTGGGTTAGTACCTTCTGCAGTATTTTCAAATTTTTTACGAATATTTTCCATCTGACCAGCATCCAATTGACGAACACTTGTTTTGGGGTTCACATATTCAGACATACTTGATAATGTTTGCTATAAGAAAAAATTCCCATGTTGAAAATTTTTGCATTTCTCTCTTCTTTTTCATTTTCCTTTACAATTCTAAATATCTTGTATCTGAAATCAAAATAAAGACATTCCTTTAATAGTTTTCTGCAAAAGGAAGTGAATTTCAATTCATATGTATAATGTATATTTATCTCTTTAAAAAGACTCTTAAAAAGATGAAACAGTAAAGAAATGTCAGTTATGTATAAATATATGCAATTACTAGAGGAAATGAGAAAATTTATCATGTTTATACATGGTGTAACTCACCCAACTTCAATAAGCAAGATTGACAAAATTATGATAATAGAACATGATAGAAAGATGTAGTAAAAACCTTGATAAACAGTAATCCAACTTCTAAATATTTGATAAGGGTTCAACTGAAATGTGTCTCATCTGCATTTAGTGCTGTCAGTGTGAAAGTGTAATGTTGACTGCATAAACTAAGTCCATTTATCCATGTTATCAGTAAAATTAGGTAAAAAAGAAAAGAAAATTAGAAAGTTTGCTTTCTCTTACATGTCTTAATTATGAAGAAGCTTCTACCAAAGTTTCATAATAATTTCTATATAGGGGGGTGGTGGTTTTGGAGGCGCTTATTTTTCTATTTTACTTTCCATACATAACCACACAATTTGACCTGCCCCCACCCATACAAAAATAATTTAAGCGCCTTCCAACCCAACCCAACCCAACCCATATATTTTTTTCTGGAATAGCCTTCATAAAAAAAGTGTGTTTAAGTGTGACTGCAGTCAGCTTCTCCAGGTTCTCTTTGACTTATGAGTTATATCAAGAATTTTCAAAAAAGGGGGTCCTAAAGAAAAAGGAAACATTAGGAGTGGGACTTGTAAAAATTCTAGCCATTAATCATATATGAACTTCCATAAGGACCCCCTAAACTGCCGCTGTTTAACCTCTTCCAATGAATATGAAAATGTACAATATGATGTCATTAAATTTCCAAAGTGAGATAATCTAAAATCATCCCTCCCCCATTTCTTTAAATATTGATTCGACATATTTATACATATCAAATGACTCATTACAATAAATATGTGTATACAAATTTGAGGCAACATTTTTACATGTTTTTATAGAACAATGTGTAAGTAGATGAGGACCTTAAACATTCATGGGATTGCTGATTGCACACAATAATTTTTTTTTTATTGGTAATTGCTTTAAAACAGCCTACATTTCATAGCTCCTATAGTTTTTGAGATAGCATCCAAACACTGCATAAAAACAGTAAAAATAGATATTTCAGAGGCAAACACTCCAATACACTGTTACATTTCAACTTATCAAGATATACTTTTTCTGCAAACTTTTACAAGGCAATTGCAAGATCTATATAGATACATGTAATATAAGAATGAAACTCGGTTTTCCTCATTTTACTGTCATGACTGAAATTCTCTGTCCATTTATACATAAATTCAGTTTGACTACAATATTAGCATAAATTAAAAAAATTTAAAATGTACCTTTTCTTGCATTGTCCATTAAATTTTAGAGATAACTTTCAAAAATTACAGACAAAAGATTTATACTTTTTGGAGAATGTGGGCAATAAATATTATACATTTATAAAAAAAAAAATAAGATCATCTATCATGTCTATGTATAAATTTAATCAATGTATGTATGTTTATATGAAGCACCACTCCACCCAAACAAGAGCTGGGAGGGCACAGTGCAATTTGTGTCTACTTCCTTATAGGATAAATGAAGATGTGTCACTAACATAGTAGATACAACTAATATACAACAATCCCCAACAAAACACAAACACAACACCAGTGGAGAGTCCGGACACCAGGAAGTCTGATAGTATTGTGTAGGAAGGAAGCCATGAATCACAGGCTACTTTGATCAACCAAGGACTCAAAATACAAATACACTACAGCTTTCAAATTATCCTATATATATTATTATGCTTGAACTAGATTTATTGAACAAGATTATAATCACTTCTGTATATATGCACCAATATGTGGAGAAAAAAATTAAAAAAATGTATGTGTCTTTGATAGTATTCATTCAAAATTACATGTTATTTATATATGATTGTTTTAATCCATCTATTTTACAAATTTCCCTGATTGTGACAACCAAAATTGATGTAACCTGCATTATTGAAGGTTGAAAAAACAAAAGGGGTGTAATCTGGCTATAATAATGAATCAAATTGCCAGAATATATATGCAACATGTTAAATGTCGGCAATATATGAAAGAAAAAGAAGAATAACATCTACCACAGGGTTGTTTCATTGTATCTCAGCATAAACATAAATCAATCTCATAAGGCATTGTCACAATTATTAATGATTATATATATATTGTGCTAATAAGGAGCACATTCACAACGATTTATATTACATACGCTTATTGTAATAGCTTGATAACACATACATGTAGTATAATACCTCCACGCAATGTAGTTTATAAAATATACATGTACGTCTCATCATTGAGAAAATACATCTTTGTATATATTTGTCTTTGTTTTTTGTTTATTTTTGTATTCGTATTTTGTAAATGTCAGCTGGTATCATTCCAGTGTTCTCCCCAGGATTTTTGGATAGCACCAGGGTAACGCGTGTGGACTTCTTGGTGAAATATTTCATGCAATCAGTTGTGTCGCGTCGAATGATTCCTGTATTGGAATTTACACCAATAAAATTATTTGATTTGATTTGATTTAATTTTCAAGACACCAAAGAGGAATATTAAAGCTACCAAACCTAAATCAATTTTCCCAGTGAATAATCGAAATGCTGTGTTTTTTCATTCATTTGTGTTTTTCAATGGCTCCAGAAACACATAACCAGTCAAGGGTATAACTCTATAGGGTTATTAGAGAAAATATTATTACAGATAATTTCATGAGTTGTCTACTCTTTATTCCTTAAATTTTCTTAATCTGTAGCAACATATGTTTGTTATTTGTTAAATAAATCATAAATATTTTAAATTTTAGTGGGCACTTGGGAATTCTTTAAACTTTGCGCAGTAACTTAATACATAGCCTTGATAACTAATTTTCCAATTAAATCAATACATTTTTTATCAACCATGGTAAATCAATGAGACAAGGCTTTTAAGGGATAAACTTAGCTGTAATAACAAGGCTTAGTTATTACAGGCATGTAACTTATTATATGAGACATTTGGGAATTACTTGGAATCTTGAGCAGAACCTCATTACATGTACATGCTCTGATCATTATTTCTTACAATACATTACAATACATTGTGATTAAGCATGATATGTGTCTGAGCAAAGGCTTTGAAGTGATGTAGAGAAGCTGTAATAACACCCTTTAGTTATTACAGGCATCTTTTTTCTGGTGTACATACATGTAGGTGTACTATGCATGATTGGCAAAATATAAACTGTTGTCTTTTTCTATAGTTTAGTATACATAAAGACAATAATAATATCAATAGAACTTGCATACATTTTAACAAAACAAAGGATGTATATTGGCCCTTTGAAACATGTAACATACATATCTTATCACAGTTTTTGGATTTTTTAGTCCACATTAACAAATGTATGTTATGTTTCTCTAATAATCCTAGAGTTAAACCCTTTACTGATAACCTACAGTCATGACAGTCAAATTGAATGGTAGACACTCAATTTTATTTCTGTTCTCAGCGATAAGAAAAAATGACATCAACAACAGATATTAAGTAAAAGCTTGATTTTAAAAGGTGACCAATTTTAGGACGGAAGAATGACTAGTCAGTCCATCTCTATTAGCCAGAGGATCTTCTGTTAGGAGGATCAAATATATATTGTCAGTGTATCTCATGCTGCATGTTAGTCTTATAATATAAGACTTCGTAGGTCCATATCACGTGGTTCAGCATTGATAGTAAAATAAAATATCCGATAAAAAACATTGAATGCAAACGATATGGACCTACGAAGTCTAATATTATAGGACTAGCTGCATCCTCGAATTATAGGTTTTCATGCTAATTAGAATGCATTGTGACGTCACAATTTCCATTGAAAAAAGCATACATAGTACGAATTCATATGATGTACGAAAACATATGATCTGGCGATATGTTTATTTTTACTGTTTACTAATATTAGTAAATGACAATTCAAAAGAAAAATTTGTGCAGAACAGATGAAATAGATAAATTGTTGCTGATGCTTTGATCAATATGCAATGGACTTTGCAAGACTATTAAGTAATTCTGGGAAATGCCACCACAGAAGTGTTCACTGTTAGTCACTTATAGTATAATTTTCTAGTGAAACTGAACAGCTGAATTCCGGACTAGAAGCAGATGTCCATTTGCTCATTTTGTCAAAAGAGCTGACAAAATTCTTTGATGAGCATTGCAATTTCTATCATACCTTTGTCCTCATTTTGAATTCAGCACAACAAACTATCTTATAATGTGGTTATTTACATGGTTTCGCTTTACATTTACTATTCACTTCCTACACCGGGCAGCGCCATATTTTCTTATCTCGTTTCCGCTTCCGGTCTTTCCATAAAATATTGTCAACATGGTGGGCTATATTTATTCAGTCTTTTCAAATCCGAAGTCATCTTGCCCTCCCCATTTTATTTTATTCTTGAAATGATTGCTTGATCCAATTTAAACGTTTTGTCTGTTTAATTTTGCAATAATTATCCTAATATGAGACAGGCATTACCTGTGAAAGGGGACGAAGTCTGTATGAATATTTTTTTTTAATTCAAACATATTTTAACTTCAAAATATGTTAAAAAAAAGAAACTGAAATACCGTAACGTTTCCGATTTTGGTTCTGTTGTTAGGGATTTTAGTTGTGACGTTATTTAAGTTATGACGTCATATTCAATGTAAACAAAGAAACGCTTTCATCAGGTAACGTTTTTTTCATATCAAATAATTGTTAAAAATGAAATTGGTATTGTGTTCCGTCCTATATTTTACTAGACTGATAAATATATATTTCACTCAAAGTATCATGACAAACGAGACCGGAAGAAGGAAGTTGATTTCTGCGCAAATGCGGGAAAATAAAAAAGTCTGAAAAAAAAGAGTTAACGATTTTGAGTTCATTAGTACAATGAAAATTTCGGGAAATTTTCCCTATTTTTTTTTTTTTTTTTTTATTGATTTTTCTACTGTAATAGGGGACTTCGTCCCCTTATAAATCATGTCAGCGTGAAATATGAAGCTTATTTTAAACAATCTCCTTTCAGTCAGGGGTACTACTTAAACAAGTGATTTCAGAATCACTTCTTCAAGTGATTTTGGCTGTGAAATATTAAAAATTTTCACAAAAATAGACACAGACTTTTTAAATCACTGAAACAAGTAATTTGAGAAGTTAAAATGTAATCACTTCAACATCAGACAACAAGTGTTTATAACATTTTCTTGATATTTTTCACACAAGCTTGCCTTTTTTATTGGTAAAAAGACGAGAATTCCATTGAAAAAACAACTATGTACATGCAGAAATTGTCTTTTGCTTGATCTGTCAGTTTTTACAGTTTATTTAAAATATGCAAAAACTGGAATAATTTGTAGATCATTATAACTCTAAAGAAAACCAATCAGGTTACCTAATATTGCTGACCTTTGTCTGATAGTTAGAGTAGTTAATGAATATTTGATTATAGAAAAATTCCCAAGGGTACTTTTAAAAGCTTTAGCGCACTAACTTACTGTCCAAGCGCACTGGTGAAATTGATATACAAAAGAAAGGGATAATTAGTTCTATGTAGGAAAATTATAAAAAAGTTTGTCAAAATATGGAAAATCAATGAAATTAGCATTTGAAGATCAAAGGAAACACCAAAATCACTTAAATAGGTGATAACTGAATTTATCAAATCACTGAAATAGGTGATAATGAAATCACTTGTTTAAGTAGTACCCCTGACTGCCTTTTGGGTGTTCAGATTAGGTTTTCTTAAAACAAAAAATGTGCTCAGCCTGTCTAATGTAGTCTATTATGTAGATAAGTTGGCGGTGCTCATTGTGGCGATTCTAGAATTAAAAAAGGGTTACTTTTATGTTGATAGATCTTGCGATAGACCAGCGTTTCTGTCTTAATGTAATTTGCAGATTTTTCCTGATTTTTGATTTATTTTTGTTTTCTTGTAATCTTTTCCACTCGAAAACCATCATATTTATTTACATGCAAGACGACGTTTGAAATAACCAACAATATTAAAGCCTGGTCATGCATGTACCTCATGACTATATGCTACCATACTTGCATGTATCCAAAGTCACACCTTAACCAACTGCGCATAAGAAAATCTTTTCAACTCGAGACTGGTTAAGCTGCAGAACCGTAGCTCTTAGGTCCTTATGACATTTTTTTGACGTTTTCCGGCCATCCAGCTAAGGATTATTCTTATGTTAAAACACTTAAATCAAGGGTCCGGAAACGGTCATATATGCCAGACATGACCGATTTGGAAACTGAAAAGACCGAAATGATTTATTGGGATTTAGGTCTTTTTTTTTTTTTTTACAGAAATAATTTCGGTCATTTCATTGAGATCAGGGTTTTATCGGTCGCCATTTTGAACTTATTTTTGTTTTCAGGTCATCAAGAAAAATAGATTTGTTTGAGACAAAATAAAAATTTTATTGATTTGTGTTAGTGATTTAATAATATTTATCATTAGTCTGTTGTTTATTCTATAATGTAAGTAAAAACAATGTACAGGACTCTGTCGAGTCACAGCGTGGGGTAAGTCTGGGTTCAAGCCACTAGGTTTGTTTACATAGTAAGGATAGTAATCAATGTCCAGGAAGTTTGAATTCGGCTTGGGTGTCGTTATTGTCTTGATTAAAGCCATAAAGGCCATGTACACAAATCTCACCTGTAAACACCTGTTAAGCAATAAAAACAATATGGCGATTTGCTGTGCATCAAATTTAACGTTTTAACCATTCTGACCTAGATTTTCCCAAACAGATATTATTTTATTCATTAAAGAAGACAAATAACACTGTTGACCCGAGAATCTGTCTATTTTTATCCAAATAAAACATATAATCCATTTATAATCGATCAGCTGATTTGGTCAACGTTTGTTAAATATAGATTTATGTTTACTGAGTTTGCGCATGGAAAATGGGGATCAACATGGGTTAATTGATAATCTTATTTGAAAGATCGATTTTACTGTTAACTTTTCGGTAGGAAATGGCAGATAAAGATATTAATAGATTTGCAAAAGTGGTAAAGCGTATAATTTATAGGAATGCAGAATTAAAAAAAAATGTTTAAAAAAGGAATTAAAACTAAATAACGTAATTTAGATTTGAAGCCATACAGCCTATTTAAGAAATATACTCAGCGAATGAACAATCTCGATTTTTTTTTTTTTTTTTTGCACTTCCGATTTTTTGAAACCATCTTACTCACAGAATGTAATGGGCGTTATCCTTTCTTTTGTTTTCCTGGCTAAACTTCCGATTTTTACCCAAGTGAAGCCATACATTCTCTCTGTAAAGACCAACAGAATTCATGGTTTCCCCTTTTTGATCCTCATATCGTAAACCAGGTGAATACACATTATCTTGTTGTGTATTAGGTAATCACTTACACTCATCCAAACAGCAGCAATTTGAACAATACAAACGATATCTTGTACATGCAATAAGAAGCTCAACACAGTTTATTAATTGGTTTACATAACTTTATTTCAAAATGATGAAACATGCTCTTTTAATTTATGCAAATTTAAAGGGTTATGCATACGACCTCAGTGATGCAATACACAACAACAAAACGTCTCCTCGTGTAGTTTCTAACTCAGAGACATCACTGTTACTGTTAGATCAAGGTACAGTTACACTTGTTTGACCCAATACTTCACAAAAAAGGACTTTACTTGTCCATGTGCAAGACTTGTCACCCTTAGAAAAATGCATTATTGTGCATCACGATATTATTACATCACAAAAAAAAAATGACCGAAATGACTTGGGAAAATTTCCAGATCCTTGACTTAAATAATAGGAAATAATAAGATAATAGTTAGTCGAATTTTCTTGATTGTACTAAATAGCGATGAGTTGTATGACTTTTTTGAAAATAAGTGTGACCTGAACCTGGGATGCAATTCCAAACATTTTAACATGGGAATAATCTGTAGCTCTTAGAAGGCAAATTGTTGAAAAATATAAGGACCCAAGATTTACTTTTTGCAGCTAAGAAGGGTTAGACTCCCTTTAAACACATACCTCATTTATACAACAATATTTTTCAGTAATAAGATCCCATTTAAAATAGTTGATTTCAGGGGTAGCAATTTATTCATTTACAGGGAAAGCTGCTTACCTTGTAATGTTAACTTTGCTACTGCTGATCTTAATGTATATCTCATTTGGGTCATCAATCCCAAACTGCATCTTTATAACCCATGTAGGTGATTGATGACGTGGTCCCAACCTGAATAAGCTTGTCCAAATTATTTATGAGACTTGGAAGAGAGAGACAAAGGATACCAAAGGGACATTAAAAAATCCAAAACTGACAATGCCATGGCAATAAAACGAACAAAATTACTCAAAACAACATAGAAAACAAAAAAATGAGCAACATAAACCCCACCCAAAATGGGGGGTGATCCCAGGTGCTTGGGAAGGGTAAGCTGGTCCTGCTTCACATGTGGCACCTGTCATGTTGCTCATGTTCAAACATTGTGATCAGTCTTAATTCTGTAGGTCACATTTGAGGAAAAATGACGGGATTGTGGTAACAACAATTGGTACATAACCCTCATCATCTGTGAAACAGATATTCCACAACGGTCAGTCAACTGGTGATGGTGTCTGTAAAATTTTCAAAGGGATGATTTCAACTTCACTGCTTAAAACTCGTGGTTCAATAGCTTCCTTATAAGAAGCAACCCTCTATTAAGGAAACATGGTAGGAAATGCAAGCCCTGAAATATCATAAAAACTGGGATATATATAAGGCTATGCAAAAAAGATTGTTGCTTTCCCCTAACCTTACTGACCTTGCAAGACCCTCAAGGTTGTTAAAAAAAAAACTTGTCGCCTAACCCTGCTAGGTCTGTTTTTAACCTCTTTGTCAATTCTCTCTTTAGACAATTATCAATGACGCTTTGATTGTCTGATAATTTCTTTTAAAAAGTTTCATTTGTCATTCTTCATGTTTAAAGTAGCTTATAATATAGATCAAGATATAATTTGAAACAAGGTTTTTTCTCAAGAATTTCCTGTCAGTGGTTTAATAAAAAATTCTCTTGTTTTTTTGCAATAAAAATAAAATAAGTTTTGCCTGTCTGCCAACCATTTAATATCTTGTGTAGTGGAAAAAAAACGTTCAGTTTTCAATGGCCTAATCCATATGCAGGCACTGCTGGAATGTGGCAACATTGAAATTGAAAGTTCACAATTGGGAAGCTGAAATCATCCCTTTTAAAGTTTTGTTCTCAGCTGACCCTCATTGTCAATTTCTAAGCACAAGTCAAGATATGAAGTAGACTGAACTGTAACTGTTGTACCCTTAATTTAAAGTTTGATTAGGTAGATGCCTTCAACAAAGTCACGGAACTTTGAAATTTTTAATGAGTACATCATCCATATAAGGACAATGTTAGCTTCTTTCATTCTTGATAAGAATCTCTTGTATGTAGTCAAGACTTGTATGAAAAAATGGCAATTTAGAAAGAGGTTTTCATGGAAGGCAGAGACAGTAATAATTATATTTTTTATCATTCCTTTTCAGACAACAAAAAATAAGAAGACCAGGAAGCTGAGAGGCCATGTCAGTCATGGACATGGTCGTATTGGTATGTTTTATTTGTTAAAGTTTAAATTGTAGAATGGTACTTGAACTGGTCTTCCTAACATTGAAATCTGTATACCTGAATCTGTTAGACAGCAATAAAAATGATCCAACTCCATTAGATCCATAAAATAGTGAATTTGGACCATACTGTTTTCTATGTTGATTATATACCCTTATTGTCCTGATTGATGGTATGAAAGTATTCAACAGGCAAAACAAATTTATCTAAACTTGACACAAACATTTTAGACAAAGTTACACATGAAAACACAAAGACAATTAATAATTGACAAATTGACATACTGTGTTCTTCCTAAAGGGAAGCACATGAAAAAAAATGAAGCTACATGTTTGATGAGAGACAACTCTCCTAGTTTTACATGTAATTTTTTTGTTGATCAGGACGAAGAAAAAACTAAACATTTATGCAATCCAAAATGATTTTAACAAACTCAGAACAAAAGAATTGCAATAACCCTCCCCTAACAAGGTAATTAAAAAAAATACTAAAAGAGTTGACATGGAAAGAATGGTTGAAGGATACTTGGGACTATCAATTAGTTGAATAAAAACATTAGTATCTATAAGTTTCCAAAAAACTGTGTTGAACAATGAAACTGGGGAAATACAGAAAGCAGGGAAACCTTAGAATAGGACCAACATTCTGTGTGTGAAACTTAATTTAATTGGCAAATCTTACACAGGGAAAACTTGAGCATATAAAGCCAATATTTAGGTACCATAGGGAACTAAGAAATGAATAATTTTGGCCCTGTAATATGAAATGAACTTTGTAGAGCAATTAATTAGGAAATGTTACATGAATTGAAGCTCAGGCTCATTGGTAAACAATTGCTTTAATAGAATAGTATGCTTAGATTTGTTTTACTTTTTAGGCAAACACAGGAAACATCCTGGTGGTCGTGGTAATGCTGGTGGTCAGCATCATCATAGAATCAACTTTGATAAATAGTGAGTATTATTCAATGATAATTATGTATATATATAGGATTAGTGATTGAAAAATAAAATAAATATGCTATAAAGAAGTTCAGAAATGTATTGCCAAACATGGAACATGGAAATAGAAGTGCACTCTTTTAGCTGAAACTCCATATATTGTCAGATTGATATTTTTGGGGACTTAAATTCTGCTTGAGATAAATCTTCAAAATAGCAATGCCTGATGATCCTTGTATATAATCTGTATGGTTATTAGTCCCCTACCGACAAAGTCCAAGGGGACTTTAGATTTGCACTCGTCAGTCCGGCAAATCAGTTTTCCACACTTTTTTTCTTCGTACTTGAAGACATTGATTTGATATTTGGTATATTGTTTTATCATGACAAGTTACAAATCAACGTATTATGGTATACCGTTGTCCGTCCGGCCGTCGTCAACATGTCGGCCATTAACTCAAAAACACTTCAACCAATTTGCATAAAACTTTGGTGAATTGTTCATATCAATTGATGTGAGCTCCCTTTCGTTTTTTATAAAATTTAGATTTTTATGTTTCTGAGTTATGGGGTTTTATTCATTAAAAAAAGGGGGGGATTTTCCAGTTTTCGGACAATAACTCAAAAATGCTTTCAGCAGTTCTCGTGAAACTTTGGATAATTGTTTATATCTATTGATGTAAGCTCCCTTTCAATTTTTATAAATTTTAGATTTTACACTTCTGAGTTATGGGATTTTATTCATAAAAAAGGGGTGATTTTCTAGTTTTCGGACAATACCTTTAAATTGCTTTGAGCAGTTTTCATTAAACTTTGGTGACTGGTTTATATCAATTAAGATAACCTCCCTTTAGTTTTTCACAAATTTCTGATATGACATTGAGAAGTTATTGAACTTTATTTGTAAAAAATGCAACGGGTGTATCATGCTTGAATATAGTGACTTGATATTTGTTATAAAGTTAACACCATGACAAATTATAGAACAAGTTAGCATTTTGTTACAGTACAATGAATTTTTAACCGGTAGGGGACTATGCATTGCCAGGCAATACTCTCAGAATGCTTGTTATCTATTGAAATACCTACTGTATTTTTTTTTAACAAAAATTGTTAGACATCTTTTGGGGTTTTCAGCCTTAAAAGGTGACTTATTTTTTAAAAAGAAATTCACAGGTGTATAAGTATGTTACTGCAACATTATGTAAAGATTTATTAAAAAAAAAGCAAATTGATAGTGCACATGTATTATTAAACTAATTATGAAATGATATTCAATATTATTTGACAGCCATCCTGGTTACTTCGGTAAAGTTGGTATGAGATACTACCATAAGACCTTGAATAAGTTCCACTGTCCTGCTGTTAACATAGAAAGATTGTGGAGTTTAGTATCAGAACAAACTAGACAAGTGTATAAAGACAAAAAAGACAAGGCACCAGTCATTGATGTAGTAAGAGCTGTAAGTATGAAGACGGCTAGAAAAGTAGACAGTACCAGAAGTCAAAAGTTTTTTTGTTCAAAATAAGGTTCTCATGGTTTTAAAAAAATGGCCAAAGATCCTGTATCCCTCATCTCTAGATTATAGATTTAATCCTGTCTGGTTATTTAAAAAATAATTCTGGCTATTGATCATGTGTATTGAAAATTCCTTTAAAAGAAAAGATTCCCTCCAATCTTAAAATCACTTTATTCAACGTTTCTTGATTATTGTACAACATTGGAATTTTTATTATTTGCGGTCGTATATTGGTATGACGTTGATGTCGTCGTCGTTGTCGTCCGAAGACACATTGGTTTTTGCACTCTAATTTTAGTTTAAGTAAATGGATCTCTATGGAATTTTACCATAAGGTTCAATACCACAAAAGGAAGGTGGGGATTGATTTTGGGGGTTGTGGTACCAACAGATAAGGAATTAGGGATCAAAAATAATCATTTTTGTAACTTCCAGACATAACTTGTGTGTTAATGTATGGATCTCTCTGACATTGTACCACAAGGTTCCATATCACAAAGGGAATGCTTGGAATAATTTTGGGGTAATTGCCTCAAAATTTTAGGAATTAGGGGCCAAAAAAGAGGCAAAAAACAATCATTTTTCTAGTTTCATGACAATAACATGTGTGTAAGTGTATGGATCTTTATAAAAATTGTACTACAAGGTTTCATATCACAAAGGGAAAGCTGGAATTGAGTTTGGGGGTAATTGCCCAAAATGTTTAGGAATAAGGGGCCAAAAAGGGGTAAAAAATAAGCATTTTTCTTGTTTCCAGACAATAACTTGTGTTCAAGTGTATGGATCTCTCTGAAATTGTACTGCAAGGTACCATACCACAAAGGGAAGGCTGGGATTGATTTTGGGGGTAATTGCCTCAAAATTTTAGGAATTAGGGGCCAAAAAGGGGCAAAAAACAAGTATTTTTCTAGTTTCAGGACAATAACTTGTGTGTAAGTGTATGGATCTTTATGAAATTGTACTACAAGGTTCCATATCACAAAGGGAAAGCTGGGTTTGAGTTTGGGGGTAATTGCCCTAAACGTTTAGGAATTTGGGGCCAAAAAGGGGCCAAAAAACAAGCATTTTTCTAGTTTCCAGACAATAACTTGTGTTCAAGTGTATGGATCTCTCTGAAATTGTACTGCAGGGTACCAGACCACAAAGGGAAGGCTGAGATTGAGTTTGGTGGTGATGAATCATAAGGGGGTTCAAAAAATTTGGGGAGGGGATTTTTTTTTTTCCTTTTTTCCCTTTTTTTCTTTAAAATTTTCCATTTTAAATTGGTTATTTCTGATTTATATATAAAAGCAAATAACAATGATATGGTTTCAATAGGTAAATTAAAAAATTTTAAGTTCTTAGACCACATTCATTCTGTGTCAGAAACCTATGCTGTGTCAAATATTTAATCACAATCCAAATTCAATGCTGTATCAAGCTTGAATGTTGTGTCCATACTTGCCCCAATTGTTCAGGGTTCGACTTCTGCGGTCGTATCAAGCTGCGCCCAGCGGAGCATTTTATTATTACTTTACAATCAAAATAATTTCTACCAGTGTTAGTTTTCTCGTTTTACATTTGTCATTTTAGGGCCTTTTATAGTTGACTATGAGGTATGGGTTTTACTCATTGTTGAAGGCCGTACAGTGACCTATAGTTGTTAACTTCTGTGTCATTTGGTCTCTGTTTGAGAGTTGTCTCATTGGCAATCATACCAAATCATCTTATTTTTATGTCCGGTAATTAAGTATTAGAATGCTATTTTTTTGTTAAGAATTTTTCTCCATTTTGCGTGTTTTGAAGGTCTCACTTTGACTTGGAGATAAAGAACAGGAAATTAAGTGCTGTTCATTTGTGTGATCTTTTTATGCACATAGTGATTATATGTCAAACATCATATACTCCTTTTCTATAGGAATTCAGAAAGACTTTAATTATAAAAATAAGAAGATGTGGTATGATTGCCAATGAGACAACTCTTCAGGAGAGACCCAACCCGTATTATTATAATTAATATATCCAATCTAGGACTAGGGGCTACATGTATATTGCATTCACCTTATCTGTCCTTTCTTATACTACTGAAAAGAATGACTTCATATTTGGTCAGCAGGTCTTGTTTGAGCATTGTCAAAAAAGTGTTTCTTCACATATAAATCAGTACTCAAAAACTTAATTATACACTGAATTCCATGATACAAAAACGTTCCAATGTTTGGAATTGTGTAAAAGTGTACTATTTGATAACTTACATTGTTTAAGTGAACACTTGAAGATGTGCATTATAACCAGATCACTCTATAGGAAAAAGTAATTTGTTATCATATTAAATACTACATAGAAAATTGCTGGGGACACATTTTTTTTGGAACGGATTAATGTCAGCAGAGTTAGATTAATTACAAACATTTTCTCTCTACAGGGATACTACAAAGTTCTTGGAAAAGGACATTTACCAAAACAGCCAATGATAGTGAAAGCCAGATTCTTCAGTAGAGAGGCAGAAAAGAAAATAAACTCTGTTGGTGGAACATGTGTCCTAGTGGCATAAATTTCAATAAAAATAACTACAGTCTATATTGAGTTTAGTGTCTATATTCATTTTGCCGTGTTAATCATTGTTTATACAGTTGAATATCAGAAGCTTAATTAATTTCATTTTGTAAAATTAGTAATTGATTTGGAAACCATAACAAATAATGAAGATGTGGAAACACACAAATGTTAACTCTTTTTGATTTGGTTAGTTTTATGTGGTTTAATTGCTTGACCTTGATTGTTACTTGTGTTCAGACACTATGTCTTGTTGTAAATTGAGGAGTTTTTCTGGGTCTGTTATTGTTAAGTAGTTTTTGTACTTACTAACAATACAGAAGTTACCAGATTGTCTGTTTCTTAAGGTCTGATTTCATTTTACACACCCCTCAACCATGATTACGCCTGAACTGTTCAAATGGGTTTTTAGTCCCCTACCGACGAAGTCGAAGGGGACTTTAGGTTTGCACTCCGTCCGTTTGTCCATCTGTCCGTCTGTCCATCCGTCAGTCAGGCAAATCAGATTTCCACACTTTTTTTCTTCGTTCTTGAAGATATTGATTTGATATATGGTATATAGTTTTATCATGACAAGTTATAGATCAAGTTCGAATTTTGTTTCTGTCTGATGATTTAGTCCAGAGTTATGGACCATATCTAATGTTAGAGTACTATGTTAAGTCATATTTCTGTACAAAGGGAGATAACTCATTTTTTAAAAGACATTCTTTGTTAAACTATTTGAAGAATTTTTTGGCAGGTTTGTTTTTTTATATTTAGTATAAACTAATTTTCTGAATGCTATATATATATAAAAATTTATGAAGAGAAATCCTTTAATTAGATAATAATCTATTTTTATTAATGTATATATTTCAATACATTACATTGTGTAGATAAAAGTTGTTGACATTTTTTTCACTCATATAATCAGTTTTCCACACATGCTTGAAGATATTGACATGATATTTACTTTTTGTTTACACCATGACAAGTTATAGAACAAGTTAGCATTTTGTTCCAGTAAAATGAATTTTTACCCGTTAAGGGACTATGTATTGCCATGCAATACTCTCAGAATGCTTGTTTTTTTAGCAATTCAAAAAATACTACCATTCCTCTTCCACATGACAATTACAATAACAATATGTATAAAAATTCTTTGAATGATTTTCGTAATATCAATGAAATGGAAATAAAGTCTCATAGGATTGTAAGTGTGCCTTATTTTATCACCTTGCATATTCACAACTTGGACTGTTTTTCTTCAGCAGTTTATTAAAATTTTGAGCAGTTGAACAGTGGTTTTTGTCTCGCCTTGACGGAGTCAAAAAAGCGAGACATAGATATGCTGTTTCCGGCTGCGGCGCCAACAATGTATTAGTTTGTGATTAGGTCTAGTTCATGGTGAACCACTAGTGGTAGGTCAATGATATTTGGTATGCAGTTGTATTAGCATTGGCACATCTCATTACCATGGAGATTATTTGGCCCGCCCCCTCAGTCAAGGTCTATTGACTTTGAAACTTTTCATAGTTTACATGTATTAGTTTGTGATTAGGTCAATTTATGGGGAACCACTAGTGGTAGGTCAATGATATTTGGTATGCAGTTGTATAAGCATTGGCATATCTCATTTCCATGGAGATTATTTGGCTCCGCCCCCTTAGTCATGGTCTATAGACTGAAAATTTTGCGTAGTTAACATATATTAGTTTGTGATTAGATCAGTTTAAGATGAACTGCTAATGTTAAGTCAATGATATTTGGTATGCAAATTTAATGGCATTTGCAAGTATCGTTTCCATGGAGATTATATAGCCCACCCCTGATCATGCTGTATTGACTTTGAAACTTTTACATAGTTTACAAGTTAATGTTTGTGTTTAGGTTTGTTTAAAGGGAACAACTTATAATAAGTCAATGGTATGTTGTTGTATTAGCATTGGCACATCTCATTCGATGGAGATTGTTTAGCCATGTACCTTCAGTCATGGTTCATCGACTTTGAATATTTGCATAACTTGCATGTTAAAGTATTGCTATTTTAATTTCAACATTTGCATTATCAAAATTACAAAAAGGCGAGACATATCTCTGTGATAACAGTTTACATAAAACAAACAGAATTTAGAATAAAACTGCAATAGGTGGAAAGCAACACCTACAGTCAATCCACAGTAAATGACCACCTGTTGATAAGCTCTCTTGTTACCTATTGTACAATTTAAATGGACAAATTGTATTGACAATCTTTCAAACTGGTCAGACAATAGGTATTACAATAGGACAAAAATTACTGGATAATACAAGGACAGTAATAAATAAAAAAATCCATGCATTCTTGCATTGGTCCCATATCATTTTGGTCGCACATTTCTCAGGAACTACAGACTTTCTGAAATTTGGTATCCAGCTTCCGTATGAGCATGCTATACTTTGTGATGTACTTTCAGATTCATCACTCATCCACTTCCTGTTTTTCAAACATGTACGTTCTTGCACTTAATAGTCATTTTTTCTCGGGAACTACAAATCAGAGCTTCCCAAAGTAAGTGGTTTCAAACTTCTTGTAAGCATGCTTTATGCATTTTCAGATTCATCACTCATCCACTTCCTGTTTTCTGAATACTTATATGTTCTTGCCTATAATGGCCATGGATGAAGTTTTCGTCATTGTTATTTTTCTCCCCCTGGTGGATCGCTCTCCTTAAGGTGTCGGCGTGGATGGGGGGGGGGGGGGGGGGGGCTTGCGTGTCTCAGTGACCATGAGAGCTATGCCAGCTGCAGCTTCGTCTCCTGGTAGGGTTACCCATGCTGGACAGGTCGATGGGTAGAGACCAGACTAAAGTGATCCGAACATCGTACGAGTTGCCCGATGTTTAAAATAAAAATAGGCACTCCAACCTGTAAGCCGTGGGTTGCTACTCGTGTCGATGGTTGACGAGATCCTGATGGACGAGAGACTGTTGCTAGACTCCTGTCAAATGGAAGAGGTTTCAGACTCAATATTCTGCTTTGGCTCCGATATCATCTAAACGGGAGGTCAGATGGACCCAGTCTGATCAATTGGCTGGTCACACCAAGCCCTTCAGTTTTTCCTTAAATTTAGCTTTCCTGTAACCATGATGTTTTCAATGTTTGAATAAGAGATTTTTAAAAAACAAGGATGACTGGAGAAGGCGGTGGCTCATGGGTCAATCAAGTGGTACGCTTTCTATTGCGCTTGATGGATACGCTCTGGTGCTTTCTGTAGTGAATCTTGGGTGTCAATTTTGGTGACGAGCTACATTTTTTTGGAGCTCGGTTTCAGCATTGGCACTTGACCCCGGCTCGCCACGGTAATACAGTATCGCCCTTGTAGGCACTCCGAGGAGGGTGGTTGACAAGAATAGTGAATATTTTTCCTCTCATTATGGCACACCTAAACCCAAACTCCAAATCAGCTCTTTAAAAAAAAAGGAAATGTGACGACTCTGAGCCCTGTCAGGAAGATGATAGTTGGCCCTGATTTATTGTGATAACAGGTACTGTCGACAAACCTATATCCAAAATTTCCCCTTTTGTAATTCAGAAATGTTTTCAAGGCATTGCAGTAATGGTCAAAAATGTTTCTAAAATGAGATCAGGGAATTTATTAGTTGAATGTATAAACAAAGGTCAATCAGCTAATTTGCTGAAATTGACAACTATAACTGGTTTTGCTGTTTCGGCATCAGCACACACTAGTTTAAACAGTAGCAAGGGAATCATTCGAGACAGACGTCAATATCTTTCTGTTCTAACTGTTGAAGAAATTTGCAAAGAACTTTCAAACCAAGGTGTAACTGATGTGGTTAGATTCCAAATTAAAAAGAATGACCAAATGATTAAATTAAATACTTATCTTTTGACTTTCAAAACTCCAACTCCTCCTTCCTCTTTGAAATTGGGATGCTTTGGCATCAAGGTAGACATGTACATCCCAAACCAATTATGTGTTTCAAATGCCAAAAGTTTGGTCATGGGACCAAACAATGTCATGGTAATGCAGAAATGCTTCACAATTGTTACATGCATGGGAATGAGGGTTACAATGGTTACATACATGGGGAAGTCAGGTTACAATGGTTACATACATGGAGAATGAGGGTTACAATGGTTACATGCATGGGGAAGTTGGGTTACAATGGTTACATGCATGTAGATATGGCACAAAATGTGCACCTGAATATAGGTATCTTGTTTTGTTACCCCCCCCCCCCCCCCCCCCATTGAAGCAATGGTTACATTGGTTACACACATGGACCTTTACTAAATGATATGCAATACCGGCTTTATAGTTGACCATTTCTGCTGCAAACTGAATAGGTAGGGGTAGAGCTATTACAATGATTACATACACATTGAAGTTGGGTTACAATGGTTACATGCATGTGGAAGTCAGGTTACAATGAAAAAATACATATGAATATATGATGATTTATGATAGTTTGTATGAGTGTAACCAATGTAACCATTATGTCAATAGGGGTTACAAAACAAGGTAACTTAATTCTGGTGCACATTTTGTGCCTTATATGGATAGCTTCTGTTTCGAATGATTTCAAAGCTACGAACAAGCCTTCGTATGCCAGCAAAGTTGGCCGTTCATTCAGTCACGAGTCGACACAGACTCGAATGAACCGGCTCATTGATGCCATCACCTAAAAAATGAAAGTAAGAAATCAAGTAAAAAAGATACAAATAAATCAGACAGTTGGGGCAATGGATCTATCTGGGATCTTCCCGACGATATAGATAATTCATCTATCGTAAATAGTCTTCCGACATCTGCCTCTAATACAAAGTCTACTAGTTTATCTTTTACATCTCGTAAACATTCTTCTAAAGCCCCGTCTCCTCTTCGTTCTCCTAAACAGCAGATCGTCCCCAAAACGCCAGTAATTTCCTCCCCTCAGAAGTCATCTGATAGGTCACGGGGTAGATGTGGAGGCGGAGTAACACCAACTTCGTCTAGTCAAGGAGATCAACGACTCTCCTCACAAAACAGATTTGTCACACTCACTGATGAATCAGAAATGGAATATGAAAGTGTTTTGCCACCCGAAAGATCACAATCTTAGGGTGATCGAAATAAGAACGCTGGCAAACTCGATAGCATTCGTCCTTCTATTCATAAATTATGACAAGTATCATTCTATGGAATTGCCGAGGTCTTAAAATAAATCTTCTCGCGTTAACACTTCTAGTTCAGTCTTTTTACCTTATTGCATTTTGCCTTAAGAAACTCATCTAAAAGAAAGTGACAATGTATCTTTAAAAGGATACAACATTGATAGCACATTTTCTAAGGAAGACGAACGTGCTGCAGGCGGATCAACCATTTGTGTGAAGGACAACGTCATTCATAGCACATTCCAACTCACCACAGATCTGCAGGCAGTTGCAGTTCGTTTATCATTAGATAAAACAATTACATTATGTTCTATATATATTCCACCTAATTCAAATATAAATAAAGCTAAACTCAAAAAACCTCACTGACCAATTACCTTCACCTTTTATACTTATGGGAGACTTCAATGCCCACAATCTCTTGTTGGAAAAGCAAGTATCATAATTCCAAAGGTAAGATCATTGAAAACTTTGTCTCAAGAAAGATTATGCATTTTTAATGATGGATCTAATACTTATCTCCACCCTGGAAACGGGTCTTATTCTGCTATTGATATCACTATTTGCGATCCGTCTCTTCTTCTTGATTATTCATGGCGTGTCCATGATGATCTATGTGGAAGTGATCACTTTCCAATAATACTTGAACATCTTTTTCTTCTGCTCAACAGAGAGTTCCACGTTGGAAACTGGACAAGGCGGACTGGCCCTTGTTTGAGAATCTCTGTCAAGCGGAGCTTCAGTCAAAGATGTTTGAGACTGTTCAAGATCCCATTTTAACTTTTAATACAGTTTTAACGTCAATTGCTGACAGAACAATTCCTAAGACCTCGGCAAATCCGAAACATTCCAGCAAACCATGGTTTGATGACGCTTGTGATCAAGCCATAGATGACCGTAAAAAATCTGAAAGACGGTTCAATCAACATCCTACGACGGAAAATTTAAGTAATTTCCGTATTTTTCGCGCTAAGGCGGACTTGCAGACAAGCACGACGGACGTCTTGGAAAAAATTTGTCTCGGGGATAACATCTCGTACTCCGATGACAAAAGTATGGAACATGATACAAAAGATAAAAGTTAAAAATTCTAAAGCCACGGTAAAACATTTGAAAGATGGCAATAATTTATTAACATCTGAAAAAGATATTGCCAACAAGCTTGGTGAAACTTTTGCGAAATCTTCTTCTAACAACTACAGGGAAGATTTTAAAAAAGTTAAAAAAACAAAAAGAAAAAATGAAGTTGAACTTTAAATCGAAAAATTCGTAAGGGTTCCGCGGAACCCAGTGTGTCGCCTACTTTTGCTGTTAGTCGCAGGCTCAACAAAAATGGGGAAATAATTATTAAAAATTTTCCTCTAGATACTATCTTTTGATTGTAAGAAGCTTCTGTTCAAGTTCGGTAAGAATCCAGGATGATTTATGAATCTAATAAATGTTTTATAAACTTTAACTGCAGACTGTATGTAATGTTAACTGGAAGAAAAACTAAGTCCATTTATAAGTAATATACGGAAAAACAGGAAATAAATTTTTATAAAATTTACTTCTGGATACTATCTTATGATCATAAACAAGCTTCTGTCGAAATTTGGTAGAAATCCAGGATAGTTTAAGAAAGTTATTTAAATTGTAAAAACTTTTTAACCACAGAGTGGATGTAATGTTAACTGGCAGAAAAACTTAGTCCATTCATAAGTAAAATACGGATAAACAGGATTTTATTTTTACAAAATTTACTTCTGGATACTATCTTATGATCATAAACACGCTTCTGTTCAAGTTTGGTAGAAATCCAGGATAGTTTAAGAAAGGTATTAACATTTTAAAAACTTTAACCACAGAGTGAATAGTTGTGGACGCCGCCGACGACGACGACGGAATGTAGGATCGCTATGTCTCGCTTTTGCGACAAAAGTCGCAGGCTCGACAAAAATGGTGAAAATTATAATAAACTCTTTTCTCTGGAAGAACTTAAAACATCTCTGTCAAAAGCCCATGATACAGCTTGTGGGCCTGATAATATTCACTATCAACTCTTAAAACACTTGCCAGATTCCTCGCTGGGAGCTCTTTTGCAGCTCATGAATAACATCTGGGAATCTGGTGATTTACCATCAACTTGGAAGCTTGCAACCGTCGTGCCTATTCCAAAACCAAGTAAAGATCACACGGATCCTATTAATTATCGACCAATTGCTCTTACCAGTTGTGTTTGTAAAACACTAGAACGGATGGTCAATGATCGCCTTGTTTGGTTCCTGGAATCAAATGGGCTATTAGCCAATATTCAGTGTGGATTCCGACAGGGTCGCAGTACTCTTGATCATCTTGTTCGATTCGAATCATTTGTCCGTAATGGTTTTGCGAAAAATGTACATGTGGTGTCGGTCTTTTTCGATCTTGAAAAGGCCTATGACACGACATGGAAGTATGGTATTTTAAAAGATATTTTTGATATGGGTTGAAAGGCAATATGCCAAATTTTATTTTGAATTTTCTGTCTAACATACAATTTAATGTTAGAGTAAATTCAACCATGTCTGATCTGTATGATCAAGAGATGGGTGTCCCTCAGGGGGAGTATTTTATCTGTTACATTATTTAGTCTTAAAATTAACAGCCTTGTTGAAGTTTTGAAAAGTAATATTGAAGGTTCATTGCATGTTGATGATTTTTTAATATGTTACAGAGGCAAAAATGTGAATAACATTGAACGACAATTAATGGTCCTCGGAAAATGGTTTTAAATTTTCTACTTCAAAAACGGTTGGGATGCATTTTTGTAACGAAAGGAAATTGCATCTTGATCCAGACCTCACCTTGTAAGGAAACCCAATTAAGATGGTTGATGAAACCAAATTTCTTGGGTTAGTTTTCGATAAAAAGTTAACCTTCTTCCCCATATCAAAATGTTAAAATCGAGATGTTTAAAAGCATAAGATATTTTAAAAGTTGTCGACAGCACTGATTGGGGTGCTGATCGCAACATCTTAATTTATATAGATCTATAGTTCGATCTAAACTATGTCAATTGGACATGCTTTGATACTATATATGCCCTTGAATTTTTACTAGATAACATTTTTGTTCGCTTTGGAGATTCCGTATATCGTCAGGTTATCGGAATTCCAATGGGGACTAACTGTGCACCACTTATTGCGGACCTTTTTTTGTATTGCTATAGTTACAATTTATGACAAAAATCAGCAAAGACCCATCGAAACAACATCTGATACACAAATTTAATAATACTTTTAGATATTTGGATGATATTTTGGCTCTCAATAATGACGACTTCAGTATGTATACTAAAGAAATTTATCCTGTTGAACTTACTTTAAATAAAGCTAATACTAACAATGACCACTGCCCTTTCCTCGATCTTGATATCTATATCATTAACGGAAAGCTTAATACTAAAATATATGATAAAAGAGATGATTTTTCATTTCCTATCGTTAATTATCCATTTGTAGATGGTGACGTTCCCTTGTCACCATCTTACGGTGTTTATATATCTCAACTTGTACGATTCGCTCGTGTATGTAACAATGTTTTAGATTTTAACGAGAGAAATTTATGTATTACTGAAAAATTATTACACCAGGGTTTTCGATATCACAAACTAGTCAAAACATTTACTAAATTTTATCATCGGTATAAGGACATCATTCGTAAATATAGCTCAACATGCAGACTTCTTACACGTTCAGGTATTTCACATCCAATTTTTTATGGAAATATTCTTTATAAAGCACAAAAATGTCAGTATTCACCTCTGAAGCTAACAAAACCTTTAAATAGACTTATTAAGAAGGGATATAGTTACGATACTGTTGTCAGGTCATTAAAGATTACATATTTTGGCGTTAATATTGATTCACTTATAGGGTCTTTGCATCGGCACTAAACACATTTATTTAAAAACCAGTTGTTGGCATGACACGGGTTATGTTCTTCTCATATATGTTATGATGGTATGATACTAAACCCATAACGGGAAGGATTGTGCCTGATATTCATATGATGAAGACATAATATTTCAATCAGTTTAATTGAAGTCTGGAGCTGGCATGTCAGTTAACTGCTAGTAGTATGTTGTTATTTATGTATTATTGTCATTTTGTTTATTTTCTTTGGTTACATCTTCTGACATCAGACTCGGACTTCTCTTGAACTGAATTTTAATGTGCGTATTGTTATGAGTTTACTTTTCTACATTGGCTAGAGGTATAGGGGGAGGGTTGAGATCTCATAAACATGTTTAACCCCGCCGCATTTTTGCGCCTGTCCCAAGTCAGGAGCCTCTAGCCTTTGTTGGTCTTGTGTTATTTTTAATTTTAGTTTCTTGTGTACAATTTGGAGTTTAGTATGGCGTTCATTATCACTGAACTAGTATATATATTTGTTTAGGGGCCAGCTGAAGGACGCCTCCGGGTGCGGGAATTTCTCGCTACATTGAAGACCTGTTGGTGACCTTCTGCTGTTGTCTGTTCTATGGTCGGGTTGTTGTCTCTTTGACACATTCCCCATTTCCATTCTCAATTTTATTTTATAGATTATGGTTCAATAGTGTATGGCTCTGAACGGAAGTCCTACATACATATTCTCGATGCTGTGCATCACCAGGGTTTGTCTTGGCGCCTTTAAAACCTCACCAGTTGAGAGTCTGTATGTAGAGGCTGATGAGCACTCACTCTCCAACAGACGTTTGAAGCTTGGACTTCAATACGCTGTCAAGCTAAAAGCATATCCAGAAAATCCTGCCTACAGCTGTGTTTTTGATCCCATTTATCAAGATATATTTGCAAAACATGAAAATAAAATTCCTTCATTAGGCATTCGTTTAAAACCACATTTAACTTTTTTTGATTTAAAACCTGTTGCACAAGTTGAAACTTGCAAATGCCCTCCATTGGAACTTCCAAAACCGAAAATGATATTTGATCTCCGTAAATACAAGAAAACGGAAACAAACCCTCTTTTAATCCAACAACATTTTGCTGAAATTAAGACAAATTATTCAGATTTTTCAACTGTTTATACAGATGGATCGAAGGATGGCAACCGAGTTGCATCTGCTGCTGTCTTTGGAGACAGAGCTGCGACTCTCCGTTTGTCATCTGCCGCATCCATATTTACTGCTGAAGCAAAGGCAATAAGTTTGGCTTTGAAATTTATTGCTACTTCAGACAAATCCAAATTTATTATATATTCTGATTCCCTTTCATGCTAAAAAGCTATACAACATACTAAAATTTAAAAAAAAAGATAGTTCTCAAGATTTTATATGTAATGAGGAATTTAAAAATTCTTCATAAAGAAATATTTTTTCTATGGGTTTCGAGTCATGTTGGAATCCATGGAAACACGGTTGTGTACAAAGAAGCAAAAAATGCCCTGGATGATCCCTTATCTAACTGTGATAAACCATATACCGATTTTAGATCTAATATTAGAGAATATGTTTTTAAGATATTGGAAAATGAATGGAGTAAAAAAGATGATAATAAATTACATGAAATTAAACCTAAATTAGGTAAACCTTTAAATACTTTAATGTGCAGAAAAGATCAGTGTGTTATTTCTTAGATGCCGTATTGGTCATACTAGAATAACACATGAGTATCTTCTGAAAAATGAAGAACATGTTTTAATTAATTGTATTGACTTTGCTGATATTCGTAGGAAGCATTTCAATGTCAATAATATGTATGATTTATTTGATAGTGTTCCAGTTACAAATATTGTTTCATTCTTAAATATTAAAATGATTTTAAGTTTTATCACGTTATCTTAGTGTTGAATTTTATTTGTAAATAATCAATTTTGATTTAGACTTGAGTTTTTTTTTGTATATTGAAGGACCTTTTGTCTGATTTAAAAAATATACTTTAAATTGTTAAATACTTGAATTAGCTCTTGCCGCGATATAGCCTTTTTGCGCTCATGCAGCGTAAAGCAAACACCAATCAATGTAATATTTCTCGCGGACTACATGTGCATATATGTATTAATCAAGGTTTCTGAAATTTACAATCAACCTTCTTGTGAGCATGCTCTTCTGTGTGATGCGATTTTATTTCCATCGTATATCTCCCTGTTCAGCCAATACTTAAAGTGGGGGTTTTGTTAGTGCAATAGTTCACAGCTCCACTTGTTCAGATAAGAAAGATTTTAAATTCTGTTTTCTAGCACCTTTGTGTTTTTAAATTGGCACTTTGAAGACACAAGGTCAGTTGCTTTCGTCATTTAAGTATCTTAGCAATAGGTCTACAATATTTGGTTTATTGAATTGTGATTTTTACATTTCCATCTTGTATATGTTACTACCCGCATCCTTGATCTTAATTTTAGGTCACCTGGTCTATTATCTTGAAAACATGAATAGATAGACTTAAAAGCAAAGATGAGATTTATAAGCACGTCAAAAATGACTGAAATCGTCAGTCGACTTCTTATAGGAAGTCTGATCTCGGATCCCGTTTATTGTTTTGTCAGAATCCTGTATCCCGACTGGTAAAAGATATTAAACTATTGCTAGACATCGGTTGTTAGAATAAAGCATATTCATTAAGTATAGCAAGGTAAACTAGCGTTCCGGACGTCTGTACCCAAATTGTATCGGTTGAGGACACCCCCACCCTGTGCAACTTGAGAAAAAAATATGCCGCTCTGTAAAAGCCTTGTGAAAATTATCACAGTGTATTCAGTTGATTTGGGTTAGTTACTTTGGAATGTAATTAATTAAATGTGAATTACCAAACAATATTATAGCTATTTATAAATCCTAGCAAATACATTGCAAAATTGTCCAACTGAATTGTAATTATACCCATTTTAAGCAACGCTATTTATTGACTAACAATTACTTTACAAATGTAACTAATTAAATAACAAATGACATTTGAATAACATTTTGTTAAACAAATTCCTACGTAATTTTCGGATACAATTGACGGAGATACCTTGTGTATAGTATTTGTCTTCTGAAATAACCCCATTATGTGACAAAGTTAGATTTTTTAGATACAATTTGTGAATAGTTTAGACATCTTGCTTTTTGGTTTTAATATCGAAAAGTTTCTGTCTCATGGATGTGTACCCCATGTAAATATCAACATAACATAAACATATTGCACTAGTCAAAAATGAAAATGAAAGTAAAATACTACTCTAATCATTTACTATAAATAATCCATTTCAAAGTCCTTTTCGGGTTTACCGGTTTCCAAAATTAATTTATATACAAAGTCGTGTATTTTTTCCTTGTATACATGTACAGGTATGTACGTCATGAAAATTTTCAGGACACCAAAATGCATATTAGGATATATATTTAAACTCAAGTTGTAGCAACCATATACTCGGAAAAGGAGCCGGCATAGTACCCCCTGAACGGTATGTTTAATCATTGCTTATAAGTTTATTTACTATATTTAATCTTTTATATCTATATATAATAAGCTCACTTTTTTAGCTCACGGATCTTAATTTTAGGTCAAGTGAGCTTTTCTCATCACTTTGCGTCCGTTGTCCGTTGTCCGTCGTCCGTTAACTTTTTACATTTTGAACTTCTTCTCGAGAACCACTGAATGGAATGAAACCAAACATGGCATGAATGTTCCTTATGAGGTGCTGACCAAGTGTTGTTGCTTTGTAGCTAATCCATTATCCAAGATGGCCGCCAGCAGGGGGACTTAGTTTAACATAGGACCTAATGGGTAATACATACAAATGTCTTCTTCTAGAGAACCACTGAATTGAATGAAACCAAACATAGCAAGAATGTTCCTTATGAGGTGGTGACCAAGAGTTGTTACTTTGTTGCCGATCCCTCATCCAAGATGGCCACCAGCAGGGGACTTAGTTTAACATAGGACCCTATGGGAAATAAATACAAATTTCTTCTTCAAGAGAATCACTGAATGGAATGAAATCAAACATGGCATGAATGTTCCTATAGATGTGCTGACCAAGTGATGTTACTTTGTAGTCGATCCATCATCTAAGGTGGCCGCCAGCCGGGGACTTAGTTTAACACAGGACCCTATGGGGAAAGTTTAACATAGGACCTTATGGGGAAAGTTTAACATAGGACCCTACAAATGTCTTCTTCTTCTAGAGAACCACTGAATGGACTGAAACCAAACATGGGATGAATGTTCTTTATGAGGTGCTGACAAAGTGTTATAACTTTGTTGTCGTTTTTTCCAAGATAGCTTTAGAAAGGGGGCATAGTATATAACCCTATATCTTAGTTAAAATACAAACCAATGTCTTCCGCTTGAGAACTGATAAATAGATTGAAACCAGTTATGGTATGAATGTTCCTTATGAGATGTAGACCAAGTTTTGTACTAGTAAATATTGAGGCTCCAATGTACCTTGACATTTTGCATTTTACATGTTCAAATAATCTACTTAAAACCCGGTGAGCAATTCAGGCTCTCTTGAGCCTCTAATTTATACACGTTTGTAGTAACAATGGTATATAGAATAACTTTAACATAATGTAACAAAGATACATCCATATGTTGAAGTAAAGAGTGTCCTACCGAAGGTCGGTGGTTCTCTCCGGACACTCTGGCTTCCTACACCAATACAAACTGACCGCCACGAAATAGCGCAATAGTGTTGACAGTGGCGTCAAAAACCAATCAATTAGTCAATCAATGAAGTAAAGAGTGTATGCAATGAGTCTGTCCCCAGTAGGGGTCTGTTATCCAGTGGTTGTAGTTGGTTGCTATCTGCCATAATTGTTTTTTATAAATCAGGAGCTTAGTCATCCAGGGATTTATAATAGCTTACCATACCATACGAGTTTCACTCATTGATGAAGGTTGTATAGTAACCCGTAGTTTTTTTAAATCCTTGTCCTTTAGTCTTTATAACGATACTTGTCTCATTGGCAATCGTAACCCATCTTATTTCTTTTACAATGCAGAAAAAGAAACAAAAAGTAAATCACTATAAATTGAGGGTGAATGAGACGTGCCGTAGAAAACCAGTAATTATTATAAAACCAGGATCAATATAGGATTGTCAACATGTTCCTGTTTCATATAAAAATCTCTAAACTGTCCGAGCTAAAGACAGTTTGCGATTAAGAGAGACTATAAGATCTGCCATCACCACACATTACTCCATGACTTAAAGGACCAAAATGAAACAACGCTTATGGTTGTAGAAACAAAGACAATCGCTGAATTTACATAAATTTTAAATGACTTAAAAGTTTTCACACTAAGGTCAGCTTCTCAATTGATCGCAACATTTTTTAAAACTTGACGCAACTAAATCATAAACAGTTAATTCTGAAAATATTATTTAGTATGTGAACAATCAACGTCATTTGGAGCGACAAAAATCGCAGAATGTGAGAGACATGGATGCCAATCCGGAGTCGACGACGTAAACTTATTCTATAAAGCCTTATATTTCAGAAGGTGGAAGACTTGGATACTAGGTATTTGTATACCGATGCTTTATGAACGAAGCTTCCGTCTGTCATATGTCCATTGTCAATTACCTCATTTACATGGTTCGATGACTGCAGTCAAAAAACGGTATTATAATAATAGCTTTTTATCTTGTGAATTTTTCACTTATGCTATGTTATGGTATATGGGATCTTTACAAGGTCTACATGTCCGTTAGACAGTGTTCACTAGACCTCGACCTCATTTCATATATCAGTGAGCAAGGTTGAGTTTTCGTGATTAGGTCCATATCTCATATACTATAAGCAGAAGGTCAGCTATATTTGGTTATGGAATAATCGTGAGGTGTACATGTTCTTCTGTCGTAGTTTATCTGACATTGACCTCGTTATCATGGTTCACTAGTCAATGTTAAGTTTCGTGATTAGGTATGTTTTTCAGATACTATAAGCAGTAGGTCAACTATATTTGGTATATGGAATGGTTGTAAGGTATACATGTCTGTCTGGCAGAGTTCATCTGACCTTTACCTCATTTCATGGTTCATCGGTAAATGTTAAGTTTTTCTGTTTACGCCTGTACACCATATTTGGTGTATGGAATTAGTGTAAAGTGTACATGTCCGTCTGGTGGGGTTTATATTACCATGAACTTATTTTCATGGATCTTGATATTGTTTAGTTTATGTGATATCTTTAGTAAAACTTTATCTTAAAGACTTATCATAAATTCAACTATGATTAGTAAAGCAGGCATGTTTTTACTTGTCTACTTTTTAAATTTCGTTTTTTGTTCCTTTAATTTTTTCGAAGTTGCACCCATCATGGTTTAAATATCGTTATTTTTTATATTTTTATTCCAGCTTGCCGAGGCAGATTTGATATTTCAATACAAGTCAGTTGTTGCCAAGACAAGGTTTAATATTACACCTGTCAATTGAAAGCGGCAATGATTTCTTTCATAGGAATATTTTACCGAATAGCCTTGCTGTATGCATTGGACACTATAACAAGATTACAACATCTTTATCCAGATCAAGGACAAACTGTATATGATTATATTGGTATGTCAGTAAATTATCAGTAAGCGTTATTTTTTAGAACAATATAAACCTACAAGATACCAAATAATGCACAATTTCTCATCAGTGGTGCTCAACATCAATTATTGGAAACCCGAACGTTAAAAAGTCGGAAAGCAATAAAACAAAATAAAAATGACAAATTAAGACTAACTAACGAATACATGTGGCGATGATGATCATGTGCATCATCTGTGGAATAACCTTAGAACTTCATACATTGTACAACAAAAGATTTTTTTTGAAAATCTTTTTTAAATTTTAAGTTCCCTACATTTTTGTGGTGTGTGTGAGGATCAAATAGTCGCCACTTTCTTACCGTTGATTCGTTTGTCCGCAAAAATTTAAAAAAAAAGATCCGATCCCGTCATACTTTGAACGACAAATTTTTTTTTATTTATTAATATTACTTTTACTGTTAAGTCTGTTTTTTGTGATATACATTTGACATGGCTCTGTACTTATGTATCCCGTCATACTTAGTGCCACAGAGTTATTTTATCTATCAATATTACTTTTACTGTTAAGTCTGTTTTTTGAGATATCCATTTTACGTGACTCTGTACCTATGTATCCCGTCATACTTTGAACGACAGAATTATTTTATGTCTACCTGTGCGAATTTCAAACGCGCGTTTTTACGCCAGTACTTAAAACATTCCATCCTTTATGGGTGGATTTTACATAGATAAATAAAATCGTATAATAAAAAAGCAAAATGAGGATGTTAAATTTGATGTATGCCTTTTTGTGCTTCTTCGTTACATTTGTTTGTTTTTATAGTGATTATGATGATAACACAATATTGACTGCTGTACCCCTATTTTTGACATTTTTACCTATTGTGTCTGTTTGTTTTGTTCACGCATCGTTGTCAACATAATGGAATTTGATGCAACTGTCATACAAGTGAGAGGTTTAGCTAGCTATAAAACCAGGTTCAATCCACCATTTTCTACATAAGAAAATGCCTGTACCAAGTCAGGAATATGACAGTTGTTATCCATTCGTTTGATGTGTTTGAGCTTTTGATTTTGCCATTTGATTAGGAATTTTCCATTTTGAATTTTCCTCGGAGTTCAGTATTTTTGTGATTTTACCTTTTACTACTTTGGCTATAACATCCAGGTCATGGTTTACCTGACTATATCTAGGTGTCAGACCACCAATTACTCCCTCTAAGTAAAAGCGGCCCTACTCTGACACAAAATAGTGCTTTTGATGTCCTTGTTTACTTAAACTAACCAACAAATTTGCAGAAATGAAACTTTTGGTGAAAGAGAAATATATTTAGACCATTTTGAGCCAAAATTTACTTGTCTATGAGTTTGCATTTAAAATTGAGGATTAATGATCATTAATGCGCTCCATAGTATACTAATTTAAGATTTCCAGAAAACCAGGGGTTATTTTTTGAGTACCTCTTTTTGAAGGTCAGTTTTTTTCTTAGAAGGCTTTAAAGGTATGTTGAAAATTGGCATGCATAAAGCTGACACATGTACAATTCAGGATATACCTGGTTTCTCTGAAGTTAAACTTAAGGTAAAATATTTAGAAAGCTGTGAAAATTGCAAAATTTGGTTGAACAGAAAGGGATATTTAATTGGTGGCATGACACCTATCTAGTGGTGGCCGACTCCGTTTTTTTTAGAAAATAGTTTGTTTTATTTTTTACAATTTGAATAATTTTTCTGTCCATAGAAAGAACCCCCCACCCCCCTCCCCTTCCAACTCACCCTCGCCCCAAAAAATAAAAGTTGAAGGTCGGTGCCTTACAGATACATGTATCTATCGACCAATCTGTTTATTTCAAGAACAGAACCGTCTTAACATTTTAAATACACTGTATTTTCAATACTAACAAAGAAATGTTTCACTGTTAATATTTTTTTAAATGTTAAACTTGTATTCGGTACTATTTTAATTTTTTTTACAGTTTCCATGGAATTTAAAAGTGAAATCAAACCAAGAACATTTATTGAACAGCTATTTTGACCTGCATTTGGTTAATGTTTAAAAAAAGAGGAGTGAAATTTTTGTTCTAATGATTATACGGTTATTTTCTTTTCAGGTCTGGTAATTTTAAGTTCTCTTCTGGTTTTGCCAACTAACATTACTGATAGATGTTTGAGGTATGGATCATGTTTTATAATCATGAATATCAACTATCACTTCATGAAGCATTATATTACGAACAACAACTTCTCTTCTGGCAAGGTATTCATTTTAACTATGAAATGTCCTCTGACATGTGTTTGGATGAAGTCAGACTGGATGTACTATTTGAATAGTTTTATTTGCAATGTTATTAGCAATAATAAGCTAAATGTATCTACTTACGCATTGATGTTAATTGTATTTGTATGTTTATATGTAACTATACTTATATTTAGATTGGCTATGGAGCATAGAACTAAAATGTTATTATGGTTAACAGTAACAATCACCTTGCATGTTTTCCTACTCTACTTGTTCCCTGTTAAGTCTATAATTTCCTCTGATGTCAATCTAAAGCTAACAGTATTATTAGTAGTACAATTAGTTTTAGCATGGGTTTATCTCAACACTTTCAGTATTCATGGATACACGAAAAGCGTGTTGATTTCTGCCTTTCTTTATACAGAAACAGTTCCGTTGTCATATTTCATTTTTCTGATTCTGACTGGTTGGTATATTGTTCAATGTCTCGCCAGATTAGATGAATCCAATTTACAAGGACTGGAATCTTTTGATATAAAAAGATGGTCCCAGTCTCACTACAGGGAAATGTTACTTTCTCTTTTCTTTTATTCCATGTTTAACATCATATTCACTGGATTAATTACATATATACAGAGCTCGTTGATTATAAGACATGTTCAGTTAACCGTTAGTATCTTCTGTAAATCATGGATAGGAATTGGTTGCTTCATCATTTTTGTATTCTTCATTTCAAGAGCAGTCATGGCTGCTTGCATATTTTATTTACGAGGATTTAGAAGAATTCGAATTAGAATAGAAAATCCATGTTTGTCTGACTTATGGATTATGGTCTTCCTGGTGGTACACTCTTCCGAAAAAGATACTCATAATCAGGATCAATATCTGATAGCAGGCGTACTAATGATCGTTTCAACTCTTTTGAATGATATGCATAATACTGCAGAGCCTGTTTTAATGGAATTAATTGCTAATAAAGGAATGACACGGAGGCAGCTGATGATTTTTACTTTCTTTGGGATCTTGGGGCTAGTTCCTGTTTTTCTAATTTTCAACCTTCAAGAGGAGATGAATATTCTATCAGTATGGTGGAGGGGAGTATATTTGATGAGTTTGATTCTTACAGCAGTTCAGGTTATTTCCTCCTTGTCAATGCATTGTATTTTGAGATTTTCCCTTTTCAATTCGAACTTTAAAAAAGCTACAAACTGTGTCTTAGGGCTGTCTTTATCTTTCCATATCTTTTATGGTATATCGTTTTTACTATGGTGTATTTCAAGTATAACACTAAGCATATCTGGATTGATACTATTGGTTCTCTCACCTGGATATTTTTACAGTCAGTGGCAACAAGCATGGGAAATGTTAAAACAAAGACAATCTAAAATCAGCCGTCTCGCATGGAGGCCTTGTAAATGGGACAGTCGACTTGTTGCAAATGACGATAAATGTTCGGTATGTTTATGTCCGTTACCACTTAATTCTTTGGGTAACTTAAGAATGAGTTTTTGCCATCACATTTTCCATGAAAGTTGTATTCGAAAATGGTGTGGTATAGGGAACGATTGTCCTTTGTGTATATGACAAAATATGCAAAGGATTTCTTAGCGATAGCACATGTTTTTCGGAGTAGTTTGTTGGTGTTCACGAATCATGTTTTCCCACACATGGCATATTGGCTTATTCGTATTTTGTTTAGTGTCCTGTAATTTGAGTTTACTATATTATTGTTACTTGTCTTGAAGTAATTTTTCTGAACGATGACAATATGAGAAAAAAATTTCTTAATGATGAAAAATATTGAAGGCAACTGTATTTTGTGCAGCTTGATTCTCATTTATTATTATCAAATTAAATAAAAATCACATGAAATTTAAAATTTGACTTTTATATCCCATAAACACACTATTTCTATCAATTTTAGCTTTTAAACTATTCTCAGCATACGTAGATGTAATGTTCTCTCTGATAAAATCTGTTGTCAAACAAACAACAATAAAGGTATTTGTTATTAAGACAGCAACCCAACTTCACAATTAACAAAACTAGAGGCTCTCAAGAGCCTGTGTCGCTCACCTGATTCTAATTTGGTTTTGGAAATCATGTAAAAATAGATTAAAATCATAACAGATACCCTAATAATGAGTGAGGCCAAATTTGGTTTAATATTGGTCCTGTAATTTAATAAAAAAATCCTGCTGGCCATCTTGAACAGTAAATCAGCAACAAAGTATCAACACTTCATCAGCACCTCTTAAGAAGCATTTATGCCATGTTTTGGTTTCATTCCATTCAGTGCACCTCTAGAAGAAGCATTTGTATGTATTTCCCATAGGGTCTTATGTTAAAGGAAGTCCCCCCTTCTGGCGGCCATCGTGGATGAAGGATCAGCTTCAAAGTGACAACACTTGGTCAGCACCTCAAAAGGAACATTCATGCCATGTTTGGTTTAATTCCATTCAGTGGTTTTCTAAAAGAAGACATTTGTATGTATTTCCCATAGGGTCCTATGTTAAACTTAGTCCCCTGCTGGCGGCCATCTTGGATTATGGATCGGCTTCATAGTAACAACACTTGGTCAGCACCTCATAAGGAACATTCATGCCATGTTTGGTTTAATTCCATTCAGTGGTTCTCTAAAAGAAAACATTTGTATGTATTTCTCATAGGGTCCTATATTAAACTAAGTCTTCCGCTGGCGGCCATTTTAGATTATGGATCGGCTTCAAAGTAACAACACTCGGTCAGCACCTCATAAGGAACATTCATACCATGTTTAGTTTCATTCCATTCAGTGGTTCCCTTAAAGAAGACATTTGTATGTATTTCCCATAGGGTCCTATGTTAAACTAAGTCCCCCCGCTGGCGGCCATCTTGGATAATGGATCAGCTTCAAAGTAACAACACTTGGTCAGCACCTCATAAGGAACATTCATGCCATGTTTGGTTTCATTCCATTCAGTGGTTCTCTAAAAGAAGACATTTGTATGTATTTCCCATAGGGTCCTATGTTAAACTAAGTCCTCCGCTGGCGGCCATCTTAGATGATGGATCTGCTACAAAGTAACAACACTTGGTCAGCACCTCATAAGGAACATTCATGCCATGTTTGGTTTCATTCCATTCAGTGGTTCTCCAGAAGAAGTTCAAAATGTAAAAAGTTAACGACGACGACGGACGACACGGACGACGGACGCCAAGTGATGAGAAAAGCTCACTTGGCCCTTTGGGCCAGGTGAGCCAAAAAAAGGAATCACATGAAAAAAAAACTCAAAGCAAAGAACGGCGCTTTTGTTTCTTCATTTCAAAGTCACGGTGAGACCTTCTGCACGGAACACAACACCTCATCACACTGCAATATCAAGACAACACCTTTGCTTCTAACATGATATATAATGCCACATGTGGAGCAGAATCTGCTTACAATTCTGGAGCATCTGAGATCCCCCAGATTTTGGTGGGGTTCGTGTTGCTCAGTCTTTATTTTCTATGTTGTGTTTTGTGTATTGATGTTTGTCTTTTCGTTGTTTGTCTTTTTTTGCCATGGCATTGTCAGTTTGTGTTCGATTTATGAGTTTGAATAACCCTCTCTTTTATAACATACCTTCTCTCTAATTGTACTTTTATAAATCTATGAATTATCTAGAAAATAAGGTTCCAACTGCCCTCATGTAAAGTTGACAGTAGATTGATTTGGCAATTAGTTTTGTGTCCCCGTTGGTCATATAGCGCGTCACGCGGTTCGGTACCTATGATCATACATCTCTTTACGTGATTCGGACCCTTTGATAATATAGCTCATCGCGTGATCGGTACTTGGCTTTCAAATACTTGACCTCAGGCGTTCCTGATTAAGGTAAATCAATAAAAGAGCTTTTCGGACACACAATATTTACAAAGTTTGTTTTATTGACCACCAATGAGATCCACTGATGAACTATTTGTCCTTAAGGATACAGTTCGGCCAATACAAGTGGACTGCCATGGTTTGCATTTGAGGGTGCAATTCGGCCACTACTGATCGCCTGGTAGTCCTTGAGGTACAATTGTACAGTAGTTTGTGATTCGGCATAGGTAATAATCTGTTAAGGGGCATTATGTTTCCGTGAATGACAGTTAAATTAAAACCACGTGAATATGTCTTTGTTATTCGATGTTTTCTTTTTAAATCGTGTATGCCTCTCAAATTATTCAATAATATTATATTATATTTTTGCAAAGCTCGTAACATATTTCTTGATTCATAATTATAATATGTCAGTTTTTTTATGCCCCGCCGTCATTAAGTTTTACCCTTGTTCGTCCGTACGTCTTAAACTTATTTTCCATTCTCTATCTTTAGTTTGCCCCAACACGATATTATGACATTTATATACAATGCTTAGTACGAATTTGAGTGGCATCACTTTCACCGTTCTCCAGTTATGTCCCTTTCAATAATGGAAAATTGCTAAATTTGCCGTTTCCGCATTCTAACTTTAGTTTGCCTCAACTAATTCTTATGAAACTGATACACAATGCTATGACCACCAAACACAGATTATGTTCGAATATGGGTGGCGTCATTATCACCGTTCTCGAGTTATGACCCTTTTATAACTAGAAAATTGATGAATATGCCGTATATTTACAAGCGGGATATATGTGTCCCATGGACACATTCCTAATTTATTTTCAATAGCATAGAAAATGGAAACGAGAAATGTGTCAAAGAGACAACAACCCGAACAAAGAGCAGAAAACAGCCCAAGCCCACCAATGGGTCTTCAACGCAGCGTGAAAATCCCGCACCCGGCGACTGGCCCCATCCGGCCCCTTAACAATAATGTATACTAGTGTAGTCAAGTGGTTTTCCAAGGTTTTCAGAAACACAAATAACATATCGCAGGTTTAGGATTCGTGTAACAACACAGGCGTTATGAAATAAGATGTATAAATATTCATCATAGTTTATTAAATTCTCCATATATATATATCATCATAATATCACAACTATTTCTTCTGTTATAAAAATTTCACATTAAAAATCTTCTAGTTTCAATTTATATAAATTTTAGGCAACGTCTAATATACAATATGAAAGAAACAAAAATAAAGAACATTAGTATGTTTCATCTCTGTATATAAATTTTATACAATATAATTAAGTGCATAAATTTCTATTTCCTCACTGAAATTTCCTTTCTTATTTTTTTTTATCATAAAGTTTAATTATTAATCAAAACTATTAACTTTAAACAATTACAAAAATGTAACTTTCATAATGGATTTCCATATAAAATAACCAAATAAACTGTTTCTAAGTATTTCCAATTCTGAAATATATTATCTCCCTTATCAAATTATCTCCCCTTGTCAATACTGATGTCATAACATGTACTTCAAAAATATGACTAAAAAACATGTTATCATTTGTAAATAACAAAAAATTTTAACCACTGCTAAGCTAACAAAGCATCCACAATTAATAGCAGTAAATTTAATCTGTATTAATAATTCTAGGAACTCATGGTTGATAAATATAATTACTACACATACCCTAAGTAAGGTGAGAGTAGACGTCTCATTGCAGATAATCACAATCTTTATCAATCATTCTGACAATCATAGCTGATCACAATAATCTTATAACATCTGTAAATAACATTCATAGTTCTAAATAGTTCTCTCTTTCAGAGTAATACAGATATTATTTCTGATTTTCAACGATTCTCTTTTATTTCTTCGCTCTCATTTTATTACATCATTACATCAAAATAACTTTGATTCATCAAAACGCACAACTGATCAAGACTCTTAAATATTAAAATATTTGCATAACGCTTTCCAAGACACAATGAACCTTATTCCGGACTTATCATAAAAATCTAAATAGCTTCTCCATAACTAAACTTACAACTTGTGAATGAATTATGACTTTAATAACTTCTATATCTTTATTCTAAAACTGTCTTAAACGTGTAACAACTTAAATTATCGCTTTTCACCTAAACCACCTGCTACACGTGATATGCTTCTCACTCGAAAGTTTACTATGATAAAAACTTGTTTTAAAACAATAATATTACTTCATGATAATCATAACTCAACTTACAATATTTGAATGTTCACAATTCTGTTTCCAATTACACACGTCACATTGTGTTCCCAAAAAGTTGTCAGTGAGTGACAAAAATAAATGTCAACCTCTTTAAACTACCCACGCTATTATCTGCGCAATCGCAGTCAACTTTAACCTACGAGAGTATCAAAAATCTCTTTTTACAATAAATTAAAATCTGTTTATTTTTATCTTTATCTTCTTTTTATATATTCTTTGAATATCTTAATCACTAAATAGTAATTATTTTAGAGTAAAAATAATTTCCAAACCAAATTTCAATAACTATACAAAGGGAACAATTCAATCTAAAAAATTATCAAAATCTCAATCTCTCATGCTACATTCGTATAATCATGATACGAAAATATAGTTGTAACAAAAGACCATGTAATCAAATATAGAATTATAAACAACGTTTCCAAAATAATAGCATTAGTACAATAAGAACTCAATGAATATCCTATTAAAATGAATTATACAAGTTCTGAACCTTTTCTCTATTTCATTATTCTAACAAAATATTTTAATGTAATCTAATTGGATTATATCGCTTATTGATTTTACAGACTATTCACTTAGTTAATAATGTCTTGAAAATATGATTACATAAAAAGCTAGATTCTACACGAAACAAACTAAATAACTTATGTTGAGCAATTTAGAGCAAAGCAATTAGAACTAAGTAAGCAAGTTTGTTCTTATGTTGTACTGTTACACCACTGTCCCATGTTAGGAGGAGGGTTGGCGCCTTCTAACTAGTTTAACCCCGACACATTCTGTATGTGCATGTCCCAAGTCAGGAGCCTGTAATTCAGTGGTTTTCGTTTGTTGCAGTACATCATATTTATGTTTCGTTCATAAATGAGGCCGTTGGTTTTCTGGTTTGAATTGTTGTACATTTGTCATTTCGGGGCCTTTTATAGCTGACTATTCGGTATCGGTTCTGATTTTTATGTAAGAAAACAAAATAATAAGCATTGATACATGTAGCAAAGCATATAAAATCCAACTCAAATCTTAGCCTTCGCATCTACGTGTGAGGTAACTTGCCTCAAACTTAGATGCGAAGGTCAAAACAATGTAATCACTTCATAGGATGGAATCAAACCGACATGGACGCCAAACTAAACTCCAAAACATACAAATGACCCAAAATAAAAAAAAAACTCACAAAACTAACAAAGGCTAGGGAATCTGTGTATGCATTTAAAACTACTTGAAATGCATGTAGTATATTAACTCAGGAGATGCGGAATGATTGCCAAATGAGAAAACTATCTATCAGAGACCAAATGACGTAGATGGATGATCGTAACTATAGGTCAACGTATGGCCTGCATTCAGAAAACGGGAGAATCCCATACATTTTAGTAAGCTATTATAAAAGGCCTGACAAGTCAAAATGTAAAACAATTCAAACGAGAATAACAACAATCTGCTTTATGTGTAAAACAATAAACGAAAAAAAATTATGGCAGACTAAATTACATACTCATTAGTTTGGACAGACACACGAAGAAGGAGGCTGGATTAAACAAGCTGCGAGTGCTCAACCCTCCCCTAAACTTGGATAGTGAAAGCACAACTTCAGAACAAAGTGTGAAAATCAGTTGTAAAAGCTTTAGTCATTCAGATCATAAGACAGAAAACAACAATCAGAAAGACATAAAGACACAATGTACCCATCTAAAAATAGTCACTGTCACTGAAACTAGTTCATGGTCAATTACAACAAATAAATAAATCATGATTTTTTTTTAAATGGCTGAGTCTCTGAAAGTATGAATGCTACATGTGTCTTTGTTCTTCTAAACGCATAGAACAAAAGTCCGAATTATTGTTCGAAGTTTTGCAATTTAGAGCAAAGCAATTAGAACTAAGTAAGCAAGTTTGTTCTTATGTTGTACTGTTACACCACTGTCCCATGTTAGGAGGAGGGTTGGCGCCTTCTAACTAGTTTAACCCCGACACATTCTGTATGTGCATGTCCCAAGTCAGGAGCCTGTAATTCAGTGGTTGTCGTTTGTTGCAGTACATCATATTTATGTTTCGTTCATAAATGAGGCCGTTGGTTTTCTGGTTTGAATTGTTGTACATTTGTCATTTCGGGGCCTTTTATAGCTGACTATTCGGTATCGGTTCTGATTTTCATGTAAGAAAACAAAATAATAAGCATTGATACATGTAGCAAAGCATATAAAATCCAACTCAAATCTTAGCCTTCGCATCTACGTGTGAGGTAACTTGCCTCAAACTTAGATGCGAAGGTCAAAACAATGTAATCACTTCATAGGATGGAATCAAACCGACATGGACGCCAAACTAAACTCCAAAACATACAAATGACCCAAAATAAAAAAAAAAACTCACAAAACTAACAAAGGCTAGGGAATCTGTGTATGCATTTAAAACTACTTGAAATGCATGTAGTATATTAACTCAGGAGATGCGGAATGATTGCCAAATGAGAAAACTATCTATCAGAGACCAAATGACGTAGATGGATGATCGTAACTATAGGTCAACGTATGGCCTGCATTCAGAAAACGGGAGAATCCCACACATTTTAGTAAGCTATTATAAAAGGCCTGACAAGTCAAAATGTAAAACAATTCAAACGAGAATAACAACAATCTGCTTTATGTGTAAAACAATAAACGAAAAAAAATTATGGCAGACTAAATTACATACTCATTAGTTTGGACAGACACACGAAGAAGGAGGCTGGATTAAACAAGCTGCGAGTGCTCAACCCTCCCCTAAACTTGGATAGTGAAAGCACAACTTCAGAACAAAGTGTGAAAATCAGTTGTAAAAGCTTTAGTCATTCAGATCATAAGACAGAAAACAACAATCAGAAAGACATAAAGACACAATGTACCCATCTAAAAATAGTCACTGTCACTGAAACTAGTTCATGGTCAATTACAACAAATAAATAAATCATGATTTTTTTTTAAATGGCTGAGTCTCTGAAAGTATGAATGCTACATGTGTCTTTGTTCTTCTAAACGCATAGAACAAAAGTTTCAAGATAACATAAACTTCATCCTCACAGAATGATATTATTTGCTCAAATTGACAGGGATTCGTGAACTAAATTTGGCTTAAACTATGATAGCAATTGAACACTTCATTATAGTTTCTACCGATGACCTACTGTCATGATTTTTATCCGACCCCACTGACGGACGCGTTGACATATAATGCATACAACTCAATAATAGCCAATCAGACGTTAAGATATCCTTCACTTCCCCCAGAAGCAGCCCGGAAGCAGCTGAGATGCAGCCATTTAATGTTATTTATAACCAATGAGATACCGTTAACAGATTTACCACATTCCAGACGTCCAGCTTTTGACTAATCAGACTGTATGGTAATAATGATATTTACGATGACCGCTGTAAAAGTCTTGTTGGGGTTCATTCATTGGAACTAATATTTCATGTGGTGTCCCATCTATCATGCCAACGACATTAGGCATTTCATGCCATTTTCCCCTCATGTGAAGCCACTCTGCTGGCGTCGGCTATACTACAATAGGTGAAAAAAACCACAATTTTATCCATGTTTGTCTTATGATGTGACTGATGATTGATACGCTAAGTCCGAAATTTAACGAAAGTAACGAATAGGAAGGATATTGACGAAACTTAATTAATGTCATTAAAATTTTATTGTTAACTGACAAGATCTTGTTACCATGCCCTGTCATATTGCCTGTTACTAATCCAACTAAAGTATAAATGAGTGTGGGTTTTCTCCGGTCAACATCCAGAAGTCATATGGTACGGAACGTCTTCTGATGATCAATGAATAAACATCATTAATAACATATTTTCCGTGTTCCCAATTTTCTATAATTCTATTTCGAATAGTCATATTGTAAAATGGTAGAGGTCTTCTTCTTTGTTTTGTATATTGGAAGAATAAATTCGGTAAAATAACAAATCCAAAATCTTCAGTATCACGAAAAAATTAAGGTGGCGGTGGTTTTAACAGCATCTTGTATTTCATAAACATCATAAGAATGATAGCAAACATATTTGTTTCTACATTCATTCATTATGTGACGTTACATTTAAATCTTCAGGCGACTGATATTAAATTTATTGTTTAGTTGCCAATTCGATTTATATACATTAGGTGAACCCTATTATTTTTTGTGCCCGGTCGGTTTGGTTTTTTTAGGTCAACTCGATCAACTAAAATTTTATAACAAACTGACCGACAGAATAAAAAAAATCGCAACCAAAAAAATAAAACCACACGTTGAGGTAACACCAACAGAGGTAAATTTAATTCTGGAAAGCTATTCCAAAAACAGTAGCAATTGGGTGGCTATGGCTATTCAGGCCGACGTTAGACGTCAAGTACATCTTCTTCCACCAACTGCAAGGAGCCTATACGAGAACGGAAAATTTGACTATGTAAAAAGACGCATGTCTGACCAGATCAAAAAGGCAATGAAGGAAGGTTTCGTCAGCACGAGTGAAGATGTGAAAAAAATGTTGGAGGACATTAAAGCCAAAATCCAAAGATACCAAACAAAGGAGCACCCTGGGAAAAATCTAAACCAGGAAATACAGAGGTAATTGAAAAAATTGGCACAGTATTTTACTAAAAACCATTTCGAAAAGACAAATAGGTTGTTTCATTTTGGTACATTTATATCAATGTATTTTTTTGTTTGTTCTTTTCATGTTTATCTTTAGGAATTGACAAATATGGTCAGGTTTGTACCACAGATTTTAACCTGAGAACAGACAAACTCGTGCACATTCAAAAGTGTTTAAGGCAAGGCTGGACCTAAATAAATACAATTTCAATGCATTTTGTTTCAAAAGATACGTTTGTTTGTAATTTTTTCTGCAGACATTAAAACATTGAATCTAAAAATTCAGGAAATTTTTTGCATCTTCAGATTAATTATGAACCTAAAAAGCTCTAGAAAATTATTTTAAATAAAAGCATATATACATGTAATATATAATCAATAGACAATGCACTAAGGAAATGTATTACGATATATCTAAAACAGATTTATTTAAATTTGAAGTCAAATCCATGTATGTGGAAGAGTATATAAACATACCATTTTCTTTTTATATTAAAATGCAGTAAAATAAACCGGAATAAAGTTTGCATGTGTTAAGAAATGAGTCATTGTTTGTGCGTTTAAGTCAGTGTCTGAGATAACAATATCATTGTGTATCAACTGTACATTGTACTATCTTCTAATGTAGTATAGTCAGTTCAACAGTCAATAAATCATCATATGATCCGCCGAAGGAAATTTTAATCCTGATAAATTTTGGCTTCGGTCTGAATTTTATTTAGCATCATGACTGTATATTTTCATATCTCTTTACTATTAATATATACATTTTACAGTGTTATTTTCTGATTTTTTCATATAAAATAAGGATGTGTAGTATGCCTTCAACAATGACCAAAGCCAAAACCGTATCTCTTGTAAGGTATAAAATGCCACGGATTGAAGCATTGTGAATATTTTCAAACGTTGGTTTATTTCTAAGACCCGGAATTATGCATGTATATACTATTTCATAAAAACAATCCTTTGATGAAATACAAATTAAAACAATGTTGTGATCAACTAAACACGATTGTAGTCTTTTCCATTCTTTTGAAACCTTGAACCGCCTCGGAGTTGTCGTGGTAGAATGCTCGCCTCGTGTGCCGGAGGTCGTGTGTTCGATTCCCGGCCGCGGGTAAATAAGAAAAGGATATTTGCGGCTTCTCTGTTAAGTACGTGGCATTTAAGAGTAAATTAAGAGTGAACAAAGACTAGTCGACCCAATGTCAGAAGTGTGTGTCAATGAAGTTTTATAAAGTTTAACAATCGTCTGATATTGTAAATAATTGTTTTAACAGCAATTTGCTCACCATTTTGACAATGGATCGATAGAATAAATGGTTTATATATACAAAAGGGCATGATAGATCTGTTAACAGAATTACAGTGGTAGATTGAACGAAGATTTTTTTATGAGTAATAAATTGAAAACAAATCCGCCGAACATGATATCTGTTTGGTTTGGTTTGGTTTTGGTTTTGGTTTTGGTTTTTTTTTAGGGGGGGGAGCTCAGTGACCCAGTGGTCTCTATGTAGTCGAACTACTGTGTCACTAGCCCGTCAAACTGAGGTTATGCGTTCGAATCCCGCTCGAGGCAGGTGCGCTCGACTCCAATCTTAATTGACTAGGATTGTCAGTTTTCCTACCGAAGGTCGGTAGTTCTCCCCGTGCACTCTGGCTTCCTCCACAAATAAAAACTGAACGCCACGAAATAGCACAATTGCGCTGAAAGTTGCGTTAAACACCAGTCAATCAATCAATCAGTCAATCAATCATTTTTTTTTATAATTATCTTTTGTTTTGTATATCTTGATTTATTAACTATTTGAATTTGTTGATTAGTTGTGAGCCCTTTGTTAATCCTTCTTACCCACCTTTGGAATTTACCCTACTAAATAAATTAAGTGCCTTTTTTTCAGGATAAAATTTGATGAATAAAACGGAATTCTTGTACTTTTTTGTAGATTGCAAAAAAAATCCAAGAACCCGACATTCGTCAGGCTGTCATTAATGCTGACGCAGATGTGGATGTACCGGATTTGGAAGATGAGGTGGTTGAGGAGGACAAGAATTTGTATAGTCTATACAAATCCTTGAGGAGCATAAAGAGGATACAGAGAAAGAGGATTCGACAGATGAAGAAGTTGTGAAACCCCAAGAACCAGAAAATCAGGGAAATGCAAAGAATAAAGAAACAAAAAAACAGAAATCAACATCGGAAATGGCAAGGGAAGACTATGAACGCTACCTTGATGAGTCCGACCGCGGAAGGCCTTAAAAGCAAAGATGATGAGGTGCATGGACATATTTTTAGACATGTGATCTGCAGTAACTTGTTCGTTTTATTTCCATATTGCTAAGTAAATCTGTTTGGAATACAATAGTCGTTTATTTTTTAGGTTATTCACAAAATAGAGAACTTGTTTTTTAATTCAATTCAGAAGAAGCTTCAGAATATTACAGTAGGCAGCCTATAACTAAAATACATGGGTTTAAAACATTTACCTGTTATTTTGTATATGGTTGTGGCTACTTCTCTCCAACTTCTGAAAAAATTATAGTCTGCCCTTTCAAGAAATAGTTTCATCTTATTTTGTTTAGTGTTTTGTTTGCAGTAACTTCAGAGAATTCGTTCTGATAATCAAACAGACAATAATTTAAAGAAGTATAAAGGAATGAAAATATATCAAATGCTACTAATTCATTTAAATAAACACTTGTACTTCAAAAAAAAACTTTCAATAATGGAATGTGGATACAATTAATAGTTTTTAAGAGTTATCATGACACTGCGTCTTCCATAAAGGGCTATAGTCTTCTCAATATGCATAAGTGTGTGCATTCTAGCGAAGAAATAAGAAATCTTCCTGGTTGAATGTCCACTACGTATCTAACATATTTAACCCCGCCGCATTTTTGCTTGCGCCTGTCCCAAGTCAGGAGCCTCTGACCTTTGTTAGAATGTTGTTTTAATTTTAGTTCATTTATATGTTTCGGAGTTTAGTGTGACTAGATATAGGAAGATGTGGTATGAGTGCCAATGAGACAACTCTCCATCCAAGTTACAATTTATAAAAGTAAACCATTATAGGTGACGTCCATTTTCACTGAACTAGTACACATTTTTGTTTTGGGGCCAGCTGAAACCCGCCTCCGGGTGCGGGATCTTCTCGCTGTGTTGAAGACCCATTGGTGGGTTTGGGCTGTTTTCTGCTCTTTGGTCGGGTTGTTGTCTCTTTGACACATTCCCCATTTCCATTTTCAATTTTAATGACTATTCGATTTGCAATGATTTAGATAATATATTTACTTGTCCGTTATGTTTTGCAATATTAGAATTCTGACCGATTTCTGGGAAGGAATGGGTTATACAAATTTGACAAGTTTCATTAGTCTTATTTCTGTTAGTTCACTGCTTGTTTAGCAACACAGTCTTACAGAAATAGAAAAGGTATAACGTTCCATCCGTTTGTTGGTCAGGATATAATTTTACTCTAAACTCAAAAGGTCCCTTGTTAATAATCCTTGGTTAAAAAGCTTCTGAAGAGAAAATTGAAAATATTTGTTAAACGGACAGACTGGCGGAGGGACAGACAATGTGATTGGAATATGAGTGCGGGTACAATATTTTGTCAGTGTATTAATCTTAGATACTAGTGGTAAAGAAGTCTGGTACAACACTGGGTAATATTGACTTGTTAAAATATTTTATGTTGCAACCCAACAATTTAAAAAAATGTCAGGGGGTACACCCTGCACATTACAATATATCGTGAAAAACATGAGATTTTCAAAATAATTTGGCGATCAAAAAGGGGGGGGGGGGGCGCATGCCCTCTACCCCTGGATCACGTTTAAGTATACATGAAAACTCGTCCCAGAATCCATGCATCATTGTAATTAAAGATGGAAAAGTACTTTCTGATAAATGTATCAATGATCTGAATTTGTGCCAACGTCAAAACTATCCTGAATTAAATTATAGAAAAATACTAAAATAAGTCAGTCGCGGACACCTTTTATATTCGGATGTGTAGGAATCTACTTTTTAAAGGTTATAATTTATAAAAAAAAATGAGATAACCTTCTCGCTTCAGATTTCATTATTTTAATATTTTCGTACTAAATTTTGACTTGGTAGTTTTTAAAATTCATATTTTGAGAAGAACTGAAATATGGGTCAAGTGAAATGACAAGAAATGATGGGTGTATTTGATTACAAGTTGCGGGCTTACTTATTCTCTTAAAATATTGTTGTCAATAAAATCATTCAAAATTTAATAACAAAATGTTTAAAGATTTAAAAAAATATATGGGGTTGATTTTTACAATAAATCTATTCCAGCAAAAAATGTGTATTCAAAGAGCAAAAAATGCATGCAGTATATGCTCCCCTCATTCATGCTTCAATGCAATAGGACGAAATACGTTCAGTTAGGTCGGTTATGTCGAGTAATGTCATTTTATTGGATATATCTACTAGTAGGGGACAACAATCAATAGCGGAAACATAACAGTAGTATAATTAAATTAAAGTAGGCAGCTCTCTTTCAAGCAAACGACACATAGATGAAAAATAGAAGAGAATACACCACTAGCACGGGACACATTCTTCTACTCAAAGTAGCATGAATGACAAACCCTACCATCAATATCAGAATATAGAAATAAGGACACATGGTATTATTGCAAATGAGACACAATACAAACTATTTACCAAAGACAAACGGACAAGTATGTAAATCACTACAGGTAAATGCAAGGCCTCTAACAATGAACAAAGTTCATATAGTGAGTGCATTGAAATTCCTAGTGCTACTATATAATAAGGATAACAGGAATATCCGAAAATACCACACGCACAGTACTAGTACATAACAGTAATAAGAATGGGTCACAGGTAATCCTGGCGAACGGAAGCTGTTAATACACGTAGAAAAAGATGTATAAACTGAAAAGTAACAAAATAAATCTGTTATTACTACTTTGAATTACCTGTATTATTGCCGCAAACGAAATATATTTTACTTTGACGCAAAGAAAATATGGTTTTGTGGCGCAAATGAATTTTTTGTTTGTGAAAATGAAATGCTTATGGAGGCGTATTAAAAGAGCCGCATACTGTATAGTAAGCTATAAAATGCCAAGGAAATATAATGGTAATCTTTATTTACCAAGTAATATCAGTAGTACAGATTTGCACTTAAAACACACATCACACAGAGTAGACGAATATAGTAGCAGAAAGTGATATAAACATAACACCGGTAAAACATATCAGATCTAAATTTCTAGCTCAAAATATAAATTTACCCAAATGACATAACTTTTCCAAATCATTTGATTATAAAGAAACTAAGGTTTCAACTCTCTCAGGCAAAGTTGACCTCAGATGGATTTGACATTTTTTGGTCATATTTGGTCATTAAGCGCTTCAGCTGTTTCGGTTCTTGTACATCCTTGGCTTTCAAATATTCGGCCTTGAGCGTTCCTGATGAAGGTGAATCCAGAAAAGCGCTTCGGACGCATGATATTTATAACGTGTTGTTTTTGTTTTTTGCACTGGTTTACCGTCTGTATATATTTACACATAGACATTTTACTGCAATAATGAGGTTTTGATAATGATTCATGAACCAAGATCTAACTCTTATTACGTGGAACATTTTAAAATGAAATGAATATCAAACTAAACATTATCTTTACGAAAACTACGAAGTCTATTATGACCACATTTTAATTCATGACTATTAAGCCTCATTTTGGTAATTTTAAAAGCATGTCTTTTAATAATCTAGAATTGGTTAACATAGATTATATTATATAAAAAAAATAATAATAACCATATTGGTAACCTGAACATTTAGATGAATTCTCAGTTGGCTTTGCAAATTTCGGTACATACAAAAGGACTATCAAAGATTTTTAGTTTTTGTGTACATTACAGTTTTAACCAGGTTCATGAAATACTTTTGATGTTACGACACATTCAGACAAGACCTTTTTCGTAAATATCTGTAAAATAATATTTGTTTGGTAAGTCCAACATGTTTTCGTCGTAATGCTTGTATTTACGTTTCAAACGTTGTTTAAATGTTTATAAACTCCAAAGTATCGTATAGTAAACTGGATGATCTCAACATTAATCAAAATGTTACGATATTAGAAATCTATATAAACCAACCATCGCTTTATAAATGATTTCAACGAAAAAATCTTGTCACAATCCCGCTGAACATTTGTAATCACCGATTAACTGTCAATAACTGCGAGTACTGTCAGATCAGTACTTGGTGTCCATTTTGCTGCTAGGGATGAGGGATGGATAAATACCCTGCCACGTCCGGTCTGTGTTTATGTTTGGTGTTTTTCTGCTTTGTATCGATCTGATGAGTTAAGCCTTTTTCAACTGATTTTGTAGGTTGTTCTTATGTTGTGGTGTCCCATGTTAGGGGAGGGATGAGCGATCACACACATGTTTAACCGAGCCACATATTTTATGTGCATGTCCCAAGTCCGTAGCCTGTACATGCCAAGAAATCCTCGCTAAAAATTCCGGTGGACCTCCTACGGCACCTATTAGTAGTTAAAGATTTGATTTCATTCAACAAATTAATTTATGACCTGCAAGTACGTGTCGCTTAGAACACGGCCATATACCAAATGGTCAATATTAATCATCCATGTAATTTGCTCTATGGGATGTTTGCAAAATTTCAACGGAGGCAATTTCTTGGCATGTTCAGTGTTGTCGTTGGTTCATGTCTGTCATATTTGTTTTTCGTAAATTGTTGTGTTATAAATTAGGCCGTTTGTTTGCTCAGTTGAATTATTTCATATTTTTCATGTTGGGGTCTTTTATAGCCGACTATACGGTATGGGTTTTTCTCACTGTTGAAGGCCGTACGGTTGCCTTTAATTTCTTACATCCACTTTATTTGAACTTTGATGGATAGTTGTCTCATTGGCAATCATACCTCATCTCCTTATTTTTATATTTATAATCTTCTAGTTTTCCCATACCGATGATTTCAAAAGTAAAGTATGTAATAATGTCATGCTGTGATCGGTGCCAATTGAAATAAGTCATAGTCGACCCATCGTTGTAGTACCAATGTTCTTCTTTTGTAAGATAATGTCCTTAGAAAAATATCCAAATAACTTTTTGCAAACTCAAGGTGATCTTAAAATTATGAAAACTGAATAAGTAGAAAGTTATTTCATCAAGTTATTCGTTCATTAGTCATTAGTCATTGATGTTTAAAACAATAAAACTAGTTTGCAAGATAAGACTAATGAAAAAAAGGCGAAAGATACCAAAAGCACATCCAAACTCATAAGTCGAAAATAAACTGACAATGTCATGGCTAAAAAAGAAAAAAGACCAAAAGACAAACAGTTTAGTACACAAACACAACATAGAAAATTAAAGACTGAGCAACACGAACCCCACCAAAAACTGGGGTGATCTCGGGTGCTCCGGAAGGGTAAGCAGATCCTTCTCCACGTGTAGCACCCGTCGTGTTGCTCGTGTTAGTACAAATCCGGTAATGAATACAATTAGGGAGGTCACATTCGGGGAGAAGGGGACGGGATTGTAGTTACGACATTTGGAACATATCCGCTATTATCTGTGAAACGGATATTCCATAATGGTCAACCAACTCGTGATGGCGTCCGTAAAATTTACGAAGGGATGATTTCAACCTGACCACTTTGAACTCTTAGTTTAATAGCTTCCTTGTGAGCAGCAATCCTCTATCAATGAATTCATGATAGAAAATACAAGCCCTGGAATATTGTATCAACTGGGAGATATATACTCCGTAAGCAGGCGCTGCTGGAATGTTGCTACAAGAAAGTTCACAATTGGGAGGCTGAAATCATCTCTTTTGTCGTAAATTTTTGTTTTCAACCGACCTTCATTGTCAATTTCTAGATGTAAGTCAAGATATGAGGCAGACTTAACTATATGTGTTGTTTCCCTTATCTCAAGTTCGATGGGATAGATGCGTTCAACATAGTCACCAAATTTTGAATTATTTAGTGAGAGAACATCATCTATATAGCCAAAAGTAAAGTTAAAGAATACTGCTTATTTCTTTTCTTTATTCTTAAGAAGTTCCTGTATGATGTCAGCCTCATATGAATATAGTAAAAAGTCGACTAGAAGAGGGGCATAGTTAGTTCCCATGGGAATGCCGATTGTTTGTTGCAAACCACTTCCTCCAAACATAACAAATATGTTGTTAATAATGAAATCAAGCATTTTGATAATATCAGTTCAGGGAATATTTTGTTTGAATCAGAGTGATTTTTTTACCAAGTAGGATTTATCCCTCCCTAAGACTAGTGATTGTTTCTACGTTGGCCATTCTTTTTTTATGAAACAAAGCAAGACCAACTCTATCGATTTGTCTTTTAGTTTGGAATGGGAAATACTTGTGTAAAGTGTAAAAAAAGTCAAATGTTTAAATACTATTGCAAGATGAAAGAGTCTTAGATTGTATGTACTCTTACAGAACTTTAGAATTTTTTAGTATCCATATCTGATTCACGCCACCTCTAGAATAGGTAGTTTCACAATAACTTTGAAACCCGGCTTTGATTGCTGATGAAATTGATGTCAATAATTTAGAAAGAGGTTTTTGTGGAACACTTATGTAGATTAGGTATCCAATACAGTGATAGAAGTTGAAATTCCAAAGGAACATAGAACAGACCTATGATTAACCAGGTTTTCCTCTTTGGTAAGTGTCGTGCTGGATATGTTGAGTTTCCAAGTTAATTGTCAATACCTAATTCATTTATCAAGCAGTTTATGTAATGTGATTTACACACAAATAATATATACGCATGGTGAACTTTCAAATGAATTGATTGGATTTGATTAAATATGATAATTGATCGTTAATAATGTAAGATTCTCAATAGCATATTTATATATGATATGTAGAAAATACCCCAAATAAATATACAGTTATTAAACGTAAATACATTTTAATATAGGATGTCATTAAAAAGGAGGGTTATTTTAATATAAAATCTCGCAAAATTATACCCCATACTTTTGGCACATCCCCGTATATCCAATAATATTAAGTAACCCCCCCCCCCCCCCCCCCCCCCCCCGTATAAAAAACGATGTTGTTTGGGGTTTTATCTGCGGGGACAACAACATATTTGTCATGGAGGTAGGACAAGCGTTTTGCAATATTTGTGTCTTTAAAGATTGATGTAGCATGGGTATTCATAGACTCAATCAGTATCAACGACCTCACAGCCTTAATCCATTCAGAAAGAGTATTTACGTCTTCTTTCTCGCGTTTAACCCATTGCCTGGCATAATCCTCGACTGAATCCATCAGTATTTTGTTGGATTTAGGCTCACGATATTTCGGGCCTTAAGATAAAACATTTCGCAGAGAAGTGTTATTGACAATGTTTAGGTCACCAGTTATAACGTGGCCAGCCGGAGTATATATGGATGGGGAAATAGCACAAGTGCAACCAGAAGGTTAAGACTTGAAGTCGTCAATATTGAGATCCTCAACAAGTGTTTGTAATTGAAAATGTTAGTTGCAATTGGTTTGGTATAGGTACTAGTATAAGAAATGATAGGTACAGAACTGATCTTTAAAATAGGGAGGTATTTTGAGTGAACTGGTTTATGATGAAGGATATTGCCCAAATGTATGGTATCGAGACCTTTGTTGGCAAAGGAGAAGTTAAGAAAGGATCTTTTCTCCTTTTCCAACGCGAATTGGTTTGTAAAGTCTGTGACTTGCAATATCCGAAATGATAGCTGTAAGTTTGTATTGGTTTGAATGAGGGTTTGTAACAGTGGTTTCCTAACATAAGTTGTACAGAGAATAAAGGTTTGAAAGAGGTAATGAATAAAGCTTCTTGCTTATTTGATGAATACCTAACGGCTTTTTTATAAATGGCAACAGGTCACTAATAGAGACATCATGAATAGTAGGTGATTTATAATGACGATGACCATGACTGCGTCTACGCCAAGGAGTAGAGTTGAAAATGTTCATCACATTCACCTAGCTACAGGAAGGACTTGATTGAATACATATACCATCAATTTTGTCATTGCAACCCTATGATGTCGCAGTTTGCATTTGGCGAATCCAGTAGTCTTCTTTTTATCTACGGAGAGAGAGAGTTGCAAGATGAAGATTGTTAGTCCTGTTGTATATTTTTTCGATGATGCGAACTTGCATAGAAAGGATTGAATGATTGGGCTGGTTAAAATGCTGGTAAACAATGTCGCTTGCATTGTTGTTGATATCTGATCTATGGCCGCACATACGTTTATTTAGCCTTCCTTTCGTTTCACCGACACATACCAATCCACAAAGGTTACACTTCAATCCGTAGACGACATTTGTTGATTTACAGTTCAGATCATTGTAGCTTATTGTAAAATAAGACTTTTTAGTTAAATTGCTAGTGAATTGAGCATCTGTAAGAAAATTTTACAGGTTTTGTAGTTTTTGGTTTTACATTTCCAAGGAAAATTCTGTCAAACTGTATGACATATTTAGTTTATTGGTGTGGTGTGTATCTGTTTGTGCCTTTCTTTTCATGTTAGGTGTTAAAAATTTAAATTAACACAAAACAAATGAATAACATTCATGGCATATTTGGTGTTGCATGTATTCACAACAATTACTGATTCCAAACAAAAATAATGAAATTTATTAATTTATAAAAATTCAAAATAACGACTTAAACAATAGAATAGTATACGATAAAATGAAACAATTTTTTTTTGAATAAACTACTAAAACCATTTCAAATTTAATCAAATTCATTATTCTATTTGTGCTTAGAGTAAAACTGTAATATTTTGTTACTAGCTTTCATAAAATTGCTTGTTAAAACAAATGTGGTAAGCTTAATCGCTTATAAAGTTTATTATTCATGAAGATGTTTGCTTGTCTATAGATATAAGAAGATGTGGTATGAGTGCCAATGAGACAACTCTCCATCCAAGTCAAAATTTATAAAAGTAAACCATTATAGGTCACAGTACGGTCTTCAACACGGAGCCTTGGCTCACACCGAACAGTAAGCTATAAAGGGCCCCAAAAAATTACTAGTGTAAAACCATTCAAACGGGAAAACCAACGGTCTCATCTTTATAAAAAACGAGAAGCGAGAAACACCTATGACCACATCAACAAACGACAACTACTGAACATCAGATTCCTGACTTAGGACAGGTGCAAACAAATGCAGCGGGTTTAAACGTTTTAATGGTACCAAACCTTCACCCTTTTTCTGAAACAATAGTGTAACATCACAACATAGAAAGACACACTATAAAATATCAACTGAAATAGCTTAACTCAATCAAAGGACATATTAACACCATATGTCTTCATTTGGAAATAATGGAAATGTTTTTTAAGGTGGTACATAACACTACAGGGAAATAACTCTGTAAAAATCAGCTGAACGTTTTAATCATGTTCTATTGTTAAGGAAATATTAAGCTTCTCAATGATCAAAATTAGTGTTTGTCAAACTGCTATATAATCCAATGAAATTTTTCCGATAAAGTGTGTGGTTCAAGTTTTTTGAAATTTTTATATTTTTGTGAAAGGGTCAAAGCATATTTTTAAAGTATCACAACCTTACGAAAATTGTCATATATCTGCGTCTCTTCCTGGAGTTTTCGATGTAAAATATGTAAAATATTGCCACTATGCAAATAACACGATGTAAGGTAATGCCCACTCAGATTAACATCATTAACTTTCATTTTGTTCTCTCGGTTTGACTGTTGATTAAAGAAGGTAGAAAGTTAATACGGTTCATTTTCAGGTTTGAATTACAACGTATGCACATAATTACAAAATTAAACGATACATACCTTGGTAAAAGTTGAAGTTTAATTTGAATTCTATGTAGTCATAGAATCACTGAAGTGATCAGATGAGAAGCACTGCGCAACCGCAACCTCAGTCTTCAAAGATACAATTTTTTTGATGATGAAAGCCAAGTGGTACTCTACCAATAGCATAAGCCTTAAACTACACAGCTGTAGGGAGGGTGGCGGCATCTGATCACTTCAGTGATTCTTTGACTACACAGAATTCAAATTAAACTTCAACTTTAACCAAGGTAAGTATCATTTAATTCAGTAATTCTATTACGTCATATCACTTCCGCAATCAGATGAGATTTTAAAGCACACTCAAAAAATTTCAATAGTAACTTTTATATATATAAATGTAAACCAATCAGTTATTCAAAACATTTACAATTTTATTATTCCTTTGTTATAAAAAGATGCAAAAGTATTCACATTTTTCCAACCCGCTTTACTCATGATATCAGCTAAAGAAACATTGTACAGTTTAGCTTTATAAGACATATGGATTCTTATATCCTGGTCTAGACTGTTTTAATAAAACATCTAAATGAAAAACAAATTCATCCCTCAATTTTTCCATACAGTCAACACTTCAAAACTTCAGTGTTTGTACACAGTAGCATTTGTTGATGCTATCAACATAACGAGCTTCAAAGTCACTTCTTGTAAAGTTAACATATATACAGGTGAAAGCTTTCTCAAGTAATTCAAAACTTATGATACATCCCATATACAAATGTTCTTAGATTTTGTTGGTCTAAGATTATAAACTCCTTTCATAAATCTGACTACTAGAGGATGTGCTCCTACAAGGACATTTTCTATAACTAAACCAAGAGCAGAAAGAGCAGATCTTGCTGTATTTATGGAACTGTAGCCAAGATCATTTTCAAATAAAATAGTCAAAAAATCTAGCACTATATTTATAGAAATTTGAACTTCACTAATTTTCTTTTCACGACAGTAAGAAAACCACATTTTGACAAATACTTTGTACTGTTTTTAGTGCTTTTTCTCCAAGAGCATTACATGATGCTGGAAGTTTTTGTCAATATTCCTCTGTCAATAAACTGTTTCCTGATAAATGCCATATCATGAAATTCAATGTTTCGTTTAATGGATCGACAGTGTCCTTGTAAGGAAGAGTCAGTAGATTTTTCCTTGCCAAAATCAATATGGGTGTATCGATTAACATCTGCATCACCAGAGTAAACCATGCTTGAGTCAGCCATAACGGCGCTACTAAAAACACTGTTGTCTTGTCTTTCAAGATCTTCTGTACACATCTTCCTAATAAACTGAAAGGAGGAAATAAATAACATTTAAAATCAATCCAGTCTATGGAAAAAGCATCTATAAAATTAGCATCAGGGTCAGGTTTCCATGAACAAAACCTTTTCAATTGTGAGTTGAGGCGAGATGCAAATAAATCAATTTGGGGTTCACCCCACAGTTCACATATATCACAAAAAATTTCTTTGTTTAACTGCCATTCGACTTGATCATTGAACTTTCTAGATTCAGCATCTGCAATAGTATTTTCAGTTCCAGCAATGTGGTTAGCAGTGAGCCAAACTGTTTCTTAGCCCAAAACCAAATAGATTTTGCAATAGAGTTACATTATATTGACTTGATTCCATCCATTTTATTGACATAGCTTACTGCTGTAGTATTGTCAGTTAATATTTTCACATGTGTAAAACATTTTAATTGAGATTCAAATGATTTGAAACCATTCAAAATTGCAAGTAATTCTATATAATTAATGTGATATTTTTGTTCATCAGGGGCCCATCTACCAACTGTTTTGTTGTCATTAAGTACTGCTCCCCAGCCAGAAAGTGAAGCATCAGATTGTAAAATAACTTGTGGATTAACTCTGTCCAAAACTCTGGACTGTATAAATATTACTTGACCACCAATATATTTCTTTTTTCATTTTATCAGTTATTTCCATATTGACATCAAAATTGCCCTTTGCCATTTTTAAGGCATGTATTTTTTCTATTTTGATATCTCTGTAATATAGTTGACAATAAACAACAGCAGAAAAACTTGAGATTATCAAGCTTATAAAACTAGCAACTTCTCTTATTTTAGAATTTTGTCTTGAAAGCAATTTATGACTTTCTTCATGTATCAGTTCTTTTTTATTTTGTGTTAAAGGGACAATCATTTTTCAGAGTCTATCAAAAACCCTAATTATTGAATTTTCTTTGTAGGTATAAGAATAGATTTTTTCTCGCGTACTATGAATCCCAAATCAGAAACCAATTTTACAGTATCTTGGATATTTAGACTAAACTCTCCAATTGTATCTCCTATCAATAAAGAATCATCAATATAACCTATATTGATATGACCAGATCTCCGGAGTGTAGCATATACAACTTTCATAAGTTTTGTAAATAAACGTGGTGCACTTGCCAACCTATTTAGTAAGCAAGTGTATTGATAAATAGAGCCTTTCCAAATAAATCTCAAATATTTTTGATATTGCTCACCAATGGGCACTGAATAATATGCATGGCGAAGATCGACACTAGCCATGTAACAGTTTTGTTTTATCAAATTTAATGCCATTTCAAAAGTGTCCATTTTAAAATAATGATACTCTACATGTTCATTTAACTTTTTTAAATTTAGTTTCATCCGATATTCACCATCCTTTTCAGGTGTCACAAATATTGGTGAAATATATTCTCCATCAATAGATTTTACCTTTTCAATTACTTTGATATTCAATAAATTTTGAATTTCTGCATCTATTATTCTAGTATTATTATTATTTGCTGGATTTTGAATAGGATTTATACCATCAATAAACTCAATGGGACATTTATGAGCAATATCTAAAATATTACTATCTGAAGTAATTTCTTCCCATTTATTTATAAAAATTTTTATCTACCTGCTACAAAATTAATACTCACAACATCAGGTTTTAGTATCTGTATTTGTTGTGAGAGTTTTTTGATTTTCCAGTCTTATCTGAGCCTGTACGAGATGCTCTACCACGGCCTATACCTCTACGACGGCCAGTGCCTCTACCAGAGATCCTGAAATACCAAGTTCTACGACCGCCTCTAAAGCCACGGTTGAAGCCACCCCTTCCTCTAATTTTATTTGATATTCTACTGTACTTGCCAATATCATCAACAGTTTTGACCACATCGCCACCAAACAAGTTTTTATCATAAGCGACACTAGCATTCAGCAAAATTTAATGTCCATATTCAAAAATAATATCATATTTCATAAGAGTTCTTCTCATTAAGCATACCAATCTGTTTGCATACCCCATCAGAGCGAGTGAATCCATACAGTCGTCTAACATATTACTATGCTCAGTACACTCCTCTTTCTCCAACATTATATTTAATTTATTTATTACTTTGGCCATTACAGTAGCTGTCTTCACAACTACAGACTGGATAGTTTTCATTTTATTATCAACTGTTTTTGTCTTATGGCTTAAAATATCCCAAATAACCTGGTCAGTTTGAACAGTAACGAGACCGTCACAATTCTGGAAGTTTCTCATCCTTCATGGTATCAACCCTGCTGTTGGTTTTAATCTGTTCCGACCTAATCTGCTTGAGAACATCAAGCATTTCATTATTATTATTAGCATCACCACTGACACTAGTCTTAGTTTTAGAACTAGACGGCGTACTCGAGGAAGGGACTTAGCCTGAGCAGCAGACTTGGACGAAGCTTTGGAAGTTTTAGACCTAGTTTTACACTCTTTGGGTTTATCAAAGAGTAATGCATCTTCATCATCTAGTCGTAAAAAGTCATCGTCTATACAAGTTGCCTTCTTATCAGGAGTTTTCTCTGACTTTTTGTCTCCACGAGTCTGAATCATGGCGTCCACCTTTGTTTACTTTATAATAGAAATCTCAAACCCAAACGAGATTGAAAATAAATACTATAGAATTTATAAACTAGATTTAATCACATGAAATCTTCAATAAATTTATTAATTAACTTCCTCGAAGTCATATAAATAAATAACAAATCAATTTACGAGGTTGCAATACAAGGTTACTAACACACGTCAGTAACCAACGAAAGTTGACAGTACACTGAGGTTGCGGTTGCGCAGTGCTTCTCATATGATTGCGGAAGTGATATGACGTAATAGAATTAACATTAACGATTTTATCAACAATTTTGACTGTGATAGTTTTGATTATTTCATATAATTCATACAAACTTCAACATCAACTGTATATGTTTGATGAAAGTCATTGGATTCGAATATGTAAAAAGACTTCGAATTAAACGTTTATATAACTTATCAGATATGGCTATGCCCCCATTGATTGCGCATGTGACATATATAGCCAAAAGGAATATAAAGATATGAATTAAGTTTGTACTGAAGATTTTCGTTTCGATATTTTCATTGTTGCTAGAAGGTTTTAAACGATAAGCAGCAAGACCGAGGAGATTTTCTAATCGGTATTTCTAATATATAACGAATTAAACAAATTCGTATACACGACAAATTCAAAAACAAATGCATTTTGCTTTGTAGTTTGTAATTCAGTGGTTTTCGCTGTCTATCATATTTGTTTTTAGTTTATAGTTGTTTTTTCGTTTGAATTATTTTACATTTTGTCACTTACGTCGGGGCCTTTTATAGCTTGAGGTACGGTATGGGTTTGCTTATTGTTGAAGACCGTACGATGAAAAGTAAAATCAATAAAAATACCGAACTCCAAGGAGTTGCTTACATCGGCAATCATACCATATTTTATTATTTATATTCATTGACATTCAAGTACATATGCTTTGATAATTACTGAATTTATTTATAGATAATGCATATTTTAGGGATTTTCTTATTGTACAACATACCAAAGGGTGTCAGGATTGTTCAAATGAAAGACCGTCAGTAGGGAGGTCTTTCTTTGGTCAATCTTGACATCCGGAGGTGTGCTATATGACAATATAAACCTAAAAATCTGCATTATCTGTTACTCTAATGTGGAAAATAATTTTCTTATGCGTATAGGTATAACGACGCACAAAGACAGAATTGTGAAGTGAAATAAAACTCACTTATATAAACGGTAGTAACCACTGTCCAGTTGAATCAAAGATTATTAAATGCATGAAGCAAGAAACGAAACGATTGGTTCAGTAAGTAATCTATTATATCAATTTTATAAAAGAGGGTGCCAAGTTTTTTCTCTGGTTTCATGAAGTTTACACCGCGGAAAAGCAAATTATATTTTACAAAATTTAAACTTATTCAAAATAATTGTTTTCTCTTTTTTGCATGGCAATGCATTTGTTTTAATCTAAAATCAGAATCAGAATAAAATATTATTTCATTTCATCTCATAAGTCGAAAATACACTGACAACGCCATGGCTAAGAAAGAAAATGACCAACAGCCAAACAACAGACTGAGTACACAAAACACAACATAGAACACCAAAGACTGAGGATTACGAACCCCACCAAAATTGAGTATGATCTCAGGTGCTAAGGGTAAGCAGATCCTGCTCCACATGTGGCACACGTCGTGTTGCTCATGTTAGTACAAACCTTCTGATAAGTCTAATTCGGTAGGTCACATTCGGGGGAAAGGGGACGGGATTAAAGTTACGACAATGCGAAACAGATATTTCATAACGATCAACCAACTCGTGATGGCGTTCGTAAATTTTCAAAGGATTGACTTCAACTTTGCCACTTGAAATTCTTTGTTCAATTGCTTCCTCATGAGCAGCAACCCTCTATCAAGGCAATTATGATAGGAAATACAAGCCTTGGAATATCGTATCTACTGGGAGATATATGCTCCGTATGCAGGTGCTGCTTGAGTGTTGTTACATAGAAATGGAAGTTCCCAATTGGGAAGCTGAAATCATCATTTTTGTCGTAAAGTTTTGTTTTCAATCGACCCTCATTGTCAATTTCTAGATGTAAGTCAAGACATGAGGCAGATTTAACTGTATCTGTTATATCCTTTATCTCAAGTTTGATGGGATAGATGTGTTCAACATAATCACCAAATCTTAAATTATTTAGTGAGAGACATCATCTATATAGCGGAAAGTGAAGATAACAGATACCTCTTACTTCTTTTCTTTCTTCCTTAGAAGTTCCTGTTTGAAGTTAGCCTCAAATGAACAGAGAACGAGTTGACAAGAAGAGGAGCACAGCTGGTTTATATGGGAATACCAATTATTTGTTGAAAAACACGTCCTGCAAACATAACAAATATGTTGTCCAAAAAAAATCAAGTATCTTGATAATGACAGTTTCAGAGAACTTTTTGTTTGAATCAGAGTGATTTTTCACGAAGTAGGATTTATCCCTCCATAAGACAAGATACTTGTATCTACCTTGGCCATTCTTTTTAGTGAAGGAAAAAAAAAAACAAACAAAAAAAACAGGACCAACTCTTTTAATTAGTCTTTTAAAGAATATTTAAGATGAAAAATTGTACAGAAAACCCCCAATTTGCAACAACACAAGATTGCTTTCAAATGATTTAATAAATGTTTTAACAAACTGAAGTTCGCTTTTTAAGTGGGGAAAATAATGACCTTACACAGGTCACTATCTTATACCTTGAAGTACATGTCATTGAAACTTGGTATCGTCCAGGTTGATTCTTCAAAACAATAACCTAGTGTTCTAAAAAGAAACAAATCTATATCAGAACACTGGGAAAAATTACCAAAAAAAAAAAAAAAAAAGAAAGAACAAATTCATAAAGGAGTCGGTATACGTGTATGACAAATGTTCGCAAAGACGAATTCTCCTAGAAAAGAGCAAGGACTGCAATTAAGAATTGGTAAATGTTAAAAAAGAGAAATAAAAAGATTTTTTCTAGAAAATTGTTGTTGCCGAAGACAACTAGTGATATTTAGAAAAGAAAATGTTCTTGAAAGAAGATTGCATTTCTATTTGCACATATATTTGCCAGATCTGTGTTTGTAAATTGTTTTTGATAAAGAATCTAACATGACATGCAATTGAGGCTTTTTCGAAAGAAAACTTGACAGAAAGAAAATATGCATGTACTTGTATATAACATATTACACTGGTTAGCAGAACACGCGTAAATAGTGAGCTTGGAGATAACTTTTATTCATTATATTTATTGAATCGGAATTTTTTTCTCAGTTTCATTTTTTTACTTGGAATTCGTAATGGAAGGATGATATTTGAACATGCGGTAAAATGCTGTTGGTTCGAATAAAAAAAACACAGAAACGTAAACACAAGATCAATAAAGATATTTAGCTTTTTTAGGTTTTTTTTCAAGAATGTTAAAACAGTCTTTCTTCTTCTGTACTATTGTTCCTTTTTTTTCTTTCAACCAACACGCACTGAAGCCATAAACTCTTTTTTGTTTTATATCTGTTGATTAAACCGTCTTTCAAACAGTTACTGAACAAGAAGCCCTGTCGGTTTGTTTAGTTGGTATTTGCCTATAAGCAACTAAAAGTGTATATGTGTATACAAAAAGCCACCGTAAACTAAATTAAAATTTAAAAGTGTAATTAAATAAAAAACATGTGCATAATATGGGACGAAAACGACAGGGACTTGATATCAAGTCATCGCTGTGCGACATAATGATCTTATCTAGCAAGTTATTGAATAATATGAGTCCTAGGTCAGCTTTTATTGAATTATCTGCAAGTTCAGTCGAAGCACTATAAAACAACATAACGACTTAAAACTGATTATAAAACCCCAAACCCCTTCATGCATAATTTCGTTAGCAACATAAAATTCATAAAAGTTTTGGATCTACGTACTTCTTAGAAATAAAGAATCTTAAAAAATAAGTTTTCAACATTTATCTGGTACAAGTAAGCTAAATGCGGGATCTATTTACCTTTGTCATACACTTGGGCAGTGATTTTTAAATCAATTATGATATAGCTTACTGCAACTAAACATCGTTGTATCAATATGAACTGGTCTGATACTAGTATATCTATATGAAAAATATAAAAAAGAAGTATTGACCTGAAATGCTCACAATAGCTTAACTTTTGTTCTAATCTGAAATTTGGTTGAGGTCAATATTTCACCAATTGATAAGCAAGTTGCTTTCTTTAAAAAAAAAACAATACGTGAACCCGAGACCGCTGGCTAGTCACACAAAAAATGGCATTTGATTTGAAATAATTTACTGTAAATAAAATAAGATAAAGATGATGTTAAAACTTCTGAATTTAAAATACATAATTGTGTATAGATTCTTGCAAAAGTCAATTTAAAGCACTGTTAGATTTTAGTTGTAAATAGAAAAGTGTATACAGCTACAATTTGAATTCATCTTTTAAGGCTTGATTAGTTAATTATGACTTGGGAGTGTACACCGTTTTTTCTTCGTGTTAAATATAAAGTTCTTATTCTATTGCAATTCCCATTTTTTGTAAACCGGATGTCTAAAGCAGAGTGCACAGACCAATCGCACTATAGATTTCAGCACTTTATTATTTGGATGCATTTATCTTATCTGTCTTATCTTCATATTTTGTTTCTTGGATGCCGTCAATTATACTTATACTCATTAATGAAACAGTCTGTACTCATGGCAGAGGTGGTATAGAGAATTGAATGTCCAATTTCCATGTGCAGTTTAACTCTGTGGCATGCAACTTATAAGAAGGTTTTGTATTTTGGTCTTAAGAGTATCACACCAGCTTCATTAGGATCTCGTAAATACTGACCATTATTTTGGTCTCATAAAATGTCTCAAATTTTAAGAAGTTCCTGAAGTTACTTCAATCAATCCAAATGGTCTACAGGAAAAACTTAGCTTTTAAGAATATCTTTTTTTCAGAAGTTTTATGAATACCTGAATATGCTATCAAAAGAACCAATTTATACAAAAAGAAATGTTTTGTAAAAGTCAATAAACTCATTATAGATAGCAGGATAAATATTTTGTACGCTACATGCGCGTTTCGTGTACAAAAGACTCAACAGTGACGCTCGAATCAAAAAGTTAAAATAAATGTATATATTTGCTGTTAAAATCAAAACAGTTGGACGGAACTATCAATTACGATGGCGAAGAGCATCAAAGCTATCTATGCATCGGGCAATAAAAGCCTAAGTGGTTCGAATTATTGAAGATGTTTATGAACGACTGTAAATTTACAGAAAATTACCATATCAATTATGAAAATTACTATAAAATAGTCTATCAAGTTTTATTCTATTGCCGTATAATACCTCAACAGAGTAATTTGATACATACATCTAATGTTGTATAACATCAAAGGTATCGATTTACTGAAACTGTTACAAAATTAAAACATCAAATATATAATATAACCTCACTTTCATGTAAAAAGTATTTTACTTTGAAAACAAATACAAAATTTGAAATACGTTAATCTTTTCTTTGAAATTTTAAGAATATCAAATTGAAATTTTATATAATTGACCAGAAACATTACTGAATGAAAAATTAATTGATATTGTAAAAGGGTTGACAATTGAGATAACATTGATAATCTTTTAAGTTATAATAGATATCTCTGCATACAACTTAAAAAAGAAAATTGATATACTAATATTGTATTACAACTTGAAAGACGTCATCAACATCAAACATATAATGTTAACCTACATTCAAGTAAAAATTCATCAAATATGGAGTGTTTATAACTATGCACCACAGACGCGCGTTCCGCCTACAGAAGATTTATCAGTTGCGCTCGAAATAAACATTACTTCGAATAAACCAGGCATGGGGTAATGCTAATTTGTAATTTTAATGCCCTGTAATGCATTACATTTTCCCAAGTAATGCATGTAATGTGTAATGCCCAAACTTTTTGCATTACATGTAATTGTAATGTAATGCATTACATTGGCAAATATGCATGTAATTTATGCATTACATGGCATTATATAGCATTACTTCTTGTCTGATAGTGCTATTTATTGCTACAAATTTTAGGGATAATAAGTACTACTGTTGTATTCTTTCTTTTAAGAAAATAGGAATATTAAACACAAATCAATGTCTACTTAAAGGAGTAACAAAAAGTGTAAATTTGAACTGTTGTAAAACTAATGATTTTCTTCATCTTACCTTAATACTAAAACATTTATACTAATAATTAAAACAGATCTATTTTTAAACATACAAAAGTAAAATTGTTTTTTATTTGCAGTCCTTTTTATATACCATTATAGTCATTGAAAAACCAATACATGATATTTAAATATGAAAGAAATAAGTTTAATGATTGATTATTGACACCGGACAAAAACCACTAATTAGTTTGTAAAGCAATCAATTCCTTTCTATTGACAAGTGAATTTGTGATTTTAAAGTAATTAATTAACAGTGAGATTAAGTTAACAATATAATAAAAAAACATAATGTCAGAATAAATTCCTTACAACATTTCTGTTATTTCTTTTGTGAGAAAAACACAGAGATGCATACTTGGAAATATAAAAGCCTGACCCAGAAGAACTATCAATCTTGGCAAACTTTGTAACTCCATCTGGTATTCAAAAATATCAATTAAATGACGCAAAGCAAAACAAAGCTATAGATTCACTTTTAGAGTATATTGCTAGAAGTGATTTACTCCCATTTTCAACAGTTGAAAGCAAAAGTTTGAGAAATTAATAGACTTTCTTAACCCCAACTTTCAAATTCCAAGCCGGAAACATCTCTCTTCTAAATTGATACAGACTAAGGCCAAGGATGTATGTCAAAAATTGTATAATAATCCTCAGGAAGCTAACCACATTTGTTTGACTGCTGTCATTTGGTCTATAGGGCAATGAAAGGATTTTTCAAATATCTATTAAATAGTTACCAAGATTGCAATATAAAATGTTTTATGTATGTTTCTTATGAAAATAAAATTCATAAAATGTAATGTGTAATATAATGCATTACTGTGGTAAAGTAATTGTAATTAATGCATTACTTTCCAAAATACACGTAATTGTAATTGTAATATAATGCTGATTTTGTCAAAGTAATTGTAATGTAATGTCTGGAATAAACTCATCATATATACCAGGATTGAAATTTTGTATTTGCACCAGACGCACGTTAAGTCTACAAAAGACTCATCAGTGACGCTGGAATCAAAAAGAGGTTAAAAAGGCCAAATTAAGTACGAAGTTGAAGAACATTGGAAAAAAAAAAATTCCTAAAAGTTTTGCCAAATACAGCTAAGGTAATATATTCCTGAGGTAGAAATTATACTAACGACAAACAAAAGCATGACAATATTTTTTTTCTTCACTTTTCTTCACTGTTTAGCAAAATAGAAAATAATACATATAAATGATCATAATTCGCCTCATTATATTTCTGAATGCATTGAACCCTCGCATATTCGAGCTCCCCCGCGATGTCTTCTTGTTAAAATATAAAGGGTTTGGTGTCTTGTCATGAATAAAAGAAATGAACAAAGATGAAGAAACCAATGTAAGTTTTCTGAACGAAGATGAAGAAACCAATGTAAGTGTTCTTTTAAATCTTTGAACGATCATGATCAAACCAAGATAAACAAGAAATGTTTAAGATAACATCTGCAGAAAGTAAACGAGCAAGCTTTAACAACAAAAAACAACGTTAAACAGACATAATATTGAACTATATGACTAATCATAAAATTTAATTGAACGTATTTTGTCCATTGTTTTATGAAATCTGAAATAGTTACGTGTTATAAATCACGGATAGTTAAAACAAAAGATACGTATTTAAGCAGAATCACATTGATATTCTATTTAGTCTGTGTATTCATTAACGATTCTTACATCAGGCTTTTTTTTTAAAAAGGAGGAGTATCTCAATCACAATTTAAAAAATATCAATATATCCAATCAGAGAACGACTTAAGATATTTTTCATAGGAAATGTAGTATACTATTATCTCATTTGTCTTCAAAATAGGAAAACAATAAATATATGCGATTTCAAAACTTGGTAGTAGCATTTTCTGACGAGTTTTCAAAACAATCTAATTTTTACGTTCGGAATGACTTCTCTATAAATATTCTCGATGGTCTCTTTTTTGACTCTGTAGTAATACATTGTTTTTTTTTCAATTGATTTGGGAAAAGGAAACAATGATAATAGGCAAAGTTTTTTTATCCTCATTCTTGATTTCAATTTGCTCTTCGTTTTTGACAGGCATACACGTCAAAAAAGCAGAAAAACAAATATTTATAAAAGACTTGTTCATTTATGAATCCATTCCTTTGGTGGCTCATGGAAACCTTGTTGAATGCGCAATACGTTGTGCTATTGTAGATGGATGTATGTCGATATTTTACAACAAGGCTTCTAGAGAATGCAGAGGCACATACAGTGGTTACGAGGAGAGACATTCGTCATTAGGATATAGCGTTGCTGGATGGAATTATTATCTAATTTATGACGGTAAGATTCAAATTTAAAATTTACAAATCAAGACTTTAAAGATGTAAATGTTTTCAAACCAAAATAGTCAGCAAATACCTCTACATATTTATCAAATAAAAACCCTTACGTGTTCGTGACTTGCGGCAATCCTCAGATAAATGTCATTGTAGTATACTACTATAAATATATAGTTGATTGATCGATTATTTGGTGTTTAACGCCACTTTCACCACTATTGGCTATATTGTGATGGTCAATGTGTATTGGTGGAGGAAACCGAAGTGTCCGGAGAGAACCACAGACCTTCGGCACGAAAAATCCTTTTCAATCAAGAATATGAAATCGGCAAAGTGTTTACATAGGTAATGAAAGTAGTTTCGGCAACATGGTCTATCGAAATGTAAACCAAGGGAAAATTTTCTAATGGACCATTCAAGTAATTGTAGATATTCAAATTATATAGAAATTATATATGAGTATAATCTGATAGTACAAATAACAATTAATATTTTACACTACCAAGACGTATTTTTAGAATATTAAATGTTTTTCCTAGTAAGTGTTGTCTCGGAATGTCATTATGAACTATCCCACTCGACCATGGCAAATCCCTTAGATGCAACATTAATAAATTCTTAAACGTAAATTCGAAACCCCTTTCTAAAGTTTAAAGATTGTTCTCAATATTTATTACAACTATAGTTTTTAGATATTCAATCTATGCAAAATACCTTTGCCAGTATTTTCTAATACAATAATAACTTAATTATCTTCAGGAAATAGAAATTATATTATCATTATTGAATCAATACAAAAAATAGAAGTACAATAAATCTGTTTTAACATTATATTTTTACTTTGGTTTTTATTTCAAAGTATTTACCTATTTTCTCTTATGCTCAATTAGAATTCTTATCATAATCATGCTTACTATGGGAAAATCCCCTTTTTATACGCCAAATCACACAATAACGTTGTGTTAAAGAAATAGTTCGCTAACATTCAAGGTTAATCATTTGTGTTAATGTCAGCGAGTACATAAATATAGTATAATTTAGAAAACAAGCACGATTTTGTTCGTCTAGACACCAATTTAACAAAAAGTGAAAAAAAAGTAAATACCGAACTCCAAGGAAAATCAAAACGGAAAGCCCTGATCATATGGCAAAACGATTGGCTCAAACACGTCTAACGAATGGAAAACAAATGTCATATTCCTGACTTGGTTCAGGAATTTTCTTATGTAGAAAATAGTGGATTAAACCTGGTTTTATAGCTAGCTAAACCTCTCACTTGTATGCAATATAAAGAATGTGAATAGTAGTAACTAAAGAAATGTTGGAATAACAATAAGTATGAAAACAATAATGTTATTCGTACGCCACCAATTTTCGGAATTTCGTAACGCAAAATCGGCAATTGTCAAATTTGCCAGGAAAGAAGTTACATTTATACAATTTATCACCATGTTATTTAATATACACAATGAAGAGTAAATAAACAACAAAAAGAAAGGCTTTTCTCTTAAAAGTAGTTGCAATCAAGACTTTGAAACAGCGATAGATTGCCAAGTACCTTTTATCGATATTTGCAAAATGTTTAGGTTTTTTGGCAAATGAACCTGCTTCTGTCTTTAAATACATTGTGTTTTCCAATTGCTTGCGAATTCAATTGTTAAATTATCATATTAACTGATCTCATTCGTTGTTGTTAATACTATTTTTGATAGTATACCTGTCCTGTTTTATAATTCTGTTTGAACTTTCCACCTCTGTTATTATCATGTTTTGTTATTCTGTTAGTCTTATTAATAGTATAACGAAACAAATGTACTAGTATAACTAATTAAATGTTTTAATAGCAAATATTTTCCCCTTATTAGAACGTTGTCCAAGAGTATCTGGTTATGTGTACAGCAAACAATTTGAAAGTTGCTACAAACTCCATCTGAAAAATAGTTCTCGGAAGTACCCAGATTATAATCCTATATGTAATGACGAAGGAGGTGAACTGATGAAAATTGATTCCGATGAAAAACAACAGTATGCGGCTAAATTTCTTGGTTTGTATTTTTTCGTTTCAAGTAGAATATTTTTCAGTTATGCTTTTCTTGCAAATACTGTGCAGTGTGTTACCGTCACGACATATGATTGGTAGTATTCTGTACATTTTCTCCTTATTTCAGGTACCAACTTTAACTCGATTATAACGTTTGTATATATAAAGAATGTACATTTTTCAGTTACTTTTTACTCTATTGAAAGTCACCAAAAATATCAGTCTCAAATTTCTAGTATGTTTGTATTTATGTATATATATATATATATGAATTTATCATAGATGAGGGAGATATTTATAGTTTTTACACTTGAACATTATTTGACGCCTTCTGTATAAGTTTGACCAATGAAATAAAATACGAATTGTAAAATGAATAAAGACGAATTTTATATTGCAATTTAAGATGAAACTTTAAATGGCGGAAGTAGTTATACAACATAAATATAGAAACATAGTTTGGAGTGTGTGTGTATGCCATGAACCTTATTATGTTAACAGAATAAATAAAAGAAAGAAATAATGATGATTTTTAAAAAGGCATTGCTGGCAAAATTTGTACTCCTTTCCAAAATAACATTCTTTTTTGTATTGAAAAGAAAATCTAAGACAAAAGGATAAGAACAATACATTGATGAAAAAGTTTACAGAAGACTGTTAGACACACATTTTATTATAGCTTAAAGGGAAAATTTGCAAAAATGAAAAATTTATATTAGGTTCATTATGAATAAAAAAAAAAACACAAATTCACTGATATTAACGGCTTTCCGATTAAAAAACTACAAAGTAACAAAACAGGCAGGTACTAACGTGGTCGTAATTCAGTGTCGAAATCACTTGTCAGGCGTACGGTTGTTTTACTCGGGAAGGTAATGACAAAAGCAATCACAGTTTAACGGATCCTAAAAAAAGAATTATACCAAACATGGTTGAATACTATCTATCGGCAAACTTTTTAAACTAACTTGATTGGACATCTATTTTGTATTAAATAACTTTGGTCTGTCTTTTTAAACTGTTTTTTTTCACTAAGTTTATGAAACAAGTAAATATATAGGAGAATTACTTTAGAGCAATAACTTTTATGGATTCTCTCAAAGTTTAAAGTCATGATTAACGAGCGGGGTTGCGTGTAAAATTGTTTTTCAAAAATCTAATTTGGTCATAAGTCTTTTATGCAATACATTTATTCAAGCCTGTCCTCTAATTTGATCATCATCATGGTTAAAGGAATTATTGCCAGAGGTATTGCGAGTTGACACGTCCAGGTATTCAAGCAATTTTCTGTCGGGCTTAAAAAACTCTTTATTACACAATTACATAATGCAGGTTCATTCATCGCTTTACTGATCAGCGTATCAGTGTACCCGGCCGGAAACTTGGAACTTTCCATTTAAAAACTATCAGATGTAAAATACATCATTTGTACAGGTTTTGTCTTGAGTCCGAAAGTGGTATAATACCAGTCATTGCTATACTCGTACATGTATACAATTTTACTTCCACTTATTTATGAATGACATTTCTGGTGTAAAGAATGATATTTATGAAAATCTAAATAATTCTAGCAAACGATTTGAGGAAAAATTAAATCCATTCAGATACTTCCTACGGAAAAATTTGGAAAAATGTCAGTTTATTCTCGTTGTCGATAATTATGTAAAATTTGAAACATAGCCTATATATATTTATTTCATAAAAAGGTATGCACTTGTCGACCATTGGTTTATACAGATAAAAAGTTACGGAATTGTAGATAGTCACAATTTGAAATATATGTTGAAAATAAGAGAAAATAATCATATAAATTGAATAAATATAGGATTTTTCTGTACATATTAGGAACGGCTATACAAACATTTTATCGGAAGTTTTAGGAGGGAAATGCACACATTTGGTATATAAATATAAAAAAATACACTAATCTGGTAGAAAATAAAGTCTCACCAACTATAGCGTTTCATATATAATTGTCATTCTTGGTTGAAATGATGGAATGAGTTATTTAAAAAAAATGTATGTACGCTGTGGTTAGTAGTGGTTATTCAACATCCTAGAAAATGTGAATAGCCGCAGTTCAGTAATTTTGTGATTTTACTTTTCTGTGCGTTTTTGTTAAATATTTGTTTGCTTTGAGATTGTGACACAGTGATGACTGCTGTACCCATATTGTGACTATTTTACCTATTATGTCTGTTTTGTTCACGCATCGTTGTAAATATAACGGAATTTGATGCGACTGTCATACAAGTGGGAAGTTTAGCGCTATAAAACCAGGTTCAATCCACCATTTTCTACATTTGAAAATGCCTGTACCAAGTCAGGAATTTGACAGTTGTTGTCCATTCGTTTGATGTGTTTTATCATTTGATTTTGTCATTTGATTAGGGACTTTCCGTTTTGAATTTTCCTCGGAGTTTAGTATTTTTGTGATTTTACTTTTTGCATAGTACACACCATATAATTATATTTCCAGTTTGTTTCTGTCATTTTAATATGTCAAATCAGAGACATATATTTATATATGTGGTTAACAACAAAAAAATATTTCAATATATATTTGAATTTAATGTGACTTACCGTTCATCTTTTTTTTTTCCTTTTTTGGGGGAGGGGGTTATACATTGTTTAAGTGTAGAGCCAATTTATGATTCTAACTTAATTAAGAATAACAAGAATTGTTCCAAAAGGGAATTTGAAAAAACAACTCACTTCTATCGAAAGTAACAGATGAAAAACGTAAATTTACAACAACAAAAAAAGAATAGTTCTTGGATATAATTTGAAAAACTAATCTTTTAGTTTCGTTAGAGACATATACTTTTGTATTATATGTCTCTGGCTTAGTGATTAATGTTGAGTAAAAAATGTTTAGTCAGAATTTAGACCATAGGTAGGGTACACCTAGGATACCTCTTGTAAGATGATGTGATGCTTTACAATCATGATAATTACTGTGACATGGTACATTCTGTATAGGTAGTGATTACCTTGACATTTTCGGGTATTACAGCGGAGTTACATGTTTATTGCCTGCATATGGTAAGGTACTGTCCCATGACGTCTCACGTATATACTGGTTTATATTTATATTGAGGTTCAATATCTATTCATGATAATAAGGTTTTACAACATTCACAATTCTGCAAGTTCTATATACCAAATTCATATTTTATTTTCCGACCGAATGAGGATATGTAATTTTTGAAGGAAACATTGACTGTCAAATTAATTTTTTTTACTTAGTATTAAATCATCGAAATTTTAAAATACTGCCACTAAGTACTGTAGCCGATATTAAGGAGTATCTATGTATTTACAAACAGAATTCTGTTCCTGGATGTAATTAATTTATTTTTTAGTTTAGTGATATAAGTTGAGAAAAAAATATATTCAGAATTTAAATCATTCTCCCCACCCTGGACCCCTCTTAAATCATGAATGGTCATGCTTTAAAATCGTGAGAATTTCTTTGACATGGTACATTCTGTATAGGCAGTGATTTACCTTGACATTTCCTGGTATTACAGAGCTACATGTATATTGCCTGTGTATGGTACGGTGCCGTCCCATGGGGTCTTTCGTATACAGGTTCACGTTTATAATGTCGTTCACGACCTTTTCTGATATAACAAGATTTTATGACATTCACACTTCTGAATGTTCTGTATACCAGTTTCATATTTTATTTTCAGACCGAATAAGAATATGTTTTTTTTCAAGGAAATATATTGAGTATCAAATTAATTTCGGTGGTTTTTATTCAACTTGGTATGAAACTACAGAAATTTTAAAACACTACTGCTTGTCCGGTATTAAGGAGTATTCTTGTCTGTTTAGAGTGGGAATAATGTGTCCTACTGAAGGATATGAATGACAAGTTTTGCAAAGGTACAAGTTGAAAATCCGATTCCTCCAGTCTGTCTAAAATACAAATCACAAAAGTTTTCTTGCACTATATACTATATGAGTAACACATTTCAGCTGAACTATGTATTTTTTCGGTTCCATTTTACATAGGCAAAGTTGACTTTAGATGGTTTCCGATATTGATTTAACACCTTTTGGCCAGGTAACACCTACCAAGATTTCAAATATTTAGATTAAAGTGTTTCCGTACATTTTGTATGAGGTAAATCACCAATTATGTTGTTTTGATCAGTAAATGATATACTCTTATTATAACACTTGATTATTAGTTTTTCCAAGATTTATTCTTCGTTTTAAAACTAATCAAATAAAAAAATCATTTTGATTTTAATAACTTAATAATAAAAATTATAAATTTGAACATTATGTATCATTTTTATAACATTGGATTTATTCATCCTACATGTATATGAAATACATGTTCAAAATAATGATTCGCTTAACAACGGACCTAACCCTAAATATAATATAATACATTTTAATTTTATATTCCACGCCGGTCTATTTGTATTTGCCACCTGGCACGGTGTACCCTATAGGCCCTGCTAATTGTAGATCTGTAAATTACCTTATACCTTTTTACAAGCATTCCACGAGTATTGCCAAAGAATAATACACACATCGTATATACCTAGTCCTAGCGTAGATAGTAAAAGGTCAATAATCGTACATCTATATATTGTATTTACAGTTTAAGTTATATATACACATGTATACTTTAATTTGTTCACCGTATCCGTCGGAAAAAGCAAATATTAAAATAAAAATAAAAGAATTACTTTTTGTGCTGTAAAAAAATTAAAAAAAAATCGGATAGAATACGGTAAATATAGAAAATTTTATCTGATGAATGTAAAAAGTTGCATGTCTGTTAATTTTATTTCCTTACTATCAGATGGTAATTCGCTATCAAAATAAGTCATCGGCGCGCTTAAGACCAATACTTTAAATCATTGTACTTTAAATCCCGGCATGCAATACCAGTAGAAAACGTCACGTACTACAGGAAGTAGTTAATAATTTTTTTTATTAATGATTGATTTTCTTTTTTATTACTGCACATATAGCGATAAAACTTTGTGAATATGTATTTTATGTTATAATGAACATATTTTAACTATAAGTTAAAAATCGCGAATTTTCCCTGTAACATAAAAGTTAGTAAAGTTCATCAAAATATGATTTAAGTCAACATACCGTTAAGTCAATAAGTCTTTATATCATTGTGTTTGGTTTTGAATAGACAGCAGCATTAAAATGAGAAACCCATAATTTAATAATTTTTGTAGCGCATAGATATGGAGTATATATCTCCTAATTGATACGATATCCCGGAGCTTACATTCCCTATCATGATTTCCTTGACAGAGGGTTGTTGCTGACAAGGAAACCATTAAACTAATAGGTCCTAGTGGTGAAGTTGAAATCGTCCTTCGAAAATTTTACGAATGCCATCACCAGCTGGTTGACAGTTTTGGAATATCTGTTTCACAGATGACGACGGATATGTTCAAATAATTGTAACCACAATTCCGTCTTCCTTCCTCGAATGTGACTTACCAAATTAGACTTGCTACCGATTTTTTTTCTTACATGAGAAAGACGACGGATGACACATGTGGATCAGCATCTGATTACTCTTCCGGAACACTGTAGATCACCCCTGGTTTTACGTTGGGTTCGTGTTGCTCAATGTTAGTTTTCCATGTTGTGTTTTGTTTCCTGTTAATTATCTTTTGATAGTTTTTCTTGTCTTGTCATAACATTGTCAGTTTTTTTTCGGCTTATAAGTTTGAATATCCCATTAGGTGTTTTCGCCTCTATTTTTGCCCAAATTCTGTGTTACATTCATGTCTCTTTTGGAGCTGAGGGTATATTCTATATGATACCCAAAAACGGATGTGTTGTATCTTTGTGTCTAGAACAGTCAATATCTATAGATAGAAACATTGTCTATGGAATTGATAAGAAATGATATTAATTTAAATATACATTAAGTATTTACCGAATCGTCTGTTCAAATTGATTATAAAAGCTTTTGTTTTGTGCGTTTTAGCTATATACTAGCATTCTTTTTTCAACTTTGAACTACATGAATATGACATTTTAAAAATCATTATTAAAAAAATATAAATATAAAATGAGTTAGACTGGTATCTTTGGTGACTAAAATACTAAAGAAAAAAATCATCAACGATATCAGGTTTACAATTTAATACGCCAGACGCGGGTTTTGTCTTCGTTAAACTTATCTTTGACGACAGACGCTCGAATTAAATACACAGTTTAGCATTCAAAATCAACAATTGATAAATATGTCCCAAATCAAAAATAAGCTATCATGACCGGGATTTTGGGTTCATTTTTTCAAACAAATCTGTTATTCCTATCTAGTATCGACCATGAGCATCTTCGTGAAAGATGGAAGTAGAAATAACATCAAAATTGACCCTCATAATTTTTAAGCATTCTTTTCCCCTAGAAAACTTCAAAAAGTGACGTAAACATGTAACATTTGCCATCAAAATTTGGTCAAGAGTAAAATTTCAATCCATTTGAGTGACTTTTCCTAAACACATAGACATTCATCTTGAATAGAAAATTAAATCAGAAGCAATTCGCTACATTTTCCGTACAAATTCAGCCAATGTCTGTATTAAAAAAAAGATGAACTCAAACATTAAAGTAATTTGTAAACATTTGTCGGATATTAATATGACAATACCGACTGTCAAACAGACAAAATTATATAATGCAATCGTTATATTCATGTAAAATCCAAGTCTATATTATCTGAAGCTATAAAAATGTATTTGATTGTCACATGCTTTTCATATGTTGAAGTTTAACGAGGTGAAAATTGCAAATCAACAAGCCTCAAACAATTGAAACTGTGTGTTACTACATATGCTGGATTTCAACTATGTGTGATGGTCAATCGTGTTTAAAGGATATCACTCATCCGGAAACCTTTTTTTCAGACAGGATGACGTACATAGCTGCGACTTGGTTTAAATCATATTTATTTAATAAATCAAATCATGATAAATATATATGTAAGATAATACATTATAAACAACTGGATCCAGAAACAAGCAGCATTGCATATTTTAATCTGTCTTTAAAAAATGATGACATACAACATAATGAATACTTAAAGCATGCTCTGTCAATTGGAATTAAGTTAAAATACAAAATACAAAATAAAATTAATTATATTGTAATTTGAAAAGAAAAAAAGGAGAACAAAAAATGAATGAAATGAACTAACTGAAGTGCAAGGAAAACATACAAAGCTTCGACTTCAATATGCATAATCAAATAATAAAACACATGTCACGAACTCCTTCCTTTACTTTCAGTTGTTTATCCAGTAATACATAGTTTCATGTTTGATATATTATGTTCTGATCTTTTTATTTCAAAAAAAGAACTGTCATGTAAATTGCTATAAAATAACATAGGAAGCTAATGGACAGTCTAAGACAACTATTATACAATAAAACCGAAGTATCTTGTATAAAAAAAGCAAACAAAAAAAAAACTAATGGACTGTCCTATTTCTGATTCCTTGAATCATCTTTTTCCACCAACACAATAGTCTTTTTTATATTCCAAATCCCCCTCTTATAAAAAAGAGAGGCGAAAGATACCAAAAAGGCAATGAATCTCAGTCCTTCGAAAACAAACTGACAATGCAATGGCAAAAAAAAAAACATAAGACGACGAACCCCCAAATAAACAGAAATCGGGCTGAAATATAAAATCTAATTAAAGTTTGAAATTTACAAACCAATTTCGGAAGAAAAAACTCCCCTGAAAGCGACAATCACTCTTTTTCTAATAATACAGTTGCATACTGTGGATTCATCATTATTCGTTGGATACACATTTTCGTGGATTTCGTGGGTACAGGGGAACCACGAATTTAAATGTTCAACGAGTTATAAATATACTATAGGAATGTAGGCAAAATCTGTCATCACCACGAAATCAAATATCCACGAAAATTCAAGTTTTTACCAATCCACGAAAACAGGTACCCACGAAAATAAATGAATTCACAGTACTTAGTTTTCTATCTTTGATACTCTCGTCATTCAAACCAAATATGGAGTAAATGCAACAGAAAATAATATAATATTCCATTTGCAAGACCACAAAATAAAGAAATAAGGTTACAAATCAATGTTTTGATATTAATATTTTTAATTTTACAGGTCATTTTGAGTTTAAAAGTACTGATTACATTTTTTTCCAAGGATATCATTATACAAAAGAAGAAAATTGGTACTACAACAATGGATCGATTATGAATTATTTCAATTGGCATCCTTTACAGCCCGGCAATGAAACCATCAAAGACTATGAAATCGTCGGCATGAGGAAAATTGATAATTATACATGGAATGATCTATGGGATCATAATTATGGTGAATTCTTATGCGAAAGACAAATTTTAGAGTTTTGTTAAAACTATGCATATTGATATATTTAAACAATCAAATTCATTTAAAAATTAAAGGAAATAATTAATAAAATACTGTGAAATTACACAAACATGAAAACAATATGATGTGACAAATCTGCCCCTTACATTTTTAAATTGCTTTTTTATGGTATGTTGAGCTGTCTATGATCTTTTATTGTTTGGCGTTTGAAAAATAAATAAGACATACCAATGATCTTCTTGTGTTATAATTTCGACCGTATTTAAGGGCTAATGTTCCATTTTAGTAAGTTTTTTAGATATATTTTGTAAAGGCTTATCTGTTTTGGGCAATTGGATTTCATTAAAAAAAAATATATATATGAACCCTGAATGACATGATTCTCATAATACTGGTTTATCTCATGATCACCAGTTTTACGAATTTTTGATAAACATTCTGTATCAATTTCACAAATAATACATGATGGTCATGAAGAATAGATTTTAGTTACTGGCGTTGTTTAACATCTTAATTACGTATTATAATGTATTTTATTTGTCTTTGTAAATTATTAACCTTTACTGTTTAGTACATTTGTGGTAACATCTTTTTGGCGTGGCTCGGTACTTATACATCCCGCCATTGTGCTATGGTAATTTTTTTGCATTCTTGTCTTTCATTTTTGCTTATTGGCTTTGTCTATATGCCATTTTGTTTTTCTTTGTTGACATATTTGTTTGTATTAATAGTGGTTGAGAATATAACACAATGTTGACTGCTGTATCCCTATTTTTGACATTTTTACCTATTATATCTGTTTGTTTTTGTTCACACATTGTTGTCAATATAATGGAATTGTATGCGACTGTCATACAAGTGAGAGATTTAGCTAGCTATAAAACCCGGTTTAATCCACTATTTTCCTTATAAGGAAATGCCTGAATCAAGTCAGGAATATGGCAGTTGTTTTCCATTCGTTTGATGTGTTTGCGCTTTTGATTTTGCCATTTGATAAAGGACTTTCTATTATGAATGTTCCTTGGAGGTCGGTATTTTTGTTATTTCTGTCAACACATTGTTTTGAAACACTAAATCAATCATGATCTAACCGGAAAATTCCTCAATGTATATCTACAAAAAGAAAAGTTTGAAATAAAGGGAGACACCACATCTTTGATGTAAACATTAAATAGTCATTCTCCATTCGACGTTTCAGAATTCTTTGCGTAATGGATAATATTTTCAAAAGCGAAACCAAAACGTTGTAATCGGTTAAACATGTTATGAACAATAAAGATTCAACACTGAAATTACCCATATTTCTTTAGATTCTAAAACGGCGAATAATTGATGAATTTCTCTTACCTCAGTCTACAATTCTAACTGCAGACTGTTTTAATAAATCTAATGTCGGTTAAACTTAACTTACATTCAGATTACTTACCTCACCAAAACGAATGTCATTTGAACGGTTCGAACTTGCAAGTGTTTTCCTCAATAACCATAATATTCTGATGTCAGTGTGTAATACCACTCATCCACGAAAGCTGACATTCAAATGTCGAAAACTTCTACTGTGAAGCCGTATCATAAAACTCGTGTCAATATCAGAATCCAAATTATGATGCTGTCTAATTGATCTTTTTTAAATGAGCATGAGCATAATACGGAAGACTCGGTTCTAATAGGAACATTCTGATTTTTTACTTCTTTCGAAATGTTCTATCGACTGCATATTTTTTATTAAATAGTGCAATTTTCTGGAAATAGGGACCGTAGATACAAATCATGAAAAGTTCTACTTCGTAAAGAACAACACTGATTCCAAATAAACCAAAGATGATATCATCAAAATGCCGGAATTTTTGTTATCAACAAAACAAATTTGTTGAGTTTGGTGGATTGATAATTCAACTGACAATCTGTATTCCAACGGGTAATACTAGTTCATTCAAACTTATTTCGTACTAAAATAAAGCAGAATTCATACATGATCTCCTCATAAACAAAAATGAAACAGCATCTCGCCAAGCAAGCTCTTGAGTTCCACTTTTATATATATTTAGGATGTCGTTATTCAATAAACAGCATTTCAGTGAGTGCTTTCATCTCTATAACACAGTGAACATGAGATGACGGATACTACCGGAAAGTCTGCTCCATATATGATCTTTTCACTTATATTGACATATATGCAAAGGTAGCAATACACAGTTAGAAGTTTAGTTTCGCATTATGGCCATGGTGAATTTTTTAAATATGAAAGTTTTTGTACAATAAAATAGATTTTTAGATAATTGAAGAATAATATAGCCTTCTTAGTGGGTTTATATGAACATTTAGGTTGTTTTTAGCATGTTTTATAGGCAATTTTTCTGTTTGACAGTCCGTATTTTCCTATCCGTACCGCCCATAGGTTCATAAATTATTGTAGTATTTATCAACAAAGATTTTGCGCTCGATCTTTTCAATTCAATTTTATGGAAAAACGAGCAGAAATGCATATGATTTTTTTTTGACCTCTTGATAGATATATGTCTATGGATTCAGGAAAGGTATCACTGTAATTGATTGAAATTTTCCTTTGGACCAAATTTTGGAGACTTTTGTGACATGTTCACCCCCCTTTTATGCAATATTTTGTATCAAAGAAATGCAGATTGTTGCCATGGTTACACCCAAAAAAGATTATATTTCACCATTATAACCATTAGAAATCAAATCTATGGAAGATTCTCTTTCTATAAATATACACATGCATAACACAAATATTAAGCCTTATTTGTTAGAAAGGAAGGGAAAGAGGATGTTTAAAAATTATGAGTGTCAATTTTAAGTTTTTTTCCTAACTGTGTATTGCTACCTTATGGCATTTGACAAATCACAGAATTGCTTATTTTTAGACAAATCATACCACAAATCTATTGATATTTAGATTATAGATACAATTATGAGGAAGAAACATCTTTTAGTATGACAATGTATGTTACTTTTGTTGTTTATTGTCCTTAGCAACCAATATAGACATTTTGACACAAAGACTTGGTTCGGTCATAAATTGATACTTTATTGGCTACCCCTTGGAAAAGAAACAATGCGCGTTATGTAGAAACCTCAGAAGGGAACGCTTTATATTTTTTCATGCGACTAAATCAAATTTATTATTTTAGCAAGTATAAAGTCACAATTTAGCTTGAATTAAGTCTAAATTTGTTCCGGCTGTTATAAATTAATTCAGTATTTGCTAAATTTTAACCAAGGCTTTGATATGCTAATACACAACAAAATTGACATTCTAAAGCCTTAAAATAGCTTTAACTTGTAAAATTTGTCTACTGTTAAGGTTAATTTAAGTTTTTAAACAAGAAAAGACAAGCACAGAAGGTATAGTTTTAGAAATTTGATTAAAAAAGGAGAATTTACACTTCGACATGGCATGTTTCACCAAATCACTTTTTTGTTGCATTTCAGTGTCAACTGCTAACCTTCATAAAATATTTATTTCTGAACCAATTTTCAAAACTAGCAGGCCAATTTGCTCGTTTAAGCTAGCAGAACACAGAAATCCATTTAAAGTGGAATTGGAAAAAAAAATGTTTATCCTTAAGGTAGCAATACACAGTTAGAAGTTTAGTTTCGCATTATGGCCATGGTGAATTTTTTAAATATGAAGTTTTTGTACAATAAAATAGATTTTTAGATAATTGAAGAATAATATAGCCTTCTTAGTGGGTTTATATGAACATTTAGATTGTTTTTAGCATGTTTTATAGGCAATTTTCTGTTTGACAGTCCGTATTTTCCTATCCGTACCGCCCATAGGTTCATAAATTATTGTAGTATTTATCAACAAAGATTTTGCGCTCGATCTTTTCAATTCAATTTTATGGAAAAACGAGCAGAAATGCATATGATTTTTTTTTGACCTCTTGATAGATATATGTCTATGGATTCAGGTAAGGTATCACTGTAATTGATTGAAATTTTCCTTTGGACCAAATTTTGGAGACTTTTGTGACATGTTCACCCCCCCTTTTATGCAATATTTTGTATCAAAGAAATGCAGATTGTTGCCATGGTTACACCCAAAAGAGATTATATTTCACCATTATAACCATTAGAAATCAAATCTATGGAAGATTCTCTTTCTATAAATATACACATGCATAACACAAATATTAAGCCTTATTTGTTAGAAAGGAAGGGAAAGAGGATGTTTAAAAATTATGAGTGTCAATTTTAAGTTTTTTTCCTAACTGTGTATTGCTACCAAAACTAGAATCTATAACAAACGTGATGTTTGCAGCTTTCCAATTGTCAACTTCCCATTTCTCACAATAACATACCTTCGGCACCATGGCATTTACATAGCTCAATTAATATTTTACGCTCGTGTATTCTCATATTATATATAATTATACGGACTTCATTAACAGTGATCTGCTCCAACAAAATTCTAATATTATTTAGACAAAATGACTCAAATCAACACTACACAAAGTTTACGGTCACAATCAGGAATTGGCTGACCGATACGATATGTATGTGTCTCAACTCACTAGCGGGATTTTCCGGTCTTACGATACAAGTAAAGTCGTCTAATCTGTATTTTTTTTCAAATGTGGTCCATTCCAGTTTTTGAGGTTTTGACTGAGTTTTTTGGTGCATTTTTAGCAAGAGACACTTATTCCCTCGACGCAACTGGTCTCGCTCCTTTTTGAGTTCAGGCGATTTTCTCAGTTTTTATTTTTCCTTGAAATTACCCATAGTCCTTTAGGTAAAAAAAAAAAACGGCGAATAATTAATGCATGTCTCTGACCTCAGTCTCTAATTCTTACTGTATACTGTTTTTAGTACATCTAATGTCGGTTGAATTTAACTTATATTCAGATTTATAAGTTACTAACCTCACAAAAACGAATGTCATTTGAACGGTTCGAAATTGCGAGTGTTTGCCTCAATAACCATAATATTCTGATGTCAGTGTGTAATACCACTCATCCACGCTGACATACAAATGTCGAAAACTTCTACTGTGTAGCCGTATCATAAAACTCGTGTCAATATCAGAATCCAAATTATGATGCTGTCTAATTGATGTTAATATCAGAATCCAAATTATGATGCTGTCTTATTGATCTTTTTTTTTTAAATGAGCATGAGCATAACATGGAAGACTCGATTCCAATAGGCACAATCTGATTTTTTTCTTCTGTCGAAATGGTTCTATCGAATGCATCTTTTTTTTTTATTAAATAGTGCAATTTTCTGGAAATAGGGACCGTAGATACAAATCATGAAAAATCCTACTTTATGAAGAACAACACTGATTCCAAGATCAAATTAACCAAAGATGATATCATCAAAATGCCGGAATTTTTGTTATCAACAAAACAGATTTGTTGAGTTTGGTGGATTGATAATTCAGTTGACAATCTGTATTCCAACGGGTAATACTAGTTCATTCAAACTTATTTCGTACTAAAATACAGCAGAATTCATACATGACTTCCTCATAAACAAAAATGAAACAGCATCTCGCCAAGCAAGCTCTTTAATTTCACTTTTATATATATTTAGGATATCGTATTCAATAAACAGCATTTCAGTGAGTGCTTTTATGTCTATAACACAGCGAGCCTTTTTGAGTTCAGGCGATTTTCTCAGTGTTTATTTTTTTCTTGAAATTACCCATAGTCCTTTAGTTTTAAAAAAAACGGCGAATAATTAATGCATGTCTCTGACCTCAGTCTCTAATTCTAACTGTATACTGTTTTTAGTAAATCTAATGTCGGTTGAATTTAACTTACATTCAGATTTATAAGTTACTAACCTCACAAAAACGAATGTCATTTGAACGGTTCGAAATTGCGAGTGTTTGCCTCAATAACCATAATATTCTGATGTCAGTGTGTAATACCACTCATCCACGCTGACATACAAATGTCGAAAACTTCTGACTTTTGACTGAGTTTTGTGGTGCATTTTTAGCAGTAGACACTTATTCCCTCGACGCGCAACTTGTCTCGCTCCTTTTTGAGTTCAGGCGATTTTCTCAGCTTTTATTTTTCCTTTGATGTGTACTTTAATGAATGTATGAGATTTAAACATCGAAAAATTGCTGTTGCGTCTAATTATAACACATAGCTATATGGCAAGGCAGCCAATTTGATTTGATAATTATAAAGCAAACATGTTATGGAAAAAAAAAACTGTTTTACAATTTAAAATTAGAAAAACAATAGACTTATTGAGATTTATTTAGTTATAAGCCGAGCCTCTCCCGCAGAAATATAAAAATATGGTGATTTGGTATCATTGCCAATGGAACAACTATCCACCAGAGTCCAGATGACGTGGTTGTAAATCAACTATAGGTCACCATACAGCCTTCAACAATGGGCTAAACCTAAACCATATAGACAAACTTTAAAAGGGTCCGACATGACAACATGTGAGACAATTAAAACGAGAAAACAAATGATCTGATTTATGACAAAGCAATTACCAACAAGCAAATATGACAGACAGCTACCAACAACAACCACTAAATTAGAGGTATGAATTATGACATAGCAATAACCAACAAACAAATATGACAGACAGCTGTCACCAACAACGACTACTAAAATAGAGGTCCCCTGCTTTGGACAGACAAAGAATGTGATAGGGTTAAATATGTGTGTGTGCATTGAACCATACCCCTAACCTTCGACAGCGGTGTAACAAACTTTAAAAATCAATAAGGGAATGGCTTGGCTCATCAGATCGACGCGAAGCAAAACACAGTTTACGTAAAAACGTAATACATAAAGTAACGATCTAAGAGGACTCATAGTCACTAAAAGCTAGTTTGCAGCTGTTTAAAACTAATAAATAAATCTCTCAGACTAATGCATCAGTCAGTTCACATCAAGCGGATTTAGTTTCAAGACGTTATAAACAGTATGAGAAAGGTTTTGTAAAATGCCAAACTAAAAGTATATATAATCGACAGGATGAAGGACCAAAAGTTTGCATAACTGTACAGCAATACATATGTAGTTGTATTCTAATTTATATGAAATACCAATACCAAAATATAAAACATCTTGAATTCTTCTTATCCTTCTCAAACATATGTTGATTCAAAATAAAGAAAAGAGTATTCTTTTCCAGCATGAAATAATTATTGGTGTAATTTACATGAGCACATTCGAAATATATAAACAAGATCAATACCGTGTCTGGACCTGCGTCACTACATGCACTTGATTGAAGTCAAATATCAATCCGTGAATTACATAATATTTATAACGAGTGTGATACAATATCGTTTTTCAGTTCAAAATATGAGTGCACACGTATCATAACAGCTTTTTGTCCCTCGCATTGACAAACCTGAAGATCATAAAATGTGTTTTCTAAAATAAAAACATTAACAGAGGTATTGATTTTAATAATTTGACTAGCATTTTTAATTACTCTACCGTTCAAAATTATATATCTCCAGATTTTGATAACATAGAGCAACCTATAATTTCTTATTCGTAAAAAAACCCTGTAGATGTTTGATTTATAATTATACGTCAGTTACATCAGACGTCAGTATAGAAAACAATGCTTCTTCCAAGTTAAGATGTGATCCCTATGGCATGCATGTAGTTACAGGGGACCTCAACATCGTTAAAGACCGAGAGGTTATACAATTTCTGAAAAAACGACCAAAATATCTTCCACTGTCGAATGTAATCTGTAAAGAGTGTCGTTGAGGATGCTCTCTCTCATCCTATTGTAATAATTGGTGTAAACGGGCGAAAACTGACAAAAAGTCACTTGTTTCTTATTTAATAAATGTTTGAATAATGTGGATATTATCATATCACATTTCGAAAATAACTTAGAAATTGATAAAAAGGGTAAGTAATTAATACGCCCATTTCAAGGATTAACAACAAAATTCAAGTAATCGCAAAGCTTTTTGTGTTTGTACCAGCCGACAAGCAGCCAATCATGTGGTAGTAGTGGTATGACATAGTCCTTAAGAATGAAATTATACATTCATCTACATGCACGGCAGTGCGCTCCACAGAGAGTTCAATAGTAAATAATCATGCCACTACCATAGCTCAGCTTAAGGCCTCAATTTACAGGTAAAATATAACGGAGACGTTTTAATATAAGTTCTATTCTGAATACGAAGGTCGTAAAAGAAATGTTGTAGAGTGTCCCCCACCCATTGTGTAAGTAGGTGAATGCATACTCATTTCTCATACAAAACTGAGAGTCATTTAAAGGTATAAACTTGTAAAGTGTTCAGATGTTCGAGGTGACAAAATGGACATAATGTATTCAAAGATAAATAGAGGAGAAAATACGTCTGTAATTTTTTAAGACCTCACATTTAGGATATCTAATGAATTGTAAAACGGAGACAAATCGTGATCATGTACCCAAAAAAGTTGCAAAGCTAGAATCACAAAAGACGTGGACAGCAAAACCATTAAAAACGTTGAAAGATATAGTCAACCACGGTTTAGACCAGCAAACAGTACAATCTCAGTATTTTTAGTGGAGGATTGAGCGCTTAAAAACATGTTTAATTCCGCCACATTCTTTATGTGCCTGTCCCAAGTCAGTAGCATGTAGTACGGTGGTTGTCGTTGGTCCAAGTTGGTCATATTTGTTTTTTGTAAATTGTTTTGTTATAGGTTAGGCCGTTAAGTTAGTTTTATCGTTTGAATTGTTTCACATTTTTTTTATGTCGGGTCTTTTATAGCCGACTATACGGTATGAGTTTTTTCATTGTTGAAGACCGTACGCCCAATGGTGGCCTATAATTGCTTACATCCACTCCATTTTAACACTGGTGGATACATGTCTCATTGGAAATCTAACCACATTTAAGACGCTACAATTCAACATTATCCAGCTGCAGAACAAATATAAGATATTTTTCTTCCGTAGCAGCTAAGACAACTTTGACAATACATTCATTTTTACAATGAGTGAACATTGTAAACATTTCTACCTATCGACAAACAGGAAGTGGCGGCACGGTGGATTTAAACATTGCTTAAACGCTATAACTCACAGATCACATGCATAACCGTTCAGATCCCTTTCTTAGAAGCAACACTTTGACGAAAGCTTGCTATCCATGTTCTTTCGAACGGACGGATGAAAAATTTGAAGCGCTTACTAGACCGGCTTTTGTCCCTGTCGCAGCAATGAGAAGTGATAACGAGCGTCATCGCGAGCAAAAAACCTCGTCGCTAGAGTTATATTGATGCGTCGCAAGCGATTTGAAATATTTTTAACTCTGTAGCGATTTCGATTTCGACTTTGACCATGCTTTTATCACATTTAACGTAAGGTAAAAACTGCAAATGCGTTGTGATAGAAAAAATATTTATATCCATTATCGTATCGACCAAAAAACGACCAAAATATCTACCACTGTCGAAAGTAATCTGGAAAGAGTGTCGCCGGGTCATTGAGGATGCTCTCTCTCGTCCTATTGTAATAATTGGTGTAAACGGGCGAAAACTGACAAAAAGTCACTTGTTTCTTATTTAATAAATGTTTGAATAATGTGGATATTATCATATCACATTTCGAAAATAAATTAGAAATTGATAAAAAGGGTAAGTAATTAATACGCCCATTTCAAGGATTAACAACAAAATTCAAGTAATCGCAAAGCTTTTTGTTTTGTACCAGCCGACAAGCAGCCAATCATGTGGTAGTAGTGGTATGACATAAATACTGTACGGAAGTCCTTAAGAATGAAATTATACATACATCTACATGCACGGCAGTGCGCTCCACAGAGAGTTCAATAGTAAATAATCATGCCACTACCATAGCTCAGCTTAAGGCCTCAATTTACAGGTAAAATATAACGGAGACGTTTTAATATATTAAGTTCTATTCTGAATACGAAGGTCGTAAAAGAAATGTTGTAGAGTGTCCCCCTCCCATTGTGTAAGTAGGTGAATGCATACTCATTTCTCATACAAAACTGAGAGTCATTTAAAGGTATAAACTTGTAAAGTGTTCAGATGTTCGAGGTGACAAAATGGACATAATGTATTCAAAGATAAATAGAGGAGAAAATACGTCTGTAATTTTTTAAGACCTCACATTTAGGATATCTAATGAATTGTAAAACGGAGACAAATCGTGATCATGTACCCAAAAAAGTTGCAAAGCTAGAATCACAAAAGACGTGGACAGCAAAACCATTAAAAACGTTGAAAGATATAGTCAACCACGGTTTAGACCAGCAAACAGTACAATCTCAGTATTTTTAGTGGAGGATTGAGCGCTTAAAAACATGTTTAATTCCGCCACATTCTTTATGTGCCTGTCCCAAGTCAGTAGCATGTAGTACGGTGGTTGTCGTTGGTCCAAGTTGGTCATATTTGTTTTTTGTAAATTGTTTTGTTATAGGTTAGGCCGTTAAGTTAGTTTTATCGTTTGAATTGTTTCACATTTTTTTTATGTCGGGTCTTTTATAGCCGACTATACGGTATGAGTTTTTTCATTGTTGAAGACCGTACGCCCAATGGTGGCCTATAATTGCTTACATCCACTCCATTTTAACACTGGTGGATACATGTCTCATTGGAAATCTAACCACATTTAAGACGCTACAATTCAACATTATCCAGCTGCAGAACAAATATAAGATATTTTTCTTCCGTAGCAGCTAAGACAACTTTGACAATACATTCATTTTTACAATGAGTGAACATTGTAAACATTTCTACCTATCGACAAACAGGAAGTGGCGGCACGGTGGATTTAAACATTGCTTAAACGCTATAACTCACAGATCACATGCATAACCGTTCAGATCCCTTTCTTAGAAGCAACACTTTGACGAAAGCTTGCTATCCATGTTCTTTCGAACGGACGGATGAAAAATTTGAAGCGCTTACTAGACCGGCTTTTGTCCCTGTCGCAGCAATGAGAAGTGATAACGAGCGTCATCGCGAGCAAAAAACCTCGTCGCTAGAGTTATATTGATGCGTCGCAAGCGATTTGAAATATTTTTAACTCTGTAGCGATTTCGATTTCGACTTTGACCATGCTTTTATCACATTTAACGTAAGGTAAAAACTGCAAATGCGTTGTGATAGAAAAAATATTTATATCCATTATCGTATCGACCAAAAAACGACCAAAATATCTACCACTGTCGAAAGTAATCTGGAAAGAGTGTCGCCGGGTCATTGAGGATGCTCTCTCTCGTCCTATTGTAATAATTGGTGTAAACGGGCGAAAACTGACAAAAAGTCACTTGTTTCTTATTTAATAAATGTTTGAATAATGTGGATATTATCATATCACATTTCGAAAATAAATTAGAAATTGATAAAAAGGGTAAGTAATTAATACGCCCATTTCAAGGATTAACAACAAAATTCAAGTAATCGCAAAGCTTTTTGTTTTGTACCAGCCGACAAGCAGCCAATCATGTGGTAGTAGTGGTATGACATAAATACTGTACGGAAGTCCTTAAGAATGAAATTATACATACATCTACATGCACGGCAGTGCGCTCCACAGAGAGTTCAATAGTAAATAATCATGCCACTACCATAGCTCAGCTTAAGGCCTCAATTTACAGGTAAAATATAACGGAGACGTTTTAATATATTAAGTTCTATTCTGAATACGAAGGTCGTAAAAGAAATGTTGTAGAGTGTCCCCCTCCCATTGTGTAAGTAGGTGAATGCATACTCATTTCTCATACAAAACTGAGAGTCATTTAAAGGTATAAACTTGTAAAGTGTTCAGATGTTCGAGGTGACAAAATGGACATAATGTATTCAAAGATAAATAGAGGAGAAAATACGTCTGTAATTTTTTAAGACCTCACATTTAGGATATCTAATGAATTGTAAAACGGAGACAAATCGTGATCATGTACCCAAAAAAGTTGCAAAGCTAGAATCACAAAAGACGTGGACAGCAAAACCATTAAAAACGTTGAAAGATATAGTCAACCACGGTTTAGACCAGCAAACAGTACAATCTCAGTATTTTTAGTGGAGGATTGAGCGCTTAAAAACATGTTTAATTCCGCCACATTCTTTATGTGCCTGTCCCAAGTCAGTAGCATGTAGTACGGTGGTTGTCGTTTGTCCAAGTTGGTCATATTTGTTTTTTGTAAATTGTTTTGTTATAGGTTAGGCCGTTAAGTTAGTTTTATCGTTTGAATTGTTTCACATTTTTTTTATGTCGGGTCTTTTATAGCCGACTATACGGTATGAGTTTTTTCATTGTTGAAGACCGTACGCCCAATGGTGGCCTATAATTGCTTACATCCACTCCATTTTAACACTGGTGGATACATGTCTCATTGGAAATCTAACCACATTTAAGACGCTACAATTCAACATTATCCAGCTGCAGAACAAATATAAGATATTTTTCTTCCGTAGCAGCTAAGACAACTTTGACAATACATTCATTTTTACAATGAGTGAACATTGTAAACATTTCTACCTATCGACAAACAGGAAGTGGCGGCACGGTGGATTTAAACATTGCTTAAACGCTATAACTCACAGATCACATGCATAACCGTTCAGATCCCTTTCTTAGAAGCAACACTTTGACGAAAGCTTGCTATCCATGTTCTTTCGAACGGACGGATGAAAAATTTGAAGCGCTTACTAGACCGGCTTTTGTCCCTGTCGCAGCAATGAGAAGTGATAACGAGCGTCATCGCGAGCAAAAAACCTCGTCGCTAGAGTTATATTGATGCGTCGCAAGCGATTTGAAATATTTTTAACTCTGTAGCGATTTCGATTTCGACTTTGACCATGCTTTTATCACATTTAACGTAAGGTAAAAACTGCAAATGCGTTGTGATAGAAAAAATATTTATATCCATTATCGTATCGACCAAAAAACGACCAAAATATCTACCACTGTCGAAAGTAATCTGGAAAGAGTGTCGCCGGGTCATTGAGGATGCTCTCTCTCGTCCTATTGTAATAATTGGTGTAAACGGGCGAAAACTGACAAAAAGTCACTTGTTTCTTATTTAATAAATGTTTGAATAATGTGGATATTATCATATCACATTTCGAAAATAAATTAGAAATTGATAAAAAGGGTAAGTAATTAATACGCCCATTTCAAGGATTAACAACAAAATTCAAGTAATCGCAAAGCTTTTTGTTTTGTACCAGCCGACAAGCAGCCAATCATGTGGTAGTAGTGGTATGACATAAATACTGTACGGAAGTCCTTAAGAATGAAATTATACATACATCTACATGCACGGCAGTGCGCTCCACAGAGAGTTCAATAGTAAATAATCATGCCACTACCATAGCTCAGCTTAAGGCCTCAATTTACAGGTAAAATATAACGGAGACGTTTTAATATATTAAGTTCTATTCTGAATACGAAGGTCGTAAAAGAAATGTTGTAGAGTGTCCCCCTCCCATTGTGTAAGTAGGTGAATGCATACTCATTTCTCATACAAAACTGAGAGTCATTTAAAGGTATAAACTTGTAAAGTGTTCAGATGTTCGAGGTGACAAAATGGACATAATGTATTCAAAGATAAATAGAGGAGAAAATACGTCTGTAATTTTTTAAGACCTCACATTAAGGATATCTAGTGAATTGTAAAACGGAGACAAATCGTGGTCATGTACCCAAAAAAGTTGCAAAGCTAGAATCACAAAAGACGTGGACAGCAAAACCATTAAAAAACATTGAAAGATATAGTCAACCACGGTTTAGACCAGCAAACAGTACAATCTCAGTATTTTTAGGGGAGGGTTGAGCGCTTAAAAACATGTTTAATCTCGCCACATTCTTTATGTGCCTGTCCCAAGTTAGTAGCCTGTAGTACGGTTGTTGTCGTTGGTCCAAGTAGGTCATATTTGTTTTTTGTAAATTGTTTTGTTATAGGTTAGGCCGTTAAGGCATTAGTTTTATCGTTTGAATTGTTTCACATTTTTTTTATGTCGGGTCTTTTATAGCCGACTATACGGTATGAGTTTTTTCATTGTTGAAGACCGTACGCTCAATGGTGGCCCATAATTGCTTACATCCACTCCATTTTAACACTGGTGGATACATGACTCATTGGAAATCGAACCACATTTAAGACGCTACAATTCAACATTATCCAGCTGCAGAACAAATATAAGATATTTTTCTTCCGTAGCAGCTAAGACAACTTTAACAATACATTCATTTTTACAATGAGTGAACATTGTAAATATTTCTACCTATCGACAAACAGGAAGTGGCGGCACGGTGGATTTAAACATTGCTTAAACGCTATAACTCACAGATCACATGCATAACCGTTCAGATCCCTTTCTTAAAAGCAACACTTTGACGAAAGCTTGCTATCCATGTTCTTTCGAACGGACGGATGAAAAATTTGAAGCGTTTACTAGACCGGCTTTTGTCCCTGTCGCAGCAATGAGAAGTGATAACGAGCGTCATCGCGAGCAAAAAACCTCGTCGCTAGAGTTATATTGATGCGTCGCAAGCGATTTGAAATATTTTTAACTCTGTAGCGATTTCGATTTCGATATTGACCATGCTTTTATCACATTTAACGTAAGGTAAAAACTGCAAATGCGTTGTGATAGAAAAAATATTTATATCCATTATCGTATCGACCAAAAAACGACCAAAATATCTACCACTGTCGAAAGTAATCTGGAAAGAGTGTCGCCGGGTCATTGAGGATGCTCTCTCTCGTCCTATTGTAATAATTGGTGTAAACGGGCGAAAACTGACAAAAAGTCACTTGTTTCTTATTTAATAAATGTTTGAATAATGTGGATATTATCATATCACATTTCAAAAATAAATTAGAAATTGATAAAAAGGGTAAGTAATTAATACGCCCATTTCAAGGATTAACAACAAAATTCAAGTAATCGCAAAGCTTTTTGTTTTGTACCAGCCGACAAGCAGCCAATCATGTGGTAGTAGTGATATGACATAAATACTGCACGGAAGTCCTTAAGAATGAAATTATACATACATCTACATGCACGGCAGTGCGCTCCACAGAGAGTTCAATAGTAAATAATCATGCCACTACCATAGCTCAGCTTAAGGCCTCAATTTACAGGTAAAATATAACGGAGACGTTTTAATATATTAAGTTCTATTCTGAATACGAAGGTCGTAAAAGAAATGTTGTAGAGTGTCCCCCTCCCATTGTGTAAGTAGGTGAATGCATACTCATTTCTCATACAAAACTGAGAGTCATTTAAAGGTATAAACTTGTAAAGTGTTCAGATGTTCGAGGTGACAAAATGGACATAATGTATTCAAAGATAAATAGAGGAGAAAATACGTCTGTAATTTTTTAAGACCTCACATTAAGGATATCTAGTGAATTGTAAAACGGAGACAAATCGTGGTCATGTACCCAAAAAAGTTGCAAAGCTAGAATCACAAAAGACGTGGACAGCAAAACCATTAAAAAACATTGAAAGATATAGTCAACCACGGTTTAGACCAGCAAACAGTACAATCTCAGTATTTTTAGGGGAGGGTTGAGCGCTTAAAAACATGTTTAATCTCGCCACATTCTTTATGTGCCTGTCCCAAGTTAGTAGCCTGTAGTACGGTGGTTGTCGTTGGTCCAAGTAGGTCATATTTGTTTTTTGTAAATTGTTTTGTTATAGGTTAGGCCGTTAAGGCATTAGTTTTATCGTTTGAATTGTTTCACATTTTTTTTATGTCGGGTCTTTTATAGCCGACTATACGGTATGAGTTTTTTCATTGTTGAAGACCGTACGCTCAATGGTGGCCCATAATTGCTTACATCCACTCCATTTTAACACTGGTGGATACATGACTCATTGGAAATCGAACCACATTTAAGACGCTACAATTCAACATTATCCAGCTGCAGAACAAATATAAGATATTTTTCTTCCGTAGCAGCTAAGACAACTTTAACAATACATTCATTTTTACAATGAGTGAACATTGTAAATATTTCTACCTATCGACAAACAGGAAGTGGCGGCACGGTGGATTTAAACATTGCTTAAACGCTATAACTCACAGATCACATGCATAACCGTTCAGATCCCTTTCTTAAAAGCAACACTTTGACGAAAGCTTGCTATCCATGTTCTTTCGAACGGACGGATGAAAAATTTGAAGCGTTTACTAGACCGGCTTTTGTCCCTGTCGCAGCAATGAGAAGTGATAACGAGCGTCATCGCGAGCAAAAAACCTCGTCGCTAGAGTTATATTGATGCGTCGCAAGCGATTTGAAATATTTTTAACTCTGTAGCGATTTCGATTTCGATATTGACCATGCTTTTATAACATTTAACGTAAGGTAAAAACTGCAAATGCGTTGTGATAGAAAAAATATTTATATCCATTATCGTATCGACCAAAAAACGACCAAAATATCTACCACTGTCGAAAGTAATCTGGAAAGAGTGTCGCCGGGTCATTGAGGATGCTCTCTCTCGTCCTATTGTAATAATTGGTGTAAACGGGCGAAAACTGACAAAAAGTCACTTGTTTCTTATTTAATAAATGTTTGAATAATGTGGATATTATCATATCACATTTCAAAAATAAATTAGAAATTGATAAAAAGGGTAAGTAATTAATACGCCCATTTCAAGGATTAACAACAAAATTCAAGTAATCGCAAAGCTTTTTGTTTTGTACCAGCCGACAAGCAGCCAATCATGTGGTAGTAGTGATATGACATAAATACTGCACGGAAGTCCTTAAGAATGAAATTATACATACATCTACATGCACGGCAGTGCGCTCCACAGAGAGTTCAATAGTAAATAATCATGCCACTACCATAGCTCAGCTTAAGGCCTCAATTTACAGGTAAAATATAACGGAGACGTTTTAATATATTAAGTTCTATTCTGAATACGAAGGTCGTAAAAGAAATGTTGTAGAGTGTCCCCCTCCCATTGTGTAAGTAGGTGAATGCATACTCATTTCTCATACAAAACTGAGAGTCATTTAAAGGTATAAACTTGTAAAGTGTTCAGATGTTCGAGGTGACAAAATGGACATAATGTATTCAAAGATAAATAGAGGAGAAAATACGTCTGTAATTTTTTAAGACCTCACATTAAGGATATCTAGTGAATTGTAAAACGGAGACAAATCGTGGTCATGTACCCAAAAAAGTTGCAAAGCTAGAATCACAAAAGACGTGGACAGCAAAACCATTAAAAAACATTGAAAGATATAGTCAACCACGGTTTAGACCAGCAAACAGTACAATCTCAGTATTTTTAGGGGAGGGTTGAGCGCTTAAAAACATGTTTAATCCCGCCACATTCTTTATGTGCCTGTCCCAAGTTAGTAGCCTGTAGTACGGTTGTTGTCGTTGGTCCAAGTAGGTCATATTTGTTTTTTGTAAATTGTTTTGTTATAGGTTAGGCCGTTAAGGCATTAGTTTTATCGTTTGAATTGTTTCACATTTTTTTTATGTCGGGTCTTTTATAGCCGACTATACGGTATGAGTTTTTTCATTGTTGAAGACCGTACGCTCAATGGTGGCCTATAATTGCTTACATCCACTCCATTTTAACACTGGTGGATACGTGACTCATTGGAAATCGAACCACATTTAAGACGCTACAATTCAACATTATCCAGCTGCAGAACAAATATAAGATATTTTTCTTCCGTAGCAGCTAAGACAACTTTAACAATACATTCATTTTTACAATGAGTGAACATTGTAAACATTTCTACCTATCGACAAACAGGAAGTGGCGGCACGGTGGATTTAAACATTGCTTAAACGCTATAACTCACAGATCACATGCATAACCGTTCAGATCCCTTTCTTAAAAGCAACACTTTGACGAAAGCTTGCTATCCATGTTCTTTCGAACGGACGGATGAAAAATTTGAAGCGTTTAATAGACCGGCTTTTGTCCCTGTCGCAGCAATGAGAAGTGATAACGAGCGTCATCGCGAGCAAAAAACCTCGTCGCTAGAGTTATATTGATGCGTCGCAAGCGATTTGAAATATTTTTAACTCTGTAGCGATTTCGATTTCGACTTTGACCATGCTTTTATCACATTTAACGTAAGGTAAAAACTGCAAATGCGTTGTGATAGAAAAAATATTTATATCCATTATCGTATCGACCAAAAAACGACCAAAATATCTACCACTGTCGAAAGTAATCTGGAAAGAGTGTCGCCGGGTCATTGAGGATGCTCTCTCTCGTCCTATTGTAATAATTGGTGTAAACGGGCGAAAACTGACAAAAAGTCACTTGTTTCTTATTTAATAAATGTTTGAATAATGTGGATATTATCATATCACATTTCGAAAATAAATTAGAAATTGATAAAAAGGGTAAGTAATTAATACGCCCATTTCAAGGATTAACAACAAAATTCAAGTAATCGCAAAGCTTTTTGTTTTGTACCAGCCGACAAGCAGCCAATCATGTGGTAGTAGTGGTATGACATAAATACTGCACGGAAGTCCTTAAGAATGAAATTATACATACATCTACATGCACGGCAGTGCGCTCCACAGAGAGTTCAATAGTAAATAATCATGCCACTACCATAGCTCAGCTTAAGGCCTCAATTTACAGGTAAAATATAACGGAGACGTTTTAATATATTAAGTTCTATTCTGAATACGAAGGTCGTAAAAGAAATGTTGTAGAGTGTCCCCCTCCCATTGTGTAAGTAGGTGAATGCATACTCATTTCTCATACAAAACTGAGAGTCATTTAAAGGTATAAACTTGTAAAGTGTTCAGATGTTCGAGGTGACAAAATGGACATAATGTATTCAAAGATAAATAGAGGAGAAAATACGTCTGTAATTTTTTAAGACCTCACATTAAGGATATCTAGTGAATTGTAAAACGGAGACAAATCGTGGTCATGTACCCAAAAAAGTTGCAAAGCTAGAATCACAAAAGACGTGGACAGCAAAACCATTAAAAAACATTGAAAGATATAGTCAACCACGGTTTAGACCAGCAAACAGTACAATCTCAGTATTTTTAGGGGAGGGTTGAGCGCTTAAAAACATGTTTAATCCCGCCACATTCTTTATGTGCCTGTCCCAAGTTAGTAGCCTGTAGTACGGTGGTTGTCGTTGGTCCAAGTAGGTCATATTTGTTTTTTGTAAATTGTTTTGTTATAGGTTAGGCCGTTAAGGCATTAGTTTTATCGTTTGAATTGTTTCACATTTTTTTTATGTCGGGTCTTTTATAGCCGACTATACGGTATGAGTTTTTTCATTGTTGAAGACCGTACGCTCAATGGTGGCCTATAATTGCTTACATCCACTCCATTTTAACACTGGTGGATACATGACTCATTGGAAATCGAACCACATTTAAGACGCTACAATTCAACATTATCCAGCTGCAGAACAAATATAAGATATTTTTCTTCCGTAGCAGCTAAGACAACTTTAACAATACATTCATTTTTACAATGAGTGAACATTGTAAAAATTTCTACCTATCGACAAACAGGAAGTGGCAGCACGGTGGATTTAAACATTGCTTAAACGCTATAACTCACAGATCACATGCATAACCGTTCAGATCCCTTTCTTAGAAGCAACACTTTGACGAAAGCTTGCTATCCATGTTCTTTCGAACGGACGGATGAAAAATTTGAAGCGCTTACTAGACCGGCTTTTGTCCCTGTCGCAGCAATGAGAAGTGATAACGAGCGTCATCGCGAGCAAAAAACCTCGTCGCTAGAGTTATATTGATGCGTCGCAAGCGATTTGAAATATTTTTAACTCTGTAGCGATTTCGATTTCGACTTTGACCATGCTTTTATCACATTTAACGTAAGGTAAAAACTGCAAATGCGTTGTGATAGAAAAAATTTATATATCCATTATCGTATCGCAAGTCAATAGCATCGCATCAAAATCTTGTCGCGTCGCAACTTGTCGCTAGAGATATCGTTATTTTAACATTGACTTTTTGTCAAAATGTCAAGTAAAAATCAGTTTAAGCTAGACCTCTTTTGCATCATTTGTCTCCTTAATCGATTTATAAAATCATTTAGAATAGGATTTAACGATTTTTTCTCCGTTATTACCTTTTAATCATAAAAAAATTTGAAAGGCCAATATTCATTGTTTGATTATAAAAGCAACACATTTCCTGAACAAGACATCTTGCAGTAAAAAAAATAATAGCATGCACAAAAAAATAAAACTACATGTATATTTATACAAATATATAAAACTGCTTTATTACCCATAGTGGTATCTAGTACACCACAAAAGCTCAAAGGTAGTTTCCTATACAGAGCGTAAATTACTATAGACTGGTACTTGGCCGTTATTTGACAAGTTTGTATATTCCGAAGGCATATTGAATATTTTACGAAGAGAACCAACCTAATAAAATTTCTTTCTCTGGAGGATATCATTATTTTTTGGTCAATACCAAAATCCTGAAAATTAACCCTCAATATTTAGTAGTGCTCAGAGTATTAACCTCCCTTTATAGGACTTACCTCGTTGGTCAGCTGTCATGTTCAGTCTAACGTATGACAAGTGACGTGTGGAAAGGATTTTCGAGTATGTCAATGATACTTCAAGACACGCCCTTTAAAGATTCACATAGTTGGCTCTATAAAAGATGGAACCTTTGTCATAATACAAATTGTAAAAAGGTCTAATTGTACGTATACAACATTTGATTCTATAAATATGAGAATGTTGAGAACTTTGAACTTGAGGGCTGCTGGATTTACCTTTGATGTTGTCTTGGAGAAAAGGCATCATCTTACGGTGTTTATATATCATAACTCGTTCGCTATGCCCGTGTCTGCTGTGACATTTTGGATTTTAATGAACGTAATCTATGTATGACTGGTAAATTATTAAGTCAGGGATTTAATTACCACAATTTACTTAAAACCTTTACTAAATTCATCCATAGATATAAAGATTTGGTTTGAAAGTTTGGTTGTATCTGTAGAAAACTTATTTTTAACGGGATAGCACATCCTAATTTTTACAGAGATGTTGTTGTTTACCGAGCCCGGACATTTAGATACGATCCGGGTAAACTTATCGATCCTTTAAATAAACTTATTTTCAAAGGTTACCAATTCAACACTATAATTAGATCTTTAAATATTGTTTTAATGACATCTTTACACTAAATCCATTGAATGTTGGATGTGTATTGATTGATATTTTTTTAGTAGTTGTTATTGGCTTTGAACTAGCTGTCAGTAGCTACAAGTACTCTCAGATCTGTACTTAGTGTCTGTTTGTTGTGGGGATGTATAAGTACCCTGCCACGTCTACTCTGTGTTTTTGTTTGATGCATTTCTGCTTTGTATCGATCTGATGAGTTAAGCCCTTTTCAAATGATGTTTATAGTTTGTTCTTATGTTGTACTGTTACACCACTGTCCCATGGTAGCTTAGGGGAGGGTTTGCGCGCCTTTAAACTAGTTTAACCCCGCCACATTATGTATGTGCCTGTCCCAAGTCAGGAGCCTATAATTTATTGGTTGTCGTTTGTTGATGTATATCATATTTGTTTTTGTTCATTAATTTGTACATAAATCAGGCCGTTAGTTTTAGCCTTTTATAGCTGACTTTGCGGTATGGGTTTTACTCATTGTTGAATGCCGTACGGTGACGTATAGTTGCATGTTAATTTCTGTGTCATTTGGTCTCTTTTGGAGAGTTGTCTCATTGGCAATAATACCACATCTTCTTATTTTTATATTAGACTTTTTTAATAATAATACATAAACAACTCATTTAATTTGGTGCTAAAAGTTTCCTGTTGTTTATTATAATAAAACCGAGCATTCTTTGTTATCTTTCTTTGTGATTACTTTTCAATTTTACTAAAACAACTATGCTTCCAAAAACAAAGTCAAAGTTAAAGATGATTAAATCCTCCATCGTCATGTTCCTTGACAAAGTCAAGGTTACTTTGAAATATCCTAGAATCATCAATTTCTGTCTTTACTACGAAAACCATTTACCGAGGACCTCCGTCTTTACTGCTCTAATGTCATTCTGGAAATCCTTTTAAACGTAACTCGTACTTCTACTACCAAAACTCACACACAGTTTTAGCTCTGATAAAAAAAATACATTTACATTAATAGAATACTTACATCCGTCATGAAAATGCAGATACCAAATTTAAATTGGTATACGGTAAGCGAATTCCGAAAATTTATCACTCATCATTGGTCCTCAATACCAAATCCGATTGTTTCGAAATCAAATAAGACTTAGTAATAAAAAAAAGTTAGGAGCGCAAGATACGTCCATCGCATACATATTGTAATTGTTGCAAAATACGAAATACATAGAAGGCATTAAATCACATGTCAGTAATATGACCTTGTAGAAAACCTTGCAAGAAAATATGAGTAGGCGTAGGTAGTAAGTAAGTAAATTTTATTTAAAGTCGCCAAATATGTACACAATAACAAAGAAACATGAGCTCTTTAACCGACTATACAAAAAACATGCCTTAAATTTGGCGGTAAAAATTCAATACCCTAAGGACAAAAAAAATATATATATATTTGAAAGGGAACTTTACGGAAGCGTATTAGCGCCACACAACTTTTTTTAAAATATTTTTTCCTATGTTTGCGTTATTTTGCAACGGTTTGCGTTATAACGCAAACAGCAAATGTTTGCGTTATAACGCAAACCTTTGGGATATAACGCAAACCTTTGCGATATAACGCAAATGTTTGCGTTATATAACGCAAACCTTTGAAAAATAACGCAAACCTTTGCGTCATAACGCAAACCTTTGCGTCATAACGCAAACATTTGCGAAATAACGCAAACATTTGCGATATAACGCAAACCTTAAAGCATTATAACGCAAACATTTGCGTTATAACTCAAACCTTTGCGATATAACGCAAACATCTTGATTTCAATTATTCATCAAGTTTTGTATATATGTCTGTCTGTCATTAATTTCGGTTGTGATTTACTAGTAGATAGGAAAAGAACCATAAATACAAGGCCAACTCATTATGATAAATTTGCATAGGAATAATGGAATACTTGAAGTGCAATTATACATAAATTAAGAATGATTTGTGCATCAGAAAAGTATATAATTTAACAAGAAAATAGATATGGTATAGGCATATTTCAATTGAAAGAGCAAAACTAATGTCATACATTTGTGAAACTTTCAAGTCAAATAGACAAAATGATCTTTCTGCTTTAAAATGAATTATTAATAAAGAAACATTTTTTTTAAATTTTGATGCAAGATTTTTTTTAAATCTCAGAATATGATCAAGATTCTTTGATAGAAATTCATGGAATTTTCATTTCAATCTAGTGTTCAAAGTAATTTTAAGATACTTGGGTAGCAATTTAAATGTAGAGAACATAATTTTAATAATAAAATATCTTCATTTTGAAAAGGTAGCGTGTTTGGATCTAACACAATCCTCAAACGAGAGCTTACTTTGGAAGTATATTTATATTTGGCTATAGCTATATTAGCAGGGTTGATTTTTTATATTCTTCGATACAACTTCAATTTACTCAATTTTCTTTGTAATATATATACATGTATTATAATTTTTGGGGCCCTGTATAGCTTGCTGTTCGGTGTGAACCAAGGCTCCGTGTTGAAGACCGTACTTTGACCTCTATTAAATGGTTTGATTTTAGAAATTGTGACTTGGATGGAGAGTTGTCTCATTGCCATTCATACCACATCTTCTTATATCTATTATCCTACTCATTATTAGTCAATGATATGTTCTAAATATTCAAGCATTTTTCTTTGTTATGAATACAAAGGAGGATACATTTTAATGAATGCAGCCTCCTCCATTTATAACTGCTGCTTCCTTTGAATCTTAAATAAGAAATAAGATTAAAAAAAATGTTTGCGTTATTTTGCAAATGTTTGCGTTATAACGCAAAGGTTTGCGTTATTTCGCAAAGGTTTGCGTTATAACGCAAAGGTTTGCGTTATATCGCAAAGGTTTGCGTTATATCGCAAAGGTTTGCGTTATAACGCAAAGGTTTGCGTTATAACGCAATGCACGGTTTGCGTTATTTCGCAAATGTTTGCGTTATAACGCAATCATAGGAAGAAATATTAAAAAAAAAGTTGTGTGGCGCTAATAAGCTTCCGTAGAACTTAATCTACCAATCCTAACAAAAGCGTTTAGTATCAATTTATTCTTAACAAGCACACTTGATCGCGATAAGTATATAGTCATACTTAATCAATCTGACCGTTTAAATTCTTTAAAGGGGCATAAGCTGTGAAATTCATGTTCACCGATTTGACTCAAATTCTCATATTTGATTGATAACATTATAAAACGTATATCCAAATTATGAAATGTCTAAAATAAACAATTTACGATGCATGGATTCGATAATATGTATCAGCATTTCGTGTGTATTTTATTCTGAACGCCATCTAATCAACTATCGAGGTGACCTCCTAAGACTGCCGACGGTCTGTTTGATTTCATATTATAATAGGTTAAAAAAATACGTTAATCATCGTTTTTATCTGTATAAGAATGAGCTTTTGTGGATCGAATCAGTTAACCAAATGGTTTACCCTTGTTTCACATGTTGACATTCTTTTCCATTTAATAAAAGCTAATTATTATTTCAATATTTCACTTTCATTAATAATTGAACAAAAATAAATTATATTTTATTTAATTTTTGTTTGTATCTCGTAGCTAATGCCCCTTTAACTGTGACAAAATGTTAAACAATTCGAAAGAGAAAACCAATGACCTGGTTTAAAATACACCAATGAACGAAAAATAAATGTATAGCCGACAACAACCAACGAAAACCACCGCACAACTTGGACAGTGATGTAACAAAACACCATAAGAGCAAATAGTAAAAATCGGTTCGAAAGGACTTGTCTCGTAAATTTTTAAGTAAAATATATGGATTTGAAATTGGAGTTTTATGATTTTAAGACAAATTTAAGAACGTTTTTCGCCGATTTGATGTGCTTTCTGTACAAATGATCAACTTTTTTGAAACAAGTCATTCAGTAATATTCCAGACAACAAAAGAGATAATCTGATAAATGCAAAATTTCAACAAAATCTGTGACATAGCCCATTTACTGTATCTTGACCTTAATATATGGATATCAATAGATATAAGAAGATGTGGTATGAGTGCCAATGAGACAACTCTCCATCCAAGTCAAAATCTATAAAAGTAAACCATTATAGGTCAAAGTACGGTATATTTATGCAGTTAGGTACAGCCAAACTTACAAAACAATTTCTTTTGTACGTATGGTAGAATTTAGTAAAGGTTCTAAAATGACGCTCTTCTTTTACTTTTTTGAAGAAAGCCCTTTTCTATTACAAATGGAACATGAGACTCACGTGTGTGGCGTCACAATTAAAACTGCTTCCTAAGTTGTATTTCGAAATTTGACACTTTTATTGGTGTTGCTCGCTAGGAAATTAAATGAAATTATTCTAAAAGTAAGTTTACATGTATATGTTCATTTTTTAATAGTAAAACGGTTGGTTTTCCTAAACATTCAGTTGTTGTTTCATCAAATTAAAATAGATGTCTTTCAGCGATCTTGGTTTATAGGTCTACTTCGATGTACAAAGTTTCAGAATTTTCCTTTTAGAATCTAAATAATTCTTTCGTGTCAAGTTCTATAGATGTTTATTTTATCATGAGAAGGCATTACATTATATGTGTCAACATTTTACAACTCGCTAACGCTCGATATAAAGACATTGCCAAATATAATGACTATTGTACCTATGTTAAAATGGGTATATATAGATATATATAAGAAGATGTGGTATGAGTGCCAATGAGACAACTCTCCATCCAAGTCACAACGTGCAAAGAGTAAACAATTATAGGTCGAAGTACGGCCTTCAACACGGAGCCTTGGCTCACACCGAACAGCAAGCTATAAAGGGCCCCGAAATGACTAGTGTAAAACAATTCAAACAGGAAAACCAACGGTCAAATCTATATAAAAAACGAGAAACGAGAAACACTTATGAACCACACCAACAAACGACAACCACTGAACAACAGGCTCCTGACTTAGGACAGGTGCATACAAATGCAGCGGGTTTAAACGTTTTGACAGGCGCCAACCTTCACCATAATCAGAAACAGTACTGTAACATTACAACATAAAAAGACACACTATAGAATATCAATTGAAATGGCTTAACTCGAACAAAAAGATATATAAACAAAAACAAGTAAACATACACTGAACGAATAAGTTTGATCTATGACACAATATAAACTTACAATATTAAAAAAAAAGATGTAGAACAATATCAAAAAGACAAGTTTAACCTGGGACAAAATGGCGTTCTATAAAGTAACGTACACAGGTAAATTTAAATATAATAATTTTGTTGTTAGGAGTACGGAAACATTTTTTACAAAATAAATAAATTTGTTGTTAACAGTACAGAAGTGAAAACTGTTATCGTCATACTAAATACTTATAAAAGGTAGCATGACCTGAAAGAATTATTTCTTAATTTTTACAACATACAACAGATACATTTAAGTCTGACTCATATATTGACTTACATCTTAAAATTGACAATGAGGGTCGGTTGAGAACAACTTTACAACAAAAGATATGATTTCAGCTTCACAATTGTGAACTTTTTATTTCTATGTAACAACATTCAAGCAGCGCCTGTATATAGGCCTAGAATATATATTTCCCAGTTGATATGATATTCCAGAGCTTGCATTTCCTATCATAATTTCTTTATAGAGGGTTGCTGCTTACAAGGAAGATATTAAAGCAAGAGTTCCATGTGGTGAAGTTGAAATCATCCCTTGAAAAATTTTACGGACTCTGTCACGAGTTGGTTGACCGTTATAGAACATCTGTTTCACAGATGACGACGGACATGTTTCAATTGTCGTAACCACAATGCCGTCCTCTTTTCCTCAAATGTGACCTACCAAATTAGACTTTTCACCGATTTTGTACTGAAATGAGGAACATTACAGGTGTCACATGTGGAGCAGAATTTGCTTACCCTTCCGAAGCATTTAAAAACACTCCCCCTCCCGGTTTTTGGTTGGGTTCGTGTTGCTCAGTCTATAGTTTTCTATGTTGTGTTTTGCGTACTGCTGTTTGTCTTTGGTCGTTTTTTGTTTTTTGCCATGGCATTGTCAGTTTGTTTTTGACTTATATATTGTAAAGAAGATATATAACATGTTTCCCCGCCACATTCTGTATGTGACTGTCCCAAGTCATGAGCCTGTAATTTGGTGGTTGTCGTTTGTTGCTGTATATCATATTTGTTTTTCGTTTATTATTTTGTACATACATTAGGCCGTTAGTTTTCTCGTTTGAATTTTTACATTTGTCTTTTCGGGGCCTTTTATAGCTTGCTTTACGGTATGGATTTTTCTCATTGTAGAAGGCCGTATTGCTTGCGATGAAATACCGTGATTTTCCAGTTAAACAAGCTGGTATTTCACATGTGAAATACATCCTGCATTTTTACTGCTCCAACGTCATACCACAAAAGGTATTGTTAAGGATTTATCTACGACCTTAATTCCATAAAAATATTTTTTTTAAATGAGGACGCGTAGAAAAAGATACACTTTCTCCATATCTTCTTTTAAATTTCCATTGGAAGTGAAAATAATTAAACGAAACCTAATCGAACAATTCGAATATTGATCAAAATTTCAGCTATCTACCGAAAAACAATGACAATTTGCTCATATGCTACGCATATTTATTATGTTTTGGTCACTCGTTGAATATATTTGTTTGACATTCCAGTTCTGGAATCAGTTATCTATTGTTAACTATTATTGTTGGTGATAATAATCTTGCTCTAAAATTACTATATTTTACTGTTGAATACCTTTGTCTCACTCAGAAACTGTTTCTCTAGGTGTAAAGCTGACTTATTACTTATTGTATGTGTCATATTATCTATATGGTATGGAAGGAAGTACACAGTTGGTTCTTCTTTTATCGGGATTGTATGATAACACCCATTTATACCTTCTTCTTTTGGTAGAATATTCAAATTCTTACAGCCATTTTTTTCTTTTGTTTCAACATGAGATCCGAGTCCCCGTGTGCTTGGGATTGCTTTATTACTGCGTAATTCCTGATATTCTGTCTTTATATACTTCTTTTGAATACACGTGTGAGTTTGTAGCTCATGCAATGAAATAAAACTTTCTCCACAATATTGACACGATGGAAGGTCAAAATCTACTGTTCCCAACTGCGCTTCATCAATAATGCTCAACTTCAAATAAATACAGTTCGGGTGGTGAATGTATTTTTCTAATCCTTGCTGAGTGTTATATTGTATTTTTAGTTTTTCATTTGACTCCAAGCACAAACGTCTGACCTTGTCCTGATGTCTGCTAAAAATATGACTATACAATAAATTATCTGTGTTGAATTTCCTTTCACAAAAATCACATAACTGACTTGGTATATTCATAGTGTTAGTATTTCCATCAATAGTACTGCCATTCTGATAATTGTTGCTGGGTGTAGACATATTATTATGACAGTTTGAAGAAGTACCACCAGACGACATTCTCATGTGCTCCTTAATCTTCAGCCTTATAACTTTCAAATCATTAATGTGATCTGTATGCTTATTTTTTATATGTACGTATAACGCTCCTAGGTTGTAGCATTTTTTGTCACAATAGTAACATTGTAATAAACTTTCGGTATGAGTCTCCTGTATATGAATTTTTATTTTCAATAAAGAGGTAAATTGATTTCCACAATAGTGACAAGACATTACTCTGTTGTTATCTGTTTTGTTTTTCCTTTTGGGTATGTCCTTATGATATTTGTTAATGTGTTGTTTTAATCCATATTCAGTTGTGCACTTCGAATGACAATGATTACAAGTAACTAGCGGGACATGATTCCATCTTATATGCCAGTCTCTTCCAGCTATAGTGGCAAACATTTCTTCGCAATGGCAACAAGGGTACTGTAGTGTCAATTCAATTTTAGAGTCTAGGACTAATCTCTTAAGTTCATTACCATGTCTGCTTAACACATGCACATACAAATTATCTTCATTCTCAAATATATCTCGACAAAAATCACAGTACGCACATGTACATGTGAAAACACGGGTATCGTCGGTAAAAACACTCTTTTCAATGACAGAGGTATCACAACAATTATCAGGTCTATGAGAATGAATTTCATCTTCTTTTTCTTGATATGTTTTTATTCCATCCATCTTCTTTGATAATTTTCTGCTCCGAGTCCTACTGTCCTACAAATGTATTTAATTAATTGGTTAATTACGAATTACATGAACATAGCTACTGGTCAATACTCTTAGCAATCATTTTGGGGAACATACATAAATAAGTATAAATTGACTTTCCACACATGACTCGGGCTACAGTTTATACTCTGAAAAAATATCACTCGAGGACAAATTGTATAAAAGACTGTCAATAGTCACATCCTATAAAACACTGCAAATGTTTTATCTGTCAATGAAAATTGGGTCAAATAACATCTACCACACTGGAATGGACCCCTTTCAAAGACTTTATAGCATCAGGTCGTATCTAAAAAACAAAGGACAAGTATATCGTCATCACTGTTCGGCAAGTAGAGTATCATTTTGGGCAGTCCTAATTTTACCAATAAGTTTTTTTTTTGCATTTTAACGTCATTGCAAAATTTTTCGAAGATAATGCATGTTATCATTTGAACAAGTTATGCCTATAAATATGTTTATATCCACTTCATTTGACCTCTAGTGGATAGTTCATCGGAAATCATACTATACATATCCTTATTTTTATAGAATTTCCTTCTATAAAGAGCTAAAATAAATCCTTACAACTTTTATTTGGGAAAGAAATTGACACAATAAATGTATAGATAAAAGTCCAGACCTATAGAAAAATTACAATAGTTTTACTCGGAACCAGAAATAATGCTTCAAATTTATATGGCAAGCCGTTTTACTATTTATTCTAACTTCAATATATCTCATATAAAAGATATCTTATATGATCTAGTTTAAATACGATATATAAGATACCTTATATACTTTATAAGATATCTTATATAGTTTATAAGATATCTTATATTATAGGTAAGATAATGTTTATTATAAGACTATAAGATATCTTATAATATTTATTATAAGACATTATAAGATATATTCTGAAGTTTATAAGATATTAAGTACGTTAAGTTTTATCTGTATCGAATACATAACGAAATATCTTATTTAAGGGTCAAAAATCATAAATTGATACTCTGTCATAAAATTTTATATGACAAAACACCTAGTTATCTTCGTGAAGTATAAACTCGCTTCTAAACTGAATACTTCAGTTCTTCCATGCTACAACGAAATTATGGAATAAGATACATTTTAAATCATTACTAGACAATGCGACTCTCTTTTTTTCAATTTAAAAAACATATTTGTAAACAAAATAAGAAGGTTCCCACATATGTTTACCTTTGAAACCGCATTCTGGCAAATTATCCATGTACGCTTGTGAACGATCTCTAGTTCGAATTTGATATTCAGGAGGGGGGGGGGGAGGAGTTTTTGCCGGATTGATCTTTCTTTTTTTTTCATCTGTTGCTACGCATGCTTAATTTTTTTCCTCCGCACAAAAAAAAAAAATATTTTTACTTTTGTACACATTTATTTACCAGGCCAAGTTATTCAATTTCAAATTCTTCCTCCATCACGCAATTCAAATGGTCGTATCATAACTGGGGCGTTTCCCCTACATTATGATATTGTAAAGTCAATTGTTAAATACTGGTATAGATTTGAAAATCTTCAGACTGAATTCAGTCTGTTGAAACTGAAAGACGCTTATAAATGCAGCCAAGAGCTTCACAAATCTAACATAACTTCTTGGTTCTCATTTGTTAAAAAATTAATAGAAGTTTTTGAAATTAAACAAGAAGTAAAACATTTGGACAATATAAAGTTTTGAATATATCTAACAAATCAATTCAAACTAAATTAATTAATAATTGGTATGTTAGCCAAAGAATGCTTCTAATGGAAAATTGTTCAATTATTTAAAATTTAAACAACATTTTGGCAATTATCTCTCTTTGGTTAAGAACTTTGATTTTAGAAGAGCTATTTGTAAATTACGTATATCTGCTCATAAGCTTCGAATTGAATTTGGCCGTTTTTCAAATATTCCGCGAAATGGAAGAATTTGCAAAAAATGCTCCTCTGGATGTGTTGAAGATGAAATCCATTTTTGAACTTCATGTGCAAAATTAAACTCTGATAGAGATGCTCACTTTGACTTTGTTTGCCATATTATTCCAAACTTTTTTTTGAACAATCAGTAAACATTCATATATTTATTAAGCTGTGAAGACAATCAGGTAATTAATGCTGTTGGAAAATTTATTCAAGTCAATATGAGTTAGGTGTATTTTTTTCTCATATAAATATATTATATACTATAAACCAAGGGCTTTTGTGCAGTCTAATTGTATTGTAATTGTGTATTTAAATTCTATGTAAAAACTATCTATGCTAATCAATGTTCTTTTTCCTTATACATGTGTTCTCTATATGCCCCTTGTGGGCCCTTAATTGGTAATGAAATATATCTTATCTAACAGGGTGACGTCATCTAAGTTTATGCTGACGTCATTTTAAATCTTGTTTTCAAATGATTGCAACTTGAATGGGTTTTTCGTTATTGATAAATTCTTGAATTTGTTGTTAGTAAAATAAACTATTTTTTTGTAGCCTTCAGGAGCCTGTTGTTCAGTGGTTGTCGTTTGTTGATTTGGTTCATAAGTGTTTCTCGTTTTTTATACAGATTAGACCGTTGGTTTTCCTGTGAATATTTTACACTATAGTATGTCTATAGTCATTTTGGGGCCCTTTATAACTTGCTGTTCGGTGTGAGCCAAGGCTCCGTGTTGAAGGCCGTACTTTGACCTATAATGTTTTACTTTTTACACATTGTGAATTGGATGGAAAGTTGTCTCATTGGCACCCATACCACATCTTCTTATTTCTATGATCTTCTAGATCTACAGGGCCGACACACAGGATTTTTACTTTGATCGACAGAAGCCTTAGCCGGAACCGTTCGTTGAGTACAACGTGAGGATATTTCATTGCAAAGATAAAAATAAAAATCTCTAATGAAAACTGAGTACTTGGCATATATATGCATGATAACGTTTTGTGTTTTACCGTTTTGGGTGGATCTGCTAACACCGGATGTTGTTCTGGTTGTCAAGAGATGCACAATTTCAAAAATGTTATCCAAAGGACACGTCAGATTTTCGCGGAACTTAACAACGGCACTGAACAGCGGTTCTTTTCACAAAAAATCCTAAGAGTAAATATACTCGTAAGTCATACACATTTCAGTATAACTTACGATCAATTTTAATCGTAAGATTTTTTGTGAAAAGAGTCGCTGGTTCGTACATGGACGAGAGTATGGATGGGGGTCCTTCATTTCTGTACTCTCTAAAAAAAATTCCCTGTTCTCTCTATTCTTTATACATTTTGCCCATTATTCTCTATTCTTTATATTTTTTGCCCATTATTCTCTATTTTGTAAACCCCCATCCACACCCTCATGGACGATCTTATGGGAATTTGTGAAATTTTGCAAGAGTGATCAAGAGTATGAAGAACTGCATATGGATATCGCAAAAAATAATATAGATAAGACCTTAGAATTTTTTTTATCATTTTCGAGTATAAAAAAATCGAAAATATTGCACGTCACAGTAAGAACCGATGTTCAAAGGACAATGACGTCATTTATGCCGATTGGCCTTGGATATATGTCTTTCGGGCGCCAAAACGAAATGTTTGTCTCTTTTCTGTCAGACATCAGACAGATTGAAAAAAAATGAAGATCGCAAAAATGTTGACATTTTTAGTATTTATCCAGTAAAAATTGTACAAGAACGATACAAGTTAATTCATTTATGGTTTAATAGAGGCCGGCATCCTGCACGTGTGTATATATATATATATATATTTAAAACACTGATGTAAAACTTGCGATTTTGTATCAAACTATAAAAATAAGAAGATGTGGTATGATTGCCAATGAGACAACTCTCCATAAGAGACCAAACGACACAGAAATTAACAACTATAGGTCACCGTATGGCCTTCGACAATGAGCAGAACCCACACCGTATAGTCAGCTATAAAAAGCCCCGGGCGATATGAAAAATGTAAAACAATTCAAACGAGAAAACTAACGGCCGAATTAATGTCTTTGACAGCAATATGTAGCACTGAAGAGCATTTGATTAATTGATTAAAATAGGTTTTAAATAGAAATTGATGAAAAACGTTTTTTTAATAACAGAGGTAACGAAATTATCGTACTTTTTTAAATTAAAAGTATAGTTAAATCTTCAGCATAGACAACATGTCTAATTTACTTGCATGTTTTATGCAACAATACCGAATTCAATAATCCCTATATATTCAATGAATTGATATCAATAAAACGAAAATTTTAATGACAATTAAAATGTATATATCATTTGATACTCTATCAACAAGTTTGTATAATTTGTACGTTGTCTACTTCATCATCGATCGTTCATGTCCGAAATTGATAATTTTCAATCAGTAGGCGGATGTTGTTTTATGAATAGTATTACACGGAATTGTACTACTGAACACTATCTATAGAAGGAATGTAAAGAAAGATTGGAAGTTACATAATGCACTAGTATTCCTACTACTGCTAAAGCAAGACATTTGAGGGTCACTTAGTTATTTCAATAATTTAAAAATGTCAGTATTACACTATAAATTCACTTATATCATTAAGTGAATTGATGTTTCTTTTGACCTTTGGGGTAATAACATTAAAAGCTTGTTTCATTGATTAATCAGAGACATAAAATTGAGAGTGGAAATGGGGAATGTGTCAAACAGACAACAACCCGACCAAAGCAGAAAACAGCCGAAGGCCACCAATGGATCTTCAACACAGCGAGAAAATCCCGCACCCGAAGGCGGACTTCAGCTGGCCCCTGAACAAAATTGTGTACTAGTTCTGTAAAAATGGACGTCATACTAAACTCCTAAACATATAAATGAACTAAAATTAAAAAAAACATACAAGATTAACAAAGAGGCTCCTGACTTGGGACAGGCGCAAAAATGCTGCGGGGTTAAACATGTTTTGTGAGATCTCAACCTATACCTCTAGCCAATGTAGAATAAACAACCACACAGCAATACACACAGTAAAACTCAGTTAAAAATAAGCCTGATGTCAGAATATGTAACAAATGAAACTAAGCAAAATGACAATGATACATAAATTAACAAAGGAATACTAGCAGTTACTGACATGCCATCTCCAGACCTCAATTAAACTGATTGAAAGATTATGTCTTCATCATAAGAAAATCATACACAATCCCTCCCGTTAGGGGTTTAGCATCATAAAATATATGAGAAGATTGAACATAACCCGTTTCATGCCAACACCAGGTTTTAGAATAAATGTGTTTATTTCCGATATGCAAAGACCCTATGAGTGAATCAATATTAATACCAAAATATGCCATCTTTAATGACCTGACAACAGTATCGTAACTATATCCCTTCTGAATGAGTCTGTTTAAAGGTTTCACTAAATTGGTTAGCATTTGAGGTGGCTGCCGACATTTTTGTGCTTTGTATAGAATATTACCATAAAAGATTGTATACATGTATCTGATATAATTAGGGATGTCAACTCGGTGAACAATTACTTATCGAGTACTCGTTGGTTTTATCGAGCGATACTCGAGTACTCGCTCGGGAATATATCTACAACACGGAAACACAAAAATACGTATTTACATTCTGTGGTTTGTTGTTCAACGGACGAAAAACCATCTACATAAGTATCTGGGACATGGATTTACACACAATAATTAATAGCTCATTACCAACAAGTACTAATTAAGTATAAAAAAACAATAATCTAATCAATATGATTTAATGGACACCTATTTAAAAATTACAACAAGGAAAAACCATATCAAACATTAGTATTTGGTAATCGTTAAGAAAACACATTTAATGTTTACAAAGGCGTATGATTAGAAGTTTAACTATTCACTGAGGGTCACCTGAGGATGCAACGAATTTATTTTATTAGTAAACATTTTCTTGTCAACTATTATTTGAAACAGTCGGTTTTGTAACTTTGTAAATTACAGTCTTGCATACAAAAATATTTGCTCTGACGGTACCGATGTGACGGAATGGCTAAGACATGTTTAGTTTAAAGTGCTAGCTTAGGTACACCCACGTATTTTAGGACGCATTTAAAAAATGACAATTTAGCACAAGCATTCGAAACAAAATGTATTTTATTTACTATTATGATTAATCTGTGATGCCTATTTAATTTTCCGAAAGAGGTTCTCAAGAAGATCAAATTTATTTAAAGAAGACAGCAATAGTTAATAGGAAACCGATTAGTCGAGTATCGTTTTGATATTCGATACTCGGTACTACCAAGCGATACTCGAATACTCGAGTACTCGTTGACATCCCTAGATATAATATAAAGCTCATTCTACTTACACCAATTTTTCGAGTGTTTCTTATTTCTGAAATTTTTTTACCTTTTCCCGCGACTAAGTTTATTTTCATTGTAACGGCACGGGAAGTTTCAATAATAAAATATTGTCTTTTGTGCATGAAGATAACGATTTAAAAGTTCCATAGGTAAAAGAATAAAGGAAACCATGTAGAATTTACAAATTTAGAGGCGGAAGAAACCAAATGGACAATAAAAAAATCATAAGTCGAAATAAAACCGACAGCAAAATCTCCTTAATTATGGAGCTACATATATGGTTCATGCATAGACTTTTTGCATGTACCGCTCCAAACGTTGCCTTGTATGTGGTCTCTTTTTCAAAATCCTAGTTGGATCTGCATCGGAACATGACAAAAAATAAAAATAAAATCGAAAACACAAACAGCAGTTAACAAAACAATACATAGAAAACTACAGAATGCGCAAAACGAATCCCACCAAAAACCCCTTTTGCTACTTTTGCAAATAAAATATGTTTAACCTAAACTAAACTAAACTAAACTAAAAATCGTGGGTGATCCCATGTGTTCCATATGCTTTAACAGATTCTGCTCAACAAGTTGCACCGATCGTGTTGCTCGTGTCATGTACACATTCGATGAAAATAGGCATTCGGTTATGTCACGATCTAGAAGAGAACGAGATTGTTGCTACGACAATTGGAAATAAACTCTTCATAGATACCAGGATTGAAATTTTAAATTTACATCATACGCTCGTTTCGTCTACAAAAGACTCATCAGTGACGCTCGAATCAAATGTTAAAAAAGCCAAAGAAAGTACGAAGATGAAGAGCATTGAGGACCAAAAATTCCTAAAAGTTTTGCCAAATACAGCTAAGGTAATCTATTCCTGAGGTAGAAAAGCCTTAGTATTTCAAAAATTCAAAGTTTTGTTAACAGTTAATTTATAATTATGAACATATCAATGATAACTCAAGTCAACACAGAAGTGTTGACTACTGGGCAGGTGATACCCTCGGGGAATTAAAACTCCACCAGCAGTGGCATCGACCCAGTGGTTGTAAATAAACACATCATAGATACCAGGATTGAAATTTTATATTTACGCCTGACGCGCGTTTCGTGTACAAAAGACTCATCAGTGACGCTCGAATCAAAAAATGTTAAAAAAGCCAAAGAAAGTACGAAGTTGAAGAGCATTGAGGACCAAAAATTCCTAAAGTTTTGCCAAATAGAGCTAAGGTAATCTATTCCTGAGGTAGAAAAGCCTTAGTATTTCAAAATTTCAAAGTTTTGTTAACAGTTAATTTATAATTATGAACATATCAATGATAACTCAAGTCAACACAGAAGTGTTGACTACTGGGCAATTACGATCAATTACAAGCACCTAAACTCATGATGGCGTTCGTAAATTTTTTGTTGGAATGATGACTTAAATTTCACCACTAGGAACTATGGGTTGTAATAAGCAACCCTCCTTTACGAATTTCATGACAGGTAACGCAAGGTCTTGAATTTCGTATATACTAGGAGAAATAAACTCCTTATATGCTGGGGCTGCTTGAATCTTGAAATATAGAAAGTACACAATAGGAAAACTGAAATCATCACTTTTGTAAGTTTCTAGATGTAAGATGTAAATGTAAGATGAACTCCACTATCAGTTCTTTTGAGGTTTTTCGGTATTCACATTTTTCACCGCCCATAGAATAAGGCGTTTCACAATAACTCTGAAGCCCGATGTTGATTGTTGTTAATATAGATGTTAATAATTTGAAAAGACGTTTTGTGGATTATTTGACAGACCCGTATATATTTCATTGATCGCAAGTTCACTTTTGCAATTCGAGTATCAAGTACATTGGAGGAAGATTTAGTTTTACATCTTTGGTTGATATTCCAAAGACACATAGAACAGACATATGTTTTTTTCCAAAATTTTGTGGAAGTATATGCTGGGTCTTCCAAGCGAATAGTCAATAGCTAACGTGAGGGTACCCATATTGCACCTATTTTGACAATTTTTATCAACCACGTTTATATAAGATCCAGACAAAAGTTTTCGTTCTGTGTTTATTTTGTAGATGTATGCTTATTTTTATATAGTTCCACAAAATTGATTTTGAATCCATACTGATTATAGAAAAATGGGTTTTAACCGACCTCCAAATAACCCAAGATGCTGTTACCGTATGAGAAGTACCTAAATTGCACCCATGCCTAAATCCACATCTGTAAAAATCTAATCACTGATGTTTTGTTTAATTTCTCCACATGTTCAAAACAATTTGACATTTGTCCATGCTTACTTTTCATTTGTAAGAAAAAGATCCCTCAGACATAATTGAATTGCTCATTTTTAAAAGTTGACTTTTTGTGGACGTCGCATACGACGTTTCCGTAAATTTTACCTTTTTCTCGGGTTACTTCGTTTTTTGATATATAATGTGACCGTTTAGTGCATATTTAAATATATTTACTATAGTAGCTATGTTGAAAGACGTGTATAATGGCAAATTATAAATATACAAATTATTCTGTCTATAAGAAAACATAGCTGACTATGCGGTATCGGCTTTGCTCATTGTTGAAGGCCGTACTGTGACCTATAGTTGTTAATTTCTGTGTCATTTGGTCTCTTGTGGAGAGTTGTCTTATTGGCAATCATACCACATCTTCATATTTTTTATATGTAAGATTTCCGCAGCTTCCGCTGCTATTTTTGCAAAATAGGTGCAATTTGGGTACTGTGACGTTAAGTGCTTTATCCATTAGACAGTTTATGTAATGAGATTTAAGGTAAAGGTACAGTAAATGGGCAATGTCACAGATTTTGGTAAAAAATTGCGTACAATTTAGGCTCGTTGAACTATAACTGAAAATTTGAAAAAAAAAATACAATGAATTTAACTCTTTTATTTTCTAAAATATTACTTGACATCGCATTTACTTGTAATCTATGCAAGAACATGACAGAAAATGCTCCTTTAAAATCCACCAGATTATAACAAAACCGTGAACAACGTTCCACACTGACGGGATATGTAACCTTCAATGTCTCCTAGATAAGTAATTCTGAAGAAAGAATACTAAATTCAACATTCGCAGTTGTACAGCCAGATATAAGCAATCCAACAAAGGCTCTTCTTCAGACATCGCCAGTTTATATACCAAGCCGAAATGATTTACAAGTGACAAGCAACATACATTTTGTAACAAAAAAAAAAAAAAAAAAATATACCTCGGGGGAAACGACCATTCTTTACCAAAACGGAAAAATTTTTTTTTGTTATATTTAAGAATATATTTCACCCTCGCTGTTATTGCGAATATCAAGAACAAAACTACTCCAAATCTACAACAGCATGGTGAGATCTATACAGAGTACGCATATCATTTAGATGATGTATATATTGGCTCTCAATAATGACGACTTCAGTGTGTACACTAAAGAGATTTATCCTGCCGAACTGACTTTAAATAAAGCCAATACTAACAATGAATACTGCCCTTTCCTGAATCTTGATATCTTTATCTTTAACGGGAAGCTTAATACCAAAATTTATGATAAAAGAGATGATTTTTCATTTCCTATTGTTAATCATCCATTTTTAGATGGTGACGTTCCCTTGTCGCCATCTTATGGTGTTTATATATCTCAACTTGTTCGATTCGCTCGTGTATGTTACAACGTATTTGATTTCAACGAAAGAAATCTCTGTATTTCTGAAAAATTATTACACCAGGGTTTTCAATATCACAAACTAGTCAAAACATTTACTAAATTTTATCATCGGTACAAGGACATCATTCGTAAGTATAAATCAACATGCAGACATCTTATACGTTCAGGTATTTCACATCCAATATTTTATGATAATATTCTTTACAAAGCACAAATATGTCGGCATTTACCTCAAAAGCTAACCAAACCTTTAAACAGACTTATTCGGAAAGGATATAGTGACGATACTGTTGTCAAGTCATTAAGGATTGCATATTTTGGTATTAATATTGAATCACTCATATGGTCTTTGCATCGGATATAAGCACATTTATTCTAAAACCAGTTGTTGGCTTGATACGGGTTATGTTCTTTCATATATTTTATGATGGTATGATACTAAACCCCTAACGGGAGGGATTGTACTTGATTTTCAAATGATGAAGACATAATCTTTCAATCAGTTTAATTGAGGTCTGGAGCTGGCATATGTCAGTAACTGCTATATAGTAGTCCTTTGTTCATTTATGTATCATTGTCATTTTGCTTAGTTTCTTTTGTTACCTATTCTGACATCGGACTCGGACTTCTTTTGAACTGAATTTTTACTGTGCGTATTGCTATGTGTTTCTTTATTCTACATTGGCTAGAGGTATAGGGGGAGGGTTGAGATCCCACAAAACATGTTTAATTCAAACGCATTTTTTGCGCCTGTCCCAAGTCAGGAGCTTCTGGCCTTTGTTAGTCTTGTATGTTTTTTAATTTTAGTTCATTTATATGTTTTGGATTTTAGTGTGATGTCCATTTTCACTGAACTAGTGCACAATTTTGTTTAGGGGCCAGCTGAGGACCACCTCCGGGTGCGGGATTTTGTTGCTGTGTTGAAGACCCATAGGTGGCCTTCGGCTGTTGTCTGCTCTTTGGTCGGGTTGTTGTCTGTTTGACATATTCCCCATTTCCATTCTCAATTTTATCAGTATGGCAATTAACTTCTGGCGACAATATGAAAAAACTCGAAGCTGTACAAAGAAAGGACTTGTCACTATGTCTCACCAAGAACATCAAGTACAGAGGCAATGGAAGTCGAAGCCAATATACGGCAACCTATCGACCTTTGATTAGAATAAACCTCAGTACGAAGATTGGCAAAAATTTAATCTAAGACTGTGACAAAGCAGAACCAATTAAACAACAACCGAAACAGTATCTAAGCAACAACGATACTTATGAACAACAAGAGTCTCCATTTGGTACGGCTATAAACCCATTCATAGACACGTCCAAAGCTTTAAAGGTTGAGATCACACTTATAGAACCAGCGTACACATATAAAGCTTGCGCTGATGAGAGCACCAAGCTACTGGAGTCGACTATGTAGTTCAAAGAGCAGAACAGCTGAGCAAACTGTCGCTAGTAAACAATTAAGGTTGTAAAGGACCTACTAGGAGACAGCAAAGGCTCGACAGTAGTGGCATTCACAGACGGATCTTGTCAGGGTACATCAGGACCATGTGGGGCGGGGCGGTAGAATATTCTAGAAATAGCTTAAAGAGGTAAGTATAGCTAACAGAGGATCAATACTACTTGCCAAACTTTTAGCTATCATAATGGTCAATGAGCACTGCATTACAACATTTATAAGGACCAGCATATCTTATCTAATAATCAAAAATCAAATTGAAGTATCATTAAAGTTTATTCTGATATATTTTTTAGAGTATGTATCAAAGAATATATTTTTTAGAGTATGTATCAAAGAAATTACTCAGAGCAACGGTGTACCATAAGAGGAAACACAATAGTACAGAGAGATTGTGTCATTTATTGACCTTAGATTAGCGCGTGTTCTTTCTGATATTTTTTTTCTTGAGAGCCAGTATCCGACCAACAGCTACATTAGCTAGTTTCCTGGCTGTAGTAACATAGACACATTTTGACCCTGCATTCCAAATTATTTGCCTTTTATTTCTAGTACTTACTAGTTATATCGTCATGGTAGCTACAGGTTCAGTTTAATTTGTGTATTAGTTTTGCGACATACGACCTGGATAGTCAATCCAACGTAATCGAACCCAATGTCTATCAAATACATGAATAAGAACAATTTCCATTTATGTGCCGAGTTTGTACTGTGCCGAGTTTGCCATTTATCGAGTTTGTAAAATTGCCGAGAAGTAATCGTATCTGTCCCTGATCATTCAAGTCCCTGCAGAAAACGAATCGTATCAATCGACTTTTCAAGTATTGTTTAAATTTACATATATGTAAGTAAATGATACATGCATCCTGAACTTATTTCATAATGTTTATCATTTGAAATTTAACATGTGGATCCAGTTGAGAGACACAGACTCTTTATGGGTTAAATTCAGTATTTTCGGATCTCCTGTAGTTGGTGATGCAATACTGGTATACTAGTATTGTGCACAATACTAGTATAAAAATTTTGTACCAGTATTGTATTCCAGTATTGTACCAGTATTGTGTTTTTTTCAAATAAACAATACATATAGGTAATTAATCTTTTATTAAAGGTGTCACATATATATGCATAATGATATTAACATATGACATGACAATTTTATATGGAATGATTGTATGTTTAACTGATGATGCCATTGATGGTACACTGTGATTGTAATCAAAGAAAGTTTTAAATCTTCTGATGTTTTTTTCTTAAGGGAACCGTACTGTCTCAGCATTTTAACAAACTCGTTACTGTCTTCTATGATTTCTTCCAGCTCTCTCTTTCCAAGACTCAATAGTATATTTTAGTGAATTTTATATTGACATTAATGCTGTTATAGCTTCTGTATCATCATCATTGGTATTGTTATTTCTTCTTCAGATGGCATTTCTGCAACCCCCACTTCCTATATTGATATTTATGTATTCAGTCTGTGGACTTTCTCTTACGCTTACTAGATTACAAGCTTGTTTAGATAGCACCTGTACGGCTCTATTACTGTAGGAGTGCCTGTCTAGTATTCAGAATTTGAGTATTTGTACCAGTAGATATACATTGTATCTGCTACAAATTGTATTGCCAGTGGTCATGATGGTTCTGAATCAACTGCTTAAACTACCCTTAACATTCATGTAGACAAACTAGTTAATTTGATTATAATCAGGTTCCCCTATTAAGCAACATTTTATGTTTAATGGATATTAATATCTTTTATCATGCTTATTGTGAAAGATTGATAAAAAAATAAAGACAAACAAATGCTTAGAATCTTAGTATACATGTATAAACAGTGTTTCTCGTTTCTCGTTTTTTATATAGATTAGACCGTTGGTTTTCCCGTTTGAATGGTTTTACACTAGTAATTTTTTGGGGCCCTTTATAGCTTACTGTTTGGTGTGAGCCAAGGCTCCGTGTTGAAGACCGTACTGTGACCTATAATGGTTTACTTTTATAAATTTTGACTTGGATGGAGAGTTGTCTCATTGGCACTCATACCACATCTTCTTATATCTATGTATTAAAATATCTGTACAAAATATACGATGGCATACATGTTAATGCTGAATTTACAGTGTCATAGTGTTATAATTTGCTTGAATTTATTAAATAATAACTCAGATAATAAAGCTTTTATTTTATTTTATCTAAATTGAATTAAATAAAATATAGAAATATGATAAAATTATTAGCAATTATTTATATAATTAACAATTGTTTGAATAAGATGAGTTAATATTACAATAATCTTTTGTTTATTTGTACAAGTATAGTAATTATTTTTAACTGGTTGTTAATTGAATTCACAATTATCCTCTATAACCTTTTTGAGATAATTTAATCTCCCTTTGATCTTCAATATCTAATTCTGCTTAAAATTCTTTTTTTCATTATACACCTTAAAGTATAGTGAACAATACAACTACAATACTGGTATATCAGTAATGTACCAGTATTGCTGTTTTTAAAAAAAATGTTACAATACTGGTACAAAATTTTTATACCAGTATTGTGGACAATACTGGTCTACCAGTATTGCGATCACCAACTACAGGAGATCCGTATTTTCAACCTTGTTGAGTGACAATACTATTCACTGTCAATACACCTTATCGCTATTTATTCCATTCCGGGTAAGTTCTGAAATGGTCGTTTTATCTGGATGATTCGTTACAACTCTGATTCGTACCAACCAGTTCGTGCCAAGTTGCTTGGTCAATCCGTTTCAACTTTCTAAAAGGAACATTGTTTAACCATATGCACTATTAAAATTACCTTATAACATTTATTTTAGCATGTTAAGTGCTATACTTAAACATGATTTATAAAATGTATATATATAAATATTTATTTAGAATTTATTTTTATGGTTTATTCTGGAAATGATATATTGACCGATTATGCTATTTATCTAAGTAGATATTTCATGACAGCTTAATATAAAAAAAATACTAACTATAGATGTAAGAAGATATGGTAGAGTGCCAATGAGACAACTCTCCGTCGAAGTCACAATTTGTAAAAGTAAACCATTATAGGTCAAAGAACAGCCTTCAACACGGAGCCTTGGCTCACACAGAACAGCAAGCTATAACAGTCACTGGTACTACTTAAATAAGTGATTTCAGAATCACTTCTTCAAGTGATTTTGGCTGTGAAATATTAAAAATTTTCACAAAAATAAACACAGACTTTTTAAAATCACTGAAACAAGTAATTTGAGAAGTTAAAATGTAATCACTTCAATAAGTGTTTATAACATTTTCTTGATATTTTTCCCACAAGTTTGATTTTTTTATTGGTTAAACATTTTGTAAAACAAATGTAAAAAGACAAGAATTCCATTGAAAAACAACTATGTACATGCAGAAATTATCTTTTGCTTGATAAGCTTGTCAGTTTTTACAGTTAATTTAAAATATGCAAAAACTGGAATAATTTGTAGATCAGTACATAACCTTGAAGTAGATCATTCTAACTTGAAAGAAAACCAATCAGGTTACATAATATTGTTGACCTTTTCTGATAGTAAGAGTAGTTAATGAATATTTGATTACAGAAAAATTCCCAAGGGTATTTTTAAAAGCTTTAGCGCACTAACTTACTGCCCAAGCACACTGGTGAAATTAATATACAAAGAAAAAGGGATAATTGATCTCTGTAGGAAAATTAAAGAGAAGTTTGTCAAAATATGGAAAATCAATGAAATTAGCATATGAAGATCAAAGGAAACACCAAAATCACCTAATATTGATTACTGAATTTATCAAATCTCTGAAATAGGTGATAATGAAATCACTTGTTTAAGTAGTACCCCCTGACTGTATAAAGGGCCCCAAAATTACTAGTGTAAAACAATTCAAACAGGAAAACCAACGGTCTAATCTACAGAAAATGTATATAAAAAACGAGAAACACTTATGAACCACATCAACAAACACAACCACTGAACATCAGGTTCCTGACTTAGGACAGGTGCAAACAAATGCAGCGGGTTTAAACGTTTTAATAGGCGCCAACCTTCACCCTACCTGAAACAATAGTGTTACATCACAACATAGAAAAACACACTATAAAATATCAATTGAAATGGCTTAACTCAATCAAAAGACATACATGTATTAACAAAAACAAGTGAACATACACATGTACACTGAACAATTAAATTTGATCTATGACACAATGTATTAGAATACAAAATTAACTAGTTTTATTTTCCAAGAAATAATTATTGTATCATAATTGTGTATTTTATCACAATGCGCATAAAAGTCTGTTATGCATTCATCAAAAGAATAAATTAACCTGTACTCAGCTTGGGTCATAATTCTCATTTTTTTTTCCCTAGGTCAACTTCATTAAAACCTATAAAAATTAAATTTTGAAACTTAAATATTATAAAGGCTTAAAATTCCAAATAATTTTACATTCCATCATGGAATCTTCTTGTGTTGTTTAAATTGCCATCGTTCTTAAGTTAATGCATAAGACAGATAATTTCAAATTATAATACAGGTTCACATCAGGAAACACAAAGACAACCGAAGAAAAATGTATAACTAAATAAAAAAATATACTTCACACGATTCGGTGTTTTTTAAAAAAAAAAAATCTATTGAAAAACATCGTTTTATATGAAATATACTGCAAAACATTGGAAGTGAAAATTACTTTTGCACTGGACACTGATCTGTACAAATACTATAATATAGGGAGACATATATACATGTACATTAAAAAAAAACCAGTAACAAATGATTTAGTCCCAGTAATAATGAACAAAATCAGTTGGAATGAATTGACCAAATTTGGAATGAATTGGCTTGGAACGAATTGGACTTGGAACGAATTGACTAGCATTCTCTAAAATTACACAACTTTTTCATCCAGTTGAAGCTATCTGGGACCCTGTTTAAACAAAGTATCATACATAATACTTTTTGAAGAGACCTGTTTAAACCATCGTAAACACTTCAAACAAAATATTTTTTTTACTTTAATTTGAGTTTCGAAAAAGTGGATCATAATCTATCAAAGTTTCAAAGTGTTCACTTTCTAAATTTTTTCCTCCCTTAGCTCGTTACTGATGACCTTTGTTTTGGTGCCAGATGACCAAAACAGGAAGTTGTCTAAGTGACTGTTTTTTTCCGGATTGGACTAAATAGCGCTATTTATTCCCATCCGGATAAGTTCAGAAATTACACAACTTTTTCATCCAGTTAAAGCTATCTGGGGGCCTGTTTAAACAATGTATAATGCATAAAACTTTTCCTAAACTGCTACAGGCATGGTTAAACGATGTTAACACTTCAACAAAGCATTTTTATACTTGAATGTGTGTTTCAAAAAAGTGTATCATAATCAAATTTTCAAAATGTTCGCTTTCTAACCTTTTTCCTTCTTTAGCTTGTTACTGATTAACTTTGTTTTTGCAACCCATGACCCAAACAGGAAGTGACTGTTTTTTTTTCTGGATTAGACTAAATACTGATATTTAGACACTGATATGGTGTATGGTAAGAAGATCTCAAGAGCTTATAATGTTTGTACTGTTATATGTGAACCTAATCAAAATAAAACTTTTGTATAATGAAAAAAAATGGTTTTGCAAGTGATATTTGAAGTTGTGTTCTTTCAAAACTGAAAAGTTCATTTAATTTCCCAGTGGGCAAATATTAATGATCATGATGATATGGGATCACCTGAACTTAGATATAAGAAGATGTGGTATGAGTGCCAATGAGACAACTCTCCATCCAAGGCACAATTTGTAAAAAGTAAACCATTATAGGTCAAAGTACGGCCTTCAACACGGAGCCTTGGCTCACACTGAACAGCAAGCTATAAAGGGCCCCAAAAATGACTAGTGTAAAACCATTCAAACAGGATAACCAACGGTCTAAAACATTTTAACAGGCGCCAACCTTCACCCTATCCTGAAATAATAGTGTAACATCACAACATAGAAAGACACACTATAAAATATCAATTGAAATGGCTTAACTCAATCAAAAGACATATTAGCAAAAACAAGTAAACATACACTGAACGAATAAATTTGATCTATGACACAATGTAAATACAAAATTAATAATATTGTATCAACAGGTCAAATTAACAAGACAGTATGATTTGAGAGTACTCGCAGGTTCTGAAAGCTAGTTAAAAGCCAAAAACAATTAATAATAAAAAATCATGCATCAGTCTTAAATCAGCTAAAACACATCCCAGAGATTTAGTGTTTTAACGTCATGGACAGTCAAATAAGACATGACTTATGTAATGCCAAAATAAAAGTATCGACAAGCAATGTGTAATGTGTGTCCAAAATTAGGGAAATCCCTGTTTTGGTATGTCTTCATATGTCCAGTGATTTCGCACACGCCTTTTTAAAACAGTTAATTTTGAATTAAGGAAGGATTTTATAAAAAGAAGTTCAGTTTGAACCAAACAGACTGCCAAGGATGTGGAGCAAAAGTTTTTTTCAGTTTGAAAAAATTTGCCATAAAATAAAACCTTTTTTTTCTAATAATGTCATAATGTTTATGGAAAATGGTTAAATATGGTTAATCATAGGATGCAATTATAAATTTATGCTTGAACTTATTAATTTTTATCTGTTTAATCTTTTCTGTCGAGAAGGCTCATTTAAGCTTTTGTAAATTTATACTTGGAGTAAGTAAAAAAGCAACAAATACTGAGTTATGGGTGAACTGGGCAGATACCCACTATTTTTGGAGATTTTATTGAATATGTTTAAATACTATATACGTTTAAAAAAATCTGATGATTTATTATCAAAAGAAGCTTTCAACCTCTCAAAGTCTCTACATGATGAGCAGAAAAAGAGCTGGTATACAAGTATTCAAACTTTATTTAAATACTTTAGCATCAATGAAAATTATGTACTTAATTTAAAAACAAAGTTCAAAAACTATTCAAAAAGATGCAATCAAAATATAATTTAACATGGCATACTGAGCTTAATCATGTTAATAATGATTTCAGAGGCAATAAACTATATGGGAACAAGCTTAGAACTTACAGACTTTTTAAAAGCAGATTTTGCTTAGAAAATTACCTTTTACAGGGAAATTTTAAAATACAGAAATTACTTAACAAAATTCCGTATCAGTACTCACAATTTGGAGATTGAGAGGGGAAGGTACAAAAATCTGACAGTATCAGAACGTATCTGTAAATTGTGTGGTACTGAGGTTGAGGATGAAATTAATTTTCTTCTTCAGTGCCATAAACTTTCAAATATTCCTCTTAACTTTGTAAATGAAATAAAATAACGGTTTAAAAATTTTAGTAGTTTAGATATTAAATCACAATTTATTTGGCTTATGTCTTCTGAAGATATTTTCATACTCCAGAAACTTGAAGATTTAATGGAAAACTTACTCATAGGAAAGTTTCCTCAAATGATAAATAGTTGTAGATGTTGTAATGAACAGTGATCCCCCCCCCTTTACCCAGTTATATTATTTTATAGCAATAACTACTGTGCTTGTTGTGTTCTTCTGCTTGTCTTAATAAATGTTTTCTTTTCATTGAACTTGCTTCAAACTATAACATTGTGTCTTAATCATATTGAATCACTTGTAATCATTAGTACGAAATTAATGTTGATTATTCTGCTCCTTGTGCATGTTGTAGGCGCTGTGATTAGCAATAAAATATTTGTTTGTTTGTCCCTTCAGAAGACTAAAACAGTTACACGAAAGATTCTATTTATGTAACATTGTAGATATGACAAAATATGGTAATGTGCAATAAAACCGGCCGAGCTGAGACAGGGGATTCCACTGTATATTATGATCTAATTAGATTATGTTATATATATTAGTTGATAAAACATTATAATTGTGTATCAGCAAGGTTTTTAGATACTGAAGTACTGAAGATTTGGCTTATAAAGGCCTTTTTCGTTAGATATATTTTTTCTCTCTCTTAAATTTCTTTTGATCTAGTATTTAAAAGCTGCGCATGCAAACATGGAATATTGTCTGGTGGTTATTTTGCAATCACATAATATGCACAAAAATATACCCCTGTGCAAAATAATACATGTAATATGAACAAATCAAATGATCAAGGATATTGAAGTGAAGGCACACTTCTTGTTTGATGTGATTTAACCCCAGCATGTAAAGTACCTGTATATGCGTATATATCAGTCAGCAGGGTTTAAGAACATTAGTTGTTCGACCTGCTAGTCAAATGCGTTTTGTTAAAATATACTTTTTCACTCTTTTGGTCTTTTGGAAAATGTTGTTTGTGCTGTATTTAAACCCCTCTACCAAGAAATTTGTTTTGCATGCACACGTATAAAATTGTGTTTTTATCCAACGCAATCATAGGTTTGAACGTTGTTTTCAATTTAGACTTGTATATATATATATATGAATCACAAAAATAACAAATTGCTAAAAATCCATGTTTCCAGTATGTAACATTTGTAATCTGTTCAAAATTTCCAGGAGGATTAATTGTGTAGTTCTCTTTAAAAAAAAATACTGTATTGAAATACATTTGTAGGTGTACAAGATAGCAGTACATGCAGCAATTCTCTGAAACACTTGAGTGATATGAATAAAGATCTACACAACAACATGGATCCAATACCAGAGCTTAAAACCACAGCCTTTTTAAATAAATTGCAACCACCGAGTACAGTTCTAAAACCTGTTATTCCTTCTGGAACTACCTTCACAGGTATGTACATGAACTCTATTTTTTTTCACATTTTTACATGTACATTGTAGCTGGCCAACATACATGGTTACAGTGTTATTAAATTTCTTACCTGTTCAATGTATCTTTAACAAGACTCAGATATGTTAAAGACATTTAATCATTGCATGCATTGATAGCAGGATAGAGACTGGACAAAACAATAAACAAAAAACTACATGCAACATATATACATGACATAGGAATAAAGGAAATGTGGTTTGTACATCACTAAGACAAAAACAGCAGTACACATGGTACAGTCAAAGCAAAATAGACATATATAGAAGCAGCATAATAATCATGTCATTTTTTTCAAAACAATATACATGTAAACAAGAAAAGCCAATCAAATTAACCTATTCTTCCTATCACTATTTGTGCAGTGTGATACAACAAATATCTCTTCATGCTAAAATAGATAACAAGCCACAACCTTCAGAGAAGTAATATCATCATCCTTCAGGACAGTTAAAAAGCAAGGTATACCATCTACTTGCCACAATACATCATGTACTGTGTTACAACCCTAGCTAAAGCCCATGAAGAAAGGCTTTACTTGACTAATATGAAAAAAAAAAATTGCAGATAAATAAGTCATTGAAAATAATTACTTTGTCAGAATAATGCCCCTTTCAGGATGACTGGCACAAGATTGAAATTCTGGGATCTAAAGTTCATTCTAGCAGTTACTTGAATCATATCACAACAATTGATCGTGATATAGAAACTTTCACGATCAAGTGTTGTGATATGACTGGCTTATCCAGTATCATGAAACAATATTGAGACATTTCCATTGTCTATTCGCCTGGTCATTTCACCATGACAACAGAGATACATGTATGTGATTTCTTCAATAATAATATACTAAACACTCACACTTTTCACCCTAACATATTCTTTTTGTCAAGTGTATTACATTCTGAAACTTGCAAAAAGTTTTGAAATAACTGATGTTAATGTTTGAGGCCTGAACAGGACATTTGACATCATACTGGTATGTGCAAAAGACTAGATCAATGAGTAGTGGAATTTTATATTTAACACAAAGAGAATGTTTTTTATAACTCAGAAATCATAAGAGAAATAGGTTAAACAACGTGTGAGAATTGGATACTGTAAATTCAGAAATTATTGTGAGGTTTTTATTAATGCGAATAATGCGACTGGGCGAGTATCGCAATAATGAGACCTTGCATTCTGATAACCAAAATATAGACCTGTATGCACATTTTTTTTCGAAATCGCAATAATAAAAACTCAAATTTTTGTCCATTCTTGAAAAATTGCAATAATTAATGCACGCAATAATTTCTGAATTTACAGTATTGCTTCATATCAACAGTTATTTAATGTAAATAATAATGATAGACAAGCCTGTGTTTATTATTATATTTAATTAAATAACTTGATATGATATCAATCAATATCCAATTCTTACTCTTTATGAAACCTAAAATAACCTTGCATTCATATCAATATTATTTTATTATATATGTCATACATGTAAATGATGTATATACATTATACATGTATATATGACTTTTATAACATTAAGAATCATATCATTCCTTTTGTTAACACTCATTTGATATAATGATTTCTCCTTTTTTTGAGGATCATGGAGGAATGTAAATACCAAGTGCCAATTTGAAAGAGTAGACCCTTTTGTGGAAAGGTCAAGTGATGAAATCATGGAAATTGCAATACCAACTTTTACAGGTAGTTAGTTTGGTTACATTTACAAATCACATATTGAGTTCTAGAAAACATTTCAAATCGCATATATTTTTAAAATATATTCTGGTTAAAAGGTGCATAAGCTGTCAAACTTATGTTCACTGATTTGACTCAATTTCTCATATTTTCTTTAATAACATACTAATTAAAAACGTCTATCCAAATTACAAAATGTCCTAAAGAAACAATTTACATCATGCTCATATCAACCTTTCGTGTGTATTTATGCCATCTAATTAACCATCAAGATAATCTCCTAAGAATTCAGTAGGTCATATGACCTGATGTAAACATGAATATAAATATAAATACACAATCAAACACATGCAATAGTTAATCACAATTTTTCTAGGTCTGTGTGGTTTCATGTCATAGATTAAATAAAATGTAAAACATTGGTTTACCTGTATACGAAAGATTTTTTTGTAGGCAGAATCTTTCAATGTCAGGGTTGTTCCCTGTGGTCGCCTTTTTTCACTTTTCAATGTTGAGATTCTTTTCTTTTTAATAACATTAAATGCTTAGCACATGAGCAGTTAAGGGGTCAAACATAAGTTCTCATGAATCAGGATTCAAATGAGTTGAATTATAGAGTTGCAAGCCCATAATACATCAGAGATGTTTTTGAGCTTACTTTGCAAAAAATTGAACCAAAGTTACTGCTTATAGAGAAAAATTATTTCACAATTCCACTTTATTAATGTTTGAAACAAAAAAAAGTGATATTTTGTTTTTTTTTATAAATTCTTAGCTATTGCCCCTTTAATAGGTGATAAAATGTTCTAAACATATTGTCTAATCTCACTATTTTATTTGAACAATATTAAACTAAGAAGATGCGGTATGATTTCCAATGGGACAATTATCAAGAGTTCAAATGATGTGGATGTAAGCAGTTATAGGTCACTGTACGGCCAGTATATTTTATTCAAATCCTTACTTTACTTTTACAATTTGTGTTGCATTTATCAAACTGAACCAGTCATGTTGGATCTATGTGATCACTCCAGATTTTAGGATGATGCAGAATTCTGAATTGAAGACATATCATTACACTAATAATGTGTTTTATGATTTGCAGAGAGCTCATACACCATATGAATCATTATTAATGTAATTATTTGTCCTTCATTAAGAAACAAGAGGTCAAACAGTTGCTTAATTTTATGTACCGGTATACACTGCATATAGTTCATGCACTTTTTTCAAATACTATTATTCCATTTCTTTCCTTAGGCAAATAAGAGTACTGATATAATACCGATATGATTGACAACTGTCATGATTAGCAAAAGTGTTTTTTCAATGCCTCTTTCTGGAAATTATTTGAGTCAAACTTAAAAAAACACAATATATATATGCTACACCTTAAGAAGATTCTTTCCATCCATGTCAAAATTATTAAACTAAAAAATGTTTAGAAATAAAAAGAAATTAAAAATTGTTGCACATTCTAAAATTGAAATATTGAAAGAATAAGCATCAAGATTGAGAAATTTTCTATCTTAGGGCAATATAATATAATCTGTATAGTAAGATTATGGAAATAAAATTAACCCTTTAAACAATTCATGTTCAGTGTCATATAATTTTTATAAAAAATTAATAAATGCACCTAAGATTAGTTAGATAAAAAGTATACCTATGTTTGAACATAAAAATACTATCAAAAGCAACTGTTTACAAGTGAATTCAGGGAGACAAGCTTATTATCATCTGAAAAAAAAAAAAAAATCTTTCTAGATAATGCAATAGTGTTATATCAATTTTTAGGCAGTTAAGCTGCCTTATGCTAGCACCCTAGATTTGTGTTCTTCCTAACGAATGCTGAAAAAAGTGCCATTGTTGTAATCTAGCAGGCTAATATGTTATTTATAACTAATTGGACATTTTTTTCATTCTTTTAATTCTGGAATACAAAAAATATGACCAGAATAACCTTAAATGATCGTCGAACGACGCATAATATTTGAAGTTGCACATAGGAAATAGTGCTCAATAGAAATCCGTACGTAGTTTATTATCCCCTGTGCTTTTGGCTAAGATGGCAAAGAACAATTGTATGAAATATTTCATCGCCGAAAATCTGTAATTACAAGTCGTTTATATTTCCCAAATGGCAAAATGCGCAGGAATATTGTTCATGTACACCAAATCTCTATGATAGAGGGAATAAAGTTATATATAGTACACATGTAGTCTAAGTTGGCGGTAATTTTAACTTACACAAAACGTAAGTTCGTTTGATTCTGATGATATAAAGTCCGATTAAGCGAAAGTACTCTTAATCATGATATTCTTTTAGTTTAAGAAGATTGTGATTATTTAATTGATTTCAATTAAATGTATGCACATTTAAATTCCTTTCTTTTATTAAATTATTCCGTTTATCACTGAACTTGTTGTTATTTTATGAATGAAAAACCGGAAATGACGTAATCAATGTCGACCAATCAGGTCGCTGTTTTAAAAAATGCGGAATAACTCGTCCCAGAGACATGTCAGATTAACTTAGGGTTTCATAAAATGTAAGACTAACATGTCTAGCGGAGTCATCAATCTTTCGTCTGTGCATTGGGAACTATTTAGGGGTATTTTGAGGGCCTAAAGAAGGGAGGGGTTTACTGTAGAACCCTATGGGATTTTATTTTCAAATGACTATTTATACTCGAAAACAGTAAATGATAGACACGCGTGGTCTTCAGTAATGAGAACAGGACAATGAAACAAATCAAATAAAATATAGGGTGAGTCCCTGGGGGTCATAACACTCCCCTTCAATTTGAAAATGTTCTTTTATCTTGTAAACGGTCGCGATCCCCACCCCTAAACCATATATATACTTGTATGGGACAATAAAACAAAGTCAAATGAAAATTTGGGGGAATCCCTGGCGTCACCCCACCCACTTCTGTTTCAGAACTTGTAAACGGTCTATATCCCCACCCCTAAACCATATATATTCATGTATGGGACAATATAACAAATTAAATGAAATATAGGGGGAGTCCCTGGGGTCACCCCACCCCTTCCTGTTTGAGAACTTTGAAACGGTCGAGATTCCCACCCCTAAACCATATATATTAATATATGGGACAATATAACAAATCAAATGAAATATAGGGGAGTCCCTGGGGTCACCCCACCCCCTCTTGTTTGAGAACTTGGAAACGGTCGAGATCCCCACCCCTAAACCATATATATTAATGTATGGGACAATATAACAAATCAAATGAAATATAGGGGAGCCCTGGGGTCACCCCACCCCCTATTGTTTGAGAACTTGTAAACGGTTGAAATCCCCACTCCTAAACCATATATATTCATGTATGGGACAATATAACAAATCAAATGAAATATAGGGGGAGTCCCTGGGGTCAACCCACCCCCTCCTGTTTGAGAACTTGTAAACGGTCCCCACTCCTAAACCATATTTATTCCTGTTTGTCATTTCAAAATAATTTGAATGATATACAGGGTCAATCTCCTAGGCGTCACATTATGTGACATATGCAGATCACTTTACTAGACCAAACCAATGTGTACTTGACTTTGCCCAATGTCAGGCGACCATGGGAATGACGAATTATGGGAGCTTTGTTTGGGAGACTTCGTAACAGCATCCTGTTACAATTATTTCTTGTTTATTATAAAATTTTATTGATGCAAAAAATGAGTCTAGGTAAATTGAATTTACTTTAATTATTTTTTGAATTATTTCTGGGCCTATAAAAATTTTCATTTATGGCTTTTTTAAAGAAAACATATAAATCTTTCAAGCAGTGTAAAGCCCAAGAATGTTTGACTAATTGTTTTATTTGACCGGAGAACCTGAGATCACCCCCAGTTTTTGGTGGGGTTCGTGTTGCTTAGTCTTCAGTTTCTATGTTGTGTCATCTGTACTATTATTTGTCTGTTTGTCTTTTTATTTTTGGCCATGGAGTTGTCAGTTTGTTTTCGATCTATGAGTTTTACTGTCCCTCTGGTATCTTTCGTCCCTCTTTTATAATCACCTGTCATTTTATTCCAAACTTGGTATGGAGTGATATCACGGACTTGGGGTGAAGGTGGGGGTCATTTACATTTACTATGGTCAGGGCAGTCAGACCTCACCTTTGATCCCTGTAGTAGTAAACATTTGTCTGATTTGTGTCTCATAACTTTTGTACTGTAGAACCCAAACTCAGTGTTCCTTCCAGGGAAGCAAGTCCATTCATACAATTACGTCAACTTGTACCACTAAAAGTCAACTGGTACCAACGTTAACTACCAACTAGAACACCTGCAATCATTGCAAACTTGTACCACTGCAGACTCACCATTAAAAATATACATTGATATATGCGTTGCTTTAGAAAACCTTGATAAAATATTAATTAATTTGCCTTAATAATCAATTCATTAAATAAACATAAATGTACAATATACGAATGTTTAATGTTTGTTCTTTCAAATCTGAAAAAAAAAATTGAAGCAACACTGCCACAGTTTTCATAATTACGTTTGCCTTGGTTTTTGGTTAACTACCTGCAGCGCTTACAGTGCTTTGATTTATTTTGTTCACCACCATATCTGAGAATATGATTTGACATCATGCCCACAACTCTTCCATCAGTGATTTCGATTACTTTGATTATCAGAAGTATACATTCTTCACAAAATTTTGTGAGCTGAAAATAATAATGAAAACAACGTTCTATGCATCAATCCTTGTGTTGTCAGATATTATTAGACTCATGATATTAGATTTTCCCTTAGTATCTTTTCTCTCTCTTTTTTTTAATAGAAACTTACATCCAAACACAAATTTGCATGATGGGCCAAAATTGACAAAAGATTATAGCCAAATCCATCTAAGGTCAACCTAACATTTCTTAATAATTTATGAATTTATTAAAAGGCAATTTTTCTTATTCCTGGCCTCAAACTGCAATAAAGTATTTATGACTAAGAACTACCTGTCTTACAAACATCTAGCTAAAATAAAACAAGAAATAGAATTTGTTCAAATGTTTATATATAACAATATCTAATAAATGTTCATATTAGTTCTTCAGGAAAGTGTAATTTGTTACATTTAAAACTTCTGTCAGGTGAAATATGATTTTCTGATTTAATGTATTGCATTGAGAAACACTACCAGAAAATGCTGATTTCTACTGGCTTTGTGGTTTTAGTTTGTGCTCTATCTGGACACTGCCAAAATTCCCATTTTACTAGAAACTATCTGGAAATTAATGGATTAAAAGTTCAAGAGCAGTATTTTCTTCACTATTGTGAGGGGGATTCGATGGTGGGTATGGTAGAATGCATTTGTACATCGAAATCTATGGAATTGAAGGCAAAACATTTGTGAATGTAATACTTAACATGTTTATGTTAAAAAAAGTAATCAAGTTCTTTTGACAACTAATATCAAACACTTGAGTCGGTATAATTCTACAAAACATGTTTTTCCTTTTTGCAGAATGGAAAGAAACAGAAGAGAGAGCAAATATAATGCATGATTCCACAGACATGCCAGATACCACTTTTAAACGTGGTAGTGTTAATTTTTTTTACCACACTCAAGAATATCTGCCCCCCAAAAATGCCATTTTCAACTTAAATTGTAAATATTGTGATAAAAAATTTGCAACTATTTGGAATTTAGAAGATCATCTGCAGCAATTACATACAAACCATCATCTATTACGTTGTCGTTTTTGTGATAAAACTTTTTGTACAACAGGTAGATTATACGAACATGTCATATATCATCACAATAAAGGTCAATTTATAAAAGATCAACTTTTGATGGGAGTACCACAAAAAAGAAGCAATCAAATTTCAAAGTATATAGGACAGAGAGATGAGCTTACTTGGCATATGAATTATTTAAAGCGTCGCATTTTGACAAAGAAGTCCATGTTAGAGATTCAGTTGCTGAATGATATAAAGGTATGACTAAGTAAGATAGATAAATACCTGTATTTTTATTCAAAGAAAAATTCTGCAGTATCTCTTATCTTGACAAAAAACAAATTGGACATGAAACAGAAAATATTCATTTTACTGAAATTATTAGTTTTTGAGCCAGAATGATAATTTCTACAAAATGATTTTTTTTGAAGAATTTTTTTTTTACATTAATATAATTGGATCGGAATTAGAATGATTTAAACTCATCTGTGCATGTGATTTTGTTTTCAAGTAGATCCCTAGCTATTTTAGAGTCCCTATATCAAAGATCTAAGAGCTGTTTGTAAATGAGATCATCATTACTGTGGATTCATTATTATTCGTTGGATACCAATTTTTGTGGATTTTGTGGATATATGTTAACCATGAAATTAAAAGTTCAACGAATGGCAAATTTACTATAGGCATGTATGCAGACATTGTCAAAAACCACGAAATTAAATATCCATGAACATGTAAGTTTTCCTTAATCCACGAAAATTGGTACCCACGAAAATAAATGAATCCACAGTAACTCTTAAATGGTCAATAGTTTGTTGTAAGCACCAGTTCTGTTCCAGTATGTTTTTGAATACAATGAAATTTTACAGTCACTAACAATTGTAATGAGATCTTTCTTTGATGAACCCTGAATTTCAGAACCAGTTCTTCCATGAAATATGCCTTGGTTTTTTTACGAACATGTGGCTATGAGTATATTTCATCATGTATGTGTCGATAACTAATTTTAAAAAGTTATTTGAGTTTCATCCTCTACATTTCATATTTGTTTATTATGAGAACCAGTTTTCTTCAGGATTTTCAGTAACATTTAAAATGCAGTGAAATTTTACAAAATTGTTTAGCATTACACTCATTTGAAGATGTGCATGTTTTTTGACAATTTATTGAATAACCTCGTCTTATTTTGACAATTCAATGTCTAGCAATTCTGGAATGATTGTAAAAAATTAATGAAGGATAAGTTATGATTTTTGGAAACATCTTTTTATGCTAGGATTTCAATAAAATCTAGGTATGATATACGGATCCAAATTAATTACCGTTGTCAAAATTTTCATTGGCTGCCATATTCATATTTAACCGAAGCTGGTAGTGGCTACCATAATACATAAAAAAAATCATTGTACTCAGGTTTTAATCAAACTTGATATCTAAATAGAACATATATCTTTTATTAACTTATTCCTGGTGTCAAAATGAAATTCACAAAAAAATGTTACCATATGAACATGTCTTTTTTGTAGTTATATTTTGTTTTTCAGTCAGAAATTATTTTGGAAAAAAGTAAACTGAAGGGGTCCAATGGGCAAGAAGTTATTGTAATGGGTCCACCCATAGTTCCTTTGCTGTTACAACAATTGAAACAAAAACTGACTCCTTTATACAATGTAGATTCAAAAAGGAAGAGGAAATCAAAAACCAGGTAATTACAAAAGATTAAAATACTGGTTGTTTTTGTCTCGTTTTGACAAATACAAAAAAAAGCAAAACTAAACATATCTCTGTGTCAACAGTTTATATTCTATTCCTCTCTTCTGCTAAATATACAATGGACTACACTTGAATTCATACCAAATAATTACATAATCTAATTATTTGCATAAGAATTCAAACTTGTCTCTTCTATAAAATAAATCTCTTTTATTGCATTTATAAGTCAATACAGAATTCATGTTAATGACTTAAAGAAATCAACATGATCAACAACAAAAATGATAAAAAATGTACTATTCTAGTTGCAATATTTTGTTCTTTTTTGTTTCTATTGACAGCAAAGATATGTTTATTAAAAACACCATCTAAGAAATATTTGCTAAAAAATAGCACTGTTGGCAAGGGGCCAAGCATTAAGTACTTTGCATTCATCAACCTTTGTCATATTTTTGAAATTTTCTTTATATATTAGTACATTGTGGAATGATTCATTTGGAGGCAGGACATTTAATTGATGTACAAAGCAATACACATCTGGAAAAAGATAATAAGTATTTCATTAGGAATCAAATTATAATGGATAAATGAATGGTGTAGTTACAATATTTATGACATTTATTGACAATAGCATACTTAGAAATAATTATATATAAGAAGATGTGATATGAGTGCCAATGAGACAACTCTCCATCCAAGTCACAATGTTTAAAAAGTAAACAATTATTGGTCAAAGTACGGCGTCAATACTGAGCCTTGGCTCATAGCAAACAGCAAGCTATTAATGGCCCCAAAATGACTAGTGTAAAACAATTCAAACAGGAAAACCAACGGTCTAATCTATATAAAAAATGAGAAACAAGAAACACTTATGAACCACATCAGCAAAGGACAACTAATGAACAACAGGCTCCTGACTTAGGACAGGTGCATACAAATGCAGTTTGTTTAAACGTTTTAACAGGCGCCAACCTTCACCGTGATTTAATTCGATCGAAAAGACATATAAACAAAAAGTAAACATGCACTGAACAAATAAGTTTGATCTATGACACAATACAAATACAATATTAAAAAAAAACATTAAAAAACATAACTTGCACATTTATAATGAGATTCACAAATGTGTTAAATGATCAGTAAGCTAATATTCTTAGGACAGGAACAGGTCTAAGTGATTTTTCATCTCTAGTTTAATGGCATATTGGACATTGTTAAAAGATTTGGGTTTTATCAGTTTTGACCAAATTAAGTATTCCTTATTGGAAGTACTGACAGTTTTACCTATATTTGGACTTTCTTCTTAGAAACTACAATACCCTATTTGAACAGTCCTGTTTTAGCCGCAGAATTAGTCAGAATTCAATTTTTATGTTGACTATTACAGATCAAAGCATATCATTTTGGATAAAATGCATAAAAATTTATATGTAGCATGTGTAGTATTGCTTTTATTATACCCCACGCAACGAGTTGCGGAGGGTATAATTTTTTTGACCCATCAGTCCGTCCGTCTGTCAGTCAGTCCGTCCGTCAGTCCGTGTGTCCGTCAGTCCGTCCGTCCATCAGTCCGTCCGTCCGTCAGTCCTGTTTCATGTCATCGCAACTCCTCTCAAACCACACAACAGAATTTCACGAAACCTTTTTAGATAAAAAGGACATATTATGTAGTTGTGCATATCGACAGGAAATTACGATTCAATTTTTTTTCTAGGAGTTATGCCCCTTTGAACTTATTTGCTTCAATGTACTACTGCAACAGTTTGTCATCGCAACTCCTCTCAAACCACACAACAGAATTTCACGAAACCTTTTTAGATAAAAAGGACATATTATGTAGTTGTGCATATCGACAGGAAATTACGATTCAATTTTTTTTCTAGGAGTTACGCCCCTTTGAACTTATTTGCTTCAATGTACTACTGCAACAGTTTGTCATCTCAACTCCTCTGAAACCACACAACAGAATTTCATGAAACCTTTTTAGATAATAAGGACATACTATGTAGATGTGCATATCGACAGGAAATTACGATTCAATTTTTTTTCTAGGAGTTACACCCTTTGAACTTATTTGCTTTAAGGTACTACTTCAACAGTTTGTCATCTCAACTCCTCTGAAACCACACAACAGAATTTCTGAAACTTTGTAGATAATAAGAACATACTACGTAGATGTGCATATCGACAGGAAATTACGATTCATTTTTTTTTCTAGGAGTTACGCCCCTTTGAACTTATTTGCTTCAATGTACTTCTGCAACAGTTTGTCATCTCCACTCTTCTGAAACCACACAACAGAATTTCATGAAATTTTGTAGATAAGAAGGACATACTATGTAGATGTGCATATTGACAGGAAATTATTATTCAATATTTTTTCTTATACAATTTTTTTTGTTACACTTATTTAATATCTCCAATGACAATGTGGGGATGTGGGATATGTGAGCATGCTCACTAAGGTTCTTTAATTTTCACTAGGGCTGAAATAGAGATTGTTGAAGATGAAAATAACTCCCAGGAACAAACAGATGTTTTCAATGATACAAATCCTTCTAAAGAAAAAAATTTACAAGGAAATGATGAAGAAGTTATTGTGAAGATGGAAGTTGATGACCCAAAAATGCTTCAGGGTCAATGTGTTATATTGAATGGAGAGAAATTTATAATTAAACAAGAGGATAATGTTGAGGGTTCATATTGTCTCAATAAACTTGACATACATGTATTAAACTCTCCAATAAACAACACAATAGATGAGTCTGAGGCAATTTCTAAAGATTACGAATGTTATGAAGGACAAATTTTCATCAAAAGAGAAACAGAAGATGAAGACAATAATTTTTCATACAAAACTGGAAAGGAACAAGTAAACAATTCCAATATTGATGAGTCCCAGCAAATCTCTCAATGTCATGGGAATGAAATTCTCATCAAGAAAGAAATTGAAGATGAAAATTTAATTTTTTCTCACACAAATGTAGAGGAGCAAGTTAATATAAACAATATTGATGATTCTCAGGGAATGGTTGAATGTCATGGAAACGAAATTATCATCAAGGAAGAGGTTGAGGATGAAGACTTTAAGTTATCTCACTCAAATGGAGAGGAACAAGTTAACATGAATAATGGTGATGACTCTCAGGGAATGGTTGAATGTCTTGGAAACGAAATTATCATCAAGGAAGAGGTCGAGTATGAACATTTTGAGTTTTAATACATTACTGGAGAGAAAAGATTAAGTATTCCAGATAGTAATAGTTCCAATGGAATTTCCGAAAGTGACAGGGGGAAAAAGTTCATCAAAGTAGAAATAGAGGATGAACACTCGAAATTTTCATACAAAACTGGAGAGAACAAGTAAACAATGCCAATATTGATGATTCTTAGAGAATGTCTGAATGTTATAGAGTGAAATTATCATCAAGAACGAAGTGGTGGATGAAGACTAGATCTTCTAAAACATTTGTCCAGAGACAAGTCAAGTAACACCATTTTTATTGAAAAAGTTAATGAACAAGAAGGTTGCTCATCTACTTGATTGGTAATAAATTGCACTGTTTTATTATTTTAAAACAGACAACAAAAATGAATTAGCAATTGTCAAAATGAGCTGACATTGCAAAAAAATGCAGATCAGCTGAGTGTGTTGATAAGATTGGAGATTTATTGTAAGTCCAAATTTGACAGATGATGTGTTATTAAAGTAAGTACAGACAGTGATTGAAGTATTAAATGAAGAAAAAAGATAGCATAGCAATTTGTTTGGTAAAAAGAGATAATGAGATTGCATTAAAAGTTAATTTATTTACTGTTTTTTTCTGTATGTGTAAAAGCATGAACTGAATATATTTAGTATTGTCATCTATACAGGCCTTTCCTTTGTAAATGATGGTATGGCACATTCAGTAAGATACATCAAATTGTTTAAAAAACATGCTTATTAAATCCTAATATAGACCTCTCATTGAATGAAAACTTTTGAAAATGATTAAAATAATTCTTTAGAAGGAAAATAATGAGATACCAATAACTTGAACTTTGTGTACATCATGCAGATTTGCATATCAGTAACAGAGAGAAGTTTTTACTTGGCTTGACACTCAGTTTTATGAACCAGTGTGTCAGTGGGATAAGTTGGGTTTGGTTATTTGTTTTAAGGCACTGACAGTGGATTTTTTATGGTGGGTCTTCGGTATTTCTCAGGACACACAATTTTATTTTCAATGGAATCAACCTTTTTTTCACTTCCCTTATAAAACAATTTTTTTTCAAGAAATTAATATAAGATTCAAGAAGTTTCTATTTTAAAAATTGTCCCCGACAATAGACGAATAACAGTCACCTTATGGTTTGTTGTTGTAAAGAATGTTGGGCTATAGGGCTTTCCGGTTTTTAACTTTTTATTGGATTTTGCTGCAAATTTGTTTCATGTGGTATATTATGAAGCTTTTTTATTAGCATTTACATGTATATAAAAGCTAAACCATCACTTGGTGTCTGTCAGAGTTGACTGACATGTCTGATAAATAAAGGCAACAGTAGTATACTGCTGTTCAAAAGTCATAAATCGATTGAGAAAAAACAAATCTGAGTTACAAACTAAAACCGAGGAAAACACATCAACTATAAGAAACACTGAAGTGCAACGAAAACAAACACCAACATACATAGAAACGGACTATTTGATAACAACTGCCATATTCCTGACTTGGTACAGGACATTTTAAGAAGAAATGGTGGGTTGAACCTGGTTTTATGGCTAGCCAAACCTCCCGTTTATATGGCAATGTTAAAAAATATTGCTAAAATGACAACACTACGTGACAGGAATACAGTACAAACAAACACAAGAATACTCAGCACAGAGAAACGCATTAATAATAAATAATATAATAGTACATTAGTAACATGTTAACCTCGGAATTACAACGAACATCTTCCATTAACAACAGCACAGGACACCACAAACAGTGACAAATTTTTGTGACATATATTATCTTGAGATTCATACAATTAAATGGAACGAGATCCAACAATTAACAATTATTTTCACAATAGTAGTCCAAATAATTATCATGATTATGACGGTATTGAAAGGCTATTTTAAATTAATGCTGTGACAACGTCATAATTATTTTGACGAAAACAATACTTTATCCATGGAAGATGGAAATGAACTTGACTATGCTGACAAATATGACATATGTGAAGTGTACCGAAAATACAGAATTCAAACCACAAACGATAAGACATAACACAATATCTATCCGAATCCACAAAAGAAACATCATAACTAAATACATGAATGTTGGATGTATAAATACCGAGACACGTCGTATGTCAATGCAAATTCACACTCGGCAAAACAGTCATATTCGGGAATAGGTCACATTCGGTACTTAGCAGACAGACGACATAGATTTTATACCATAATCTAAGACAGTGGTAAAAATATCTTTAGTTAGTTTAGACACAGACACATCGTATAGATCAACCAATTCGTGATGGTGTCCTTAAAATTTACAGAGTGTCATTTTTAATCTTTCCTCCTCTAAAATCTGTTGGAGCAGTTTCTGCGTAAGGAGAACACTCCTGTAGATGGAGTCCATATAGTGTGAACATGCGCGAGCATAACGTATCAATTGAGATATGTAAACATCATACGACGGATCAGAGGGTATGTTACTGCTGAGAAATGGGAAATTGATAATTGGGAAGTTGAAATCATCCCCTTTGTCATAGATTTTAGTGTGAAGTCGTCCATCTGTGTCACTATTGAGGAAAAGATCAAGGTATGAAGCAGTCGTTCTAGTATTAGTAGTATCCTTAATTTCAAGTTCACTGGGATATATGAGATGCAAGTACTGACTGAAATATGGGTTATTCAGTGATAGGACATCAATACATCTGAAAGTAAAATTAAAGAATTTCGCAAGGTGCTTTTTCTTTTTTCTTTAAGAAGGTTCTGAAAGAATTCTGCTTCATACGAGTACAAAAGAAATCGGCCAGAAGGGGTGCACAATTAGTACCCATTGGAATACCTACTGTCTGGTGAAATATCAATCCTCCAAACTCAACAAATATATTGTCGATTAAAAAGTCCAGCATTTTGATAATATCATCTTCAGTGTTTTTTCTGAATAGAATCAGTGTGGTTCTTCACAAAATAAGAATTATTATAACCCAAAACAAGAAATTTATATCTACGATTCCCAAATATCTGAAACTATTAAAAAAAATCTACTCTGAATTGACAGACCAATTTCAACCAACTTTAATATGTGTAAGCTGAATGATTCTTAATTAGGGTATGTAGTATAAGGTTTGTGATTTTTGTTCCAGGAAATGAATCAACATCACAACCATGGCTAAAAATAAAGTACTAGTACTAGTATAAGGGTAAAAATCATGATATACTATTTAAAAAATTCAGCTTTTTGGGGCATACAAATTAGAGCAAGTGGAATAAGTTATTAGTTCTTCAGTACTAGAATCACAGTAGTTCTACATACACGAATTATAGGGATCATTTTTTTTGTGAAATCTTCCAGGCCCTCATTGAAACTTTATCTTTATGCGAATGGCCCACTGAGAAGTCATCAAAGACCACAATCATTGATTATTATATCTCAAGTTGCTTGTTTATCAATTAAAAGCTGTTCCTGTCCATCCATTGATGTTTTCAAGAAGATCTACAAAATAGTCGGTGTGACAGAAATTATCAGTTGACTTATAGGAGTAAAAGTCCTTAGAGGCTGATTTTTACCGTTTTTAGTTAGCCTGCAGGTCCAAAAGACCCAACGAGCATTTCTCACTACTTGGCATTAGTTTTGTTTTGTTCATTAACTTTTACGGACATCTGCTGGGCAAATTAGAACCAAACGTGACCAAAATCATCCGTCTGGTATTAACTTCAAAACATATACCCACAACAACAGTTGACTTCATGTGGGAGTGATAGAGCCCTGGAATGATGGTTTTACCGATTTTTCTCGCCTTCAAAGAAAATGAAAACGATACCAATTTTATTGCACCAGATGCGCATTTCGACAATTACCGTATTTTCAGTGATGCCGGAGTCCAAAATATTTGTAAAAAACCAAAACTTATTCAAAGGTAGAAGAGCTGATCAAACCAAGAAAAGACTTTTAATGTATAACCAAATCTGTTATATAGTTAACATTTGGATGCTAATCTAGTGTTGGCATAGGCATAAACTATGTTACGAAGTTTCCGTCTGTCATATATGTACATTGTACTTGACCTCAGTTACTGCTTAAAACACTGCATAATTTATATAGTTTCATCTTACCGACTTACCTTGACCTTATTTTCATGGTTTATTAGTCAATGCTAGGTTTTTGAGATGTGGACCGTTTCTCAGATATTATAAACAGTAAGTCAACTATACGTGGTGTATCAAGTGGTGTTAGGTGTACATAATCTAGCAGGGCTAATCCTACGTATACATTGTCCTCGTTTTCAAGTTTCATTTGTCAATGATACGTTTTCGTGTTTAGGTCTGTTTCTCTGATACCATAAGCACAATGTCAACTATATGCGTTGTATGGAATGATTGTAAGGTGTACATGTCCATTTTACAAGGTTCATTTCACCATGACCCCATTTGATTGATCAGTGAGCAAGGTTAAGTTTTATCGATTAGGTCCGTTTCATAGATACTTTAAGCAGTATGTCAATTATTTTTGATGTATGGACTAATTGTACAGTGTACATATCTCTTGAAAGGTTCATATGAAAGTGTCTTAATTTTCAAGGTACAATGCTCAATGTTAGTTTTATGTGATTACCTGGTAGGTCTTGTTCTTATATTCTATAAAGTGTTTGTCAACTTTATTTGGTGTATGCATTTTTGTAAGGTGTAAATGTATGTCTGACAGGATTACCATACCTTTACCTCATTTTCATGGTTCATTTGTAAATGTTACGTGTTGTGTTACATGGTCCGTTTCTCGGATATATGTACATTAAGCAGCAGATCAACTATACTTGGTGTATCAGTTATTGATTGTTAGGTGTACACGTCCGTCTAGCATGGTTCATCGACTGTAATCAAAATTTCATCTATATTTGGTGTAGCAAATGAATGTAAGGTGTACATGTCAATTAAACCATATCTCCTTATTGTTGTAAAGAAACAGAAGACTGCCTGCAAAATAAGTGTTTCTAAAAGATCAGCATGAACGAAATCGTAATTTACTCCTTTTAAGTTTTGATTGACTTAAATACGAAATTAACCCATTTTTGAATAATATTTTTCTTGAAACTCCAAATTGATTAGCTAGATATGATGTTCGATTTACAAATTAGCAAATATTAAAGGTGAGTGATTCAGGCCCTTATGAGCCTCTTTTTTAATACTTAATAATATAATAGACTCTTTGGCATTGCACAAAGTCATGTTTTTCTCTGACTGTTAATAACGTCTTTAAACTAGCTGTCAGTAACTGCGAGTACTCTCAGTTCTGTATTTGTCTAGGAATGTATAAATTCCCTACCATGTCCGGTCTGTGCTATTGTTACTTGTTTTTCTGCTTTCTATCGATCTGATGAGTTAAGCCCTTTTCAATTGATATTTATAGTTTGTTCTTATGCTGTACTGTTACACCACTGTCCCAAGCTAGGGGAAGGGCTTGGCGCCAGCAAACACGTTTGACTTTTACCCCGCCTTGATATGTGTGGTTGTCGACGTTTTTTTGCTTTTTCTCATATTTGTTATCTTTTTATTGTATTACATAGCTTTGTCTTGTGTTGTACTTCTTCACCACTGTCCCAGGTTAGGGAGAGGATTTGCGCTTTCAAACATGTTTGAACCCGACACATTATATATGTGCCTGTCCGGAGTCAGGAGCATGTAATTCAGTGGTTGTCGATTGTTGCTATATATCATATTCGTTCATTGTTTTTTTTACATAAATCAGACCGTTAGTTTTATTGTTTGAATTGTATAACACTTGCCATTTCGGGACCTTTAATAGCTGACTATTGGGTATAGGGTTTGCTCTTTGTTGAAGACCGTACGGTGACCTATAGTCGCTAACATGTATGTCAGTTGGTCTCTGGTTGAGAGGTGTCGCATTGGCAATCATACCACATCTTCTTATTTTTATCTTTAAATTTAGTATTCAAGACTAGTGTTAAGGGTTGACTTTGGTATATAATTATTGATATATCATGTATATTGTCTTTCACTTCTGATGTACACCATGCATTTAGTAGTAGAGGATGTATAAATATGCAGCAAGGCCTGTTGGTTTCGACACGTTCAACTCATACAATGCAGAATTTAAACTTTTTATTAATTTTCTAGCAAGGAACCGAAATAATCGTTGGTCGTTCTAGTCGAACCAATCTGCAAAACCTACCTATTGATGAATTTGTTCATTTGTTTCTTCTTAGATAAAGTCCAATATTTTGACACAATTGATCACTTAATGGTAAAAACATGAAACTTTGCACAGCGCTAATTATGATGCCTTTACACATTTTGGACATTGGGCTATCTAAACAAAATCTATGGTGGTCGCCAAATTCAATATGGCCGCCAATAGGCAAGAGGCTATATATATATATTAGTATGATTGATCACATTATTGTAAAAGCACGAAACCTTGCACAGTGCTAGTAATGACGCTAACAAACATTTTGAGATATGAAATCATCTTAAAAAAACACAATGGCCGCCAAATTTACAATGGTCGCCTACAGTCAAGGGGCTAAGTCCAATACATTGGTGTATATATGCCCAAAATCGTCAATAGACTTTTTATTTGAGTTACTATTTTTATAGGAGTTATTGTCCTTGAATGATGACATTTTTGTGATGTTGTTGCTTTTTATAAACTATTGTAGGCAGAAAGCAAAAATGACCAGCAAGTTATACAAGGTCTACAGATATACAAGTAAGTAAACATTTACCACTTAATGGAATAATAGTCCTTGAACGGCAATGTTTACCCATTTTTGCATTTTGGGCTATAATGTTGCAAACTTTTTAACAGAGCCAATCGATCAGCCAAACAAGATGCACATATATGTCAATTTTGCTAAAATGATCAACAGGTTCCTTATAGCAATCAAATTACGTTTTAGTAATTTTGGTGAAATCTAAAGGAGATGTGTAGAAACTGTATACAGTAAACGTGATCAGCAAAACAAAATCTACAACTTAGTCAGATTATTTTCGTAGATGGAATTTTTATTTACACTTGTTGATTGACCGGCATATGTATTTATATCTTATTTCGTATACAATTATTTCCTGAATTTTGAGGGGCAACATATTTTTTTGCAAGATAATTTGTTTTTGCAGGTATTTGCATTTCCACATCCTCAACCCCGGCGGAGGACATTTTAGCGCATTGATAGGACATTTTAGCGAGAGAAAAAAATCGGACGTTTTAGCGCCAAAGTATAACCCATTTAAATGCAAGATTTCTAACCCATTTTAGTGAAAATTAAAATTATCAATGCCCATTTTAGCGAAATATTTTTAACCAATTTTATAATAAATAATAAATAATAAATAAAAATTTTCAATAGAATCAAGACAGCACAATATAAAAACTATCATGTTCATTTAAATACAGCACTAAAAGTCTAAAAGGTTAAATCAAATGTTAAAAGTCCGTCCTGGCCTGGAATTTATATCATGGAGAACGCACGTAATGGGCTCTGGATATACCCCCTGTACAATACTGTTCATAAAATTGCAGTAGGAACTGTTCTTTCTCTTTATCTTGTCTAGATTGTGGTGTACATTCTTCTATACTTCGTATTTTTATATATGTTGTTTGCAATTTGATGATGTATCAAGAAAAACGTAAATAGCTGGTTGCCAACTATAAAATTGCTCATCATAATGGGAATGGAACGACTCTAGACCATTATTTGTTCGCTTTGAATTACAGGGCATTTCAGCCCAAAACTGAGGTGGAAACATAGAATCTCCAGTTACATAGTATTCGGTCAGATAATCTGCGAATTCGACACATCTCTTATCTGCTGTCGCAACGGACATGAACTCTTTTACAAAACAATCAGATACGTCTTGATCATCTAGAAATGCTATGCCGTATAAACCTTTCAACCATTTGCCTTCATCTGATTCACCCTCTTTTTATTCAGCACTTAACCCAACTTTTTGAATTTTTCTCCAACATGCTTGGGCTAGATGAAATCTGCAACACTTTACAATGATATTTGGGAAAAGTATTTCATAACTTTCATCACTTTTGCCTCAAAATCAACATGTACTTTCTTCGGCTGGAACCTGTAGCCTCTGTCAGAGCACAATTTAATAACAGCAGACATGCAGCTTACATACACCTCCTCTGATTTTCCGGACAACAAGAAAAACACAAGCGGTATATAATGCCCATTTTTGTAGTCACGAATCGTATAAAGCTGTGTGAAGAATTTCGGGCTATATTTATAAGTTCCATCCATGAATATTTCTGACACATTGCATAAGCATTCAAGGTTTGCTGAACATGTTAAGATAATAATCTCATTTTGATCATCGTTCATCTGTAAGAAATTCTCAAATTTGTTTGTTTGGTTATTCATTTTTGACAGTGCTTCATGTGTTTCTTGTCTAGATTTCGGAAGAGGAGGACGTGTTTTACGTCCTTTTCTGTATATAGCTTTTGTAACACATTTTAGGTCCTTTGGTTGCAAATTTTCCTCATCCATACTCTGCAACTTTGTGCGTTTTATCTTAGAAGGCCTTTGTGAGATATCATCGTCAGCTTTTCGTTTAGCTGGTGTACGGAGGATGTGGCGTTCAATCTGTCGTTCATCAGCTTTATGACTGTGGCTGTTCGTTTGTTTAATGATAATAGATGCTTTCTCGTCTGTCCCTAATGTAGCTTTGCAGTCTTTTATTTGCAAATATAAGAGGTTATAAAATTTATACTTGAGATGTAAGCAATTAGAGGCCTTCACCAATGAGAAAAACCATACTAACTACATCTTATTTATTAACGGCTGTGCCAATAATAAAACTAATATTTTTTTTTCATTTATTGTCTTTTTATATGAATGCTCAAAATAAAGGCCATTATACAATGAAATGATTACTTAAACAATGGAATTATGTCATCAATGTAAATAATTTTGTGCATTTCATATACATATTTAATAATATTTACCAAACATCTCCATGCTATTTCTTGGTTTTTCAACATCTGTCTATCCTATATTGGTATCCACCACATATTATACTTTCCTGTCCTCTGTTCTTTTTAACAACATTTATTTCCATGATGAACCAAAGTGAACACATAAACAACTTAACTTAAGCCAACATACATTATTGTTCATGGTTTTAGTAAGGTGAGTATTATATTCAACCAGGTAAGTTTTCGCTAAAATGGGCTATCGAAAATACAGGTGAACGGATTAACCCTGCGCTAAAATGGGCTCTAATGTCTGCACTAAAATGTCCCCTAGTAGTTTAAAATATTTCGCTAAAATGTCCTGCGCCCCTCCACCCACCATGCCATTCAAATTGTCGTCTTCTAATACATATTTTCATAATTTTTCTTTTCCCCGGTAAATATCTTTTTGTTTTGACATCTTCAATATATTTTGAGGGTTTGCTGTGAAATTCATTGAAGAAACAAAAAGAGATCAAGACAGATACACCAATTCTTAGATATTGAATGGCAATAACTATTGCACATGCTTACAGTATATGCATTTCTATAAAGCCATTTATCGTTAGTCATACCGAAATATATACTTTATTTCTTTTTCTTTCATTTTCTGAATTTAAAATGACAATAATAGTTAAGATAAGTTCAAAGTTAACTATTAAAATTTAAATCATTTAAACTTTAAACGTGATCAAGAAACAATAACATGCATGTTTGACTGTCACGATGTTCACTCATTGACAAGTGTTTATCTTGGGTATTTGTATTGCAGATGACAAATTTCTGAGTAATATAGTATGGAAATGTACAATAGATTTTTATTTTTAAATACGTTCATACAATGAAAATAAAAACCGTAATAGCAATAGTGATAAAACGATATGTCAAATACTTCGATCATGCGAAAATCCAATTCATCCCGGCTTACTGAAGGCGAAGTTTGATATCATTAAATGAGAATTAAATATAAATTAGAAAATTAATGAAAAATCTACCTTAGATCATCCATTTCTTTGGGAAGAAAGTCCTAAGTATTTAGATTGCTTTAAAAACAAATTTACGAACAGCCAATGTGCGGAAAATGACCGTATTCATGATATTTCAAGTCAGCATAGGAGGAACACTTAACATAGTCGAAAAAGTTTTTTACATTTCTATATACTTCCTATAACCTGGGAAATCGTAAGATAGAACAGACTGTAAAACTATATTTTGCATAAAAACCATGACGTTTATCTTTAGCTTCATTGTAAATATGCTTTTCAATTCTTTCTAGTGCACTAGACATGTAAGAGATATTTAATATTTAGTTTTCCCACTGCATCAACATGAATATTGCTACAGTTCAGTTAAAGATATAAATTTTAGAATTACAGATTTGCTCACAGTAAAGTGGACATCGGCTCGGATATCAAATAAAAGTTCCATTGAACATAATCTATTAAATGTCACACAGATTTAGTGCGAATAAATATTTGTTTCAAAAATGTAATAAACAAGTAAAAACAAAAGAGCCACTAGTTAAATAATTTTAAGAAACAAAACTGGAATCACATTAAGTTCATTACTGACTGGAATACAGACATAAGCATTCTTACTTTTTGAATTGTCCTTCGAAAAAATAAGGCGTCTACTGTGATAATTTTATAAAAAGAAATTGTAAAGGCGTAAAAAAGCAATATATTATAAATTAGAAAAGATGTGAACTATTTATTTGTACTTCAGAGCAGCATCATTCCCAAGACGAAAAAAAAAGAAAAGAAGGAAATACAACAAATGCTAAAATTTGTTAGTAAAAAAGAATCTAGATTTAACTGGTGTATATTACGTCTTTATTGAATATGATCCCAACAAAAAACGGAATTCCCTAACATGTTTTTAAAGTTACACATCTCAGTAACTCTATACCAAATCGTGACGGTCGTAGTATACGAGAAATAAATCGTTTCATTTTCTCACCCTGTCTTGGCTATTTAATTCATTAATTAGCATGTGAATGGATATACATTAATATATAAAGACGCGATACTTTCCTTATTTTTCTGAGAAAAATAAAAGATTTTGGCCCACACTTTAGTAAGTTACTGTTGTTTCTAGTTAATAGTATCTGACTACTTTAATTCAGAATAAATTTCATTGAATTATTTATGAAATTAATTCATTAATTATAATTATTCTAACATATAATATCATGTTTAATTAACTATTTTTTAAATACTTTGTACATTGCGCAGATGCATCGTGAATGCAATCATTACATTAATAATTGTATTAATGAATATAACACAGAGGCAAACTATTTATTTTAAAATATTGGTAAAATAATTGAGCTGAAATTTTAACATTTTCGTGTTCCATCTTATTTTTGAAAAAAGTAACTAAATAGGTATTAAGTACGTTAGAAGAAAGAGACGACTCGAAATACGAAAACAAATTTTTGCTGGAAACTAACAAGTCAAAATCACACAATTGCTTGTTAGTTTGACAACTGAACCTTTATTGTGTAATGTTGAAATTATCTATTGATGCAAAGTACAATATGCTAGTTGTTATGTTCAGGGAAGGTGCTACGCTTTTTTCCTGGATCCATTCATGTGGATACTTTTCATCAATGTTTTCAAACTTATCTAAAGCTTGTATATACAAATATTCTGATAGAGTAGTATACTTACTGACATTTAACAAATGATAGTGATTATCACTATTCTTTTTAAGTGTCTAACTAATTTAAGAGACTCAGTGCTAGTTTAGAATACTCGGTTTTGAAAAGCAAACAATCAATAAATTAATAAATTTGGAACCATTTATATTTTGACAGCCTTACAGTATGACTAAAAAATAAATATATAAATTTGTCCATACGATGAAAGATGGTCCATTATTCAGACATTGATGTGCTGAACTACGAGTAAAAACGAGTAATACAAGTCATTTTCTGAAATATAATATTGCTGATACGTAATTTAGGTTTATTCAATCCAACATGAGGTATTTTTTCTAAAAATTAATAATCTAAATGTTTATATAAAATTTTGCATTGATAGATTTTATCTCTTTTTCAGAATACAGAAATAAATAAAGATTCTGATTTCCAATAATAAAAAAGGTAGACATTTCCTGTTAGAAATTATGACTAAAGGTTTATAGATATTATATGTAAAAGAAATAATAAAACAGTTATATTTCATAGTTCATTTATTCGACCGAGTTTAGGTTATACTGACTAAAAAGTTCTTAATTTAGATTGCAGAAGTTGATAATAAATCAAACACAGGCAATTTAATATATAATTGCAGAAAATTTAACCCCTCACCTAAAAATATAAAGAAACAGCCAACTAAAAAAAATCTGACTCGAAGGGATGAAATAGTTTTGTGAGTATTTCCCCTCGATCTGCACTTTGAGCTGTTGAAAAAAAAAACAAAATATAAGGTTAAACAAGCTGAAAATATAATCGGAAAAAGCTCTTATTCAAAACATGTCGGCGACGAAAAATCCCCTTTATTCGATATTTTAAGAAATGAAAGTCCTCTGTCTTCAAGAACTGGAAATTTTAAGACTCGTAAATTACATATTGATGAAAAGGTTCCCAAAGCCATGTACTCCTTATTGAAAAAAGGGCGTTACCACAATATTTCCGTTAAATGTCAAATGGACCTTTTTGACAAACTTGTAAAACCGATTCTACTATATTGTTGTGAATTATGGGGATTTGGTAACAATGAAATGCTTGAAAAAATGCATCTGAAATTTTGTAAACTTATATTCCACGTTAAGTCTTCAACACCTAACTCTATGATTTATGGCAAGTTAGGCAGATATCCATTGCATATTGATATTAAAATAAGAATGATTTTATATTGGACACAATTGTTAAACGGGAAAGAGACAAAATTGTGTTCAACTGTTTATAAATTAATGACTCAAATGGCTCTTGAAACAAATTTCCCATCAACTTGGCTACAAAGCATAGAAAACACCCTAAACGAATGTGGACTTTCCTTTATATGGACATACCAAACCTTTATGATGTAAATTGGCTTAAGCGAATTGTTAAAACTACTTTAGAAGACCAATTTACACATACTTGGGTCTCAAGTGCAGAAACCTCTGCAAAAACCTCTGAATTACAGGCTGTTTAAAGAATCGTTAAAAACTGAAAAGTATTTCGATGTACTAAGCGACAAAGATGTGTTTACATTCTGTTAATTTATAATGGTAAATCATAAACTGCCAATAGAATGTGGGAGGTGGTCTAATATCCCAAGAGAAAATCAGAACTGCCCTTTATGTGAAGATGGCGATATTGGTGATGAATACCATTATCTCCTCAAATGCAACTTTTTTACAACAGAAAGAAAAGATTACTTAGATAAAAAATTCACAAAACATTGTAATATTCTTAAGTTCAGGGAACTTAAGAATACATCTTAACAATCTAAGCTTAGAAATTTGTGTAGGTTTATTAGAGTTATAAACGATGATGTGGATTCTCTCAATTAACCTTCTCCTTCCTCCCCATCTTTTAAGGTCTTCCATCTAATATACACTTCACATTTTTAACATATAAACATATTTATGTATTTCTATTGTATTTCGTTAATTCCTCAACATATGCACCTTTGTATTATTGTATAATTCCTCAACATATGTACCTTTGTATCATTGTATAATGTCTATGATCTTTTGTGTACCTTTGTATCTAAATCAGTTTATCAGAATAAAGTTTTAATTAATCTTGCATAGTAGACTTCCTTTAGAAATTATCATATCGTAGGAAAGCCCAGACTTAACAATACTTAAGTACTCTCAGATCCATAATTTGTGTCTTTTGTGTTTTGTATCGAACTGATGAGTTAAGACCTTTTCAACTTTTATAGTTTGTTTTAATGTTGTACTGTTACATCACTTTCCAAAGGATAGGGAGAGGGTACGGCGCCATCAGACTTGATTATCCCCGTCACATTATGTATGTGCATGTCCCAAGTCAGGAGCACGTACTTCAGTCGTTGTCGTTTGTTGCTGTATACTATATTTGTTTTTTCGTTTATTGTTTTATAAATATATTAGGTCGTTAGTTTTCTCGTTTGAATTGTTTTACATTTGTCACTACGGGGCCTTTTATAGCTTACTATGCTTTGGTATGGGGTTTGTTCATTGTTGAAGGCCATACGATAACCTTAAGTTTTTAACTTCTATCTCATTTGGTCTTTTGTGGAGAGCTGTCTCATTGGCAATCATACCACATCTTCTGATTTTTTTTAATTTTTAGTACTATTAATTGAAATCATATATATTTTCAGAAAATGACAATCCCATCAAAATGCATTATTATTCTTTGCTTGATGAGCATATGTTTGGCATGTTTACCGAGTAAGAAAGAAACAACAAAACAAAATACTGGCGTGATAGAAAACTATAGAACAACTATACGACAAAATGAAAGCAACAAAACACACGACAAACTATAAATGATAGAAAAACAGAAAACATTAATGCAAAGGAAAACGATAATGCAAACACTTCAAATGACAGTAATGACATGTATAACACTGGTGAAGATAGGCAACGGAAGGACAAAGACAGCAAAAATGAATGGGAAAGAAGAAGGCAATGGGAAAAAAGATGAAAGCAACAGAACGGAATTAAGCAAAGAAGACGCCAAGAAAATGGACTGGACCAAAGAGCACAATAGAACAGACGAATGGAACAGAGATCATAATAGAACAGCAGAGTGGAACAAGAACCAAAACAGAACAGGCGAATGGAACAAAGATCACAATAGAACAGCAGAATGGAACAAGAACAAAAACAGAACCGGCGAATGGAACAAAGATCACAATAGAACAACAGAATTGAACAGAGATCATAATAGAACAACAGAGGGGAACAAGAACCAAAACAGAACAGGCGAATGGAACAAAGTTCACAATAGAACAGCAGAGTGGAACAAGAACCAAAACAGAACAGGCGAATGGAACAAAGATCACAATAGAACAGCAGAACAGCAGAATTGAACAGAGATCATAATAGAACAACAGACTGGAACAGGGAACAAAACAGAACAACAGATAGGAAAACCGATGATCACAGAAGAATGGAATGGAATAAATACCATAACACTACGAAGGAAACGGAAGAGGAGGATAGTAGAATGAAGGAAGGGAAAACAGCAGATAGCAAAACCAGGGAATGGAACAAAAATGAAGATAGTAATTAAACCATCGGAAACAGATGAAGATAATCATGATGATACAAAACCAAGGGAATGGAGAGATTGCCGCACAGGGAAATGAGGAATACATATATGCAATTTATAGAACTTAGAACCCCGATAGAAAATACAGAATTTGATTGGCTATTTTGTTTGAAATTTATTCAATAAAAACGAGTTTCTGAAACGTTCACGACAGGCAAATGTAATTGATAATAATGAAAATCACCTTAAAACAATCTGGATCTAAACAACAAATCAAACTCACTAAATGTCTTTTCTTGTTAAGGATTGAAATATTTGAGTTGAATAAATGTAGATTCGGGATTTATGTCAATAAAACACAAGCACATAACACACAACATTTATGTATGTTAATATATATATAAATTTTTAATTTTATTTATCGTAAATTGAAGATTGTCAAGATTGTATTATTAGGTCTTTCCACTTTTCCGTGGAGTGACCTATTGCTTTTGTTCTGATTATTTTTTTTTCTTCCGTCTAATTTTTTTTTCTTGTGCAGTATTATTGTTTGACAAGATGTCAATTTGATATTTGGCATATGATATTGAACAGTTTATACGCTTTTGAAATTGACCCTGTTTAACCGAACACATTTCTTGTAAGAGTTATCTCTCAAAACACTGTTGTGGCCACTACTCCTTCGCAACCGTAAAAGAAACCGACAAAATTATTTTACCAAATTACTCATTATATTCTCAGGATGTTGAAATTGGTTTCGACCGAAGCATTCCAGAGACGCCATATGAGAGTTATTTCCCCTTGTGTATGCTGTTTGCAGTCTTCTAACCGAGCGTTCACTAATGCCTTTCAGTTTCATTTGATCGAATAATCTTACAATCTTGGCTGTATTATTTCCACTAAACATTATGGCACTTGCAAGTAAAGGGTTTCCCCATGGTAGTCTTTCATGACAGTTTAGGGATTTCCACTTGTAGACGTGTCCCAAAGCACATACAGATGATGTAGATATCATTGTCCCTCTACTAAATTCAATTATTGGAAAGCAACGACTGTAACACTCTTGCATACTGGGTCCGTGTATATTTGCGTCCATTCGTTTTTCATTTTGAAATATCAAAAACAAAAAACAAAAAAAACGAGTGTTTTCATTTTTCGTTTTTGAATTCTCAAAAACCAAAACGAAAAACAAAGGTGTTTTCATTTTTTCATTTTTGATTTCTCTAAAACCAAAACGGAAAACGAAAGTGTTTTCATTTTTTGTTTTTGATTTCTCTAAATCCAAAATGAAAATCATTTTTCGTTTTTGATCTCACTAAACAAGAATTTTGTATTTAATTTTATTTATTTCTCGTTTTATAATGTACAATATTTTCCTTTCTTGTTTCACAGTCATTGATAGTAAATAATTCCAATGTAAACACCCCGGTGTTCTTTCAACATAATGTAGACAAAATAGACCGCCTGACTTATGAATTGAACTACGGTGATAAATGAATCAAAGCCTTTCAAATTACCTTGTTTATATCTTTAATAAAAAATAAATTATTATATTTATATATTAAACGAATCATAAATTTAAATTGTACAATATAATATTATATAAAGATGGTACAAATAAATAGATTGATTACAACATCATATTTACAAGGGAGGTTACTACTTTTTAAAACTTATAAGAAAACTACCCCGGTCGTTAAAGTATACATGCACAGTCACTGTGGTTATCAGATCTTTAATCGAAGATAATGTCGACGGATGCAAAAGACTCTATCAATCTGAACAATAAGGGTGCGTGATCTTTACTTTTAAATTTAGAAAGGTTGATCTCAGATGATTAGAATTCATGACCAAGGTCCATTATACGAACATTCAGGACGATAATGTGTTTTGCTTGATCAATATATTGAAAAACAAATTTCCGCAATTTCACAATTCAAACCGGGATTAGCATTCAATCATTTTGCCATTCGGACCCTACTCGGTATTAGTTTTACTTATTTTTGAAAGCTATATGTTGACCTTAAGTAGAGCCTGGGTGTGGATGGGGGTTTACGGAATAGAGGATAGTGGGCAAAAAATATAAATGAAAGAGTTAATGGACCAAAAAATTAAAAAAAATAGAATAATGAGGTGTTAAAATATAAAGAGAACAGAATGATTGGCAAAAAGTATAAAGAAATAAACATGATAAAAAATAGAGAAAAATGGCCTGAAACACTGATTAAAGAATAAGAGATCCAGACCATCATACTAGTTGCCTAAACCAACGTTATTTTGTCTCCGGTAGATTGTTATTGGTTTTCATACGTTTTCTTTTTATTTCTATGCCTATCAATTAAGACATGAGCTTTCATAATTTGCCAGCTTATTACATTATAAAAAAAGACTAAGCCGAACTTCACTCTGGATTTTTTCTCAAGTAGACTTCAGCTTCCCACCCTACCACACCATTACCGAAAAGTTAATAAAAAAAATCTACGGCAATACTTTTGTCCGCACTAGGGAAGCTGGTTATCTGAGGTCTCCTGGAGAAAAAATCCAGGGTGTAGGATAAAGCAAAACATTGTAATCCACATAGTCACGTGTGTGGCTGTTGTTTTCAGGGTATGAATGGTTCTTTTCCTCGTTGAAGACCCTCTAGCTACTTTCAAGATGTTTGAAGAACAGGAATAAAAGCCCTGTTCATTGATAATTTGTATTTTTTCTATGTATTGTGTGCGATTTTGTCCCATGCACATCTCTTTATTTTCTATTTTAGGGCCTAAACACGGCTCAATGCAAGTTTAGCCCTTCAATATTAAAGGTCATATGTTACATTATTGTTTCGGATAAGAGTGAATTTGGTACCTATTAAAACGTTTAAACCCGCTGCATTTGTTTGCACCTGTTCTAAGTCAGGAACCTGATGTTCAGTAGTTGCCGTTTGTTGATGTGGTTCATAAGTGTTCTCGTTTCTTGTTTATTATATAGATTATACTGTTGCATAGTTTTCCCGTTTGAATGGTTTTGCACTGGTCATTTTGGGGCCCTTTGTAGCTTGCTGTTCGGTGTGAGCCAAGGCTCCGTGTTGAAGATCGTACTTTGACCTATAATGGGTTTTTTTTTACAAATTGTGACTTGGATGGAGAAATGTCTCATTGGCACTCATACCCCATCTTCTTATATCTATATATGGTCTTTTTAAGTGAATTGGGAGATTGGGATTTCTAGCTTTAATCTCACCCATGTCAGCTTTTTAATTTGTATTTACAGAAAAGAGAGCTAGTTTTGTATTCTTTAATATACTGTATCAGTTTAATTTTCCATGAAAAAAGGACAGTTTTTCTATGTCCGGTAGCATCGTATCATATCTGGACATCGGCTGTTGTCTGCTCTTTGGTCGGGTTGTTGTCTCTTTGACATATTCCCCATTTCCATTGTCAATTTAATAATCGGTAAGCATGTAAAATTGCCAAACCATACACGACCGTTCATTAATCATCGTAGATATATTCCAAGTCTTAATAAGTCTACAAAAAGCAAAAAAGGAACTTTTACAACAAGGAATATTACACAACTGAAGCCATAGTCATAAAGATCGATTGACTGATTGGTGTTCCTTTAACGTCGCCGCAAAACATAAAAATATTACCTGATCTTCAATCTCAACATCTTCCATCTCTATTGTTCCCAAGGAAGCAACCATTTGATTCTCTGGGGTGGGGCAGGGATTTGTACCCGAAGTCAATAACTTTTTTTTAACCCAGACTGAAAAACATGCCTTTATCCATGACAACACACAAACACAATAATATTTTCAAGATTTATAAAAAAAAATCTTTTTTTACACTTTTATATTTTTATGTTGTTTTGAAATATTAATTTGACTTGAATTTATACGAGTTTACTAAATATACATGTTTATACCGAGCCTAGTCCGTTTATATCTTGTTTCTCGCCTGACTATACAAAAGGCCAGGAGAGCTTTGGTCATCATTTGTCGTTTTTGATAGATATGGTTGACTGATAAGCTGTCTATATAAAGTAATGGGACAATGGCATGAAGACATCACCAAATCACCATATACAATACAAAAAAGACACCTAGAGCTTACCATATGGTCTTCAACTACCCACCAACAGGCAGTAAGCTCTGATTGGCCTTAAACACAAATCCAAGGGCACAGCAAAATGAGAAAATATCCAATTAAAACTGGGTGACCTGGGAGGAAAACATTGGAACTTTCCTAAGAAATACAAATTTCACCCCCCCCTCCCTTTCCCCGCTCAACATTTTAATAAGGGGATGTGGTATAATTGCCAATGTGACAACTATCCCTAAAGTTCAAATGAAGTGGATGTAAGCAATTATATATAGGCAACCGTACCACCTTCAACAATGAGAAAAAAAACAGTATGGTATAGTCGGCTATGAAAGGCTCTGACATGAAAAATATGAAACAGTTCAGTTGAGAAAAAAACGGCCTAATTTATAACACAATAAAACAAAAAACAAATATGACAGACATCAACAAACGACGACCATTGAACTACAGGCTCCTAATTTGGGACAGGCACATACAGTATGTGGCGGGGTTAAACATGCAAGTGAGCGCTCAACCCTCCCGTTAACCTGGGACGAGTTTTGTTACAGAACAACATAAGAACAAACTATAAAAATCAGTTGAAAAGGGCTTAACATATCAGATCGATACAAAACAGAAAAAAACATCTAACAAAAGCACAGACCGGACGTAGCAGGGTATTTATACATCATTAACAAACAAAAAAGGACACAAAGTACAGATCTGAGAGTAATCTCAGTACTGACAGCTAGTTTAAAGCCAATAACAACTAATACAAAAATCATGTATCTAAGACTAAAATATCAATCAGTACACATCCAACATCCAATGGATTTAATGTAAAGACGTCATTAACAGTCAGAGAAAGACATGACCTTGTGCAATGCCAAATCATAGGTATCAACAGATTGTAGTACCTTGATGTGTATAACAATAATATGTAGTATAATTTTAAGTTACTGATAACAAAATTAATATTTATACCAATAAAAACAATATTCAAAGATCTATTTTCAGTGTTTAATTGGTAACCTTTTAAAATAAGTTTATTTAAAGGATTGATAAGTTTACCCTGATCGTTTTTAATTTACATGTATTCAATTTCTATATATATTATTATTGATAAAATTACAATATTGCAGAAGTAGTGGAAATAGATCTACAAGTGAGGAAAGTTGTTTATGACTTCAGGGAACTTTATTTGGATATGCCTGTTATGGTCTAATTGAGATTTACAGTACCTTCATTCAATTTCAGCACATTTTGTGAATGTATGTTCCATTTATAGGCATTATGTTTTTCGGTCTGTGCGTCCGTTTGTTCTTCCGTTCATCCGTCTGTTCGGCTTCAGGTTAATGTTTTTGGTCAAAGTAGTTTTTGATGAAGTTGAAGTCCAATCAACTTGAAACCCAGTACACATGTTCCATATGATATGATCTTTCTAATTTTATTGCCAAATTAGAGTTCTGACTGCAATTTACGGTTCACTGGACATAGAAAATGATAGTGCGAGTGGGGCATTCATGTACTATGGACACATTCTTGTTCAAATACTTTATTAAAGAAGTTAGTAAATTTACTTCAGATAAAAATACTAAATTAGACGAACCAATCTAGATAAAAGATAGTTATCTCTGATTTCGTTATACTTATATGACTTTTTTGTATGAATTTTAATAAGATAACTGGACAAACGCGTTCAATATTCGGACTTAATTCTTAATAATTTTACCGAGCGGAGCGAGGCGAAAAAAACTAACGTCTTTCAAGCCAAATTTTATATGTATGCTATACACACAAATTTATTGTTTAAATTTGGTAATCAATTAATCTAAAATACTGTCCTAGATAATCAAATAATCATGAAATATTTGGTCTAGTAATCAAATAATCACTAAAAAAACGGCCAAGTAATCACATAATCAAAACCCCATGAGGAATCATTAAAGATGACATATTTTTGTATCAATATTGATTCACTTATAAGGTCTTTGCATCGGAAATAAACTAATTAATTCTAAAACCAGTTGTTGGCATAATACGGGTCATTTTTCTTCACATTGACATAATTTACTAAACGTTTATTGAAACCTGTAATGTGAAGACGTGAATGAAAATGCGGAGTTTGTGAGACCAGGTTCAAGCAAGCAGCCACTCGCTAGCAGCCAGTTTTCAGATGTTTATATAAACCCAAATGTTGCATAAGATTCAAACGTACTTCACATGTTTTTATTAATATATAACCACCATATGGTCAGTTTTTAGTATATAATTAAGCAGTCAAAGACACTATTCAATGAATTTCAAAATTTCATTTCTTGTTCATTAATTATATAGATACAAAAGAAATCGCTTTCAATACATCACAAAGCGTGCTGCACGCTTTACATTTCAAATAGTCAACACTTTTGAGTGTATATAAAATCGTAAATAATTATGAAATTATTTAAATTTTGGCAAAATTGCACTATTGTGTGAAATAGCTTTCCATATTCTCGGCATCCTGTCAAATAGTTCATGAAAAGTAACAATTGTTCTGCATTAGAAGAAAAAAAAGTTGCACTCGTGCTTTAACTTTTTTTTTTGCCACACAAAACTGGTTTGACAAAACATTCTACTTCTTAAACAGTGGATTTCGCTTACTTATGATTGGACGAAAGGTTTATTGTTTGTACCCAAAGTATGGTGGGCAAGGAAATTATTTATTAGCTTTAAAAAATAATCCGTGCTATACCCAAACTGGGAATTTTGATCAAGTAGGCGCTAGGTCTCTAGCTTACGTTTGCACCTAGTGCGGAAAAAAGTATTGCCATAGAATTTTTGTTTGTTAACTTTTCGGTAAGGGTTTGGTAGGGTTTCTGACCTCAACTTTGGACCTACTTTAGAAAAAAAAACTAAGCCGAACAATACCCTGGTTTGTTTCTGCTGTAGACCTCAGCTACCAAGCTTCCCTTTGCACCTAGTGCGGACAAAAGTGTTGCCTTATAATTTGTTTTTTATTTAATTTTCGGTAAGGGTGGGGTTGGGTGTCCGCGGACTCCAACTTTGGACCTACTTAAAAAAAAACTAAGACGAATAACACCCTGGATTTTTTTCTCCAGTAGACCTCAGCTACCCAACTTCCCTTTACACCTAGTGCGGACAAAAGTATTGCCGTAGATTTTTTTTATTAACTTTTCGGTAATGGTGTGGTAGGGTGGGTAGCTGAAGTCTACTTGAGAAAAAATCCAGAGTGATGTTCGGCTTAGTCTTTTTTTATAATGTAATAAGCTGGCAAATTATGAAAGTTCACGTCTTTATTGATAAGCATAGAAATAAACAGAAAACGTATGATAACCAATAACAATCTACCGGAGACAAAATAACGTTGGTTTAGGCAACTAGGATGATGGTCTGGATACGGGGTTCTTCCGTGCTTTCTGTATTCTTTGATATTCTATGCCGATTTTCTCTATTCTTTAATCAATGTTTCAGGCCATTTTTCTCTATTCTTTATTTCTTTATACTTTTTGCCAATTATTCTGTTCTTTTTATATTTTAACACCTCATTATTCTATTTTTTTATTTCTTGGTCCATTGTCTCTATTATTCATATTTTTTGCCCACTATTCTCTATTCCGTAAACCCCCATCCACACCCAGGTTCTAGTTAAGGTCACCATATAGCTTTCAAAAATAAGCAAAACTAATACCGAGTAGGGTCCGAATGGCAAAATGATTGAATGCTAATCCCGGTTTGAATTGTGAAATTGCGGAAATTTGTTTTTCAATATATTGATCAAGCAAAACACATTATCGTCCTGAATGTTCGTATAATGGACCTTGGTCATGAATTCTAATCATCTGAGATCAACCTTTCTAAATTTAAAAGTAAAGATCACGCACCCTTATTGTTCAGATTGATAGAGTCTTTTGCATCCGTCGACATTATCTTCGATTAAAGATCTGATAACCACAGTGACTGTGCATGTATACTTTAACGACCGGGGTAGTTTTCTTATAAGTTTTAAAAAGTAGTAACCTCCCTTGTAAATATGATGTTGTAATCAATCTATTTATTTGTACCATCTTTATATAATATTATATTGTACAATTTAAATTTATGATTCGTTTAATATATAAATATAATAATTTATTTTTTATTAAAGGTATAAACAAGGTAATTTGAAAGGCTTTGATTCATTTATCACCGTAGTTCAATTCATAAGTCAGGCGGTCTATTTTGTCTACATTATGTTGAAAGAACACCGGGGTGTTTACATTGGAATTATTTACTATCAATGACTGTGAAACAAGAAAGGAAAATATTGTACATTATAAAACGAGAAATAATTAAAATTAAATACAAAATTCTTGTTTAGTGAGATCAAAATAGAAAAACGGTCACACTTTTGATTTTCATTTTGGATTTAGAGAAATCAAAAACAAAAAATGAAAACACTTTCGTTTTCCGTTTTGGTTTTAGAGAAATCAAAAACGAAAAATGAAAACACTTTTGTTTTTCGTTTTGGTTTTTGAGAAATCAAAAACGAAAAATGAAAACACTCTCGTTTTTTGTTTTTTGTTTTTGATATTTCAAAATGAAAAACGAATGGACGCAAATATACACGGACCATACTGCGAGTAACTGAAATAATGATGTTTCAGAGACCATGTAGTACTTTTCTTCAACTGGATCATTACATTCTTTCATTCTGTAATTGCTTGTTTCTTTGTCATCATCAGAACCATATTCATCGTCCCCATCTTCTTCCTCGGGCTCGTTATAAATATAATCAGGATCATTATCATATTCATCTACATCATCTTCATCATCATCCATCTCATCGTCATCCAAGTTTTGTTCGGTCGCTACCGGTGTATGGCTACTGCTTTTAGTATTTGCGGTTATCAATTTGTTTGGTGTGGCGACTAGACATTTTGAATCAATATCTGAAGGGTCACACCGGATGCCTTTACATTTTCTCTTTGGCTTTAATGTTTGTAATCTTCTTGTTCTCTGTGGAATGGAATCTGGTTGAAATTTTTGTGTTGTCATGTTTGTGGCATCGTTATTAGAAGCAGTTGTTTCGAATGTTTTTTGTATATCTGCCGGAATTTCTTTCTCTTCCCGATTGTCTGTACTGTCATGTGTGGGTGAAGATTCTGTTTCAATGTCAATGGAGTCTAAAGACTTATCTAATGAATCATTAAAACCTCTTCAAGAACCTATTGGTGAAATTAAATGTTTATTTAAAAAAATGCTTTCATTTAAAAAACTATATACACATACATGAATGCAAAAAAATCATATACCGTAAATTCACTTTCTTTTGTTGTGGTATTCGGAAAAGGACTGTGTCGTAGATTTCTGGTGGAATTGAATAATTGATATGTTTTTTTGTTTTCTTTATTAAGACTCACGAAACCTTATTCGTTTATTTTATTTTATAATAGTTTCAGAATTGCAATACACGGACTTCCTCTACAAGCGAAATTGTAAATGATCACCAAGCGACTCATAAAAAAAGTAAACATGAAAAAATAAAAATACCCGGAAGTCCTGAACATTTCAGTATTACTTACGATAATTTTATAATGGATCGTAGTATTATTTACATGGATATATACCTTTTCATTTAAGTAAGATAAATGCCTGTGACAATTTTCAGTAGAACAAAACGGGAAGAAAGATATACAAATATAATAATTGTTTATAAGTATTGAAACCATACAGATAACCATGAACGTATTTTTCACATAAGTTTCGATGAATAATAAAGAGGATCAATTGTACCTGACGTTTCTGTCTTTTTTCGAAGGCCGACTTAGGCATTTTAGGAGAAGATGGTCTTTTTTTCTGCATCCACAACTACAGGAATATCGGGTATGGCGTCATCTTTCAGTGCTGCCTTTGCACACGGATATCCCAATTCTAAAAGTCTTTCTTGGTGTCTGCTATACTGATGAAGGGTAAAATGCTTAGAACAAATTCTGCTATGTTTAGACGGTGTAAAGTCCTGTCGTTTACAATAGTGAACCAAACACGATTTCTCTGAGAATCTTTCGGAAAAGTAAACCAATATATATTTTTGTCACATTGAGAATTGCTATTGCAACCGTGAACCACACAATACGGCATATTTATACTAATATTTACGAAATAAAAAATACTAACTTCTTACTTTTGAATAATACTACTGCATAAAGATTTGCTTTTACATAAAACTAAAACATGTATGTAATATGAGATATGAATGGAACCCTATACTCATGGCATTTCTGTATCACCTATATAGTATTACCACTGAGAATATACAGCTGGTAACACAAGTGGTCATAGCCGTGAGCCTCGTTATCATGTCTAAAAATATGCATACAAGGGCGATCAAGGCCATCTGTGTTTACACTAATGATTATCACATTCCCTGATAAGAAATACACACAACAACATGAAGATATCGATTTTATTAACTATGTAGATTTTATTTTACACATGATTATTTGAAGTGGCCGGTGTCCTTTAATCGCTTGGTAATCATTTGGTAGTTTAACAGGCTGTCAATTTTGCAAACACCTCTGTATAATTTTAAAACTGTGCAAGGATAGTGTTTCCACAAATAGCTATATTTCACGAATAAAGGCACTGAATACATGAAATTCTTCAAACATTATCAACAAAATACAAAACCCATCCTGTATAGTACTGGATAGCAGCGTGGAATGCACTTTTTGATGTGAACATCGTAAAAAGTAGAACATGATACGGTTTGCACTTCATCTATTTAAGAATACAGTTTGCACCCAAACTGTTCTATAGATGTTAATTCAATGTGTTTGTGCCGTTATACTAACACATTAAAAGTTTACTCGGGTATCGACTCACATTTTTTATTAAAAAAGCAGTGGATACAGTTTTGCCCGAAATGCAAATATACCTGGAAAATTCGAAATACACCAAGGTAAGGTAATACTTATTAGAAAATCAAAGTGGGACCTAAACATGTATGTACAATTACGTTCTATACCTATCTGTTTCGATGTATTCAATAATACATCGATTAAAATTGTGTCGTCTGCTGAACCATTTGCAAAATGACTCAGAGAAATCATAGTAATACTACTGGATATTACTGCAAGGATACAAAAGCTTATTTCGGAAACTCAAACTGAACTATTGACCCCCTTAACATAGAATTGTCCATATTTTGAGTTAGAGCTAGAATACTTTTCTATAATTTTGATATTATTTGTCCCAAAAGTAGTACACTACACTGTCAAAATCTTTTTTGAGACAGAGCAGGTGCGATGTTTTTTAATTTGAAATCATTGTTTTAAATCAATGCTCTACGAAGTAAATGTATGTTCGGACCAGATAGATCTGCATTTCTGGCAAAACTGTATCCAGTGCTTTTTAATGAACAAAAACGTGAGTCTATACCTGTATTAGCTTATTATGTGTAAGTACAACTGCACAAACGCATTAATTGATTAACATAGAACCTTTTAGATGAAAACTGTATCCTTAAATAGATGATGTGCAAACTGTATTATGTTCTACATTTTACGATGTTCACATCAAAAAGTGCATTCCACGCTGCATGCGAGGATCATACAGCGTGTGTTTTGTATTTTGTTGATAATGTTCGAAGAATTTCATGCATTCAGTGCCCGTTAATGCACAAAAAATAGCTATTTGACGATGTTTACGGGAAAGTGGAAACAGTATCCCAGTGGGCACTCGACGTTGTAACAACGTTGAAATTTGGTTGAAATTTGGTCGTGACGTTGATCGACCTAAATTCAACGTTGATCTAACGTCATGGTATTCAACGTTGACTTTACAACGTTGTTTCAACGTTGAATTTACGTCGTTAAAATCAATGTTTAAACAACAACGTTGATTCAACGTTGGGTTAACGTCAGTCAATCGCGACAGAAAAATCTCATTGTCAAAATTGAAGGGTATAGATATATTTGATGAGCAGATCGGACAAGAAGCAGTGCTGCAGTATTATAAACGATTGGATAATAAGTGGCTAATCCAGAACTTTTTATAATACTTATAAGGGGGTCCACTGACTGCCATAAGCGTGAGGGGGCTTCCTCCTGTCATGCTTCCATGATCCCTATATAATCAATCATTTTTTTTCCACGAAAAAGGGGGTAGACCGGATTGCATTGTTTATGCATGGAAAGGAGTTTTGGACAAGAACAAGTGGTCAGGAGACATCACCAATAACAAATCGGCTTTTCAAATTATTTTTTTTTTTTTGTGTTTATTTTTTTTAGTATCTTTAAAAAAAACCAATTCTAACCAATTATTAAGTAATTTGGGTTTGATGATTCTCTATATTTTGGGAGATCTCAAAACCTGTTCATGCTATCTTAATTATATGTATATCTGTATAAATATGATATATTCTTAGTTTATATTTTAGAATCAAATCGATTTGTTTAATTGTTTTCTTTTATTTAAATAAATAGGAGAAATTTTTTGGTATATTTATTTTAATTATTTTTACCGATTGATATTTAATATATAAACTTAAAATATCATCGGTGTACTATGTAATCAGAATAATTGAGAAGTTTTTAAATTATCGCGGTTTTTCAAGTTGAGTTCCGAATATTTTCTTTCGGATGCGCCCGCAAGCACGCGCACCTCTTTTCAACATCCGTTTAGAACATTTTGAAAATCATCCTCGAGAAATTATCGCACCAGACTGATGAACAAATAGTGAACAACTGCGTCTAAGGAATATAAAGACGAGAGAAGACTTTTCTGTATAAACCTCTTGATATTAACGTTAGTATATTTTACAGTTAAATTAACGAAGAATCATGATATTTACAAACACATTCAAATGATCAAATTAGTTATCTGCATGTTTACGTTCACAGAAATTATGACAAGGTCTTATCTTACTGAATCTGATTCAGTTTCGTGTCAAAACAGTTAAATGATTTGATTGTATATAACCTCTAATTAGCGAACTAAAATAAAATATATCTAGCCATGTACAGAATCAGTAATATCAGAAAAGGGGGGGGGGGGGGGGTGTGTGCCACCGAATACTAGCCAATTCGTTCCAATACAACTCGATAGGGTTTGTCTGATACACATAGAAATGGTCTGCTCTTAAACACTGTTTAGATTTTTTCGTAAAATATCACTCATCTTTCATAATTTCATCTTTATATGAACATTATGCTTATTGCAAAACACAGATCTGGTTAGAATTCATGCTTTGTCTTGTTATTGATGCATGCTTGAACAATTGTTTCAAATGAACATGTTGTGTTCTATGATTTAAAATAATTGTTTTATAATTGGTAGAATTTGATAACATTTCTGGCTTTTAAAAGTACACAACTTTTATTATGTAATTCAAATTTATGTTATTTCTCTTCCATGCTTTCAGATGCTGCTCTATTCTGCCACAAAGAGACACCAGAATCCAAAATACCTGAGCAGTGTGCAAGACATGTAAAGTGTGCCCCACAGAGAGCAGAAGGAGTTGCTAGGCCAAAAGAATAAATCTTTAAAACAAAATAAATTTTTCATTTTAAAAACCTCTTTTTTGTTAATTTCTATAGTTAATTTAGTGCCAGTAAAAAAAGGGCAGTGAAATTTAGAAATACATTATTTGGTGTTGACGGTATGCAACTTTTTGTTCGGTTTACTCAATTGTATCGGGTGTATAGATAATGATTGAATGAGAAAACAGCTTTGTGATGGTATGGTTTGTTCCAAATGCCTTCAAGATAAATGTAAAAAAGACACATACGGTATACCCTCAAAACGTCAAATTTCAGTTCAACAAGATATCAATAAAAATTAAAAAAAAAAAGACAAAAAAAAAAGAACTAAATATCGGATAACAAAAACTTAAAATGAAATCAGGTCTTTTTTAAATGGTCCTGCTATGTATTCACATAAAACAAAGGAGGCATTTTGTGTAACTGTGTCAAATTTGCTGCATTTACATGATTTTGTATAAGTTGGAAAACTTGATCAACCAGAATCAAACCAGTGTGTGGAGTGAGTTTTTACATATGTTCCTTTGCTTTGAGAAATTGATGTGCTAGAAGAAAAAGCTTTGTTAATATTGAGATATTTGGTTTCAAATAAAATCTTGATATTGTAACCGTCTCTTCTCTTTGGTTTTGATTGTTATTGTCTACTATTCTCTTTTGGAGTTGTCTCTTGTTGATAAAAGAACTGTTGATGGATATTCTAACTTGAAATAAAACTTTAAAGAGGCTTTTTTATTTCATAATTCAGGTATCTTGTTATTGTATTTGAACAAGTGCCAATAAGGATCAATTTACATCCAAGAACCATCACTTCAACTAACCTACAATTGACCTGACTTCAACCTAACTCGACCTGATTTCAACCTAAACCCGACCTGATTTCAACCTAACTAAGACCTGATTTCAACCTCACTGGACCCGATTTCAACATGTTATCAACGTCAATACAACGTTGAAACTGCAACGTTGATTCAACGTCAGAATTTCAACGTCATTACAACTTTCAAAACTAACCCAAGTTTCAACGTTGTAACAACGTTGAAGACTGACATTGGATCAACGTTGATACAACGTTTTGTGCCTGCTGGGATCCTTGTACAGTTTTCAAATGATGACGATTAAAAAGTAGAAGTAGAGAAGAGTACGGTGCACTAATCGTTTTTTCGGAGGAGTAAGTATAAGTTGTATAAAACTGTGTCAACTTACCTTGAAGCGAGCCGTTTTCCGATGAAAACATAGAAACGTATCCGTGCGTGTGACGTAAATTTCTTGCCGTGTAATTATATTCTATTTATAATAAATTTAGTTTCAGTTTAAACTTAATAATAATTAATATTTCCTTGGTCTGTTAGTATCTTCAATGAAATGAGATATTTTTACAGAAACATCGTTTTGTTTAATTATCTTTCTGCTTACCGACCACTATGTTTCCGACCTAAGATAACTATTTTTAAGAGAAATATCGTTTTGTTAAATTGTTCTTGCTTTCCGTCATTTGCTCAAGCTATGATGGAAATGCAAAATATCACGTGGTAATTGTTCAGAAATAATTTATTCTTGGACATAATATATTGTCAGTATACTATTCCCAGATTTATTTTCACAATGCACATTAGTACGTTGTATCAAATACTACGCGCACAACGCATACAAGGATCGTCTCAAAACATGAATCATATAATTGTGTCATCATTCTTCTTGAAATTTAATAAAACATTCACATCAAAACGCATATGTTCTGTCAAATGGCAAATAGGTTGGAATATATAAATGATTTTATTACTGCAATCTAGTATTTTTTATCCGATCTAAAAATTAACTTTGATTGTTTAAATATACAATGTACTTTGGTAGCCTATCCATAGAGGGACTGTATCAAAGAAATAGGTAACTACCTGTATAAATGAAAATTTTGTTTCCGAGGATATCTGAATGGCCCATGGCTGAGAAGCTACCAAAACTCAGCAATATACAGGCGTGAACCCAAAAGTGGGTTCACGCAAAAATATCAATACCAGAATATTATTACAACAATGCAATTGTTTGATTTTGTTTTATGTATAGTGCAAGGTTGTGCATATATTTACAATATTCTGTGTGTGTTTGTCTAACTGGCAATTACCTCTGGTACAAATTTTAGTGACACCGTCATAGAAAAGGATTCAGAACATGCTTCTATTCTGAAATATATGAGCTTAATGTTGTTTTCGTTTGTTTTTGTTATTTTCAAATAATAAGACCGTAATTGTCGGTTGCTACATACTCTCTGATTGATGACCTGCAGCATCAAATTTTGTCCTTGTATATTCTTAAAAGGAAGACATAAGATCAAATTCAGAAAGGGCTACAACTGTAAGAATGTTAATAGACATACAAAATAACACCCTTGCTGCATGTATCGACAAAAACCAGGGTATATGAGAAAAGTATTTATATCATTATCAAAGCAGACATATTTACTTATTTTGTGTTATATTTCGTCTTACTATTTTTTATATGTACCACCTTTGATCTTTGATTTAAGTATTTAGTATGACTGAGGTGTGTGTGTGTGTGTGTGGGGGGGGGGGGGGGGGGGGTATTTTCACTTGTGTACTCGTACCATGAACAACAAATTTATTTTGCAAAAAAATATTTCTGTTCTCCTAACAACAAAATTATTATATTTAAATTTACCTGTGTACGTTACTTTATTATACGCCTTTTTGTCCTAGGTTAAAGTTGTCTTTTTGACATTGAAACATCTTTGTTATTTATATTGTGTCATAGATCAAACTTATTCGTTCAGTGTATATATACTTGTTTTTGTGTATTGTCCTTTGATCGAATTAAGCCATTTCAATTGATACTTTATTGTGTGTCTTTTTATGTTGTAATATTATACCACTGTTTCAGGTTAGGGTGTTGGTTGGCGCCTATAAAAACGTTTAACCCGCTGCATTTTTATTATATAGATAAGACCGTTGGTTTTCCTGTTTAAATTGCTTTACACTAGCCTTTTTTTGGGCCCATTATAGCTTACTGTTCGGTGTGAGCTAAGGTTCCGTGTTGAAGGCCGTACTTTGACCTATAATTGTTTACTTTTTACACATTGTGATTTGGATGGATAGTTGTCTCATTGGCACTCATACCAAATCTTCTTATTTATAAATAGCCCTATAAGAATCGTATGTGTACCAGTAAATCTTCAAGTGTAAAGTTACAAATATTTCCAGCCACGAGAGTCCGTCGTTTGCAGGATGTTCTGTTATCATGTGTCGTTGGGGTATATGAAAGGCTTCTAAATGCAATGTTACAATGTTATACCTTAATCATTTACCAAGTATTTATTTTAACACATTTGTCCGGATGGTATTATAGATCCTATAAGCTAGATGTAGTTCTACAGATCATAGATTCATTAAGTGGTGAGGTCTAATTTTCTATCGCTCTCTTCAAAGTTTCAACCTTTTTGGGAAAAAAAACATTTCGTCTTCATTTTTCAGTTTACCGTTTGTCTAGCACACACTTAGGCAACAGTAGATTGTCGATGTTCAAATCTTATGAATCGATTAACAAAAGAGACAAATCAAGGTAACAAACAAAAACTGGGGGAAATTGCATAAACTTCAAAAAATGTACGAGACCGAGTGTGTCGAATCTGAAAATTACAGAAGTCCCTAAGCTTTTAAATATGTGATTCCAATTGATGAATTGAGGCTCATTGTTTTGCTATTCTTTGGCTGGCACATTTTAAAAATGTGTGTTTGAAAGTATTATTAGATAATTACGTATAAAGGAAAGCCAGTTTAGATGTGAATAGAAAAACTTCACATTTGCAATAACGACAATATTAGACAAGTGAACTCCTTATTTTTAGATCCTATAACAGGTTTTTATAATTGAAAATCTTAGTTGTAATAGGTATGGCATACGTTTAAGAGATGTTTCATTAAAAAAAGGAGATCACGAGTCCTCAAGGAGGCAGAAACCCAATATCTTAATACCAAAAAGACATTTAGATATCTATATTGATTATTTTCTTGGTATATTATGTTATTTATACTATTTCTAGGCTATACTTAACCGGTTTGCCACATTTTTCTCTAACAAATGAACTCCATCATTTGTTTGGTCTTACAAATTTGTATCGCTTGTATATTTCTAGGGTCGTTTTCAATTTATTTAAAGATTGAAAAGAACTTTGAAATAAAATGATCAAATCTGTATTTCTTAATGTTTCCCATCAACAGTTAAAAACAGTTTTAGGAATCGATTTGATATAGAAATTTTTATAAAAATATTTTTGGTACGCGTGTCGATATAATCTATATAAAAAGGCGGAAGATACCATGGGTAATTCAAAACCCATAAGTTATAGGGAAACAGACAACGCCATGGCTACCAAAACGAACGAAAGACTACGAAAAGACAAACAAATCCACGAAACAAAGCATAAAAACTACAGATTGCTGAGCAAAACGAACCCAATAAAAAACAGGGGTGATCTAAAGGGAGACGAAGTGTAAGCAGATCCTTTTCCACTAGTGGCAAATGCACGTTGTTCATGGTAAGTACAAATTCGGCGATAAGTTTAATTCGGTGATGTCACAATCGAGGAAAAGAGGACGGGATGGGATTATGGTTACGACATTATTATGAAAATATCTGTGGTCAACTGTGACACAGATATAACATTACGGTTAACCAACTCGCGTCTGCGGATGACTTCAACTTTACTACTTGGAACTATTGGTTTAATAGTTCCAAGTGGTAATTATTGGTTCAATTACTTTTATTTATTTACGAGCAATATCTGAAACGTTCGTGAAAATGAGCTAAATTTACGCTCTTTCAGTTTTGGGCAAGTAAAACCAAAACTTTGAAGACATTTGGTAAATCAATGGGTTTTGGGAAAAAACAAGTGATTATTTCAAGACCAAAGTATCAATCAGTACACAAGCATGTTGATTTTATAAAGATTTACACAAATAGATCATGAAAATAATTTACATTCGATTTTATTATGCTGAAACACGGTTGTTTTGTTATTTTCTTTACTACCCAATGAGGTAAATACTAATTCTACTAATACTAAAATGAAGGCTATTAGGCAGTATAAAAACGTTTAACTCTTCACTTTGCTGAATATATAAGTAAGTGACCTATATTTGTTTCGAATCAACGTAATATGTTCTTCTTGGAAATCGCATTACATCTCCTTACTTTATATATTATATGCATATATATCGGTACATCACACCCGTCGTCATTTTGTTTTACCGTGATTTGTGTGTTCTGAATAAGTTTATGAGATTTGAAAATCCCTTTACTACTGTAACCTCTACTTTATTTAACAATTGTTTTAAAAACATTTCCAAACCGGAACCGGTTACGACGTGAACAGGACTAGTTTACACGTATAAATATTTTCTAGGTCTTTAAACAATCAATTGTTTATCTTTTCTCTTTCATTCATTAAATTTAACAATTATTTTTCTTTTTTGATAGTAAAAAAATTAGTAATGACAGTAAAAGAGAGGCGAAGGATACCAAAAGGACATTCAAACTCATAAGTTGAAAATAAACAGAAAACGCCATGGCTAAAAAAGAAAATGACAAACAACAGTACACAAAACAACATAGAAAATAAAAAAAAAAGACTGAGCAGTGCGAACGCCACCAAAAACTGGTGGTGATCTCTGGTGCTCCGGAAGGGTAAGCAGATCCTGCCCCACATGCATATGTGGCACCCGTCGTGTTGCTCATGTAAGTACAAACCTGGTGATATGTCTAAATCGGTTGGTCACATTCGGGGGAAGGGGACGATATTGTAGTTACGACAATTGGAACATATTCGTCTCATCTGTGAAACAAATATTCCATTATAACGGTCAACCAACTCGTGATGGCGTCCGTCAAATTTACGATGGGATGATTTCAATTTCACCACTTGGAACTCTTGGTTTAAAAGCTTCCTTGTGAGCAGCAACCCTCTATCAAGGAAATCATGATAGGAAACACAAGCCCTGGAATATCATATCAACAGGGCGATATATACTCCGTATGCAGGCGCTGTTGGAAATGTTGCTACATAGAAATGGAAAGTTCACAATTGGGAAGCTAAAACCATCTCTTTTGTCGTAAATTTTGTTTTCAACCGACCCTCATTGTCAATTTCTAGATGTAAGTCAAGATATGAGGCAGACTTAACTGTATCTGTTGTATCCTTTATCTCAAGTTCGATGGGATAGATGCGTTCAACGTAGTCACCAAATTTGAATTATTTAGTGAGAAAACATCATCTATATAGCGGAAAGTGAAATTAAAGGATACTGCTAACTTCTTCTCTTTCTTCCTAAGAAGTTCCTGTATGAAGTCAGCCTCATATGAATAAAGAAACAAGTCGGCAAGAAGATGAGCACAGTTGGTTCCCATTGGAATGCCGAAAAACACGTCCTCCAAACGTAACAAATATGTTGTCAATCAAGAAATCAAGCATCTTGATAATGTCAGTTTCAGAGAATTTTTTGTTTGTGTTTCCAATTGATGCATTTAGGCTCACGATATTTCGGGCCTTTGAATAACACATTTCGTAGAGAAGTGTTATTGACAATGTTCAGGTTACCAGTAAAACGTGGCCAGCCGGATTATATATGAATGGGGAACTAGTACAGGTGCAATCAGGAGGTTTAGACTTGAAGTCGTCAATATTAAGATCTTACAATGTACAACACGTGTTTGTAATTGAAAATTTTAGTTGCAATGGGATTAGTATAGGTATAAGACATGATAGGTACAGACTGATTTTTAAAATAGAGAGGTATTTTCGATTGAACTGATTTATGATGAAGGATATTGCCCAAATTGAAGGCATCGATACCTTTGTTGGCAAAGGAAAGTTTTTGAAAGGATCTTTTCTCTTTTTCATTTTTCCAATGCGAACTTGTTGAAAAAGTCTGTGACATGCAATATCCGAGATTATAGCTGGAAGTTTGTATTGGTTTGAATTAGGGATTGTAACAGTGTTTCCAAACATAAGTTGTGCAGAGAATGAAGTTTTGAAAGGGGTAATGAATAAAGCTTCGTGCAAATGTGATGAATACATAACGATTTTTGTATAAAAGGCAGCAGGTCATTAATAGAGACATCATGGAGAGTAGGTGATGTATAATGACGGAGACCATAACTGCGTCTACGTCGAGGAATAGAGTTGAAAATGTTCATCACACTCACCGAGCTACAGGAAGGACTAGATAAATTACCTATATCATCAATTTTGTCATTGCAACCATATGGTGTCGCAGTTCCAAATTGTCGAAACCAGTAATCTCCTTTTTGTCTACCGAGAGGTGTTGCAAAATGAGGTATATATGATGCGAACCTGCATAGAAAGGATTGAATGATCAGGCCGAATGAAACGCTGATAAACACTATCGACATATACCAATCCACAAAGGCTTCACTTTGATCCGTAGACGAGATTTGTTGATTTACAATTCAGATCATCGTAGCTTCGTGTAAAATCAGATTCTTTAGTTAGATTACTAGTGAATTGAGCATCTGTTATTAAAATTTTACGTTTTTACATTTCGAAATGAGACAGTGTTGTTCAGAGTCATTAAAATCCAAAATGTCTGGTAGAAGAACTGAACACGGTCGCGTACGAAAATTATTGCTGTTATCATTATTATGATGATCTGAATGTGTCATATTTGAAATATTTGTCATGTCTGGTGATGATAGGACACCTGCCGTATCAGACGACACCGTGTTTATGGTGCCGTCTGTTTCGGACCTTTTTATATTGGGTGACGTCCGAGCCAGTATTATATTTAATCTTCGTATGTTCATGCATATTATGATACTGGGCGAATATCAAAAGACTACCACGTTTCTCAAATATTAAAATATCATACTTTATTTGTGTTTGTCTTTTTGTAAAGAACGCTGAATATATGGGTTTCTATAGAAGTCAATCAAATGTTGATTTTCTCACCTGATTTAGCTTACATTCATTCAATGCATTTAAAATGCAACATTTATATCATAACAGTTATTCTATTGTTTCATCAGTTTATGAGCTAGTAGTTTATCCATTTTGCCAATGAGTTTAACCTTTGATTCTTCCAATAGACTTTATTAGCTACAAAATGGATTAATATACAATCCATACATTAGGTACTGTCTATCAATATCCCTACCTTAAGGCAGGGAATGTGACAAAAAGGTCCGCAAAATCACCCAATTGACAACAACAAATTAATGGAACTATCTTCTCTGAGCACAGTTCACAGATAGTTAGAGTATTATTCCAAGTACCGAAGTTACGGATAGGGTCTCTGCTACGTAATAGTATCCATAGTTAGTCGTTACATGTCCCCCGTTACCCAGAAAAATCCACACACCATCCTAAAACCTACAATCGATTTGCATACACCAGGGATATTAAATACATTAGTTTACGTTCGGTCATTCTCAAGAAAACCTTGATTTTTTACATCGAGTTTAAAAGGTTGAAACCGACAGAATAGTATTATAAACGTATTATACCGATTATAGTGTGCATCGTGTCTTCAACAATTACGCTCGTGATCAATTCTTTTAAGAGATAAAAACAAGAACTTTTTCAGGGAATGTATTCCATAAGAGTGTAATATTGAACAAATCAATAAATGAAGTGCAACGATTACCCTTCTAAAAGATTGAAATTTTAACTTAATTGTAATTATTTAGTTTATAAACTAAATATAACGGTAACAAAATATTTTTTAGATGATGACAATATACAAACACTGGCCACAAGGCATATATTGTACGCTCTTGGACTCTTAGTTAACCAACAGTTTTACCACACAGTGGTTGTATTTAAGCGTATGAAAATAATTTGAGGGCGTAAAATACGTGTTTTGAAACAAATGTTTTAGGAACTTAATGCATAAATCATTAAACATCAGAACATAGTTTGCATAAATCCAACAGCTAATACACTTGTATCGGTAACGACCGAGTTGGTGTAATCTACATGAATCATACAGATTTCCGTGTAAAATAACACATTTCCACACTTTTGACAATATACATAAAGGTGGAAATGAGGATGTGAATTTTAATTTCTGTTGCTCAACATGTCAACAATAACTTTTTTATTTAAAATGGTTCTTTTTTTCGATGATCTGACAAGTTTTAAAATACTTATCGACCTCTTACAAAAATTGCCGACTTCAAGTAAATTTTGAGATCAGAGTTCATGTTAGGTGTGTCATTCTATATTTGTTTTGTTTTCTTGAGCAGCAGTTTCCAACTAATAGTCCTAGCTACCTTAGCTAGCCTCCTGTAGTAGAGAGCTCATTTTGACCCTGCTTTCGATAATATGTGCTGTAACTTGTCCTAGGTCAAGAAAGAGGTAATCCTGTTGGTAGTTACACAGTGTAGGTTTTTTGTTGTGTGTCTCAATACGCTTGGTTCCAATCGTTATCTATCCGTCAAAGTATTTAATTTAAAACAACATTATATTATCTTTTGTGCGTTTGTTTGCCATAAAATCTTCGTCAGTACGTTGAGCAAAAGGATGAATATCTTAATTGGCACAATTCTATATCGCCACTTCGATAAATGCGGTAAATAATAAAATCAATGTATTTCTGCAAGTATGGTTTAATTATTCCATAAGAATACAGAGATGCTTGAAAATTAAAGTTTCGTGGACAATTAACAGGAGTAACTGATGTGCTTTCTATAATATCTGTGTTCTTATTATGACCATGGAACCAAATCGTATCATCTTAATTCTATTAATTTTGATTTTCATAGAACCATTTCATAAGTAATCCGAAAAAAACAAGCCTGCAAAAAAACGATTCAGCAAATCATATCTGCACAAGCTTTCATGAAATATTTAATTTATTGCAATGAATTTAAGAATTGAAAATCCCTCTCTAATATATTTCATAACTGAACGTTTGGTGCCAAAGAGTATCATCTTAATTTTTGAATCCTGATGTTTAGGCAACCATTAAATATACTTTTTTAATTTAACAAGTCTGCACAAAACGATTCAGTAAGTCATATTTACACAAGCTGTCATGTCCGCGCTGTGCACTGTCTTAAGCTAAAGAGTGCGGTTTCTGTTGTGTGAACTTATGTTTGACTCTAACAACAAAACATTTAATTGATTAATAATTTAACTTAGGAACAATCAAATTGTTCTTTGGTTTTCTGGGTAAGACAAGAAAACACACTAGCCCCTAAAATTTAGTAATCAAATAAATTCTATCAAATAAAAATGATTTTGACATTCAATAAATAGGATACTATAGTCGGCATTCTGCTTCTTTGTTTTGACCTAAGTCGTCTTCAAACCTATTTTTAAAGTTTTTTTTTCTTAAAATATTGCATATGTAGATCCAAACTCGATAATGATGGTCACACACATAAATCTTATATTGGTACAGTCACATTTACGAAAGTAACCCATACCTTATTTTCAGAATTTCAAGTTGAAAACATAATACATAGTTATTGAAAATTTTTCAAGAAGTAATGCTTTGATGTCGAATTTATATATAAATTCAAGCTTTGAAAGCAACTAAGTTTTCAAAATGCATATTATATTGCTGCTTCTTAAAACTGTATTCTAGAAACACATATCCAGCACACCGAAATTTAAATATATGTCAATAGTTTCCTTTTATCTAAACCACTATTTCACTCGAATTATCTATTCCTATCTTAGACTACACGTAGCTGTGTGTTAATGCTTTAATCTATCCAAATTTTTCCGACATTAACAGCAATGTTTCCTTATAATTTCCCCCATACGCAGATGAGGGTAAAATTCAGAAAAACTCTTCGGATGGAGCAAATATATAAAGTTTTATTGTCATTCACCCTAACGGTACTGATAATGGAATCATGGTTGAATAGTGGATTTGTTTAAGACAAGAACAGGTGATAACAGTTATATTGACCCTCTTTTATTAAGTAGAAGGTTAGGTGAAAGAATTTCAACGAACATGTTACAATCGTGTTAATGGATATTGAAAAATGAAAACAAAAAACAACAAAAAACAAAAAACAAAAAAACAAAACAAAAAACAAAAAACCCAAAACACGGAAATGGCCATTTTCTCTCCAAATTACCATAACCTTGTATCTTCTGCATTGATTTGAAACCATCATGAAGTTATTAAGTGTATATTGCAGATGATTTTTTTATATTTGATAAATTACTTTTTTTTCTTTGTCAACACCGATTACGTGTTAGTGTGTCTTCATCGAGTTCAGAGAAACTGCAATATGCAGTCTTATTACGCTATTATCAATCCAATTCAACCCTCACGTGATTAGTTAATCATGTCAAGCTATTATTGTATTTCTATAACAATGTTTATTTCAACTATGACAACTGATCGTCTTAAGAACGCAAAATATAGTAGGTCATTTAGAAAACATTAGCCACAAGTTCAAATGTGAAGTTTATAGATGTAAATGGCGTATTAATACATTTACATTGATGACAGCTGCCTTTTGATTCCTTTAATTTATGCCAATCGATAGACATCGTCCGCTTTTGTTAACGGTTCTGCTGAAGTTCTGTTTGTGATGTACAGTGTGATCATATGTGTATTACAAAGCTTTGTAGTCAAATATATAATAATGGCCTTCTGTGGATTATTAAATTTTAAATCGGAAGTTTGATTTTGGAGGGAAAATATAGATACAGCAATAAAAACTAGAGTAAAAGGTAATTAACAAATTATGAAATCTTGTTTTGTTGTAGAACCGCCATTCCCAGTTGTTTAACATGATTTATGGTGCAAAATTGTATTGTATTTGTGTAACATTTCAGATAATGTATCGTCCTTATTATCACTTGTACATTGTATTCGGGTTTTTTTTGGAAATTGTATGAGCATTTCCCCCAAAAAATCTTCCGTTTCTTTGTTTACATTATTATTATTTTCCTGACATCTGGCATGTTGCAAGTAATCCCTCCCTAACAGTTAGTGTACATGGAGCAGAATCATTATTGGCAGAGTGCATGTTAAAATATAAATAATGTACAAAGGTACATTTTTCATCTGACATTTCAAATCAAATTCAGGTAAAAAATTATGAACAAATTTAGAGTTGACAAATAAAAAAAAAAAAAAAAAAAAAAAAAGACCAAAAGAAATTATTACGTTACCAAAAGCAAAAGTCTTCAAAACACTTATTAATTACAGAAATTTAATGTTTAAGCAAATAATGGTAACAAATCCATGATGCGTAAAATAAAACAACAGGCACTATTATCTGCATTAATATATGCATATTATTTTGAATTTAGCATAAGTACTTGTAGGGTGAATCATGATTTGAACAGTGTATTGTTGTGCCGTTATCTCGTTTGTGTATGCATGTCTTTTTATTCACATGGGGAAATATGATGTTATTCTAAGATATTTGATTATCTCTGCTTAATGCACTTTTAATTTCTTAAGGCCGATTTCTTGCTTACAACATGTTAAAAACCCTTTGCTTTTTCATGGTGTATCAATAAGTTCAAATATATTTTTTCAACTAGTGCAGAGAAAAAATCACCCTTAAATGGCGATTTTTTTTTGTAGTATGATTTGCTTAAACTACAAGGCAAGAATCGTTTTTATTTAAAACAAGACCCAATGAAATTAAAAGAAAATACTAAATTTAACAAATGTTGTGAATCTAAAAGATTTTTTATTGATTTTCATAATTTTCATCCTGCAAAATATCTTGTCAATGTATTGTTCATATTGCAATACACCTCCCATGTAAAATGCCTTTATACCTTTTTTTAAACCTTTAACGTTCTTTTCGTTATTCGAATCAATGTAAATGTTTATCTTTCGTATGATGAAAGATCATATATGAAAAATTTTCATTGTTAAAGGCTATACGGTGACAATAATTGCGTATAGCCATTTGAATCCTAGTTGATAGTTGCATCATTGGTAATCATACCAACCCTCCTTCTTTATCTTATGTGTATCCCTATAGCGGCAACTTTCTATTCAGTTAAGTTCAACCTATACTGTCATACCATCACAAATTTAGTAAAAAAGATGCATTCTGATGACTTTTCTAAAAGATATTTCAATATCGTATTGAAATTGTATAAAAAATATATACGGAGAAAATACTACAGAATGGTTATGCACCTGAAATCTTTAAAAATGAAATAACCATATAAGGGAAACAGGGAATCATTTTCAAAATAGTTAATGAAAAAAATGGACTTGGATACAGAACATTATGGATAAATTTGTTTCAATGCCATATTTTACCAAAATGAACCTTGTGCTTTGCTGAGACTGACACAATCAAGATGCTTAATGATTAATGACAACATATTTGTTACGTCTGAAGGACGTTGTTTTTCAACAAATAATCTGCATTGCTATGAGCACCAACGTTGGTCTTCTTATTGCAAAATTGTTCCTTTATTTATACGACGCAGACTTCACACAGAAGCTCCAAAGGAAGAATAAAAAGAAGCTATCGTTGTCCGTCAACTTCACGTTCCGCTAAATAGATGATGTCGTTTCACTAAACATGCTAAACAAAGTTTGACTATAAACGCATCTATCCAATCGAAGTCAAGAAAAAGGATACCACATGCAGTTAAGTATGCCTCATGTCGTGACTTACCTCTTATACTTTGCAACTAATGTTAATTGGGAACATTACTTAACGACAGAAGTGATAACTTTAGCATCCCATTGGTGAACTATCCATTCCTAATTCATAATACTAAAGAAACAAATTTGCCGGATTTGCAGAAAATGAAAAATAAATAGTAAAGACCGTGTAGGTTGTTCTCGCATTAGCACATAAGATCTTACAAACATATATCCTTTTTGTGTTTATTTACAAATGTATTTTGTACGCACTTTAAAAATTAAATTCTCCCAAACAACAGGCAGGTATATGACGTCAAATATATTCAACCTAGGTACTTAGATATAGGGACGTATCCAGTAGTGTTTAACTGTTACGTTGTTAATTTAGAAATAAGGAGATGTGATATGATTGCCAATGAGACAAGTATTCACCAACATTCAAATACAGTTTATGTAAATAATTATAGGCAACTCTACGGCCTTTACCAATGAGAAAACCCATTCCGTATAGTCGGCTAAAAATGGCCCTGACAATGAACAATGTCAAATAATACATTTGAGAAAACTAACGACCTAATTTATAACAAAACAATTTACGAAAAACAAATTTGACAAATATAAACCAACGACACCACTGAACTAAAGACTTAAGTCTGCCAATAACATCCTTCTAGATTCTTTTGTATTCCATGTAATCAATTATTACATACGACATTGTACAATTAACAAATTAATGTTTTACAATACACTTTAAGGATGCAGTTAGTGTTCTCCTCCTTTGCATCGACAAATGCCAGTTATACAAATATTATAGAATGGTTTGACAATTTAATTTACTTGGTGTAATCTGTTCTTGATAAACACTTACAAAGATTGTTTGAATCATAAGATTGTTTAGTTTACTGGTACATTAACCTGGACTGAAATTAAAAAAAAAAATGACTCGACTGTATTCATAAGTAGACCCTTAAGTGTAAATCATCTCAGATTTCTTCAAAGGGTTAGAAACCCGTATGTTTATGGTACATCGTAGTTTCTACTCCAACTCCCGAAGGCGAAGTTGTTATCCTTGTTGAACTTGGTTATCGTTTAAGTTCCTTTTGGTTATATCAGCTGGCTTTTAAATGTTCGGGTTTGAGAGTTCCTAATGAATGTAAATTCAGACAAGCACTTCGGACGCACGATACTTATAAATGATATTTTGATTCAAGTGCATGTTTGAATGCAAACACAGCTGTGATCCATTGAGATAAAATGTCCGATAAATTTTTTGTCTGACTTGCACTTATCATAGTCCTCAACTTTATCTCGAATTTATCAGTAATCAGAAGTTCAGTTGAGTGGATTGGAGAAACCGATAGTTTGGGCCTTTTGTTAAAAACTACAAGCTGTACATTGTATCGATGGCAATATCCCCGGTTAAATAAAAAAAAAGTAATTGAAACAAAAACTTAGATAAATAAGATACGTTTTACTTTGAAATGTATGACCTTATTTACAAAAACAAAAACGGTTTTGTTCAATCCGTTAATTTTTTGGTTTATAACTCGAATGTAAAATGTCTTTCAAACTTTACCGAATTCCACAGTTGTTGGAAGTTAGCACTTGATAGCAAATAAAATGCACGAAAGTATAATGCAATTGAATTAAATTTGTGTAAACCGTTGCTATCCTTTATCGACAAAATTTCTCTTAAGATGTGAATTGAGGAAGAACTACTTTAACAATTGATCAGTGCTTTAAAATTTCAAATGATAAGTAAGCCGAATTACTGCCTTATTAGTAACAGAATCGGTATCTTTGTCAATTGGTTATCCTGAGTATGCATGAAATATTTTCCACTGGACGTTAAACCAGCAACAATTAATCGAACATACTGAACGTTCCTATGTAAAACAATTCTGTTTCAGTATCAAAACAATAGAGGACTGATTACTTTATTGTTTCTATTCTTAAGCTTGAGGTCCATCAATAAGCGTGGATTTTGTTTACCTGCATACCTGAATGCTTTGTATATTTTTTTTCGTGTATGGAAAGTTCAAATCAAAGATACTTTTGATCGATTTTATAAAATTGAAGATATAAAGCAATGTGCCTTGGTTTCAGCACATTTTCTCCATAAATAGCACTTTCACTGATTTGAATTGTCATGTGATAATCCATCAGTTAATATGTATTTAGAATTTTTCCTTTTTATTATAAAATAGAACACGTTTTGCTAGAGGTTATTGATGTGCAAACTGGGGTGATTAACTCACATACTGAATAAAAATCCTAAGGACTTTTATGTTAAGTTTGTGAGTCAGCCGCCCATTTAACACATTGATAACCTCTATAAAAAAATGTGTTTAATCCTATAATAAAAGGAAAATGCTATATGTATATCAACTGATGGAATAACACATGAATTCTTATAATCATTATCCCAAACATTTGCAATTTTTGATAAACGTTTTATTTTGCCATGGGCTGATATTTATCGACAAATCCACAATTACTATGTCTTAACCAAGGAATAAACCGCCATATTAACGTGCTGAAATCCATAAATGTTCGATTTATACAATTGAATCGAAAATGAAACAACACCTATCTCAAAAATGCGCCAAGTTCTGCCATGACGTTAATGCGTCAAGATATTTCAAGAAATTTCGAAGAATTTATTTCATTATAATTTTAAAAAAATCAAATATTACGTTATTTCTTTTTGAATGCATTAGAACAGGAATAACAGCTGTGTTAAAGATGCGAAATTCATTTCACATAGGCGGCAATGGTTGCCTTTTCTGTCATTCCTCTGTTCATAAACTATATATGTATGATGGGTCGTTTCGAATCTGAGATATTTTCACAGACTGATGTGGTTCAATTTTCGGGGAACGAAGTGAAATTAAATTTTTCACAAATTGGACAAAGCCGAAAGGTCCCACGTGATGCCGCTTCGGCAAGTGAAAAGTTTTATTTTCACACAGTTATATTCTCTGGAAATTTAGTTCTGAACAAACATTTAATAACTCAAAAATTTTTACATAGATATAAGAAGATGTGGTATGAGTGCTAATGAGACAACTCTCCATCCAAGTCACAATTAGTAACAATAAACCATGGTAGGTCAAAATACGGCCTTCAACACGGAGCCTTGGCTCACACCGAACAGCAAGCTATAAAGGGCCCCAAAAATGACTGGTGTAAAACCATTCGAACAGGAAAACCAACGGTCTAATCTATATAAAAAACGAGAAACGAGAAACACTTATGAACCACATCAACAAACGACAACCACTGAACATCAGGTTCCTAACTTAGGACAGGTGCAAGCAAATACAGCGGGTTTAAACGTTTTAATAGGCGCCAACCTTCACCCTACCTGAAACAGTAGTGTAACCCACAACATAGAAAGACACACTATAAAATATCAATTGAAATGGATTAACTCAATCAATAGACATATTTACAAAAATAAGTGAACACACACTGAACGAATAGATTTGTTTCTATGACACAATGTTAATACAAAATTAATAAAATAAGGGGGTTAGATGTAAAACAATATCAAAAAGACAACCATAACCTTGGACAAAATGCCGCTAAATAAAATAACGTACACAGGTAAACAAAAATAATTTTGTTGTAAGGTAAACATGGAGTACGGAAATAATTTGTACAAAATAAATAATTTTGTTGTTCCTAGTACGAGAACAAAAGTGAAAATTTGTCGTCATACTAAACACTTATCAAAGGTGGTATATATTAAAAATAGTGAGACTAGATATAACACTGAATAAGTAAACATTAAATAACAAAAATACATTAAAAATTGTATCAACAGGTCATATTAACACGAAAGTACGATTTGAGAGTACTCACAGTTACTGAAAGTTTGTTAAAAACAATTAATGATAAAAAATCATGCATCAGAAACTAAAATCAACTAAAACACATCCCAAGGATTTAGTGTTTTAACGTCATGGAAAGCCAAAGAAGACATGACTTGTGCAATGCCAAAATAAAAGTATCGACAGGCAGTAGAATAGTTAGGAGTTAACCTGATAATAAATATGTATAATGTAATATATAGATAGAGTAATCTCTATCATATAGAAAATGAACGTGGATGTGTTTTTATACATCACAAAAAACGTTTGAAAAGAATAAAAATTTAGTTATGTTTTAATTTGCTGATGACAAAATCGATATTTGTGCCAATGTAAAGTATATTCAAAGATCTTATTACAACATTGGTAAGATAACCTTTACTTATAAGTTTGTTTAAAGGTTCGATGAGTTTACACGGATCCCATAGTGATTTCCGCGCTTTTAGTACAATATTACCGTAAAATTTAGGATGTGAAACACCGATTTTATTAAGTTTTCTATAGGTACAGCCAAATTTACTAATTAAATCTTTGTATCTATGAAAGAATTTAGTAAAAGTTTTTTAGCAATTTATTGTAACGAAATACCTGACTTAATAATTTACCAGTGATGCATTGCTTACGTTCGTTGAAATCTATTACATTACTACACACACGGGCATAACGAACGAATTGGGATGTATAAACACCGTATGATAGAGCCAAAGGAACATCGCCGTCTAAAGGGAAAATTAACAATAGGGAATGAAAAATCGTCTCTTTTGTCGTAAATTTTAGTATGAAGTTTCCCTTTAAAAATTGAAATGTCTACCTCTAGAAAAGGAAAACTACTGCTGTTTATGTTAGATTTATTTATTTTACAGTCTTCTGCTCCTCTAAGAAGCATACATGGTTTAGTTCAATAAATTACTAAAAGTGGCATCATGTCCAACACCATTGCATACAGGTTTTTTTATTTCTATTTATAGTTGTGTACCTCACTTTGAGGCGCATAAGGGATATTGACCAATATGTATCGCGTATAAATAGATCAAAAAGGTTAAGACAGACGTTTCGGCAACATGGTCCATTGAAGCAAATATTTGTATGGTATAATTCCACAAATGAAAGCCTTACCAAATAGTTCCCCTTCATACTCTACCGGACCAATCTCGTTGAAGCATTTGTAGATATGAAAAACCTGAACAAATAATTTGGTTTTGAATTTTGAATATTTTGTTTGGCGAAATAACCCTACCTTTATTTTGTACTATTATCTCTATTACATCTCAGATTAATCATTACAGGACATCCAATAGAACTGAAAGCATGGCGAGCTTTTCTGAACCACCTCCGCCATATTATCCATCAAATCAACCTCTATTGGAACAACAAGGGCAACAATATGTTAATCAATTTGTTCAACAGAACCCACATGGTTTCGTTCAAGCACATCCTTCAAAAGAAGGATTCAGTGACATTACCCATGGCTATGGGTATATGCAGCAATCCCAGGTGCCGCCACCAATAATGAACACCACAACTACTAATGTAGTGGTAAGCACTGTTTTAAATACTAGAAAGATGCAATGAGAGCAATTGATTAAACTTTGTCAATGCTTAATTTGAATGTATTTATTTTTCTGTATTATTATGTATAAATTAAAGATTCCAAAATGTAAAAGAATCTTCCACAAATATATTATTTACGACCATGCTCCTGCACAGATTTCTAATAACAAAAATAAAATATCATGTTTAACATTTAAGAACGTGTTTCAAATTTCATACGCATGGCACCGTACTATACTGATACATATATTTGAAAGGTTGAAAATGAAAAGCATGGGAAATGCTATTCATCGGTGAATAATCAAGTTTACTTTCATCATCATTTTACAGGTGTGCCAGGCACAAGCTGGACCAACACTAATTATTAATCCAGCTCCGTACAGCTATATGACACCAGCAATTTTGACCTGTCTGTTTTGTTGCTGGTGTACTGGTATTGCAGCTATCATTGCGGCATCAATGGTAACGTATAAAGTCATTTTAAACTTAATATCAAATACATTTTGTAATTTGGAATAAGTGTTTTATCAAGTCAACAAATAAGACGACATTAAGGTGACAATTCAAATCCTAAATCAACGACCATAACAAAACAATTAATCATTAATTTAAGATATGGTAACATGCACCCTCCACAAAGAATGTCTTTTGAAAGGAAAATTAATTTCATATTCTCTTAAAAATAAGAGAGGACCAACATGCATAGCATGCAATCAAAAACCGTAAATGGAAGGACAGACAAAACCCTAGGCAAAGGAATTGAACGAATAAACAGTTCAGAAAACACTTCTTAGAAAACTTAAGATTGAGCAACTAGAACTCATAACTTTGGAAATCATAGGTGCTCATTGATGGTAACAAGTACCTTATTCATAAGTTGTGTCTACCAAGCTACTCATTTACAAAATTAAAAATTAAAAATAATACGATAAATTGCAATGGATTCTGTCAAAAAACGGAAACTGCAGGAAAGGACTGTAGCTTCTACAAGTTGAACATATCCATTTTTTGTGATCCTGTGAAGTATTATTGTTCCTGTGGTATAAAGTATTAGAGACCATGTATTTCTCTCACACCAAACAATAATTTACCCAACAAAATACATATATGCCATTGACCTCATAAAGATCCAATTTGTTAACATTAAAACTACAAATCTAAACCCCACGAACCACTGATATTTTAACAAAGATGAAGTTAAGTTATCAAAAAATAAGGAATTTGAAACAAACGCATTCTCCCTATTGTAACTCTGTCATGTATTATAATTATGGTTGTTATCAAATATCAAACAACTCGTTTTTTTAATTTTCAGTCTCAAAGTCAGTCCAGTGAAATGAAGTACGACGAGGCAAGAAGGTCAGCTAACATAGCTAGAATCCTTATCCTCGTGACCTTTTGTTGCGGTATTGCCGGTGTTATTATATTTGTAGCTGTGTCAGCAGCTGGGCAGTAAAGTTAAATATCATCTCGCCCAGTTATTCTGCTTTAACTATCAAATAACGATATTTATGTTAAATAAGTTATAAAGAAAAATGTAAAGTATTCTTTTATTAATATTATGTAAATAGTCAAATTGTTGAGTTTTCCGCATTGACATGCACTTGTTAAGCAATTTCTGTGACACCCCTCTGGGCAGGAACCCAAGCAAAAAGTATAGGTGTATCCTGCAATCAGTCAACTATTATTGTACAAATAACAAGTAAACAAATTGATGTTCGCTTTTTTATGAGTCAACTATTATTGTACAAATAACAAGAAAACAAATTAATGTTTGCTTTATTTATTCTTGTACAAAAAAGTCTTCTGTTATCCTTTCTCTGTGTTGTTTGAATAGTAATGTCAATGTTCTGTTTAAGTCTTTCTTCATTTTGGAATCTTTTTCGCGGTGATGAAGTCGTACCCTTAATGCAGAGAGACTTTGTCCATGTTTTCTTATTTAATGGGCTTCTGTGGAAGATAAATGATGACAGAAGTTTGGGGCGTTTTGAATCGTTTGATTGCTATCCCACTCTGAATATGGCACATCATCTTTTATTCATTTAATTATTTAAACGGAAATTAATAAGAAATAAAAATGATTCAATATCTTTTCACCTTCTGTATAGATGTTGTTGTCCCTCAAAACAATGTATTTCACTTATTTGTACTTTATGAATATTTAAATATCGATCTTATGTCCTACCTCTAAAAATATGAAATTCATTTCCCCTGTAGTATTTAATGTTTTGACATATTAACATTCACACTATTACTCATTCTCTTTACTATTCATTAATTTGGCATCAGGTTCAGCGAATTGCTGTCTGAAAATCTGTAATTGTGTTAATGTTGAGCATCGTAGTCAAAACAAATATATCCTCCTTTAACTCATTTAAAATGCATCTTTTACAAATATGGCACCATGAAAATTGAAAAATGTTTTATTTAAAACCATACATGTACATGTATATTGATGAAAATATCATTAAAAAAGTTAAACTTTTTTGTTGGCGTCTTTGTTAAACTAACAATCAACTACAGAAACGTTTTTTTGAGTCTTTGTTAGATTTATTTATATATTTTTTTTATTTTTTAGTTATTTGTGTTTTTTGTCTATGATGTTTGGTCTCAATTATTGTCATTTTTAAATTTACCTTGGAGTGTAGTTCGGTATTTTTGTTATACTTTTTCATGAACATGCAGGCCTAATTTTAGTTACTGAAGTCGCACTTTTAAATTCTAAGTAAATTCCTTAGGCCAGTTACCCCTCAACTTTTAAAATTTGGGGACTATGTGTCCCCCTTTTTTGTCAATAAATATTGAATATGAAACATGTCAATGAATAAGGACACTGAAAAACCTGTAGACTTCTAGATAAAGAAAAGGTTTGTATTTTCTTTTATTTTTGCTTGTCACTTTCACTGGTATAAACAAGAGGTAGGCATTAAAATGTGTGGGTTATTGAGTGACATTATAGACTATATGAGTTTTTGTTAAACAAATTACAGGTTTGCCCATTTTATCAAGAATATTTCCACGGATTATTTTTGTTTTTCTTAGGATGTTCATGCTTGATTCAAGCATAATCCCCGTTCATAAACCTCATTTTAACTTTAATCGAAAATGTTATAATTGTTAGTTGATTGAAAATATAGTTTTGTGTTTTGATTATTTAAATATGTTTATGAAAAATATGTATTATAAATAGAGAAAAAATTTGAGGGATTTTTTTTTTTCAAAGTAAAATTAGTTGATGTTTAAAGTTATTGCCTTTAATGATAATATTATTCCGATGACAGAAAAAAAGGAAAGATACAATGATAGCAACACAGAACCCATCAGTCCATGAAAGACAAACAACACTTAGATCGAAGAAAAAACTATGAATTGAAAACAAAAAAACACTACACAGATAAAAAAGAAAAATTAGAAACACTGATATCACAAAAAAGCATGGATAAATACAGATTCGCTGAAAAATTAGCCAAGCCTTGATCCACTAGTGGTAATGGGTTTGTTCGTCATGACATATTAAAATTAGGTAATCACATTCGGTGACCTCATACCGACTATAGCAGGATTGCGTTTTTGCTACGATTGCAGTCAACCAAATCATAATGCAGTATGAAAAAAACTTCGAACAGAAAGATCAACATTAGAATTTATCGAGGACACCATGATAGAAAACACATATTCAGGAATATCGTACCAACTGGACAATACTTATATGGAATGTCTTATATTAGAATTAAAAGTTCCCAACTGATTTTTACAGTTTGCTATTATACAACTGTCCTAGGATGAGAGCTGCCAAACATGTTTAACCCTGTGTCCTTTTACAATTTACTATTTGGTAAGGGTTGTGGTCGTTGTTGAAGGCCTTGAAGTGATCCCTAGATGTTTACATTTATCGCATATGGTCTATGGTGAATTGTGGTCTCATTGGCAATCATACCATCTCACATAATGTTAATAACGGTAACATTTATGTTATCTCTTTTATCGGTAATCTTTACCTATAATAGGTATATATGACTTCAAATGTGATATTTTTTATTTCATTTTTACTAGGGTGGATCCAAACAACAATATATATTGTAGTCTTCAAACTTTTAATTATTCAGTGAGTGGATATCAGAGTTATACTTGAATTTAAACTTAAAGGCAAAGCTTTCTTTTCATTTATTTTTTTACACGCCCTGTCTGAAATCTTCCTGAAAGGTATGCAAAAATAAGTAGGCGCGGAAAAGAGCGTAGTTAGTTCCTATAACATTACACTGTCTGTTGCAAATCACATCCACGAAAACGAAGCAATTATGTTGTTAACAAAAAACAACCATCGTTTTTTAAGAACGATATGTTAGAATCCGAGTATGATCGTTCCGTCCCTTCCTTGAGAAGTCTTAATCAAGACTTCTTCCGGAGAACCTAATTTAATTCCCAATTTTTGATGGGCTGGTTTTTCTCAATCTTTAGTTTATTATTTTGTGGAAAGATTTTTACCCTTATTTGTCTTTGAGTTTCCTGTTTTACGTCAACTTAAAGGGGTTTACCACCTTGGAATCGCCAGCCACTTTATTAACAACTATTTAACTTGCTGTTAAAGTATATGAAACATATCTAGAAATACAGTTTATTACAAGCCAATCAGAATTTGAATATGGCCAGCAAGATTATCTCAGTGACATATCCCATCCGTGGTCTAGGCCATCTTGATAAAGCCTATCTTAGATATTGTTTTAAATTGCAAAAAAATCATGATTATTGAAGATTTTTCAAGAAGTTAAGTGCCGTAGATATTTGTTATATAAGACATCAATGAAAATCGATATCCGATATCATACTGCACACTTTTACACTACATTTATCTACTATATTATCTTAAATAAGACAGATGTAGCTGTCTTTGTACTGTTGTAATTTAAGCCAATTGACAGACGTCGTCTGTTTCTGTTAAAGACAGTGTTTACTCATAAGCTCTCCCTTACACTGATTTTGCGGATAATGACGTCAGTGTTTAAATATCGATTTTTTTTCTACGAGGACAGGTCAAAACAGTGATGAGGCATATTAAAAAACAGAAACTCTCATAAGCTTGGAAACATTATATCTCCAAATATATTTGGAAAAATCATTATGAAAGGAAATGTTTATTGGAGATTATGACTTAAATCTACTGAACACATTTTTTTAAATGTTAAGGTGTCTTCATAACAAAATTTCAGGATGATTATGCTGTTATCATACCAGTTCATAACAAAAGTAGTAAATCATGTCACACTTTAACAGTATATCTATAACAACATATCTTCCATTTTGTAGTTTTAACAACGCAAAATCTAGTAAGTCATTTAGAAAACATTAGACACAAGTTCTAATCTAAAAGTGATAGATATTAATGTCAAATTAATACATTAAAATTAATGACAGTCTTTTTCATTGCTTTAATTTATGCCAATCGATAGCCTTCGTCTGCTTCTGGTAACGGTTCTGCTGAAGATCTAACTATGATGTATAATGAATAATGTGATTCTATATGTGTTACAAAGCTTTGTTGTGCAATAAGATATTATAAGATTTGTTTTGTTTAGCACAGAATTTTGAAGTGAATTTGTGATTTTGGACGGAAAATTAAGGTACAACAATAACCAGTTCGATTAAAAAGGTATTTATCAGAGTATTGTATTCTATTTTGTTGTAGAAACTGCATTTAACGGATGTTTAACTTTTTACATAATGACATAGTGCATAAAATAATGCATTAGTGTTGTTATATTCTAATAATTAATACATTTATTGTTATCATAATTATCTAGATTTTCTCGTTCATTGTAAGAACACTGTCTAATTCTTCCGTTTCATCTGATACTTTATTAATGCGTATATGGCTAGTAATTTCCTTAACAATAGTTGTACGGGAAATATATTTGTTGAGTTTGGTGGAATGATATTTCAATGGGTACTTATTGTGAACCAGTACTAGCCGACTTATTTGTGTTCTCATTATTCAATTAGAATTCAGTCAAAATCTTCTTAAAGACAAAAAGAAAGAAAACAATCTAGCAAAGTTCTTTAACTTGACTTTGATATATATTGATGGAATCTTATCACTTAATAACCCGCGTTTCAGTGAATGCATCTATCTCTTATATCCCAGTGACCTTGAGGTTAAAGGATACTATAGCAACTAAAATGTATGCTTCCGATCGTTTCTTGATATAGCATTTGACAGAGATGAAAGCCTTCAAACTATAATTAATGAGGAACGTAATAGTTTCAACGTTCAAATTGTCAACTTCAAAATTCCGAGCAGTAACATACCCTCTGTTTCTTTGCATGGCATTTATATACCTAATATGATACGTTAGCTCGTGCATGTTGTTGCTATATGGATTTTATAGGCAAGAGTATGGTGCTTACATACAAACTGTTCCAACAGAGTTTTAAGGACGATCACTTGAAATCGACACTAAATACATTGAGATCAAATATCGGTGCTTAGTAGGTTTTAAACACAATCACCAGAACAATATGAAATTGTTGTTAAAAGATAGCATTCTGCGTCAAAATACCAAACGAGTATTTAAAATGTATCACTCTGTTCCTTTACACAAATTTTGAATATCAGAAATGTCAGAAAGGCATTTAATTTTCATTTTCGTATCATACGATTTTATATTCGGTACCTGGAATAAAAGAACAACATCCATAGTAGTAACACACATACAGTTTGAGCCAATATAGATTTGATTTATGCCGCTTTGTCCGACGAATTTCACTTTGAACAACTAAAACTAACAAAAATGGAGGCCACACAATCTTAGAATTTTCGTCGCATCACCTCGCATCAACATTACGCATTTTGTTTAGACGATAAGAATATGATACAACATTTATTCTGAATGTTGCCTCTCTTTACGAGCTGCATAGGAAAACTCTGAAACCTAAAACCAAACACACGCAAATCGGTAAAAAAGCTCTTGTTTTTTGCCCTATTGCAAACATGTATTTGTAAGAATGCCATACTGCACAGTTGTCAGTTCGAACTAATGAATAGATAAAAAATACAGCTTACGAAGGGATATTGCAATTGTATTCAATTATGGAAACAGTAATCGGTCACTATAGTTATGTTTTTAAGATTCTATCAAATGTAATTCAAATCAGATTTTTCTGTTTAAGTGAAGTTTTTAATATTTTATCAAATAGAAAAAATGCATAGGTAAAGTTTTATAACATTATTTATTTCTTCGACAACTAATCTTAAAAATGTAAATTGATTAAGAATTAAGTTTTTCCGAAATAAGACTTTTATTTATTATCTTAATGGTGGCACTAACACTTTATATATGAATCTTCCAATGTTTTATTCAAAATACAGATTGCATAATGATAATATTTACAAATAGTTTTCAAAATGTTTGAATGCAATTTCTTTAAAAATTTGTTACACACAATTTGGCATGCCCTGTTTCTGGAACGGTTCTAAAATGTAATATGTCTTTATCTCACGTGATCATTTTCATGTGAATTTCAAGTGAATTGAGATTTACATGAATCTCACATGAAATTTTCACATGAATTTCACATGAACTTTACAAAAAAATTGGTATTTTTCGTGATTTTGATGAAATTCGAAAATTTAGATGTTGGTTAAATTACGTTATTTTAAATTCAAGTGAATTTCACGTGAAAAAAAATTCATGTGATTTTCACGTGAGTTTCACGTATAAGCTCGTTTGAGGTGAAATTCACGTAAATTTCACGTGAGATTCACGTAAATTTCACGTGAGATTCACATGAATTTAAATTCACGTGAAATTAATGTGAGTGAAATTTTCCCTGTGTAGCTTGGTATGTTTAAATACTGAAAATCTAATGTGAACAAAAGGGATATAAAACAGAATAGCAAAACCATTCTTAGGTCAACGTTGCTTTCCGTCTTGTTGTCTATGTAGGTAAAAATCAATTGATCAAACACAACTCGGGGAAAATAAAGAAAGGATTGTGGTAACAACAAATAGAACATATTCATGGTCTTCTATGACACGGATATTACATAACAGTCAACCAAGCCGTGATGGCGACAGTAAAACTTATGACAGTGTACCTCGGGTATCGTTCAACCTTAAAGTTTGATAAGCACTTAATATATAGAAAATCTATAACACGTTCATGAATTATGGTTCTACTCCGTATTATTTAACACTATTTTTGTTTCTTGAAAATATATATTATTTGACTTTCAGTTCAAATTATAAATGATCAGTGTTGGCCTTTAATGTTTGTAGTGAAATTTTACCAAGAAAAGCGTTTCTAACAAAGTGAAAGCGAATACTATGTATCAATAAAACTAGTAATAACAAAACTAATAATTATAAATTGACACAATGTCCTGATTGATAAATTCTATTATGTTAATCATACTATTATTGCTGTATAAGCTGAAACTTCTAAGCATGCAATTGATAGCAAAGTTCACCAGTGATTTTGATATTTTTGGTTTAATATTTCAAGCAGTATTTTTTCATGAACCATGTTGGTTATTCTTTATTACTGCACGACATCAGCCGTAACTGATAGAATTCACACAATTCTAGATTATTGTCTGTATGTTTTGTTCATACATTGTTGTCAATAATATAGAATTTTATGCGAATGTCATACAAGTGAGAGGTTTAGCTAGCTATACAACCAGGTTTAATTCACCATTTTCTACATAAGGAAATGTCTGTACCGAGTCATGAATATGACAGTTGTTTTCCATTTGTTTTGATGTGTTTGAGCTTTTGATTTTGTCATTTGATAAGGGACTTTCCGTTTTGAATTTTCCTTGGAGTTCGGTATTTTTGTTATTTTACTTTTTAGTAAGCGGACGTACTGATATTGCTTTGAACATTAGTAAACTACTGTTGCCCCTAATTTCATGTTTACAGAATCTTTATTTTTGTCAATTGGTTCTCTTAAAATGCATGAAATGTTTTTTGCTGTACATTAAGTAAGCACACAACAAGCAGTCACTAAATCAATCCGTAAATGTATCCCATGTTTAAGGTGGAATAGGTTTGGTTTTGTGGGCTGTATGGATGAACATATTTTCACATCGAGCACTGAGCTAAGAGATCAATAAAAAAAACCATTCAGCAAATATTACTAGAGGTGTTTGAACCTGTTTAAAAGTATACTTCATTAAGTCTTACATTGTTTTACTAATCATTACTATAACTTATATTTTGTTCTGTCGTACATACTAACTTGTTTATGTAGAATAATTCATGTCAGTCAGTTTGTGTTTGCTACCATGGTTTGTATCTTATTATTGAAGAAATGATATTTAAACACACTTGTCTCTAGTTTGGTCTCAATGCAATAACAAAGCGAACTCTGTTTAGGGGTCGATTGTGTGAGGTTCGTGAACATGTGGTTTCTTGTTTACTTGTATAACTGACTGCTTTGTATATTTTCCGTATATGGAAAAGTTAAACGGAAGCCTATTTTGATAAAATTAGTTAAATTAAAGCTTTTAAAGCTATCAATTCAAAGTTCCAAATAAATTCAAAAGGTCATGCTACACAATCAGTTAATACATATTAAGAATTTTGTTTTAATTTGCTAGTGAAGTTGAATATTCGGTTTTGTGAACTAACCTTACCTTAGTTATGTACCTTTGTGAATGTTATATCTCAAAATTAATACTTAATTTTTTAAACCAACCACAGGAATTCCAATATCAGCTGAAAGTATGGCTAGCTCTTCTGAACAACCTCCTCCATATTCTCCATCGAATCAACAACAAGGGCAACAACCAGGGCAACAATATATTCATCAATTTGTTCAACAGAACCCACAGGGTTTCGTTCAAGCACAGCCGTCTAAAGAAGGATTCAGTGACATTTCCAGTGGCTATGGGTATACTCAGCAATCCCAGATGCCGCCAACAATAATGAACACCACAAATACGAATGTAGTGGTAAGCAGTGTTTTGGAACTTTTGATAGTCATGTAATTTGAATGCATTGATACTTTGAAACTTGTGATAATGCTTTAATTTGAATACATTATTTTTCTCGCATTAATATCTATGTCAAATAATAAAATTTAAAACACGACTATATTGAAATATATTTGACTCTTAAAAGCAGCCAAATAACTGCCTCAGTGATTAATTAGGATCATGAATATTTCATTTTACAGGTGTGCCAGCCACAAGCAGGACCAACACTCATTATAAATCCTGCCCCGTACAGCTACATGACACCAGCAATTTTGACCTGTCTGTTTTGTTGCTGGATTACTGGTATTGGAGCTATCGTTGCGGCATCTATGGTAATAAATAAGTCATGTTAACTTAAAATAAAACAACTATTATCAAGTAAACAAATAAGACGATATTCAACATCCTAAGTTGACGAAAAACGAGCATCATAATGGACAAACGAAAAAGGATGAAAGGGAACAACAAAATTCAACATAAACTTAAGAATGAACGACATGACAGAGAAGGCCTTTTGAAAGAAAAGTCAATTTCATATTCACTTAAACAAAATGAAAAACAATATACCAACGAGGTAATAAAAAACAATCATTTGAATTAGACAATCATAGGAATATAACGAAAAATAAACAGAATACAAAACATTACACAGAGAAACCTGAAAACGAAGTTTCAGAAACCAAAAACGATGCGGAATTTAGGTGCTTCAAACAAATTTTCATTCCACTAGTTTTGTCTGTCATGTTACTTGTTGCAGTCAAAATCCGATGATAAGCTGCGCTCGATTATAGCCAAAATTAATCAAGAGGACAAGGTTGTGCCTACTACTAGTAGAACATATCCCTTGTCATGTGTGAGTCATAATTTCACAAAGGTCCAATGTGTTTATTATTTGTGTGGTACAAGTTAATATGGAACATGTCTCTCATATCCAACAAAATACATATTATTGAATGAACTCGAATGTGTAAACATCAAAATTATCAATTTAGAACCCTTCAAGCCAACAACGGTTTAACAAAGTTATCATTAGATTATCACAAAATGATGAAATGGAAACACACGTAGTCTTCTGACTTTACTTTTGTAATCATTTCTTGTAAAACAGTTGTTATTAACAACTTATCAACTTTCCTTTATATTTTACAGTCTCAAAGTCAAGCTAGTGAAATGAAATACGATGAGGCAAGAAAGTCATCAAACATAGCTAGAATCCTTATTCTCGTGACAATTTGTTGCGGTATCGGCGGTTATATTATTCTTTTAGCCGTATCAGTAGCTGGCCATGGGTAATAAAGTTGATTGGTAAATGGCCCGGTGAATCTGCTTTAAATAACAAATATATATATATTAAATAAGTTACATACAATTATTGAAAGTGTTATATGATCAATTTCATGTAAATAGTCGAATTGTTGAGGTTCTATATTAACATGAACATGTTCAGAAATTTCTGTGACACTCTTTAAGGCAGGAAATAAAACCAAGGAAATCGTAATTATCAAAACAATGTTTTGATATCAATATAGTTACACTCAATATTGTTTTGTCCTACAATCAGCCAACTCAAGTTCAAATAACATGAATACAACAACAATAGTTTGCTTTATTTGTACTTGTACTTGTATATATAAGTCTTTTGTTATCCTGTTTCTATATTGAGCGGAAGATAATTTGACTGTTCATTTTGGAATCCTGTTGGCGGTATGCCATTAACCAATGTCGATTCCTATGAAAATCAAAGACCAAAAAAAAAAAAAAAAACAAACAACGTAAAGCATCAAAAATAAATTGCAGGATAAAAACAAATATGCAAATAGTCTAAAACATACATTGATTCTTATTCACTATGACACAAGAGGAAAGCTAGACGAACCTCACTTTGGTTATATTTTCCAAAGCTCGTACACAAATACCGAGGGACATTATTTTCAATCAATGCGAAAACATTTTATATTTCTATACCTAAAAAATGGACATTTGATCTTAAAATCTTGTAAACATCATATATAATTTGAAGAATTGTTTTATGTCAAGTTGTTGAAACATATGGGTTTTTAGCATTTTTAGAGTATTTCTACAAATTATCTAACATTATTTTTATTAACCTGAAAAGGTCAAGAATACAATGGAATTTACTGTATGATATTAACATAGTAAATTAAGATGTCATACATTTTAACACACAACTAAACTCGTTCCTTGTGGTTTCAAAAGAGAAATAATTTAAAATCTTTGAAAAGTTGAATTGAAAACTTTAATTCAAAGTGTCCAAATCTAATTGTAGGTCTTATGATTAAGCTAGTTTAAAATGTAGGTGATGAAATCACTACTCTAAGATTATATCATTTGGAACTGTTCTAAACGTCTGACTAGTCATATGAATTGTATTTGTCATTGTTGATTTGCTTGTACCTTTTTTTATATCTGTTATACTGTATTTAATGTTGATAAAAAGTTGAATTATTTGAAATACTAAAGATTTTCTACATCGAGGTATCGATTGCCTTAGACGTACGTATTTGGCCCAATTTTTGTTATTTGGAATTTTCGGGTTTTAATGCTCCGTATCTGATTGTGCCATCCAACTGTGTCGATTAAAGCGCCACTGATAAGTCGTAAGAGGACGAAACGTGCGTCTGATGTACCAAATTATAAGCCTGGAATTTTATTATGCGGTCGTTAATTTTCATAAACTGTATATCACTGTACGTCTTTTATGAACTTTTTCATCCCACTGATCGAGATTGAATATGGGAATGTTGAGATTTCAAAAACTAGTTTGCATGTGTTGTTATAAAGTCAAGAACATCGGTAGTTGATGTCTTTTATTGTATGTTGTTTTGGAATTTTGAGAAGGAAGAATTAATGAAATGTCTTACGCATTCTCCCTTGAGTTCATTGACAACTTACCTAGTCCGAGTGCAGTTGTGAGCTTCATACACCATATGCACATATCTTCCATCTGTTTTTTGATTGACTCATTGAATGATTGATTGATCTTTTATCGTTTACATAAATATTCTCATTCATTTGAGGACGAGATTAAATGAAAGTAAATAATAATAGGTAAAGATTGTGTTTGCCCCATAACCCCACATGGGTTAAACATCGTCATTTAAAGGTAATCATTCCTATAAAGTGTAAACTAATGTTTTTTGCAAAATCTTACTTATTTATAGATCATGTCTTGCCAATTTGTTTTGGTTATTTGCAGTGTCTATTCACCTTTAATCGTTTACAAGATAATACATGAAATAGGCAAACGCGTAAAAAAATGATAACAATCGTCATTTTAGAACATGAACTCCAATAAGGAGTCGACTGACGATTTCGCCAATGTTTGACTTATTTGAAGATCTTGACTTATTGATCATTTTTGGTATCAAAGTGTCTAGCTATCTATTCTAGTTTTTATGATAATAGCCGAAAACACAAAAACAATTGTAAAAATCGCCTTTAAAAATCAACCCCAATAAGAAGACAACTGACAATTTCGGCCAAAAACTTATTTGCAGATCTTGACTTGCTGATCATTTTGCTATTTAAAGTTTCAATCTATCTATGATAGTTTTAAGAACTAAGGCAAAAACGCAAAAAGGGATAAAAATTGTCAGTAGAGAGCGATTCTAAAATAAAGAGTCGTCTGACAATTTTTTTAATTTGACTGATTTATACATCTTGTCTTGCTGATATTGTCTGTTATTTAAAGTTTATATCTATCTATTATAGTTTTAATGATAATTGACAAAACCTAACAAAAATTGGAAAAATTGGTCATTTAAGGGCAATACCTCCTATTAGAAGTCGTCTGACAGTTTTAATGTAAATGGACAGTATGTAGATCTCAACGTTTTGAACAATTCTGACTTCTGATTTTCTCTTTTTATAGCAGTTTTCAAGATAATAGACAAAACTTGCATTTTACTCAAAAATTTTATTTTTATCTATGTCGGCCATGTTGGTTGGCAGGCAAGGTCATCGGATACATTTTTTAACTAGCTACAAAGATGATAGTAGAAACGTTTGGACAAATAGTTTCAGAGAAGAGTTTTCTAAAAGTTAACGGACGACGGATGATGACGACGACGACAGACGCCAAATGATGGGAAAAGTATTGCACGGAATGCAGAGATAAAAGAGGTATTACCAGAACCAAGGTTGCATGCATTATTTATACATGATACAGTAGTTCACTTGCATAATGCATCAGGATTTCCTTCAAATTTTCCACTTGCACTCTATTTATGCCGGTTTGATATTATATATAAGGTCATGTTGCGTAACACAGATTGTCCAAATATTCATTAACAAGCAGCACATAAGAAGAACAATTGTAAGTTACATAAAACTTTATAATTTCATAGTTTTTTTTCAAATAAATCGTTATAACTTATGGGGACTGTGATTCATGAGTTATGAGGGGACACTGACTGATATTGTAATTTGGCCCAAAGAGACATAAAAAAAGTTATAATAAAAATGCCAAACTTCAAGGTATATTCAAAAAGGGGGAAGTCCACCACACCTGACAAATTCAAATGCTCCACCAACAGATCGAATGAAAAATACCTGTCCTATTTCTGACTTTTATAATACTTAGTAGTCTTATTGCATTTATTTAAACCACGCAATTCAATTTATTCAACATCGAATACGTCAATATGATTAAAAATTTAAAATCATAGTTTAAATAAGACTGTTTGCCTAAAAAAAATGTGTGGAGGTATAGCATGCACTATTGATCTAAAATGGCATCATTTTTTAGCCTGTGTGAAATTTAATCAAAGGAACACAAGGAGCACAAACATGTCATTTTCTCTATTGTGATATTTAAAATGTATCTGATTTGCATGGTGGAAGATGCATGCATTTCTTAGTACTCAGTCTGGTAAATTCATTTCAATTTCAATTGAAAGAGGAAAACTGACTCGACTGCTTTTTTTTCAATATTTATTTAAAGTATTATTTATGAGGGCCTAGATTTACAGAATGGGCAGTAGGTATAAAGAACAGAGAGGTTAAGTCCTCAAATACAAAAGTTTAGAGAAAAATTGCCTCAATTTTAAAGAGAAAAATGGATTGTTCAAATATAAAGAACAGAAAAATAAATGTCGAAAATAAAGACTACAGAAAATGGCCAAACAACTTAAAGAATACAGAAATGAAGACCCCCAGACTATCCTTTATAGCCGAGAAGCTTGAAAGAACGGGCAAACACTACGAATTTCAAAGCAAATTCCAGCTAGACAATAATATATATTTTCACTTGCTTTTGGAAACGGTATGATTTTGAAAGAAACAAAACGATTCTAGAAAGTAGGGTACCGTTTTCATCTTGCAAAATTTATGTTTTCAATAGCTTGCACACGTTTTGGTTTTCGACAAACTTACTATTCATTCAAACAGGGTAAATGATTTCATTTAAAGTTCGACATACTTTATGTTGTTTGAATACCAGATAATATATTAATTTATATAGGACCATAATATCAAATATACCAAAATACAAAAGTTTATAAAACTTTATTCGGCTATAGCAATTGCATCAATTTATGTTTTGATAATGTATTGTACAACAATATGATACAATATAGTGTCATGAAAACTTGTCAATAGAAACCTCATACATATAAAATGTATAAAAAGGTGTCATAACAGTGTACGAGATTAAATGTTACGAAAAGGCAACATTACATGCATCGATGTATGTAAAGTAATAAAAACTTGGATTCAAGTACTTTGCTTCTTATTTATGGTATAGATAGGTTGAAGGTGAATACTCCCTTCTCTTTAACACGATAATAATGACGACACAAATTACACCAAGGACAACAGTAAGTATTGTCAAATTCCTGGCTGTCCTGGCTGACTGCTCAGCACTCTGCATGTTTCCTCTATCAGCTGCACTATTTGACTGAAGAGTAAATAAAACAAAAATGAAACATCTTTCATTGTACATTTTCTATAACTTCTACAATTAAATATGAAACATATACTTTGTCAATTTCTTACAATTTGTGCTTTAAGCGGGAAATTAATAAATAGGTGTACTAAACGATAAAAGAACAGCAGTTTTCAATACTATTTTATTGAAATTTGCAGTCGTACAACTCATCAATTTAAATAAAGGATTTTTTTTCCTTCATACATAGCGCTGATTCATTGTTCCAGTTTTGCATTACTTTTGGTCATTTTCGAATTAATCAACTTTTTGTACGTTCCTATTAGATTGTAGTCATTCAATATTCTATCTTAGATTATCACTGATTCATAGTCAAATCGTATATTGTGTAGTAAAACTGGTACCGTTTTAAGGTGAATTCAAATGTCATCGGTCACTAGGTTAGGACTTCTGAGACCACTAAACGTAAAAGAATTCATAAAGATGATCAAGTATTTCAAATGGATCGTTAAAGAATATTCATCGAGAAGATATATATGTATGATCAGTATCAAATCAAATATCAATCTTAATGAATAGAATAATGCATATTGCAAAAAAAAAAATTTTCTACCAAAAAACAATATTATGATCAGTCTCTGCGAAAAAGTTTCAACATAATGGACATACATGACTTAATGCTGTTTACCTTTAATAGGGAATAGACATACGATGGTGTAATTACGTATATCTCCAACATCATTTGACATTTTAGGTAGTGAAAGCTCATACACCGCTTTTAGAAGATCGCGAAAATGATCGTGAAAAATAAACAACAACATCTTGGTTTTTGTTTTCTCAAATAACTGTTAAAACGTAATTTCATATGTTTTAAAAGTCTTCTATAAAACCCCATAAAAACATAAAATCCAGTTGAACAACTAAGTTACTGTGAGCGAGCTTTATATAATTGTCCCAATCGTGATACAATTAAGGTGGCTAACAACTAGCATATTTACCAAATTTTGTTAAATAATTTTGAAAAAAAGCGAGAGAAGATACCGTTTTTACAAAACTAAACAATGTACATTCAAACGAAATTAAATGTGTAAACAAACAAAATGTTATTTATAATAATGTTTCTCTCAGGAATGGCGTTATGTACTATTATTTTCAAAGGCTCCTAAAATCAATTGTCGATAACTTGTTCTCAATGTCTACAAAAGCTGAATATTCTAATAAACTTGACATTTCAGACCACGGCACATCATGTACCGCTTTTTGAGGACGATGTAACATAAGTATTTGAACTTGTAGATATTTGTTAAAGCGTTCAAATCATTTTGTAAAAGTAAATCAAAGACTTAAATGACCAGGTTTACAGATTGCTTTTTGATGACGGTGTAACATAAGATACCATGTATTTGATCTCGTAAACATTTGTTATAGCATTCAAATCATTTTGTAAAAGTAGATCAAAGACTCAAATGACCAAGTTATACTTTACATTTAAATATTTGAAAAAGTTCCCAAGTCTGAAAAAAGAGAAAAAATTCCCCAAACAATTCCAAAATAAGAGATGCATAACTGCAACATATGTGCAATTGTCCGGTGAATAAACTTATCATAGTTTTAGTTTATAACAATTTTATTTGCTCAAAAATACAAATGGGATCGGACACAAAGTTAATCAACTTCGGAAGGAAAGAATCCTTTACAAAATATTACAATAACAATTATACAGAGCATGCACAGTTCAGTAGATATATATTAAAGAAATAGTAAAACGAGGTATTTGTACAGTCTGAAAAAAAAAGAAAAGCCTTACACAATTAACAAGAAAAAGGATAGATAATTGAGAAAAAGAAAAAGAAAACATATTAATAAAAGAAAAAAAAATGGGAAATAATAAAAATTAAAAAAAAAAAATGATCATAGATACCCGAATTAAAATTCTGTACACCATACGCCCGTTTTGACTTCAAAAGATTCATCAGTGACGCTCGATTCGAAAAATGTTAAAAGGTCCATATAAAGTACGAAGTTGAGTATGTGCAGAAGTTTTAGGGATCTTGATTTTAAACTGTAGGAGGAGATGATTACACAAAATGTGTACCCTCTTTCATAATTTTACGGGAAAATGACTAAAACTTAATTCCCAAGTCTGGGAAAAATGAGCAAAAATCCTCAAACACCTCCATAATAGTAGGTGCACAAACTTATGTATGATGGCTCGTTTCAAAACTGAGACATGTTCACATATGTGGTTAAATGTTCGGGGTTAGAACTGAGATTCATTTCTCAGTAAATTAGCACGCACAGAAAATCATTTCGTGATGGGCTCCTCGAGGTAAAAAAAAAAATCCCATTTTCTCACAATAAGTTCTTTGAAATTTAGTTTTTTACATACATTGAATGAGTCCATAGGTTTTAAACATTTATTCTATCATGGTCGTTTACTCTCCAAATCAGCACAAATGGTTAACCTCAGTCACTTGTTAAAAATTGTCCAATATCAATACAAATAGATTTTTTGTTTACGCACAACTTTTGTGTTTCTCACTTTGAGGCGCATTAGGGATATTGACCCAGATCGATACAAAGCAGAAAAACAAGTAACCAAAAAACAGACCGGAAGTAGCAAGGTATTTATTCATCCCCACAACAAAAAGAGAAGACCTGAGAGTACTCGCAGTTACCGTCAACTAGTTCAAAGCCATTAACAACTAATAAAAAAATCATGTATCTTAGACTAAAATATCAATCAGTGCATATATATAGTAGTTTTCTAATGCTCAAATTAAAAAAAAAAATGCATAAAGAAGAAGATAAATATCATTGTAACAAGCAACCAAACTGAGGAAATCGCATCAACTCCAAAAGAGGCGAGACAGGATCCGTCGACAGGGTAAGCGTCTACTGATGTGCACGCATCATCTGCCTTGCAACAAAAAAAAGTAAAAATACAAAAATACCGAACTCCAAGGAAAATTCAAAACGGAAAGTCCCTTATCAAATGGCAAAATCATAAGCTCAAACACATCAAACAAATGGAAACCAACTGTCATATTCCTGATTTGGTACAGGCGTTTCCTTATGAAGAAAATGATGAATTAAACCTGGTTTTATAGCTTGTTAAACCTCTCACTTGTATGACAGTCGCATAAAATGCCAATATATTGACAACAATGTGTAAAAAAAAATGTCAAAAATAGGGGTACAGCAGTCAACATTGTGTTATAATCTTAATCACTATAAAAACAAACAAATATGTCAACAAAGAAAAACAATATAGCATATAGACAAAGCACATAAGCAAACATGAAAGACAGGAATACAAAAAAAATCACCAAAGCACAATAACACAATGGTGGGATGTATATGTACCGAGCCACAATAAAAGGATATTGCCAAAAATGGAATCCACACTAAGTACAAATTTCACAATAAGACACAAAATGGGTTAATTTCCTAATCAGACGACTATTCATATATATCTGAAAATTTATATTCCCGAAAACATGTCCCTAGTTGAGACACAGACGAATAGAATCAGTTAACCAATTCGTGATGGTGTCAATTTCAATCGTTCTTCCAACTATGTGGGATCATTATATGTGAAAGGAGCACACCCATATTAATGATGTATGTTTATTGTGAACATGCATACAGGTTGGAAGCAGACTTTCTTGTTTTTGGTATCATCCTTAATCTCAAGTTCACTGAGATGTATGAGATACAAGAACCCACTGTATTGCGGGTAATTGAGTGACAGGACGTCATGAAAATATCTGACGGTGAAATAGAAGAAATTTGCAAAAATCTTTTTTTTTTTTATTTTTGAGAAACTCCTTTTTCAATTCTGTTACGTATGAGTACAAAAACAAGTCGGTCCGTTCCGGCCTACAATTAGTACCAAGTGGAATACCGTGTGTTGAAATATGAATCACCAACCTCAACACATAGGTTGCGGATGATGTCATCTTTGGTTCATTTGTTGTTAGAATCAGATTTTGCTTCAACAGAACGAGATTTTACGTCTACGATTACCATTCTTGAAGAAAAGCTCTGTTTAATGAGACTATTTAGTTGATCTGTCAATTGAGTATGTGTATTAGAAGGGTAAACAACTAATGCTAAATTCAGGTGCTCCTGAACGTACAGGAGTTCCTCCATGGTGACACCCGTCGTATTACTCTGGTTAAACTACATTAATTATCCCGTGATTATGCATCTTACATTGCAATACCCTTAATGGAAAGAACATTGTGACCGATACAATCTAATTCCATGGAATAGAGTAAAACAAAACTTTGGTAAGTGTTACAAATTTTCTATACTGGTCTATAACGCTCACGTTCTTTTGTTGTATACTTCATTGGATAACTATTTTATATCGCACAAAAGCAAAATTGAGTCGTATCATTCCAAATTTAATTACCTTCACTTTTTTAAAGGGTGAATTTCTCAAATTGTCAAGTTGTAATTTGAAAGGCAATGCCAATGGTAATGCTTACAGTTTATTACTTTGTTTCATTAAAAAGAATGGCGAACGTAGATACAAGTATCTTGTCTTGGGGAGTGATAAATCCTACTTTATAACGAATCACTTTGATTCAAACAAAAAATTCTCTGAAACTGACATTATCAAGATGCTTGATTTCTTGATTGACAACATATTTGTTACGTTTGGAGGACGTGTTTTTCAAAAGACTGTCGGAATTCCAATGGGAACCAATTGTGCCCCTCTTCTTGCCGACTTGTTTCTTTATCATTATGAGGCTGACTTCATACAGGAACTTCTTAGGAAGAAAGATAAGAAGTTAACATATCCTTTAACTTTACGTTTCGCTATAAAGATGATGTTCTCTCACTTAATAAAACAAAATTTGGTGACTACGTTGAACGAATCTATCCCATCGAACTAGAGATAAATGATACTACAGATACAGTTAAGTCTGCATCATATCTTGACTTACATCTAGAAATTGACAATGAGGGTCGGTTGAAAACAAAACTTTACGACAAAAGAGATGATTTCAGCTTCCCAATTGTGAACTTTTGATTTCTATGTAGCAACATTCCAGCAGCACCTAGTTACGGAGTATATATCTCCCAATAGATACAAAATTCCCGGGCTTGTATTTCCTATCATGATTTCCTTGATAGAGGATTGCTGCTCACAAGGAAGCTATTAAACCAAGAGTTCCAAATGGTGAAGTTGAAATCATACCTTCGTAAATTTTACGGACGCCATCACGAGTTGGTTGACCGTTATGGAATAACCGTTTCACAGATGGTATCGGATATGTTCCTTATGTCGTAACTACAATACCCTTCCCTTTTCACGAATGTGACCTACCAAATTAGACTATTTACCGGATTTGAAATAACATAAGCAACACGACGGGTGCCACATGTGGAGCAGGATCTGCTTACCCTTCCGGAGCACCTGAGATTACCCCCAGTTTTTGGTGGGGTTCGTGTTGCTTAGTCTTTAGTTTTCTATGTCAAGTCATCTGTACTATTATTTGTCTGTTTGTCTTTTTTTTTGCCATGACGTTGTCAGTTTGTTTTCGATCTGTGATTTTGACTGTCCCTCTGGTATCTTTCGTCCCTCTTTTATGATAATTTAATGCTGAAGATAGAATCGATTAGAACACTATCAAAAGAAGAGTGATAGTTACTCATTTCTGCAAAAGAAGCAGAACCAAGAAAAACTACCTACATTCATCGGGAAGATAAAGCTAAAACATAAAATTCTTGAACAAAGGAGTATCCTGGTCAAATGAATATCTGTCGAAATGGAGAAATATTTACATAAAGTTAGATGAAAATCTGCAATGTTTAAAAAAATGAAAAACAATGCTTGCTTTGACTTGAAATCTGTTTGAAGAAATTCCGCCAAGAATCATACCCTTTAAGCTTTTAGGTTGGAAACATTGTATGATGAATTGAATATATAAAATGAGTACCTTCAAAATGCTGAAAATTGATAAAAGTCAACTATCTAGAGAATCAGCCAAAATTCTCCAAAACGGGACATTGAGGGAGGTGCATAAAAATACTATAATAGATTAAAGACTCGTTGATAATAACAAGGAGAATTTGTTTCCATAGCAAAACATATTTTTTTCGAAACCGGTAGAAAGCAAACATTCGTTTCGAGTTAATTCAATTTAATGGTTTTTAAGGAGAAAGATACAGAAATTGAATAAGGTCAACCATCTACAGAATTTGCAAAGAAAAGTATATATGAACAAAATGTAATGATCATACTAATGTTCTAGAAAATGTGAAGGCTCTGGTCGAAAATTACAAGGATGCGTTTACTTAAAACTTGTGTGGACTATCCAGAAATCGCCCACCCGCTGTCATTCACTGTACCATAATCAAATGTGTACCTAATGCAAGATGGACACTATTTCAAATTCAATGAGTTTTATGCATTTAACCAACAAATTAGCTCTTTTTAAATGTTGAATACAGCTTTAACTTCAGATACAAATTTTATCATTTCACCACTTAAATAAAAAGAGAAAGACAAAGTTTTAGAATCATTGTTCGAATTTTGTCGAATCCCAGTGTTTGATTCAAAAATAAAATAAAAGTGCGATCCTTACATACATGTACCATGTAAAGGTGTGGGGGTTGAAAGATGGAATCAATTTCTTTCCTAGCAGGATTTGAAGAAACAAAGTTGATAATTGATCATGCCCGTTTTTTGAACGAAAGCAGATGATCATAATAATAAAAAATGACATATGTTTCCACTAAACTTATCAATTACATATCTAATACAGAATAATACCTGAATGTAGCTTTATGATTATCATCATAAACTATGTATATTAGTTGTATATACTAACCGTGCAATCAACGCTAAAATATGTATTATCAGTTTTGCAGGCAATACTTACATTACTTGCAGCTACTATAGCGCATATTCCTGTTGGCCAGAAGCAACAAATACATGCCAAGACAGCAGGAATTATCCAGTTCGATGGTCTTGGTTGGGCCGTAGTCACTATCATGGTTGAAGGCACTGGCTGTGCAACCTGAAAAAAGAAAAAAAATTACCCATGAAGTAAATATAGAATTCTTCAGTGTTGCTTATTTGAACACTGGGATATTCAGTGTGACTCTTGTGTACCATAAAATCCAACGTAGCTAATACCAAACTGATATTAAGCATTCTGGTTCTATTAACTGATTTAACATTTGGTTTTGTTAACCAAAAGGATGTTCTGTGCACTGATGTTGATAATGCTGGTTCTGTAAACTGATGTAAAGCATTGATGGTATTGTTAACTACACATAATAAACCATGTTAGTTTCGTTATCTGATGTACATGTAGTTCATTATAGTATTTGCGAAAATTTTGCAAAAAAATATAGTTCCGTCAACATGTATACTGTTCCCTTTATGGTGGCAATGACATTTAAAAACATTAAATCAGAGACTTTATTTCATGTAAAAAAAAAATTATGCTTGGCGGACCTTGGAATTAATATTATTATTATTGAGGTCATTTATGTGTTAACTTTCCCATGCATGCTCACACGAAGGTTGATACCCAAATTTCAGAAATTCCGATTAGTAGTTCGACGAACAAAATTCTACCCCAATTTCATACATGACCTTGATGTGTACGAATATATAAGTATTCGGCGAAAAGGAAGCTGATAAGCGATGAATTTGAAAACGCGTCATACAGTATAGCTTGCTCACTTGACGCCTGAAAGCAAAAAACAAATTCAGTTTTGTGATTTGTATTTAATTGTAATAGAATTTTCATTCGACAGACAGACATACCCGCAGACTGACGGGGGTAAAACATTATATACCTCCTCCTTTGGAGCGGGGCATAATTATCCTTAAGTTGATAACTTATAATTTCAATGAAATGGAATCTGCAAAACATTCGGCAATCTACAATGTATTTCCCATGTGACTAGTTTCATACTCGTGACGTTATGAAGGGGGTTGTAGGAGTTTTTAAATTTCCATAACACTAACCAATGAAAGGAATTAACATACAATATAAGAATTATCATCAAATAAGCATGAAATTGAGACTCAGCTAAATTTTCTTTTTATTATAACTGAATATAACTTATTTTCGTCAGTGTAAAAACTTTAAATTAAGTTTATTACAATCATGGTTTTTACGGATGGCTCCTTATTCTTCAAAAGAAACAACAGGCAAATAAAAGATGGCTCATTGAGCATTTGTGACATGGAATTTTGTAAGGAGTATATAAAAAGAAAATGAGAAACGAAAAATACCAAAGGGACATTAAAAACTTAGAAATCGACTAGAAACTAATAACGCCATGGCAAGAAACGCAAAAACGAAGAAAAGACAAACAACAGTCTACAAAACACTATAATGAAAAAATAAAAATTTCGAAAATTAAACCGGACCAAAAACCGAAGTGATCTCATGGGTTCCGGAAGGGAAAGTAGATTTTGTTATGGACTATTCAAAAAAAATAATGAACGTAGATTGAGCAATTCTTTTTCTTTTATAGATTTTTTTTATATATATAGGCATTTGACTTGTTAGAATTGGAATTTATTTATTTAAATAAAGAAATTTGGCTCTGAGAAATCTTTACTGAAGTGGATAAATACTTTATATACAGATATAAAGGGTTGCATATTAAAACCTGGGTGGATTTCAAGACCTTTCAACATTGAGTGCGGGATCCGTCAAGGGTGTCCCGCGAGTTCTGTAATTTTCATTATTGCTGTTGAAATTTTAATCTGTAGATTAAGACACGATAAAAACTTTTCAAATTAAACTAGATAATAAAACCCATACTTTAAAGTTGAGCCATCTTGTAGATAACACAACTTCATTTTTAGATTTTAAAGAAAGGAGATATGGCTCGAAAGTTTAAAGTACTGTAAAGGTAGGTTTGAAAACATTTAGTGAAAACAAGAACCGATAAAAGTATTGGGAATATATTTTGGACTTAGTGTAAAAAATCAAACTTGCAAAGACAATACGAACTATCTGAAAAATAATTAAAGACTAGAATAAACGAAAATTAACTAACTAAAGCTAAGTTAGATAACTTTTGTTAAATCATTAATCCTACCAAATATCACTTATATTGCATCAGTAACCGAGAGTGATAAAGAATACCTCGCAAATCAAAAACAAAAAATAATATATAGTTTTATATGGAACAATTAACCCAAAAAAGTTAAAAGAGTTATAATAAGTAAACATTATCAAGCTACCGGACTTCAAATGATAGACATAGATAAATATTTGGCACATACTTACAACTTCTCGTCCAATAAAATTGCTTGCATTTACCTTCTAATTTCATAGTTTATACTTTTTCCGTGTACTAAGTAACTACGCATGAATGACCACAATGGTAAGATGTTATTGTATCATAATCAAGACATTTAAACAAAAATTGCCACTGGCTATTTTGAAATAAAACGCTGCGTTCCAAATTAAATTAAATAATTTGTAGTCAGTTTTCACATTGATATCTAAATATTGTGCTATTAAAATCTTTGGATCTAAAAAAATGTTTTTGACAATTGCAAGTTTTTTTTTTATTTAAATAAAGAGTAACAAATATGGTCTTAAATACCTTGATTAGAGTACAACGCTATCTTAAAATTATGGTAATCATCCATGCAATTACTTTGTACACAAAAAAGTGTGTACTGTGAAACCTTGTGAAACCTTGTGAAGGGAAATTAAGGCAACTTGATGATTCTTTTTTTAACTTTCTTAAGGAAATTGATCTATTTCTTAATGAATTGATTGATTGATTGATTGATTGTTTGTTGCTTAATGTCAAGTGGCAAGTATTTCATGCATGTTCAGGACGATGTCATGAATTGAAAAACATGATAATGTCTGAAGGGGGGAATGTGCCACCTACATATATATATACATATTCGGATAAATCTTTTAGTTTTTACTTTGAAATAAAAATACACAAAACCTATAATCCTTGACCTATTGGTAGTTGCTTTTTAATGCATATCCGCTAGACTATCTATGGAGACATACTATCTATATGTTTCAAATTTATTATAGCTTTAGTTTTACTGTGAAATTGAAAAATGTTTTCAAAACATGTAAAGCTTCCACAGCAATTTAATTATTGCCTGCTTTTGGTCAATGTATTTTGTCATCTTACCATGTAAAGAAGTACATGTAGTAAAACACCGCTTTATATCAATATACATACTTACACTAGCAGCTACCATCTTTTCATTCTGGAGCCACGGACCTTTTGAAATCACAATTTTTACTATGATACTAGTAAGTAGATTAACAAAACATAAAACTTCGTTAATGATCTCCGTTTTACAAACACCTGTGATACAAGTAGTCAGCCACAATAAACTATGAATAGACCAATTAAAAGATTACTTGAGTTGTAAGTATGTGCTTAATTGGATAGTCTATGAAAAGGTATATAATATGAACTTAAGTGCTTGGGCCAAGCACCTCGCTCTAAATTTTATAGTATATACTTTTCATAGACTAACCGATACATAGAATCCATTAATTGGGTAAAAAGACTCATTGACAATGAAGACTAATCACCCAATTGGAAAGTCTTACCTGATTTTATTTAGATAAATTTGGAAAAGAATTCCTTATATTTAAGAAAACCAACTTCAACAATACTAATTTGATTAGTAAACTAAAAGATATTGTTCAAGAATTTTTCTTAAAAATTATCAGATCATGGATAAATTAAAAATCTGAAAAAGCATCAGATCGACTAACATATAAATATATGAGACAGCAACTAATATAGGGGAAAAATATATCAAATTAATTGGTTAATGTCTTATTTTCAGAAATTGGATAAACACTAAAATGTTATTTGTAAATGACATAATTGATGATAAAGGAAAAATTAATCAATATATAATTTTAGATAAACTATCTTGCCATACTAATTGGTTTTCGAAATATTCTAAAATTGATGAATGCAATACTAAACAGTGGTTACAAGATCTAACAAAAGAAGAATCAATTAAAACAAAAGTTGCTACTGCCTCCGAATTTAAATTTCAAGATAGAGAAGGGAAAATGATATCAATTAAAAAAATGTCCTCAAAAGACATTTACATTTCCCTTTTAGATGGATATTATAAGAAGGCAATAGGATTTCAGAAATGAGACATAAATCTTATTTTATATGACAATACAAGGAAAATAAAATAAAATGGTGTACTTAAAGTTTAACTTTATCCACGATAATAAATGTTGAGATGAAAATTTCTACATTTCATTTTACCATTGAACCAAACAATTACTTTTCTCTTGGAAAATAACTAAAACTCATTTATGTAATATATGTAATGCCATTGAAGATTAAGAAAAACAAATTTGTTCCATATGTGGCACCAATCGTGCTGCGCATGGTATCAAAACAAAAATTCATAAGAATATCATTCTGTGATGTCATAATTGATAAAAATAAAAGGAAGTGTGGTACCCACAATTGAAACATATCCGTGGTCATCTGTGACACAGATATTCCATAACTCTTATAACGGTTAACCAACTCGTGTTGTTGATACATAAATTTTCGTTTTAATGATATAAAATAATCATATGGTCACGGACTTCGTTTTTTGTGTATTAAACAAATTGTTAACTGGTTGGTAGTGACAAACGTCAAAATTGACGTTTTATGGCCTACAACGCGACGACAATATGATTATTTCGACGTTTTGTGGTATTTTTTCACGTAGAACACCACTTTGAATGATATATACCGTGAAAACGAAGTCGGTGACCCTATTATTATTTTACACCATTAAAATGTTAATTTATATACCAACAACATATAGTTTTAAAAGAAAAATCTATGTATTTGAAATTGGAGATTTGATGATTTTAAGACAAATTTAAGACCGTTTAAGCCAATTTTATGTGCTTTCTTTAATGAATGACTGTAATATTTTTTCTGTCTATGAAGAAATAACATCAAAAATGTGGTGTACACTAAATAAACCGCGTAGCGTGTTATTTAAAAGTGTGCACCACATGTTTGAGGTTATTTCGCAATAGACAGAAAGTCATTCCTTATAATTCAATTCTAAATTCCATTGTTAAGGAGTAAATCATGAAAAAGCGTTGATTACGCCACGATCACATGACAAAATTAAGTCTATGAGCTGATAGACAAAAAACGTTCAGCCAATCAGAAAACGTGTTACATCCAAAATCAAATTATATACAAATTTTCACCCATTTTTAAAGAATTCAATCAGTATTATTTCAGAAAATTAAAGGGATAGATGGTAAATTTTCCGATTTTCAGTTAAAGTTCTACGAGCCAAAGTTGTATGCAGTAGTTCAACAAAATCTGTGACATAGCCCATTTACTGTAACTTGACCTAAACAACTAAGAACCCTGGTGTCGAAAGCTTCCTTGTAAACAAAAATACTTTGTCAAGGAAAGCATGATAGAAAAAGCAAGCTCTTGAATAAACATAAGCTATATAGACTGAGACTGTTTATAAAAACGGACTATATATAATTCCTACTTACATCTTTGATCTTTGGTGTTTGGTCACAAAACATAATATATTTTTATGAACAGCACCAACGGCTCACTCAAATGTCATTATTACGAAGACGTACAGAAACACTATTATACTACAGACTGAGAGATACGAACCCCACAAAAAAGTGTTTGACTGAAAAGTTGTTCCTTTAACAACTTACCAAGTTACTTTACAGCGTAATACTTTCTCATGACTGATACCTTTTTTTTTTTCTTTCCTTTGTTTTCTTGCTTTCTTTTTGGGGGATCAAATAGCGCATCAAAGATTTCAGACTTATACTTTGCTACGCCAGACTTGCGTATCGTCTATATAAGACTCATCAGGCGCGTTCGAATCTAAACAAGTAAAAGACCAAATCGATTACGAAATTAAAGAGCATTAAAAACCAAAATTTCCGAAAAGTTGTGCCAAATACGGCAAACGGAATCTATGCCTGGTGTAAACAGATCTTAGTGTTTTGAATGATTCAACATTTTATTAGCAGTAAATGTATAGAAAAACAACATATCAATAATGTGTCATGTCAGTACAAAAGTACTCACTACGTATATGAATACGTGATACGTTGGCCAAAATGATTTTATAGTCACCATTTAGGGTTATTCGATGGAAAAGTAATAAAGTTGGGAGAGGATTGACGGTTATCTTGAATAACAACTTTAATTTGAAATCTAAAGATATTGCAATCAGTGAGAAAACTCCTCAACCACATCTCAAATGTACTATTACAATCAAGAACCGGCCGATCCTCACCCAATCCTAACCCCATACAATGTGTTCTCGGGTTGGGTTTGAACATAAATCATTGAAAGGAAATTGTTTCAACATTCTGGATACAACATTAATTAGATTATAAAGTATTAAATCAATTTGACTTAGTCTTTTTTACTTTTCATATTTATTCTTTTAAACTTACAACAACACCCTGTCCTTGACCTCCATACATCGGTTGTTTTCCATAATGTTGTGTTTGAGGAACGGGTTGGTATCCAGCTGCATGACTGTATCCTTGTGGAGCCGGAGGCTGTTCATAACCATGGCGTTGACTATACCCCTGAGAATACTGTCCATACTGTTGCCCTTGTTGTTCATTAGAAACATAATATGATGGAGGACTCTGTGCTGGACAATTTTCTGAAATACATATGAAAATACCTTAATATGTGTAGGTCTGATTCCTTGTCCGGGTTTTGCTTTCAATGTTTATACTTTTTTTTTTTGGTTTTATCAGATCCTCGACGGCGTATTAGATTTTATATTTTCTAACAGTTTGATCTCGATCATCACTGAAGGTTATTTGGTGCAACAAAATATTTATGTTACAGTTATTATATTAACGTCATAGCAGTATATTGTTGGGAGTAATAAGCAACTTCCAAACCCAATACCGTTTGCTTCACTTTATCTTAACTACAAAGTTCTAAGGAGCCTACTTCGGTTATTTACAATTTTTGCATAAAATTAAAAGAATGCAACAAAAATTAAGTCTAGAACGGAAACTCTATGGACCAAAACATTTTCCAGAAAAAATACATGTTTGCTGGACAAATCTCCTCTCTATCTATTATAATTTTCAAGATAAAAGGCAAAATTGAAACAAATTATAGATTGTGATTTAAGGCCAAAAACGTTAAATCACAAAAATGCTGAACTCCGAGGAAAATTCAAAACGGAAAGTCCCTTATCAAATGGCAAAATCAAAAGCACAAACACATCAAACGAATGGACAGTTACAGTAAATGAGCTATATCACAGATTTTCTTAAAATTTGGCATACATCTTAGGCTCGTTTAACTTTAATTGAAGACAATTAAAAATAAGGCAATCATCTCTTTATTTTCTGAAATATAACTGATTGAATTCTTTCAAAATAGGTGAACATTTGTATAGAAAGCACATAAATGTTAGAGCGCAAAATGTTCTTTAATTTACTAAAAGTCATAAAATTTCCATTTTTGATTCTTAGATTTTTCTAAAAATATTATATGTTGGTGGTACAAAATATTTCGTTTTAATGATATAAAATTATAATAGGGTCACCGAGTTCATTTTAACGGTATACATCAATCGAAGTAATGTACTAGGTTAAAAAATACCACAAAACGTTGAAATAATCGTATCGTCATCGCGTTGTATGCCGTAAAACGTCAATGCTTGACGTTTTTTTCATTACCAAAAAGGTAAAAGATTGGTTAATACACTAAAAACGAAGTCGTTGGCCATATGATTATTTCATATCATTAAAAAGGAAATTTATGTATCAACAACATATAGTTTTTTAAGAAAATTCTATGTATTAGAAATTGGAAATTTGATGATTTTAACACAAATTTATAAACGTTTTTGTCGATTTAATGTGCTTTCTATACAAATGTTCACATATTCTGAAAGAATGCAATCAGTAATATTTCAGAACATGAAAAGAGTAAGGGCATTATGTTTTCGATTTTCAGATATAATTCTACGAGCCAAAGTTGTATGCAAAATTTTACCAAAATCTCTGACATAGCTCTTTTACTGTTCCTTGACCTTAAAGGCAAAATACGTAAGCGACTTACGATCATTTTTTATTTAAGTTGCTTTCAATTTAATACAGTTTTTAAGATTTTAGTATGCAACACAAAATAAAATGATTGAGGGGCATTTACTCCTAGTCAAGTAATTATTTTTGTTACATTGGATCATTTGTACATATTATTTTTCTGATTTCGTACAGTCTACAGTTTCTCTCTACCTACTTTTAATGTTGTTTTTCGCAAGAAACACAAAAATGGGTTAAAATGTCATTAACAGCTCTTGCCATCCGGTCATGTGACTCACTTTTTTGTCTTAATCTTGTCTGGGTGATCATTACTATGTTTGCAACAGGAACTTGGGGACGGGACATTTTAGTTTTGTCCTCTCCCTTTTTTTTCCAAAATCCGGTATTTTTTTTTTCTTTTAAATTCAATTATTTTCTTGCTTTTCTGCGTTAGACTTTCATAAGTATACTAGAAATAACAATCTGTTTATGGTAGTAAACTACTAAAAAAAAATTGAAAACAAAAAAATAGTGGATTTTGAAAACTAGAGGCTCTAAAGAGCCTGTGTCTATTATCTATGTCTATCTGCATCTTCAACAATTGATACTCCAAAAACCTTTTGCTTTCTCTCGTTGGGTCAGGTGAGCTAAAAAGGAGAAAGAAAGACTGTCCTGTCCGCCAAGTACCTTTGGAAGTTCTCCCCGTCAATTTTTTCAAGATAATTGCCAATACACCAAAAAATATAGAATGTTGCCTTTAAATAGTAATTTTGTGTCTGATAAGTTATTTTCAAAATAAATATTTTTGACCCACCCAAATATTTTCTATCATGATATGAGCCAAGTACTTGCATTTTACTCATATATTCTATTGAAAGCTATAAAGGACAGGTTTTTTTTATAAAGTTAATGACGACGACGGGCACTCCGACAACGATGGAAACAAATAATGTTGCCATATAAAGAATATTTTGATCATGTCTTCATTTGTTCATAAAATTTGAATAATTTAATACACTCTGTTTTACAAATGCTGATGTAATGGCTACATTCTTTTTGTACATTCCTCTGTATTAAATTTGAATCGGGTGAATTTTAATTTGCTTGAAATCACGTTGCAAGGCTATTATGCGACATTAACGCCACTTTAAACTTATTTGTCAACACATATCGGTTGTGATTGGTTGACGTATGATGTGGCTAAAATTCGATTGGCCACGATGAGATAAAATTGGAAACATATCCCGGACAGGAGAAGATATTAAATTATAGTATGGTTATTCAAGACCCAATCAACAATAACTGCTTATATTGACGTTATTTCTGATACTGAGAAGCACTCCGTACATTTCTTTTTCAATTTTTTGTGAACAATTTTACACCAATATTAGGTTTCACAACTTACCCGAATGTTGTCCTTGATTATAAGCTGGAGGTGCTGATGGATAAATCTCGTCTATAAAACAACAATATTATAATAAATCAGCTATATAACATTCCGTCAAAAAGCAATTTTATTGAGGATAAGATGATTGGGACAAGTAATAATAAGTCTCCAAAATCCCATGATTTAGTAGAAATCCCAATTAGATATTTAAACTTCAAACCGCAGTGAAATCAAATTTGGAGCGCCATTTTAGTATTATCTTTCAAAACAGATATTAAACGCATTTAGAATGGAGCATATTTGTAAAACTTAAATTTTGTATATGTCTTTTGTTCTTATTTGAATGCCGTGAACAGTCTGACAACTCTGAAAATAACACGTTTCATTCATGAGATTAATAGCTAATTATTCATTAAGAGGCTTTCAATGTTGTAACTTCACAATTTTATTAAGAATGACGTCCAGATTTGATCAGTGGTTCCCAAAAATGTAGGACTGAAAGTCAAAGGACAAAAAAATACATTCTATAATTGTGTATAATAATGATAATGAAAAAAATTGTAAACCAATCGAGATGTTTTGTCTAAAATTTAATAATAATAACCAAATATTTAAAAAAATAAACTTCAAAATATTGACAAGGCCACGCCAAATCGAAAACTCGTTCGTCGGATTCTCCGCATGTTAAAAAACGTCGGACAATAGACAAAAGTAAAATCACAAAAATACTGAACTCCGAGGAAAATTCAATCGGAAAGTCCCTAATCACATGGCAAAATCAAATGACAAAACACATCAAACGAATGGACAACAACTGTCATATTCCTGACTTGGTACAGGCATTTTCAAATGTAGAAAATGGTGGATTGAACCTGGTTTTATAGCGCTAAACCTCTCACTTGTACGACAGTCTTATCAAATTCCGTTATACTTACAACGATGCGTGAACAAAACAGACATTATAAATAAAATAGTCAAAATATGGGTTCAGCAGTCACCACTGTGTTACAATATCAAAACAAACAATTATTTACAAAAAAGAACAAAAGCATCTATCAAATTAAAAACCACATTCATTGCTTCGCGTGTCTGACGTCAGAAAATGTAAACGTCACATAAGAAGAAATTTCCCCAAGGGTGACTGGGGAATAGAAGTATGGTCACCATTGGTCTTCCTCCGACCGGCAGTAAAACCCTTGCTAAAGTTGGGCGTCCGTTTGGCTGTGCGGGATGTACAAATTTGCAGCCACGTCCGGTCAGAATGGGGACGTTAAATCCGATGTCTCGTGTAAAGAGAGTGCCACGCTTTTTGCACGTTAAGAACCCTTGCAACAACTCTTTGAGGGGTCCGTAGGTGACCTGTTGCAAGGCTAAATTTCTGTTCCTATCCAATATACCCTCATTTCCCGTGGCAGTCTAAATTTCTCCGACCTTAATCCCGGAAGCCCCTATTACACAACCTACTTATTGTATTTATTGTGAACTTGTTCTCGTCCTGAATATGCATGAAATATTTGCCACTGGACGTTAAGCAACCAACAATCAATCAATCAATCATAAGAAGAAATTTTGTCATTCAATGTTTATTCAAAACAATTTTATAATTTCACATGTGGAATGTTGGTATACAGGGTTAAAAAATCAAAAGTTATGTTAGAATTAATTTCAGAAATAGACCGAGATTTAAAATTGTCCAGAAGTTCTTTAGAATTTTTAAGAATCCACATATGGTTAATACCACTACGGGAGTAAAATAAATTTGTCGTTTGTCGTTCAAAGTATTTTCAAATTTTTAATAGAACAATAACATAATGACATATAATAGAACAATAACATAATGACGGGATCTTTTAAAGTATAAACAATACCTCAGACACATAGGCTAACAAAAAGACAATAAATATAGAATAATGACATTTTTGTTTTTGATACTGACTTCATCAGCAAGAATATAAAAGATAGCCCGCTATTATTCTTTTTTTCGGCATTTTGTCTTAACTGTACGTTTTTTTGGGTTGAGAATATAAAGTAAGATGAAATAGTTAGTAAAACTACTTTTACGCGTACAAAACGTTTGGATAGTTGTTCGGTTGTATAAATGAAGTCGCGTTCATTTCATTGATAAATTGACGCGGATGGACTTGAGCACGTCACGTTCTGCACTGATACGTGACGTCATTGCCTGATATTTTCGAGTATCAAGTACGTCCATGATCTTAAAAATATTAGGCAGTAAGACCAAAAGGAAAATGTACAAATTGCCGATAATAAAAATTGTATACACATAGAAATAAGAAGATGTGGTATGAGTGTCAATGATACAACTCTCCATTCAAGTCATAAAGTGTAAACATTAAACAATTATAGGTCAAAGTACGGCCTTCAACACGGAGCCTTTGCTCACACTGGACGGCAAGCTAGACAGGGCCCCAAAATAACTAGTGTAAAACAATTCAAACAGGAAAACCAACGGTCTAATCCATATAAAAAACGAGAAACGAGAAACACTTAAGAACCACATAAAAAAAACGACAACCACTGAAACATAAACACATTTGTATAATCAATATATACACAAAACATAATAATGATTAGATGATAAAATACAACAAATTCTAATTTACATAAAAACTATCATAGCATTGAACTAAAAAAGAAAAAAAAAAAAAAAAAACATATTGGGTAAGTTTTTTTTTCTCTTTTTAAATATTACCAAGTTTTTGTTAAGTTCAACATGACAAATTAAACATTAAAATCCGTTTTAATTTGTATTCCCTTGAATTTACAGTTTAATATTGTGGTATGTATTTATTTCTAATGTTTTTCGTTTCCTGTTTTTTACAATTGAATAGATAATGAAATTCATCTCCTATTCCATTTCCACATAAATGACAAGTTCGGTCATTTTTGGTACCCATCTTCCCGTTTCTATGGGAAATTTTGAATTAGATCATTGACATGATCAGTTTATCCTACAAGGGTTTAACTATATGAATAACTCATCAGTTGTTACTTCATTCAGAATACAAACAGGACTTTCATCTCAGAGAAGAAACCAAGGGACTGAAAAGAAAAAAAAAAAAAAAAAACCAGACACACAAAGATTGAAATCTAAAACGTCATCATTTTCATAATTATTTCACTAAAAAAATTACCAGTGTTTTGTTTTCCTTTTCAAAATCACCCCTTGCAGCTCATGAAATTCTCAGAAAAAAAATGTACTTCTTTTGAGGTACTTCTGACAATCACATAATCGAAATAAATGATGGAAAGACTGGAGGAGTTGTGTGTATAATTTCAAATCATAATGTCAGGTATCGTGGTGAATAAAATAAACCACTTGATATACCACTCTTCCATTAAATTCAGAAGTATAACTGTTTTTTTAGGGTTTTTTTCAGTTGATAAAACAAGCTTGTCGTACTAAATTTACATGTAAATGGTTGCTTTTGGGAGTATGTCTATGTTTAAACATAGGTATGAAAATAATGACAGATGTCTATCATATTGTATTGTATCAGTACTCCTACTTGAGTAAGGAAAGAATTAGAATATCAGTATTTAAAAAAAAAGCTTGGGATTCAACTTTGATATCAATACACATATTGTACCAAATTGTATTCAATAACTTAAACAAGCATAAGTTACTGATAAGATATTTTCATTATTCTTATCAACCGTTTAATTTGATATATTACTTCTGTTTACAATTATTCATAAGCAGTAATTTATTATAAGTTATGATTTACAAAGGAACTGTATGCAAGTGTATGTCTAAAATGCAGCAGCTGTTTGGCCAATATTTTCTGAATTTAAGCGCAAATAATATGTCAAAAGTTGGCAGTAGGTGATTAAAATGGTGTATAAAGTTTCTGCAAGTAATTAAAACATATAATTAGTTTTATGAAATGTCTTCAACTTAAAAGTTCTGCACCATCTCAAAATCCAGAGCGATCACATAGATCCAGCATAACTGAATCAAAAAATGTACTGCATCTGTTAGAAATGAAAAATCATGCCCTCTGATGAAGACTGACAGCTTTAATTTGATGGAAATTGTTTGGCTAAACATTGCTTATTCGCTGAGCTTGTTCAAAAGCATAAAAGGAATCTACAAGTGGAACTTGTATTCGTATCATTTTAACTGTTCAATATAAAAATACTTTTTTTGATACGTGCATTGTTTTTTCTTTTTTATACGACCAGCCACAACAATAGAAGGCTTGTGATATATATATCTTTTATATATTTGAATGTGATCAACATGGTCTCGTTTTGCTTTCTGTAGGTTATTATTGTTATCAAAGATAGCATGCAAAGCAGTAGTCACGTTTCAAACAGCCATATACAGATATAAAGCATATATAGTTGGCTTTTTGATTTAGACTTGACTATTGCTGGTAAACTACTTGTTACATATTATCAATAAACCACTCTTTAGATTTTTTAATTTTCTTTTACTTTTGTTGCATTTTAACTATTTGAAAATAGAATTAACACACCAATTTGCAAGATAATCCTTTAATGCTTTCATTCAAAGGTTCCTAATAAATCACTCATTTTACCTTTTTATTACTTACTCTTGTTTCCATTTCACATAAAATCACTGTATTTTGTTTTCCCCATTAAACGTTTCACAGCGCTGGAAACTTTTATAAATGGTACTAATGCAGAGAAGATAGCAGAAATTTTGTTGCATGTGGTAATTTCATATCTTCTTTTCGTGTCCAATTTTTTTACATTGAACAAGCTGTTGTTGAACAATGTCAGTCAAAATATTCTGTGCTTTATTCCTTTACGACCATTTCAAGATTGCTTTAAATTGATTTAGGTTCAGAATTAGATTTTAATACTTGCCACTGGTCATTATTCAACTTGCAAGAAATTAATCAATAAAGAAGTAATAATATGAACAGCCTGAAATTCGAGTAGCCCTAGGAACAAGTTTAAACTTGTCACGCTATTGTAAAGAAAACGAGTAATGGTGATATAAAAATAACTGTGAGGTCCAAGAACTCCTTATCGTAGGCGGACATATTAATGAATGTTACAACAATAATTGGCTCTTCATTATTTCAGATAGCTATTAAAGCTTTGGTGTCTGTTTTGTTAAAAGCTTGAGTTAATACATCTGTACTCAATACTTGGCTTTTATGTATCATTATTGAATTCTATTTTTGTCATTCATTTAACATTTCCGTCTACAATAGGTTCTATCTCCTGATTTCGATTGTTTTTCTGCCATGTGGTTTTATTTTGTTCAAATCAAACAAATTTAAATGTTTGAGTATTTCCTACAATTGTTGTGAAATTCTTAAAGGACATATAAGGAAAAAACAATTATTTCCGCACCAGTTAAAATTTTCTGTTATCAATTTCATATTGTTTGACTCGGTGCGATGTAAAGCTTAACCTATTGCATAGACACTTGGCTATTGTCGAAGACTATATGTTGACTCCAGCTCCAAGTTTTAAACGTTATCATTTGTTAGATTATCCTTCAAGTAATCAGTCTCAGAATAACAAGTTTGTTTTATTATATTATACTATAGAGTTCCCTTGTGAAAATCGGTTGTCGTTCGGTTCATAAGGCAGTTTTAAGATATATAAGCTAGTCAAAAAATTAAGCAAACTTCACAATAAAGAAATATATTTCAAATTTGTACACGATATGCCCAACATTTAGAATTTTTTGTCCGTTTTGTACATCTTATATAAAAAAATTAGGTTAAGTCATGCATCTGTATATATTGATCCTCTGATCAAACAGTTTATTATGTACTGCTATTATCCTTATAACCATTCATGAAGTGTTTACTATACCGACAAACAGATTTTTTTCAAAGAAATCTAAATATCCCCTTTGGCCTCGAGCAATAGATATATATGGTATATCAGGGACAACACACTTGCTAGTACATGTACCCTCATAACCAGTTTATAATGTTTTATTTGTCATATAGTCTTTAAAGTTCCTTGCTTTCAAATGAAAGTTGATGAAAAGCAAAAAAAAAAAAAGCATATCATACGGACACACTGTCTTTGTTGTTCATATGAAAAAAGACAACAATGCCAATATTACTATTTCTCAAAAAGCTTTTCCTCACTGCATAGTGGGAGATGATCACAAACGTATGTTTATATTTAACATGTTTTGGTAAGAAAAAAAATAAATACACATGCATTCAAAGCATGTTATATTAAGCCAAGGCTGGTCATTTCACATTATTATTACCCATGTAAGAATCATGCTTTCCAAAAATGCTAGAAATTGACATAAGCAACACTAGTTCTTATAAAAATAGATGACATTGTCGTGATAAATAATTTTACACATATTGAAATGTTTGGTTGTTTGAACTCATTTAACGGTCACCACGTCTTAATAATCGCAATTTAGCACATACAAAATGCAATACTGCTATCGGTCACATGATGGACAAAACGAGTAACAGGATAGAACCTAATATGGTGATATATCGTCAACGTACATTCCTGTTATCAAAAACAAAACGACAAAAGTAAACCAGGATGCGAGGGAATTACTTGATGTTGGGTTTATTAGAAAGAGAAAAAAATGTTGAATATTTTGAATTGCAGTCTTAGACTTGCGTTACTGGTGGTTATTGTTATAATATTTGAAAACCAATTTTTATAGGTATTTTTCAGTAAAACAGTGAAAACTGACAAATAATCTATCATTACACAGAATGAAAATATATACAAATTTTTATTTTTGAAGACCATCGTATTGGCAATAAAAACCAAGCTTGAAATTTTATCGAAACCTTTTCTAAATAACTTCAAATTTCTTTTGAACATGGTAACAGGAAAGACAAAATAGTGCACCACCTATCAAAAAATGTTTTATCATATTCTTGTATGACATTATTAAGATTACATCTTTTTATATGTTGTTCCATAAGTATTGTTTGATTTGATTAGCTTATGTATTGGGTGGTTTAAACTAGTAACTTTTATTCAATTTTGCAATTTCAAAATTCATTCGACATTTATATAAATTTTTTAAATCTGATATATCATTAAAACTTCCTTTCGGAAATACGATTATCTTTTTTTAAATTTACCGGCGCAAGTCAACTAGCTGGTTCGAACAATTGGAAAGGAAGTAGTGGGATTTTTCTTTAAAAAAAAACAACACACACACTTCCGCGTTATTATTATTTATTATTATTGTGAAATCCCGCCTCACTCCGCACACACCAGCATGACCTTGTTAACATAAACACCATACAATAAACAGTTATGCCTTGGTTGAATGCCATGACAAATAAACTACTGTACAATGTATATGTATACAAAATTTACAGAAACTATTTACTTTTATTTTCAACAAATAATTTTGAATGTATAACCTTTTCAGTTTACATATTATATATTTAACCATGATAATATTCTTCTAGTTGATCATGTAAATAACTTCGAATGAACGCTAATCAATATAAATATGTTTTTTTGTATATTTTGCTGAACTATTATACATTATTGTTTAGAGGCCAGCTGAAGCACGCCTCCGAGATTTACTCGCTGCATAGAAGACCCATTGGTGGCATTTGGCTATTTTTCCTCTTTGGTAGGGTTGTTGTCTCTTTGACACACATTCCCAGTTTCCATTCACTATTCCATTACATGCATATAACATATTATTAGTATGACCTTAAAATTAATGAAATTGAGTGTTATTATCTCTCCTAGAACAATCACCAAATAAGTGTATCCACATTTTCTAATGACTTACCTTGATTTTTCTCGCTCATTTTACGTATACGTTCTGTGCCAACAGTTGTCGTACTATGTTGTAAACAATCCAGGTGAAAAAACCCATTTTACTCATATAACTTGATTTTCTCGAACCTGCCAAATAAGTTGATACAGGAACCACGTGCCATTAGCACAGATATATAAATATTTATGCTTAGCCAAAAATATGTTAAATAGAAAAGGTTTAAAAGCTTTCTTTAAATAAACTAAATATTTTACTAATTATAAACCTACTATTTCCGATCTAATGCACATTTTTGATCACACAGCTAAACCCGTATTATTATATGATACAATAAGGAGTTCTTGGACCTCACAGTTATTTTTATACAACTATTTATTAATCATTTTCTTTACAATAGCATGAACAGCTAACATTTGTTCCTCGGTCTACCTAAATTTCAGGCTGTTCATATTATTACTACATTGTTGATTAATTTCTTGCAATTTGAATAATGGCCAGTGGCAAGTATTTAAATCTTATTCTGGACCTAAATCAAATTTTAGCAAATTTGAAATGGTCGTAAAGGGATAATACACAGAATATTATTACTGACATTGTTCAACAACAGCTTGTTCAATGTAAAACAAATTAGACACGAAAAGTATGAAATTACCACATGTAACAGGTAAAGTGGAAACTAGAGTTCAGTGATCAAAAGGTAAAATGGGTAATTGATCAGGAATTTTTAAATATCAGCAATGAAAGGTTATCTTGCAAAAGGGTGTGGTCATTTTATTTTCAAATAGTTAAAATGCAACAAAAATGAAAGAAAATTAAAAAATCTCAAGAGTGGTTTATTGATATGTAACGCGTAGTTTACAAGCGATAGTCAAGTCTCATTAAAAGTGCCAAACTATATATGCTTTATATCTGCATATGGCTGTTTGAAACAAGAATGCTGCTTTGCATGCTATCTTTGATAACAATAATAACCTACTAAAAGAAAATAACGATACTAAGTTGATCACATTCAAATGTATATCACAAGTCTTCTATGTTTGTGGCTGGCCGTATAAAAATAAAAGCAATACAGTACTATGTACAAAAAGTATTTTTATATTGAACAGTTAAAATGACACAAGTACAAATTCCAATTATAGATTCATTAATGCTTTTGCACGTCGAATAAGCAATGTTTAGCCGAACATATTCCATCAAATTAAAGCTGTCAGTCTTCATCATCCATTTCTAACAGTTTCAGTGTTTTTTTGTTTGTTAAAGACTTACATGTCTTACAATCAATTTTCAAAGGATATATTTGTCATATAAAATCTGCTTATATATACGATAATGCTGCAATTTAGGTATGTTAAAAAGTTGCAGATAAACATTTTATTTCAACAGGTTAATGACTCAACCTTAACCATCCAAAACACCTTTTTTCCTGCCATTTTTTTTTCAGTTTTGCTTAAAATAATCTTCTTATATAATGTATAGTTTAAGTATTCTGCAATTACGTCAAAAATCCTGCAGAGCCCCTACTATATAAATACTGCAAGGCATACGGCACAAAGTATGACAGTTATGATTATCAAATTCCTAGCTTTAATTGTCTTTTTCTGAGCAAATTACATGTTACCGCCATCAGCTGTTTTATTAGCCTGATAAAACAAAATAAAAAAATCTAGTTTTAAATGCAAATCAATCCCCCGAAACATGATTGATTGGCTGATTGGTTGATTGGTTGATTGATTGGTTGGTTGAGTCATTCATTTTTGCATTGCACTTTTTCTATGCGATGCATATTCTGACCGAACATTGCTGCGTATTTATACATCTCGCACATCCAAACGGTCATCCTGGATGCTCTAATAAAAATAATCCTGGCATCTTCCTTTTAAAAATTTTCCCTATTTTTGACGCAACCTCGGACTTCATATTTTATTTATTTGTTGTGTGTGCATTTTGTTTGAATTTGTAGGAAAACTGTATTTTATTTTGACTTTTAGTTCCGCTTTCTATATTTTAACGTTGAATGTTTTATTCTAAATTTAGATCCGCGCGCGCGGTGCTGTTTGTGACGTCACAATATCGAGGCTCGTTGATATATGTTTGGACTTATTTATAAATTCCTTTTTACGGGAGACCGTGAACAGAGCACATGCATATGTATTGATGAAGTAACACGATAACTATTGACTTTATATTTTTACAGGCAATTGATGTCTGATCGTTTATGCTTTTTTTCGTACACATGTTTACGGGGGCACGGATTTGTATTTTAATGCATGTTTAGAAATTTGATTGTAGGATTTCACTTATATTTACGAACTTGGGAGAGATTTCTATGTCATTGATTATAATTGTTCAGTCAAGGTCAGGGCGTCATTCGAACTGCACGTGTATTTATATCGTCTAACGGGATTATATTGGCTTGTTTTTTTTTACAGTTGAAGTGATTTCATTCATTGCATGCCAAACAAAATGCTTCAGTTATAGTAATTTAACAAAACGTGTATCGATTATTTTTTGAAAAATACTTGAATTGCAGCAGATTTTTGTAGGGATGGATTTCTATTTCAGAAGTTTATACATAAGACGGGTTGCATTTTTACAGTGAAATGCACGGGACTGAAGGCGATTTTTATTTCATAGTATTTTTATTCCTAAAAAAAAACACAGTTGGCAAAAAAGAGGGGCTGGTCGGTGGTGGTTGATCTTGGTGGATTGACTGAGATAAGATGCATGTATGCATCATGATAGCTGCAAAGTTTCCAGTTATAACATGTCACGACTTACATTTTTGGTTATTTTTTTGTCGATATCTGTAACTCTTACCGAGTAGAAGCGAGATGAAGTGAATGTCAAAATTTAGAACATGACCTTGACCTCATTTCTAAGTTAGGACCCGAGGACTTAAATAAAAAGACTCTAGGTTAAACAAAACATAACGACAAATTTAATTGGTTAAGGTAAATAACTTCTACAAGATGTCAATAAATCGCTTCGATCCAAATTGGCCAAAAGTTTATGAGGATGTAACGAACAAATCAGAAAAAGAATTATGTCGTTATCTTTTTAGGTTACGGAGGAGATACACGAACAAGAAGAACAATATTTAGAGAGATAACTCTTACAATAAAAAAAGTCTTCGACTAAACACGGCCAATATTAAAAGTGCAATAACTGTTTGATATCAGGGATCAAGGAATATGGCACCATGGAAATTAATTGCAAGATTTGTTTGATTTTTTAAAATCATACATGTATATTGATGAAAATATCATTTGAAAATTTAAAAATATATGCTAGCGTCTTTGTTAAATTTACTATATATACAGTAACGTTTTTGTTAGCGTCTTTGTTAGATTTTTTCATGTTTTTTTTGGAATTTTTAATTAGTTGTGTTGTATGTCTGTGATGTATGTTTACCAAGATTTGGCTGCTAGATCCCAACTATTTCACATTAAACTGTTATATGAAAATAAGAAAATGTGGTATTATTGACAATGAAATAACTCTCCATGAAACATATGTATGTTTGGGGTGCTCATCTCATATTGTCAACATAACGGATCTTTTAACAGCAGTCATACAAGTGGTAGATTAAGCTAGCCATAAACCCGGCATTTTCTTCGGAAAAATGCCTGTACCTAGTCAGTAATATGACAGTTGTTTTTCACTTGTTCAGTTGGTTGATAACGTTTGATTTTGTCATTTTTGATGGACTTCCCCTTTTTTTAATTTACCACTGAGTTCGGTATTTTTTTCATACCTTTTTATAATCATGACGGGAAACGGACATGGCGCCAACTTTTTTTTTCTAAAAAGGACAGGCGTCAAGAAATAACGACAAGGCGCCATACCACCCCAAAACCTCCTGTAGGAAACACTACAGATGGGTATGACGTAAATACTACACGGAAATTCTTAAGAATGAAATTATACATCCAACTACATTCAAGGCCGTACGCTCCACAGAGAGTCATATAGTAAATAATCATGTAAATAATCACAGCTCAGCTCCACTATGTATTGTTTACTTAAAATACACAAAAAAACCGTAAAATATTGTTTCAATTCGGCCTCTAGTAAGTCTTCTACTTCTAAAATTTCAGTGCTTTTAACGAGTTCCTTAACTACCATCAAATAACTGAATATTAATTTTTGTAATAAAACATATGAACATTATTTATTTACGTTTCAGCGATAAAGTTTATCGACAGATTGTAGGTATTCCTATGGGCACCAATTGTGCCCCTTTAATAACAAACATGTTCCTGTATTGTTATGAATTACAGTTTATAGCCAAACTCAGTATGACCCGTCTTAATTCCATTTAATTGATAAATTCAACAATACTAAGCGTTATCTTGATGATATTTTTTTTCGTTAAATAATCAAATATTCTCTAAATATACTGCCGAAATTTACCCACAGGAACTTACTTTAAATAAATCAAAAATTAACAGTAATAGTGTCCGTTCCCAGATTTAGATATATCAGTTTTAAACCAGAAACTCATCACACACATTTACGACAAAAGGGATGATTTGATTTTTTGTTGAAATTCCCTATTGTTAATTTTCCTTTTTTGGACGGTGATGTTCCTCTGGTACCATCTTACGGTGTTTATGATTTTTATTTATTAGTTGTTATTGGCTTTGAACTAGCTGTCAGTAACTACGAGTACTCTCAGATCTGTACTTAACGTCCTTTTTGTTGTAAGGGATAAGGGATGGATAAATACCCTGCCACGTCCGGTCTGTGTTTATGTTTAATGTTTTTATGAATGTAATGCATGTAAAAAGTGTCAATACTTCAAAATATCAGTGAACATGTTTGATAATGATGCTGAAAATACAATGACTTTATTTGGCGTATGTTTAGCTTTGTGAGTTTCATTTATGTTACACTGTTTAAAATGCTATTGCAATGTAACTCATTAGCCATAAGTGCCAATACTTCACTTTATCAGTGTGCATTTTGATAATGATAATGAAAATGCAATGAATGTGATTGACGTATGTTTGGCATTGTCAGTTCAATCCAATTTGCACTGTATAAAATGCGATAATTTGCAATGGAACTCATTAGTAGGCTTTGCATATCAGAAGAAAGACCAAAACGTATATTGAAATAGAAAAGTTCAAATGTAGTGAGAAAATTGTGCTTCTATGTTATGTAAAACGGTTTAATAGTATATTATGTACTGGTTTTTATCCAAAACATTGGAAAACAGGGTATATTATATCAATATTTAAATCAGGTTCAAAATATGGAAATGAATTGCCGTGTATTTTTGATGATTACTGTGTACCAGCTGAATAAAGGCAACAGTAGTACACCGGTGTTCAAAAGTCATAAATCGATTGAGAGAAAACAAATCCGGATTACAAAGTAAAACCGAGGGAAACACATTAACAATAAGAGGAAAACAAAGGAACAACAGGAACACTGAAGTGCAACAAAAAAAACCGCCAACATACATAGAAACGAACTATTTGATAACAACTGAAATAGGAAGTACAAAACTTAATTGTTTAATTTATGCCGATGATGTTGTATTTCATCAATCAGGATTAAGTAGATTTTTGAATGATTAGAAGAATATTGTAAATGTTGGTGTATTCAGGTTAAACTTAAGAAAATAAAAATTGTAATTTTTAACAAAGGTGGTAAAATGATTAAATGTAAATTTTTTTATGGTGAACCAATTGAAAATATTAGAAATTATAAATATCTAGTACTTATTCTTCGGCTTCTGGACGTTTTTCTAAGGCTCGATATGATTTGTGTCAAAGGGGGCTAAAAGCTTTCTTCAAGTTAAAAAGTACATATAGCTCAGAAATTTTGAAATGTCAAACAGACAGCCTCATTGAAATTTTGAAAATTACTTAAGTTTGATTGCAAAACTTAAGTTTAAAGTTTACAAATACATTATCGGGGTAAAGTTATGTAGTTTAGCTGTTATGGGAGAGCTAGGTCGTACTCCATTGCATATTGTCATTATTTGTTCTATTCTCATTTTTTTACAAAGAATTAATAGTTTAGAAGAGATTCATTTGTTAAAACAAGCCCTGGTCACAAGTATGGACACTCACAAATGTAATAAGTCATCTTGGTACTATAGTATTGTATATAGTTTAAAATGTATTGATGTTGACATGATAAATTTTTACATTGAAAATGTTCAAAATAATTTGATTAGTATATACATGATATATAGGATTTACTGGAAAAAATACTATAGACGATAACATGGATAATGCATATTTTAAAAATAGGAAAACTGCGTTCTTATTTTAAATTCAAAAAACATCTTAAAGAGAGAAGCATATCTATGTCAGATTAATGAATTTAAGTATCGAGAAAGCTTAACTCAATTTAGAATCAGTGCTCATCAGTTAGCTATTGAGAAAAGATTTTGTGGGCAATGTAAAAATATGCAGGTTGAAGAGGAGTTTCATTTTATAATGGAATGCACTGCATACGAAAAGGAAAGGAATTTTATTCTTAATGAAGCATGTATGCAATGTAAAAACTTTCTTTATATTTCAAAGTACGAACAGGTTATTTGGTTGATGTCCATTGGGTCTGAAAATGTTAATATGTCAGTGTTAAGATTTATTAGCACTTGTTTTAAAATAAGATAAAATTTGCATTCAAGAAACTAAATATACATGTAGTAGTGATGTAGTTTATGTTTTATGTATTAGAGAGGGTTAATATTTTATTTTATTTTCAAACACCATCTGGTATGGAGTATAACAGTTATTTATTCATTCATTTTAAATGTAATACTAAGTATATCATAAAAATTACTGTATTAATACTACTAAATATATATATATATATATATGTATATCCTCGGAAACGGGCCCTTTAATTGGATTAAATAAAATATCCTTATTCTTTTTCTTATTCATATATTTAGGTTAAAAGCGACAATTGTCAAGAAAAATAAATGAAATTGTATCAAAGCAGTTAGAACTAAAGAAGTATAATGAAATGAAAAGACAGCTGTTGGGGGACCAGCCTTTAAATGTTACATCTGAATAATTGGAATTCGAAATAAGCATTATCTTATATTAACATAACATAAACGTTTGGATTTTAGATTTTGTACTTTCAATGAAAAATTAATGTTACACTGCATAGTTAATTAACAAAAAATTCATATTAATATCAATGGGATTCAAGCAAAATATGCAAAGTATTTGGTTTTAATTTCATCTTCAAAAATACTAAATATTTCGAATTGGATACTCATAAAATATATTTTATCGAAATTTCATATCCTTATCACATTTTATGAACCTTGAAATATAGAATTATTCCAGGTGCTCATGAAAAGGCTTGTAAAAATGACCCCTTCAGCTAGCCTGTGAATACCGAAATGGTGAGTTTGAATGCTCCTCTTGGCAGGTTCATTATATTTCGATCTTAGGATTGTGATTTTCCTGCCGAAGGTCCCTGGTTCTCTCTTTGTACTCCAGCTTCTTACGACGAAATAATGGCAACCTTGATATAGCCAAGATTGCTGAAAGTTCTGTTCAACACCATAAATCAATCAACTAATCAATGTACACAATCATTGTACATCTTCTTACATGTATCAATGTAGATATCTTAATGTCAATGCTATTGAATTGTATTATTACGCAAATAGGAAATAACAATTATAACATCTGTATACTTTAAAATTCAAAAATGCATACAAAACTTTACTTGGTTCTTCCCAGGGCCTATTAGCACCATGATGCTAAATTTTTCCTGTCTGAATTGATTTTATAGTGAAAATAAACCCATCATTAATACCATAATTGATAATACGCCAGAAACATTTTGCCAAATACAGCTAAAGTGATAAATTTCTGGGGAAAAATAGCCTTAGTATTTCGCAAATTTTAAAGTTATGTAAACGGTTAATTCATAATGATGACCATATCAATGGTAATTCGTGTCAACTTAGAAGTGATGACTACTGTGCTTGTGATACCCTTCGGGAGGAAAACTCCACCAGCAGTGGCATCGACCCAGTGGTTGTAAATAAACTAATCATAGATGCCAGTAATGAAATTTTGTACATCGAACGCGCGTTTCGTCTACAAAAGATCCATCTTTGACGCTCGAATCAAAAACGTTAAAAAAGGCCAAACAAAGTACGAAGTTGAAGCGCATTGATGACCCAAAATTCCTTTTCTTTTGCTAAATGCAGCTAAGGTTATCCATTCCTGTGGTAGAACAACCCTAGTATTTAAAAAAATCAAAGTTTTATATTCAGTTGATTTATAATTATGACCATATCAATGATAGTTCATGTCACCACAGAAGTGCTGACTACTGGGCTGGTAATACCCTCAATGTATTATAGGTGTGGTGCTATAACTTTGGGGATATAGTTCTATTTTTAAATCATGTGTGTATATGAAAATACTGCAAGCTGTATCATTTACATGTACATGTCAATCAACTAGGCAAGCCTAGATTATTATACAATCAATGAATTTTTTACCTTTGTGCAAAAAAAAAAACAATACAAAAAAACATGAAGTCCGAGTTCCCTTAGAAAATAGAGAAAATTTATCAATAGAAGATGTAAGGATTTTTATTCATTAGGAAATCCAGGCCGTCCGTTTGGAGTCTGGGATAAACAAGTACGCAGTCACGTTCGGTCAGAATATGGACGTTAAGTCCGATGCCTCGCATAGAGAGAGTGTCATGCAAACTTTCAATTAAACAATCAATCAATCAATCAATCAATCAATCAACCAACCAACCAATCAATCAATCAATCTGTTTAATACGGGGTCCATGATCTCATTTGTTTCTTTTTCGCTGGTTCCACGAGACCCTATCCCATGTGTTTAATGAGTATATCAGTAAACCAAACAACCAACCAACCAATCAATCAATCAATCAATCAATCAATCAATCAATGTTTCGGAGGGGAAAGACCGTTAACAATTGTTTTTAAAACAATTGATTTATATTTGTTTTATTGATTTTCTTTAACACATTGTTAATGTCATACAACTAATAGTTATAACACACCAATAATTTGTAAAAAAACAACTAATTATCAATTATATAACATGAAATATTATACATATTACAGACATAGCCTTAGCAAACGTGTTTGTGTTGAATATGGTTGGAAAATTGTCTGTTGGTTCTTAAACATTCAATCAAACCCCTTTTCCTTCTTATGTAAGTACTTGCTTTGTATGTTTTTCGTCAGGAGACAGCACTTTGTAATGAAGTCATTATAATGAAAACAAGAACTGCACTGTGTAAATATTTATTGAGATATGTTATCTCCATACAAAGATGCAGAAGATACGTTACTGTCGTTGAATAGGAAGTCAACAATGCGAAAGCTGAAATTGTAACGTAAACGTTTTGTCAAAGATTATTTGTTGAAGTCGTCCTTGTGAGTCATTATTATAAAAAAAGAATCAGGTAGTTAGCATCCCTTTTAAATTCTAGTAAACAGTACACTCTTAGTATTGAAGAACTCCATAGAAGGAATTAGGAATTCCATAACCGTTTAGACCCTATCAGCTTACTTTTGATTGATTAAGATACACATGTATCAATGGAATTGGAATGACTTTCTATTATTGGGCTCATACCAATATGCATTTCAATTATGCTTAAGTATGTAAATAGTAGCTGGTTCTTATTAACTATGTCCTTTAATTTCCAGTCAGATAGGTTCCTCAAGCATATGCCAACTTTTAAGAAATGTGTTAAAAAGTTGTTTGCATATGCTAAATGTTATATAACAAAGTGTTATGGAAAATAGAATAGTAACAAGGGGGAATTATTTTACAACCCGTTTTATCTCAGTATTAAAGTATTCTGACATTTCATTTTTTTTCGATCCATGTAACAGTGCAAATTTATGTATTTGTAAGTGTAGCTGAACTCTTAAAAGTATTCTACCTCGCCACCTCAAATTAACAAGTATCAGGTTGAGAGGTTTGATGAATATTAAACATTACTATAATATTGTGCATCACAATCATCTGTCAACAGAAAATTGTATCAATATCTTAGTGAGTGTCAAATATTTATCTCAGTACGATATTCGGTGGCAGGGGTTTTAATTTCTGCCTCTGCGAGAATAAAATGGTGGTAGATTTTCGACTTCACGTGTTTCCTCATTCATATTTGCCTTATTTGATGAACTCGTCTATAAATGGTTATAACTAGTTTTGTCTGCTTTCAACAGTGTTTCTTAATAGTTGGGAGAACCTTAAAAACTTTCAGCTTTATTTAGTGGTTGCCATGTTTGTATCGTTTTTGAAGGTAGTTATTTGTAATAATTTTTCGTATTTTCCTTCTAGCTGGAGAATTTCTATCTGGACTGTTTTTTTGACGATTGTTGGTGGTTCTGTCAGGGTATTCCAGCTTTCCCTGCTAACAAAAATGTAAAATTCAGTATCGGACTTACAAAAGATAGATACAATGCATTTATTTATTTTAGGCGACATGACACACTTAACCTTGCGTTATGTTTTAGTTGAGTTTTAATTCTGGCAAAGAGTAGATATACCAAATGTAAACCTCATTCCACTAATCCAAATATTGGTGCAGTAAAAATTGATACCGTTAACATGGTTCTTAATATTCAATCGCCAATATTATATGTATTATATGTCCGTTACTTAATATGAATAATGCATAAAAAGATTCATCAAAGATACGAGGCTTATAATATTGTACCCCAGACGCACGTTTCGTCTACAAAGACTCATCAGTTACGCTCGAATCAAAAAAGTTCTAAGGCCAAATATAGTATGAAGTTGAATAGCATTACGATCAACAATGCCGACAGGGTCTGCCAAATACAGCTACGGTAATCTATTCCTGTGGTAGAACATTCTTAGTTTTACGAAGAATTCAAAGTTGTGTATAAGTTATGTTACCAGTGGTGCAGAGCATATATTTAGCACAACAAATTTTCAAAATATTTTGCGTTCTATATCGTTTAGCTGATTTTGTTTAGGTAATTTTCATAATATAAAAATACTGACTGTTATTAACCTGTAAGCCGTTAGTGTATTGTATTTTGTTTGTTTGCATCAATCTAAAAAATATCGTTCAAATCTTGGCATAGGTTCAAGACACATTCACAAAATGTATAACTAGGAATACTGAAGTACTTTCGTAACAAAATTGAATTGATAATAGTCTATACAGACGGTATAAATTATTCACAAATTCGTGCTTCATCAAACAATAATTATTCAATAGAAATATAAGTTACGAAGTATCTGCAGGTAGGAGTTTTAATTTGTTATTTGAGTTCATTTACACATGTTATAATCTTGCTTTATTTTGGTACATGCAAATTAAATGTTTAATGACTATTCGAAACTACTGTTTTGAGAGATTAAGGAAAATTTAGGTTATTAATACAAAATTTTAAAAAGCCAACAATTACATTGTAAATAATGTTTCCACTATTAAGCAGGATCTTCATACCCTTTCGGAGCATCTGAGGTCACCACCACTTTTTTGTGAAATTTGTGTTTCTTAGTCTTAAGTTCACTATGTTGTGTTATTCAGACTTGTTTGTCTTTTTGTCGTTTTTTGGCGTTGTCAGTTTCAAATTGCATGACTTTTGTAAGGTCGCTGAATATCGTCAGCCTATTTTCATTCACAACATTCATTTTCATTATGTTCAAAAAATGTCAAATTATTAAACCCGCTTACCTAATTAACGTAAATAAAGGCAACAGTAGTATAGGGAAACACATCAAATATAAGAGAAGAAAGACACAACAGAAACACTAAAATGCAACACACACAGAAACGAACTATAAGATAACAATAACCATTTTCCTGACTTGGTACAGGACATTTTAAGAAAAAATGGTGGGTTGAACCTGGTTTTGTGGCTAGCCAAACCTCCCGCTTTAATGGCAATGTTAAATATAACACTGAAATGACAACATTACATGACAGGCCTACATGTACAATACAAATAAATGAAAGAACATACAGGACAGAGAAACACACAAATAAACAATAGAACATTACGACAAGCTAATAGTTATCAAAGGTGCCAGGCCTAAAGATGAAGAGCATTGATGACCCAAAATTCCAAAAAAGTTATGCCAAATACGGCTAGGTTATGATTGATCATCCGCTGTAATGGATGTACGTGTGACTGTTTTTGAAATTTTCCGATATATCATTTAAACTGTTTGTATTCGAACAAATTTGATCAAAGATCGTTCAGTTTCCTTGTATTAGTTTTACATTGGCTATGATTGCAAATGAGATAAATATTGAACAGAAACCGGATGTCACCGTACTGCTTTGAACACAACCCATATCGTGAAGTCAGCTATAAAATGTTCCGACATAACAAAATGTGAATCTATTCAAATGAAAAAAACCAACGGACTGATTTGACTACAACAATAAGCTAAAAAGAAATTTGACTGACAGGAACTTTAGGCAGGCTCCTGACTTGAGACAGGTACATATAGAATGTGGCTGGATTAAACATGTTTGTGATCGCTCAACCCTACCCTAAGTTGAGACAGAGGTCTAACAGCACAACATATCCAACGGATTTAGTGTATAGGCGTTATAAACAGTCTGACAAAAGCATGACCTTGTGGAATGCCTAAATGTATGTACATGATATCGAAGGGATAGAGGACTGTTAGTGTTCATAAGCGTATTAGTTATCTTTTAATTTATCAAAACTGAAATAAAGAAAGACAATATTCATATATTGTGCAACGGTGTCAAATTCATTATCCTTTAGGGGTAAGTTTAATCAAAGGATCAATGAATTTCAATTGGTGATATCTAAATTTACGGCCATAATGAACAACAGTATCGTTAAATCTAGGATGTGATATACTTTTTTTTATAAGAAATATACAGGCACAACCAAATCTCAAACCCAAATATTTGTATCTGTGAAAGAATTAGGTGGAGTTTGAATCAGTTTGAGGTCAAATTGAGTACGACGTTGATGATCATTGAAACCAACACAATCTTTAAAAACTGTAACTGATCTTGGCTAGATCGACTTTTTTCTGGAGGGCAAAAACACCTCAGGCAAAGTTGACATAAGATGAATTCATCTATCCTTTTTATATCCTATTTGGCTCCTATCATTTTTAATCATTTGTACATCATTATACATTCATGGCTTTCAGACAATTACGTTTGGTCGCGCATAATGGAGGTAAATTCCAAACAGCGTGTTTTGTGCACGATTTATCTTTTATAAGACTTTAACATAGATATATATGTAAGTAAATAATGTAAGGAACATTGCTGGAAAATGGCCCCTGTTTGATTAAATTCAGAGTAAATTTTCTCTTTGATTGTTCCGTTTTTAATTATAAGCAAAAACGTGTAACAAAAACACCGAACTCCAAGGTAAATTTCAAAAAGGAAAAGTCCATGAAACTGATACAATCAAAAGTTATCAACTAACGGAGCTTGTGAAAAACAACTATCATATTCCTGACTTGGTATAGGCATTTTCCAAAGAAAATGGTGGGTTAAACCTGGTTTTATGGCTAACTAAATCTCAAACTTGTATGACAGTTGTTTATAGTTTCGTTATATTGACAAAATTTGGTGAGCAACCAAAACAGACATAATAGGTTCATTCAACAAGACTTTCTCTAGATGTTTGTTTGGTACCAGTGTAAGCACAGTTACATATTTTACTAATCTTTTGATGTCATAATCGTGCTTTCCGTTTATTATATTATTCTTTCATCCATAAACATTTGGTGCTATCTAGCTGGAGAATGTCCATCTCGGTTGTTTTCCTGCCGATGGTTAGTGATTCTGTCCGGGTATTCCAGCTTTTTCCAGGAATAGAAATGTAAAATGTAGGATCTGACTTATAAAACATATTTACAATGCATTTATAACATAACATACTCAACTGTTAAGTTGTGTTTCAGGTAAGATCTTTTAATGGAGAACAGAAGATAATACAATCTTATTCCACTAAAGAAAACATTGGCATCCAATCGCCTTTACAAAATGTATTATATGTCTCTTTACTTATTATAATTATATATAAGTTATGTCGCCAGTGCAGAACATATATTAAGCACAACAGATTTTCAAAATATTGTGCGTTCTATTTGTTTATCTGGTTTAGTTTAAGTTGTTTTCATTAATTAAAAATACTGACTGTAATTATCTATAATTATCTGTAATTATGGCGTTAGTGTATTGTATTTTGTTTGTTTGAAGATATTGTTTAAATCTTTGCAAGGGTTCAAGACACATTTATATAAGGTTTTACCAGGAAGTCTGCAGCTCTATTGAAACGAAATTTATTTATAATTACAAGTTATACAGACGGTTAATATTCTTTAAAAATTCGTGCTTCATCAAACAATAATTATTTGATTGAAATACACTATAAGTAGTATCTGCAGGTAAGGGATTTAATCTGTATTTGAGTTTCATTCACATATGTAAAAATCTTGCTTCATATTGGAACACGCAAATGTATATTTATGATCATCTTCGCTAGCCAATGCATGGGTTACGATCCAGTCCCCTCCTCTCCACGTGAAGAGGAGCAGGTCGGATCGTAACCCTTGACTAGCAAAGATGAGTTATGATTCGAAACTACAGTTTCGGAAATTGGGGAAAATTTCAATGTATATCCAAATTGAAAAATGTCCAAAATTACATTGTCAATAAAGTTGCAACTATTGGAGCAATATCTACTCACCCGCTTGGAGCACCTAAGATCATCCCAGGATTTTGGTAAGGGTTGAGCAGTCTTTAGTTTTCTACGTTGTGCTTCGTGGACTTGTTTTTCTTTTCGTCGTTTTATTGCCAGAGCGTTGTCAGCTTATCTCGACCTTTGAGTTTTGAATGTCCGCTTAATATCTTCTGCCTCTGTTTATTTACACCATTATGAAACAAAGAAATTCATTTAGTTCTTGTTCTTTTTCGATAAAATGCTTTACTAAAACATGTAAAATGTAAAAATTATAAAAACCGTTTTCAAAACTGATTTAGAATCTTTCGGTTTCCTTGTATTTTTTTTTTTTTTTTATGTATTTTTTATGAAAGCAACGGAGATAACTATTCAATAGAATCCCAATATAGCGGTTTTAAGTTATAGATTACCGAACGGCCTTGAACAAACCCCATACCGTTAAGTCAGCTATAAAAGGCCCCGACATCACAAAATGTGAATCAATTCTAACGAAAAAAAAAACAATCCTGATTGACAAATCAACAATAAACGAAAAGGAAATTTGTCACACAGCAACCAACGACAACCATTGAATTACGGACTAATGAGTCGATCGACACGCAGCTAAAAAAAAAACAGAAAGACAAAAGAAACAAGTTACCGATCTAAGAGTACTCGTAGTTACTGAAAGCTAGTTTGAAACGATTAACACAGTTTCTGGCTTTTACAAACACTCAGTCATCTGATGTAAAACAATACGGGAATCTAGCACATGCTAACTGAGAGTCATTGCTCATTAATATTATCCAAGGCACGGAAACTAGTTCATTTGGAATAGATAGTTTCTAAATTAGGTTTAAATTATAATTTTCTAAAGTGGTTGAACTGTTTTTGCTGATTTTTTTCTCAAAGGTAAGAATAATACGTTCAATCTATTAAACCTTAATCATTTATGAAGAACTTTTGAGTTGATGACCGGAGTAAACTTCATAAGAACATAATTTGATTCCAAATTTGGATTCTAAATTTGGCATTAGAACAAAATACATGTAGACAATGATGTAACAGCGTCGATAAAGAAAATTTTTTTTTTCAATCTTCTTTTCAAAAAGTTTACTAGCAATAATAAAACATTGTCATCACATTTAATATATTGAAATGATGGACTGCAGAAAGATCTGTTTGCACCTTATTGCACATAGATTCAAGGAATGATATTTGAACATATTGAACCCCACACGAAACATGGTTAACATAGTATAAAATATATTTAAGGTACAAATTGACCATACTAATAATAAGATTATAGGTATCTCAAAACACATGCATTACCCTGCTTTTTTTTTTCGATTTAGTGATGCATTTTCAGTCATTGTTATGTTTTCCTAGGAATATAGGTTATATTCATGTATATTGTGTACGCAACACATACCATTTTCTATAGAACCGTATTGTTGGTCTCACGATAGTGAGCTGGTCTCGTGTTTGGAGTCGAAGATTTGAAGCCCTGCCCGTCACACTTAAAACTTTTCAGCGAAACAGGGGTAATTTGGTTATACTAGAAAAGTCGATTCGGTGTCAAAATAACATGTACAGATTGGTTACCTTCACTCCCTATGTACTGTAACCTTGTGCATGTTCAGCGTGTAGGTCATATACAAAGCAGGGCACATGTTTCAGAGGATTATCATTATTTTCTCATTGTTTAATTAATTTGTTATTAGACAGTAGTAATTTTCTTACAACTAATGATGTGTTATATCTCGTCTCCTTCCCCCCAAATGTGACCTACCGAATTAGACATATCGACGGGTTTGTACTTACATGAGCAACATGACGGGTGCCACATGTGAAGCAGGATCTGCTTATTCTTCCAGAGCACCTGATATCACCACCAGTTACTGGTGGGGTTCGTGTTGCTCAGTCTTTTGGCTTTCTATGTTGTTTTGTGTACTGTTGTTTGTCTGTTTGTCTTTTCAGTTTTTAGCCATGGCGTTGTCAGTTTATTTTCGACTTATTAGTTTGATGTTCCTTTGGTATCCTTCGCCTCTCTTTTATAACAAATCAAAAAATTGCTAAAGCAAATCAATAATCATTTATACTTACATAGCCCTAACACACGTTTTTGTGTTGAATATGGTTTGGAGACTGTGCGTTGGTGTTTAAACAATCAATCACACACTTTTTTTTTATTTCATGTAAATATTTTAGTCGAAAACTAAAATATATTTTGATCCGTTCTTAATATGACGCATTTTGACATAAAAATAAAGGTTGCTTTGAAATTGAAGATTTATTAGGTTATTATTTTATATAAGTCCTCATTTAACATTGTATGTTTAAAGTAATCAATTGGTAGTTGATAATACCAATCCTGTGGGAAATCAGAAGAAACAGTCAAATAGTTGTGAGTAGATCTTTATCTCAGTACGATATTCGGTTGTGCAAGCAAGAGCAAGAGTTTTGATTTCTGCTTGTAGAAACTGCCTCTGCAAGATTTAAATGTGGGTTAATTTGAGACTACTCGTGTTTCCTCTTTCATTCATGATCGCCTCATTCGGTGATCTCTTGTTCATATGTGGTTTGAACTGGTTTAGTCTCCTTTCAACATCGTTTTTTAATAGTTGGGAGAACCTGACTAACTTTAGTGTGATTTTGTGGTTGTCATGGTTGTATACGTTTTCTATGTTGTTTGATGTTACAACGTTTCGGGTTTTCTATTTAGCTTGATGATTTTCATCGCATCTGTTTGAATGAGGATGATTTAATGGTTCTGTCCGGGTACTACAGCTGTCTCCACCAATAAAAACATAAAATTTAGTATAACAGTTATAATTTCCGACATGACATAATTAACTTTTGAGTTATGTTTAAGTGCATATTTTATTCCGGTGAATAGAAGATAATCCAACGTAAACATTATTGCGCTACAAAAATTATAAAGTAGTAATTAATATTCAATCGTCCATACCACATGTATTACATTTCCATTACGTAGCGTGAATTATGTATAAGTTAAGTCGGCAGTGTAGAACATATATCAAAAATATTGGCAAAATATTTTGTGTTCTATTTCGGTTTTTTTCTGATTTTGCATAGTTATTATCATAATTTTAAAATACTGACTGTACTTAACTCTTTCTTGTACTGTATTTTGTTGGTTTGCATAAGTTTAAAAGATAATGTTAAATTCTTTGCAAGGGTTGACGACACATTTGAATAAAGTAACTAGGAAGACTACAGTTCTTTATAAACTTTATTTATAATTATAGGTTCTAAAGACGGTAATATTTTTTTAAAAGTTCATGCTTCACCAAACAAATATTATTTGATTAAAATACAAGTTGCGTAGTAGGTAAGGATTTTAATTTATTATTTATTCACACATGTAATAATCTTGCTTCATTTTGGAACATGAAAATGTATAATTATGATTTGAAACTATTGTTTTGGAAAATGTAAATTTTATATCCAAAATTTGAAAAAGCCCAAAAATACATTGCAAATGATGTTGCCACTAGTTCCGGAGCATCTAAAATCATTCCACTTTTTGGCGTGGTTCGTGTTGCTCAGTCTTTAGTTTCCATGTTGTGTTTTGTGGACTTGTTCGTCTTTTCGTCATTTTTTTCCATGGCGTTATCAGCTTATCTCAACTTATGAGTTTTGAATGTTTTAAAAATTTATTGAGAATCCGTTTTTATGGATGTACGGGATACTGTTATTTTTTTTCTTTCAAATACTCCAATTTATCATTTAAACTGTTTGTATTCGAACGAATTTGATCAAATATTGTTCAGTTTCCCTGTACTAGTTTTGTATTTGTTATGATTGCAATGAAACAATTATCCAACAGAACTTTAATGTCACCGTACGGCCTAGGACAAAACCCATCTGGTAACGTCAACCATAAACGGTCCCGAGATGACAAAATGTGAATCAATTAAAATGAAAAAAGAAACCAATGACCAGATTTGACCAAAAATAAACGCAAATGAAATATGAAGGAACTAGCGACAACAACTGAATACAGACTCGTGACTTGTGGTAGGTGCATATACAATGTGACTGGGTAATCATTTGTGTAACAGCACAATATAAGAACAAACTGTAAAATTCAGTTGGAAAACTGTGGCGGACGTTGCCAAAAGAATATATAAACTCATTAGTCGAAAAAAAAACTGACAATGCTATGGCTTTAAAAGAAAGACTATCAAAAGACAAAAAACAATATCGAAAACTAAAGGATGAGCAACAATAACCACACCAAAAACCGGACGGATCACCTGAGCTCCGGAAGGGTAAGCAAATCATGTTCTACATGTGGCACCCCCGTGTTGTTCATGTGATTACAAACCTGGTGATAAGTTTAATTCGATAGGTAACATCCGAGGAAAAGAAGATGGATTTAGGTTACGACAATTGAAACATATCCGTCGTCATCTTCGAGACAGATATTCCATAACGGTCAACTAACTCTTAATGGCGTCCGTAAAGTTTTCAAAGAGATGATTTTATCTTCATATCTTTGAACTCTTGGTTTGATAGGCAGCTCTTGAATATTGTATCATCTGGGGAATAAAATCTCCATATGCAGGCGCTGCCGGAATGTTGCAAAAATAAAAAGTTCACAATTTGGAATCTAAAATCATATCTCGTCATAAAGTTTTGTTCTCAACCGACCCTCATGGTCAATTTCTAGATGTAAGTCAAGATATAAGACAGACTTAACTGTATCTGTTGTATCCTTTGTTTCAAGTTCGATAGGTGAGATTCGTTCAGCATATACAGCAAACCTTGAATTATTTAGTGAGAGGACATCATCTTTATAGCGAAAATGAAATTAAGGAATATTGCTAGTTTTTTTTCATTCTTCCCAAGAGAAGCTCCTGTATGAAATAACTTGAGGAGCACAGTTTATTCGATAAGAATGCCGATTAATTTTATTTTTTTTTTATTTTTAGAAATACACGTCCTCTAAACGTATCAAATATAATGGTTTGACTTGTCAGATCGGCGAAAAAGTTTTAAAAAAAACCCCCAAAATATACAAAAAGTAAAAAGTACCGATGTAGTTATAAAGTAAGTTACTGGAAGCTAGTTTAACGCCAATAACAATTAATAAACAAACAAAAAACTCATCAAAAATACAACACTTATAACTTTGTACGCCAGGCATTTCACCCTAGACTAAAGTATCAATTAGTACACATGTGCTCATTCAACGGATTAAGTATACAGGCGTCATAAACAGTCTGTCAAAAGCATGACATTGTACCATGCCAACAAACAAGTACATGATATCGACAGGATGTAGGACCGTAATTTTTCATAAATGTATAAGTTTATTTTAATTCAATTTGTATTTAATTATCTATGTCCTAGCTACCTGAGTAAAATTTAAATAGAAGGTAGTGAGAATTTTTCTGATGATGCTAATTTAGAGCTGTTTGAGCGTTTATTTCAATATATTAAATCTTCAAACAGGTTTTCTCGATAGATTAATAACTTATTTGTATTATCTTTTTGCTTTTACCAAAACATTTCATGTAAGAAACACATTCATTCATTAATATAAGTATTTTTTTTTCACTTGCCCTGATTGTATTCATTATCGTCTTTTCTTAATCACTTTTTCATATTACTGAGTTCAGCATGTTTGTAAGTCATGTGCGTATGAGTAAGAATGAGTGAGTAGTTGGGTGGATGTGAAGTTTAAAATATATGTCTTGTCCTGTACATATTTTCTTGTCTTGTGTTAAACATGTTTGTAAAAAACACTTTGGTAATTGTGAATCTGTATATATATTTATGCTGAAGAGACCAACACGTAGCCTCTGGCTGTTGGCAATCCTCTTTAAAAAAATAAAGGATTTAATTAAATATTTCAATTTATCAAAAACAAAATCAGTTTTAGTCACAAGAATAGTCCTGTATCTTACAACGATGTTTGATTGGTTAAACTTAAAGAATGAGTTTTGGCAAGGGATCAATGAGTTTACATGGTTCGTATCAAAATTTATGGGATTTATAAACATTATTACCGTAAAAGTTTAGATGTGATATCTTGTTTTTTAAAAGAATTATACAGGTACAACCAAATCTCAAAACCATAAATTTGTTTCAAGTCTGGCTTTTGCTGTCTTTTCTTGGTGGAGGAAAAAACAAGGCGACATTGACATAAGATTTTGAATATCGTTTTTGAATTCCTTTTTAGCTTCTATCATTTTTAATCCTTTATATATTATTATACATTCCTAGATTGCAAATATTTAGGTTTGAGCGCTTCTATCGAACGATTAATCCAAAAAGCGTGTTGGTCACACTTAATTTATAAAGTGTTATAAATTTTGTTTTTGATCTTTGAAATAGATGATTTCAGCTTTCCTATTGTGAACTTTCCATTTCTATGAAGCAACATTCCAGCAGCGCCTGCATACGGAGTATATATCTCCTAATTGATACAATATTCCAGGGCTTGTATTTCCCATCATGATTTCCTTGATAGAGGGTTGCTACTCATAGGGAAGCTATTAAACCAAGAGTTCCAAGTGGTGAAGTTGAAATCACCCCTTAGTAAATTTTACGGACGCCATCACGAGTTCGTTGACCGTTATGGAATATCCGTTCACGATTGATACCAGATGTGTTCCTAATGTCGTAACTACAATCCCGTCTCCTTTTCGCGAATGTGACCTAACGAGCTAGACTACTTACCGGGTTTGTACTAACATTAGCAACACGACGGGGACCACATGTGGAGCAGGATCTGCTTACCCTTCCGGAGCACATGAGATCACTCCCAGTTTTTGGTGTGGTTCGTGTTGCTCAGTCTTTAGTTTTCTATGTTGTGTTTATGTAATATTGTTTGTTGGTCTTTTTTTTTTAGCCATGGCGTTGTCAGTTTATTTTCGTCTTATCAGTTTGAATGTCGTTTTTGGTATCTTTTGCCTCTCTTTTGAAATGATTTTAACAGAAATATATATGTAAGTAGATATTGGAAGCAGTTTGTGTTGTGGCCTTTGTGGGAAATAGAATCAGGCAAAATTTGCTTTTTGATTGTTTAGTTTGTCCTTATGAGTAAATCAACATACAGGGATCTTGGTTATTCAACCTTATTGTTAAATTTCTGATTTTATTATGTAATAACGTTATAGATACTCACACAGTGCCATTTTCACTGAACTAGTACACAATTTTATTTAGGGGCCAGCTGAGAACCACCTCCGGGTGCGGGATTTTCTCGCTGCATTGAAGACCCATTGGTGGCCTTCGGCCGTTGTCTGCTCTTTGGTCGGGTTGTTGTCTCTATGACATATTCCCCATTTCCATTCTCAATTTTACATAAACCTATTTGTGTTGTTTGTTTTTATTATGACTTTCAGTGTAACTCCATAGCGTATTTTTAAATATCGAAGTTGTTTAATTAAACATTATATATGTGTACTTCTTTGTGCATTCAACTCAATCTTATTTTACCAAGAACAAATGATCGATGGATGTATAGATAAACATGAAAAATATCATATTACGTTAGTCGGACAAAACAATCTCTAAGATCTTTGATTGTTTTCATAAAATGTTCCCAATATGTCTTCATACCTTTGTTATCTTATAAACTTTAATCATTATGTTGAGGTTGAATTCGTGCATATGTCTTCAATTTAGTTCTTCGGTACCAATATGATTAATTAGATATTTTCTAATAAATAACGAACTTCTGAAGAAACCAAGATTTCTTTTCCCTCAAGCAAAGTTGACCTTTGATGAATTTTTATTTTTTGATATTTTTTTTTATCATATTTATCCTAACGTTTCTACGTATGTATGAATTGCCTGATTTATCAGATAAAAAGGTTCTAGAGTTTTTGGTGAAAGTTAACCAAGAAAAGCGTTTCGAGTGCAGGAAATGTGTAAAGTGGTTTTTTTTCACTTTGCGTGTATTGAAAATATTTATTTTCAGTTTTAAAATTGTACTTGTGTTATCGTTCGACATTCAAATATTAGAACGGAAAAATATTTCTAGAATATATTTTTTTACTTTTATGCGTTGTAGTTTAAGTCAATCTCAATTACAAATATGTGAATGAAACTGTCCAGTTTCAAATTATATTCTGATTTGCAAATTTTGAAGTATGTTGTTCTCCGTTTTGAGATGTTTGAAAAATGGGTACCGTGCTTATTTTTGAAAAAAAATGGAAAAAGATCGAATTTTCAAAGAGTAAGTTGAAATTATCTGACAATTTAAAAAAATTTTCTTACTGATTTTTCCTGGTATGCGTTTCTTATTTAAGAAATATTTCGTAGTAAGGTACATTTGCCATAGAGGAAAGTCGAACTGGGACCCTTTTATTTTCTATTACACCAGCTCATGAACAAATATTTGCAGACACACCATCAAATGGAAATACAAATGGATAACTTCCCCTAAATGGTCATTGGGCTTTCTTTCAATCATTTTTATTTAACTTACATTTTGTACATACAGTTTCTTTCAATTTATTGACTCTTTCATGCGTCCAAAAAGTATCTTCCTCTGACACAAAAACCGATCCAACAGACTAGTGACGAAGAACGACCGAATTCGAAATTATATAAGTTGTATTGTCACAATCACTCTACTGACTAGCGAAATGTGCTCAATGTTTTTACATCGTAAGAAAACAAAATATCCACCTGATCCGTAAGTTTAACGATTGTGTTCTATTTCTCATTGTGTCATTTTGACTGAGTATGTATTCGCATAGTGGGTGGTGCAAGTAAAGCATAGATTCATTATGTGTTATTCACATTTTTAATAAGTTTAAACCTTAAATAGGACATAAAAAGGCAACTGAAGGCATGGCAAACTCTTCTCAACAACAACCTCCACCTTATTGTCCACCGAACCAGCCTCCACATCACCAACAAGGTCAACAATATGTTCACCAGTATGTTCAACAGAACCCACAGGGATTCCTTCAATCACAGCCCTCAAGAGATGGATTCAGTGATATTTCCTGTGGATATGGATATAATCAGCAATCCCAGGTACCCCAACCAATGGTAAATACATCATCGACTAGTGTTGTGGTAAGTACTTTGAATACCAAACAATACAACACGACAGAAAGTTTTTACAAAATGTTTGATTTATGAGCCTATTAAATTGCACAGTTTTTAGTAGACAAAGGCTTCTAGCGTACAAAATTTTTAACATGATATCACTGACGAGTTGTTACAACCATTGGGTCGATGCCACTTCTTACATGGCTTGATCGTTTTGGTTTTTAGTTTTCTTTATCTTTTGAATCAAGGAGTGTGACTATATTGCAATCAATTTGTTCGTTCGTCTGTTCGTCCAATAAATACTATTTTCGCACTTCTCTTAAACACTAATGAACACAATGACTTCATTTTTGGTTTGCAACTTGCCAGTGATGTGTTATAATGTGTCAGGTCTTTTTGATCTTGAGATTTTTTTTTACTTCCTTATTGACGATACTTTATATTTTTCAATATTTTGAATGAACTTAAAACAATTTCGCCGCCCATTTCACCCGTTCAACTAGAAAGACTTCATATTTGGTCAGCAGTGGTAAGTTTAAACTGCTTTTCGGATGTATCAAACACCTATTTCCGATTTTCAGATACTTTGAAATACGAATGTACGAGTAAGGGTATGATTAGCACGACAACGCGTGCTTTCTTGTTTATGTGATCTTCCAAAGGTTTTGATCAGTAGTTAGCACCCCGGTGGTGATATGATCTATCATTGATACGTCAGTTTTATTTAATGTACATAATTTACTATTGAAAATACTATGGTTAGCTACTCCAGGCATATACAGCCTTCGCCAGATCTGACAGTATTTTTGGAAAGTTTTTGTTTTCAGTGTTCTTCAACTTTTTTAATTGATTTAATTGTTGTAATTCGAACTACATACTCTGGAATCGTTTATTTTCGTAGGTGCCAATTTTCGTTGATTCAGGTAAAATTGCATTTTCGGGAATATTTGATTTCGTGGTTTTCCCAAAGTCTGCAAAACGTGCTTGAGGCAAACGGAATAAGCCAAATATCTTTTATGACATGTTATGCAAAAGAAGAACTCATGGCCAACTTTAAAAGTTTATATTTATGAATATTTGCATTGGCTTTCATTTTATTTTCTTTATGGTATAGAACCACTAATTTGGGCCCGGTTAGAAACAACATATAAGAGAGTAGTACATATTTTAAACAAAATATTTCCTACGCATAGCTGTAGTTTTGGTATCAAATGAAAGCTTAAGGATTTGGCATCACTATAGAATCAGTTTCTTTGAATAATGAAAAAAATATATGAAATTATGATAGAAGGACACATTTGCCCTGTTGTTCTGATCAGAAGTACTTTTTATTGTACTACCAAACTTCCGGGAACCAGTGCGCTCTAATATTCAATTAAAAGTATGTAAAATTTTTCAGCACAATTCCGGATAAGGTCTAGTTTTGACATGAAATGACTGCTACTTTATTTGAACTTAGACAAAGCAGCAAGTAATGCTTGAAATTGCAGAATTTAACATAGAAAGCAATGGGGGCTTTAATTAGTAATTTTATTCCAAATATAAAGGGGGTTTGAAAACGCATTTAATTGTATTTTCATCGTAATTAATAAAAGCTGAAAACGGAAATAGACGCTTGTGGACTACTATGGGGGTTTTTTCGGTATTTTTTTAATCATTGCTTTATATGATATATGGATATACAATTTAGTTCATTTTCAAACTTTTCTTTCACCTTTAATGTGAAGTTTTTCGTTTAAATATACATTTACATATTTCATAATGTTAAATTATTTGAATATATAGCATATAATTTGGTTTATAATTGTTTCGACAGCAGCATTTTATTGCATGGTTGAGAAGTTCTTCTCTTAATGATCTATAACGACTTTCGGGTGTTTGTTTTTGTTTCTGTGTCTCGTCTAGAATTTATAGCTTAGCAGTCAGAGAGCGGTCAGATCATAGCCGTAAAAATAATTACTTTTGAAATTATTTAGATAAATAACGCTCAGTCTTCTTGTTTCGATCAGTTTGTTAACAGTTCTTGTCTAACCAAAAATATTGGAATTAAAATAACACTTTTTATATATATCTGAAGTTTAGTTTTTAACTTTTGAATGTTTTACGGATTACTATACACTATGGCTTCTCGGAGAAAAGGGAAGTCATCAAGTCGATATTCTCCAGATTCAATTGCAATCAAGAGACAAGAAAGTGACTGTTCGTCTTGGTCAGTTAAAAAATTCAAGGAAGAACTTGCAAATATTGGAATTAATATTACTTCAAAATTTAGTAAAACAGTGTTACAACAAATTTATTTTGATAATCTCAAATCAACATTTGTCAAATGAAGACCAGGAAGGCTCGCCAAATTTACAAAATGTGACTAGTCATTCGTCTAATGAACTTATAGGAAATTTATTCGAAGTTGTAATAGGACTAAGGAATTCTATGAATTCTAACAACAGGGACAATTATAATTCTCCCTTATCAGCGGAGTTTTCCGGGAATCTACAAGATACGCTACGAAAAAGGTTTCCTCAAGTGCACACAGCAGATGATCATGTGTTTACATTATACAAATGGTACGGTGTTTCTCCTAATGAAAGCGATTGCGGGATAAATCCCACCCTTAACACCTCTACAGCTACAATTAATGGAGTGCCGTCATCGTCTGTGCCTTTTTGGATATCATTTCACCAGCGCTTAAAAAGCAAATTTGATTGAAGGTAGAGACGTTAATTTAGATGGATTACTAATGAAAGATTACGAATACGTTCAGGCAGCTAGTTCTTTACTTACTAGCTGTGGTATAGAAATTAATTTGCCAGGAAAAAAGGATATCCGGCTTCATAGGTCGCTGACTATTAAAGAGTTCGTATGCGATTTTGGCAAATATAAGTAAGTCATGTGTAGGGTTTTTCTTCAACACAGCGAGGAATTAGATTGTTACCTAGCTAGCATTGTACAGATTGAATCTAGCTATGGTGAGAAATTTTATGAATATCATAAGCTTTTTGCCGCCAAAGCTGCAACTGCACTTCACGATTTTAAAGCTAAATTTGACTGGGGAGTAAAAGACAATGACATTCTTACGCTTTTCGCTCCGCATGCAAGGCCAGAAATTTGTAGACTTTGTTATTCTATCGATCACGGAACAAATGTTTGCCCTCGTCCTTCTCAATCAGTAGACCGTAATACTTATCCGATGAATAGACCATCTTCCGATCGCGTTGATGGGAAGGTCAGAACACGAGTTTTGCACGATGGGAAAGAGATCTGCAATAACTATTAAACCACAATGGGTTGCGCTAGACCGGGTTGTTCTTTGACTCATATTTGCAGTTCTTGTTTCGCTTTTCATCCCGCCTTCAACTGCAACAAAGATACTCAAAAGAACAAATCTTCTAGAGGGTCGACAACAATCAACAAAGATAAAAAATTACTAGTTACAATTCCCGTTATCGAAAATTCACCGATCAATGTTAACTTGTTACGTGATTTATTGCAAACACATTCGTATATAAATTTTGTTAATTTTCTTTGTAATGGAATAACCGAGGGGTTTAACACTATGATTAAATGTACTGATATACCGACACTTGAATGTAAGAATAACTTTTCAACTCGCTCTTAACCTTTCTCCGTGCGGCAGCTTATTGACAAAGAATGTGAAAAAAGTTTCTTGTCAGGTCCGTATAAAATTCCACCGTTTAACTATTATCAAGTTAGCCCTTTGGGACTTGCTGTGAGGAAGTACTCGGGGACTAAACGGCTTATATTGGATTTATCAGCCCCACATGACGATGATGATAATTGTAGTATTAATGACTTGATCAGTAAAGACGATTATTCAATGATGTATGTCAGAATAGACGATGCGATCAAAGTTATACGAAAATTAGGTCGTTTTTCATTGTGCTAAAAATTCGATATAGAGTCCGCTTTCAAACAATTAGGTGTTAGAAAGGACCAGTGGCATTTATTTTGCATTAAATGGTAAAAGGAATACTATTTCTTTAATAGACTAGCGTTTGGTTGTAGGAGCTCGCAATTCATTTTTAATAACTTATCTAGAGCTATTTGTTGGATTGCTACTAATATCTACAAAATTGAATATATATTTCACTTTTAAGACGATATTTTGACTATAGATAAACCCAATTCTTGCGCAGAGAGAACTATGTCATTAATGGCTACTCTTTTTAAAAGACTTAATATATTCAACTGACTTAACACAAGGTTGTTGGCCCTTGTACAGTTATTGAATATTTGGGTATTATACTTGATACGGAAAAGGTGGAGACTCGCTTGCCCTTAGATAAAACAAGTCGAATCAGTGAATTTATCAAGAAGTTTTTAAACAGACAATCTTGTACCAAACGTAATCTTTTACAATTGTTAGGGCATTTAAATTTCGACATGCGATTTATAATTCCGAGTCGTTCATTTGTTTCATATTTAATATCTTTATCAACAACTGTCAAGGATCTGAAAGACAAAATATATTTGACCGATGAATGTCGTACCGATTTGCGTTTTTGGTACTCGTTTTTTGGTAAACTAGAATGGCATGAACATGTTTTATGATTCTACATATACTAGTGTTAGGGATATCGAATTATATTCAAATGCGGCTTCTACCATTGGTTATGGTGGTTATTTCAAGGGGAAATGGTTTTGCTCTCCTTGGCCGGAAGATTTATATTTTCCATGGGGAAAGAAATATTCCATGGCTTTTCGAGAACTCTATCCTATAGTCGTTGCAGCCATCTTATGGGGCCATTCATGGACTACTTAAAGAATCTTATATCCATGTGACAATGAGGCCACCGTACATATTGTTAATAAAGGTAGTTCCAGATGTTAATTGATATTGAAACTTATGAGAACCCTTACTTTGTATGCCTGTAAAAATATTTTTTGTTTTCGCGCCGAACACGTTCCTGGAGTTCAGAATAATATCAGTGACTCTCTTTCTCGTTTACAGTTAGAACGTTTCAAGACCCTTGCACCTTTAACATACAAAGTACCTCACAAGTGCCGGTCAGTCTCACGAGTAATGTGACATTAAAGTCTAAAGTGTCGGATTTATGGCGACATGTGTTATCAACTAGAACATGTCAGACTTATAAAGTTGTGATATCGAGCTAATACTGCTTTTCTTGATAGCAACGGGGTTGTCTGGTTATTCAAACCCATGCATCCGATTTCTGAGGATATTTTTATTTATTTTTTCGCACATTGTTACAAAAACTTGAGACTTTTACATACAACCATTAAATTGTATTTATGTGGAATTCGGTTTTATTATATCCAAAGTAACTGTGAACATCCGTTTGATTTTACAAATGAATCGACACTCCATATACTCAATATGGTAAAGCGCGCCGTCAAACGTATTCAAGGAGAGCATATTCCAAAACCACGTCTTCCTATTACTTTTCAGGTACTTCGGAGAGTTTCCAATTCTCTTAGGACAGGTGTTTTATCTACCTTCACTGATCGCATGTTAGGAACGGCTTGCACAGTATCCTTTGTTGAATTTCTTAGATGTTGTGAACTTATTGTTTCAAATCATTTTGATTCTACTGTAAATCTCAGTGTAACGGATTTTGAGATTCTCGATTCGTATGCTATTCTGCACCTTAAAACCTCTAAGACAGATCCTTTTCGTAAAGGTGTCAATATACAGCTTCACAAATCCGACCATACCATTTGTCCTTTCTCTGCTATCAAAGAGTATGTCGCAATCAGGAAGGTTAGAGAAGCATCTTTTTGTTTTTCAGATCCATTGTTTGTCAAAGAGATTGATAGCGCTTTAGCCTGGGACTTTTTCATCAGAAGTCTAACACATGTACTAGATATTTGTGGGTACAGCTCTAGCTTATACAATGGTCATTCCTTTAGAATTGGTGCCAGTACATCGGCAGGATCTGTTAATATTCAAGATCAACTTATCAAAACACTTGGTCGGAGGACATCGGACAGTTATTTGCGGTATATTCGGATTTCCAAGGACAAGATTCGGAAAGCACAGAAGTCTTTGACATTGTCTAGAAATATCTGAGTCATATTTGATAAGTGGACATTATCGAACTTGAATGTATGTTCTATTACCAAACAACAAATGTACTTTAGCTGTGAACTTGTTGACATAGTTGCATTTTTATATGAACTAACTTTACTTGTTATGAAGTAATCAGCCGTTCGAAGAGTTGCTGTTTTTTATTCGCGATAAGCTTCGACATATCTTTATACAATATCGTTTAGCAGAAGAAACAATTTATTTTCACTTTAAGCCTAATCTATAGTGACAATTATCTGATTCGAATTAACCGATTTTATAGAATATTCAGCCGTTTGAAAAATGACTGTTTTTCCTTGATACATGTGGACTTATCTTTTACTGTAATTACTGAACTTGTATCATTGGGTTTTGTCGAGAAATGTGTATTTCAATTTAGAGCCTGCAGGAAACGTGAAAATTAACACATGTGAACTTTATAGTTTTTCGTAATATTCAACCATGTGACGAGTTGCTGTTTTATTTCTCTAGATACATTCGAACTCTACCGTCATGTTATTGTGCATCATATTTTTTATTTTTGTATATTCATTCTTGTTCTCTCTCTCTCTCTCTCTCTCTCTCTCTCTCTCTCTCTCTCTCTCTCCACGTTCGACTTGAAGGTTCTCCTTTATATCCCCTTTTAAAAATTACACCTCAAAATACCTTACAACTTGGGAAATTACTCAGCTCATATCATTTTTTTATAATCTGTGCAATGGCCATTCGTTGCACTGGTCAGTCTTTTATATGACAATTTTTTATCCCCTAAGTTCTATCAACTTACAACTCTCATTTCATTAGTTATACTGCAGTTGATAGGTCACGTCGAATTTCCTGTCAACCACTGTTTCGCAAGCATCCATAGTTCGCCCAAACTACACTTTACAACAGATCAGGATTCACGGAATTCGACGGAAAAATATCCTAAAAATTAGCTAAAATATTTTCAAAATTAGCTGAGATGATTTTCCAAGGGCAATACTACTAGTATATTATTTCATTTTTTTGTAATAAATTTTATATTTCTTTTATATTTGTCAGTTTTCTCTGTTGAAATTATTCGTTTTCAGTCAGGCATTTTGTCTCTGTTATAGCACCACCAGCCACTTAATTACAGACAGCTTTAACTTGGTACAGGTCATTAGGGTCAATTACAAGTGTATACCAGTTGTAACCTTAAGACGTTAATCAATGTGTTCTTAAATATGTCACAACGTTATTAATTTACGGTATACTTTCTTGGAGAAACTTAGTGATTATAAATTTGTTTTTTTTACAGGTTTCACAACCGCAATCTGGACCAACAATACTAGTAAATCCTGCTCCGTACAGCTACATGACACCAGCAGTATTGACCTGTATATTTTGTTGTTGGTTAACTGGGATTGGCGCTATCATAGCGGCAGCTATGGTAATGTATATACTAACAGTTTTAAAGATAATGTTTCGAGTCATTTCAAATATGTTTTTTATCTGTCATGTACAACGGTAAGAAACTATCACGTGGGAATCAAGAATCATAATTCATAAAAGCAAAGAAAACGCACAGCAAAAAGGAAAAAATAAAACACGAAATTAAAATTTGAACACTATATAGGAAATTAAAAATAGACCCCGCAAAACAAATTATATAATCAAAATAATTGTTTCATTTTTTTTTTTTAAAGTTGTACATTAACTAGTTTAATTAAATGGAAACTTAGATACTTTCTCAAGAAATTAAATTCTTTTGAGTGAATTTGTAACTGTTCATAACATCAATCAAATCTACTATTTTCTTTAATTTACAGTCCCAAGGTCAAGCTAGTGAAATGAAGTACGACGAGGCAAGAAAATCAGCTAACATAGCTAAAATCCTCACTCTCGTTACCTTATGTTGCGGTATTGGCGGTTATGTTATCGTTATAGCTCTTGCAGTGGCAGGTGCAAACACAAATGAGTACTAAGAGTTTGCATTGTTTTGCTGATTTATAAACAGATAGCTATAGGACAAGCATATCCAGGATTAATTAAATGTGCTGTTTGAATAAGTTCTTGTACATAGTCGTGTGGGTTTGTCTACGTTTAGTATTACTTTTATGTTTTAAAACAGTCCTGGCGATTTCTTTTTTTTTGCTGAAACCAAGCAAAATGTCGTTACAATATGAACACATTATATTGAATATTTTTTTTTTGTCAATGATCTTGATGAGAGGGTATAGTCATTCGAGCAAAAGGAATTAACAAAGTAAAATGTGTCATAAGACCACTTTCCACCTCTTCAACTCTAATTTGCATAGATCAATCCAATCACATCATTCAGATGTATTGAACACATAAGGTTGTCTGCTGTAAATATGTATATGAACTCACCATAGATACCAGGCTCAACTTCTAACCCTGCATTTTAGGGATCAAAGCCTCAATTTTAAACTGTGTCTTTTATATTAATACATGAACAACAGGCGTAGTAAAGGAATACTATTTTGGAACAAGGACATATATTTTTGGGGTTCGATTTTTGTTCATACAAACGTCCAACAGAGTTGATGAAAGACATGGTGACATCAAAGATTGAATATTATTTCCATTTTTGTTTAAAGAAGTCTTACAATAACTCTCCTTATATTTCCCAGGCAATAATACAACAAAAACTAATCCGTATACCTCTGCGCAAGGAATTTATTCTATTCCTATTGAAGTCTTCATGTTCATTATAGATATGTCGTATTTAATTTGGTCGGTTGCAATGAGAGTTTCAGATTGTTGACGGCATTGGGATGTCAAAAATATCTCATTCGCGCTATAGCATCAGAGAGCCTTCTTGACAAGGATTCAGTCTATTAAATTAGATGTAAATATTAAATTACAATGACTTTTTTAAATGTATTTTAATTAAACAAGTTCATTTTAGTAATTTACAGAGGACATGTAGTAATAAATCTTTTGTACAGTATTACTGCTCTGAAACTACCCTTTACATCACTGCTTTAAAGTTTCCTTTTCACGATTTTTTGAAAATACCAAAGTTGTCTTAATTATCTTAATTAACATATATGAGTACACTAAACAATAAATATATTTGAAATGTAATTGGAATTACACTTTTTTTACTGAAAATAATTATTTATTTACTATTAAATGAGTAGTTGTTATTAATTAAAGTGAATTTTAAATTACCCCATTCCTTCTCGGACACTATATGATGTCAGTAGTTCACTATCATGGTGTACACTGAGGTTGTGAGTTCAAACTCCGCCCGGGAAGGTTTGTTCAATTCCGACCTTAATTGACTATTATTGCAGGTTATCCCGACAAAGGTAATTGGCTTTTTGGGGCACTCTGGCTTCTCAACAAAAAAAGACATGCCACTATGACATAGCCAAGACAGCTAAAAGAACTGTTTAACACCACAAATCAATCAATCAATCTATACTGTCATTACTTTTCAATTTTTGTTATATGGGTTTGTTTAGTGGGTTTTTTAAGTCGTTTTTGTTCTACGTGTGTATATGTTTATGTTTAACAAATCTCAGTTAAAAGAATAAAGTCTGTCTTATTAATGCAGTTATATAACATTCGCAACGACAGTTAAACACGGATTCATAATATGTAAGATTGTATATAACAGAAATTCGTTTGATGAGACGTTTTTCTTTTTTAAATATTTTCGTTTTACTTTGCCAATCTCATTACATTGATTTCTTGCTTTTATTTTCTTGTATTTCGCCATAACGTGTAATTGTGTACTTATTTAGTGATAGATTTTTAATAAATGGGTTGTTTTTTCTAAATCTTCCTTTGATTAAATTAGAGTGGGCTCTGCTGCATTGATACATTTTTTACTTTCTGAATAAAGTGTGAAGATAGATTTTAAGATAGAATCTTTGACGAAAAAAGCACTATTATTTAATTTCCTATATGTAAATAAATCAATACTAACGCAGTTATTTTCACGCAAGATTACGATTCAAAAGTATATGCAATGATTTCCGTAACTATGATAAATGCGCCGTTTCCAATGTTACATATAGAGACTAGTATCGGCATCATGCGGGACAGGAAAATTTGTCTCTTTGAAAAAGATAGGTCAGTCAAAACAGTGAAATATCATCAATTAGCCCAATTTTAGTAAATAAAAAGTATTTTTTAAAAACGGATTTTTAACGTGCTAGTTCACAAGGTAACAGTCCGCATGAAGACATATCACCTTACCCAGACACATTATTCTGACTCCGAGCCGACCAGTAATGCCGCGTGCTTAGCGGAGAAACAGCAAATACCAATTTTAATGTCTTTGGTTTGACCCGGCCAGGGTTCGAATCCACGACCTCCCGCATTTGAGGCAAACACGCTATCAGGAGACTACCGAGGCGGTTCCTAGAACCAAGATTGCATACATTATTGTACAGGAAATAGAAAAAATACTCGCACAATGCATTTGGATTCCCATTAAAATTTTTATTTTTTACTCGATTTCTGCTTTATTTGACCGATATCAGGTCGTGTGATGTAACATGGATGTTCAAATTTTCATTAACAACCAGCACATAAGAAGGACAACTGTTTACTGTTTAGTTACCTTAAATTTAATAATGTTATAGTTTTCTAAAATAAATTGTTGTATGGGAACGGGGTATTCATTACTGCTATATTAATGTGGTCCAAAGTCATGTGAAAATGTATTCACAAAAATACCTAACTCCCAAGTAAATTAAACTAGAGGCTCTAAAGAGCCTGTGTCGCTCACCTTGGTCTATGTACATATTCAACAAAGGACATTCTCCAACATTGTAAACGAGAATAGAATTCATGACAAAAATTTCTGTTTTGTTGATCTTGTATTGATGATCTTTCAGTCTGTTTAGTTTCTCTCTACACACAAAACACAAAAGAGGGTAAAATAAATCGTCATTAAAGGGCTTTAACTCCAATAAGGAGTAGTCAGACAATTTCCTCCACATGTTTAAATTGTAGATCTTGTCTTGCTGATCATTTTTGCTTATCTAAGGTTCTATCTATCTTTTCTTTTTCTTAAGATATAAGGCAAAAACGCAAAAAAAAATGGTAAAAATCGTTATCAAAGGGCAATAACTCTAATAAGGAGTCGACTAACGACTTCGACCATGTTAACGTATTTGTAGAACTTGTTTTGCTGATCATTTTTGCAATTTAAAGTTTCTCCCTATCTATAATAGTTTTCAAGACAATAGGCAAAATTAAAACAAATGGTAAAATTTGTCGTTTAAGGGCAACAACTCCTATGAGAAGTCGTCTGACAGTTTTGACGTACATGAACAATTGGTAGAGCTTAAGATTCTGAACATTTTTGCTCCGTCAGATTTTCTCTATTTATAACGGTTTTTAAAATAACAGACAAAACTTAAATGTTAACCCCATGTTCTATTTTTTTCATGTCGGCCATCTTGGTAGGCAGGCGGGGTCATTGGACACACTTTTAAAACTAGATACCCTAATGATGATTGTGGTCATGTTTGGTTAAATTTGGCCCAGTAGTTTCTGAGAAGATTTTTGTAACAGTTAGAGACGACGACGACGACGACGGACGACGGACGCCAAATGATGAGAAAGCACACTTGGCCCTTTGGGCCAGGTGAGCTAAACAAGGAGAGGTCAATTAACCTGACAAAAAAACGCTCGTCTATATCTACCAATGAAACGAAGGGAATACAACCTTCATATTCCTGACTTATAAAATAATCTTATTACATTTATTTATTCACGCAAATTCATTTTTTCAACATCAGTTATGTCAACATGATTCAAAATATGAATTCCGAACCCACAAAAAACGGAGCCTATCGATAACTTTTGATTCAATAATTCAGGCCAGCAAATTTTAATGCATTTGCTGAAGTACGAACTTAATATATATGATATCGTTCAGATGTTTTCTTTTCTTTTAGATAATAGTTTGAATTAAATTAAATTAAAAATCATTATTTTCAGCCTGTTTGGATGTTATTAAAAAAAACACACAAGATGCACAATACATGTCATTTTTCCTAGTGTAATATTATGATTGAGTCTTGTTTTGCATGGCAGAGGATGCATAAGAATCATTTCTTTGGAATGGTAAATTCATCTCAACTGCAATTTAATGGGGGAAAAAGAATGACTCGACCGCTTTCATTATTGTTTCCAAAGTGTCCTTCATGAGTGCCATGATGGGGTTTACAGCATGGAAAAATGTAAAAGAGACAAATGACTTAAATTGTAAATGAGTAGACAAAGCGGCATCTTATTTTAAAGAACAAAGAAGAATAGGATGTTAAAATATGAAGAAAAGATAATAATTGGCGAAAAAAAGATTGCAGAAAACGACCAGACAATTTAAATAATACAGAAATTGAGACCCCTCTGGACACTCCTTAGTAGCCGCTCGTGTGCGGTTTACAGTCTAGTGACAAGAAACAAACAAATCCATGGTTAAATAAACCTACAGGGAAATGTCAATATACTTATTGATGCAGTCACGAAGGTGTAAATTACTGGAAAACACTACGACTTCATGATTTATTTTACAAATAGTATAGTTTTATACAATTTCCAACCTGACAATTATATTCATTTCCATTTGGTTTTAGAAATTGCACGATTTTGAATTGTTGTATTTCTAAGAAACAAAACGAAACTAGAAAATTGGGAATCGTTTTATCATGATATTTTCAGTTCTTCATGGTTGGCAAACATTTTGTTTTTTGACAAACTTACTAATCATCCGACCAGGATTAATGATCTCATTTTAAGTTTGACAAAACTTTATGTTGTTTAAATACCAGATAAAATTTGGAATTTATAAAAGACGTTTATTACAAATATACCAAAATACAAAAGTTTATAACACTTTATTCAGCTATAATATTTGCACAAATTTAAATGTAAATTGTGTATTATACAACAATATAGTGTTATCGAAAATTGTCAATAGACACCTCATACATACAAAATGTAAAGATAAAATAACAGTGTACGAGATTAAATGATACAAAAAGGCAATATTACGTGCATCGATCTATGTAAAGTAACATAGACTTTGATTCAAGTAATGTTGCTTTACTTTTCACTTATAGTAATCATGGGCTGTAGATGAGTATACCACAACCCTTAACACTATAATAATGACGACACCGATTACACCAAGGACAACAGTAAGTATTGTCAAGTTCCTGGCTGTCCTAGCTGACTGCTCAGCACTCTGCATGTTTCCACTATCAGCTGCACTGTTTGACTGAAGAATAAATAAAAGCAGAATGAAATATCTTACAGTGTACATTTTCGATTTCATCTATATTGAATCTGGAAATATATCTGGTCAACTTCATACAATAAGTGCTTTAAGCGGGAAATAATATAATCGGTGTATGATTTTAACTCACTAAAAAAATAAAAAACAGCTGTCAATATTGTTATATCGAAATATGTTTTATCGTAAAACTTATCGTTTGAAATCAAAGTATGTTTCTCCCTCCTACATACATGTAGCTTTGATAATTTAAATGAATAAAATAACAAATATTAAAGAAAAAATATTCTACCATGAAGTTCATAATTATGGTAATAAGACGTTAAAATCTATTTCATTGGAATATAGTAAAACAAATCGTTGAGAAGTGTTACAACTTTTCTATTCTGATCTATAAAGCTCACTTTCTTTTGACAAGAGCTTCTTGTTGTATACTTCATTTGGCAATTATTTTATATCAGGCAAACGCAAATTTGAGTCGTATAATTGCAAATTCAATTACTGTCAGTTTCGTAAAGGGTGAATTCCTCAAATTGTTCAGATTATAATTTGAAAGGCAATGGTAATGCTAACAGTTTATCATAATTTAATGCTGAAAAGAGAATCGATGAACACTATCAAAAAGAAGGGGGATATTTACTGATTTCTGCAATGAAGCAGAACCAATAAAATCTACCCACTTTCATCAGGAAGATAAAGCTAAAACATAAAATTCATACAAACAAATGAGCATCCTAGACACAGGGCAATCTGTCGAAATTGAGAAATATGTACACGAAGTTAGATGAACATCTTCACTGTTTAAACACAAATTCAAAACAATGCATGTGCTGACTTGAAAACTGTTTAAGAAATTCCGTCAAGAGGAATACCTTTTAAGTCTAACCTTTAGGTTGGAAACATTGTGTGATGCATTGAATACATGAAATGAGTACCCCCAAGATGCCGAAAATTGACAAAGGTCCACCACCTTGAGAATCAGCAAAATGTCCGAGTAGGTACATCGAGTGAGGTGCATATTAATAATATAATACTAGAAAAGATGTAAAAACTCAGAGATAAAATTAAGCAGAATTTTTTTACACAGCACAAGTTTATTTTTTCGACACCGGTCGAAAGCAAACATTCGTTTTGAATTTATTCAATTTAACGGTTTTTATGGAGAAATATGCAGAAATTGAATAAGGTTAAACATCTACAGAATCTGCAAAAAAGTAGCTTATATGAATAAAACATAATGTTCATACTAATATTTTAGTAAATGTGAAGGCTCGGATCAAATATTCAAAGGATTTGTTTACACACCCACCCGCTGTCATTCACCGTACCATAATCAAATGTGTACCTAATGCAAGACAATTCAATGAATGTTATGTATTTAACCAACATCTCAGGTCTTTTTATTTGTTGAAAACAGCTTTAACTTCGGATACAAATTGTAAAGGGGCATTAGCTACGAGATATAAAAAGAATAAAATTTGATCTTTTTTTAATCAATCATTAATGAAAGTGAAATAGTGAAATAATAATAGTAGCAAGTTTGATTTAATTTTGTCAAAATAAGATAAGAAATATCCCTGATGAATTAGTCATTTGCAAGTGAATAATTCGACCGCATTGAATCCCTATTCATGTGACCTTTTATTTAACTCCATAGCTAGAGATGGGTTACGCATGAGCTAGGCGTGTTCAACTATTAAAAGGAAAAGAATGTCAACATTGAAATTGAAACAAGGGTAAATCATTTGATTAACTGATTCGATCCACAAAAACTCATACTTATACAGATAAAAACGATGATTTACATATTTGTTTAATCTATAATATTAAATCAAACAGACCTAGAAAAATCCAATTGCACGTGTTCGCTAATTATTTGTATTTATTTTTAAGTTTATATCGGGTTATATGACCGTCGGCAGTCTTCGGAGGTCACCTCGATGGTTAATAAGATGGCGTCTAGACTAAAATACACACGAAATACGGATGCATATTATCTAGTCCATGCATTGTTAATTGTTCATTTTAGACTTTTTGTAAGTTGAATATAAGTTTTAGTACGTTATAAATCAAATATGAGGATTTGAATCAAATCGGTGAACAAGAATTTGATAGCTAATGCCCTTTTAACTTCAACATTTCACCACTTTAAGAAAAGAGAAAGACAACGTTTAAAAACCATTGTTCGAAATTTGTCAAATCCCAGTGTTTGATTCAAAAATAAAACAATAGTGCGACCATTGCATACAGATACCATATCAATATATTGGGGTTGAAAGACGGAATCAATGTCTTTCCTAGCAGGATTTGAAGAAAAAAGTTAATAATTGATCGAACTCGCTATTTGAACGTATGCAGATGATCTAATACAGAATAATACCAGATGTAGCTTCATTGCATGCAACAGTTTTCAAAACGTTTGATTGATCGACGTTTGTTCTAAGACGCTGTTTGAAAAGAGGAAATTCCTTCCAGTTCGGTTTTCTAATAAAGGAATTGATGCAATCAACATCAGCAACGTTCTTCATCAAAAGGAGGTAACATCTAACATTCCACATTATTTTCAAAATCAGTCTGTTCCTATTGTATGCTACAGTTACACCAAAACCATTGCACCTAATGTATCTAACTATAAGCAAGCATTGCAAGACCTTGATTTAGAACAATACCTAAAAAAACCTCTGACATGTGACTGTTCCCACTCGTCTTATATTTACAGCCCCTCTGGCCATGTTATTAGTGGGGTTCTAAACATAATTCAACATGAACATCTCCGAAAGGTGATATATCATGTACCTAAGTTTAGAGAACCCCAACACATCAATTGGAACCATAACCTCAAAATAATTATGGATTCCATTGAGGACTACGCCAGAGCATGGGCTAAACGAGAAGTTGAACTGGACACTTTGTCAGAATGGGTCAAAACAATCAGGTCTCTGATAAAACGTCGAATTCATAAGTTGAAAAAATGTGTGAATGATCGACCAAAGTCCGTTCTCAGAGACAAAGATGCGGTGAAATGTCTATCATCTCTTCACGATAAATATGTTGTTGTTCCTGCGGACAAAGCTTCAAATAATATTGTCTTTGTATGTAAATCTTACTACTACGAGTGTCTTATAAAATAATAAGAATAAATGAGCACTCAGGTAATCCGACGTACAAAGACATAGATGAGATTTTGGCGAATCATAAGTCCTTCATAGCTTCAATGAACATTACATTGAACAGCCAATCTGAGGACTTATCTTGTTTGTATTGGATACCTAAGCTTCACAAAATTCCGTACAAACAACGGTACATTGCCAGCTCATCTGCATGTTCTACGAAGGAATTGTCCGTTAGATTGACAAAAATTCTGTCCGGAGTGAAAGAGGGTCTTCAGAAATACTGTGAAGCTGTTTACTCACGTAGTGGTATTAGCCATATGTGGATTCTAAAAAACTATAAAGAATTTCTAGATAATTATAAATCTCAATCTTTCTCTGAAATTAGTTTTATCAAAACTAGTGATTTTTCAACTCTGTATACCACCATTCCCCATGTGAAATTGAAAAATCGTCTAAAAGAAATAATCCACAATGCTTTTAGATATACAAATGGTAGCATACGCTATACATTTATTACTTTGGGATATCATACGGCATATTTTGTTAATATTGAACAGAAGGGTAAAACATGCTACACAAAGGAACAAGTGATCAGTATGCTGGAGTTTCTTGTTGACAACATTTTTGTTGAATTTGGAGGTAGACTTTTTCAACAAATTGTCGGCATTCCTATGGAAACGAACTGTTAGCCTCTCCCTTCTTATTTTCATATGAGTCGGAGTTCCTTCAGACTCTTGTCAAAAACAAGAAGATCAAAGAAGCCAGATCATTTATTTTAAATTCAGATAAATTGATGATGTTCTTTCCATTAACAATCCAAACTTTTCTGATTGGGTTCCATTAATATATCCTCCAGAAGTAGAAATTAAAGAAACAACAGACACGGCTTCCTCCGCCTCATTTTTAGACTTTTTTAGACTTATACCTCGAATTTGACATAAGCGGTCATCTCAGTACCAGAATCTATGACAAACGAGACGATTTTAATTTTTAAATTATCAATTTCCCCCACCTCAGAAGCAATATACCAACTTCACCTGCATATGGGATATACATTTCCCAACTCATTCGGTATTCAAAAGTTTTCAGCTGCTACTCAGACTTTATTAAACGTCACCAGTATCTGAGCAGAAAGTTGATGAACTAGGGTTATGCCAAAGAACGTCTCGTCCTTTTTCTAAAAGAGTTCATCGGAAGATACCAAGACCTTGTTGATAAATATTCCGTATCAACTTCACAAATAATACATGATGGTCTTGAAGGATAGATTCTAGGTATTGACGTTGTTTATGATCTTAATTACGTGTTATAGTGCTCTTGTACTGGTCTTTGTAAATTATTACCTTTAATGTTTAGTCCATTTTTGGTAATATCCATTTGGCGTGGCTCGGTACTTATACATCCAGTCATTGTGTTATTGTGCTACGGTAAACACTTTGTATTCTTGTCTTTCATTATTGATGATGTGCTTTGTCTATTTGCCATTTTGTTTTTCTTTGTTGACATATTTTTTTGTTTTATAGTGATTTAAGATTATAACACAATGTTGACTGCTTTAATTACCACTATTTTTGACATTTTTACCTCTTATGTCTGTTTTTTTTTGTTCACACATTGTTGTCAATATAGTGGAATTTTAAGCGACTGTCATACAAGTGAGAGGTTTAGCTAGCTATAAAAGCTGGTTCAATCCACCATTTTTTAAATAAGGAAATGCCTGCACCAAGTCAGGAATATGACAGTTGTTTTCCATTCGTTTGATGTGTTTGAACTTTTGATTCTGCCATTTGATAAGGGACTTTCGGTTTTGAATTTTTCCCTGGAGTTCGGTATTTTTGTTATTTTACTTTTTAAACGTTTGATGATCCTAATTATAGACTATGTGTATAAATTGCATAAACTAACGGTGCATTCAACACTACAAATATGTATTATCATTTTTGCAGGCAATACTTACATTACATGCAGCTACTATAGCGCATATTCCTGTTGGCCAGAAGCAACAAAGACATGCCAAGATAGCAGGTATTAACCAGTTTGATGGTCTTGGTTGGGCTGTAGTCACTATCATGGTTGAAGGCACTGGCTGTGCAACCTGAAAAATAAAATAAATTACCCATGGAAGGTGATTTAACGTAAATATAGAATAATGCAGAGTTGCTTATTTGAACTTTATGATATTAAGGGTGACTCTTGTGTTCCATAAAATCCAACATAGCTAATACCGAACAGTCTGTTGGTCTTAATTTACCTGAAATTAATCATATTATTATACTATTTGCTGCTATTAAAACAGGCTTATTCTGTAAAATATATTTAACATGCTAAATCAGTTGAATTATATTCAATCAGCTCGTTTCATTAACTAATAATCTAAATTTGGGAATGCTGCATCAGTTACGTCCTACCGACAATGATAATTCTTTAGCTCTTGGCAGATATTATACTATTACTGTCTTTTGATGAGGTAGATATGTGGTTTTTATTGACTTTTGAAAAACTGATATTCACAGAGCCCAACGGCCGAAGTGAATATCAGTTTTTTCAGAAGTCAATAAAACCACATTTCTACCGAAAGAATAGACAGGAATTGTTTTATTCCGTATCCCGAGAGAGAGAGCATGTATGTAATGGCAATTATTTACCAAAATTAATTGTAAATCAAACAATTAATCATACACGTCAAAGCACACAATGTTTTGCGCGGTGAATATTCTTTTTCCGCATGTGAATATGCTGTTTTATTCAAATTCCAATTCATATAGAAACATCTACTAATGTTCTATCAATATGGAATAATAAGCATTCTCGTTCAATTATAAACATGATTAACTGATATTATGTATTCTGAGTGTGTTAACTTTTATTATTATACTTCACGTTAAAATGCCATATTTTGATTGGCTAATACGACGGTGTTAATTTACTCTATTACCCTTCATGGAGACGCTTGATCAAGTGTGCGCTTTATTAATTACGACTCTATCCTATGACAAATACTCTATTACCCTTCACGGAGACGCTTGATCAAGTGTGCGCTTTATTAAATACGACTCTATCCTATGGCAAATACTCTATTACCCTTCACGGAGACGCTTGATCAAGTGTGCGCTTTATCAAATACGGATGGTTGTTATGTATAAGACGTCATAGTTTATTACTTTGAATTTGAAATTTAATAGACAGTAATAACAGAACATTCAGTATAATAAATTAAATAACACATATCTGAGAGGGTGATAGAGCAGATTGTTACCCCTCGAAAAGACATTGTCAACCTTGGCTTCGCCTCAGTTGACAATGTTTTCTCGGGGTAACAATCTGCTCTATCACCCTCTCAGCTATGTGTTATTTATATATTAAGAGCTCTCATTTTATTAACTGATATAAATCAATCTCATCCTATTAGCTGATATTAAGCGTTCTGATTCTATCAATAAAATTAACGGTACCATATCAACTGATATCAAGGATTTTGTCTTAATCTGTTAACTGATGTTAAGCATTCTGATTCTGTTAACTGATATTAAGCATTCTCATTCTATTAACTGATATTAAGCATTCTGATTTTGTTAATTGATTTTAAGCATTCTGATTTTGTAAATTGATATTAAGCATTCTGATTATGTTAACTGATATTAAGCATTCTGATTATGTTAACTGATATTAAACATTCTCATTCTATTAACTGATATTAAGCATTCTGATTTTGTTAATTAATATTAAACATTCTGATTTTGTTAACTGATATTATGCATTTTCATTCTATTAACTTATATTAAACATTCTGATTTTGTTAACTGATATTAAGCATTTTTATTTTATTTATTGATATTAAGCATTCTCATTCTATTAATTGATATAAAGCATTCTGGTTCTGTTAATCAAAACTAATCATTCTCATCCTATTAACTGATATTATACATGGTGCTTTAGTAAACTGATATTAAAAATTTTGGGTTTGTTACCTTAAAGCATGCTAGTTCTGATAATAGATGTTAGGCATGCTAATTTTGTAACTGATAGTAAGCACTCTGATGTTGTTTAATAATATTAAGGATTCCGGTTCTGTTAACTGATATTAAGTACGTTTATGTATGCTGCAGCTGGTTCTGTAAACTCATGTAAAGCACTGGTGGTATTGTTAACATACTAAACCATTTTAGTTTCGTTATCTGAATGTAGTTTTTCTGAAAATTTAGGAAAAAAACAAGAGTTCTGTCTACATGTAACATTTTTCCTAAACGGTGGTAAATGACATTTATAAACATTAAATCAGAGACTTCATTTAATGCAATTTTTTATGCTTGCCGCACATTACTCAATTGGAATTAAAATTATTATGAGTAAGTTCCTTAATGTGTTAACTCGCCCTATTCCTTACATGAGGAATTTAGTCTGATCTTACCTTTAACAAGTTGAATTAACAGATTTTGCTCACTAATCATACTCTATCCCCCTCCCCGGTATAAGCTTTCAGTTGACATGCAAGAAGTTGAAGCGCAATGGCTTCGAAAATGCACCACAAAGTAGTGCATGCTCCCATAAAGCCTGATGCAAAATTTCAGGGTGCTCTGATCCATGCATTTGTGGTTCCTGAGAGAGGAAAATATGACAAAACAAATCATACAAGGTATTTTAAAGAAGGAATATATAATATTTCGAGAAACATGAATGTGATGAGGGATGTATCTAAAAATGCTTCACATGGTATAGCGTACTCACACGAAGCTTGATACCAAATTTCAGATGTCCCGATTTGTAGTTCGACGAAAAAAGAATCGACGAAACTTTTATACATGGCCTTTATGTGTACGAATAAACAGGTTAACAAGAGATGGATGAGCGATGTATTTGAAAGCGTAACATACAGTATAGCTTGCTCACCTGAAACCTGAAAGCAAATTTTGGGAATCTGTGATTTGAATTTTCGTTCAACAGACGGACATACCCTCAGACCATACCAAAACACGATAAAAACGATAAAAAGGCAGACAACAGTCTACAAATCACTCCATAGAAAAATACAAACTGGGCAAACCGAACCCTAACAAAAAATAGGGTGATTTCAGGGGCTCCAGAAGGGTAAGTAGGTCCTGCTCCATATGTGACACCAATCGTGTTTGCGCATAGTAAGCAAAAAATTGGTGATAAATCTCGTTTGGTGATGTCAAAATCGAATAAAAGAAGACAAGATTGTGGTAAAGACACATGGAACATATCCGTGGTCAATTGTGACAAAGACATTCAGTAACGCGTACGGTCAACCACCTCGTAATGGTGTCCGTACAACTTTTTTTAGGAATGATTTCAACTTAAAGGGGCATTAGCTACAAGATATAGAAAAAAAATGAAATACGATTTTTTTTTCAATCATTAATGAAAGTGAAATAGTGATATAATAATTCGTTTTCAGCAGCCAGTTTGGTTCAGTTCAAAATAAGCAAAGAAACGTCACTAATGAATTATTCACTTGCAAGTGAATAATTCGACCTCATTAAATCCGTATTCATGTGAACTTCAATTTAACACCTTAGCTAGAGATGGGTTATGCATGAACTAGGCGTTTTCAACTATTAAAAAGAAAAGAATGTCAACATTGGAAGTAAAACAAGGGTAAACCATTTGGTTGACTGAATCGATCTACAAAAACTCATTGTTATACAGGTAAAAACGATTATTAACATATTTTTTAAACCTATAATATGAAATCAAACAGACCTAGAAACATCCAGTTGCACGAGTTCGCTATCTATTTATATCTATGTTTATGTTTATATCGGGTTATATATGACCGTCAGCAGTCTTCGGAGGTCACCTCGAATGTTACTTAGATAGCATCTTCACAAATAATACATAGGAAATTCTGATACATATTATCGAGTCAGTGCATCGTAAATTGTTTATTTAAGAATTTTTATTATTTGGAGATATGTTTTAGTATGTCATAAATGTCATAAATCAAATATGAGAATTTGAGTCATATCGGTGAACATGAATTTGACAGCTAATGCCCCTTTAACAACTGGGAACCTTTGGTTCAAAAGCTTCCCTGTAAGCAACAATCTTCTTTCAAGGAAATCATGATAGGAAACGCAAGCTCTGGAATTTATATATAAGCTATATAGACCGCATGTAAAACACGGACTATATATTGTTTCTACTTACATCTTTGGTACTTGGTCACAAAAATGAATATACTTTGTATTAAGACCAACGGCACACTCAAATATTATTATTTCGAAGAAGTACAGATCCACTATTAAAAAAATAACTACAAGACAAAAGGTTAGTTATAAACACAAATCTACACATTAAACTAGAGAATTAGCTACATGAAACCCACTTAAAATCGTGGTTTTCTTAAACTATTTGCTCCTTTCATAACTTTGTATTATGACATTTTCCCTTCATTGATGGTGTTACAATAACGTCTTATTCTTTTCTGATACAATCTATGTGATATACCATATACCCATTCTGTTATCTTTTTTTTTATTTACGATTTATGTTTGTGTTGTGCACAAGTTCTAAAGTTATACAAATTATCAATTGTACAGGATTTTTGTACAAAGTTATCAGCAGTTTGGAACACATCTTCTTTCACCGGGTGGTATAAGTTAACCAGCATGATGTTTTACTTAAAATATATATATAAACTTAACCCTAACGTTAAACACTGACCTCTTTGTAATACGAGGACACCTGATTTGCTTAGATTTTATATTTATGTTTTCATTAATACCAGATTATAACAAATATCTTTTTTTTAATATTTTTGATAGTCTTCTTGTTTTATTCTATTATGGTAAGAGGTTCACAAAATACTGATAACTGTACAAAAATTCTGTTCAAACTATAATTTATGCAACATTACAACTTGTAAACAGCATATGCATTTCAATAATCATCTGAAATATATTTCTGTTTTATAATTCAAAAGTTAAATTTTCGACAGCTACTGTACATTCATTGTGTTTTTTGTTTCTATATACCATGAGATATCCTTTTTATGTTGTTTCAAACATATAAATACAACTGTAATTTAAACTGAAGATATATGTGTACGATTAAATGATAGCAAACTGTTCGTATATTCTCAAAAAAAGGAAAATGAATTCGTTAATTCGTTTTCTTTTCATATTTATTCTTCTTAAACTTACAACAACAGTCTGTCCTTGACCTCCATACATCGGTTGTTTTCCATAATGTTGTGTTTGAGGATAACCCTGTTGTGCATAGCCTTGGGGAACGGGTTGGTAACCAGTTGCATGACTGTATCCTTGTGGAGGTGGAGGCTGTGCATATCCTTGTGGATGGCTATACCCCTGAGGATACTGTCCATACTGTTGTCCTTGTGGTATAGTAGAAGCATAGGGTGGTGGAGGACTCTGTGCTGGATATTTTTCTAAAATATATAATATGAAAGTAACATTATGTATAGTTCGGATTCCTTGTCCGGGTGTTGGCTTTACTTTTTGTACTTTTTGGTTTTATCCGCTGCTCAACGTTTGTATTGTGCTTTAGATTTTTATAATTTGGCCTCGCGCATCAATGAAGGAAATTCGGTTCAGTAAATAGTATCGTTACTGCTTTTATATTAACATGACATTTCAGTATAATAATGATGATGGATGGCTGATTAACGTCCAGCGGCAAATTAATATGCATATTCAGGACGAGAACATGTTAATCATGTTAATGTTATATGAATATTTACCCTGCTTTGTACTAGACCGATACGCTGAGCCGGAATTTTTAACGTACTAGTTCACAAGGTAACAGTCCGCAGGAAGACATGTCACCTTACCCGGACACATTATTCTGATTCATAGCCGACCAGTCTTTGCTCTTACTCCTTTATGTCGCGTGCTTAGCGCAGAAGCAACAAATACAAATTTTAACGTTTTTAGTTTGACCCGGCTGGGGTTCGAACCCATGACCTCCCGCACTCAAGGCGAACACGCTACCACGAGACCACCGAGGCGGTTCTTACAGTATAATAAACGGCAATTGGATATGTACATGCATATGTAGAAACTCAACAATAGCTGAGTCATAACAATGATCTAAAGTATAGGCGTCCATTTTACCGTACATTGCTGCGAGTAATAAGCTACTTCAGAACTAACTAGCATTTTTGCATAAAATTAATACATGTACAATGCTGCAAAACATATTGTGAACGGAAAATCTGTGGGCAAAAATCTTGTCGTGTTGATGATTTTTGCTGGACCGAGATTCTGTCTATCTATTATAATTTTCAAATAAAACGCAAAAATTAGAAAAAAAGTAAAATGCTGATTTAAGATTATAACACAATGTTGACTGCTGTACCCCTATTTTTGACATTTATACCTATTATGTCTGTTGGTTTTGTTCACACCAAGTCAGGAATATGACAGTTGTTTTCCATTCGTTTGATGTGTTTGAGCTTTTTATTTTGCCATTTGATAAGAGACTTTCCGTTTTGAATTTTCCTTGGAGTTCGGTATTTATGTTATTTTACTTTTTAAGGGCAATACAAGAAGTCGACTTACGATCATTTTGTTGTTTAAATTTGCTTTCTATTTGAAAATAGTTTTCAAGAATTTAGAATAAAACACAACATAAATTGATAAAAATCGCCATTGAGGGCAATTTCTCCTAGTCAACTGATGATTGTGGTCGTCTTGATTTATTTGTACATCTTATTTTGCTGATTTGTACTTTTTACAGTGTCTCTCTATCTATCTACCATATTTTTCACTAAAAACGAAAAAATAGGTAAACATGCAGATAAAAGGCATAGCTAAGAAAGACTCAAATGGCACGTGACTTATTTTAATCTTGTCTTGGTGATCATTATATTTTTGAAACTTTTTCAAGCAGTAGTTGAACCATGAAAATGAAGACAAGGACAATGCACATATGACATACGGAAACTTCGTAACACAAGGTATCTGAATGAAAGGTATGAAGCATCCAAATCTTTTACCTTTTGAAATATAAAACTTTGTACAAATAGTTTACGCCACCGCTAGCGCCACCGCCACCGACGGGATAGTAATACCTGTCTCACTCTGCGACTTTCGTCGTAGGCGAGACAACTAGAATAACATGTGTTTACTCTATTTAATATAAATTGCTAGTTTACTATCCACAGCGGTCACTGATAATATATATAATACCAGTAACCGCTGTGGATAGTAAACTAATTGATGACAATTGTAAACTAAAAATAACGGATTTGGAGAGAAAAGGTGAGGGCACAAACGATTGCCTTGTCCCCAAGTACCTGCATGTAGAAGTTTCCCCCTATTGAAATTTATCTAGATAATTGTCAAAACACAAAAAAATATAGAATGTCGCCTTTTAATGTTAGTTTTATATAACTCCTTTCAGGAGTCTTCTGATGATTTCTTTTCAAAGTGGATAGAAGGTAGATTTTAACACTATGGGCATTTTTTCATTTATTTAAACATATTTTATTTGTTATTACATATAACAAAAAGGATCAGACATAAGTTATCACAACTTAGATAGTCCGCTCCTAAATATAATAAGTTATAATATATAAATATAAAGACATGCAACAACAACATTAGATAATTATAGATTTGTACAATAGTTATAGAAAAAAAAAGAAAGTTCACAATTTCCCAAAAAGTTAAACAACAGTCCTACGTCAAAAAGTTTACTCATGGATATCTATATCAGTTAAAAAAAAAAAATTATCTTTCTAAAGATCAAAACGTTCACTTTTCCGAATAAAATTCAAGACATCTTTAATTAAAGATGTATTTTGACTAAGAGTCAAATTTTCGTTTCCATTTAGTAAAGTACCAAGATCAAAAGACGGAACAAAAAGTAGTTTGTCTAAAAGGTGAATTCTGATTTGTGCATAAAGCGGACATTTTTGCCCCACCCAGATTTTTTTATTTGTATAATGGTTATCCAAGATATTAGCCACATACTTGCATTTTACTCCTGTATTCTTTTTATAGCCATGCTGGACATGTTTTGTTATAAAGTTAACGAAGACGACGGGCCGTACTAACGATGATAATGTTGCTATCTAACGAATATTTTGAGTATTTCTTCATTTGCTTTCGCATTGGAAAAAATATAACACAGTTGATTCTGTTTTTTTACACTTTTACAAATGTTGCTGTTATTGCTGTCTTCTTTTTGAACATTTCTGAGAGACTATTTTTAAATTAAATCGGGGGTACATAGGACAATTATGATACCATTTGGTAGTTATAGTACACTTATATTAGGTGTCACAACTTACCCGAATGTTGTCCTTCTGGTGCCGGATAACCAACCTGATGATATGCTTCAGGGGCTGATGGATAAACACCGAGCCCAATCGCTTCTGTGAAAAATAAATATTATTCTGTAAATCATCTATTTAATTACCTGAAGTCAAGACAAATAGAAATTTTATGGAGGATAAAATAATCTGGAACAAGAAATAATATGTAAGATGCCAACAACAAAGTCTCCAAAACCTCATGCATGATTGAGAGAAAACCTCATTAAATATTTGAACCCACAAAAACAGTAAAATCCAATTTGAAGCGCCGTTGAAAAGTTGGAAGGTGTTCAGTTGTCTTGGGGGCAATTGCTGGACGGTAAATTAATGTATGTCATTTGTGTCTCTTTTTAATCACAAAATAAAGGAAAATACCTTTCAAGGACCCATCAGTGGCGTCTTCATAACCTTACCCGCTTAGTCTACGAAACAACAACTAATGATAAATCCTCCTTTTCAAGCCTCTACAATGCAACAATTCCCTTTAGAGAATCCCCATTTCACTATATTTATGATGAGTGTAAACCTCCAAAGGTCACATAACAAAAAGTCACAATTCAGTTTGAGATAATTTTATCTTTGATTAACAAAGACTTATTATTTTAAATGATTGAAGAATATGTTTGATGAATTGTGTATAATAACTTATCCGTAAACCAGATGTATTTAATAATGATATCTTTTTTAATAAACTTGAAATCTGGCTTCATTGTGTCAAATAAATATATCTTTGAGTTCCCAAGTTGATGAGCTTAAGCCAAATCGATACCGCGTTCTTCGGACTCCCCCGCGTGTTATAAGTTCGGCACGCAAAGCAGATTTTGTTCGCCTGCGTCCGAATTCGTATTCTAAATTTTAAGACAGTCGTGTGTTTTAAAATCATTTTATTTGGTTTAAACGCGATTTTTGACACTTGACTGACACAGATTTTCACGAATAAAATGACGATATATGTGTGTTCACGAGTCGAATATTTATTGTCGAAGCCAAACTATTATTGATAAACACGCTAAATAAGTAATTGTCGATGCTGGTCTCTAAGTTAAGTAAACGATGTATTGTCTAATAACAGGTCTCTATTCCAAACTCGTGTCAATTTAATTCATATCAACCAATCTATAAGAATATAATCACTTTAAATTCTGAAATCTTTAGTAAGCTTTAACTATTTCATATCGAACTCTAGTCATGTCGGACATTGCTTAAGTTTTTTGCAAATTAATGTTTATTTTGTATGCTTGAACATTCCCGAGGTATACTATATTGACGTTAATTATTCTATCCCCAGAAAATTCAGAATGCCTGTACCACCCCCAAATTAAAAATATGACAGTTGTTTTCCATTCGTTTGATGTGTTTGAGCTTTTAATTTTGCCATTTGATAAGGGACTTTCAATTTGAAAATTTCTTTGAGTTCGGCATTTTTGTTATTTTACTTTCTTCTATTCACATTCTTTGCTTTTTCGTCAAAAAAAAATAATCTCAACTTTGAAGAAAAAAATGTTTTGATCGGGAAATGGAAAACAAAATTCTGATTGAGAGTTTTTGTTTTAAATCTATTTTCCAAGTTTTTAAAAGTAGTTCAGCGCTGTGCGGCGCCAAATAAATAATAATTTAATGCTTGCGTGGAACGTAAAAAATAAAGAGAATATTATGAGGAGGTATAGAGAATAATAAGCAAAGAAAAATGAAGAATGACATTATCTATTTGCAGTAATGAACAGCTTTGCAGACTTTCATGTATACCATACATTTAGCCCAAATGTAGAAAGATGATATCAACATCTCTTCAAAAGTGGCTACACCCTTCCGGAAATAGGTTCTTCTATTTCACAAAGCCAACATGTTCCATTGTTAAGATTTTGAATGAAGTAGTGGGGCTTTTTTTTTTTAAAGAAAAACATATTTCCGCGTTATTATAATACATTTCCCTTGTGAAATACAGTAACATTGTACTGAACACACCGACATGACCTTGTTTACACAACCACCATACAATAAAGTTATGCTTGGTTGAATGCAATGATAAATAAACTGCTGTGTATATGCATACAAAATTTAGAGAAATTATTTACCTTTTCATGCAATTTTGTATGTATAACCACGGGGTACTTCCGTTTACATATATATTTTAACCATGGCAATATTCTTGTAATTGGTCATGTTTTAAATATACATGTATATACAACTTCAATTAATGCTAGTAAACAGAAATATATATGTATAAATATAATTAATATTACTGAAAATTAATGAAATTGGGTGTTCTTATTTCTCCTAGAACAATCATCAAATAAGTGTATCCACATTTTCTGATGACTTACCTTGATTTTTCTCGCTCATTTTATATGTACGTTCTCTGCCAACAGTTTTTGTACTGTGTTGTAAACAATCCAGGTGGAAAACCCCAAGTAGCGTGTGTTTACAATGTAGTTATTAAATTACTACACGTTATTTCATAAGAATGTGTTTTTATATGCAACATCTGATGATGCTGACAGTTACACATAAAAACATGTTTGCATTTCCTATTTATTTTGTATAATTGATCTTTAAGTTAACAAAGAGACGTATAGATTAACTAAAAATAACTGAACTTTACAGATTGTAACCTACTAATATCTTGTGTGTATGTCTATTTCACAACAATAGGTATTTTTATCTCTGAAAAATACCTAAATATAGGCACATTTAGTTAAGTACCATATGCAGTATAGATTTTTTAATACTTAAGAGAAAAGCGCATAAAAATTATACTCAACTTTCAGAATCGTCAGCCTTTTCCCGTCAAATTGTGTGCAATATTTTTAAACTATGATTAAAAAGACCTGGTAAGGATTCATGGTTTGTTTTAAACTATATGCTCACATCTAAATGCGCCAGATATCTTTTTTAAAGATAGTGCTTGTTATTGTATATTCAAATATACAATTCCTTGTTATAATCTTTAACAAAGAGACGTATCGATCAACTAAAAGTAACTGAACTTTAAGTCAACCCCGATGACCTAATTACTTCCCTACATAGTCTAGCTAGATGAACCATAGATGGACGTATATTAGATGTTACTTATACGTCCTTGCATGATGTGATCATTAGCATATAAATAAAACAAAATCTGTGATCTTTCAACTTAATGGTCATAATAGTAATTAACATATATTATATATAGATACGATAACACAACACTGTGTCTGCTTCTTCTCATTCGTGATATCGAGAAAATGATTGTGAAAGAACAAGTAACGGTGGTCAAGTACTGCGATTGGATCGTGAAAGATCTGGTATACAGGGGCGGATCCAACCATTTTTAAAAGGGGGTTCCAACCCAGGATAAAAGGGGGGAGGGTATTTCCAACCATATGTCCCCATTCAAAAGAATGGATCGCCAAAAAAGGGGGTTTCCAACCCAAGGACCCCCGCCTTTTTGGATCCGCCACTGGGTACAGGATCTTGAAGGAAATTTTATAAGAAGACACATGAAACGTCAGTAAATAATCTAATTGAATGAATAATAATGACAAATATTGGAAAAATAAAACTGTCTGTCAAAATGGTTCAACATCATAATCACATGGATCAGTTTCAGAGAAAATTCAAGTTGAAAAGTACACCGTTTTTACGAAACTACAAAAGGCAGATTGCTCCTCAAAATTCAGTTCAAAGAAATAAAAAATGTAAACGCACACCTATTTTTTTCTTATCTTAAATGCATAAACTAATTTTCTCTTAAAATATATGGTTCCATATTACTGTTTAAAGTGGTTCTAAAAGTTATTTAGTTTTTTTTTTAATCAGAAACTTTGCAAAAATGGTAATATTTGTAAAAATTGGATATTCCGGATCGTGAATGAACTGGTACAACTTTTTGATGATCATGAAAAGGATCGTGAAAAATCTGTTGCCGCTTATTCGTTATTGCAAAAAATCCACAAAAACGACCAAATCATTTTTTTTTAAATACATGATAATATGTATATGTATATGTTATTGTTATAGCAAAAGATTGAATTTGCATCACTTATTCCGTTTCATATTTGTTTGCGAATAGGGCTATGATAGTTTAATGCCATTGGATCTGATTATTTGATTTTTTGATAATACCACACCGACTATTAATTTGCCTTATAACAATATAGGTCCGTCTGTCCGTCATGCATCTGATTTTAATTAATTTTTATGCACCTCCATATCTATAAAACGAAGATCCTTGTTGATTTTTGTAAAAATTGGGTAAAAACACATTACGAATTGAGAAATGTATACTCCATACGCGGATGAAGATGGAAAATTGCTGCTAAGGTGAGGAAAAATTATAATTTCAAAATTGAAATCATCTTTTTTGTCATAGACTTTTGTATTGAGATGACTGCTGTAGTCAAATTCGGGATATATGAGTCTAAAAATTAGAACGAGGAAGCTGTATATGTGGTGTCTCTAATCTCTAGTTCAGGACTATTAATGGGACCCCATCAGAAAAGTTTGTATTGTTAATGGAAAGAACATCTTCAATATATTATTACCCTTTATGTAAAGTTAAATGATATAACTTTTTTTTTTATCTAAGATGAACCCTTCAGAAAACAAAAACGTACACATTAAGATATAACTAGGGATAAACCACCAGACCCCATCTCGCTTCACTCATTCGTGGATGCATTTAGCATTATAAATACATAGATATTTACCTTTCGACAATTTACAACAATGTACGCTCCTTGCATTGCTTCTTAAATGAAAACAGGGTTAAATATGAGTATATATGTATAATCAGATTGTTTTTTTTTGTTGTTGTAGGTATATATAAATACCCTGCCACGTCCTGCCTGTGTTTTTGTTACTTGTTTTTCTCTTTGTATCGATCTGAAGAGTTAAGCCCTTTTCAACTGATTTGTATAGGTTTTTCATATGTTGTACTGTTACACCACTGTCCGAGGTTAGGGGAGGGTTGGGCGCCGCTAACATGTTTAACCCGGCCACATTATGTATGTGCCTGTCCCAAGTCAGGAGCCTGCAATTTAGTGATTGTCGTTTGTTGCTGTATATCATACTTGTATTTCGTTCATTGTTTTTTTTTTACATAAATCAGACCGTAAGTTTACTTTTGAATTGTTTTACATTATTTCCGGGGCCTTTTATAGCTGACTATGTGGTATTAATGATTCTGCTCATTGTTGAAGTCGTACGGTGAACTATAGTTGTTAACTTCTATGTCATTTGGTCTCTGGTGGGGAGTTGTTTCATTGGCAATTATACCACATCTCATTATTTTTATATAATGTATATTTATCACTCCCCAAAAAAAATAAAAGCGTTAATTTACGTTCTTAGGCAGTAGTTACACGCTTCAACCAATTAAAAGTATATCAAATAATAAAGAGAAATGTTGTTTTCTGATCACTAAGTCAGATCACGCCTCGTCTTTCACGATCAAAATAATGCGTTGCCTGATCTTTCCCGATCAATTTTGTTTAAAAATTAACAAAATTATACTTTTTCAAAAATATTATGAACTTTTTTCAAGTAATATAAACATACTTTTATTTTACTGGACTTGCTGACACACTTATTAAGATTAAATTTCAAGTGATTTGTTCTTAATGATTCTCATAAGGTTGCGTGTCGCCTTTTGTGTTTTCTTAAAAAGTACTGCATTTTTTCTTTAACGTAGTGCACATTATTATGAAGGAAGTTGAATCATTTTGACAGACATAATTCTTTTTTGGGGTTTGTTCCACCTTTTGAAAATACAGAAGATTTTTCACAGATTTTGAAGTATAATAACACTTAATTGCATTCACGATCCGATCGCAATGCTTGACCACCGTTAGTTATTCTTTCACGATCACTTTTCTCGATATACAGAATGACACACGTGTAACAGGGTAGTCTTATAATATATGCCTTCTCATTATATATTTTCGTTATTTAACTTTTAAATGCTGATATTTTCATATTTTAAATGGTCGGATGACACATTGATAGAAAAAAAAATAAAAAAAAAATAAAATTAATAAATAGCAAAATAAATAAAAAGAAAATATCAGAAATAAAAAAATAATGGAAAATTATGACCCCGAGGTCATAATTTTTATATTATAGGACTAACAAAAAAACTGATATTTTCTTGAATTCTGATGTTTCTTTGTTGGCATAGATAGGTTGAAGACACCTTTTCAGTAGCCCTTTCCGTCATGATTTGAGGGCGGAACTAAAGAAAATGACTCAAAATATCTACCAGAAATATAAAGCCAGTTTGAGTGATTATTTTCATTAAATATGATAAATCTAACGGTACAATTATTTTTATTACACAATGTTTATTTATATTGCATATAAATTTAGAAAGCACTGATCTATTTCAAAGCAGAAATCTTGAAATTTATACAATTTTAAGTTAATCGAGTTCCAAAATTTCACAACTTCAAAAGCTTCATCATACAAAATGGACTTTTCATTCCCTATTGTTAATTTTCCTTTTTTAGACGGCGATGTTCCTTTGGCGCCATCATACGGTGTTTATATATCCCAACTCGTTCGTTATGCCCGTGTGTGTAGTGATGTCAAAGATTTTAACGAACGTAATCAATGCATCACTGGTAAATTATTAAGTCAGGGATTTCGTTGCCATAAATTACGTAAAACTTTTACTAAATTCTTTCATAGTTACAAAGATTTGATTAGTAAATTTGGCTGTACCTGTAGAAAACTGATTAAAAACGGTATTTCACATCCTAAATTTTACGGTAACATTGTACTTAAAGCGCGGAAATCACTATGTGATCCGTGTAAACTCATCAAACCTTTAAACAAACTTATTATTAAAGGCTATCTTACCAATGTTGTAATTAGATCTCTGAATATAGTTTACATTGGCACTAATATCGATTTTGTCATCAGCAAATTAAAACATAACTGAATTTGTATTCTTTTCAAACGGGGTATATAAAGACACACCCACGTTCATTTTAATCTATAAAGAGGTTAACTCCTAACTATCCTATTGCCTGTCGATACATTTATTTTTGGCATTGCACAAGTCACGTCTTCTTTGACTGTCCATGACGTTAAAATACTAAATACCTGGGATGTGTTTTAGTTGATTTTAGTCTCTGATGCATGATTTTTTATTATTAATTGTTTTTGGCTTTTAACTATCTGTCAGTAACTGCGAGTACTCTCAAATCGTACTTTCTTGTATATTTGACCTGTTGATACTAATTGTAATGCTTTTTTGTTATTTAATGTTATTCAGGGTTATATCTGGTCTATATACCAGTTTGATAAGTGTTTGGTATTACTATAAATTTTCACTTCTTCGGACTATGAACATCAAAATTATTTATTTTGTAAAAATATTTCCTTTCTCCATTTGAACTGTACACGTATACCTAACAACAAAATTATTTTCATTTACCTGTGTTTAAAGTAATTGCAAATTGCTGATATTTTTGTTCAAGCATATTGTTTGTCGTAAATTGTTTAACATTTCACAGCGGTATAACATGTTACTTTAATTATTCTTCCTTTAGTTTATTTATTTTGTATTTACATTCACGGTATCGTAGATCAAATTTTTTTGTTCAGTGTATGTTCACTGGTGTTAATATGTCTTTTGATTGAGTTAAGCCATTTCAATTGATATTTTATAGTGTGTCTTTCTATGTTGTGATGTTACACTATTGTTTCAGATAAGGGTGAAGGTTTGGTACCATTAAAACGTTTAAACCCGCTGCAATTGTTTGCACCTGTCCTGAGTCAGGAAGCTGATGTTCAGTAGTTGTTGTTTGTTGATGTGGTTCATAAGAGTTTCTCGTTTCTCGTTTTTTATATAGATTAGATCCTTGGTTTTCCCGTTTGAATGGTTTTACACTTGTAATTTTTTGTGGCCCTTTATAGCTTGCTGCTCGGTGTGAGCCAAGGCTCCGTGTTGAAGACCGTACTTTGACCTATAATGGTTTACTTTTATAAATTTTGACTTGGATAGAGAGTTGTCTCATTGGCACTCATACCACATCTTCTTATATCTATGTACGGTTACGCGGGGATATTTGCTATGGGAAAATGAGGACTTTCAATAAGACCTTAATTTAATATAAATATAATATAATATAATATAAATTTAATGAAAAGATTCCACTCTCAGACTGCCATTCATAATCACACACTCAGAACGGTAAAATTAAAACTGAGATATGGAATTAATTATCAAGTACTTTTCCTGGTTTAGCTATATCAAGACTAAATGAAACAACCAAAAGTTTTAATAGCCAAATATGTATGTGTAATTAGATGGATAAGCAAATGAACAAATCATACGACCAAAATTGTCTAGGGTCAATTTTAAATTAACAGATTTTGGAATAAATTAGTGTTGAAGAACACTTAATTCCTCAAATGAAAACTTTTCCAACTGTTTCTGACCATGGACCTTTAAACATCATGATAGCGGGAGCCTGTATATATTTTTAACCCCGCCACATTCTGTATATGCCTGTCAAGAGCCTGCAATTCAGTGGTTGTCGTTTAATGCTGTGTATCATATTTGGTTTTCGTTTATTGTTTTGTACATAAATCAAACCGTTAGTTTTCTCGCTTAAATTGTTTTACATTTGTCATTTCGGGGCCTTTCATAGCTTGCTCCATATGCGATATGGATTTTGCTCATTGTTGAAAGTCGTACGGTGAACTACAGTTGTTATAATAACTCCTACGTCATTTGGTCTCATTGGCAATCGAACCCATATTCTTATTTTTATATTAATATGTAGACAGCATATTTTAAACTGTATTGGACAAAAACTTTACAACTTCAACATTTAAAATTAATTTAAACAATAATATTTTATAATAATGCTAAATGTTCAACTACAAAATTATACTGTCATAAAATACAATGTACTGGAATTCATGACACAAACGTAAATGCAAAAATTACTATAGTCTATAATGCTGCATTGAGGTCAGAGATACTTCAATTCCTAATTAGCCATAATAGGAGGAACTCGATGAGTATGCCATTACTCTCAAGACTATGAATACTGCAAGGCATACGGCACCAAGTATAACAGTTATGATTATCAAATTCCTAGCTTTAATTGCCTTTTCCTGAGCAAATTGCATGTTACCGTCATCAGCTGCTTGGTTAGCCTGATAAAATAAAATAAAAAAATAATTTAATATATTGCCAGTTTCATCTTTAAATAATTCTTATGTGATTTTCATATCTACAAATACTTGAATGTGATTGGTCCGTTAGAATGTTTTTACTTGGTGTACACTTCGATAGACCATGTTCGTAACCTTTTTAAATACTATGTAGACTTCACTATGCTATATTAATGCGCGATAGTACACATTAATGAAATCCCTAGGTTCAAAGAAAGTTGAAGTTGAAAGAAGAAAAACCGAAATGTTTAGATTAAGAATTGTAAGGATTAAAAACGTTTAAAAATGTGTTTAATCCTATATAATATTTAAGCGTATGTATGGTATGCACACTTAAGAAGACGATTAAACTTACTGAAGCTTTTACAAGTTCGTTTGCACAGTCGATAGAATTTCAAAGACTAATAATAGAACTATACATGGAAAAAGACACGAAGCCCGTTTATGAAATTTTATTTACGTATATTTCTAATTGGGTTTTTTTTTTAACAACTTTCAAATATAAATAATAATATTACTCTCATTAACTGAATCCTATCTAAGGTAAATATTTATGAAAAATATCAGGTCTATATTAAGGAGTTGAAAAGTATCTTATTACCAAGTATTTCTTGAAGCAAAAATAGAATAAAATGCTCCCAGGGCGCAGCTTGATACGATCGCAAAGGTCGAACCCTGAACAGTTGGGGCAAGTATGGACACAACATTCAAGCTTGATACAGCTCTGAATTTGGATTGTGATTAAATATTTGACACAGCATAGGTTTCTGAGACAGAATGAATGTGGTCTAAGAACTTAAAAATTTTAAATTGGACATTCACCTATTATGGTCCAATATCCAAAATCTAAATACATGGTTAGATTCAGCATATCAAAGAACCCCAAGAATTCAATTTTTGATGAAATCAACAAAGTTTAATTTTGGACCCTTTTGACCTCAATGTGGACAAAGTTGATAACGGGGCCCAAAAATCAAAAATCTAAATACATGGTTAGATTCAGCATATCAAAGAACTCCATATATTCAATTTTTGTTGAAATCAAACAAACTTTAATTTTGGACCCCGATTTGGACCAACTTGAAAACTGGGCCCAAAATCAAAAATCTAAATACATGTTTAGATTCAGCATATCAAAGAACCCTTAGAATTAAATTTTTGTTAAAATCAAACTAAGTTTAATTTTGGACCCTTTGGACCTTAATGTATACCAATTTGAAAACGGAACCAAAAATTAAGAATCTAAATACACGGTTAGATTCGGCATATCAAAGAACCCAAATAATTCAATTTTTGATGAAATCAAACAAAGTTTAATTTTGGACCCTTTGGACCTCAATATGGACCAATTTAAAAACGGGGCCCAAAATCCAAAAACTTAATACACGGTTAGATTCAGCATATTAAAGAACCCCCAAGAATTCAAGAATAAAACCCCATTGAAATTGGTCAAGAAATAAGCAATTTATACGAAGTATCTTCTTTTGCACAATACTGTACAATTGACAATTTCTTGCTATTGCGCAATATTGTGATATTGGATATTTCTTGCTATTGCGCAATACTGTGAAATTGAAGATTTCTTGCTATTGCGCAATACTGTACTGTGCAATTGAAGATTTCTTGCTATTGTGTAATACTGTGCAATTGAAAATTTCTTGCTATTGCACAATACTTATTATATAATAATTTACACATCCTGTTTGGTGTATATCTCCTACCATATCATTATTATTTGCTTTTAAATATAAATCAGAAATAACCAACTTAAAATGGAAAATATTAAAAGAAAAAAAAAGGAAAAAAAAGGAAAAAAAAAAATCCCCCCAAAAATTTTTTGAACCCCCTTATGATTCATCACCCCCAAACTCAATCCCAGCCTTCCCTTTGTGGTATGGTACCTTGCAGTACAATTTCAGAGAGATCCATACACTTGAACAAAAGTTATTGTCTGGAAACTAGAAAAATGCTTATTTTTGGCCCCTTTTTGGCCCCAAATTCCTAAACGTTTAGAACAATTACCCCCAAACTCAAACCCAGCTTTCCCTTTGAGATATGGAACCTTGTAGTACAATTTCAGAACGATCCATACACTTGAACACAAGTTATTGTCTGGAAACTAGAAAAATGCTTATCTTTGGCCCCTTTTTGGCCCCCAATCCCTAAACGTTTCGGGCAATTGCCCCCAAACTCAATTCCAGCTTTCCCTTTGTGATATGGAACCTTGTAGTACAATTTCAGAAATATTCAAACACTTACACACAAGTTATTGTCATGAAACTAGAAAAATGCTTGTTTTTTTCCCCTTTTTTGGCCCCCATTCCTAAAATTTTGAGGAATTACCCCCAAAATCAATTCCAGCTTTCCCTTTGTGATATGGAACCTTGTGGTACAATGTCAGAGAGATCCATACACTTACACACAAGTTATTGTCTGGAAGTTACAAAAATGCTTATTTTTGGCCCCTAATTCCTTAACTGTTGGTACCATAACCCCCAAAATCAATCCCCACCTTCCTTTTGTGGTATTGAACCTTATGGTAAAATTTCATAGAGATCCATTCACTTAAACTAAAGTTAGAGTGCGAAAACCAATGTGTCTTCGGACGATGACGCCGGACGATGACGACGACAACGACGACGACGACGACGCCAACGTCATACCAATATACGACCGCAAAATTTTTGCGGTCGTATAAAAAGTATTGGTGGAAAATTTGTAAATATAGATTCTGGCAATTTCCCTGAAAAATTGACGCATGTCACGGTTTGTAATGAAAAAATTAACAGTCCAATTAACGTTTAAAATGCGAACCTATTGGTATGGTTCAAATTGTGTGGAACGCCACAGCTGTCTTATGTGGAACTCTGATATTATACAATTATAGCCTTTGTATGAGGTCGATACAAGGATATATTGACCTGAAAGAAGTATATTGACTGAGGACGAAGTCCGAGGTCGATATACTTCTTTGGGTCGATATATCCTGTATTGACCTCATACATAGGCTATAATTGTTATATTATTAATTTCCGACCATATTTGTATCAAAATCGTCATTTGATTTTGTTGGAATTTTATAGATATCATATTGTCTCATAGACAATAACAACATATTATTTAGCTGTTATTTCATTTACTTTATATGTTGTTTTTTTTTACATCTTATGTATTTGAAGATTTTTTTTCTTCAAATAATCGATCATAGATATTTTTTTTATAAATCTTTTAACAGTATCATGAAATTCATTACATGACGTCACAAAGTATATCGGTTTTTAAATATTCTAAAAATAACCGTGCAATATGCTTTTTGCTATGCAATATGCTTTTTGCTATCCGCCGTTTTCTAAATACCATCGAAAATATAGTTTAACATGTGACTATCCCTGAACGAATCAAATTAGTTAAAATATACGTTATGTTGTTTTATTATTACTTGATGATATTTTGTCTTTACAAAATATGGTTTTGTCATTACGTAATGATGTTTTGATATAACTCAGTTAATATGGAATAGTCATTACTTAATGATATTTCAATATTTTACGATATGGTTTCGTATTGACTTGATATAGTTTTGTCATTATACAATTATAGCCTTTGTATGAGGTCGATACAAGGATATATTGACCTGAAAGAAGTATATTGACTGAGGACGAAGTCCGAGGTCGATATACTTCTTTGGGTCGATATATCCTGTATTGACCTCATCAATAGGCTATAATTGTTATATTATTAATTTCCGACCATATTTGTATCAAGATCCTGATTGATTTTTTGATTTTGTTGGAATTTTATAGATATCATATTGTCTCCTAGACAATAACAACATATAAATTGTTATTTCATTTACTTTTTTTTTTACATCTTATGTATATGAAGATTTTTTTTCTTCAAATAATCAATCATAGATATTTTTTTTATAAAACTTTTAACAATATCATGAAATTCATTACATGACGTCACAAAGTATATCGGTTTTTAGATATTCTATAAATATCCGTGCAATATGCTTTTTGCTGTGCAATATGCTTTTTGCTATCCGCCGTTTTCTCTCTACCTTCGAAAATATAGTTTAACATGTGACTATCTCTAAACGAATCAAATTAGTTAAAAAATACGAATTAATAATATTACTTAATATGGTTTTGTCATTACTCGATGTGGTTTCACCATTATTTAATGTGGTTGTGTCATTAGGCAATGTGGTTTTAACATTACTTGATGTGTATGTGACTTAAAGTAATGTAGTTGTTTCATTACATGATGTGGTTTTGTTATTTCGTAATGATGAGTTGCCAATTCTTTATATGGCTTTAACATTACGTAATGATATTTCAAAATTTGACGATTTTACACTACATGATGTGTTTGTTTCAGTATTTGATGTGATCCTGTCATTCTTTGGTGTGGTTATCACATTACTTGATGAGGTAAAAACCACGTGACCATTTCGGAAAAAAATATGCTCTATAAACCGATTTCCATATGTCATTTGTTTAATGTGCTTTGGATGAGTATCGCTATCCACTGTGTTAAAGTTCAAATTAAAGTTCGAGTTGTTGTTCAGAGTTATTTGGTATGAAAAAGGGGAACGCTAGACAAAATAAGAAAAAAGTACTAAAAAATTAACAGTATTTCGGACATAAGGGGGATATCCCCAAACCACTTGGTCCTGCCGTTTTTTTTTTCCTTAGTTCTCAAATGGAAGCAGTATTATGATAAATTCGTAAAAGATTCCACGGAACCCTGCGTCTCGCCTGATATTGCTGCTGTCAGTGTAAAAGCGTAATGTTGACTGTACATGATTTTTTGTTAGATCAATTCAAACGAGACACCTAACGATATAAATGATGAAGACGCCTACGCCACTACCGACGACGGAATATAGGTTTGTTGTGTCTCACTGCCGCTACATTAATGTCGCAGGCTCGACACAAATCAAAATACTTGTACTTTATTGTCAACAAATGAGACACTTTAAATCAACTCACACTAAAGTTACATGGAAAAGGGGCGATCGGACTAAGCGACAAAGCATCAATTCTAAAAAATAATAAGAATTCTCCGATTTTTTTTTAGCGTGTATGATCATTTGAACATATACGAGTATCAATCTTTTATTTTCATAAATTGCATTCTCTGATATACCTCGCACTAATTGAAAAAAAAAACTTTTTGGAATATCTGTTTCACAGGTCACAACGGATATGTTCCAGTTGTCGTAACCACAATCCCGTCATCTTTTCCTCGAATGTGAACTACCAAATAAAACAAAATCACTGGGTTTGTACTTTCACGAATAACACGACGGGTGCAACACGTTGAGCAGAATCTGCTTACCCTTCCGGAGCACCCGAGATCGTCCCCAATGAATTTATATTACCCAGTCATACCGATCTATTGAGTTAAGCCAATTGAAACTGTTTTTTACATTTTTTTTCTTATGTTGTGCTGTTACACTACAGTCCGAGGTTAGGTTAGGGTTTAGCGCTCACATACATGTTAAAGTCCGCCACGTACACTTTCTTTATGTGCCTGCCCCAAGTCAGGAGCCTGTAGTTCAATGGTTGTCGTTGTTTCATGTGTGTCATATTTGTTTTTCGTAGATTGTTTAGTTATAAATTAGACCGTTAGTTTTCTCATTTGAATTGTTTCACATTTTCACCTTGTGGCCTTTTGCAGCCGACAATATGGTATGTTTGAGGCTGTGCGGTTGCCTATGGTTGCTTACATCCACTGCATTAAATTTCTGGTGGATAGTTGTCTCATTGGCAATCACACCACATCTAACTTTATTTCGATTTCTATGTGGTGGTTTGTATACTGTAACATTGATTATCTTTTGTACGCATACCCCTTAACCCTTTTTTCGGAAGCCCGAGCAAAAACCCTTGATCCGCGTTAGAAAATTTACATACGAACTCATATTAGATAAATCGAATTTCAACTCGAAATCTTAATCTAAATGAGACTCAAATTCGAGTCTAACTCGAACTCTACCTCAAAAGGTGACTCGAATTCAAATTTGAACTCGAATTGTAACTCGAACTCTACCTTTAAATGTGACTCAAACTCAAAGTTCAACTCGAAACTCAATGCTAATTAGAACTTTAATTCCAATAATGGCTTGAATTCTAACTCGAAATCGAGACTATTTCAAAGTTTAACTCGAACAGTAACGCGAACTTTAATTTGCACTCTAACTCGATGGATGGCCACACTTATCTAAGGCACATAAAACATGGAAATCTATTTAAAAATAGAACGTCTAGTGTTTCCGAATTGGTCACGTGGTTTTACCTCATCAAGTAATGTGATAACCACATCAAAGAATGACAGGACCACATCAAATACTGAAACAAACACATCATGTAGTGTAAAATCGTCTAATTTTGAAACATAATTACGTAACGTTAAAGCCATATAAAGAATTGGCAAATCATCATTACGAAATAACAAAACCATATCATGTAATGAAACAACTACATTACGTTAAGTCACATACACATCAAGTAATGTTAAAACCACATTGCCTAATGACACAACCACATTAAATAATGGTGAAACCACATCGAGTAATGACAAAACCATATTAAGTAATGACAAAACTATATCAAGTCAATACGAAACCATATCGTGTAATATCGAAATATCATTAAGTAATGACTATTCCATATTGAGTTATATCAAAACATTATTACGTAATGTCAAAACCATATTATGTAAAGACAAAGTATCACCAAGTAATAATAAAACAATATAACGTAATATCAGAGTTCCACATAAGACAGCTGTGGCGTTCCATAAATATGGGATTTTAGAATGTGTGAAATCAAGCGAATAATTATCACTGAATAACCGTTTACGGTAGCTCTTTGGTTCCATTCTAAATTTTGATTTATGCTGACCTATATATCCGCACATAATTACCAAACTTTTGCCGAGGACAACCGCAGCTTATAGCAGTGCCACAGGATAAGCAAAACAGTGATGCACTATATATATATATATATATAGTTGGTGTTTTTTTTTTTTTAGTCATCACAGTTTGCTCTTTGGCATAATTAAACCTTACGTAACTCAGTATTGATCATAGACATATACTTCTTTACTTACGTTGTAAATAAATATAGATTTAAAGAATGCCGAACTTATCTATCAATATACTATGGAATGAAAAGGGGTAAAACTAACTTAGTATCTGGTTCGGTTTCCGTTTGGGATGAATTGTGCGACAAGACATAAAATACGCGTAGTTAAGCTTCATCAAAGTGAAGTTATTATTAAACATTGTATCTTTACTCCAAAAATACCTTCAAGATTGCCTGAGGTTTATAGAGAGAAATCTATACAGAAACACTTACACTACGAGCAGCTAATATAGCACATATTCCAGTTGGCCAGAAGCAGCATAGACATGTCAGGATTGCTGGAACTAACCAGTTGGTTGGTCTTGGCTGTGAGGTAGTCATTACCGAAGTTACAGGCACAGGCTGTGCAACCTGTAATAAAGTAAAGGTATGCATAAAGATTGCAAAAATGTATACGGTTTCTGTTATTGCTATACAATATTATACAATTACTGTCTTTTGATTAGGTAAATATATGGTTAAAGTATTGATGTATATTTTCATTCAATCATTTCTTGTTTTTGTTTAATAGATAAGCGATGACACGAATATATAAATTAAATAAGAATAGATTGAAATAATGCATGTTCGAATGGATTTTGACAGAAATACTCTGACAACCATAAAGAATAATTTAGGTAAGGGCCCTAATTGGCCCTGAATATTAGGCAATTTGTTTCAAGTTGATGAAAAGACCATGTAAGAACTACTTTTATCAAGCTTTGCTAAAAAATAAGTCATTTACATCCAAAATAGGTCAAAAATAGAGATTTTAGTGAAAATCAACAAAAGCGTCTAGATTGCAACCACACTGAGGCCTAGGAAACATAGGGCACTGGGATACACAAACTGTATAAATTAATTCAAGTCGGGCAGATTATTGGTTTAAAAATGTCGTTTTACTAGTATGTTTTTGATCCTAAAAAACCAAAGGTCCTTGACCAGACAGCGTTTTCATTGAAATTCGTTCAAAATCATAATTGATGCAACAAAAAAAAAAATAATTTCTCCAAAACTGAATTTTTTATCGAAAATAATATTCATTGAAACTGAACTCGTTACAACGTGAGTATGTCAAAGGCGTATCGTCATAAAACAGACAAAGGGGAAATTACAATTTACCTCAACATTACATATGCGCTGTTATGAGCAAAGCGCTCGATTTTGAACGAGCACCATTCTTTGTAGCTTTGAAGTAAAACACAGCTTAGCCGACCGACCAAAAGGAGACGTGAATGATGACCCAATCAAATATCAAGTCAAGCTCGAGGAGGAGAAAATGGCAAAGCGCGAAATAACTTTTACAATAGGTTCTATAAATTCTACCCATTTGGACTCATTGCATCCATAATTTTGAGTGGGTAGATTATGTTACAAGACCTAAGTAGACAGTCTATAAGGCTTGGATTGGACGGTCCTATACCAAAAGAAAAGGACGAAGAATGGAATAAAATGAATGTCGTCAATACCAGAACTTATAATTATACTAGTATATCGATACCTAGTTGCTTCAAGACATAGACATGAAGGTTATGTCAATTGCTTTAATTCATCTATTAGTATTTAAGTGATGGCTCCGGAATTGGACATGAATTATCATTGCAAGTTAACTAGATTACGAATGTAAATAGGTTTTGTTTTTAAGGGGGAAGTAATTGTGTTCTTGGGATGCTGCCTTATTGATGTATACATCGCATATCCGTTTATTCATAATCAATAAGTACCTTTCTTTAAGTTTTTTGGTTTATGTAAATATGGGTTCAAACTTACAATAACATTATGTCCTTGACCTCCATACACTGGTTGGTTTCCATAATGTTGTGTTTGTGGGTAGCCTTGTTGTGTATAGCTTTGGGGTACTTGTTGGTAGCCAGCTGGTTGACTGTATCCTTGGGGAGGTGGAGGTTGTGCATATCCAGGTGGTTGGCTATATCCCTGTGGATGCGGAGGCTGTGCATAACCTTGTGGTTGACCATACCCTTGTATATTGCTATCGTAAGGCGGTGGTTGGTTAGGTTTTTCTAAAATTCACACAACGCAATTTGTTTTTTTTTAAATTTATTTATCGAATTACCTTATCTAAATAACCTTTCATGAAATATTTATTAACTGCTAGAAAAAAGACATACAATTGTTTAATTGTCTTTTCCTTTTCAGAACTTTAATGATCATAATGTATACTTTAAACTGACAAAAACTATAAATTGTACTGCAAGTATTTTTTTAATTTATTGGATCGCTATTTCATTCTTTACAGTGAAGTACTGACCTGTATAACCAGCACTATAATATCCCTGAGTTTGAGCTGGATAGTCGCCTAATCCATTTTTGTCTGAGAGAAAAAAAAACATTAATTACTTAAAAACAGCAATTAAAAAAAAGATATATTTGTATGACTCAGAAATTTTTTTTTCTGCAATGAATGCAGGGTTCATTTCCTACATCATCAAATTCAAGGGACTTTAACAGACATTAAAGTAAGCTCCAAAACCTTCAAGTAAATACCCCCACATAACTTGACAGACCACAGTAGTAATAGTAAAAAGAGTTTTGTTGTCAATCAAAAGAAGGAGTCAATAAAATCTGCAGTAAGTATCCATGCAAGCCATTCAAGAGCAAACCAGTAGTCACATCATGCTTAGAAATATGGTAATTCTTTTTTAGACAAAGGACAAACCATGTTACCAGACTCAGATATAGCACCACCAATGACACGATAGTACAAGACATCTGACATACATAAAGTATAGACGAGAATAGTATGCGCTTTAATATGTGTGCCTGTCTACAAGAGACCTGTATATATATATATATATTATATATAGTAGTGAAGTTAATGAAGTCGTCCTGCTTATTCTTATATGCATGTGAGATTGATATGATAACCAAGTAAAACCCTTGCTATGATACTGTTCTGTTTTTCTAACAAAAAGTTAATATCTAACTTGAATTGCTTTGGAGACATTCACAGTGCTAATTTAAAGTATCGTCTGTATGATATTGAAAATCAGATTTGCTGTCAATAACTTCAATTCAACCAACAACAACAAAAACGAATGAGTAAATAAACATAGCCTAGGCCATCACAATTAGAAGGATTTCTTTTGTAACCTTTTTTTAATGATCATTTGCCACGGTGACCATTTGTTTCTTTTTTTACATAGAAAAGAGTCTTTGAAGTCAAAATTATGCCTCAATGCACTATTCTTAAAAGTGTGAAATTTCCTGAATTAACCGATTTGTTGGTAACAAATGTCCACCAAAAACTTAATTCTTTTTATTACAACAGCCATTGACAGTGGACATTTCCGTTGTTGACCAAATAATATATCTATTATTAAGAAAAATCTATGAATTGGTGTATGAGGATTAGTTATTGTGTATTACATTTGAAAATAAGAAGATGTAGTTTGATTGCCAATGAGACAACTCTCCGCAAGAGACCAAATGACACAGAAATTAACAACTATAGGTCAACGTATGGCCTTCAACAATGATTAAAACCCATACCGCATAGTCAGCTATAAAAGGCCCCGAAATGACAAATATAAAACAATTCAAACGAGAAAACTAACGGCCTGATTTATGTACAAAATAATGAACGAAAAACAAATATGATATACAGCAACAAACGACAACCACTGAATTACAGGCTCCTGACTTGGGACAGGCACATACAGGATGTGGCGGGGTTAAACTAGTTTGAAGGCGCGCCAACCCTCCCCATAACCTAGGCCAGTGGTGTAACAGTACAACATAAGAACAAACTATAAAAATCAGTTGAAAAGGGCTTAACTCGTCAGATCGATACAAAGCAGAGTGGGCGTGGCAGGGTACTTATACATCCCCACAACAAAAAGCCACTTAGTACACACATTGTCTATTAACTATTCCTTTATCTGAAGAATACGAACAAAGGACGTGAAAATAAAATGCAAATGAGATGACAGACTTGAAGTAATATTAAAAGCATATCCATCAAGGGAAAAGAAAATATCTCAAGTCGAAATGTTGAATTAAAATGAAAGTGCACATTAGAAGGAACTATTGACTGGTGGTGAAGGACTCTTAGGGTCTGAATGTGACATCGTCGATCTTATATATTTCATACTCTTTGATAATCTTAGTATTAAAATATTTGATTGATTCAGGAATATCATAATTATTCGAATTTTTTTATTTATTGATACGTGTGCACTAATTTATTTAGACTAATTATGCAACTGACAAAGAGTACACGAGAAATGACTGCATATATAAAAAATGCTGTAAATTTGGGTGGAAATCCGATTGGTACCTTCTACGATGTAAGGGTCGATCCAAATAACTGGAATTTTAACATATGTTGTTGGTTTCAATATTTTTTAATATCCACAAAAGAACTAAAGAGACGAGAAAGTGTATATATGTACATCTGTACAGACCATCGTGCGGTATTTACTCATAATGTGTATTTTAATATGTTAAAAAAGGCCCAACTCTATCATATAATTCCAAATTTTGAAAATGTAGTTATTATTGTTTATCTTACATTGTTTATATTAACCAACAATAAGCAGACATGAATTTGAATCAATATAATTTGAGCATGCACTTTATATATAATTCAATATGTTATATCAAGGATTTGTATAGTTAGAAACAGGAATACAGAAAGACAAATAATTACTGTTATTGTATACGAATTGTTAATGATGTTTGACGTGTAATCGATCTAATCAATAGATCATAGTTAACATTTCAGTTTTATATTAAAGTAATCAAATATTTCATCTCAGTTTTGCATCTTTATCATATGTATTGGAGCAAGGAATTGTATATTTAATATATACAATTCCTTGATTGGAGTACAAACATTTGAAGCCTTCTGATAATAAGACAACTATTGTACAAAATAAACGACAGCAATTCCATAAATATATTATAGTGACGGTTTCCCATTCCTCGAAGAAATTTCTGAGTAAACTATCATCATGAACAATATAGTATACTACACAAACAATATCGATTTGTATATGTTGTACATGTAGCATGCACGTGTGTAGTCTGATACATGCGTTTTCCATGGTATGGAACCTGGCTAAATGTATTAAAAAACTTTAATACATGTAAAGTCGTCATTTCCCCAACGCTATTGATAGATTAGTATCATGAGCATTTGTGTGTATTGAATAAAGATAAGTTTGGCATTTCAGTCATCAACGCATTATCAGATATCCAATAAAAGTTTGAAAGATCATAATAGAAACCTCTATCCAGTTTACCCAGATTTATTTACATTTAAACACATACATGATTTTGTACATTTATTGCAATAAAAACTAATTAACAGTTACAACCAACTTACCTTGATTTTTATCACTCATTACGTTCTCCTTTTTTGCTAGTAGTATAGTTTGTTGATTAATAAAAGCCAACGACCTTAATCTAGTGAGTGTATATATCAAGTATATATGTGCAAGCCGAGCATGTTATTTCGCAAGAGTTTGTTTTGATTAACATGATTAAGAAACAACATCAGCAGCAGCAGTTTGGAAATGTCTACCTAAAATTATTGAAAATTACGAAAGAGTATAAATAAATCATAAGCTAAACATAAATTTAATGGTAACGAAAAAGAAGGGATATAAACTGAAGTACTTGGAGATCACGATGACATGAACTTAATATCAACTATAGATTTCCAAGTCTAAATTAGCATGCGCCGCTATCAACATGATAATCAAGTCAGACGAAAACCATAGATTGCTTAATATCCAGTGGCAAATGACTTCATGCATGTTCAGGACGATAGATTCCTTTGAGGTTGAGACCATTTTATATGATGTCACCGTCCATTTGTATTCCTTGTTTTACATTGAAAAATTGGAAAATGAAAACTTGATATCATATCTTTTCATGAAAAACAAATATTATGATTTTCCGGCAGTGATGAACAATCTAACAGTGTCATTAATTATGACAAGGGAGGCAGAGTATGTTTTGAGGCGAATATTTGACATGAAACATCTGTGGTCCCTGGATGTTCGAGCAACATTCATGCAACTCAATCTGATATATTTTTTTGAACTCGCGTGCTGATATGAGGATAACCAAATCAGAGATCTATATTTTGATTAGATTGCTTTCAACTAAGATCAACTAAGTTTCACATTTTTCCCCGACTCACTTTCTTCTATATTGACTCTGACACTCATACCAGAGACATATAATACATGTATTATATGTCTCTGCTCATACGAAGCATCCACTATATCAAGGCGACACTGTTAAGTCCCGCGATGTTTATTCAATGTCCCTGCTGTAATTAGATATTTACACGTGGGGAGAAAGGAAAATCATGTGATAAGCCTGTTTGCAATGCTCATGATCTAAAAGGTAAAGTTGAGAAAAAAGTATATCAATATTTTAGGAAATAAACATTATTTAGCAAATTAGGTAGATAAAGGGTCGTAATCAAAAACGATTTTTTTTTTCAATTACTTGGCCAACACTAGGTTTATATTATGCTATTTATAAAATATGCCATCATGATATGAAAGTATGGGTCACAATATTTTTTAAACTAAAGATTGTGCAAACTAGATAAGTGTACGGCATAGAAAAATAGCTCTTTTGAGTGACTGAACAGAAAGAACATTAACGGATAAAATTTTAAAATAAAATATCAGAAGATAGCCCTTTAAGCATGTATAATATGCCTTCAGAAAAAATATGGGATCATTTCCTTGATCATTACAAAATAAGTATATGTATTGTTCTGTATCAAGATTTCTTTCACTACGATCAGGAACATATATATTGACGAAGATATCATACTAGCTGTTCCCGGCAGCTACGATAAATCGACTGAATCGGGAATATTCCATTTCTGCATCAACTTTGATAATTGTGTCATCAAAAAAAATATTTGCAGCCATTTGACATCAAAGATCAAATTAGATCTATGTTTTAAATCAACAAAAATATAGCGTAATATTGTTTAGTTTTTTCTTCTTTATTTGTCCTTGATTAGTTGTAATCTTTTTAAGTTGTACATTTTTTTTTCGTTTTATGGTTATTTCTTCCATGAACCAGTTCAATTACGGATACCAGTTGATTATTTACTTTCTGAATTAACTCCCTTGCATTCCGTGGTTGAGGTCGATAGGAAGTTTTTTGGGGGTTTGTTTATTTTAAGAAATATCTATTTAACAGAAACGGCATAACGGAATGTTCATGGTTTAAATCTTATTGATCGTGCTATTTATGTTTACTGACTAAAACACGTTAATCCCCAGTCAGAGCCCGAGGTTGAAAAATCAGAACGATCGTGCTTTTAAAGTTTAGTTTTACTGTTTACAATTACAAAGTGGGACCCTTCTTCCAAATGGGATTTAATTATCTGTTTTGGATATGACATCCATATTTGAACATAAATTGAAGTGGAAAAAGTTTTTTTTTATTAAGTTTAAGGTTCATCTAAACAGGAACATATATACTGTTCCCAGATCTAAAGGAATTGAAAAATATGGCCGTTTTTACACCACAAAATTTACTATGAGTACAGACAAACTTGTGCATCTAGGAAAGTTTTAAGGCATGGCAGGACCTAGATATATAAAAGTTATATGAAGTCTATGTTTCAGAAAATTACAAACTTATCTGGATTTTGATGTGCATTTTTTTACAGTCTGCAGAAGACGGCAAAATAAACAAACAGGTGAGTTTCATTTGATATGGTCTGTTTCATGTCGATCCGGCCCCACGTCGATCCGGCCCAAGTCGATCCGTCCCACGTCGATCCGGCCCAACGTCGATCCGGCCCATATTTAAAGTCGATCCGGCCCCAATAAAAAAATATATTTATAAGGAATAAAAATAAAGATATATATTAATTGTGATTCATAAATGATTATGAATTTTATTATAATGTAAAAGGTGTACGGTAAAAAAAATGTCCTTTGACAAATATTTTCTTTAGATGAATATAAAACAAGTAGGTTGATTATGTTTTCATTACAAGTTTTCATAGATTATTGGGTATAAATATAATAAAAACGTATATAACAGAATTTAGTACAATCAACAGACATCAACATTAATCAGCAGTAATTAGCATTTTCTTTCAATTGACTGTGATCTTAACAAGTCTTTCATCCTGTGTAATAACAAAATTAATAGTTACATACACCAAGGATTTGTATCACTATACAAATCCTTGCATACACAACGGTACAAGCCGATCCCCAAGCTGATACATACAAACTTTGTTTTAAGTTCTTAAAACTTCTCAAATTGAGAAATGTAGCTATTCTGTGTGTGAATTAAATAAAATAAAAATCGCCATGACATTCAAAGTTATCATGGAAAATAACTTCATATTAATATGTTGAAGCTGCTATACAAACAGACACAATCACACTCAGTTTCGTATCGATTTAAAATAATTCTTAGACTGGTACACCAATACTTCACTTACCTGTTATCATCCATCATCGATACTTTTTGCAAAATCCATTTATACTGTTAAAAATCCTCCAAAGTCAATATAGTTTTTTCATATTTTATTATGGGGCCGGATCGACTTTGGGCCGGGTCGACGTGGGCCGGATCGACTTGGGACGGATCGACTTGGGGCTGGATCGGTTTGGGGACGGAACGACCGGATACCATATGGTCCACTCAGTTACACAGTTTAAATCACCTATTATTGGCAGATGTCTATTGTCCATCTATTGTCCCTTTAAATCAATACAACTGGCAACATGTATTATATGAGGAGAGCTTCTCAAACTTCTTCCCCAACTTTGTATATTTTGGCACCTTCTGCAGGAATGAAAAAAAAAAAGAATAGCAAAATCTAGTTAAGTTTTTAATATTCTGAAACTTAAAATGCATTTAAATTTTATTTATCTAGGTCCAGCCATGCTCTAAAACTTTTCCAGATGCACAGGTTTGCCTTTACTCAGAGTGAAATTTGTAGTGTAAATACGGCCATATTCAGTGGCGGATCCAGAAATTTTCATAAGTGGGGGCCCACTGACTGCCTAAGAGGGGCTCACTCCAGTCATGCTTCCGTGATTCCCTATATAATCAACCAAATTTTTCCCACAAAAGAGGGGGCCTGTGCCCCCCTAAATCCGCCTCTGATATTTGTGAAAAGGTTATGATGAACCTTAAAACATGACCTACCATCATTTGACCATTTCTCAAAAAATGAAAAAGTCAGGCATTGCTGCACTGGAAGCAAGACGACTTGCCCCACTGGGAAATTGCCTCACTGTCAAATTACCCCAGAACAACTCGCCACACTTTCCACAAAATCGCCCCACTTTCTCCAACTTGCCTACTATTGAAAAGTATTATAAGCAAATTCCTGCTGAATTCAGGCCTGCTTACTCTCCCCACTAAGGAAAAGAAGTCATATCCCGATAAGTTTAGGCCTGTTGACTCTCCAAACTTAGGAAAAAGATTTAAATTCCAATGAATACAGGCCTACAAACTCACACCACTGATGAAAAGGAGTTTAACCTGATTAAACAATGTTAAATGATGCTTCATTCTTTATCATTGTTTATTTCATCGGGTTCAAACTACTTTTCAATAGTGAGGTAAGTTGGTCAGCCTAAAATTAGTGGGATTTAACTCTTTTCATGAGCATGATGAGTGGGGCGACTTTGTAGGCCTAAAATTCAGCCAAATTTTAATTTTTTTTTCATCATGTTCATAAGTGGGGTGAGTTGGCAAGTCTTTATTCATCATGGGGATATTACTACTTTTCATTAGTGGTACGAGTTGGTAGGCCTAAAATCATCGGGATTAAACTACATTTCATAAATGGGGCGATTTGGTAGGCCATAATTCAGTGGGATTTAACTGTTTTTCATGGGTGGGCGAGTTTGCAGGCCCAATTCAGGGTGATAGAAACCTGTTCCTAAGTGGGGCCAGTTTGTTAACATGAGTGGGGCAAGTTGGAAGAAAGTTGGGGGAGTAACAGTTAGTCTGGGGCGATTTGGCATTTGGGCAAGTTGTCAAAGATTCTTCTGCACTATACATTTATCTTGTGTTGTTACCTTACATGTATTTGTTCACTCTTCTTAATGCAACAGTAGTCTGCTTTGTTTCATGCTTAATTGTATTTAAGGTAACACTTATACATGTAGTTCAGTCTGTATAGGTTTAATATTTCTGTGTATCAAAAATGTACTTTTAAAACTGAAAGATATTTTCATGAGGTTGGGGGGGGGGGGGGTGCATAATGTTTATTCTAATTCTCTAATTCTTAGTCGATTTATCTTTTCCCGACCTGTTTTAAATAATTTTTATTTAATCAACATGTGGTTAGTTTGATCTCAGTTGTTCATTGGTCAAAATTCAATTGTGACGTCAAATTTTGTTGCTTTCCGCTGAATTCCTCTTGTGACGTCACAAAAAAAGGTGACCATGTCTGATGATGTTACATAGAAAGAACACATCTCTTTGCAGATCATTGAGATAGCAGGATGAAGTTTGTCTGCATATCCACAGGCACTTGTCACTGAACAAAAATTCCTATATACATAATCATGTTAATGTGTTATATTAAGGTATATATGTAGGAAATTTTTTTTCAGAGACAAGTGCCTGTATGCATATCGTCTAAAAATCATTAGAGAAACAGATTCTACCATCAAACTCGTGCAATTAGTTATTTCTCCACTCTCGAAGTTATATTTTAAATATTTAAAATGCTCAGTTGACCATTGTCTACATGGTCTATGAGCCTCGTGTTTTAGATTTGAAAAATGAACTGTCTCAAGTCGAGATATATCGTATATCACACTCGATGCAGTAGTAGAATCTATACATTGTGTAAATAAGTGGATTTATATGGAGAACATGTAATATTTTTTTCGAATTGAAGTGGGTCAACAAAAAAGTCAAAGTTTGTAGTTTTTTAAAGTGGGGCATTACCAGATAATATTCTGCAAGTGGGAGTGATGTGTGGGAAAAAATGGTTTAAATGGTATATACATGTATTCCTCATATTACATAGTTGGTGTAAGTTTGTAGGTCTTGCTCAGCAGGATTAACTGTCTTTTTATGAATCGGGTACGGTGCAAGTCATTCCAAGTTGTTATCAAAATTGATGTGAGTTGTGGAAAGTGTGGAGGAGTTGTTATACTTCCTTATGAGATTAATCCCTAAAAAAAAGGTTTTCTGAGGGATCTAGCAACTTTTTTGAATATTTAAAAATTAACACAGCAAAAGTAGTACAGGTATTCAATCATGTACTTGTACGTGAATATCTTTGATTATCCCAATTTTTGGCTTTGACATTTTATGATGAACATGATGAAGATGCATTTAGATTTAAAATTATGCACATTAATAAGTAAAACCAGTACTTTAACCTTTTGATTGAGCTCAGAGTCCTTCATTTCCTTTGTAAGTACATGTACTTGTCAACTTGGAATTTTAGAATTAGGATTTTTTAAGATTTTGTTTGCTGAGTCACTGTCACCACTGGATATAGGTATCCCCGAAGTTGTATTCCTCTTATTTTCCTTACATGTATATTCTATGTTTTGCTGACAAGTAAGATTTGTGATACTGATCCCTTATAATGTAGCTACTATTTTGGTCTGATTATGTTCCTTAATTTGCTTTCTCAGACTCTATCTTCAAATCGTCAGAATCAGACAGGTACACCATTTGGTAACTGTTCAAAAAAGCATGTGATGAGTTCAAACTTGTTAAAACACATTTATCCATCAACTTTTCATTTGACGTTTTCATAGAACAAAACTATATCATATTTAAGCTTGAACAACACTGGTTTTTATACGACCGCAAAAAATTTTGCGGTCGTATATTGGTATGACGTTGGCGTCGTCGTCGTCCGAAGACACATTGGTTTTCGCACTCTAACTTTAGTTTAAGTGAATGGATCTCTATGAAATTTTACCATAAGGTTCAATACCACAAAAGGAAGGTGGGGATTGATTTTGGGGGTTATGGTACCAACAGTTAAGGAATTAGGGGCCAAAAATAAGCATTTTTGTAACTTCCAGACATAACTTGTGTGTTAGTGCATGGATCTCTCTGACATTGTACCACAAGGTTCCATACCACAAAGGGAAAGCTGGGATTGATTTTGGGGGTAATTGCCTCCAAATTTTAGGAATTATGGGCCAAAAAGGGGCAGAAAACAAGCGTTTTTCTAGTTTCATGACAATAACTTGTGTGTAAGTGTATGGATTTTTATGAAATTGTACTACAAGGTTCCATATCTCAAAGGGAAAGCTGGAATTGAGTTTGGGGGTTATTGCCCAAAACGTTTGGGAATTAGGGGCCAAAAAGGGCAAAAAAACAAGCATTTTTCTAGTTTCCAGACAATAACTTGTGTTCAAGTGTATTGATCTCTCTGAAATTGTACTGCAAGGTACCATACCACAAAGGGAAGGCTGGGATTGAGTTTGGGGGTGATGAATCATAAGGGGGTTCAAAAAATTGGGGGGGGGGGGGGGATTTTTTTTTCCTTTTTTTTCTTTTAAATTTTCCATTTTAAATTGGTTATTTCTGATTTATATATAAAAGCAAATAATAATGATATGGTTTGAATAGGTAAATTAAAATTTTTTAAGTTCTTAGACCACATTCATTCTGTGTCAGAAACCTATGCTGTGTCAAATATTTAATTACAATCCAAATTCAGTGCTGTATCAAGCTTGAATGTTGTGTCCATACTTGCGCAAACTGTTCAGGGTTCGACCTCTGCGGTCGTATCAAGCTGCGCCCCAGCGGAGCATTTTATATTTTCAGAGAAATTCATGTAAATAAAGCACATGAATTGAACAGCATATAGTCTATTTACTGTACAGGGAATAGAATAGATACTTTTTGCTATCATTGTTTTTTTGCTTCAGCATGTTCAGGGTTACCTATACACGGTGGTGATGCCACTGTACACAATGTGAATATTACTTAAATTTTAGATAAATGTAAATATGAATTTCATTTAAGGCATCAATACATTTCCAAATGAAGACATTAGAAGAAGAAGAAATGGAAATATTACAGCAAGTTGAATGTAACATTTCTGAAGCTGTAGCAGAATATACAGAAATAATATCCAGTCCTCGGAAGGATGTACCTATTGTCACTGAAAGGACAGTCTTAGATTTACCACAAGAGGAAGAAACAGATAAAAGGATTGAGAAGGAAACTGCCAAAGATATTTCTGAGGGTACCTCTGTGAACAACAACATTCAGACATATGCTGAATCTGAAACACAATTGTCTGATAATCTTGCTAAGTCCATAGCTGTGGAAGAAAATGCTCATACAAATCATCAATCTGCCATTTCCGAAAAATCACAAAATGTTGTTACACTGCCTGTTCAAAACTGTAATAGTTCAAATCAGCTGTGTTCAGTCGACTTTTCTCCGACCAGTATCAGTTACGAAACCCAGTTATCTTACAGTTCTCTAGACACCGACAATGATGATGCTTTATCTCATGTTTCAGGTCCCATAAATTCTAATCATATAGGTAACAATTATTCTAGACAGATTTCCACTTTGTCCTCATCAAAAACATTACATTGTTTGCCTCCCTGCAGAATATGTGAAGAGAAAGCTTCAGGTTTCCATTATGGTGTGAATACATGTGAAGCCTGCAAGGTATATATTGTATATTACTGTGGATTCATTATTATTCGTTGGATATCAATTTTCGTGGGTTTCGTGGGAACAGATGAACCATGAATTCAAATGCTCAACTAATTACAAATTTTCTATATCATGTATATGCTTTGTATTGCAGAGATTGGCAAAACCACGAAATCAAATATCCACGAAAATGCAAGTTTTCCTCAATCCACGAAAATTGATACCCATGAAAATAAATGAATCCACAGTATAAGCATTTAATAACAAGTTATATTACATAAAATATGGAAGCCCTGAATTGGATAACTCTTCTTGGTACAAAGATGGATATTAATGTATAATATATACACTGTTCATTCTGTAACACATGATACATGTACATGTAAAAAAAATTGCCAAAAAAAAGGATTTATTTTTATACGACCGCAAAAAAATTTTTGTGGTCGTATATTGGTATGACGTTGGCGTCGTCGTCCGAAGACACATTAGTTTTCGCACTCTAACTTTAGTTTAAGTGAATGGATCTCTATGAAATTTTACCATAAGGTTCAATACCACAAAAGGAAGGTGGGGATTGATTTTGGGGGTTATGGTACTAACAGTTAAGGAATTAGGGGCCAAAAATAAGCATTTTTGTAACTTCCAGACATAACTTGTGTGTAAGTATATGGATCTCTCTGACATTGTATCACAAGGTTCCATATCACAAAGGGAATACTGGGATTGATTTTTGGGGGTAATTTCCTCCAAATTTTGGGAATTAGGGGCAAAAAAGGGGCAAAAAACAAGCATTTTTCTAGTGTCATGACAATAACTTGTTTGTATTAAAGTGTATGGATCTTTATGAAATTGTACTACAAGGTTCCATATCACAAAGGGAAAGCTGGAATTGAGTTTGGGGGTAATTTCCCAAAAAGTTTAGGGATAAGGGGCCTAAAAGGGGCAAAAAATAAGCATTTTTCTAGTTTCCAGACAATAACTTGTGTTCAAGTGTATGGATCTCTCTAAAATTGTACTGCAAGATACCATACCACAAAGGGAAGGCTGGGACTAATTTTGGGGGTAATTCCCTCAAAATTTTAGTAATTAGGGGCTATAAAAGGGCAAAAAAACAAGCATTTTTCTAGTTTCAGGACAATAACTTGTGTGTAAGTGTATGGATCTTTATGAAATTGTACTGCAAGGTTCCATATCACAAAGGGAAAGCTGGGTTAGATTTTGGGGGTAATTGCCCTAAATGTTTAGGAATTAGGGGCCAAAAAACAAGCATTTTTCTAGTTTCCAGACAATAACTTGTGTTCAAGTGAATGGATCTCTCTAAAATTGTACTGCAAGGTACCATACCACAAAGGGAAAGCTAGGATTGAGTGTTGGGGTGATGAATCATAAGGGGGTTCAAAAAATTTTGGGAGGGGATTTTTTTTTACTTTTTTTTCTTTAAAATTTTCCATTTTAAATTGGTTATTTCTGATTTATACATTGTATATAAAAGCAAATAATAATGATATGGTTTGAATACTATTATAGGTAAATTAAAAAATTATAAGTTCTTAGACCACTTTCATTCTGTGTCAGAAACCTATGCTGTGTCAAATATTTAATTACAATCCAAATTCAGTGCTGTATCAAGCTTGAATGTTGTGTCCATACTTGCCCCAACTGTTCAGGGTTTGACCTCTGCGGTCGTATCAAGCTGCGCCCCAGCGGAGCATTTTATTTTACTATGCTTTCAGTAGAAAAACAAAGTGAGGACTTTAGTTGCTTGTTTGTTAAACAATTCAGATAACAAAAGAAAATTTACTCTAAAAAAAGTTCCTTAGTTTCCATTATGTGATAACATTAAATATACAGACCTGTATTACCTGTGGCAGAGGATGAAGTTGGTATACATGTACATGTAAAGAGCTATTTGAAATAGTGTTACTTTATTATTTTAAATCTACCAGTACATGTAATTGATAAAACAATTTGGAGAGTTATAGTTATTTCAGCTACAGTTTTAATTTATAATTCAAATATGAAATTATGCATGTGTACAATACAAAATTGAATAAAACAGGACAGTATTTCCAATGCTTTTATCATGTTTATCATGTTTATGTCTATGATTATATTTTAACCAAACCATCTTATTGCAAATGTATGTACATTGTAAACATGGTAAATGGAATGTTGTTTTGTTTTCACACCATTAACTACAAAATGCAACTGAAATATCAATATAAATATTTTGAACTCAGAAAATTTGTTTTTGAATGCTTATGTTTAGACACATGTTAGAGTTTCCCTACATTATGTACATCATTTGCCTTATATTTTATGCCTGAAAATGCCTACCCTAAAGTTTGTATTGTCACTTGCCTAATGAATTGTGGCATAATAGTAGGTAATTCTAATAAACTCATGTACATGTATACAAAGGGAAAACAATCATACCTGCCCTATTGAGCTTGTTTAGCAAAAAGAAGAATGGCTAAATACACATATTTTTTTGTTTGACCTCATTACTTTTTTTCTTGCAGGGTTTTTTCCGTAGAAGCATTAAAAGGGTAACCCAATATAAATGTGTAGAGTCAAATAACAGTTGTGTGATAGAACAAGGGAAAAGAAATATATGTCCTAAATGTAGATTTGACAAGTGTGTAAAGGTTGGCATGTCCAAAAGTGGTGAGTTTTATATAAATTAAATAGTAATTTGTTTAAGCAATGTCTCCACTTTTCAGCTAGAAATTGATTTGAAGATACATAATGATATATGTACATGTAAAAGTCAAATCTACAAAAAATTAATGTATGAACAATCTTAACCCTTTCAAAGCTTTACACGGCATATGCCACGATGACGTACGCTGCCCGCCACTGTTGTTCACGGCATATGTCGCGATTTTGATGGATTTTTCTTTCAGACTTGTAACCATTCGGTTTTCATTCAGGTCCTCTATAATTTTTCCTCGTATGAATCGAGGATATACAAGGTCCCATTTGCGCTTGAAATCGTGGGAATTTTAATGGTAAAAGTATGCAGTAGAAGAAAAATTAAAAAAAATATTTTGACAAATGCAAATGGCTGAAATCGAAAAAGACGCTGTAAATATGAAAATATTGCAGCATTTCTATGGCGAAACTGACAACGAGGAATAGTCAAAAGGTTTCCCGTTATCTCAATGTGTTAATTACATTCAATTCGTGTGGGAAATATGATTTGGTTGATCTTTACGAGACGTAGAAAAAGGGGGGAAACGGAGGTTGACTGAAAATTTTGAGGACAGAGCCACTTATTTGCGCCATGTTTACATTATACGTTGTGTATGGTAAAAATACGCTACGGAATCGAGCAACTGGTGTCTTCTTTATTATATATGGCAGATAAAACAACAAAATAAATGAAGATTAAAAGTTGTTTTTATTCAAAATTCAACACAAATACAATAATTTACACCTTTTACCTGTTAATTACCTGAAAATGCAGGTAGCTTGATGAAAATTTTACTAAAATAATTGCATAACATTACAGTTCATGCTCTCCTGAGCATTTTTCATGCACTAACTTTGTCTGTATCTCTAATAATAGAAAAGATACAGCAGTCTGAAAAAGGAATATACTGTTCTAATGAATGAACCCAAAAAAAATGCAGCAGCAGCCATTTTTCTATTTTTTTGTGTAGCGTTGAAAGGGTTAAATCCTTTCCTCAGATCTGTGTCCTTTCTGGTATTCATGATATTGTGTTATAGACATCTCAAATCAATTTCCTTTCTATTCTGAAAGACACATTGGTTTTCGCACTATAACTTTAGTTTAAGTGAATGGATCTCTATGAAATTTTACCATATGGTTAAATACCACAAAAGGAAGGTTGGGATTGATTTTGGGGGTTATGGTACCAACAGTTAAGGAATTAGGGGCCAAAAAGGGGCAAAAAATAAGCATTTTCTAGTTTCCAGACAATAACTTGTGGAACGGTGTATGGATCTCTCTGAAATTAGACCACAAGTTTCCATACCACAAAGGGATGGTTAGGAATTGCTTTGGGGGGTTATGGCTCAAACCGTTTAGGAATTAGGGGCAAAAAAGGGGGAAAAACAAGGTAGTCCTGGTTAATGGACAAATACTTTAGTACAAAACATAATTTAAAGCAGTGTAAGGGAGATAAATCAAATACATCATTTGAATTACCTCCCTTACACTGCTTTTAAATTATGTATAAAGTAATGGTTAATGAACAATTAAGACAATTTTAAAGCAGTGCAAGGAAGGTAATCCAAATACAACGTTTTGATTACTTCCCATACACTGCTTTTAAATTATGTTTAAAGAAATGCATATTTATAAAGGAAGACCAGTAAAAATATCTGCAAATGTTGCATCTTTTTTTTTTTACAAAAAATTCCATATGAAAGATTTGACACCATATTTTAAATTCTATTATAAAATAGATTAAGTTAGCACTATGGTAAATTTAAATGGGTAATTATGGTTGCAAACTCCATTGGAAATTTGAATTGAGATTATGACCATATCTTGAGGGAAAGAATTTTTTTGGGGGAAAGGGGGGTGGGGGGGAGGGGGGTAAAATGAAATTGTGGGGGTCAATTTTTTCTCATTTCAGATTTCAGAAATTAAAAAAAATTATTCTTCAAATATTTTTTTTTTTTCAAATTTCAAATATTGAAAAATTTCAAGAAGTAATCTTTAATTGCACAGTATGGCGCATTAGATGTGTAAAATCTTTGACCACATTTATTTCTTTGTTATGCCGAATCTAACCGTGTATTTAGATTTTTAACTTTGGGTCCAGTTTTCAAATTGGTCTACGTATACATTAAGGTCCGAAGGGTCTAATATTAAACTTAGTTTGATTTTAACAAAAATTGAATATATGGGGTTCTTTGATATGCTGAATCTAAACATGTATTTAGATTTTTGATTTTGGGCCCAGTTTTCAAGTTGGTCCAAATTGGGGTCCAAAATTAAACTTTGTTTGATTTCAACAAAAATTGAATATATGGGGTTCTTTGATATACTGAATCTAACCATGTATTTAGATTTTTTATTTGTGGGCCCCCCTATCAAATTGGTTCATATTGAGGTCAAAAGGGTCCAAAATTAAACTTTGTTTGATTTCATCAAAAATTGAATTATTGGGGTTCTTTGATATGCCAAATCTTACCGTGTATTTAGATTTTTAATTTTGGGTCCTGTTTTTTAAATTGGTCTACATTAAGGTCCAAAGGGTCCAAAATTAAACTTAGTTTGATTTTAACAAAAATTGAATTCTTGGGGTTCTTTGATATGCTGAATCTAAATATGTGTTTAGATTTTTGATTATGGGCCCAGTTTTCAAGTTGGTCCAAGTTGGGGTCAAAAATTAAACTTTGTTTCAGATTTCAACAAAAATTGAATATATGGGGTTCTTTGATATGCTGAATCTAACCATGTATTTTGAATTTTGGGCCCCGATATCAAATTGGTCCACATTGAGGTCAAAAGGGTCCAAAATTAAACTTTGTTTGATTTAATCAAAAATTGAATTCTTTGGATTCTTTGATATGCTGAATCTTACCATGTATTTAGATTTTGGATATTGAACCATAATTTAAAAAAATTTAAGTTCTTAGACCACATTCATTCTGTGTCAGAAACCTATGCTGTGTCAAATATTTAATCACAATCCAAATTCAGAGCTGTATCAAGCTTGAATGTTGTGTCCATTCTTGCCCCAACTGTTCAGGGTTCGACCTCTGCGGTCGTATCAAGCTGCGCCCAGCGGAGCATTTTATTGTGCTTTGTGCCGATCAGTGTACAGTCTGTTCTTATGTTGAGTTATAACAGCACAGTACCTTAGCTTGTTAGGGGAGGCTTGACCACTCCCAAACATCTTTAACACAGTCACATTGATTATGTGCCTGCCCCCAGTCACATCACATTACTGAAAGTCTATCTACTTAAATAAACAGAATAGACAGAGAGCCAAATATTTGAGTGTCATGAAGTCACAGGACACAGATTTGAGTGTCATGACGTACCAAGACGCAGATCTTATGAAAAGTCACAACAAAGGGCCACAGTTTTAAGTGTCATGACATCATTGGACTCAGATTTGAGTCTGAACATAGATTTGACTCTAACATACAATGACATATATGATAAGAAAAAGGAAAGAATTATTGACAAACCCTGATACTGTACTATTGTTTGCATTCATTTAATTAGAAGTTTCTTAAAATATGTGATAAATAATTTCAGATGTTCAGTTTTAATAGGGTAAAGATTTCATTCAAACTCTAAATTCCCTTATGTGGCTAGCTTGATAGTTATCAATTTTTCAGACTTCATCACAACTTTTGAGATAAAAAGAACGGTCCATTGAGCACAACATTCTATACATCTTGTACATCCTATCAATGATCATTACATTTCAGGAATATTTATCATTGAAATATATACTCAGATCTTCAAGTTACAAAATGATGTTTATGTGTACATGTATAACGTTAACCATACTTGTCAAGAAAATTACATAAATTGTTCATGGTTCATGGTTCATGAATCTAGTATCTGTTCTAAATGTATCAATGATATCATTGTAAAACATTAATATTCAAAATTGGAGTTATCTTCCTCTATAAAAATAAAAAGATGTGGTATGATTGCCAATGAGACAACTCTCTGCCTGAGACCAAATGAAGAAGAAGTTAGCAACTATACATTTTATAGGTCACTGTACAGCCTTCAACAATGAACAAAACACATACCACATAGCGAGCTATAATTCATTGTAGATAAACCAAGTCATAGTATTGCCTCCCACTGCTTAATAAATTGCAATATTTAATTTCTGATTTCAACTGGAAAAAAAAATGTAATCTTTACCCTTAAGTGCTCACAAACTTTCTTTTAGCAATTAAAACTGGTCGTTACACCCATGAAAAAAGATCTCAGGATATCAGAGAAGTAAAGAAACTTGAGACAGGAACCCATGACTTTGTTCCTGCTGTAATTTCAAGTCAAAATATGGAAGAGTCAAAAGATTTGGTAATGATGCTTGTCCAGGCTCAGAAGGATATGTATGGACCTCAATTTGAATATTGGACTAACGATGAGACCATTTATAAACTAGCTCAAGATTATCTCGTAAGATATAAGAAAAGTCTGATTTTAATATCTACCATGTCTACTGTTCATATCTTTTTAACAATCTATGTGGACTTTTTTGATGATTTTTGTGAACAATCAATGGAAAAAGAAACCACAAAAATATTTGCCACAGCATACAACATGTACAATATGTAATTTATAAATTTTGCAAAATCCACTAAATTTTTTCTCAAAGAAATCACTTCTGAAAAATGTAATTGAATTTTTTTAAAAACACAAACTACAGGGCTAGAACAATTGGTACTGCTACCTATAGAGAGGAAGGTTGTTTAGGTGTAGTTAAAATTCTGAACATGAGGATTTGTTTTTTATTTGGAAAGGGTTTTACTTTTCTTATATATATCGATATCTGTAATACAAGCACTTTTTTTTAGTCTAAACTCAATAGTTTGAATAACATTAAGAAGCAATTATGCAAGGTATGACAATGTAATTATAATGTGTGTAGGTCAGAACAGAATCACTTTAATGGAAACTTTTGGTAGATGTATAACTTAAAAATTCAAGATTAAGCATTTTCAGGAAAAGATTTAAGTGTGGAAGAATGCAGAGAGGCTACTTAAGGTTCAATAGGAAATATTAAATACATATTTTGGATGATATTATGTTAATGAAATAAGAATATAGACAGCTTTGTACTAAACCAATACAATAAGTTCGATTTTGGATAAGCTAGTTTACAAGGTAAAAGTTTGCAGGAAGACTCTCCCTGGACACACTATTTTGATTCTGAAACAAATAGTCTTAGTTCTAGCTGCTAAATGTCACATACTTGATGGAGAAGCAGCAAATAACAATTTTAAAGTATTTGATCCATCCATAAATTAAACCCACATTTTCCTGCATTTGAGGCAAGCACGCTACAAAAAGACCATATAGCATTCATTGTAAAAAAAATCTTTAATTAATGCCACCATTTTACTCTGAATTTACAGTCTTTAATTTGTAGTTCTATCATGTTTTACTTTAAGCCATTTATGTTTCTTTGAACTGATGGTATTTATGTATTTCAGAGGCAGCATAAAGCCAAAACAGACATATTTGGAGACCTGAACAAGCTCCCTGAAGATGAATTTAAGAACTTCTACAATACAACTGGCATTGATATAGATAACAGAATAGAACTGATGAGTGAAATAGCTACAACATTAGAAAATGGAGTCTCTAAATACATTAACTTTGTTAAAAACATTCCAGGATTCATTGGCTTATGTTTGGAAGATCAAGCAGCCTTGATTAAAGGTAAAATCAGTGTTGATGTTTGTATGAGAGCTCTCTGTAAAACAGTCGCAGAGGAATTGTGTTTACAGTGGGTCAGTATGGGAGAATATTCCCACCCCAAAAAGTCAAGACTCCCATAATTTGCTGCCTTAAAAAGGGATATCATGACGTTTTCTTCAATTTTAGAATGCAGGATACCATGCATGTTATATTTTTGTGGCTGGATAAGAACATTTGGCTTTTTACTTTCAGTGACTTTCAGTGACTGCACACTTTTTAAAACAGATTAGTTTTGTTGTCTTTTAGATGGAAATCATTTATTTGTGTTGTCCTCAATAGGGGTTTCATGGAGTTGTGGTGTCTTTTATACAAATAAAATTCAGTTTTGTTGTCTTTATATGGGAGATAATTCAGTTGTTGTGTCTTTATATGGGTGATATTTCAGTTGTGGTGTCTTTATATATGTATCACTAAATAGTGGTGACTGTTTTATATGGATATTATGAAGTTGGGGTGTCTTTTTATATGGATATTATGAAGTTGTGCTGTCTTTTATACGGATATTATGAAGTTGTGCTGTCTTTTATATGGATATTATGATGTTGGGGTGATGTTATAGGAATATAATGTTCTATAACTTTATGTTTCTGTTTTGTCATTTAGCAAATTTGATATGGGCGGCAGATTTTGAACAGTCACTGTTCAATATGTCACAAACTTTCCTCGACCTAGAGTAATTTAGAACTTTAAAGATTGTGTTAAGAAACTTATGTATTCTTTATGAACTATATGTTGACCAGTAGGTGTCTTTTGTTTTTTTGTAATTGTATGTTAATTTGTGTCGTTTGGATGCTGTCTTATTGACATACAACTTAAATATATGTATTAAGATAAAGAACTTCAGATCATAGTTAAAGGAAACATCTAGAATTGTACAACCACATGCAGAAATTATAGACCAACATTTTTAGAATGATGAAGGCATATATAACGATTTAAAAAAAGCCCAGTTTGCAATATAAAACATTGCCTATCATTTTCATGCATATTTTCGAAGAATAAGAAGAAAAAAGTGTCGAATTGGAGATAGTGCATTTGTTTTACAGTAAAATTTCAATGATTTTATTTTAAAGGTCTCATAGCAAGAAATGTATTTCAGGTTGGAATGCTTTTCAATTTGCAAGATTAATAAAGCATGTTGCTTTTTTATTTAGTTTTTTTTTTTTTTTCTTCTTTAATGCACCTCATAGTATATTTGATATACTTTTAATTATGGTGGAATAAATAAAATAACACCTTCCAAAAGTGACAAACATTTATTTCAGGAACATGCAGCTCCAACTATTTTAGATAGTGTTTGTATTTATGTGGAATTCCACTTTCAAATGAAGTCATTTTTGTTGTTTATGACTCTAAATTGTATCATATATATAATGTTTTTCAGTATCCAGATTTGAGTTTTGGTTTATTGGTTACCAACGGTTCGTTTGTCATAACTTAGAAGTGACCACTGGAGGGATGAAACAGTGTCATCATAAGACAGAATTAGCTAAGGTTGTTGGCAGTGAATTTGTAGAAGAACTTTTTGAACACAGTAGGAAAATTCAAAGTTTAAAGTTGACTTGTGATGATATTGCTGTATTGAGGTCATTCCTTGTGGTCTCCCCTGGTAGGTCAACAAGTTATATACAGGTCTTGAAAATAAAATTTTTCATTTTGGAATTTAATTGAGAAAAAGTCTTCAAAAAGTTATGATGATTAGGATATATAAATTAATTATTTGTGTCCAGACACTACCATGAAAAGAAGAAAATATGCTTCCTTTAAGTGACTGGTATTTGTTGAAATTGGAAATAATAAACACTAGTCAATTTAAATCCATATTATTGAATTTCATACAACATGTACAACTCGTAACTTTTGATAAACAAAAAATGGACAACTGAAAAAAATCTTGGTTATTACAACAATATACAGCTGATTTTGAAAGTTGTAGCTGTGATTTCAATTAGGAACAATATCCTCCTCGGCATCTTCATGATGGCTTAGAATATAGGTGATAGTAAGAAGTAACTCTTATATTTATGTTTAAAGAAATATATGGTGAAATACTTGATCATTGAAAATCAATAAAATATCTGGGAAATAATGATTTTGTTTGAACTTGATTACCACCAGAAAATTGATGTCAGGTCTGTTGTACAGAAAAGTTGCCTGTTGATATTGTCATGAGATGAAAAAGTAAAAAAAAGATTTGAAGTTTAAAAAATAGAGGCGAAAGATACCAATGGAATATTCAAACTCACAAGTTGATACAAACTGACAATCCCATGGCAAAAAATGAAAAACTACAAAAGACAAACAATAGTACACAAAAAACATCACAGAAATCTGAAGACTGAGCAACATGATCCCCACTAAAAACCAGGGGTGATCTCAACTGCTCCGGAAGGATAAGCAGATTCTGCTCCACTTGTGACATTTTCAATATTGTGATTGCAATTTAGATTTGATTTTTGTGTCCTCTTTGTATTTTATTTAATTTATTTACAATAGATAGATGTACCTTAAAAGACAGAGATGCTGTAGAGAAAATCCAATGGAAACTACTTATGTGCATGAAATATTTATTTGAGGTAAACCATAAACCAGAGGAACGATACCTTTCCAAGGTATTAGACAGAGTGGCTAGTCTTCGAGTACTATCAGAAATGAATGAGAAGAGGGCACAATCAATAAAGCTAGAATGGCCAATTTTGAAGAACCACCCCTTATTAGTAGAGCTTATGTCTGGTTAATACTGCTGATGTTGGTGTTTGATTTATAGCGTACCATAAATTGTTGATATATATAGTATGTGTCTGGTCAGGTCATTCCTTCTGTCCTGAAAATATGATTTTGAAAGAAATGACTGCCAGTGAGAGGAATAATTGAGTAAAATTTTACTATTTCTATGTTGTTGAGTAGCTCGTTTGAAGGAGGAGCCTGATTATATAAATTGCTGAATCATTGTGAGGAAAGCAAGTTCATTCAGCAACAAGTGTTCAAAGAAAAAGTAAAGACAATGAAAAATATGGAATGATTCTTTTCAAAAAGAAATGTTCTCATCTATTCCATCATGTTGTTTTCTCAGTTGTCCTTGACACCTCATCAGGACATTTAGACCCATGACATTATTTACTTTATTGAGTGTTTCTAATAGTCTGTCTTTCTTGGGATACAATGACTCAGGCTACAGGTTTGGCTTTGAAATGCACACAGATGTTGAGGCATTTGTATTCGATAGTACCTACTTCATATGGAATTGCTATCACAATGATTGTACCATATAACTATAGTGACATGGTCTTTGAAAAGCTTTCTGTAAAATATATGTAGAGGAAAATGACCTATTAACTATGTATTTATTATTGTTTAAGCTAGCAGGTTATACAAAACTTCATTGAGAAATTTTATTGTCTGAAAAACATCATGTCACCATATTTTTCTACTGGTAATTTTCTTCCTTCAACAGCTTTCTTACATTGAACAGAAACGCTGGATTTAAAAATGCATACAGTTCAGTGTTCTCCCCAGGATTTTTGAACAGCACCAGGGTAATGGTGAAATGATTCGTACAATCAGTCATGTCGCATTGTGTCGCTTAGCTATATTTCTAGTTACTGTAGTTTTTATACGACCGCAAAAAAATTTTGTGGTCGTATATTGGTATGACGTTGGCGTTGTCGTTGTCGTCTTCGAAGACACATCGGTTTTCGCACTCTAACTTTAGTTTAAGTGAATGGATCTCTATGAAATTTTACCATAAGGTTCAATACCACAAAAGGAAAGTTGGGATTGATTTTGGGGGTTATGGTACCAACAGTTAAGGAATTAGGGGCCAAAAATAAGCATTTTTGTAACTTCCAGACATAACTTGTGTGTTAGTGTATGGATCTCTCTGACATTGTACCACAAGGTTCCATATCACAAAGGGAATCCTGGGATTGATTTTGGGGGTAATTGCCTCCAAATTTTAGGAATTACGGGCCAAAAAAGAGGCAAAAAACAAGCATTTTTCTAGTTTCATGACAATAACTTGTGTGTAAGTGTATGGATCTTTCTGAAATTGTACTACAAGGTTCCATATCACAAAGGGAAAGCTGGGTTTGAGTTTGGGGGTAATTGCCCTAAACATTTACGAATTTGGGGCCTAAAGGGGCCAAAAAACAAGCATTTTTCTAGTTTCCAGACAATAACTTGTGTTCAAGTGTATGGATCTTTCTGAAATTGTACTGCAAGGTACCATACCACAAAGGGAAGACTGGGATTGATTTTGGGAGTATTTGCCATAAAATTTTAGGAATTGGGGCCAAAAAGGAGCAAAAAAACAAGCGTTTTTCTAGTTTCATGACAATAACATGTGTGTAAGTGTATGGATCTTTATGAAATTGTACTACAAGGTTCCAAATCACAAAGGAAAAGCTGGAATTGAGTTTGGGGGTAATTGCCCAAAATGTTTAGGAATAAGGGGCCTAAAAGGGGCAAAAAACAAGCATTTTTCTAGTTTTCAGACAATAACTTGTGTTCAAGTGTATGGATCCCTCTGAAATTGTACTGCAAGGTACCATACAACAAAGGGAAGACTGGGATTAATTTGGGGGTAATTGCCTCAAAATCTTAGGAATAAGGGGCAAAAAAAAAACCAAACATTTTTCTAGTTTCAGGACAATAACTTGTGTGTAAGTGTATGGATCTTTATGAAATTGTACTACAAGGTTCCATATCACAAAGGGAAAGCTGAGTTTGAGTTTGGGGGTAATTGCCCTAAACGTTTAGGAATTTGGGGCCAAAAAACAAGCATTTTTCTAGTTTCCAGACAATAACTTGTGTTCAAGTGTATGGATCTCTCTGAAATTGTACTGCAAGGTACCATACCACAAAGGGAAGGCTGGGATTGAGTTTGGGGGTGATGAATCATAAGTGGGTTCAAAAAATTTAGGGGAGGTTTTTTTTTTTTCTTTAAAATTTTCCATTTTAAATTGGTTATTTCTGATTTATATATAAAAGCAAATAATAATGATATGGTTTGAATAGGTTAATTAAAATTTTTTTAAGTTCTTAGACCACATTCATTCTGTGTCAGAAACCTATGCTGTGTCAAATATTTAATAACAATCCAAATTCAGTGCTGTATCAAGCTTGAATGTTGTGTCCATACTTGTCCCAACTGTTCAGGGTTCGACCTCTGCGGTCGTATCAAGCTGCGCCCAGCGGAATATTTTATCATGTCTTTTGTTTTGTTTTAATACTGTGGTACTGTGTTATGTAGACATTGAGTCAGAAAATTATTTGTAAAAAAGAAGTAAATCAATAAACAGTCTTTTAAAAATAAATAAAACATGACTCATTACATATATATAATTTTCATCTAAATAATTATTGTAATTAAATCTTTTATAAAATCCATGATCAATAAAAATAAAATCTCATTCAAAGGAAAACAAAAATGTTCTAGTTTCTAGATAGAAAGTTGTTGTATATAAAAGGATTCCTGCCATGAGGAGATATAAAATACAAGAAGAAATATTGTTATATTATTTGAACCAGTTTCTATCTTAAATTTTAATAAAAAGAAATTTTTCATAAACTTTAAAACATTTTGCTATAAATATAAATTTCATGTAAATATTAACCTTTCTTGTCTTTGGTGATAATCAAACATAGATGCAAACTAAATACTGCACTAAAATCTAAATCTTTATTTGTCATGATCCATTTAAAAAGAATTCCTAAATCTATTTATCTTAGGTCTATAGATCTATAAGTAACCATATTCAATGTCAACAACAAAGTCTCCCTATTTTCCCGCCTAATTGACAGGAAGTAGATATAAATAGATTTTAGATGTGCTTATGGATAATGTTTGCAAAATTACTTCTTTTATTCTTTAATTTTGGATATAGATATCCAGTTTAAAGGTACAGTCATGCATTTTATTATTATTATAAAATAGATTGCAATTAATTGTAAATAAACTTGAACTTTCTACTTGAATTAACTGGGTCATGTGATATGTACAGATGTCCCTCCCCTTTAAATTACTTGTTCACAGGTACTAAAGTTTGAAACCCGACTATCATGCAATAACTTTGTCATAAAGATAATTTTGGCCATGGTTTAATGTAGAACGGACATCCTGAATTTTGATAATCGTATATTTCTGACAAGGAAAGCTTGTTCTACGTGCTTCATAAAGAAATGCGAAATGTATAAATGTCAATTATCTGTAATGAGCCAACAACTATTTAGTATGTACAAAAAAAATGTTCTGGGGTGCTTACAACTATCGGCACTGGTTGTGTACAAAGTATTTGCCTACTTGTCACAAGTCAGCGCTTGGGTGGTGAGTGAAGCCATAAAATTGTTATCTGTCATCATACAGGAGTAGGGGCAATAAGGCCCTTGTTTGGCCCAAATATTACTACAAATTTAAAAGTTATCATACATATTCTTAAATTTGTCCAAACTAGACTAAGGTACAAGGTATTCAGAAAATGAAAACAAATTTCACATTGAACGAGTTACCATGATATGGCAACAAACCATGACAAAATTTGCATATTTTGTAAGATTTCTTGATTTTCCTTGTTTTCATCAAATTCTAAGTATATTTTAGATTGGAAAGGTATGTGTGCTCCCAAGAAACAACTTTGTATTTGTTAAGATTATGTTTACAGTTATAATAAAATTTCACTTAAATTATTTTGTTGTTTCTTGGCTGCGCATGATGTTGCCACAATGGAAAACTGCATGAATTCTGTATTTTTCATCGTTTTTGTGAAAATATTATATATTATAACGTAATTGTGACGCCATCAGATACAAATCTTTATGTTTTTATGCCCACGCAGTGGGGGCATTAAGTTTTACCCTTGTCCGTCTGTACGTACGAAATTGGTTTCCGTTCTAACTTGAGTTTGCCTCAACCAATTGTTAAGAAACTAATACACAATGCTTATTACCACAAAACACTGATCAAGTTTGAATTTTGGTGGTGTCACTTTAACTGTTCTAGAGTTATGCCCCTTTATAAATGGAAAAATTGCAAAATTCTTAGTTTCCGTTCTCTAACTTAAGTTTGCCTCAACCAAATGTTATGAAACTTATACACAATGCTTATTACCACAAAACACAGATCAAGTTTGAATTTTGGTGGCGTCACTTCAACCGTTCTAGAGTTATGCCCCTTTATAAATGGAAAAATTGCAAAATTTTTATTTTCTTCTAAATATCAAGTAATTTTTAAAATTGGAGTTATCTTCCTTTGTCCATGATTATATTTGAAACAACTTCAATCAATGCTTTATACAATGCAATGTTTAATTTTGACTTCCACTGATAAAACACAGATCAAGTTGAATTTGGGTAGTGTCACTTTAACCATTATTGAGATATGCCCTTTATAAATCGAAAGATTGCAAAATTTTTAGTTTCCATTCTGTAACTTAAGTTTGTCCCAACCAAACATTATGAAACCTATACACAATATTCATTACCACAAAACTAAGATCAAGTACAAATTTTTTGTTTCCGTTTTCTAACTTTAGTTTGCCTCAACCAAATGTTTTGAAACTTATACACAATGCTTATTACTACATAATACAGATTAAGTACGAAATTTGGTGGCGACACTTTAACCATTCTTGAGTTATGTCACTTTATAAACATAAAAATTGCTGAATTTTTCGTTTCCGTTCTCTAACTTTAGTTTGTCTCAACCAAATGTTATAAAACTTATACACAACCGTTCTAGAGTTATGCGTGTTTACAAATAGAAAAATTGCTGAATTTTTAGTTTCTGTTCTCTTCTTAAGTTAGCCTCAACCAAATGTTATGAGACTTACACACAATGTTTATTACCACAAAACTCAGATCAAGTTCAAATTTGGGTAGCGTCACTTTTACCGTTCTTCAGTTATGTCCCTTTATAACTATATGATATGCAAGCGGGGGCATCATCTGTTACCACATGTGGACACTATCCACATTTATTCATTTATATTTCTTGACTCTATGATTTCCAAACATTATGTACCAATTTGAAATAGTTGTCAAGCATTTTATTTTCTTTGGCCAAAACCGGGCCATAAATTAAAAATGCCCCTACTCCTTTATGATCTCTTAATCAATTAAAACACAAAAGAATCCTGTTACAAGTGTTAATTACATGATTGTATCCAATCAATAAGGTTAACCTCATATGGTAAATTGATCAAGTGGTGTAAACAATCTGGTTTGAACTGGTTAAATTTCACCTGGAATTTTATACTGCATGGAAAAGATTTAACAGGTCATTTAAAATTTTACTGATACGATTTTTTGACCGAAAATTTTAGCACCGACGACAAAAATTATACCACCGCGCTAAGACCGATAGAACCACGCTAAAAAATTATACATTGTGGGCCCGCGGTCCTTTAAGGGCTTGGGGCGAACACTGATACTGATACTTGTTTTACATATGATTCATCATTGTGTTTTATTATCCTATATGTCAGATTTAAACTGTGATATTTTGTGTATGCATTTAGGAAACTGTTTAATAGCTGAAATAATTTTTTTTTAACATATATCATGTATGTCCAGAATGTGCCTTTTTATAACATAATGATGAAATTGATATAGCATATCAATATTTATCTTACCTCCTATACATTTCTAGGAATATGATTGGTTAAAAGCAACCGCGTGGAGACCTTGTATATTTCATATGGTGTTAGTAGGTGTGGTTTATTTCAATACACAATTAGTAGTGGTGTTACGTCCCTTTGTAAAAATAACACGGTGTTGAGGGAAAATCTGAAAGGTTTCAACAGAGGAAGAAATTGATGATACACAATTGAAATAAATGCAGAAAACACATTAAAAGCTAACAAGTTGTTATTGTTGGCATTTGTTTGTTTATAGACCAATGGAAGTAGGTTCTTAATATTAAAGACTTGATCACTTTGATAGGCCACTAGTCTAAATGCCACATGCTAAGATAGTCGGTAAGATAAATTTGTTACACAGTGTGCTAGTGATCTGATACGATATATATGAGGTCAGTAGATTCCATATGGGGTTCAAGCTTCACTCTCAACCCATATTACTGACCCCATATATATCGTATTAGGTCACTAGCACTCTATGTAACTAATAATATCATTCTTGAAAATAAGACATTCCAGTGGATATAAGTTAAGAAATATTCATATTTATATATTGTCATGTTAATGTATTTTTGAATGACATATCAATTTCTCCTGACTGTACAAAAATACCATCGATTTAGTCTATTTATCCTGTTTTAAGCAGTTTGCTATACAAGTAATTTTAGTATAGATACACTTTATGATATTTTTTTTAACATGTGAGTTATACAAATTAACAAATTTCTTCACACACATAAATATGTGGAAGAGGTTATTTAATTGTTAAATATACATTATATAAAAAGTAGAATATGTTAAAACTAGGAATATAAAGAAATGTGCGGTTTGCATTAAATAAAAAAGCATTTTTTCAACACAAATGTGTTAGACCAAATAATAGAGATAAGGATTCAACATCCCATCTTGGGTAAGACCAGCAAATACTCATTTTAATGTTTTTGGGTTGACCCTATTTTGATATTATCCAAAGCCACATGAAAACTGGCTTCCATGTTACAAAAGAGCCAAGTTCCAGCAGTCCAAAATATAAATGTATGCCCCTGCAGTAGGCAATGGGGGTAATTAAGTGTTACCCTTGACTGTCCGTCCCATTTTTTCGTTTCCAGAGTCTAATTTAAGTTTTCCTCATCCAAACTTTATGAAACATACACAATGTTAAGAACCAAAACACGCAGACAGAGTTTGAATTTGGGCAGTGAATCATTTACCTTTCTAGAGTTATGCCCCTTTTTAACTTGGAAAATTGCAAAAATTGAGCTTGGGCATTTGTGTCCTCAGACATATTCTTCTTTTATTTCAATTATTTTTTACATTTATTTTATGCAAATGCAAAAGATATTGAAATAATTTCAATGTTTGTATTCAAATGTTGTAGTTAACTGTTATCTTAACATAGATACAGAATTTTTATTTACCAAAAGTCATAGTATTTAAATTTTCATGAGAGTTAACTGTTCATATATATATATGAAAGGTATTTTGTATAATTGTATCAAACAGTATTCCAGGATCATTTTTATCAGAAAGAGATAAGTTAGAACCATATTTCCATATATTCTTATAGCTTTAACAAATATCCATGTACAGAATAAGACGTATTTTTTGAAATATTTGATGTAAATATATATTGCAATAGTAAAATGATAAACTGCTCAGATTTTATGATTGAATTGTACATATATGACCAAATTAATTGACCGTTAAATGATTTCTATCATCATTGTTAAATGTTAAATGTTATTGTTTAATTATTTTGTTTTCGATACCTCCTTTTTTATTGTTATTTATTAGATAGTAATTTAATTATGTGATACATAGTAATAGTGACAATCATGTTAGCTGACATATATGGACGTTTGGCTACAGAAATATATGTTCCTAACTGTGCTAGTTTATCCTAATACACCTTATCGCTAGTCCCGCTTGACCCAAGAATCAGTCCCTCTCGAACTTTTGACGTCATACAACAATCACTTTTCCATTGTGGCGTCAGATATTTTCTATTATGACGTCAAAATTTTACGGGAACTTGTGTGATGTCCAGTAATGGCGGACAAATAGCAATAAGGTGTATTGAACTGTACCTTTCATGGTTCTGTTTATACTTCTGCCATTAGAGAAGACTTGCAACATAACTTTTACTTTACCTAAATATATATTCGAACATATCTCAAAAACATTTGATGCATTTAATGTTAATTTTGTTTTGATTAAGATTTTTTTCTGATAAGGGGAGATAAATGTGAATCATGTCTTGCATGCATTACAAATGCATTGTATATCCCTTACTACTATAAGTATAAATAAGTCATATTGCAAATCTGGACTTCTATAATAGGTACTTGGGGATATATACTTACTCATGTCCACCATTCCTGACTTCAATCATTCTCAAATATATTGGGGCTTTTCAGTACTTCTTGCTGGTTATTAATTTAAATAACTGTATTGTATTTTAAGTTTGGCTACGTAAAAGATAGGTTTAATTGTCACTAATTGAGTTTTCATGGTGATGTGTAGCAGAGCTAGGTTAAATGATATTTGCGACAGTAAAACCAAATTTTACTCAAACTAAATTTTTGTTATGCATTCAAATATTTAGTTTTAAGCGTGCAATGTGTATTTCTTAATTTTACTATATAATTATGTGCTTCATTTAAATTTATTTACTTTTGAAAGCAGTCTTTGATGTCTGAAATTTTGAATGATATTGTAGTTTTTTTTTCTGTTTTTTGTAATGGCAGCAAATATTGAGAGGTTATTTTGTATTTTCATGATAGATATTAAGAGTTCAAGGTTATTATTTCAATATACTTCTAAAGAATGTACAGCATTTTGCTGGACATAAGAGCAATAATCAAATCACATCATACAGTCCTCCTAAAATGACCAAAGTGTATATCATGCACACATTACTAGCCCTCATGAAATAGAAAACATTTTAGTATTTTGAATATCTTAACACATTTTTTTAGTATTCCACTCTTGTGTAAGAAAATCTTTCTTTCTTGAAATATTACAGAAGTAATCAATCTCTTGCAATAGGGTAAACAGTAAACTACAATGCATTCTAACTGTACAGTTTACAACTCCTAAATAACAAGATTTTTGCTCCAGCCCAGTGAGAGCTAACATGGAGAGGGAGATTCTGGAAATTTGAAAAAAAATATCAGTAGAATAAACACCTATGCAAATCAGATGAGTAATTGTATTCAAAGAATACTGTGATATGTAAAGTATTTGTTTTACTTTGTTTAAAACATAATTTATTACAGTTGAACTTTCTTAGTATATACTTTGAGATTTAAGGTAATGATTGCTTGTTTGTAAAGTTAACCATGAATTCTTCATTATTACCTTTGTAAATATACGTTTGCAAAAAAAAAAGGTTTTTCCGACTTCCTTGTGTCTGACAGCCACGGAGTTGATTGGCATGTAACAACAACTATTACTCTTACAATAAGTACACAACAAAGGTAATAATGATTATATGGTCTACCAGTCAAACAACCACAGCTTGCTTCATTGTTCTATGTAGGATTTGGGGACTGAAATTTCATAAAAATGATATTTCGAGTTACAGAGCTAATTTTAGTGAAATATATTTATTTACATTAGATTTAAGCTAATTTTAAATGTTTTGATATTTTTTTTTTGGTAATGCTGGCATGCAGGTGTCATAACTACACTAGGAAATGCATTTTGAAACCGATTTTTGCTATGTCTCAATTGTTTTTGATTTTGAAAGATTTGGCACATTCTCTTACAAAATTGATGTCTTTATAAGATCTGTGTGAGTTCATCACACATTTATATAGTCAGAGAGAGAAACAAGCATTTTAATAAAAGTTACAGATCATAAATTGAGGGGCCTCGGTGGCTGAGTGGTCTAAGGAGTTACTACTGTAATCACTAGCCAGTCAACACTGAGGTTGTGAGTTCGAACCCCGCTCGTGCAGGTGCACTGGACTCCAATCTTGATTGACTAGGATTGTCAGTGTTCCTATCGAAGGTAGGTGGTTTTCTCCGGGCACTCCGGCTTCCTCCAACAATAAAAACTGGCTGCCACGAAATAGTCCAAAAGCCGTGCTTAAAAGTGGCATTAAAACACCAATAAATCAAAACAAATCAGATCAAAAATTGTGTAGAAAGTGAATATTTTCATAAAAACTTGAATATTGCCTTGTTTCAAAAGAATCGCTCTGTAATCAGTGAACCTTAAGTATTAAAAAAGTTTTAACTTATTACAAATGTCCATATTATAACTTCTTTTTGGAGTAGTGTTGCACATTTTGATTTTTAAGGGTCTTATGAGACAGTTTTGAACCTTCCCCTTTCATTGTTTTTTTCGCAAGAGAACAGCCACATACATGTTTGTTTTGAAGCTTGTATAAGAATAAAAAGTTATTGCAAACAGTTAGGAAGCTAACTGTGCAAAGAACTTCTTCAAAACAGACATTGTCTTGAAGTTTTTCTTAATTTTTAAACCTCAATCAAATGTTGCTTTTATTTGATTTAATCTATGTTAGATTTCATTTATACAAATTAGATTATTTTGTTATGATTTTGAAAATCTTTATATTATATGTTGAATAATTTCTTAATAAAGATACTTTAAATATTGTCTAGGCTTGAATTATTTTGTAGTACAATGATATTCGTTTATGAAAAATTTGAGGCTACAGTGTATTGTTTACTGATGTTCAAATCTCATTTATTGAAAGAGGAGTTGGTTATTGTTGATTGGTGTGGTCTGGTTTATTGTCCAATATTTTTGGTACGATCCTTTTATGCATTGATAAAAAAAGAATGTTGGAATATATGTGAATTTAAAGTAAGAAAGGTGGGAAGCCAGTTGTCAGTTAGTTTCTACACATGCAGGCAATGATAGAAAAAATAGACATGCTATACAAGACAGCTGATTTGAGGTAACCGTTAGAGCAGGTTTTCATGAACTTTCAAAATGTTTTTCAAACCCCCTTCTTCAAAAATCATGTTTTCATTTCTGTGAAAAATTTTGACAAGTCACTTCCTCCCACTGACAGAAATGTTATTTTCTGATAGTGTGTCTAATTTCAATTTCTCTGTTTCCTCTTAATTGTTATCAGTGATATTGTGACTGAAATTCAGTCAAACACATAGATATGCTAGTACAGAGGCAATGGAGTCTGGTGTGAACCTTCTGTATAAAGCTTTATATTTAAGAGGGTACTTCTTTAAACACTTGCTTCTAGGCTGATGAAACTATAGGGGACTGTCGGGCCGAATTCATTATGCGTAAAGTTCGACGTTTTCAATTTTACAGAGTGTAATATATCATATATCACCTACTAGCGTGCACTCTTCTTCAGAATTTGATTTAAGAAAGGAGTGCAAAAAACATATCAGAAACCTTGCCGTTATTGCAAAAATTCTTCTTTCAAGACCTTCCAGATTAGGAATACAACTAATTGAATTCTGTAGTACAGATTGTACGCATTAGTTTTTTTCTTTCTCTATTTTGAACACGAAATTTAAAGATTCAATGCTGCAGAAATCTAGACAGAGTCTTCTTATTCCATATTGCAATTGTCTGGCCGATTTTGAGTTTGACCTAGTACGCATATAGACACCTTGATCTCTAGCTTTCTTTTTGAGTATTTGTGTTTTTTTAGTTACGTTTACGCCACATCTCATTTATTCATATGTAGTTCGACAATTCTATATAAAAATAAGGAGATGTTGTATGATATCATATGAGACAACTATTCACCACAATTCAAATGAAGTGGGTGTAAACAATAATAGGCATCCGTACGGTCTTCAACAATGAGAAAAAAACCTATACCGTATAGTCTGCTATAAAAGGCCCTGCCATGAAAAATATGAAAATTCATTTGAGAAAACTAACGGCCTAATTCATAACAAAACAATTTACGAAAAACAAATATGATCGACATGAACCTACGACAATCACTATACTATAGGCTCCTGGCAGGTACAAATAGAATGTGAAGGGGTTTGACTAGTTTGCTGGCCCCAAACCCTCCCCTCTGAAATTCTTAAAAGTTGAATAATGTTTGTAGTAATAAAGGTATATTTAAGTTTTCTCAGCATGACTTTATTTGATTTAGATTTTCAATGATTTCACATATTCATAATACAAGAATCATTACATTTAGCTCAGCTGGTTGACTTATGCAATGAATAAACATACAAGAAACAAAACTAAACAACCAAAAATTGTAAAAAATATAAACAAAACAAGCAAATTAAAACAAAAAGAAAGACAATCAACAAAACAAAATAAAAACACTATTAAACGAAAAACATTAATGCTGACGTATCAACAAATTTAATAAAAAGATCACATGTGTTGATACATATAAGTACATTGTACATTGATTTACATTTGCATTGCTGTGGAATTCAATAGCTACAAGCACACTCATTTGTTCAATTTCCACACTCAACTAGAATAAATAAAATATGAAATGAATACGTATACATTTAAATTTGAAATACCGAGTACAAACCGTAAACGTGAGCAAATCACACTTTTTAATACAGCTCATTTTAAGATTTGTATTTAACAGAAATTAAAAAAAAAATCTTGTACAGGTCTTTTCTATATTAAGATATTCGATGCTAATCTTATTTCGTAGCAGTTAATATTTCAAGAATGAAACTTGTTTTTTTTACTGAAATCAACCCTCTCTCATTTATTATTTTGATTTTGATCAACATCCACAAAAGTCGTTTTATGTAAATGAAACTAATAAATCTCCTTAAGTCTTTACTCTAAATCGACATTAAGGGTAAGATAGGACTAAGGCTTAACGTTTCTTCCTCAAGCCATTTTCTAAATCAACGTTGACGGATTTAACAGACGGTACTGCTTCTCGTTTCTTTCTCAAACCATCTTCTAGCTCGACGTTGACTGATTTGACAGACGGTACAGCTTCACGTTTCTTTCTCAAACCATCTTCTAAATCGACGTTGACGGATTTGACAGAAGGTACAGATTCTCGTTTCTTCCTCAAACCATCTTCTAAGTCGACGTTGACGGATTTGACAGACGGAACTGCTTCACGTTTCCTTCTCAAACCATCTTCTAGATCGACATTGACTGATTTGACAGACGGTTCTGCTTCACGTTTCTTTCTCAAACCATCTTCTAGATCGACATTGACTGATTTGACAGACGGTACTGCTTCACGTTTCTTCCTTAGACCATCTTCCAAGTCGACGTTGACGGACTTGACAGACGGTACAGCTTCACGTTTCTTTCTCAAACCATCTTCTAAATCGACGTTGACGGATTTGACAGACGGTACTGCTTCACGTTTCTTTCTCAAACCATCTTCTAAATCGACGTTGACGGATTTGACAGACGGTACAGATTCTCGTTTCTTCCTCAAACCATCTTCTAAGTCGACGTTGACGGATTTGACAGACGGAACAGCTTCACGTTTCTTTCTCAAACCATCTTCTAGATCGACGTTGACGGATTTGACAGACGGTACAGATTCGCGTTTCTTCCTCAAACCATCTTCTAAGTCGACATTGACGGATTTGACAGACGGAACTGCTTCACGTTTCTTTCTCAAACCATCTTCTAGATCAACATTGACTGCTTCACGTTTCTTCCTTAAACCATCTTCCAAGTCGACGTTGACGGATTTGACAGACGGTACAGCTTCGCGTTTCTTTCTCAAACCATCTTCTAGATCAACATTGACTGATTTGACAGACGGTACAGTTTCACGTTTCTTCCTCAAACCATCTTCTAAATCGACGTTGACGGATTTGACAGACGGTACTGCTTCACGTTTCTTTCTCAAACCATCTTCTAAATCGACGTTGACGGATTTGACAGACGGTACTGCTTCACGTTTCTTTCTCAAACCATCTTCTAAATCGACGTTGACAGATTTGACAGACGGTACAGCTTCACGTTTCTTTCTCAAACCATTTTCTAAATCGACGTTGACGGATTTAACAGACGGGACAGCTTCCCGTTTTTTCCTTAAACCATTTTCTAAACCCAGTGGAACGGAGTTAACAGCATGAATAACAACTGAAAAAAAATGTCATAGCCTGATCATGAACGTATTGAATAATTATCATAAATATGTTTTCAAATGTAAGTTTTGTAGTTCTTCTTTAGAATTTTAAAATCATTGTTTTCAGATCCACATTTGTACCTTTGACACATTACAAGATGATTTTGTACTGGTTAAGGACTTTATCATTTCATAATTTGTTCACTAATTGTTTAAAGTAAATTACATTAACTGTAATTCATTTATCACAAACCATACAAATATAAAATGTTTACTAGTTACTGTATATAATACTAGAGAAATAAAGTACAAAATTTGCATTTCAAACTTTAAGTTAAAATCTAGAATTGCTGTTCTATTTATTTATATAAATAGGTATAGTTGTACGTAAAATGTTAAAAGTAGAGTTCACTTGAAAAATTAAACTAGTACTCATTTTATAAAATAAACTTTATAAACTTCGTGTGTCCGAGCGCTTTTCTGGATTTACTTTTATAAAGAGAACGCCTAAACCTAAACATAAGAAAATCAGGATTGTGTTAATACGCTGCAACGTTGGGCGCTATATATATATATATATATATATATATATATATATATACAAGTCTAAATTGAAAACGACGTTCAAACCTATGATTGCGTTGGATAAAAACCGCAATTTTTATACGTGTGCATGCAAAACAAATTTCTTGGTAGAGGGGTCTAAATACAACACAAACAACATTTTCCAAAAGACCAAATAAGTGAAAAGTATATTTTAACAAAACGCATTTGACTAACAGGTCGAACAACTGATGTTCTTAAACCCTGCTGACTGCCATTGGCGATTGCCAAAAAAAAAACGGATCACAAGATGTAACAAAATGGATCTTTAAAAATTTATAATCTAATACCAAACAGAAAACAATAAACTTGCGGAAAAGATGGTATACCGCAAACAAAAGGTGCAAAAATTAGTACACCATATCCGGATTTCGACAATTAATGTCTCTTCAGTGATGTTAGGGATCGAAAGAGTATTTGGAAGGCCATAAAATTTACCTCAATTTCGGATAGACTCTTGAATTTTAAAGAGTCGAAATAGGATGAACGGATCATATAAACCCGAAGGAAAATATAATACAAGCCCAAACGAAAAAATATAAACAAGTCTAAATTGATAACGACGTTCAAACCTATGATTGCGTTGGATAAAAACCGCAATTTTTATACGTGTGCATGCAAAACAAATTCCTTGGTAGAGGGGTCTAAATACAGCACAAACAACATTTTCCAAAAGACCAAATAAGTGAAAAAGTATATTTTAACAAAACGCATTTGACTAACAGGTCGAACAACGGATGTTCTTAAACCCTGCTGACTGCCATTGGCGATTGCCAACTAAATTGATCACCAGATCTAACGAAGTGGATCTTTAATATTAATTTAATACCAAACAGAAAACAATAAACTTGTGGAAAAGATGGTATACCACAAACATGAGGTGCAAACATTTGTACACCATATCCGGATTTCGACAATTAATGTCTCTTCAGTGATGTTAGGGATCGAAACGGTATTTGGAAGGCCATAAAATTTACCTCAATTTAGGATAGACTCTTGAATTTTAAAGAGTCGAAATAGGATGAACGGATCATATAAACCCGAAGGAAAATATAATACAAGCCCAAACGAAAAAATATATAAAAGTCTAAATTGAAAACAACATTCAAACCTATGATTGCGTTGGATAAAAACCGCAATTTTTATACGTGTGCATGTAAAACAAATTCCTTGGTAGAGGGGTCTAAATACAGCACAAACAACAATTTCCGAAAGACCAAAAAAGGTGAAAAAGTCTATTTTAACAAAACGCATTTGACTAACAGGTCGAACAACTGATGTTCTTAAACCCTACTGACTGCCATTGGCGATTGCCAACTAAATTGATCACCAGATCTAACGAAGTGGATCTTTAATATTAATTTAATACCAAACAGAAAATAATAAACTTGTGGAAAAGATGGTATACCACAAACATGAGGTGCAAACATTTGTACACCATATCCGGATTTCGACAATTAATGTCTCTTCAGTGATGTTAGGGATCGAAACGGTATTTGGAAAGCCATTTGATTTACCTCAATTTAGGATAGACTCTTGAATTTTGGAGAGTCGAAATAGGATGAACGGATCATATAAACCCGAAGGGAAATATAATCGCCTGCACTGTATCCGACGCGCTAAACCACTCGACCATATATATATAAATATATATGCACGAGTTCGAATCCCGGCGAGGGAAGAACAAAAATTTGCTTCCGCAAATTTGTAGATTTATCATTGTTGTACTAATATTTAGAGTAATGGATGGATCTGTCGTAGAGTTGTCACTTGTTTAGACGTACTTATCAAATGATTATTTCTGTGACTGCATCTTACGATCCTCTATGATAGATAATTCAGATAATCTGCAATCAATTCAATCTTCATGCCTAATATATCATGTACTGTGTTACAACTCTAGATTCTACTGACGAGGAAAGGTAACACTAGGCCACCGAAAGCTGAAGCTGAATTTTGAGTTCAGTCTAGGTGGCCGAGTGGTCAAGAGCGCTGGACACAGGGCAGGCGGTGTTGTCGCGACATCTCAATAGCATGAGTTCGAATCCCGGCGAGGGTAGAACAAAAATTTGCTTCCGCAAATTTACAGATTTAACATTGCTGTGCTGATATATATATATATATATATGTATTAAGTGCCTAGAAAATGAACATAAAGAAGTTGGAGTAGATCTGATTCTTTACTTCCTCCCCGGGCGGGGCTGGAAACTGTACTTTTCACTTCTCACTTCTACGACAACACCACCTAGCATTGCGCAGACGCATTATTCCCTCCATATATGTATTATATTTGCCTTCGGGTTTATATGATCCGTTCATCCTATTTCGACTCTATCCTAAATTGAGGTAAATTATATGGCCTATATATTAAATACCGTTTCGATTCCTGACATCACTGAAGAGACATTAATTGTCGAAATCCGGATATGGTGTACTAATTTTTGCACCTTTTGTTTGCGCTATACAATCTTTTCCGCAAGTTTATTGTTTTCTGTTTGGTATTTAATTAGTAGTTAAGATCCATTTTGTTACATCTAGTGATCCGTTTATTTGGCAATCGCCAATGGCAGTCAGCAGGGTTTAAGAACATCCGTTGTTCGACCTGCTAGTCAAATGCGTTTTGTTAAAATATACTTTTTCACTTTTTTGGTCTTTTGGAAAATGTTGTTTGTGCTGTATTTAGACCCCTCTACCAAGAAATTTGTTTTGCATGCACACGTATAAAAATTGCGGTTTTTATCCAACGCAATCATAGGTTTGAACGTTGTTTTCAATTTAGATTGTATATATATAATCACTATATATATGAAGACCCGGATAAATGGATGGCTGTTTAACGTCCAGTGTCAAATTAAATGCATATTCAGGACGAAAATAAGTTAATGCGTTATGAATATGATGCTTGCTTTGTACAATATTGATAAGCTGAGCCGGATTTTTAACGTGCTAGTTCACAGGGTAACAGTCCGCAGAAAGGCATTTCACCCTCCCCGGATTCATTATTTTGACTCCTAGCCGACCAGTCTTTGCTCTTACTTCTTAATGGCGCGTGTTTAAGCAGCAAATGCCAATCCTAAAGTCTTTGGTTTGACTCAGCCGGGGTTTGAAACCATGACCCTTCTAATTAATTGACATTTTACAAGAGAATATTTTTTTTTAAATCAACTTTCCTTTAAATCAGTAATTGATTTGTTATTGCAAAAATCGTAGAAAAAGAAAGTAAAAATGTACTTACAAATCAAAATTGCACAAAAACAAAGCAGTAATCTGGAAACCATTGTTAACAGAATAGAAACACAGTGTTAAATCAGCCTCAATGCACTGTTTATCTTGATGTGTAGATTATGCTCAATATTGGTAAAGTTTATACTTATATAAACAAAAGTTCTAAAAAAAATACGGATAAAAACACCATGATTAATTACAGACATTGTGGTTAGTACTACCTAATTCTGTGATATTTTATCGTATGATATTACCAAATATTACACGTGTTGATTTATTGCCTGATGTTGTTTTTGTGAAAATAATTTGATTTTACGACTTTCTTTTTTTTTTACTGTTTTTTTAAACAATTAATGACATCCTTGTTTCTTCGTGTAGCTGTAAGAAATTGGTAAATTAATCTAAAATTTAAGGTTATCGCGCTATGTTGTAGACAAATTTATGTACATGTATAAACATTAATAACCTTGAGTACTTTCCCCTTTCATATTTAGCAAACAAACAGTTCAAATAGATTTAACTGTCATTTTCATCGTAGTCACTGATGGTGAGAGAAACTCTCCAATATTCGCAGCAAATTATGAACAAGCCCCATCTAATCAGTATATATAGTTCAGGGCATCATGGTTATCTTTTTTTAATTCCAACATCGAGATCATATCGGGCCATAAAATATGTAGTTAGTCGATGATTATAGTATAGTGCTTTTGTTATGATGGTATTTCAACTAAGAAATTACTAATGTTTAGTTTAGTTTTTGGCTTGTTTTTTTTATATGTTTGTACTCATTGAGCCGGGGTAAATTTAAATTGGTATGCTACACATTATTGAGAAGGGTCCTCGATATGTTATATCACAGACATTTTTAAACAAAATCTATCAGGAAATTAAAAATAGTTCAAACTCCCCCACTCCACCCCCACCCCCCCCCCCCCCCCCCCCCCCCCTCCAAAAAAAGAAAAACCTAATTCAGAAGCGTCTTTTTTTTTATTACCATGAATATATTGTATCTCAAACGTTTTTTTAAAAGATTCTATAAGAAAATGATAAACTAAAATGAAAGTGATATACTATTTTCTAATACAACAAAGTATCCCCTCTGTACTCGTAGTCTCTGTTAGTTTTGACATTGATGAATTTGATCATTGGCGATGTTAAACGTTGTCATGTTCTATTCTTAACATTTACATCTAAGGTAAGTAATAACGTAATTCGTATCCTGTATTTTTTGTTGTATTGTGCATATCAACATAAGGACGCTATTTTCTCGAAATTCCGTCCTTCAGAATGCATTAAAGAAAATAATATTTTCAAACATTTCATACTGGTTAAACTAGAGTTTTTGTCAGACTTTCCAAATATGATTGAATTGGGTATTTTACTTCTTATTTTAACTACAGCAGGTAAGAAAATATAAGAATGAATAATTTTATTTTCAAATCAAGCTTTATAAGATAATCCAGAAAAGCGCTTTGGACGCATAAAATTTATAAGTGTTCATTTCGTTTTTTTTTTAATATTTACTAAATACAATGCTAGTGAAAATATTCGTCCGGTGAAAAAGTTACATAGCTGTTTTTTCATGGGATGAACGTTTCTGAATCTAGTCACGTTGTACGAAACGAAGTTTTACACGAAAGCGGCGTAACGTTTATGGAAATTTTATAATTACGTTTTCTTTAAAATCAAATATTTTGCTGATATGCATTTAAAACATACCATTGTCTACGATGACATGTTTCTGAATGTTGTGTTTTCCTAGGATAGTAAAAACGTAGTCCTATAATATAATAATTAAGCTTTTGTAGGTCCATTTTGTTCGCTTTCAATGTTTTTTTTTATCGAATATTGTTTTTTTACTATCAATGCTGAACCTTTAAGTTATATTGTAGGACTAGTAAAATCGATAATGTAATAACTGTATCTACACTTTTTTGTAGTAACAGCTGTGAGGGAGATACCATATATAACAGCTCATTATGGAGAGAATGGACAGGAAGTTTATAAAATGAAGTTACCGTTTCCATCTATTAAAATAAATGAAGTAGGTACATATTTGTATTCTAAGATGTGATTATCAGTTTTATTTTTTCCTAATGTATGATGTGTGTGACATCTCTTTGACGGTACGTGTATTAATCGATTAATGTATAACGTGTATGGCATCTCTTTGACGGTACGTGTATTAATCGGTTTAATGTATAACGTGTACGACTGTCACATCTCTTTTACGGTACGTGAATCAATTGGATTAATGTATAACGTGTATGATATCACTTTGACGGTTCGTGTATTAATCGGTTTAGTGTATAACGTGTATGACATCTCTTTGACGGTACGTGTATTAATTGGATTAATGTATAACGTGTATGACATTTCTTTGACGGTACGTGTATCAATTGGAATAATGTATAATGTGTATGACATGTAGCTCTTTGACGGTACGTGTATTAATTGGATTAATGTATAACTTGTATTACATCTCTTTGAGGTACGTGTATTAATTGGTTTAATGTATAACGTGTATGAAATCTCTTTGACGATACGTGTATTAATCGATTTAATGTATAACGTGTATGGCATCTCTTTGAGGTACGTGTATTAATCGGTTTAATGTATAACGTGTATGACATCTCTTTGACGATACGTGTATTATTCGATTTAATGTATAACGTGTATGACATCTCTTTGAGGTTCGTGTATCAATTGGATTAATGTATAACATCTTTTTTGACGGTAAGTGTATCAATTTGACTAATGTATAACGTGTATGATATCTTTTTGACGGTACGTGTATCAATCGGTTTAACTCTGACTTCCAAATATCCAATAAAGTAAGCGGCTACGTAATGTTAAGGTAGATAGGGTGTCTTCCTCCATCTTGGATTTTGAAATACCAGAAAACAATCGGTCTAGATCTTTAAGAAAATGTGCAAACTTTGAGATTAGTAGGTAATTCATGTGTAAGAATTTTCATTTCAATATAGAAAATGACATGTTTTATCATATTTATGGTTGTATTTTACAAAACACAGAATACTTTTGTTTGATTCAATTTTTTCCAACTTTGCCACATAAGGGGAGGCAACTCAAATGTAAGGGCAGATAATTCAGATAAAGTTATTTTTACAATAGAATGTGTTAGGAATTTACCTATTTTATTATGTAGCAAGAAAACGGGTCCCGTGACCCCATTTTTTCTTTTTCTTTTTCTTATCTGAAAGCATAATATTTGAGCTATCTTCTCATATTTTATCTCAAAATTCTATGGTGTAGTTTTCGTTTTATGGCAGAAAATTGGGTTTTCCATGCATAATCTATACAAAGTCTGTCAATTTTGCACAACCTGTAGCGTGAAAATAAGCCCCGTGACCCATTCTTTTTATTATTTTTTTTAAAAAAGCATGATATAAACTACATTTTGGCAAATTATTAAAAAATTCTATGGATTATAATTTAGACACCCCATCTACCTTAATTAACGTGAACAACTAAGAAAACTTTAATAGATTTGAGAATGGAAATGAGGAATATGTCAAAGAGACAACAACCCGACCAAAGAGCAGAAAACAGCCGAAGGCCACCAATGGGTCTTCAACACAGCGAGAAAATCCCGCACCCGGAGGCGGGCTTCAGCTGGCCCCTAAATAAAAATGTGCTGATTTCTTTCACTCGAGAAATACAAATCAAATGAGACCAAAACCCCATTACATGACAAAGAAAACGGAATATTCAAGAAGTATCTACGTCAGGTGATTAGGAGTCGGCAGCAATATTTATGAGGGTCTGGATTGGGGGGGGGGGGGGGGGGGGGGCTCATTTCTTTATTCTTTAATTTAGTAGGTCATTTTTCTCTATTCTTTATATTTTAGAACCCCATTATTCTCAATCAATATTTTTTTCCCTCTTTTTCTCTATTCTTTGGTGTAAACAATATTTTATTATGAATAATACAAGTATAAATATAAACACATTCACTATTAGGATTCAGAAACAAGCAACAAGTGCTTATATTAATACGTTTCTTGATAAATTAAATACATTATACACAAATAAATCAAAACTACATGCTCTGTTACATAATAAAAATATTGATAATGTCAGTTGAGTTACATAATGAACTGAAAAGTAAAGAAAAAGTGAACTGATAAGACGAAATGCTTACAGGTTTATTGTGTAAGTTATTAATTTGAAAACCTTTTAGATAATAATGAACCTTTGTACCATGAGAAATAAACTAATGTTTTCTTCATTTGAAATCGTATTTGAGCCATTTAATAGAAATTCGTTGTCCATTTGTATCGTTAATTTTAGGCTTCCAAAGGATATTATCAGTTCTTGTCTTATGTCCGAATATAATGGGCAAAACAATAAAAAATGTGAACTAGTTTCTAAGTCACCACAGCGAAATTTAGGGGAAGAAACTAAGTTTCTTGGAAACAAGTGACAGTTTAAAGAACTACTATCCATTCTTAGTCGCGCGTGAAGAATTTGGACTTTTCGACATCCAGCATAAAAGTATAAAGGGACGCGATCATTCTGATTACAAATTTGTTTCTTAAATACAGAGAGAGATTCACAATTTCTAACACTTACATGTAACGGTAAATGATTCCATAATTTGATGGATGACGGAAGGTAGTAATCTGAATAAAGTTTTGTACGTGATTTGACCTCTAATAGATTATGACTTTGTCTTGTATTGTGATCGTGTCGACCACTGACATAGCCAGGCAATAGCTCTTGCAAATAATTTGAGGTTTTATTATCTAAAATTTTATTCTTTATATATAGCGCCTTTTATACTGCACTTTATGCCCATTATTCTCTCTATTATGTGTACCCCATCCAGACCCTCATTTATAGGTGTCTCCAAATAATTGTGTTAGAGTAAACTTAACGAAATTACAAAGCATGTACTTATTCAAAAGCCGAATCTGGGTATATAAAGCTCAGCCTGTAGCTAGATGTAAATGATTACAAGAGCGCAATAATTTGTAATGCATTTTCCATAGGGTACCAGTAGTATTCTATATTTTATTTCTTGAAGAATAAATAAACTAGAAAAATTGGTAGCAGTTCCTGTTGGTAGAAATGTCAGCGTTGTATTAGAGACAAAAAAAGTATATGACCATTCGGTAAAAGTTAAAATGCATTTGAAGAAATACACGTCTTTTTTCATTTTATGTGAAAAGCAAATTTTTCCTGACTTCTTTGTAAATGTATTGAATATTATTTCAACACTTTGTTAGATTTGAATTTTTTAACCTAAATGAATAAGCTTTCGATTTAAAATAATTTTAACCCTGTATCATCCAATCTGGAGTCGCATACGATTTTATTCTGAGTATCATCTTTAAGGGTAAAAAAGTTGCCGGTAGAATGTAACCTAAAGAGTAACAATTTTCGACATTCTTATATTCAAAAGCGCGATAGCATATTTATAATCAATATGTGGTTCATCAATAGTTTGCAATTTACAAGTTATCTTTTAAAATTATATTGCGATTTTGATTGTTTTTCTCTTCCAAAGACATTTGTCTCTGAAAAAAAACCCTAGTATATACTTTAATATAGGTATTTTTTTCAGAGACAAGTATCTGTGACGTGTGTCTTATTCGTGTGGATCTCGAATCTCCTTTCATCATACTTACAAATGCGTAAATAGGTTTAACGTTATAAATGATGTGTATAGACACTTTGATCGTGTTGTCATAAAGGATAGTTTAGTAAAGATAGAATATCTTCGTTTTAAGTATTTAGATGGACAATGTTTTATTAATTTATTTATTTGTTGTCCATATATTACAATATTAACATACTTAGTAAGGCGCATTGATTTGTATATATAACGTTTTTTTTGTCGATCGACAATCTTTTTTATGTCTATAAAGAGTAACTGCATAAATTCATCTTTTTTCAAGCCCGACCAGTATAATTGCTACACAAGATATTTGGAAGAACTTGATGAAGTATATGTTTGTAAGTATTTGAACAATATAGATGTCCAGAATGTTTTAGATAATTGACAAAAATGAGTGTTGCCAAAAAAAAAGGTCCTACACTCCTTTTTAAGAAATGAGTAAATCTGTATTTAGTTTCTACAAAATAAATGTGTTCACCTTTCAAACATATTACTGTGGATGCTTGCCATGTTCCTAGAAATAGATCAGGTGAACCCGTGAACAAAACTTTTGGGAGTCAAAATATATAACGCTAGAGAACAAATATCTGAAATGGTCCTTTTCGAGCAAATACTTTAGAAAGTATACTGTCAACTTTACTTAAAAGGATTGCAACCTTAGTTTTGATTTATATAAGAAAAGCATGTAGATATTGGCCCCTATGTTCTCTATATATCTTATTACTATTCTGAGACCGAGTTAAGTCTCAGTAGAAATTCAAATAAACTGCCATGTTTTAAATATAATTATACTTTTTAATTTTTATTACTTTGCAGTGAGCACCTTAATTGAAATTAATCACGACTTTGTTCATCATGCTGATTTAGGTTTTTGTGAAGAACCTGAAGATTTTGCAAGTCATCAACCATGGTAAGATGTTACAGTCTGAATATCTTTCTAATACGGAATATATATCCATGCACTTTACAAAGAAACCCTTTTAACTATGAAATAAATGATATGTCATGAGTAAAATTGCGTGAATTTCCGAAAGACTATGAATCGATGAGCCGAGAGAATTCTATTGTTCCTGCTTTTCTATCATCCTTTAAACATAGATACAAGTATTATTGTAAAACCATCGTCCTGAATATGCAGGAAATATTTGCCACTGGACGTTAAGAAACCAACAATCAATCATTTATTGTAAAACCACAACACCTTTAAACAGTCATTGCTCCATGGAAACACTTTTTTGAATATTCATTTCTGAAAAAATTAAACAAATACAAAATCATACAATGCATTTGCGTCTAAAATTAACATTTTGTGTCAATGTACGTACACTACATGAATAAGCACAAATATTTCACTAGCTTGCAAGTACAATTGATATTTATTTATACGAAGGCTATTTGATACATGTGCGTACCAATTATTAAATAGTTAAACTTTAGAATAAAAAATCACAACATATAATCTACAGATGAAGTTGTAATTTTCAAGCGATATAACATTAAATCCAATAACAGTCTACGCTATTGGTTTAATACTTTCTGCATGAAATATAACATAGAAAATTATGTACACTAAATGCAATAACGGACTTATATTCTAAGCTAAAGCTTTGATACGTTCTGCATAAACTGTTGCATAGATATTGTTTTATTTTTTTACAAAATGAATTCAAATATGAATAATCGCAATTTATATAAACTTAAAAGGAATACGGGTAATTTCATTCTTCGAAAGAAAAAAATGTAAGTGCATTATATTTTTAATTAGTTATCCATTGCTTAGAATGTCGTTCTTATAATGACAACTTTTTGGTGTACGTTTTTAAATATTACCCAGAATGGACAACTTTGTAGAAACGGCGCCTAGTATATAACATCGGTAATTGTACATCGATTCTTATTACAAAAAAGGAAGCCTTGTATGACATATTTCATATATTATTGTAGGGAATGTTCGAAGAGTAGAAAATATTGTAAAGGAGGTGCAGTAGGCGTTTATTTTTTTGATGACTACTTCAAACCCGAAAATGGTTTAATGAGGTTTCCTAAAGGTAAATTAAAGCTTATTTTAAAAACATATTATCCATATTTATGTGTGAACGAAATGTGTTCCTGGAACCCTCAACCGGCACATTGTTGATAAAAGTTTCGGATGACAAATATAAAGCAATGTAGTAATAATATCCAAAATGACATTACTATATAACGAATAAAACTGTCATCTTTACCATATATTGATTGATTGTAGATATTAAACGCTACTTTCACCACTCTTGGCCATATCATAACTGCAATTTTTTTATTAGTGGAGGAAGAGTAGGTTCCCAATCGAACGCACCTGTCGAGCTCACAACCTCAGTGTTGACAGGCTTATGATCACTGATGAACTTCCAATAATGTACAACTTTAACCGAGAGGATACGAGACACTTTATCAATTAAAATAATTTGTAAGTTTTCCAACTACATCGGGGAACATCTTAATGTTTTATAGTGTACTAAGTATCGTTGAAACTCTTCTTATGGGTTTCGATAGGAAGAAAATCAATATTAAATATGTTGAAGAGGTCTTAGTATTTCATTTGATGTTTGTCTTCCTTTAACCAATATTCATGCGATTTTTTACAACAAAATATGTGACTTTTAATTATCGGTATTGATAAGACTGATAGACGTTAAGTACACATAATCCTATTATTTCAAAATTTCTATTTAAACTTTCACGATCAAATTCTAATATGAAAAAGCATTTCACCTTTTGAATAACAGTCTTCAGGTTACTCGTGACGTAAAACATATCAAATCGATAGAAATGTCAACCTAGTTGAAGATCGAAGAAATTATTATATTGGATCCAAATACAGCATTCTTGAACTCACAGATAGTGCTTTGAATTATTAATATTGTTTACCCTTAGGGCAATGTTGTCGGTTTTCCGTTACTTAGTATCATAATTGATAGATTTTCTGCTTGTATAATTATAAAGCTTTGATATTCGACGTCACTGCTCTTACTGCGCCTTTTGTATTTTGTGTGATTACTATCCTTATTGATGCCAATGCATTTGTATATTGACTTCAGCTGTTTGCTGTATACAGATATTTACATACATTCCATTGAATACGTGTTTATCTGTTCTTTTATTCATTTTTATTTATAGTGCTATCATACAAAAAATATATTTCTGTCTTTCTTTTTAGACGTATCACTTAAAGTCGGATTTTCAACAATAATGAGGCATATTACTTTTGAGATGCACACTAAAGCAGCAGTTATGGGTATTAAAGTTTATTTTATGATATTTTATATGGCGTTCCTGAAAGGTCTGCAGTAAATCTAAAAAAAAAAAATGTGAAAAAAAGAGAAAAATCTACTAAAAAAATTTGTTTAGTACATTTTTTTTAGAACTTTATATCAATTAACGAATAATTGTATTTTATGAACGATTTATTTGTAGAAACCTGTTAAATGTTTCGTAAGCACGAAAAATGTAATTATCACACCGGGTATCCCGATCCGAAATTCGCGGAGTGATCTGAACCCCCGAGGAGCAATTACACGAAACATACTGACGTTGGGTAGGTAAAATCTGGCTAAATCCTCTGTAGGAATCGAATCTAGATTTAATTTACTCACCGTTTGTATTGTTCGTGTAATTGCTCCTCCGGATTCGGATCCTTTCGCAGATTTAGAATCGGGATATCCGGTGTGAACCGTTGTGGAAAATTTCATATCACAAAAAATTTTTTTTATACATAAAACGCTTACAGTAAATTTAAACTACTAAATGGAAATAATACATATTCAAGGTATAATGAATGATCAATGATTTCATAATGTTTGACCAATTATCTTTTATATTTCAGATGTTCGTTATCCATTAATCAATGTAACGTTAACATTTATCAAAACTCCGTAAGTACTTTAATTCGTTTTAAGACGCGACTCTTTTTGCTGATAGTCAACCTGTGCATCTCATGAAAATTTCAATTTTCAATTATAGCATTATAATATAGAAATAAGAAAATGTGGTATGATTGCCAATGAGACCATTCTCCACCAGAGATCAAATGAGGTAGAACTAACGGTCACCCTACGACCTTCAACAAAGAGAGAAACCCATACTACAAAGTAAACTATAAAGGGGCCGAAATAACAAATGTAAAATAGGTCAAACAAGAAAATTAACAGCCTGATTTATGTACATAACAATAAACGAAACACAAATATGATAGGTTTGGGGCTTTGCGTAGTTGAATTTTGTATCCAGTAATTAGCCATGATGCAAAATCGAATTGCAGAATGTTCTTGGCTAATCCATTTTTAGTTGTAAACAAAAAGGGTATGAAGAGAGATTTCTATTAATACCCTTTTCTTACGAAGAATTCCTTCACTTTTATGTAAACGTATTTTTCTATCACTCAGCACGAAATACAACTATCAAAGTCATTTACTGCTGACTGACGGATTTATTCCCGCCAACAAAGAAAAGGGTAAGTTTTATTCATCGTTGTTACAGTGTAAAGGAAAAGTAATAATTTCCTTTTGATTGTGATTTGTTTTACTTTGCTGCTCATATTCATTCATTTGTGTCTATTATTGCTACAATATTTTAATTAACTCTGTGCAATTGTATTCGTTATGGCAAAAATGTTTCGCCTTTCCCCTTTAGTGTCAACCAGCTCAGTTACTTGTATTATCCTCCATTAATTGTGGGTAAAGTGTTGAAATCTATGTACACCTATTGAAAAAGTAACAATAAAAATACCCACACCCAAATATATTCAAAAGTTCAGAATGTGTCTTACTTTACAAAAATAAGTGCATGATACACAAGATAAAAAAATGTGTATTATTTAGAGGTGATAAACTGAACTGAAACGCATATTGGGTGTACGTAAGTAGATAGATGGGATTAACGTATTTACATATAAGTATCCATAACCAATTTGAATTTTTATATTTTCATATAAGATAAAAAGAAGCAGTATTTGACTAAAGGAGTTCTTAGTTTAAAAAGTTCACACGCATAACTAACTTTTAGGATGACAGAATGTATGTTAAAACATTTAAAACTGTTAACATAGATTATATTAGTACTAACTAAAAATATCATTATACATGACGACTTATCTGTTGTGATTGATTATCAGTCAGTAATATTTTGGTAATAATTTCTACTAAGGTAGTTCATGATCACAGATATTTGCAGTTTTTTCCTTCAAATAAAACTATGACATATTGATAAATGATACATAAAGGAAGATGTTTGATTTCTTTGCCATATTTATTTAATTGATATTACTCCATAGCTTTGTTCTCCAATTCACAGTTGCGGCGTGATCGTCAGTTTACAAAGAATTCCGCTGAAACCGGTGTTAGGGATCGTCCTAAACTTATAGTGAGTTGGGAATTTGTTTTGCTCCGTGTTGATTCGAAGGCCTTACTATGACTTTGACATGAATAACAGCAATACAAGTGCTGTTCCTTTGCTTTTTGTGTTTTTTTTGCTGTGCATATGCTGATTTTGTGTCATGGATGGATACCCCATATCCTTTCTTTTCTATTCCATATATATTATTTTTAAAATATAGGATATTTTGCTGAAGTGGCATGCCGTTGGAGTAAGCCAGACGCTGTTGCATTTGCGGTTCAAGTTCATACACATCATTATGGTGAGTAAAAGTAGCGGTTGGATTCTCTTACAATTCTGAAAGATATTATTTATGCAGTTTAACTCGATAATTATTAATCGTAAGCTTTATTTGTACCGTTTACAGCAATGGTTTGACCACACAAGGACAAATTAATATATTATATATCGTAACTACATGTTTTCACAAATTAAACTTCAAACAACACTGGACTGCAGTCTTGTTCCTAATATCTTTTATGGTCAGACCAAAGTTGCTAGAATTGTTCTTATGGGTTGGTAAAATATAGTAATATTTATTTCGTTTTGCAAATTTATTTAAAACATTTGTATTTTAAACAGGATATATGGCTGATGTGTATAGAGTTCGAAACGGTACTTGGACTTTAATGGTCAGCCAGTTAACACAAGGAAAAGCTAAGGTTATTTATGTAGACAGATATAAACTAATCTGATTAAAATAAGCTCATACGTCCACGCTCCGCTTATCTGACAATACTCCGTTCAGTTTTCTGTTTTTGATACTTTAAGGGATCCACTGGTTTTGTTCTATTGATACACGACTTGAAAAATTTGAAAGTAGAAAGCAGTGTTGTCACATTCTTGTTAGCAAAGCGTGGACACAGGATCTGTATTTCAATCAGATTGTATTAAAAAAGAAGATATATGGTACGATAGTTATTGAAACAACTATTAGACCAATAGACTAAGGGACAGACAAATATAGTTCACAATACGGCCTTAAAATAATTAGAAAAACACACACCGAAAAGTCAGAGGTAAAAAACCTGGAAAACAAAATGATAAAACAAATACAAAGAGAAAACAGACGACCTGATTTATGCCAACAACATTAAGTGAAAAACAAGGCAGACGACGACCAACGACAGTCACTATAATGAAGTTTTCTCACGTGAGATATATATAGATATTTGTTTTGTTATTGTAGTAATTTTTTTTAAATACCTAATGCCGTATTACTGATGTAATTTTTCATCCGATATTTATCAAAATTTGATTTTATATAAAAAAGCTGACATCAAAATATTGAATATGACTTCGATAACTAAGATATACACATACGATCGACCATAGCTTCATAAGTGTACGTTGAGGCTGTTTTTTATTTCCTTGAATAATCAGAAATTAATACAAAAAGAATAGGGACATTAAAGCATGTTTGCTTACGATAATAAAAGATTTCTTTTAATAAATATAAAAAACGTAATCAGTGATCACAACAGGTACAATATGTACGAGCCAAGAAGATTAATGAATAAAGACATAGTTTTCAATGTTATATCTAAAATGATTTTTAGAGAGACAAGATTTAGTACAATTTTATTGACTCCAATGTTTTAAAAACGATAGACATTTTACAGGTGTTGGTACCAGTACCTGGATGGGCTATTGACGTACGACAGGGAGATGTTCTGGTAAGAAACATAATATGCTAATGAAAGAGGCTGGGCTATTCACCTGAATTTATTCTAAACATTTCATCTTTTCAAATATTTACAGTTTAACAACGCCATATGTGAACTTTGAAATTCTATCATCACTATTCGTCATTAAAGGACTTATTTGGGCTTGATGATCTGAATAAAATCAAAAAAATTTCCAAAGCATTCAATTATCATTATGAGAACAATCTATTGTTTCATTTTCCAAGGCGGTTGAATTGTTTTCCTGTTATCTCATCTGAGTTGCTAAAATGACACACAAATTTGAAAAGAAAAATCAACTATTTCGACCTAGTCAGTAATAAGTGCATCCTTCATGTTTGACACTATTTGATTGAAGTATTGTGCTATCAACTTACACTTTATGCAGAAATGTCTCAGGGGTTACAGTTATAGAATCTAAACATATGCTTAATATAGAATAATGTTTTGGATGCTTACACAATATGCCTAAATCACTCTTCTTAACAAATGTATTTCTCGGAAAATTGTAAAGCAGGTTTTAGGGTTTAAAGCCTCAATTCTAACAAAATGAATAAAAAGGACATTTCTAACGAAGACCAAACTTGTTTTGGAAATGAAAAAAGTCTTTAGAGTATATCGTTTATAACTATAAGCTTAAACAACCAAACCACACAGAATTTTAATCAAGTTTTGATCCCGTGATTGTACCAATTACATGATAAATAATCCGTACTTTTTTCATCATGTTTGGATGTTAGTAGTGTGCATTCAGATAGCATAGCAGTTACATGCTGCAAGAAGGCATTAAATTACCGAAAATAATCAGTTGTACAAAAGTAACAGACACAAAGTATGTGAATTAGCTGTGAGCGGAGAACTTTCATCAGACATGCCAATCGTTAAAGAAATATTCCTTTCCAACGACTATGAAACAAAATTTCAGAAATTCATCACCAATGGACAAATGTTTTTAATGAAACATTCAAAACTACTATTATAGTCTGGTCAAACTTTTCTAATTCTATGACATACTTTTAATTATATAAGACAATACAATTTTTACTCTAATGGTTTAAAATATGTGCTCAAAATAAAAAAAAAATAAATAAAAAGCTGTTCTGTACTTAAAGCATCCAAAAGCTGTTTTTGTTCATAATCCAGTAGCATATACAATTTTGATGATCAGAAAAATGTGAATCTTTGAAATATAGATAATTAAGTACACGCAAATAATATATAACAAATTATAAGAGAGTGTAAATCGAATTTTTAAAAGTTATAAATTATTTCAAAATGATTATATATGATTTGTTTTTTATTATAACAAAGCTGGAATTATAAAAATATGAATCTTTGAACTGTACATTACTTTGATTTATAGGCTGCAAAGTGTTTATTTATCACCAAGGATAATAAGCCAGTTCGTTTCGGGTAAGATTAAGTTCATTATAGTAGCAGAATTCAATAGGTGTTTCGTTATTAATAATGTTTACTGAATTTAACAAGTATGTTAACAACATTGTAATAAATGAGATCTGTTTTTTTAAATATCAAATACCATTTCCTAAACTATGGTCAATAAAAAGCCATGAAAAACCGACAACACCATAACACACAACAGTCAACAAAACACTACACAAACACAACAGTCAACAAAACACTACACAAAGAACGCCACAAAAAATGAGTTTGAACTCGATCACGGCAGGTCTTCCTGTCTCACTAGCTGCATCCGATAAGATTTACTTTGCGACTGCTGAATTCATGGGTCAAATATATTAAAATCAATTACAAGTAACAAATCATTATAAATAAGATGTAAAATCAGCTAGTACCAGAACATAGTTCGGCGATAAACGCAAATGCCTTAAATAATATACAGAGAGCCCATATCTAATATTGATGATATTATATAAAGCTATTAATTTGTTATAATATTGTACAATGTGGGGCATATCATACTGCGAATATATTGATGCCAATTTGTACCTACGTTCAATCAAAACTTTATTTTTCAATTTTCCAGGACCCTATTCTTGAAAGCATGTGAACCGTATTTAAAAACTGTAGAATTTTCTTGGACCAAATATGCAACCTATCCATTCGATACATTTCCCCTGTATCTTTGAAGATGTTTTTTTTAAAATCCTAATTCTGATTTATTTTGCAGGCAATCTGATGGTCAAGAGATGTGTAATGTTGATATCCAATTGGGTTACGAACTTAAACATGAAGATAGTTTTAAACGGTCAAGTGCGTGTATGACACAACAACCGGAATTTTCATTTTGCGACCATGAGGTGACATCAGGAATTTGTGGAGACAATAGAAAAGTAAACATGTAGCAAGACGATAAACAGCTCTGTTTTGTTTATAGCTATTTTTGTAGAAATCTTAATGCCCTTTTCTACATCTGTATGATTCGTTCTTTTAATATTGTTAGTTCTGATGAACTTGATATTCCTGTTTTGTAATGCGCTTATGCTAAATTAAAGTATCTTAGCCTGGTAGCAACCTCTGGAAGTTTAATTTCAAATTTATGATTGTTTGTTGTCATTGTTTTCGAATACTGTTGTAGTTTATTATTGAGTAAGGTTTTAATACACTGTAGTCAACATGCAGCCATTAACAATAAACCAAACTAAATGTATATCCCACATGTTGAGCCTTAAATCAATCATAGTCGAGAAAATGGTAAATAAATAAAAAAGACACTTTCAAAGATATGTTATCGATACAAAAACAAAACACAAGATATAACAAAACAAAACATTGACTCGGAAGAGCCACTTTCACATGTGATGGGTTTAAATTGGCCACTTTAAGGCCTTACTCGTGCACTGAATTCATATGCATATAATAAAACCAGGTTTAACTCACTGACTCAGTTAAAGTGTGTGTACCAAACAGGAAAATGACAATTGAATTGTTCTGTCGTGTTTTCCTCACATTGCCATTGAACTCTACCTTTGGTTTTTAAATATTTTTATTACGTTGAAACAATACCCTTGATCTTAAATAATACATAACTGGTTTTATAGCAAGCTAAACTTCCCAGTGTATGACTTTTTTTTATAGTTCCGTCGTATTATTTTATTAGTTATTATTGGCTTTGAACTTTCTGTCAGTTACTGCGAGTACTCTCATATCTGTACTTAGTGTCTTTTTTTTGTGGGGATGTATAAGTACCCTACCAAGTTCACTCTGTGTTTTTGTTACATGTGTAGCTGTATTTCTATGTGTATCCATCTGATGAGTTAAACCTTTTTCAACTGATTTGTATTGTTTGTTCTTATGTAGTACTGTTACGCCACTGTCCAAGGTTAGGGGAGGGTTGGCGCCTTCAAACTAGTTTAACCCCGCCACATTCTGTATGTGCCTGTCCCAAGTCAGGAGCCTGTAATTCAGTGGTTGTCGTTTGTTGCTGTGCATCAGATTTGTTTTTCTTTCATTATTTTGTACATTAAATTGTCCGTTAATTTTCTCGTGTGAACTGTTTTACATTTGTCATTCACACTTTCTAGATACAGTAAAAAGTAAGTAAAATAAAAAAAAATGTGGGTTATATAAATGTAATCAACAATACAAAAACCTTATGCGTTCATATTTGCACATCTGGAGCCACCCGCACCAGGAACGCCCAAAGCAAAAAACCCGAAAGCTGGATATACAAAAAAATATGAGAAAATACCGAACTCTAAGGCAAAATCAAAAAAGGGGAAGTCCATAAAAACCGACAAAAATCAAACGTTATCAACAGCAGGAACGAGTGAAAAGCAAATGTCATATTACTGACTTGGTACAGGAATTTTTCGAAGAGAATGATGGGTTTAACTTGGTTTCATAGCTAGCGAAACCTCCCACTTGTATGACATTTATTTATAGTTCTGTTATATTGTCAAAATTGGGTGAGCAACACAAAAAAGACATAATACTATAGGTTAATGTGACAATACTTCGGATCCAGCTTCTAAAACTGTGTAAACATACACCACCGGCAATTGACTAAAAAATTCAAACAAACATAAAACAAAAAATCATACAACGACTCCAACAAAAAAAGTTGTTATAGTTGATAGTAAATTGACAAAGACGCCGATAAAAATGTGTTGTAGTTGATAGTAATACCGTATATAATATTAAACATGTTCTCGATAAAACACAAATTACGTAAAATATAAACATGATAAATACAAGGGTGAAAAAAAAGGAAACAACACTGTAAAAACCTCTTGCGTCCGAATTGCATCTCAGGACCCACCTGCACCAGGAATGTCCCAAATCAAAAACCCGGTAGTGGTATGCATACATACCGAGTCACGTCAAAAGTATACGACCAAATGAGACATAATATCATGAAGACTGCAAAGTAAATAAACAGATACACAGCATCAGCACCTATAATCTATAACTCAAAACCATCTTTTAATATTTAAAGAATATTTATCTATTATGTCTTGATACCTTCCGGTGAACTTTCTAGAAAAAGGAAGAGACGTTCTTTGATAAAATCCTAGCTCATTAAAATTTTGCTCAGATATCGTTTTACAAAGTATGAGTAGTAGCGGCAAGCTTTAAAATATCGTATGAGTTGAGAAATGTATACTTTATACGCGATTGAAGTTGGTATATTGCTGCTAATGTGAAGAAAAATTATAATTTCGAAATTGAAATCGTCTCGTTTGTCATAGACTCTGTTACTGAGATGATCACTGTTGTAAAATTCGAGGTATAAATCTTAAATTTGAGACGGAGGAAGCTACTAAAATACATAAGATATTTTCCTTAGAGATGTGCTTCGTTACTGTTGTGTTGCTCAGTCTTAAGGTTTCTATATAGTGTTTTATAGACTGTTGTTCGTCTTTTCCTGTTATTTTTTTTTCTTTTGCCATGATGTCGGCTTCTCTTCGACGTGTGAGCTTTGATTGCCTCCTTGGTATCTACTGCCTCTTTTTCTTTAACAACACAATACATAAAAAAAAACATAAGAATAAGCAACACGAACTCCGCAAATATACTTGATGACTGGAGGCTTTACTGAAGGTTATAGGCAGTTTGGGGCAGTCATGATACCCGTCTTGTTGCCAATGAAAGTAAAAATTTAACGAACAGTCGCATTCCTCGAGGTTACGATCGAGAGTAATAGGACAAGATTGTCCCTACTGAAAGTTGAACATATTTTTGGTCATCTGTCACGGATATTCCATATCAATCCACCAAATCTTGAGGCGTCCGACTAGCATTCGAAGGAACCTATAACATTCAGATAAAGCTATCAACAAATTTTATGTATCTCCTGAATGAAAATAATACTTTATATAATTTCTTTTGTCCGATTTTCTGTGACACACCAAATCCGAGTTGGATAACTAATTTACATCCCAGCTCTTCTAGACTATATGAAAAAAAAAACATTTACGCTTCATAACATCTAGTTAAGAATGCCATACAATAATTATAATATACTTTATATATTACTGTATAGTATATACCCTTTATGAGCCCCGGATACAATGTTTAGATATGTTAAAGTAACAGTGAGTTTGTATCCAGTAGTCCTAGTGTAGAGGTATGTATCTTGGCTTCATTTGCTTGAGGTCTTGGTTCGATTCCCCGCATAAACACTAGAAATTTAGTGAATTTTTTCTACATAAATTTTGACAGTTAGTCCTTATTCCGCACAAATATTTCTCAGTTTTATTGCGTGTTCGACATTCCCGCCAAAATGTCACAGAACATAAGATAGCATGCAGAACAAAGAAACTCAAGGTAGGGTGATCTGGTAGGGGTGATCAGACTCAGATCACCCCTGTTAGAACAAAGGAGTTAGGATGTAAGAATTCACCTCCATCAGGAACGCTCAAAACCCCAAAAATTTAAATTTCTAGGGATGTATGAGATTCAGAACTTGAGGAGGTACATGACAAAAAGAATACCTTAATTCATCTAAGGTCCACTTTGCCATACGGAGTTGGAACCTTAGTTTTTAAATAATTTGTTGATTTATCGACAGAGATTTTTTGGAAACGCATTATGCATCTTATTACTAAGCTAATGATACCCTCGGGGACTATATTTTATGTTATAGTCCATCAGCAGTGGTATCGACCTAATACTAGTAAATGATGATAACACTTTTATATTAATTTTGTGCGTCCTCTACGCTTTTCTATATTTAGCTTTATCAAGAACGCTCAAAACCTCAAAATTGAAAACAAAGAACGAATTAAACCTGAAATCATGAGATACATAGGAAAATAAAAAGTAAGATACAAAATTCCGTCTAATATTTTTATTGTTCCCGAAAAACATTATATTTATAAATTTTGATAACCGACTGTACATGTTCTTAGAATTCAAAATCTCTGGTATCTGTATCTCTGTAAAAACTCTTGTGTTAAAAAGAGATATGCTCTATAAAGTAACCTACATTATTATAACTGATTCTAACAAACAAACGTGAAAAGAGGCAGAAGATACCAAAGAGGGAAGAAAACTCATAAGTCGAAGAGAAACCGAATATATTATGGTAAAAAATGATATTTTGCTCCTCATATGGCATGTATAAACTGTACAAGTTATGAAAAAGGAGGGGCCATTAGATGTGACAAGTGGAAAATCGGCATAAAAAAAGTACAGTTTGTCATGAAAGGTAAAAATCGCCTGTTTTGTCGTAAACGAATGTTTTCTTTTTATATCAGTATAGTTTTATTTAAAAATAGTTATTTTTCCCAGTTATAATTATTTTGATTAAGATGAAATTTTGTTATATTGATGAATACATTCAACAGTAGTTGTGAAGGTGGCTGTATACTAGTGTAGTGTTAAAAGTAGTCTTGGATGACGGAATACAAATATTAATTTTAATCCTTTAGATAACCCCTTCTCTTTTAAAACATATAGCTATCATAGCAATGATCAGGAAAGGTTCGGATGTTATTTGTTAATATACAAGTACAAATTATTCTTACATGAAGATTGCTTGTGCATTACATGAGAAACGTGATTAGATATTAAAGATTTTTAGATGTGAGATTTGACAACCGAATAAAATGGGTATTACATGATCCCTTCTTCTTTTGTACATCCTTCTAATTTAAATGATAAATTAGAAATTTGTATGCCTTCATAAAAATAAATATAAAGAAAAAAAAATAGAATATGCTTTTCCCTGATTGTCGTGTTTATGTTTTTTGAAGACGCAAATACAAGAGGACATAAACAAATGTTATCAATTATCCTAAAGAAAAGATCACATTACCACTTTTAAAAACAGGATACAGCTTGTATGTCCATCTATTAACCCTTGTTCTTACTGCTGAATAGCATATTTTTTATTATTATTTATTTGTATAAAGAAGAATGTTTAGGATATCCTGAGTGTTTATTTGATGTGTGTTTATTAATATGGCTGTCACTAACTACTTTAAAATATGTCAAAATAAATATTTTACTAATTTAAAATGATAAATAAGATGGTTGCTTTGTTTTCGTAATTTTTAGAAAAAGGATAAAAAAAACCTTCCCAAGTTACATGTCTGTCATGTGATAAATATTATATTATTTACTGGTAGGAATCAGTATAGTCATATCAAGAGACCGATGCGCAAGTGTATGTATATGTTTATGTAGTGATTATAATAAATATTTTCATTGAGCATTAAGCTTTCTTTCAAAATGTAAACGATTTGCTTAGCTAACTTTCCAAAATTGTGAAATATATATGGGGTAATTCAATATTAATCGACAGTTTGTGATGTTGCCTAGTAGCTAGTAAATTTATAGATTTCTGATTTGAAGGATATAGTATAACTGAAATATTTGAATTACTTAATTATGTAAATTATCCATAACTTAGCTTACTTTACCATAACGAAAGAAAACTATAATGGATACTTTCTTTCGGACGTTTTTGGTCTTTAAATTATATCCAAATATGGAGTCTTGCTTAATTAATCAAACTTATACATGAAACGGATATTCTCCGTAGGTGATAGCTATTTTTTGTTAATCAAACTGAAAGTTAAACAACTTTTATAGATCACAGCAAGCTTGCGTTTATAAATAACATGCGTTTTCTTCTTCGAATGCAAAATAAATGTTCTGTTTTCTTATGTTTTAGGTGTGGAAAAATGAAGCAAACACTTATTTTGTGCACGTTAATCACCGCCGCAGTCTTTGGTGAGTTCTTTTAATTTATTGTTCATTGGAAACAAATTACTTAGCGAATTTGTTTCTGCATCATTGTGAAGCAAGATTTTAGCCCCCAAAATATAAAGAATATTTGAAGATAAGAGGTGAGAGTTACACAATGCGCAACGGTCAACGAAACGAAAATAAAAAGCCATTTTGTTTACCAAATAGAATCTAAGCATTGAATTCATTTGCATATTATGTAAATCTCGAGGTGTAATTTAGATGAAGCTTTTTAAATATCGTTGTTTATTATTATTTAATTCTATTGATATCGATGCATATTCATACAAACACATTCATTACATTATTGAACTTTTTCAAGGACAAACAAAAATCTTATTTCAGCATTTATGGGGATAGTTTTCCCGAAACGAATTTGTTAGAACGAAAAGTGGTTTTAAAAGTATTGTTTTTGACCGCAGATAACGTGATCGGGGTTTTCTAAATATTAGAATATAATGAAATAGAAAAGCAACGTCCTCTCCAGTACGAGAATATATACATATAGCGTTCTTTCCAATATACCAGGCTTAATTTGCTGATATTATCAAAGCATAGTCGTTGTAGAGTATGTTATGGTAAGTATGCTGTTGAGTCAAATCCTGTATAACCGTTTCTTGCTATGCTAGGATCAATTTGCAGATGATGAAAAATTGGTTATATAAACATCTTAGAAAACTTAAAAACAGACGAGACGAGACCGCTTAGCGAGAGATAGGTGTAATAAAAGTACAATGCTGTTATTAAACATAAAGTTAAAAAAGATATTTTTTCCTTTAACTGCACAATGGTGTGTTTATATTTATTGCTTAAGTTCTTTAGAAGGACACGTTTGTTTTGATAGGAGTTGTACAGTCTATTCGAGAACTGCCGTACATTTCTGTGGACTCAAAACAAAGCGACGAAGAGCAGTTTCAATACAAAGTTGTTATACCACCTGTGCAAACAACAGAGGTAATATATAGAAATTATTACATTTGTATATGACTTTTTCAATATCACATCCGTATCAACCAGAGACACCAGTATAATCCCGAACTCTCTATATTAGAAGTTGAGGGTTGATACAGTGTGTGCTATCAAATACATAAAAAAAATCCATATCTTATACACTTTAACTTTTAAACAGATGTCTAACGTACGTATGATAATATACAGATTTTAGGGGTTTGATAAAGCCTATGCAACAGTAACTGCTATCATTTTCATCACGGATGACTATATAAAACGATAAACATAAAATTTACTTGTATTTACTACTTAGTATGTAGTAAATAATAATAATGGTAGTTTTGTTTTTGATACTGTCTTTATCAACAAGAATATCAAGCGAGCCCGATAGAGCGAGCTGATTTTCGAACTGTTGAAGTCAGTATGAAAAAAAAAAAGAATGTCATAATTCTTTTAAGCAGCAATTTATCTTAACGATACGATGACATTACGTGGATTAATTGGTGAAACTATTGTTACACGTACACATAGTTGTGATAGTTGATTAACGCATGTAAAGGTGACATTGGTGTATTGATACATGATGTCATTGCCTAACATTTCGTCCATCCTGCTCAATCGCTCTGTAATTTTTATATAATGGCCTTGAGACGTGAGCAGACCTTGTGTGAGGAGACGTTATCAAGACTACTTTCGTTAAACTGTCTATGGGAGAGCGAAAATATATGAAATAGAACGATAAACAAATTAGTGGGTTTTCTGAGAATATCTGCTGCTCGACACAATGTAAACTTTTTAGATTGTTCGCTACGCTCATTCACAAAAAAGGTTCTATGTGGCCTAATCTGATATTTTGCGACTTCTAACCCGATAATCTATACGTATCACGTCCCGTTAGTCTAGTCAATTTGATTGAACAACCTGCAACTAATTGCAACACAAAGTTTTTCTCTGAAAAACAAGTCTGTTACTATCTATGAACAACATACTAAAAATCTTCAAAGATATATTTTGCGGAAAGTTGTGTAATAAATCAAACTTTTTGGTAGTAAAAGTAAGGTAATCTGAGTTGTTTCCCCTTATTTGGTAAAGTTGAAAAAAAATGAATCATACAAAAATGTTCTGTACTTTTTAAAAACAGTTGTAAAAATAAGATATAATACATACTTTTCTCAATTTAAAAGAGAAGTATCACAAATGAATCACTTTCCTCTCTAAAAATGTGTATATTTTGATAAAGATATAGACCGATTGTGTTATTCTATTTTACTATCCAAGATTCTAATTCCCCAATATTAGTGTTAGTGTATAACATACAATTGGTAAACAGTACTTAATTAATTTAACCATCTTTGTCATAATCTTACTCAGTATTTAAAAGAATTCTGCCACTGACTGTGTCTAAGGCACCAACAGTTCAATATTGTTAGGTGGGGAATGGGTTTTTTTGTCCTTCATAAAAACTTTTTTTTTGTTTTTTGTGTTTTTTTTGCAAGACTTATATATATTTTTTGAAATTCAAAGTCTTTAATGTATTTGTTTCACCCAACCTTATAAAGAAAACAAGCATTTTTTTTTCATTTCCCTTTTGAAACAAACATCTTTCAACAGATTTAGAATCCATCAATTAATTTCATAAGAGAAGATATATAAATGTTGTGTTTAATGATTTCAATGTTGAATATTTTTCAAAGGTGAAAATTTCATGCTCTGGAAGCCAATATCAACGATCTCAGTACTGATAGACTATCCAAACAAACCCTTAGCTTTGCAAGCTTTCTTAGATGTAACACTGAATCTCACTTTTCGCTTTGGGTGCTAATCGGATCTGAAGTGATGTATATTTTGGTCTGAGTCAATATGATTTATTCGTTAGCTGTAATTAGCATTGTGCTAGCTATGAGTACTTAGTGTCTTATTGTTAGTTGTTTTAATGCTCCGTGTTGATCTTTTAGTCGAGCCCATTCCAACTGATTTGTATAATTTGTTCTTATGTTGTGCTTTTTCAACACTGTCCCTGATTATGGGAGGGTTGAGTGCTCGCAGACATGTTTAACCCTGTCAAACCTCAAGTCAGTGGCCTATAATTATTTGGTAATCTTGATTGCTGTCTGTCATATTTGTTATTCAGTTTAATGTTTTAACATAAATCAGGCCATTAGGTTTCTGTTCGAATTGTTTTATATTTTGAAATTTCTAGACATTTTATAGATTATTATATGTAATGAATGTTGCTAATCTTTGAAGGCGTACGATGACCTATAGTTGTTTACATCCACATCTTTTCTGTCTCTTGTGGATAGTTTTCTCATTGGAAATCATACGACATCTTCTTATTTTTTTTAAGCGGGAATATTTTTCAATTGATCATAAACTGACTGTCAAGCGATCAAACACATGACTTCCCACATTTGAGACAAGCACACTACCAGATCACTGATAGACTTTAGTGGACCTTAAAAGCTAAACATTAAAGCCAAACATTTATATCAGTTTGGCATGAAGTCCATTTTAATTGAAATAATTTTTTTTGAGTTTCGTTCTAATGAGTTGAATACATGTCAGCATTCAGGAAACAGTATTTTCAAGTCCTTTTTCTATAATGAGAGTATATTCACGAATAAAGGGAAATGTGAGGTATTTAAGGTTAATGAGACAGCAACCCATACGACTAAAAAAAAAAAACAACAAAAGACATAATTTTAGATTAGACAGGACAATTTAAACGATATCTCAGGCCCTAAGTCGCCAACTTAAACTACAAATGCTAGTTCATTTTCAGATGTTGAATGATGCATGATCTTTTTATAGTTCTTGGATAGGCTTAAGCTGATTACCATTTATTAAATTAAGTCAATGAGATATCTAAGAAATAAACTTTGTAATGCTTTACTTTATATATATCTTTGGTCATTATATTTTCATTGAATAGATAACTCATGTTAGTTCTTTGTTAGTCTCATTTGGTCGATTTTTCAGACCACCACATACATGTTTACAGGGTACACACATTATACGTGGCTGCTATTAGCACTTCTTCCAGGGAGACACCCCATCAATCCATTTAAAAGTGATATATATTCAGACAGACTAATGATTGTATGAATACTCGGACATTAAATATCTAGAAAAGTCCGTATACCACTTCTTGACATTTTTTTCCAAGTGAATCATCAGAACTGCCTATTGTTTTCTTGTAAAAAAAACCACACTATATAAATACAAATGTGTGGCATGCTTTCCATTTTGCCAACTATCAACAAGAGTCAAAGTGGTGTGGATGTATTGATTTATCTCTGTCTGAATTTTGTAAGATAACATTTTCCCTGTTTATCTCATAATCAACATTCTGAATTGGACAATTTTGGTACAATTACTTTTTAAATTCATGATCTTGAGGTAAAGTTATAATTGTATTGATAAAACTGCTCTTGAAATTGCTTCAATACAATATAAAATCATGTTAATTCAGTGTACTCATATATATATGTCCAATTTCAAAAAGCGTATATATCTGAAATTAAACGTGGATATTGATAGAGCTTGCTAAATAGAATAAGCAACTGATAAAGAGATAACGAAAATCACGTCATATGTGTTTAACTGTGAATTTATGGAATTCAAATATTGTAAAAGTAAATAATGAAAAAATACCAGTGAATGGTGAAGCAAGAACACTAGAGCAATAACTCTTTCAGCAATTAACATGACAAAATCAAAGTCAGTAAACAAACTAATTTAAAGTTATTTTTGAATCACAATTAAACATTTTTGTGTTTTATACCTACATGTTTAATTACTATAAATACATAACAGAAACATCAGATAAAATGTCCAAACTTCAACAAAAAGTACATCTTTAAACGGAGTTTTACTGTGCGTATTGTTGTGTGTTTGTTTATTTCACGTTGGCTTGAGGATAGGGGAGGGTTGAGATCTCACAAAACATGTTTAACCTTGCTGCATTTTTGCTGCTGACCCAAGTCAGGAACCTCTAGACTTTGTTAGTCTTGTGTGTTTTTTTTTAAATTTTGGTTCATTTGTATGTTTCGGAGTTAAGTGTGGCATCCATTTCGCTGAAATAGTTTACATTTTGTTAAGGGACCAGCTGAAGCCCGACTCCGGTTGCCAGATTTTCTTGCTGGTTTGAAGACCCATTGGTGGTCTTGTGCTGTTTTCTGCTCTTTGGTCGGGTTGTTTTCTCTTTGACACATTTCCCGTTTCCATTCTCTATTTTTTTTAAATCAAGCTAGAAAAAACAAGTTTTTTAATTTTCAGTTTTTTGTCTCACCTGCAACGAAAGTCGCTGAAAGCGAGATATAGGAATTGCTTTTCCGGCGAGGGCGACGGCGTCAACAAATGTTAAGTTTTTTGCTTAAATTAGATTTATAGGAACTACTTGTGATAGATAAATGATATTTTGTATGAAGTTGCATTACTATCAGAACATATCAGTTTGACGGCTTTTTCAAGACCCTGCCCTCTAGGTCAAGTTCCATTGACTTTGACTTCAGTTAACAATTTCAATGTGAATTTTTGTGATTAAGTTAGTCCGATAGGAACTAATTACAATAGACAATATTTTCTATAAAGTTACATTGCTGTCTCTACATCTCAGTTTGTCAACCATTTCGAGGCCATAACCACTAGTTGTTTCAGCGACTTTGAATAAATAAGCAATGTTAATTGCTGTCAATCAGCTTATATTTTCCTGAATTTTATGTCGACAGGCGAGACATATCTCTGTGTCAACTGTTTATCTGTAATTTGTTCCTAACATGTTTCACCTAAAAATTATATACCATTTATATTGATAACTAGAGGAACGCATATATATATATAAACATAAGATAATAATATAATAAAGGTCATATTTTAAAAGTTTTAACCATGAATAACCGAGCTTTTTTATTTCAATTTTTCGCATTTTTTCTCTTAAAACCACATTTTACCTAAAAAATCCATTTTTAAATAATGATAACTATAGGACTTCATAATATAAACATAATATAGTACGTACTCCTTTCTATAAAAGTCCCACTTCAAAAGTTTTAAACATAAAGTACCGCGCTTTCCAGTTTTCATCGTTTTTCTCTCTAAAACATATATTTCAACTAAAATTACCCAAATATTGATATTAATAACTATAGGACTTCACATTATAAACCTAAAATAGTATGTTCTATTTTCTATAAAGATCATATTTAAAAACTTGTAAACATAAACAACTAAGATTTTCTTCATTTCCAGTTTTCACGGTTTTTTCTCCAAAATTCACACATTTCACCTCAAAATTACTTTAAAATTAATACTTGTAATAAGAGGACTACATAAAACACAATAAGATCAATTCTCCTTTCTACACCAAGCTATAAGTATAAAAATGTAACCATAAATAACAATTTTTCTTCTTTTCCAGTTTTCAGTATTTTTTCTCTAAAAACCACATATTTCACCCCAAAATAACCTTTTCCTCAAAGTATATCAATGTAGATTTTCAGTTTGTTGTTAGTACAAGTCTTTATTCTAATTTGCATTGACAAAAACCTTGTGTTTGCGTTTTAGTAGCAGGTTGGGTGATTTTATAGCTAAATTGACTAGGCTGTCCTTGATCTAAAAAAATATAAGGCTGTAGAATCAAAGGAAAAATCTACAAATGGCCGATAATAAATAGTATTTCATTTAAATGAGATACCAAACAAAGACTGTCGCTAAAACCAGTTACGGTAAAAACTTTCATTCAATCAAAGTTGTCAAAATCCAAATATTGTGTTTTGCAAAGTGTCTAATGATTAATTTGTCATTCATTTGTCCATCAATCTTTTTAGGTTAACAGATACATTTGCTATTCAAAATCATTAGAAGAGATAGGCGAAAGTTATATAAGTAAGTAGTTATTTTTTCGGATTTTTCTAAAATTTTGAAAACAAGAATGTGTATCATCTAGATAAAATAGTATGCATCTTTAAAACAGAAATGTTTAAAATTATATAACGTAGACAGAAGTGATAATAAAACTAATTATCATTAACAAATTTCATAATACTTTTGGCACAACTTTTTAAACTTTGGTTTCTGTTGATCGTGATTTGTAATTGATTTTTTATTGTTTTAGTTTAAACAATGTTTATTCATATAAATCATCACATAACAATATTATGCACTTGAAATAAATATCAATGATTGAGAAAGTTGCTTTTACAAATCTGTCTCCTGGAACACAATATTAATACACATTAAATTTTGTAATGTATACAGTGTGAAATGCTTGGAGGGTTCTTCTTGTATGATGAAGCTGTATCATAAAACGTCTGATAACGATAATGTATTTTTGCATCAAACAAAATGACTATTCTGCTCGTCTGAATGTATTATTGAGCCAAAAAGCTAAATATTGGTGTCAACGTGGACATAGGACTGAAACGGAAGCTAAAAGTTCATGTCTTATATATTGTTTTAAATCGACCGATAAGTCTTTTACAGACGACGCGTGCGTGTGGCGTACTGAATTATAAGCCTTGGCATTTTAATGACTCTAGGTAAGAGTTAAGAGAATACTCATTAAGGTCGCAATTATAAATGCCATTTTTGTTCAATTGCAAAACGTATGTCTTTTATTTTCTTAGTAAACGAGTTTTTTAAGAACCTGTTATTATCAGTTTAATCGTCCCTTAAAAAGCTTACAACAATGTAAAAAGAAACTTAACATGTAAATTGCTTACATCCACATTATTTGAACTTTGGTGGATAATTGTCTCATCGACAATCATACCCCATTTTCTTATTTGTATATTAAGTGCAAATGATAGAAAAGTGTTATACTCAAAGATATCCATTCACTCATACCTTTTTGTACTGTGGTTTCTATAAAAATAAAAACAAAAACAAAAAGAACAAAAAACCGCGAGCAAGATCCAAATTTCTACGTGTATATGCTGGCGTTTTATATTGTCGGTTGTAAGAGCTCCTTAGGGATCATGTTACTTTTTGTTTTGTATGTATGTGCTGACTTTAAATAAAACTTACTTAGACATGTTTTCAATAGTAATTTGACCAAAATGTTTTTCATAGTAGGTGCAAAAAGAAAATTGTTTCAGAAAGCGGAAAGATAACAGGTGCGTCATCAGGCAAAGATAAAATATATTTGGTTTTTGATCTTTTTCTCACGTAACAACTTGTTTTCAACTATTAAAACTGCAGTTGTATTTTAATTTCTTTTAATTAAATTCAATTTGCATTAATCGATTCCATTTTAAGGGGAAACATATTCAAAGAGTATTTCTTTTCTTTTGGCTGTTTTCCTATATGAAGTGCTTCGGATGGTGGTACATATGTTTTATTCATTGAGATTTCATCATAATAAAGCACAAATGAATAATATGAAAAGAACACATAATAAAACAAATCTTAGAGGATTCTGATGGCCATTATTCAATATCGGTTGATTAAATGTACCTTTTAACCTCTCTGCAAAAAAAGAAACCAAGCAAACTATAGTTGTTTCACATCAGACAAACTTAATAGAAAAAAGGAATACGGTAGAAGGTAGAAAGATGTGTTATCGATCGAAGAAGAGGTAGACAGTATTACTCGAATGGTAGATACATGATGTCACTGAATATCCACATGAAACTTAATTAGGTATAAGGCTAAATTAGAATAAAGCATAAATCCTGGAGGCGGAAAATAAACCCAAAAAGAAAGAATAAAGCGAGGAATGGAAGGAATATTGAGGTGAGAAGAAAAATATCCGAAATAACAGACGAAACGTTTCAAACATGTATGAGGTTATATTTGTTGCCATGGATGTATAATTTATTGTTGTATCAGGATACTGAATTATTCATATTTTTCAGCAAAGCTGTTAACTGAGCCTAACCCATTCGTTGCACCTCATCATATCGACTCCGGTCTGTGCTTAGAACCACATCTTGAAGATGATACTTGGTAATAATTTCTTATAACTTTCCTTTCTTTATTTGAAATGAATTTGAATAAAAGAAGATGTTACTGTCAATGAGACAACAACAAACAGAAAACCGACACAAATATATCTAGATGCTTACTACCGTGTTTACTTGCCACTTTCATATAAGTAGTGTGCATGTTCTAGTCTAACTGAGATATCGTTGACCACTCACCATATCTGGATAGATATTCTACATAGGAAACATCGTATCACTATTTCTGCCTTCAAGGGCTTACGACACAGTAGCAAGGGTAGATAATAATGCCTTCAAATTTAACAAGTTAATTTGCAACATTGCTATTGATAAGCATACAAGACCCGAAAAATCACTGAGGTCATCAAATCGCCTACGTGACTTTTAAAGTATTTGCAAAGGAAAAAGTCTTAGACAATGTAGTATTTTAAAGCACGCAAAGTGTACTGTTGGGCATACAATTGGAGGCAAGTGAAGACTATTCAATTTTCTATCATACAATTTTATATGACCGTAATTCGTATGGCGTTTTAATTTACAATGGGGAAAATCTACACGAGGATTTTGCATTATGAAATCAATGCAACGTAACTTAGCGCCAAAAAAAAAAGAAGTAAAATGAGTGCTCATGCACTTAAAAAATGTTTTCTATTTCAAGCTCATAAATTATCACATGGACCTCCAATTTTTTTTTTTTTTTTTTGCAATCGACTTTGTACTACTTGAAGAAGTTTATATCGAAATTGCAAAAAAAAGATCAATAATAGAATTTTGTCTATATGCATGTATATTAGCAAGACAATTCTCTACTGTTTTTATTACCGATAATTGTACGATTTTTACAAACATTTTAACGCGTTTAACATTTATTATAGGAACTGCCTTAAAGACCAGTAAATTAAGGAACACTTTGAAAAAAATGGTGTAAATATCTCTTTCTGCTTGAAAGGTGTGTTATGTTTTTTGGAAAAACGAAATTTTGTGTTTTTACATTAAACATGCAAATTTCAAATGCAAATTTCAAACTTAAATAAATCGACAAGTAAGTCATGGTAGTATACTTTTCTTTTCATATTTCGATAGTGCATATCAAACTTGACTTTGTGTTAAAATTGTAAGAAAAAATTAACTAGGATCTTTTCTGTGTCGTATGCCCTTAAGCTTAGTTTTTGTATTTTAAAAGCTCCTATTAGACCTTTTCAACAACTCTCGACACCGACTAATGACACCTGCAGTTTACAGGTAAAATGGAGGGGTCGTCTCAAAATTAGAAATCATTCACGAATAGCATTACATTTACTGTTATACACTATTTTGTTTAAAGAACATATTTCAAACAAATATGGATATCTCATTCTTTCATATGATATTCTTATTACATGTATTTATACGACATTTCACCACGTTGAATTTATAAATTTCACATCGTGATCTTTTTCTTAAAATGTATGATTATGAGTATTTAGATAAGCGATTCTGTCAACGAAGATTGTACAACATGCCAATAGCGATTAATTTATTTTTGTGACGCTATTTATGAAATTTGCTGAAGGAATATTGTATTTCTTAACCGATCGTCACGTGACGTGGTGTACCCATTCAATTTTGGAACATTATGGTTCGCCCTCATATTTGATTCCTTGTTAGTCGATCAAAGATCACTAATTTTTTCTTCTTTTTTTTTTTGGGGGGGGGGGGGGGGGGAGGGGGGAGTAAGATGAGGGTCTTTAACCAAAATGCAGATCATCAGGTTCAGCATTCGGTTGCTGGGCCGCTGAATATCGAATTCAAGATGAACATCAAATTGGCGAATTGAAAAGAAATAAAGTAGTGAGTACATTGAGGCACCCGAAGCCAAAATTAAAAGACATTTTATACAAAAATACAAGTTGTTATTTTTTTTACAATTTCCATCTCGACGTCTAAAAAATGAAATTTCGAAGCCTTTCTTTTCATCAAAAAAACTTTTTTAAATTTTAATTAGCAAATACTTAGTAAACAAAACAAGGTACGGTACACAATAATTGCGTAAATACGCACGTGCACGTCATGTTGGATAGTTGTCTCATAGACAATCAATATAATCATATGCGATCAATAACATTTTTGTCAATTTAATTTTTGAGACGACCCCTCATATCTCACCTGTTGTAGTCGTTCTCAACTGTAGGTGTAGACAATTGTTGAAAAGGTCTATTTTCTTTACCTGATAAAATTTCTGAAAATGATCTTTAATAATGATCACTATAATGTCAATATTTTGACAATTAATTTTAATTTTATAGTTATTATTATGAACTAGTAACAATATTTTGCTTTCATGTTTAGTATTGCCATCACTGAATCATCGAAATAAATATGAACTATATAATTGTGGCAACGCACATTGCATGTATATAATTTGTCAACCTTTTTAGGGATTGTAAAAGAGGACTCGCATGTAAAGGTGATGCTGTTGAGTTCAGTGGTACAGACAATTTTCAGTTGGTAGATAAACCTCTCTACATTCTTCCAAAAGGTAATTAATGATCAATGCCTATAATTTCAAAAAGAAATAAAATATAAAATTGTATACTACACGTGAATTGACAAATCATATTCAGTTTAACGTCTAGTGGCAAATTAAATGAATAATAGATAAAGAACATAATGATGTGTGATACGTGTATAAACACAGCTTTGTACTAAACCGACATACTGAGCCGGATTGTTAACGTGATATTTTATAATGAAACGAACCCACGACCTCCCGCACTCGAGGCGAACATGCTAATACGAGACCACATAGGCGGTATTGTTCAGTTTTTGCATTGTAAACCATTATGTTTATCTTTGTTCATATTTCATTAACATTATTTCTCGTTAAAACTCATTCACAATTCCATTGTGCGCTTTGAAAAAGATTTAAAGACATTACTGAAATACTGGAATGTTATTTAGTATTAATTTCGACCTAAAACATCCGTTCAAACAAAATAATCATTAAGTCTTGTTATTTGTGATAGTTACTACCCTATAATTTTCGATATTTTCTACTGCTCTTAAACATGTTAAACGATACTGTCCAACATTTTCCTTTGAGTGAACCTAGATCTGTTAAGCAAATTTTAATTTAGGAACTTCAGAGAAATAACAATTATTGAAATCTAAAATATAACTGACTGATCTCAATTGCAAGTTACCCTTTTAATAGTACGGATATTACTGAAATTGGTGAAAGACCGAAAGACACAATCATGCAGTGTTTGCCTTGTTTTTGTCTTGTTGGTTGTTTTAAAAACAGAAAATTGAGCTTTTTCAACTGACAAAAAGGAAAGAAATGCTAGTTGATTAAACTAGGGAGCGCTATACACTAGACATAATAAAACGTTTAAAAGTAAATTATCGCTAAAGCATATTTAAGTGAGCTGAGGGTCATATAATTAAATCACCTGTAAGTTTCAAAATAAATACCAAACATATGTTAAAATGTATAATAATGAACAATACTCTGACTTTGAGATAAAAGTATTGACAAAAATAGCGATAAACAAATTGAAGAAGATATATCTAATAGTTTTAAGCAGATCGGTGTGCAACAGTTGCTTCTAATTCAGAGGAATGTAAATTGAGGACTTACAAATAACTTTGAAATGATTATTGTACTGGATTTAATTTACAGATGTTTTGTCAATTAAGCATTGAAGTGTTTTTGCATGCTTGAGATGTGTGGTAGATACCCTTAAAATGAAGATTTGAAGTACAAAGACATGTTTTAACTGCAATTGTATTATAAAACACTCAAAGATAAACTTCCTGTCATTTTAAAATGCTAGTATATGTTGACAAATTATGATAAACGAAGTTATACTTTTTAAGGACGTTTTAACGTGCAATAAAATAGTGAATAATTATTTGTAATGAACATTTTGCTATTTTGTGAATCTTAAGTTCATATGTTTGTTCACATGTATTTGGCGAGACTATAATAGAAATATTGAATCTATATTTATCTTATTATAAATGAAATTGATCATTTATATATATATATATATATATATATATATATATATATATAATTCTTTTTTTTTCACATACTGTTTTAAAGTTTGAAAATAAATTGTTTTAAGATGTATCAGCAAAGATAGGTGGAAATGGAAAGAAATATTTCTTAATAGTTATGATGCATATCTTCGAACCATTAACAGGTAATTGTAAATCATTACCTTAAATTAAGCAAGAATTGATATATAGAAATGTTTAGACAACATATAAAAGAAGAATAGTTGTACCTATCTAAAACATTGTAATACTAAACCCCCCCCCCCAAAAAAAAAAAAAAACAAAACAAAAAAACAACAACAACAAAAACAAAAAACCAACAAATAAAACGTTACATTTGAATAACTTATTATCATCACCAGGGTTTTACATACAAAATGCTGCAAATATAACTGTCCCTAATTGGGTTATTAACCTCCATAACGTAAACAAATATTTCAAGGGAAGATCAGATATCAAATGCTGAATGACAGAGACAATATCATGGCCAAAAAATATAACTCGATGAAAAGACCAATCACTGTCATTAAAACACTGTAACCCGAAAATTTAGCAATAAGATACCCAATAGAAGGTTAAGGTGAACTAAAGCTCACAGGAAAGATCTGTAATTGAGTTTTGTATTTTGCTTCCCCGAAACAACGTACTCCATGAAGGATATATTTAAAAGAAGTTAGCAGTGAAAGGCGTACCATGCGTTAAAATAACGACCAAGACATGACTAACACATCCAAAACGAAAGTAAAAATATAGCTAGCAGTTTATACAAGACCAACACTTTCGGAACACTAAAATTTAAAGAATGAAACAACAAACATATCACTTATTATATATATAAGCTAACACAAAATCTAAACAGACGTAAACCTTGACCGAAATAATAAAAAGTCTACGGATTTGCATAACCTGTAGTATGACATGTGATTACAAAATATATGTTATCAAAATTATTAATCTTAATTTATGCATTTGTTTATTTCATTACAGAGCCTGCATCACCGGCAAATATAACTTTAACATTCAAGAAAACCCCGTAAGTTCAATCATCCTATTGTGTGACAATTACTTCACAATTGTAATAAGATCTTAATTTAATTATCGATTCATATAAAATCAACTTTATCAAAATGCTTTATGATTATTCCCCGGATGTTTAATTACTCCAAACTTTTGTTCAAAATATTTTATTTTTTTTAATTCAAAATAACATACTATTCTTTATGACTAATTGCATATTGTATTGCTCAAATTCATAGGACGACACAAAAACAACATACTATGTAACTCCTGTCTTAACCAGTATACGCCGGAACACATGTTTATCTGAATCTTGAAATCCTGTAAAACTTGGGAGAGATATGATATGTTGCTAAGTAGATACTTTTGGCACAATCTGTGGTTTTAAAACTAGCCTTGTGATATCTCATATATATAATATTTTGAATAGAATGACATGAAATATTGTTTTGGAAAAGTGATCAAAAACTGTCATTTTAAATTTTGAATCGTCAGCTCCCATGGTTGCTGTTGACTATTTTTTTCTTTAACATTTTCTCTTATTGCGTTTCAGTTTCTTGTTTATAACAGGCAGAATTCAGTGAAATACCTTGAATAATTACGTTTTGTACAAAATGAATGATCCACGTCATTTGGACACTAGTGCAGCCTTTACTGTTATCGCTTGGTGACAAAAGGAGTCTAATTATATCTTAGAATTTCGTGACACCAGTGACGACCAAATTTAGGATTGTCCTGTTTTTTTTTACACTAATTAATTTAACAATCTTTTTTAGTGTGGACACAAAGTTGTAACAAGGACTATTAAAATTTGGAAAAAAGTAATGTTTCGATTCAATGAAAATGTACTAATACATACCACATAGTTAAGCTTTGCTCCTTAAATTCATCTTTCAAGTTGGCATGCATTTGCAAGAGACATTGAAAGAAATCTCAAATTGATTACACACACGTTAACTGGTTCAAACATAGGAACATTGGAATTTTCTTAAATTTTCCCTTTTTTTGGGGGGTTCCAGTGCGACAGTTTTGTTCTTTAAAACCGATGTGTTTCTTGTGTTTATAACGTTTATTAGCCCCTCCCGTACTCCACGGATGTGCCTAATTCAGGACCAAACAAATAATTTTTAGTTAATTTCAGAAGTTTCCCATTAAGTACAGTCCAAATGTTTTGTTAGCTATATTGTTTTTAGATAACAGTAATAAAAACGATATTTAAGTAAATTTTCCCATATTACGGAATTACAAAACTGTTTTTGCCAATAAATGAACTGAAATAAAAAAATATTAAAAATAGATGATAAGGCTACCAAATGGATAGTTGTACTATTAACAATCATGCCACGTCTTTTTATTCTGATAATGAATAAAAATATACAATCACCTTTTTCACAATTCACGTTTATTTATTTTGTATAATTGATTTTAGAACAAAGTATAATTTCCAGAAATTCTTACTTGCCAATGGAGGTTTTATCCCAGCAAATAAACCAAATGGTAAGTTAGAAATAATACTTTCAAATTTAGAATTACAAAGAAATTGAAGGGAATATGAACACATCAAGTTAATGTTTTAAATCGATTAATTTAATTTACACTAATTAATTTAACAATCTTTTTTAGTGTGGACACAAAGTTGTAACAAGGACTATTAAAATTTGAAAAAAAAGTAATGTTTCGATTCAATGAAAATGTACTAATACATACCACATAGTTAAGCTTTGCTTCTTAAATTCATCTTTCAAGTTGGCATGCATTTGCAAGAGACAATTGGATTAAGTTGTTTTATGTAATGTATCCGTTTTTATTATGTAGTTAGTCCCCACTTCGGTTTTATCATGTATATCTATTATAAAGTCATTTTATAAAATTTACTGTTTGCAAAATTATAAATTATTCTAAATAATAAGGATGTTCTTGTCCCAGGCAGAAAACCCTGGGCGTGTTAGGCGCAACTTTTTGGAAGTTTTGGTCCTCGGTGATCTTCAGCTTTGTACTTGTTTTTGGCTTTCAATTTTCTTTCATCTGAGCGTCATTTGTTGGTCTTGTGTGGACGAGACGCACGTCTGGCGTATTGAATTTTAAGCCTAGTACCTTTTGTTAGCTATTATTCGTGTGTTTCTTTGTCCTACATGTTCTCCCATTTATTTGTATTGTGGTCCCGTCATGTGATGTTGTCGTTTTGGTGTTGTGTTTGACGTTGCCATAAATGCGGGAGGTTTGGCATGCCACAAAACCAGGTTCAACCCACCATTTTTTTCTTAAAATGTCCTGTACCAAGTCAGAAAAATGGCCATTGTTATATTATAGTTGGTTTCTGTGTGTGTTACATTTTAATGTTGTGTTTTTGTTGTGTCGTTGTTTTTTTCTTATATTTGATGCGTTTCCTACAGTTTTAGTTTGTAACCCGGATTTGTTTTTATCTCTATCGATTTATGAGTATCGAACAGCGGTATACTACTGTTGCCTTTATTTAGATATTAGTACGAAACAAAGGTAAACTTGACCTAAGATGTATTTCACTTATCTTTTCAGATCTTCTTATGTATTCAAGTGTTGTGTTCAAACAATCTAAATACTTAGTTTTTACATTTTTGAGTTTGAAAATTCCACGCGAAGGTTATTCAAGAACTGTGGTTCGGGCGCTCTAAACTTATATTGTGTTATTCTCAATTTCTATACATGTGTTTATGTGTTTATGTATGTTTATATCATTATATTAAATTTCAATATTCAAATGGAATATAGAAGCTCGTGTAGTCTGAGACATAATATATTATTCCAAGGTGTAGTTAGAATTAATATTTACACCAACGTTCAACGTAGCTTTTATATAATGAGAAAACAAGAAGCAATAATGGAAGTACATATACACACTTGTTGAAAAAATCTGAATAATTTATATGATCTTTATCTAGGTTTCTTCACACATGTTGGTTGCGAATGGAAAAGACCTACAGCGATTGCCTTTCATTATTACGTACATACACATGTCCATGGTGAGTCCTTTGAAACAAATGTAACACCGAATGAAATTTGTTGAAAACCATTCTAATAATGCATATCCCTGAAATGTAAATGTCCTTGTCTTCATTGTTTCCGATCTGTTGTTATTTTTTTATCCCTTGGAAATAAACTGGACATTTCAAGTGACATTAATCATAAAATTTAATTTTTAAATGCATCCACCTAACGAACGGCTAAATCATGTACCAATCCAAACGCATATTATCTATACTATCATTTTTGCTCATACGTCAAATATTCGAATTCGTACTGTGCAATTTCTGTCAAACCACAATGAAAGGTCAATGACTGACAATCTCTTATTTTACAAGACACATATCCTGTCTTCTAAAAAATAAAATTCTATATAGAAATATTAAAAACGTTTAAACAAAGACTATTAATCAGTTATCAAACGCACTTTGAAATATTACAAATGTAATGACATGACGTATTTTTTATGAAATAGCGCCTTTTTCGAGAAATTCCAGTGAAATGATAAAAAAGAGTGAAAACCTAAATATTTGTCTGTTATCATGGTTATTCAGTTGTTAATCACCATAAAACCCAGTAACATATTTTATTTACTGCTAAGGGAGTTTTTGACATCATCAAATTACAGCAATCACACATCTTGCTAATTACACAGCCAATCATAACAACCCGTACAGTTGTTCTAAATACCACCATCTGCAAACTTTAGCTTTTTAGTTGTTCTGCGTTAAAATAAAATTGTATGTAGTCAATATTGGCTTGAATAAACACATTTTTAAAATTCAAAAATGTTTGAAGCAAATACTATACGTGGGATTCATATTTTTAAAGGGAATTTAGGAAGCTTAACTTTGATATTTCAAAAATATGTATTCTAATTGCCAGCCTGTTAAAATATTTTCTGTCTATTTTATTATTTTGTTTGTAATTTCGTGATTATCATTAAAAGAAACTAAATACATAAATAGTTATTGCATATGGGTCCTAGATAACTGTAAGTGTTATTATATTGTTTACATATTTATTCTCATTGTTCGACCTCATGATGTACTGAATCTAACAAATAATCTGTGAATCAAAAGCTTTAGAGAAAAATAAAATTTATTTGGCTGTAATTTGTCATGGCATTTATTGCAACAAAAAACACAACCAACTTGTCAATCAAAACTTGATGACGATTAAATTACTGAAGGGCCATTCATAATTTACATGTAAAATAAAAGCATTTTTGTTTTTGATACTGACTTTATCAGCAAGAGTATCAAGCGAGTTCGCTAGGGCGACCTGATATTCGAGCAGCTGAAGTCAGCATCATAAAATAAAATGCCATTGTTCTTTTTATCGGCAATTTGCCTTAACTGTATGTTTTTTTTTGGTTGAGAATATGAAGTAAAATGAAATAGTTAGTAAAACTACTTTTACGCGTACAAAATGTTGGGATAGTTGTTCGGTTGTATGAATGAAGTCGCGTGCATTCCATTGATAAATTGACGCGGATGGACTTGAGCACATGACGTTGCTGCACTGATACATGACGCCATTGCCTAATATTTTTGAATATCAAGTCCTGTTCATGATCTTAAAAATATTAGGCAGTAAGATCAAAGGAAAAGTATACAAACTCCCAATAAAAAGTTATTTCAGGAGCTACTGGGTAATACATAGTAGCATGAAGTAAATTCGGTCAGTCCATTCACAATACATAAAAGTACCAAGCTCAGTCTGTTGTATATGCCATGACGCTGGTTCTATAATCATTTTCTCAGAACTGAAACGATCAATGAAAAGCAGCAGTAAATATTCATAATGGGAAGATGGGAGGGCTGGTTAATTCTTAGCTTTGGTCAAGCTCCGTGTAAGGTTCAAATCTAAAGGACAAAAGGTTCAAATCCAAAGGACAAATCAACCTGAAGTAAAATGTACGGACTAAATTTCACGGGTGAAACTAAATAGCATATGAAAGTGACCAGTAAGAATGAAATCGGACAGAACGTTATTTAAAAAACCATACCAAGTTTTATACTTATAATAACTGAATTTGATTATTAGTAAATTAAATTCCAATAATTACATAGTTGGTAAGTTGATAAATGAAAAGCTGAATTTAAAATATTTCTCTTATACAAATAAATAAAAAAAAAACATTTCTTGGTTGCTTCAACTGCATCGTACATTGACGAAAAAAGTAAAAACTATTATATTCTAGACACTGAAAATGTTCGTTGTGCCTGTCCAAAGTAGGAAACCCTTTCAAACTACATAATGTTTTTTGTAAAAGAAAATTACATGTTGCAGTTACATGTTGTATTTGGAAGAACCTTTCGGAATGTTTGGTCCTCAATGCTCTTCAACTTCGTATTTTATTTGGCTTTTTAGACGTTTTTGATTCGAGTGATACCACTGCTGGTATCAGCTTCTGGTGTCATCTTCTGCATTGACATGAATTATCACTGATATTGTCATAAATATAAATTAACTGTTTACAAAACATTGATTTTTTCGAAATACTACGGATTTTCTACCCTAGAAATAGATAACCATAGCTGTATTTGGCAAAACCTTTCAAAATTTTGGGTCTCAATGCTTTGCAGCTTAGTGCTTTATTTGGCCATTTTAAACTGTTTTTGTTAGAACTTCACTATTGATTCTTTCATAGACGAAACGCACGTCTAGTGTACAACATTTTAAGCTTGTTATCGAGGAGGAGTTTATTTACATCAACTTACAGTCTATATCTTTTGATACGAAAATTCTAGCAATTCGCAATAATTATAGTTATGATTAGATTTCTGAAATAGTTGAATTGCTATAGCTACATGCAGAATAGATAGCCACAAAGAAAGAAACTACTGTGTAGGTGTCAAACAAACAATTCAACCAATCATCTCAAAGAACGTTTTGTAAAAGTAGGCAATCTCTGACTAAATATAGCACTTTTCATATTGCTGCGTTAATCCTTATCTTGTTGACATGGCAGAGATGTTTTGGCGATTTTCATGCTAAGAGAACAACGAGGTTAATTCTATTTGCGTTATTTTTCTAATCACAAAAGTCGTGTAAATATATTGGTGGCCAAAATAAGTTGGTTTGAAGAATGGTATTTTCCAAAACTAAATTATAAAGAAAACCCCTAAAACTTTATCCCAACAATAACAAGAATAAGTAAAAAGGTTTTTTTTTACATTCCAAAGCTTTGCATGCTATAATATGTTCGTTTGGTCTAATGGTGCGAAGATCTCATAACTGCATTAAGTGTCTGATATTAGTTAACATTTATCGTGAACAAAATCCCTTGATGTACAATCTCCACGTGGCACTTCAAAACTTTGAACTTCACTAAAATTTACCAAGCGATGTAATTTGAGTATTGCTCATTACAAGGTTTTTTTAGGCTAATGGATGGACATATGAATGAAAAGAAAAAAAAAACAAATGGACGTAGGGACAAGATGATTCCTACATTTCCGATAAACACACATATAACACCATGACCAAAGCCATAAAAGTAGGATAGACACACAACAGTTTTTTTTACATAACACATACTTTAGACGTACTTTGTACGTAATACATACTACGTAACGCATGCTTTAGTAGTTCTTTGTAGGTATTATAAACTTTAGAATTCCTTTGAACGTAATACATACTTTTAAAAAAAGTCCTTTGTACGTTAATGTACATTAGAAGTCCTTTGTATGTACTATGTTTCATTAAAAGATCTTTTCAAAACTGTATAACTATTTTTTTCTATAGGAAGAAGACTAACGTTTATTCTCTCCCGTATAAATATATACCAATTTATTTCTCAAGTATGACGTTTATTGTTATGTTGCTGGTGTATTTTCTTTTTTTAATTAAACCATTTAGATTGTCATACCTACTGCCCGTAAGCAATAAAGTCACAAATTATCGTCTCAAAAAGAGACGATAGATATCAAAGGGCCGTTAAAAAACTCATTAGAAATGAAACTAACAACACCATGGCAACAAAAGAATAACGACGAAAAGTACAAACAACATTTTACAGAATAATACATAAACAACTTAAGATTGAGCAACACGAACCCTACCGAGACAAAAACTGGGGTGATTGCAAGTGGTCGGAAAGGGTAAGCATATTCTGCTCTACATGTGGCACCCGTCCTGTTGCTTTCTTTACTTTCAATTTGATTGCATGAAGATTTTTTCTCAGACATATTCATTAACTACGAATGCTACTGCTATGTTTTATTGATCACTTTACAACTAAATTAATTTTACTTCTAATTCAGGTATTTTTGCCGAAGGATTTCTTATTCGAAATAACACCTGGACATACCTTGGTGGTCAGAAATCAAGAGAAAGACATAAGGTTAAATTATGTAATTTTGAAGTATATTTTATGAGTTCGTTATAAATAAGATTTGTATTTCAGACAGAAATGCATTTTTCAATTGCAGATGTACTTTCTTGTTTAATTGACACTGCAAATCTATAAAAGAAAGTTATGATGTCATTATAGACTCATTTATATATTTTAAATGTTTGAATTACAGACATGTAATGTCACTAAAATGAGACAAAAACGTAAATCATACGGATCATAGCTCACATATTTATGAACTCCAGGAAACATTTTAGATGAATTCACATCTGGCACATTCGCAGTACCAATACTCTTTTTTGAACAAGTTGTGACAGGAAGTAAATAATCAAAAAATATACTATATATATATATATATATGTATACGTATGTTAAAATCCTTTAAAGAATTGATTGGTTTATATGATATTTCTCAGCAATGCTCGTGTTATTTACTTCATATATTGTTTATCACGTGTACAACATAACACAACAAGACTGTATTTATATAGAGATAACATTGTTTCGAAAATTCAAGGAAAAATAAGTCTTAAATGTTTTTCTTAATTCATTTACGCAGCACACTTATAATACAACATCTATGCATTTTCATATGCTAAACAATGGTTTCCTTAATATCAAAAGTTATTTCTGCAACATTATATGTGTTTTCTTTAATCCATCAGAACATATGAAATATCCTTTTTAATTTTTAGGTTTGGTTTGACGTGTTAAACGGACCCGTAAAAATACAACCTGGTGATATTTTAGTAAGTTGTTTGATTTACGAACTTGGTGATAAAGTTGACATGTTTGCAGTCATTCAATACAGATTGTTCAAAAATAAAATTTACTCACTAATTGTTCAATTTAATGAATTTTGTGAAAAATTGCAAGGTATATGCACAACTAATTGTGATCAATGTCTTTTATGCATGTACATTATAGAACATAGAACAGGTGATTATTCTGACAAAATAAATAAACCGAGGATGTAAAGATTATAAATAAATCATTTGCTAAATTGTTCATTAAACTACGTAAAATTAATACATGTGCAGAGACTATTAATTGTCAATGATATACCATTCTACACAAGATATTCTGAAACTCTAAAAACACTACTACAAAATTGCTCATTTTACGTCATTTTAATAACTGTTGATATCTCCCTTGTAATGTTTTATTAAAATTTGTAAAGGCAAGATTAATGTTTTCATCATAAAAATAAGGAGATGATTACCAATGAGACAACTATCCACCAAAGTTCAAATAGTGGCATCATCTCTTGTTTGTTTCAATCGTACAGATATTCAGTAAGTTTTTAGATATTGAAAAATAATTTTACTGTTTATTTTGTAATTTTGATTGCAGGCTTCCCGATGTTTGTTTATCAATAATGAAGATAAAGCTATTGATCTAAAGTAAGTATATGAACGACGAAATTGATGAGAAGTAAATCTAGCTATTAATTCACACAAAATCACTACTCTTACTTTACAGAACTCAGAGCAAGGGAACAGTCTTTTTTTTTTTTCATCATCTCAAAGTCAGAGTGAGGCTTTCAATATGGCACTAAAGCTTACCAATAATTGGAGGTAAAAGTTTGCTCCTAGCACCATTTTGAGGGCAATTCTTTATTAAATATCGACAAAGCAATACATGAGTACTGAAACATACTGATGCAAGATGATATCAACATATTAAAACAATAACTAATACTGTACGAATATGACCAGCGATCACAATGTAATTAACAGATATATACATGTAGCCATTTCGACTATTACACCAAAAAAATTTTTTTTCTCGATGACTTGGCAGGAAATAATATATTTTAACAAGATGACGGCAAAACAAACAAATCAATTGTGAAAGGTGAAGTCAAACTATAAAATATCAGAACCTACAATAGCATTGAGTAATGCTTACATTGTGATTCTCCGCCGCAAGAATATATTACTTTAGCTGTATTTCGGTTTTTTGGGTCCTCAATGCTCTTCAATTTTTGTGTTATATTTGGCATTTTTAACATTTTGTATTCGAGCGTCGCAGATGAGTCTTTTGTAGACGAAACGTGCGTCTGGCGAACACAATTTTAATCCCGGTTATATGATGGGTTTATTGATATAAATACACAAATATATGCAAATTCGTCTTGTTCTATATGATGAACACTTCAACGTCAATAGTTTTTAAATGAACTTATTTCCCAATATTATTACTGCAGGAAACACGATGCCTTTTAAAACCTTGCACATATTACAAGTGCGATTTTCACATTGAATAGATAAGTGCAATTGCCTTTTCCATGTATTCCAATAATATTATCCGAACTTAGGAAACAAATTATAAAGTGGCATTAAATATAAAGTGTCACTTAATGTATGTTTAATGTCAAAATATTTTTCATTTGAATATAAGTGACTGTTTCATCATTTTTATTTATAGATCAGAAGATGCCTGTATTTTTCAGCTGAGCGTTGGATATGACATACAATACCATGAGTATTTTGCACGTCAACCTGGCTGTATTTCGAACTCACCGGATTTTACCTTTTGCAGTAACGAAAAAACAGCTGCTCTTTGTGATAGATAACTGACTATTGCAATTGTAACTGTAATATGAGATCATATTTAAATAAAGTTATATATTAAAGACATGTTCAAATTATCGAATATTTTCTGTAAAACTGAAATAAGAAGACCTACATTGGTTCCTCAATCTTACAGGACCTTATAAATAGTAGACTTTTTCTATGTTGTGATGTTATACTATTGTTTCAGAAAAGGGAGAGGATTTGGTACCATTAAAACGTTTAATCCCGCTGCAAATGTTTGCACCTGTCCTAAGTCAGGAATCTGATTACAGTAGTTGTCGTCTGTTTATGTAGTTCATGCGTGTTTCTCGTTTCTCGTTTTTATATAGATTAGACCGTTGGTTTTTCCGTTTGAATGGTTTTACACTAGTAATTTTTTGGGGCCCTTTATAGCTTGCTGTTCGGTGTGAGCCAATGCTCCGTGTTAAAGGCCGTACTATGACCTATAATGGTTTACTTTTATAAATTGTAACTTGGATGGAGAGTTGTCTCATTGGCACTCATACCACATCTTCCTATATCTAATTATAGTTTTGTCTTCAACCTGTAGCTTCGTATGTGATCAGTTAGAAAATAGAGGGAATCCGAATTATAGCATCCTCGTTTTGTTTAATAATTGAACGATTAGGTACAGAAAAGTATAATAATCAAATTGAGAATGGAAATGGGGAATGTGTCAAAGAGACAACAACCCGACCATAGAACAGATAACAGCAGAAGGTCACCAACAGGTCTTCAATGCAGCGAGAAATTCCCGCACCCGGAGGCGTCCTTCAGCTGGCCCCTAAACAAATATATAGAAAAATATAGTTCAGTGATAATGAACGCCATATTAAACTTTAAATTGTACACAAGAAACTAAAATTAAAAATAATACAAGACTAACAAAGGCTAGAGGCTCCTGACTTGGGACAGACGCAAAAAATGCGGCGGGGTTAAACATGTTTATGAGATCTCAACCCTCCCCCTATACCTCTAGCCAATGTAGAAAAGTAAACGCATAACAATACGCACATTAAAATTCAGTTCAAGAGAAGTCCGAGTCTGATGTCAGAAGATGTAACCAAAGAAAATAAACAAAATGACAATAATACATAAATAGCAACAGACTACTAGCAGTTAACTGACATGCCAGCTCCAGACTTCAATTAAACTGATTGAAAGATTATGTCTTCATCATATGAATATCAGGCACAATCCTTCCCGTTAGGGGTTTAGTATCATACCATCATAACATATATGAGAAGAACATAACCCGTGTCATGCCAACAACTGGTTTTTAAATAAATGTGTTTAGTGCCGATGCAAAGACCCTATAAGTGAATCAATATTAACGCCAAAATATGCAATCTTTAATGACCTGACAACAGTATCGTAACTATATCCCTTCTTAATAAGTCTATTTAAAGGTTTTGTTAGCTTCAGAGGTGAATACTGACATTTTTGTGCTTTATAAAGAATATTTCCATAAACAATTGGATGTGAAATAACTGAACGTATAAGAAGTCTGCATGTTGAGCTATATTTACGAATGATGTCCTTATACCGATGATAAAATTTAGTAAATGTTTTGACTAGTTTGTGATATCGAAAACCCTGGTGTAATAATTTTTCAGTAATACATAAATTTCTCTCGTTAAAATCTAAAACATTGTTACATACACGAGCGAATCGTACAAGTTGAGATATATAAACACCGTGAGATGGTGACAAGGGAACGTCACCATCTAAAAATGGATAATTAACGATAGGAAATAAAAAATCATCTCTTTTATCATATATTTTAGTATTAAGCTTTTCATTAATGATATAGATATCAAGATCGAGGAAAGGGCAGTGGTCATTGTTAGTATAAGCTTTATTTAAAGTAAGTTCAACAGGATAAATTTCTTTAGTATACAAACTGAAGTCGTCATTATTGAGAGCCAAAATATCATCCAAATATCTAAAAGTATTATTGAATTTGTGTATCAGATGTTGTTTCGATGGGTCTTTGCTGATTTTTGTCATAAATTGTAACTCATAGCAATACAAAAAAAAAGTCCGCAATAAGTGGTGCACAGTTAGTCCCCATTGGAATTCCGATTACCTGACGATATACGGAATCTCCAAAGCGAACAAAAATGTTATCTAGTAAAAATTCAAGGGCATATATAGTATCAAAGCATGTCCAATTGACATAGTTTTTTTGTTTATTGCTACTAAAAAATGACCTAAAAGAGTTTGAACATATATATTCACATTCTGACTTTTTAAATGCCCATTTAATTAGGTGTGTGAATTTTTTCTTAATGAGAATGTGAGGCAATGTGGTATATAGGGTAGAAAAATCAAAACTTTGAACAGATTCAAAATCACCAATATATGCATGTAATTTATCAAGTACTTCCAACTTGACACTCCAAAAGTAATTCATTCCACTATTTTCGAAGGCCTTATTTGAACAATTTATTATCAGGTTTTTGATTGTACCAAGTGTACTGGTAAGAAGAATAGACAATTTAGTAGTGGAACAATGACTTGAAGACGAAATGAATCTATATTTGTAAGGTGTTTTGTGTAGCTTCGGAAGCCAATACATAGTTGGGACTTTCATTGTATTTGGTTCTGCTTGTAAAGCGGTAGCTAAAAGTTTATGTTTGTTACAGATGTCGTTTTCTGAAAATGGAGTCAGTTGGAATGTTGGTGAATTGGTGATTTCTTTTTTCAGAACCTCAATGTAAAATTTACGTCAAACAATAATAATATTATTAGCAGCTTTATCGGCCGGGACAAAAACAAATTCCTTGGCTAGTTCTTTTACTTTATGTTTGATACGAGAAATAGGTTTATTGTGGTTATTGTTAAGAGTAAAATGTTCTTTAAAATGTTGAATACGTATATCAACTATGTTCATCACTGAATTAAAAAAAGAGTCCAAAGATTTTTTGTCAGCTTTTTCCCGTTTTATCCATTTCAAACAGTAAGTATGGAGTGAGTCGTGGATGATATTACGACACTCATTCCAATTAATAATTGACGGGGGACGATATTTAGGTCCTTTACTGAGGAATGATTTTAACTCTCGGTCTTGAACGATGTTAAGATCTCCTGTTATAACATGGGAAATGGGTCCATAAATGTATTCGGAATTACTGCAATTACATGAAGTAGGTGTATTTTCACTGATATTAACATCTTTACACAATTTATTATTGATGGCCGCTGGACTAGCAAGACCTGTTAATATTGGGAGGTGAACCTTTGCCAAATGTTATGCGTTGAAACAATATTATGGATAAGTGTTGACGAGAAAGACTTTGAAATGAGAAGTGCAATCTACTACAACTTAAAGAAAGTAAATATATCTTTTTTGTTGGCTATTATCACGTTCAAGCATTTGTGTTTATAAATCAAATCAAATCAGCTCATACGTTCAAACATAAACATAAACATAAACAAACTCACCTGTACGTATTTACTTATCAGTTGTGAACTAGTCGTATTTAACTGTTTACCTACTCTTATGGACAAAACTGGGGATCTATACGGAAACTCAAGTATGAATCATGAAAAAGAAAAATAAAGCAGCAAAGCGAGCCAAACGTAAATTAGAAGAGGTTGATTCCACAATAACTTCAGACGAATCACAGTCTGCAACTAAAGCAGTTAAACCACCCATACCCATAACCTCTACACCTGCTTATAAAAGAACTATGTTTTCCATACATCATCCACCTCCACCCGTACAGCAAATGCCACAGCAAATGACACAAGGTGGTAGTAATAACAGCTATGTTTCATGTTCACCACAAGGGGGCTTCCCCCCTCCTTCTTGTACAAGTACACCCGGAACTGCTGTATATACACAACCTATTGCAATGAATAGTAATATTGAATTTCTTCTGCAAGATGTCTGTAACCGTTTGGACCGAATGGAAGTGAAAATGAACAAATTAGAAACAATAGAAAAATCAGTTTTAACTCTTGAAACCAAAATGTCAAATATGGAGGGTAACATGCTCGGTATGAAAACTTATATGGATAAAGTTAAACAGGAGGTGCAGGAAGTCGCGGAAGAAGTAGATGGTATAAAATTCGTTGTATCTGAAGTTGAGGATAGTTACAAATTAATTAGGCAAGAAAATCAGAAGCTTAAAAGTGATATCGTTGACATACAGGCAAGATCCATGAGGGATAACTTAGTATTTGTGGGTATAAATGAATTTCAAAATGAGACTCCAGACAAAACGGAAGCGATTCTTCGTGAATTTTTGGTGAATGATTTAAAGATGTCTCAAGAGGATGCAGATGTGATCAAATTTGACCGTGTTCACCGCACAGGCTCATTAGAGAAAAAACCGCGACCTATAATTGTCAAATTTGCCGAGTATAAGCAAAGAGAGAAAGTGAGGTTTATGGTTCCAAACTTAAAGGGCACACATTTCTATATAAACGTACAGTACCCACCGGAAATTATTGCTGAAAGGAAAAAACTGTATCCTATTTTCAAGAAAAATAAAGATGAGGGACAAAATGTTAGAATGGTTTATAATAAACTCTATATAAACAATGTTTTGTACAAACCAAGAGGGATTGTTGAATCATAGGAGGCAAAGGAGGTTAGACATAAACTTAATATTGTCTCATGGAATGTAAATAGATCATTAAAAAATAAGCTTGAAAATGCAGATTTTGTTCAAAATTTTGTAAAGAATGATATTGTTTTCTTGTCTGAATGTTGGATTGATGAAAATACTGATATAAATGATGAAATTTTTGGTAATAAATTTTTAATCAATTGTTATTCAAGAAAAAAAGGTAAAGGTGGTGGAATGGTCTTTTTGTACAACAAATCATTGCAAAATCATATAGAAATATTGAAAGTTTCTCATGATACTGTTATTTGGGTAAAGGTGGACAAAACTTTGTTTATTGATAAAGGCACTTATGTTTATTTATGTTTTGTATATGTACCCCATGAAAATAATATTTTTTATGACAAATATGATGTTGATATTTATGATTGTCTGACTGAAGACATTGCAAGTTACAGTAGTTTAGGCCCTGTTGCTGCTATTGGTGATTGGAACAGTCGAATAGGTATTAAACCAGATTTTATAAAAAACGACGAAATTAACATTACGGTGAAAAATACCATTGATAATTTTATCAGCTATGATAGTGATGACGAAGAACTGATTCGATTTTCTGAAGATAAAACAGTAAATAATTTTGGAAGGAAACTTTTACGTCTTTGCCAATCTACTGGACTCCGTGTATGTAATGGTCGATCAGTTAGTGACAAAATAGGAAAATTAACGTTTTATAACCACTTAGGATCTAGTGTTATTGATTATGCATTGATACATAAAAACTATTCAAATCTTGTAAATGAATTTGTTGTTATGGACTTTAATATGTGGTCGGATCATGCACCGGTTCGTTTAACGCTTGAAATAGCCGATTCTGGTCTAAATGAATACAATTCAAATGATGATAAAAATTTTCATAGCACATACAGATGGGACCCGGACAAAATTGTGGAAATGAAAACTAGTTTGGTTAGTCATATAGACACAATGAGCAGTAATGTTGAGCAAATGGTGTGTACAGAACAAAGCATTGAGAATACTGTTATAAAACTTACTGAAACACTGAATACTGTCTTCAAACCGTTTTGTGAAAAACGTTATTGTATTAAAAGGAATAATACGAACATTAAAAGCAATAACAAATCACTACCAGATAAACCGTGGTTCGACGACAGATGCAAGGAACTGTACTATATATATCAATGTAAGATTAGGAGTTTTAATAGGAACAGAAATAATTTGAATCGCCAAATTCTGATAGAGTCAAAAAAGAACTACAAATCGTATGAAAATCGCGTTAAACGAAATTACTTGAGATATGAAGGAAACCAAATTGACTATTGGCGAAAACATAATCCGAAACAGTTTTTTGATGTCTTTAAAAAAGGAAAGAAGAACACTAATTGTAATTTAAAGTCGTCAGATTTTTATAATCATTTCAAAAACCTAACTACTGAAACCAGTCCTAATATAACCGATGATTTTGAAGCTGATAACCAAGAGTGTTTGTATAACGAGCTTGATGCGTCTATTACTCCAGAAGAAGTGTGTAAAGTTTTGTTGAAGTTAAAATGTAACAAATCGCCTGGTACTGACAATTTGTTAAATGAGTATTTTATACATTTTAAAGACATTCTTGTGCCTTTAATTGTACAATTATTTAATGTTATTTTTGAAACTGGATATATGCCGAAACAGTGGTGTAAGGGAATACTTATTCCTGTGCATAAAAAAAATAATATAAATGTTACTGATAATTATAGAGGTATAACACTAAGTAGTTGTTTCTGCAAACTTTTTACTACTATTATTAATGAAAGGCTCACATTGTGGGCTAACGAAAATGACATTTTAACTGATGCTCAGTTTGGGTTCCGACCCGGTCATGGTACAACTGATGCTATTTTCGCCTTACAATCAATCATTACTAAATATTTGGGATTGAAGAAAAAACTTTATTGTTGTTTTATAGATTATAAAAGTGCTTTTGACAACTTGAATAGAAATTTTCTATATTATAAGCTTGCAAAATGTGGTATTAGTGGTAAGCTATTTTCAGTTATTAAATCTTTATATGATAATTCTGTGAGTTGTGTAAAGTTTAAAGGTGAATTTTCTGACATTTTCTCTGTAGAAAAAGGAGTATTACAAGGGGAACCATTATCACCCATACTATTTTCAATGTTTTTAAATGATTTTGAAAATGAGTTTATTAATAGCTTATGTCTGCCAGTAGATATAAAAGAACTTTCATTGTTTTTATTGATGTATGCAGATGACACTGTTATATTTTCTGAGACTATTGATGGGTTGCAAAATATGTTGAATTCACTACATAATTATTGTAAAAAGTGGAAACTTATTGTAAACACAAGCAAAACTAAGGTGGTTGTTTTCAGAAATGGTGGTAAATTAAGAAGCGATGAAAAATGGTTGTATAATGGCGAAATTATTGAAGTTGCTGATCATTATTTGTATCTGGGTGTTATGTTGCATTATAATGGAAAGTTTAATCAAACTCAGTTAAATATTGCTGCCAAAGGAAGAAAATGTTTATCAATGCTGTATGGTAAAATAAAACAAATGTGTTTAAATGTACAAACAAAATTGTATTTATTTGATGTTTATATATCACCTGTTTTATTATATGGAAGTGAAATATGGGGTTTTCATACTGCATCTGATATAGAAAAACTTCATATAGAATTTTGTAAAAATACTTTGAATGTTAAGAAATCCACTGCTACTGCAATGGTTTATTCTGAGTTGGGAAGATTTCCTTTATTGATTTCTCGTAAAGTAAGAATAATAAAATATTGGATTCGTCTATTACGGACGAGAAATTGTATTCTTAGTGCTATATATAATGACATGTATTTTACTTTATGTTTGATACGAGAAATAGGTTTATTGTGGTTATTGTTAAGAGTAAAATGTTCTTTAAAATGTTGAATACGTATATCAACTATGTTCATCACTGAATTAAAAAAAGAGTCCAAAGATTTTTTGTCAGCTTTTTCCCGTTTTATCCATTTCAAACAGTAAGTATGGAGTGAGTCGTGGATGATATTACGACACTCATTCCAATTAATAATTGACGGGGGACGATATTTAGGTCCTTTACTGAGGAATGATTTTAACTCTCGGTCTTGAACGATGTTAAGATCTCCTGTTATAACATGGGAAATGGGTCCATAAATGTATTCGGAATTACTGCAATTACATGAAGTAGGTGTATTTTCACTGATATTAACATCTTTACACAATTGGCTATAATTAAACACAAATTTCCGGGTAGATTTCTTGTAAATATAACAAATAAGAGGGAGCTCAGTATTATCAAAATATCCCGGAATTTGTTCTTTAACAGAATGGTCGTTAAAAATACCGGCAATATTTACAAAATCAAAACCTTTATTGACATACTTTATTTTAATAAACTGTTTTTTATGATCTTCAGGGCGATCAATTTTGGGAAACAGTTTGGAATAACAATATGCCATTATAATTTGAACGATTTCATACTTAGGACTGCTATATGAAATTGTGTTGCAATCCTCTAAAATTTTATTTAACTTATTAACCGGTAATGAACAGAGCTTTGTTAACAGATAATGTCTGCCGTTGTTTTTTGAAATAGAAATTAGGTCCGAAATATTGGTATGATTGGTCCGAAATTTTCTTTGATTGCGATTTTTTCTACGACCATGAGAACGGTTTTTACAAACAGTTTTAGAAATTATATCCAAAATGTTAACAGAATCGGTTCTTGATACATTACCAATTCCCATGATATTATCATTAAGACCGAGAGGGTAGACTGTCTGTAATTTTTTAATCCAATTTAATTCAATTATTTTCCGTGATCGTACAAACTTTGAATGAGATTCACTTGGCTGCTTATTTACTACTTCTAAAGGTTGAACTGCTAAATATAATGCCTTTTTATTGAAAAAAAACATATTTTGATCAGCTATTCAACGTTTGTATTAGGTTTAGGATTTTCAAATATTGTGGCATCGAGCATCCCTGCAGGGACAATAATTGTGAATTACAATTGGTACCGCTAATAATATTACTACCACATGGTCGATATCTCTGCTCTTGGACTGTTAGTCCCGGGAGTATCATTAACCCATTAGCCAGTACTTAATTAATGGCATGACAATACGGACATAGCTTTATTTGGATTTGCTGTGATGAAATAATTTATAATTAAATAATATATAACCCTCATGCATATATCATATTCCTTGTCAGGGCTTGGCTTACTATTTGGTCCTTTTTGGTTTTATCAGCTCTTCAACGTTTCTATTAGGTATTTGGATTGTCATATAGTTTGGACCCAATCATCAGTTAAAAGGCATTAATTGTCGAAATGTGCATCTGTTGCAGTAACATTGATACTGTTAATGTTATTGAGTGTAGGCTTGTTTTTATTTTCAGCACTACATACGAAACATTTATGGAACTGTAATTGATGAAGTTCTGGTTAATAACTCTCATGGGTTCATACACTTAATATGTATAACAAATTGCATACATTGCCATATAATAATGTCAAATAGGAGTGTGAAGATGTCAAAATTTGGTTTAAAAAAAGGCAGAAGATTCTTTTCTCATAAGTCGACAACTCCATAAAAACAGGAAATACGACAAGAAGGAAACAGAACTCCTAAAACACTACATTAAGTTCTTGAGACTGAGCTGCACGAACCCCAAAAACAATTGTGGATGATCTCGCGTGATCCAAAAGGGTAAGCAGATCCTGCTCTTCTAGTGGCACCCGTCATGATGTTCATGGTAAATACAAAGTCTCATTCTGGGATGTCACAATCGAGAAAAAGATGACGAGATAGTGGTTAGAACAATCAAGTTGTGTTCTGTATTTTGAATGATAAGTTTGAATGTCCCTTTGGTATTGTTCGCAATTTTTTACTTCTGTCTTTTTTTTTTGAACAACTTAAAAGAACCTTTGCATTGGAAAATTGTTCACTATTCATTTTTAAGGCACAAAAATGACCATACAAAAGACCAAATGAATACCAAAGACTTGGTTAAGAAAGTTCCAAATCAGGAATCATTTTCTAACAGCGGTGATAACTGAAGATTTAACTAACCATGCTTTAAAATTGCCACATACACTTTCGTACCACCAATGATAAAATATAAAACAAACTCGTACTTTCAAAGCTCTATTTGGCTCGATTCCATATCAACAGTTAAAAAGCAAATTGTAGAACCAATGCTACTACAAGTAAAGATTCTCCACAGTATTAGTTTCGATGTGGTACGCAATTTCTATCTCATTAGCACTGTACATTGTACAATTTGTTTCTTCGTCATCTTTATTTCATGCAAATTTTCGAGAAGTTCCAACAATAATACCATTTGACTTAAATTTGCCGTGTAGGATTGTTTTTTTTTTGGGGCCAAAAGTAAAGAATTTCTCGAGTTGCTTTTTAAAATGATATCTTTATATTTTGTCTTTAATTTTAGGAAATATGGCATTAATTGCAGATGTGTGATAGTCTCTGCCAATGTTATTCCCTACTTTTGTAGGCATTTGTCATTTATTTAAGATCTTACCTTAACACTTCGTTTGTTGATGTTCTTTCATGTTTTTGTATTTTTTGTGGTTTTTTCTCATTGAGTAAATCTCTTATTCACTATAGACCACACAAATTTTTCATCCATACTCAATATTTTTTTCTACAAATTCCCTAAAGTATCAACCATAACAATATCGAAAAATATAATTATAAAAAATATTATAAATAAAATTTAGATTTCTGTTTGAATATGTATTCAAATATGTATTTGGGAATACAGCGGGAATTTCTCGCTGCATTGAAGACCTGTTGGTGACCTTCTGCTGTTGTCTGTTCTATGGTCGGGTTGTTGTCTCTTTGACGCATTCCCCATTTCCATTCTCAATTTTATTATTCAACTCCAAGGTAACTTAAAATTAACTACATGCAAGTTTGATACAAAACAGAAATCAATTGAACAAAAGGTTTAAAATTTGAACTATATTCTTATTCAATATGTCAAACGAACATACATCATTTATAAAGAAAAATTCAACACCATGCTTTGGTAATCAGCTGGCCCCGACAGCACAAACATTTTTTTTATTAGAAATAAAAACACAAATGTCCAATTTGTTGTCATCGACCGCTGCCATCGCATATAAACACAATCTACACTAGAAAATATTCTGTAAGTTGGAGAACTAAATCTTTACAGTAATACAGATCATTTATATTATTTACTACATAACATATGTACTTTTTCTGAAGTAAAAGTGGGAAACGATACTATACTGTCGGAAAAGCGAACCTCTAATAACAATTCTAGAGTACCTATACTATTATTTAGCGCTTAAATTCTAGCATGAAATTATCGCGATTAATATTATCTAAACAGGTTATACCTTACTTGTTTATCCAATCAAATTTAACATTAACATGTTTTGATTTAAACACACGTGTTTTAAATAAACAAATACACGTGTTCTCGAGTAAGCGTTATAAATACATTTATATATAAAGATAAGAAGATATGATATGATTGACAATGAGACAACTTTCCACAAGAGACCAAATGACACAGAAATTCACAATTATAGGTCACCGTACGGCCTTTAACAATGAGCAAAGCCCATACGGCATAGTCATCTATAAAAGGCCCCTAAAAGACAAATGTAAAACAATACAATGTTCTTACTCAATACTTCAAACGAGCATAAATCATTTAAGAAGAAAAATTCAACACCATTATTTGCTTAACAGCTCGCCCCGACAGCACAGAAAGCTTCGAATGATGAAGAAAGGGACGAAAAAAAAGAGAAAAAAAATAATAAAATATTACAAGCCTATATTTTTAGATACTGACAATCTGTGTTGTATATAAATATAAGAAGATGTGGTATTAGTGCCAATGATACAACTCTCCATCCAAGTCACAATTTGTAAAAGTAAACATTTATAGGTCAAAGTACGGCCTTCAACACGGAGCCTTAGCTCTCACCGAACAGCAAGATATAAAGGACCCCAAAATGACTTGTGTAAAACCATCCAAACAGGAAAACCAACGGTCTAATCTATATAAAAAACGAGAAACGAGAAACATTTATGAACCACATCAACAAACGACAACCTCTGAACATCAGGTTCCTCACTTAGGACAGGTTCAAGCAAATGCAGCAGGTTTAAACGTTTCAATAGGCGCCAACCACCAACCTACCTGATACAATCGTGTAACATCACAACATAGAAAGAAACACTATAAAATATCAATTGAAATGGCTTAACTCAATCAAAAGACATATAAGCAAAAACAAGTGATCATACACTGAACGAATGAATTTGAGGGGGTTAGATGTAAAACAACATCAGAAAGACAACCATAACCTTGGACAAAATGCCGGCAAATAAAATAACGTACACAGGTAAATAAAAATAATTTTGTTGTAAGGCATACATGGAGTACAGAAATATTTTTTACAAAATAAAATAAATAATTGTTTTGTTCCTAGCACGAGAACAAAAGTGAAAATTTATCGTCATACTAAACACTTATCAAAGGTGGTATATACTCTATTTAATTTACATGTAGCCACTTTTCCTGTTGTATCAAACAGGATTCCAGGATAATTTTTATCAAAAAAGATAAGATAGAAACATATTTCCATAATTTCCTGTAGCTTTAAGTATTTATGTACAAATGATGTATAGAAGAAGATATATGTTTTTGGAATATTCAATGTAAATATATACTGCAATAGTAAAATAAAAAGCTGCTCAAATTTTATGATTGAATTTCGCGTATATGACTAAATTAATTGACAGTTAAATTTTTTGTATTATCATTGTTAAATATTAATTTTTAATTATTTTGTTTTCTACGTCTCCTTTTTTATTGTTATCTATTAGATAGTAATATAATTATGTGTTTTATAATAATAGTGGCAATCATATTAGCTCACGTATATTGATCTTGGGCTACAGAGATATAACTGTATAAAAATAAGGAGATGTGGTATGATTGTCAATGAGACAGCTATCCACCAAAGTTCAAATGTAAGCAATTATAGGCAACCGTAGTATTAGTTTATCCTAATTGAACTGTAACTTTCATGGTTCTGTTTATACTCCTGCCATTGAAGAAGACTTGCAACATAACTTTTACTTTACCTAAATATATATTTTAACATATCTCACAAACATATGATGCATTTAATGTTAATTTTGTTTTAATTAAGATTTTTTTCTGATAAAATGAGATAACTGTGAGTCATGTCTTGCATGCATTACAAATGCATTGTATGTCCCTTACTACCTTTAGTATAAGGCATAAGTTATATTGCAAATCTGGACTTCTATAATAGGTACTTGGGGATATATACTTACTCATGTCCATCATTCCTGACTTCAATCATTCTCAAATATATTGGGGCTTTTCAGTACTTCTTACTGGTTGCTGATTTAGATAAATGTATTGTAGTTTATGTTTGGTTAGGTAAAACGTAGTTTTAATTGTCACTAATTGAGTTTTCATGGTGATGTGTAGCAAACCAAATTTTACTCAAACTAATTTTCTTTTATGCATTCAAATATAGGGTTTTAAGTGTGCAATGTGTATTTCTTAATTTTACTATATATGTGCTTCAATTAAATTTATCAACTTTTGAAAGCAGTCTTTGATGTCTGAAATTTTGAATGATATTGTAGTTTTTTTTCTGTTTTTTGTGATGGCAGCAAATATTGAGAGGTTTTTTTGTATTTTCATGATAGATATTAAGAGTTCAAGGTTATTATGTCAATATACTTCTAAAGAATGTACTGCATTTTGCTGGACAAAAGAGCAATAATCAAATCACATCATACAGTCCTCCTGAAATGACCAAAGTATATATCATGCACACATTACTAGCCCTCATGAAATAGAAAACATTTCAATATTTTGAATATCTCAACACCTTTTTTTAGTATTCCACTTTTACACTGTTGTATAAGAAAATCTTTCCTTCTGAAATATTACAAAAGAAATCAATCTCTTGCAATTGGGTAAACAGTAAAACTACAATGCATTCTAAATGTACAGTTTACAACTCCTAAATAACAAGATTTTTGCTCCAGCCCAGTGAGGGCTAACATGGAGAGGGAGATTCTGGAAATTTGAAAAAAATATCTGTAGAATAAACACCTATGCAAATCAGATAAGTAATTGTATTCAAAGAATACTGTGATATGTAAAGTATTTGTTTTACCTTGTTTAATTTATTACAGTTGAACGTTTTTAGTATATACTTTGAGATTTAAGGTAATGATTGCTTGTTTGTAAAGTGAACCATGAATTCTCCATTATCACCTTTGTAAATATAAGTTTACAAAAAAAAAGTCAGTTAGGTTTTTCTGACTTCCTTGTGTCTGACAGCCATGGAGTTGATTGGCGTGTATCAACAACTATTACTCTTACAATAAGTACACAACAAAGGTAATATGGTCTACAAGGCAAACAACCAAAGCTTGCTTCATTGTTCTATGTAGGATCTCAAGTATATCTGCTGTAATTTTACTTTTGAAAGGAGAAGGTTTACAACAGTCAATTTGGGGACTGAAATGTAATAAAAATGCTATTTTGAGTTACAGACATAAATTTACTGAAAACTATTTTGTTACATTATATTTAAGTTAATTTTAACTGTTTTGATATTATTTTTTTTTTGATAATGTTGGCATGAAGGTGTCATAACTATGCACATGGAAATGCATTTTGAAACCAATTTCTGCTATGTCTCAATTGTTTTTGATTTGGAAAGATTTGGCACATTCTCTTACAAAATTGATTAATTTTATAAGATCTGGCTGAGTTCATCACACATTTATATAGTCAAAGAGTGAAACCAGCATTTTTAATAAAAGTTACAGATCATAAATTGTGTAGAAAGTGAATATTTTCATAAAAACTTGAATATTGCCTTGTTTGAAAAGAATCGCTCTGTAATCAGTGAACCTTAAGTATTAACAAAGTATTAAATTATTACAAATGTCCATATTATAAATTCTTTTTGGAGTAGTGTAGCACATTTTTACTTTTAAGGCTCTTATAAGACAGTTTTGAACCTTCCCCTTTCATAGTTTTTTTCGCAAGTCACATACATGTTTGGTTTGAAGCTTATATGAGAATAAAAAGTTATTGTAAATAGTAAGGAAGTTAACTGTGCAAAGAACTTCTTCGAAACAGACATTGTCTTGAAATTTTTCTTAATTTGTAAACCTCAATCAAATGTTGTTTTAATTTGATTTAATCTACCTTAGATTTTATTTATACAATTTAGATTATTGTGTTATGATTTTGAAAATCTTTATATTATATGTTGAATAATTTCTTAAAAAAGATACTTTAAATATTGTCTAGGGTTGAATTATTTTGTAGTACAATGATATTCGTTTATGAAAAAATGAGGCTACAGTGTATAGTTTACTGATGTTCAAATCTTATTTATTGAAAGAGGAGTTGGTTGTTGTTGATTGGTGTGGTCTGGTTTATTGTCCAATATTTTTGGTACTATCCTTTTATGCATTGATGTAGAAAGAATGTTGGCATATATGTGAATTTAAAATACGAAGGTTGGAAGCCAGTTGTCAGTTAGTTTCTACACATGCAGGCATTGTTAGAAAAAAAGATATGCTATACAAGACAGCTGATTTGAGGTAATGGTTAGAGCAGGTTTTAGTAATTTTTACTGAACTCTAAAAGTGTTTTGCAAACCCCCTTCTTGAAAGATGATGTTTTCATTTCTGTGAAAAATTTTGACAGTCACTTCCTCCCACTGACGGAAATGTTATTTTCTGACAGTGTATCTAATTTTCAATTTCTCGGTTTCCTCTTAATTGTTATCAGTGATGTCATGACTAAAATTAAGTCAAACACATAGAGATGCTAGTACAGAGGCAATGGAGTCTGGTGTGAACTTTCTGTATAAAGCTTTATATCTAAGAGAGTATATGAGCTGGATAATACATATTTGGTATGCAGATGCCTTTTGGTCTAAGTTTCCATCTTGTATATGTCTGTTGTCTTAGCCTAATTTGTATGGTTAATGACTGCATAGAACATGTATAAGTTTTTTTATTACATGATTTTTGGTGGAAGTAGTCTTTCAAGTCTTCGGAAATCTTATATTGTCGGCTGTTTCAAGTCTTAAATCATTGAACTGGCCTAGAAGTGTTACCGTATCCGTTTCATTGCTTTACAATTTTATAACTTTCATGCATCATATTGACACCGATTTGTATACATGATCGGTTACAAGTTTGTAAAAAATAGTGTCTACATCATTTTATGAAACAAAGACAGAGACATAAATGTACAGTTAGGATTAAAAAAAAAACAAGCACTAACGTTAGTGTTTTAGATTCTAGTGTTATAATGTTTTAATATCTCCCTTTTATTTACGTATCCTTGATTGGACTGATGGAAATGTATTTTGGACGGAAAAATTTGAGTGCCAGTCAAAATGCTCCATAAGAAGAAATTCTTTTCAACAGCTCTGCATTTGCTATTCAATTCTTTGTGTATGAACGTTCCTGATGAAGGTAACTCAAGAAAACACTTCAGAGACAACACATTTACAATTATAAAGTGGTATTTTATTTTGTGTAAAAGTAATAGATGCAAATGTATGATTGACAGTAGTGAAGTATCTACCTTCGACAGAAAAACTAAACATTCCTGGTATATTTGCTAACCTCAAGTTAAACATGGTGAGGTGCAATGTATGGAATTATAGAACATTTAATTTGATGATCAACAGTATTAGGACATTTTTGTATTTAGTTCAATCTGTTTTGGTGGAGACATGAGTATTAAAGTATATTATTTTCGGAAGAAAAAATTACGTCGAATGCAATACTGGCCCAGAGCAGGATCGGTTGGTGTGGTCTGCTTTCATTGTAATACAAGTTATCCTTTTATGTATCTCCTTCGACCTCAGAGCTATCAGCTATTTGATTTTAATTTTTTGTGCGAAATAAGTCTTTTGTATCTGATTTATAGAATCATTTCACAATATCATACATGTATAAGATCGGCTTCACCTAACCTTGATATCAGTTCATGGTTTGGAGATCAGCATTAAATTTTGGTGATTGGATCAGTTCCCAAATATTATGATATGTAAAATATATTTGGTGTACACCGTAAATATCCGTTTGCTGGGGTACATCTGATAAAGACCACATGTTCATGGTTTATTGATCAATGTATCATTTTTGTGATCAATAAGTTTCTAAAAGAGAGGCAAAAGTATCAAATGGACATTCAAACTCATAAATCGAAAACTAACTGACAACGCCATGGCAAAAAAATAAAAGGAAAAGACCAAAAGGCAAACAACAGTATACAAGACACAACATAGAAAACTATTGACAGGGAAACACGAACTCCACCAAAACCGGGTGATGGTCTCAGGTGCTCTTGAAGGGTAAACAGTTCCTGTTCAACATGTGTGATCCGTCGTATTGCTCATGTAAGTACGACCCGGATGATAAGTCTTATTTGGTAGGTCACATTCGGGGAATAAATAAATAATGATTATAAAACCCTTTTAAGAATATGTAACTTAAATCTAACGTGTTGAAACACTTGCGGCAAGACTGGTAAAACTATAGGGGACAGGCTTTATGAAACTAGGGGACTGTTGGGCCGAATTTAAAAGCGTAAAATTCGACGTTTTCACTTTTACAGAGTGTAATATATTATATATCACCTTACTATCGTACACTCTTCTTCAGAATTTGATTTAAGAAAGGAGTGCAAAAAACATATAAAAAACCTTGTCGTTATTGCAGAAAATCTTCTTTCAAGACCATTCAAATTAGGAATACAAGTTAACTGAATTCTGTAATACAGAATGTACGCATTAGTTTTTTTTTTTCTATATTATCGAAATTTTAAGATTCAATACTACAGAAATCTAGACAGAGTCTTCTTATTCCAAATTGCAATCATGAGTCTGGCCAATTTTGAGTATGATCTGGTACTGCATACAGACAACTGTCTATTGTTGATCTCTAGATTTCTTTTTGAGTATTTGTGTTTTTTGGTTACTGTCTAATTGACGTATACGCCACATCTCATTTATTCATATGTAGTTAGACATTTCTATATAAAAATAAGGAGATGTGGTATGATTGTCAATGAGGAAACTATCCACCTTAGTTCAAATGAAGTGGGTGTAAGCAATTATAGGCAACCGTACGGCCTTCGACAATGAGGAAAAAACATATACCGTATAGTCGGCTATAAAAGAGCCCTGACATAGAAAATGTGAAACAAATCAATTAAGAAAACTAACGGCCTAATTCATAACAAAACAATTTACGAAAAACAAATATGACAGACATGAACCTACGAAATCACTGAACTATAGGGTCCTGACTAGGGACAGGTACAAATAGAATGTGGATTGGTTGAACTAGTTTGCTGGCGCCAAACCCTCCCCATCTGAAATACTTGTTGAATATTGTTGGTAGTTATAAAGGTATATTAATTTTTTTTCAGAATGACTTTATTTGATTTAGATTTTCGATGATTTCACATATTTATAAGACAAGAATCATTACATTTAGCTCAACTGGTTGACTGATGCAATGGATAAACATACAAGAATCAATATCAAACAAACAAAAATTATCCCCCCAAAAAAAAAACAACAAGCAAATTAAAACAAAAAGAAAGACAATCAACAAAACAAAATAAAAACACTATTAATCGATAAACATAAATGCTGACGTATCAACAAATTTAATAGCGAGATCACATGTGTTGATACATATAAGTACATTGTACATTGATATACATTTGCATTTGTGTGGCATTCAATAGCTACAAGCACACTCATTTATTCAATTTCCGTACTCATTTAGAATAAAAAAAAATATGAAATGAATACGCATACATTGAAATTTGAAATACCGAGTAAAAACCGTAAAAGTTATCAAATAACACTTTTTAATACAGCTCATTTTAAGATTTATATTTAACAGAAATTGAAAAAAATCTCTCTTACACAGGTTTTTTTCTGTATTAAGATATTCGATATTCATCTTATTTCATAGCAGTTAATATTTCAAGTATGAAACTTGATTTTTTTTAATAAATTCAACCCTCTGTCATTTTTTATTTTCATTTTGATAAACATCCACAAAAGTGAAACTAATGAATTTCCTGAAGCCTTTACTCTTAATCGACATTAAGGGCAAGATATAACTAAGGCTTACCGTTTCTTCCGTAAGCCATCTTCTAAATCGACATTGACTGATTTGACAGACGGTACTGCTTCACGTTTCTTTCTCAAACCATCTTCTAAATCGACGTTGACGGATTTGACAGACGGTACTGCTTCACGTTTCTTTCTTAACCCATCTTCTAAATCGACGTTGACGGATTTGACAGACGGTACAGTTTCACGTTTTTTTCTTAAACCATCTTCCAAATCGACGTTGACGGATTTGACAGATGGAACTGCTTCACGTTTCTTTCTCAAGCCATCTTCTAAATCGACGTTGACGGATTTGACAGACGGTACAGCTTCACGTTTCTTCCTCAAACCATCTTCCAAATCGACGTTGACGGATTTGACAGACGGTACTACTTCCCGTTTCTTTCTCAAACCATCTTCTAGATCGACATTGACGGATTTGACAGACGGTACTGCTTCACGTTTCTTTCTTAAACCATCCTCTAAATCGACGTTGACGGATTTGACAGACGGAACTGCTTCACGTTTCTTTCTCAAGCCATCTTCTAAATCGACGTTGACGGATTTGACAGACGGTACAGCTTCACGTTTCTTTCTCAAACCATCTTCTAAATCGACGTTGACTGATTTAACAGATGGTACTGCTTCACGTTTCTTTCTCAAACCATCCTCTAAATCGACATTAACAGATTTGACAGAGGGTACTGCTTCACGTTTTTTTCTTAAACCATCTTCCAAGTCGACGTTGACGGATTTGACAGACGGTAAAGCTTCACGTTTCTTTCTCAAACCATCTTCTAAATCGACGTTGACGGATTTGACAGACGGTACAGCTTCACGTTTCTTTCTCAAACCATCTTCCAAGTCGACATTGACGGATTTGACAGACGGTACTGCTTCACGTTTCTTTCTCAAACCATCTTCTAAATCGACGTTGACGGATTTGACTGAAGGTACGGCTTCACGTTTCTTTCTCAGACCATCTTCCAAATCAACATTAACAGATTTGACAGACGGTACAGCTTCACGTTTTTTTCTCAAACCATCTTCCAAGTCGACATTGACGGATTTGACAGACGGTACTGCTTCACGTTTCTTTCTCAAACCATCTTCTAAATCGACGTTGATGGATTTGACAGAAGGTACGGCTTCACGTTTCTTTCTCAGACCATCTTCCAAATCAACATTAACAGATTTGACAGACGGTACTGCGTCACGTTTCTTTCTCAAACCATCTTCTAAATCGACGTTGACGGATTTGACAGAAGGTACGGCTTCACGTTTCTTTCTCAGACCATCTTCCAAATCAACATTAACAGATTTGACAGACGGTACTGCTTCACGTTTTTTTCGCAACCCATCTTCTAAATCGACGTTGACGGATTTGACAGACGGTACAGCTTCACGTTTCTTCCTCAAACCATCTTCTAAATCGACGTTGACGGATTTGACAGACGGTACAGCTTCACGTTTCTTCCTCAAACCATCTTCTAAATCGACGTTGACGGATTTAACAGACGGGACAGCTTCCCGTTTTTTCCTTAAACCATTGTCTAAACCCAGTGGAACGGAGTTAACAGCATGTATAACAACTGGAAAAAAAAATGTTATAGCCTGATCATGAATGTTTTGAATAATTATCATAAATGTGTTTTCACATCTAAGTTATGTTGTACTACTTTAGAATTTTAAAATCATAGTTTTCAGATCCATATTTGTACCTTTTATTCATTACAAAAAGATTTTGTACTGGTTTAGGACTTTATCATTTCATAATTTGTTCACATTTTTTTTTTAAGTAAATTACATTAACTATAAAAAATGTTCAACACGTACCATATAAAAGTAGAATGTTTTCTAGTATATAATACTAGAAAAATGAAGTTGCATTTCAAACTTTAAGTTCAAATCTACAATTGCAGTTCTATCTATATATAAAACATGGTTGTACGTAAAATGTTTAAAGTAGAGTTAATTATATAACTTGAAAAATTAAAAAAGTACTCATTTTATGAAATAAAAGAAACACTTTATAGATTTCGTGCGTCCGAGGCGCTTTTCTTGATTTACCTTCATTAAGAACGTCTAAACCTAAACGTAAGAAATTCAGGGATGCGTAAATACGCTGCAACATTGGGAGCTATATATATGATGACCCGGATAGATGGGTGGCTGTTTAACGTCCAGTGGCAAATTAAATGCATATTCAGGACGAGAATAGGTTAATGCAATATGAATGTGATCCCTGCTTTGTACAATATCGACACTCTAAGCCGGATTTTAAACGTGTTAGTTCACAAGGTGTCCGTAGAAAGGCATGTCATACTACCAGGACACATTCTTCTGACTCCTAGCCGACCAGTCTTTGCTCTTACCTCTTAATGTCGCGTTCTTAAGCTGCAAATGCCAATTTAAAAGTCTTTGTATCGACTCAGGCGGTGTTCGAACCCATGACCCTACGCAAGACCTTACTCACTCGAGGCGAACACGCTATCATGAGACCACCGAGGCGGTTAGGGAGGTATATGACCAAAAAAACTAAACAGAATTAGTCAAATTCATTAACTTAAAGGTTAAATTTGCCTGAGGGAATTGAAACCTTATTTTCTTAATCATTTCTTAATCTATGAATAGTAAATAAGTAATGAAGAACTGACTACTGAGCTGATGATATAGATTGATACCCTCAGGGACTAACGGTCCACCAGCGGCGGTATCGAACCAGTGCTTTTAACCAGGATGTATTTTCTAATTAATTGAAATTTTGCAAGTCAGAAATAATTTTTAAACCAACTTTTCTTTTATTGGTTTTTTTTTTACAGTAATCGTAGAAAAAAAGTCAAAATATACTTACAAATCAAAATTGCACAAAAACAAAGCAGTGATCTGGAATTCATTGTTAACAGAATAGGAACACACTATGAAATCAGCCTCAATGCACTGTTTATCTTGATGTGTAGATTATGCTCAATATTGGTAAAGTTTATACTTATATATACAACATTTCTACAAAAAATACGGATAAAAACACGATGATTAATGACACACATGGTGGTTATCTACCTAATTGGTATTTCTGTGAAATTTTAATCATATGATTCTACGAAATAGTAATGCTTTGATTTATTGCTTGATGTTGTTTTTGTTTACATGTACGACTTCCTTTTTTACTGCTTTTTAACGATCACTGACATCCTAGTTATTCTTGGTGTAGATGTAAGGAATTCGTAAATTAAATCTAAAATTTTAAGACATATAATCATACTGTGTTTTGACAAATTCATTCTCATGAATACATATTATTTAGTACCCTGTATATTTTCCCTTTTATATTTAGTGAACAAATTGTTAATTGATGTGTACACTTTAGCAAAAAGTCTTATTGAAAAGGGTGCTCGATAAATTTAGTGAACAAGTTGTTTATTGATGTGTACACTTTAGCGAAAAGTCTTATTGAAAAGGGTGCTCGATATGCTATAATATAACAGAAATTTTTAATCAAAATCTACAAGGAAATTGAAAATATTTCATATCCCCCAAAATTCAGAAGCGTCTTTTTTTAAGCTTAAAGATGTTGTATCTCAAATTTGAATTGAAAAGATTCTATTAAAAAAAGAAAGACTAGAATGAAAGGGCTATCATACTTTTAAATACGACAAAGTATCCCCAAAAAATATGTTATCGTAAACTTTACTAAATTTGACATTGATGAATTTGATCATTGTTGATGTTCACGTTGTTCTGTTCTATTTTTAACATCATAACTAAGGTAAACAATAAAATAATTCGTATCCTGTATTTTTAATTTATTTTTTGTTTGTTTGTGTCTTTTGCGTATCAACATAAGGATGCGGTTTTCTCGGAACTCTATTCTCTCAAACATTTCATAATAGGTAAACTGGGGTTTATGTCAGACTTTCAAAATATGACTGAATTGACTATATGGCTTTTTGTTTTACCTGCAATAGATAAGAATATATAAGAATAATTCTATTTTCAAAGCAAGTTTTATAAAGTAAATGCAGAAAAAGCGCTCCGGAAACATTTAAAAAGTGTTATTATTATTATTTTAAATATATTTTTTTGTCAGATAAGTTTCAGCAGTTGTTTGACAACAGTTGTCTATATTCATAGCATTTAATGAATAAAAAACTTGTAAAAATATTCACGCGGTGAAAAAGGTAATATAGTTGTTTTTGATTGGGTGAAAGTTTGTGAATCTATCCATGTTGTAAGGAATTTTACACGAAAGCGGCGTTATGTTTTAAACAAATATTTTATAGATATGTTTTCATTTTTGAAATATGTATGGAAATATTTTGTTGATTTGCACCCAAACAAGTTATTTATATGTTTCTTGAACCGTCTATACAAAAGTATTCATACCATTGTCTACGATAAAATGCTTCTAAATTTCGTGTAGTAAAACGATGGTGTAATCAGGGATGGAACCAGGATTTTTTAATGGGGGAGTATATATAGTATAAAGTTAATTAGTACCATGCGGAGAGAGGCGAACATTTTTGGACGATTTCACGATAAAAAAGGATCATCTAAATCGCGAAAAATATGAGATTTTATATTTTCTGACGACAAAGGGTACAAAGGGTACGCTCTACATTCCTTATGGTCTCATTGCATTTGCGCAATGTTTACAATATGCAATGTTTCGTTTGCGCCACAAGGTTATACATTATTTGCGCCAAACATCAAAACTACATTTGCGCAATTCAACAGGTAAAATATAATGGAAAAGTATTCATCGTATCCTGAATAAGCAATTTTGTAGAATATTTCCCATGAGTAATTAAGAGAGTTCATTCTTATTTCTTATGCAAAACTGAGAGTGACTTCGGTTTATAACTCTTAAGTGTTCACATGTCACGTTTTTGCACCTATACTGCAAATTCAAATAGAATCAACAACGGATCACAATCGCTCCATACACATTTTAAAAAGCGGTTTTATTTCAAACATCCAAACATTTTCATTTATTTGGACTTAGTAAAGAATAATCACGCAACAACAATCATTACAATGAGACCCGTGAACAGCGGCTGCTGTAAGAAAATGGGAGAAAGAAAAAAAGACGGACTATCTTTTGGAGCAGTATAGCATGCACATACTTAAGAGGCGAACGTGCTCGCCATGAGTACATTATTCGAACCGTTGCTTACAAATTTTGTGTAAATGAAGACTTTTTACTTCAGTTTATATTGCTTCCATTGTGGTTTTAATGTATTGTCTCTGTTCAATATACTTCTAATATGTTTACTATTTACCTGTATAATTGGCGCAAATGAAATGTTTTTGTTTGCACAAATGAGAGGTTATTTTGGCGAAAACGAAATGCCAATGGACGAAAAAACAAATTACCGCTCCTTATCCTGACGCCGTCACTGGTAATAACTGTATCTTCATTTTTTTGTAGTAACAGCTGTGAGGGAGATACCATATATAACAGCTGATTATGGAGAGAATGGACAGGAAGTTTATAAAATGAAGCTATTTCCATCCATTAAAATAAATGAAGTAGGTATCTATTTGTGTTCTACGATGTAATTATCCGTTTTATTTCATGCTAATGTATAATGTATATGACATCTCGTTTGTGATATTTGTAAAAAGCGCATTTTCGCTTTTTCTACAAGACTTTTGCGTTTTTTCTACAAGACATTCGCGCTTGATCAACATAACATTTTAGTGTTTGTACTTCATGATTTCCCTACTCATTTATCAGCGCTGGAAGACATCTGTGTAACCATTTTCCTATACTTCACATGCACGGTTTGTATTCCTGTGAGAGTACTAATGACTGCCTCTTTGTTCAAAGTCAACATGTAGACCAAGCCGTTGGTTTAAAAAATAATTTTTGATCTCTACCATAGTGAAACAAGATGGTAGAGATTAGGATTTAAGTTAGATAAACAAAGATGGTAGATTTCCACAGACTTTTCAGGCAATAGAATGAACAAAAGAAGAATATAGTTATCGTGTGTAAAGAACTGTATTGTACTAATATTAGTTAATTTTTATTTGTGTAATGATTACAAATCATTAAGATTTTATAGGTAAAAGTGCAAATGTTATGTCAATTTAGTACATGTGTATCAGAGTTGAAAGCGCAGTGTTTTCAGCGCTAATGTCCATAGTTTGGAGCGCAAATATCCTTTCTTGTTAGTGTAAAAAGACTCAAACGTCCTTTGCCCTCTTTGGCGGTACGTGTATCAATCGGTTTAACTCTTCCAAAATCCAACAAAGTAAGCGGCTGTGCGATGTAAAATGTTTTTGACCTACTGCTAATTAATTTCAATAGCTAAGAAAACTTTCAGACATATTCAATGTTTTCTTTTACTCCTGAAATTACAATTTACAAAACTAGAATGATACAAATCAAACCCGACCAAATAAGCCATCAAATGACAAAGAAAACGTAAAAAACAAGAGTAACGTCACGGGTTTCGGAATAGTAAGCAATATTTAAAGGTGCAAACTGGAATGGGAATAGAAAATAATGTCTCCAAATAACCATGTTAGAGTTAAAAAAATGCATTTTCCATAGGATACCAGTTGTGTTCTATATTTTTTTTTATGAATAAATATTGACCTAGAAAACATGGGTAGCAATACCTATTACTAGAAATGGTGGTGTTTTATTGCAACCAAACAAAAGTATATGGCCATGTGACAAAAGTTTAAAAAACACGTCTTTTTCATTTAATGGGAAAGGCAACTTTTCAATGGGTCCATTGTTAATACATTGAATATATTTTCTACGCTTTGTTAGATTTTCATTTTTCAAATAGTCTGAATTTTCTAAACCTAAATGGTTAAGTTTTCGTTTTAAAATAATTATAAACTTGTATCATACAATCAGGAGTCGCATAAGGTTTTATTCTGAGTACCATTTTTGGGCAATCGTAACTAGTCGGCCATTCTCGCTACGCCTACAATACATAGCGAGAATGGTCGAGTAGTTACGATTGATCTTTTGGGGTCACAAACTTGTTGCCGGTAATCCTGCATCTCCTTTTTATCATTCAGACAATGCACGCGTAAATAGGTTTTTTTTTATACAGATTAGACCGTTGGTTTTCCTGTTTGAAATGTTTTACACTAGTCATGTTGGGGCCCCTCTATAGCTTGCTGCTCGGAGTGAGCCAAGGCTCCGTGTAAAATGCCTATAATTGTTTAATTTTTACACATTGTGACTTGGATGGAGAGTTGTGTCATTGGCACTCATACCACATTTCCTTATTTCTATTCACGTTATATATGATGTGTAGACACTTAGATCTCGCAAAGGATAAGTTAGTAAAGATAGATTATCTTCGTTTTGATGTATTTAAATAGATAATGTTTTATTTATTTATGATCCCTTTATCACAATATTAACATACTTTTAAAATAAGGCACATTATTTTGTATATATAACGTTGTTTTTTATTTTTTGTGATTCGACTAGCATATCAATGTAATCTGTTATTATATGTCTATAAAAAGTAAATGCATTATTTAATCTTTTTTTTTCAAGCCCGACCAATATTTCTGCTACACAAGATATTTGGAAGAACTCGATGAAGTTTATATCTGTAAGTAATTGATCAATATATGAGGCATGGATTAAGTTTCGAGAATGGATTAGATAATGTGACAAAATTGATTGCTTGTTGCAAAACAAATCGTCTTTCACACCTATTTTAGAATATAGCAAAGTGCTCTCGACCAATGAAATTGTAGGATTGGATGCCTCTTAATTGTGAAGAATGAATGTAAATCATGACATTATGTTCTTAGTAACGGATTATCCTATTATTTTGGTCTATTTACAGTTCAAATCAAAGAATTTCTATAAATGAGTTACAACTGCCCCGAAGCACATTTATCAGATTGGAAGGATTTATCACACAGTGATTTAAACTCAGACTAAAAGTTGAATTGTGATACAAACAAAAATCTCAAAATAAGTTGAAGTTTACTGTGCAGTAAAATTGGTACCGTGAATGTTATGAAAATATTAATAACTTCAAATTACTAAAAAAAATTAAACAATACCAAAGCAAAGCAAAAAAAGAAAAAAAATCTTTCAGATAAAAAAATAACCTAAATATTCGGCTTTCCAAAACTCTGATTACTTGATCAGTGGTTGGGAAGAATAGTTATTTCCAATATTCCGATAAAAAAAAACAGGAATTTAATTTTGAACATATTAAAAACTTTTAAAGGCATTATTTTTGAACATTTCCCTGAAATAATAAAATATTATTTGATGTAAAAAGCCGGACCAAAATATTGGCTGTGAAATAAAATTAAGTTGTAACTCAAATGTATTAATTGATTTAAACTGTAAATAAAAAAAGGATAATTCCTCACTAAAATATTACATGATTTACATTCATACTCACAATCAAGAAACATATCCAATTCCTACCTTTTCTTTGTTTTGTTGTGTCACCTAATATCTATAACGCTTTTTTTTTTTTAAATATTTCCCAAATGATATGAAAGTCCTTACATCACTAAAACTAATCCATAAATGACATGCCCAAAAAGGAAGTCATGCATCAATTATAAACATTGCAATGACAATGAAACTAATTCTTGAATAGATCATTTGAGCCTTGAGCACTTTACAATATTCTAAGTTTGTAAGAGAATGATAGTCCCTTACTTCATGATAAGTACTCGCTAACGTTCGTACTTAATCATGAAGAAAGGGATTATCATTCTCTTACATATACTAAGACATGAGTAAATCTATATTTAGCTTCGACATATAAATATGTCCACCTTTTAAACAAAATGATGTGGACGCTTACCATATTCCTAGAAATGAGGTAAATCCAAAGACAAAAATTTCGGTAGCCTAAATATATTACATTAGAAGACAAATATCTACAATGGCCTTTTTTCGAGCAAATAATTTATACAGTCAATTTTACTTGAAAGGATTGCAACCTTAGTTTTGCGTTAGACGAGAAAAGCATGTGGATTTTTACCCCTAATAGTATGTTCTTCATCTTATTAATATCTTGAGGTCAAGTTTCATCACAGTATACTTTAAAATAAACTGTCAAGTTTCAAATATATACCTCAACTACTTTTACGTACATATTTTATTACTTTCCAGTACGCACCTTTGTAGAAATTAATCACGAATATGTTCATCATACAGCTTTAAGTTTTTGTGAAGAACCTGAAGAATTTACAAGTCATCAAGCATGGTAAGATGTTACAATCTGGATACTTTAAAACACAAAATATGTATTCACTTTATAAATAACCCTTTTCACTATGAAATATTTGATATATCATGAGTAATAATTGCATGAATTTCCGAAGGATTGTAAACAGATGAGCTGAGAGAATTTCATGTTGCTTCTCATCATCCATTGAACATAAATGCAATTTATCTTTCGTAAATTTATAAATAATAGCCGTTCAGAATCATTTAAACGGATCATTCAAGGTAATTTTATCCTTCGAAAAAGAAATAAATTGAAAAAAAAATACACTCTTGATTAGTTATTTATTGCTTAGAACGGCGTTCTTATAATGACAACTTTTTGGTGTACGTTTTGAAATATTACCCAGAATGGACAATTATATAACATCGGTAATTGTACATTGATTCTTATTACAAAAAAGGAAGCCTTGTACGACATGTTTCATTCATTATTGTAGGGAATGTTCGAAGACTAGAAAATATTGTAAAGGAGGTTCAGTAGGCGTTTTATATTTTGATGACTACTTCAAATCCAAAAATGGTTTACTGAGGTTTCCTAAAGGTAAAAGTTTATTTCAAAATCATATTATTCACATTTATGTGTCACAAGTGAACGAAATGTGCTCCTGGAACACTCATCAGAAAAATTATAGATGAAGGTTTCGGATGTCAAATATAAAACAATGTACTATTAAAATCCAAAATGAGCTACGTTTCTCGTTTTTTATATAGATTAGACCGTTGGTTTTCCTGTTTGAATGGTTTTACACTAGTCATTTTTGGAGCCCTTTATAGCTTGTGGTTCGGTGTGAGCCAAGGCTCCGCGTTGAAGGCCGTACTTTGGTTTATATTGGTTTACTTTTACAAATTGTGACTTGGATGGAGAGTTGTCTCTTTGGCACTCATAACACATCTTCTTATATCTATTTACTATATATCAAATAAAACTGTCATCTTAACCTGATATTGATTGATTGTAGATATTAAACGACACTTTCACCACTCTTGGCTATATCATGGCGGCAAGTTTTTCTAAGTGGAGGAAGAATAGGTTCCCGAATCGAACGCACCTTTCATGCTCACAACCTCAGTGTTGACAGTCTAATGATCACTGATGAACTTTTAAGACTACTCGACCACCGATGCGCCACTTTATTACTTAATTACTTTTTATTATTTCAAAATTTCCATCTACACTTTCACAGTCAAATTCTAATATAAATTTTATAAGACATCTGTATCTTATACTGACTAATGTTTCATTCATTAGATGTATAGCTACAATGACCATTTGGGGAAAAAAGCAGTATCAGTCTCCGGTTACTCGTGACGTAAAAAATATCAAAAAGATAGACATATCAATTAATTTCAGATCGAAGAAGTTATTATATTGGATCCAAATACAGTGACCTTGAACTCTCAGTTAGTGCTTTGTTAATATTGTTTACTCTTAAGGCAATGGTGTCGGTTTGTTTTATCATAATGGGTAGATTGTTTTGCGTTTATAATGTATATATATATATAAAGCTTTAACATTCGACTTCACTGATCTTACTGCGCCTTTCGTATTTTGTGTGATTACTATCATTATTGGTGACAATACATTTGTATATTGACCTCAGTTGTTTTCTGTTTACAGATTTTTACATAATTTCCATTGAATACATGTTTATCTATCTTTTTTTTTCATTTTTATTATAGTGCTATCATACAAAAGATATATTTCTGTTTTTCAGAAATATCACTAAAAGTCGGATTTTCAACAATGCTGAGGCATATTACTTTTGAGATGCACACTAAAGCAGCAGTTACCGGTATTAAAGTTTATTTTATGATATTTCAATATGCCGTTCCTAAATAAAATAGTTGTAAGGTCTGCATTAACTAAAAAAAAAAAAAAAAAAAAAAAAAAATGAACGAAAGAGACAACCAGTCTACTAAACAATAATTCATTTTTTTAGAACTTCGCATTGATTTGCAATTAATTGTATTTTATCAAGTTAACGATTGATTTATAGATACAATTTAGAATGGAAACGGGGAACGTGTCAAAGAGACAACAACCCGACCAAAGAGCATAAAACAGCCAAAAGGCCACTAATGGGTCTTTAACACAGCGAAAAAATCCCGCACCCGGAGGCGGGCTTCTGCTTGCCCCGAAATAAAAAAAAAGTGTACTCGTTCAGCGAAAATGGACGTCACACTAAACTCCGAAACATATAAATGAACCAAAATTTTAAAAAAATATACAAGACACCTTAATATATAGCGGATCCCTGTTAAATACTTCGTAATCACAAAAAGGTCTACATCTAATTACGGCTGTAACCGTTATAGAAAATTTTGATACATAAAGAGTTTTTGTAAATCTGAACTACTGATTAGAAATAATACATATGCATAGGTATAATGAATGATCTATGATTTCATAATGTTTGATGAATTACATATATATTTCAGATTTCCAATATCCATTAACCAATGTAAAGTTAACATTTATCAAAACTCCGTAAGTACTGTGATTACTTTTCAGACATGACTGCTTAATTTTTCCCTGTATAGTCAACCTGTGCGTCTGATAAAAATTCAATTTTCAACTATAGCATTAGAATATAAAAATAAGAAAATGTGATATGATTGCCAATGAGACCATTCCCCACCAGATACACTACAAACCAGTTAAAGTCTGAAATGGCCTATATCTGTATTCGACTGTACTGATTTTTACTCGACCAGTCTGAATTGGTCTGAAATTTACTTGATAATACTCGACTGTAGTCTGAACCATACTTAACAGTCTGAACTTGTACTCGACCCTTACTCGACCATTACTTAACCATTTTATACATGTCTGAACCATGCTCGACCTAGTCTGAACCATACTCGACCTAGTCTGAACCATACTCGACCAAGTCTTAACCAACCTAGACCTATTTTTTGTATCTATCTATTGTATTTCATCAATTTAGGAACTGTTTTTAACAACAGCTATTTCCCCTGGCTAGAAATTTGAACAACAATTTGAAATTAAAAATGTATTCAATATAGCATTGAAACCAAAATTTCACAATAAACATAATATAACTTCATCACCATATTCATCAACACTTATATACATACATATATCACCTTTAAAATAAAAATAAAACAAGCTGATCAAATAATCTCAAAACTGAATTGTGACTAATATTTTCAATGTAATTCAAAATTTTCAGATATATTTTATGGTAACTGGACGATTTTCACCATTAACTTAAGCCTCGTATAGATTTATGGTGTCAGTTGAGTTAAGTTAATAATGCAGTGAACATTTTTTTTTATTAAAATATATATAAAATAGCATATAAAGCAACTTAATAAATTTAAAAAATGACACCTTTGTTTTGTTAAACCAAGAATTTAATATAATCATGATAATAGAACTTCCATAGTAATCCTGTGATAAACTTTTAAAAACGGAGATGTGTTCCAAAGTTACAGTAAAAATTTATTTCAATTAAATTTAAATAATTTTTGTCAAAATTAAAGACATGGCATACAAGAAGCACTTTAATAAGGTTTAATTACCTCAGTACATGTGTGTTTTACAGGTAAAAAGAAAGCCCTATTTTTCTTAAACTCGTGTATTACTTATCTAGTGAATTCAAAAGGCCTTGCGATTTAAGTTTCACAGGATGTTGCAATTTTGAATGAATGTTATTTAGAATTTGATACTCTCTGACCAGGTGTGATCTTTTTCATGAGTTTGCCCCAAGCAGGAGGTATTACTTTATACTTCATTACTAATCAGAAGAACAATTTTATTAATTTCTTTAATTTTTATCCCTTTTTGATATATATTGTATATAATATATCCCAAATTATGATAATAGATATATTTCTAAAATAAGGTTAAAAAATTTCAGTGATTTTGATGTCTGTTGTTACCTCATTAAAAAGATAATTATATAACTATTGTACATTTTTTGTATGTAACCATGAAACCTATGTAGTTTTTATTTAGGAATTTAGGAAAATTAATTTAAAAAAAAAATACATGCCAAACAAGAAGCACTTTAATAAGGTTTAATTGCCCTCAGTATAGGTGTGGTTTTTAGGTAAAAGAAAATCTTTTTTTAACAAAACTCTAAAACTTTAAAATTCATATAATTAAATTATTATACAAGATAATTTGATTTAACTATCTCTATTGGATAAATCTGAGAATTATGTAAGAATGTAAAAATCTGTTTTTATTATAAAATATCTTTATTTTATTGTGGCTGTTGTCATGTCAGTTAAAAAGAAATTTATTTTAACAGTTAAAATTTAGAAAAAGTAGAGGTTATTTGGTCCAGTATGGTTCAGACCTTTGGTCGAGTATGGTTTAGACTGAAAAAAATAGGTCGAGTACAGGTCGAGAATGGGTTAAGACTGTTTCAGATTGGTCGAGTAATAGTTCAGACTATTTTCAATGGCAAAGATAAGGGTCAAGTACAAATCAGTACAGTCGAGTATGGTTAAGACTGGGGTCGAGTAATGTCGAGTAAAATTCAGACCAATTCAGACTGGTCGAGTAAAAATCAGTACAGTCGAGTACAGATATAGGCCATTTCAGACTTTTACTGGTTTGTAGTGATATCAAATGAAGTAGAAGTTAACAACTGAAGGTCACCGTACGGCCTTCAACAATGAGCAAAGCCCATTACTTGTAGTAAGAAATGACAAATGTAAAACAATTCAAACGAGAAAACTAACCAAATGATTTATGTACAAAACAATAAACCAAAAGCAAATATGATAAGTTTGTTTGACATTTGCGTCATTGAATTATGTATCCAGTAATTAGGCATGATACAAAATCATATTGCTGAATGTTTCTTGTCTAATCCATTTTTTATTGTAAACGAAAAGGGAATGAAGGGAGATTTCTGTACCGATTTCTTACGAAGATTTCCTTCACTTTAATGTGTATTTATTTTTCTATCACTCAGCACAAAATACAACTATCAAAGTCACTTACTGCTGACTGGCGGATTTATTCCCGCAAATAAAGAAATGGGTAAGTTTTATATATCGTCCTATTTTTTGTTATAGTGTAAAGGAAAATAATCACTTCTGGTTGATTCCGATTTTTTCTACTATGCTGCTTACATCAGTTAGACAGTGCTACACTATTTGTTTAGGTCTTTAATTTACTCTGTGTAATTGTATTTGTCACGGCAAAAATGTTTCGCGTTTCCCCTTTATTATGTTTGTACTAATTAAACATATCAATATACATGACGACTTATATGCTGTGAGTGATTATAAGTCAGTAATAATTTTGCTAATAATTTCTACTGATGTATTCCACAATTGAAGATATTTGCTAATTTTACTTTCCTTCAAACAAAACTATGAAATATTGATAAATGATACATATAGTATTTTTATTATAGGATATTTTGCGGAAATAGCTTGTAGCTGGAGCAAGCCTGAAGTTGTTGCATATGCGGTTCAAGTACATACACATCATTATGATAAGTGAAAGTAGAGGTTAGATTATCTTAAACTTTTGATAGATATAATTTATTCATCTTAATTTGATAATAATTAATCGTAAGCAATATTTGTACCGTTTACAGCTATAATTTGGCCACGCAAGGAAAAAAATGATTATCGTAACTTCATGTTTTCACAAGCGAAATCAACACAAGACTCCAGTCTTGTTCCTTCTGTTTTCTATGGTCAGACCAATGTTGCTCGAATTGTTGTTATTGATTGGTAAAATATAGTATTAGTGATTTCTATTTGCAAATTTATTTAAAACATTTGCATTTAATACAGGATACACGGCTGATGTGTATAGAATTCGAAACGGTACTTGGACTTTAATGGTCAGTCAGTTAACACAAGGAAAAGCTAAGGTTATTTATGTATACAGATATAAACAAATCTGAGTAAAATAGATATCATATGTCAACACTCCGCTTACAAGGATATGACAATACTCTATTCTGCTTTCTGTTTTTGATACTTTAAGGGATCCTCTGGTTTTGTTCTAATGATACACACCTTCAAAAATTCGATGACAGGAATTTCATTGGCTGATGTAATAATTACCAGAACAAAAGTAAATCAGTTTTGTCACATCCTTGTTAGCAAAGCATGAACAAAGGATCTGTATTTTAATCAGATGGTATTAAAACAAAGAGATATACAGTATGATAGTATGAAATACACCTATCGATCAATATATTAAATGACAGACATGTAAACTACTTTAGTTTACTATTAGGCCTTCAACAATGAGCAATACCAACACCGTATAGTGAGTGGTGCAGGGGCCTTATACAAAATGTGAGACAATACAAAAGAGAAATTAGACGACCTGATTTAAGCTCATAACATTAAATGAAAAACAAAGCAGACGACAGCCAACGACAGCCACTGAACTGTGGGCTTGTCACGTTGGAAAGCACAAAGTCATAATGATTATGGTAGGTATAAGCATGTTTGACAACCATCCCCTCATCTCCATTGGACATTCGTGTTACAGCACATTCGAACAATTTGTGAAACTCAGTTGGAAAATGTTTGACTCATGTTGACCTAACTGAATTTGGTATAACACTGGCGGTATTGTTTATTTCACTTCACAATATGAATAAAGGGAGACGTGAGGTAAACATCGATTCGTTTGCAACCTGCAAACATAACCAAATTGCATATGGAGGGCAACATGCTGTCTTTAACAATAGACATGTGTCTATACAATATGTCAAATCCAAAAATGTCTCGACTCTATAAAAGTTGTGAAGAAATTAAACAGAAACAATCAGAAATCAGCTATAAAAAGCAGTGTTCCAAAAAACAAAACAAATTTAAAAGTTTTCTGTAATTGTAGAGATTTTTTAATGCATAATGCCTAGTGACTGCTTTATTTTTGTCCAATATTTATCAAAGTTTCATTTCTATAGAATAAGTGACGTCAAAATATTTAATATTACTTTAATGAGACGTATACCTACGCTCGTTCATAGTTTCATATGTGTTTTGTTAGGCTTTATCTTATTTCCTTTAATAAACAGAAATTATTTGGCTTACGAAAATAAAAAAAAATTTTCAGATAAAAAATTATAAAAGTAAAATATAAACTATCAATATCATGACGAATAAGATATGTAAAAGCCAAGACAATTGATAAATAAAGGCATAGCTTTCAATGTAAGGTTTTAAATGATGGGTTTTTTTTTAAACGACAGACCTTTTACAGGTGTTTGTACCAGTAGCTGGATGGGCTATTGACGTACGACGGGGAGATGTTCTGGTAAGAAACTTGATATGCTAATGACATAGGCTTGGCTATTCATCTGAATTTTAAAAAAGGCATATTTTCAAATGTCCATCGAATCTGAAAAATAAAAAATCATCTGCTGCTTTGCACTTGAAGCAGTCAAACTGTGTTATTTGTTCATAGTTCAGTAGCATATAAAATGTTGATGATTATCGAAAATGTGAGATCTTTGAAATAGAAATAATCAAGTACAAGTAAATCCTAACTATATTGTAACTTCCCCGAGTGAGTTTAAATTGTTAAAAGCGATATATTGTGTCAAGTTGTTTTTATTACAAAGCTGTATAATATAAATATGTACTTTTTAACTGTTAATTTCTTTAAATACTAGGCTGCAAAGTGTTTATATATCAACAAGGATAATAAGCCAGTTCGTTTCGGGTAAGAATAAGTACGATGTAGTAGCAGTACTCAACAGATTTTTTGTTATTAAGAACGTTTACTGAATTATTCGCGTTATTTTTTTCCGCGGAAGTCACGAACATAAATTGACTTACAGTATTGGAAAAAGGGGTCAATAACAAAGTTGACAAAGGAAAGCACTAAAAAGACTAACAATTATTAGAGTCAACAAAACACTACTTAAAGAATACAAAAAAACGGGTTTGAACTTAGGTGTTACGGTAGGGTTAGTTGTTTCTGGCTCACTATATAATACGAAAAAAAGTCATTTGATAGATTCATTATACTTTTCGATTGTTGAATTTAACTATTTTTCCCTTATCGTCAAAATTAAATATAGACTGTAACAATTTTATCCTTATTCGGTTGGTAAACAATAAAAGGAAATGATATGATGCCAAGGGACAGTATATAGTATTAGTCGATGAAGGACAGATACCAACATACACAAATAACACATATGAACAGGGAAACAATCGTCTACAGATCATTATAAAAAAGGATGTTAAAATTTAGCAACACGAACAAAAACACAATTCGACGGTTGACGCAAATGCTTTAAAAGGGGTGAGCAATTCCTGTTTAACTAGTATCACCAGTCTTGTTTTCCATGGCAAGTAGATTTTCAGTGGTAAGCTGTATCCGGTGATAAATTGTATCCTGTGATAAATTATGAGCGAAGAAAAGAAGACGGACTGTTACATTCCGATAAATGGAAATTTGTATGTTCATTTGTGGTCCGTAGAATTGTAGAAACAAATCATTTTAACTGTATAAGTTAGAACCCTTAAGTTAGAGAGCTTCCTGGTAGACTGGAAAATCCTAGGAATGAATCTCGATAAGAAATACCAGCTGTCGACTTTCTTTTGAAATGAATGATATGCACCATATTCCGTGCTTTTTAAATGTTGCAACACACGAATATAGATTACATAACAGATATTGATAATAACAGATAATGATATTAATTTGTTATACTATTGTACAATGATGGCATACCATACTGCAAATGAAATAAAGTAATTCTTTACTGAAGTTTAATCAAAATTTTTTTTGTTAATTAATCAAAACCTAGTTCTCGAAGGCATCTGATCTAAAATCTTCGAAATTTTATAGGAAGAAATATGCAACCTGTCCATTTGATACATTTTACTTGGATCTTTGGTGATTTTTTTTTTATCCTAGTCTGGATTTATTTTACAGGCAAGATGATGGTCAAGAGATGTGTAATGCTGATATCCATTTCGGTTAAGATTTTAAATATGAAGATAGATTTAAACGGGGAGATGCGTGTATGACGCAGCAACCGGAATTTTCAATTTGCGACCACGAGGCAACATCAGATATTTGTGGAGATAATAGCAAAATAAACATATAGCAAGACTTTAAACAGTTCCTTTTTTTGTAGCTATTCCTGTAGGAAATTTCAATACCTTTTGCATTATCTGTATGTCTCTTTCTTTCTCTTTATTAATAAATTATAAATCATGACGCTTATTTTTGTATATAGCAGGATTTTGTGTATCATCTTTCAATGCCTTTGGGGCTTCGGTGGCCAAGTGGTCTAAGTAGTCGAACTACTGTATCAATAGCCAGTCAACATTTAGGTTGTGAGTTCGAATCCCGTACGGGGCAGGTGCACTCGACTCCAATCTTTACTGACTAGGATTGTCAGTTTTCATACCATAGGAGGTTCTCTCCGGGCTCTCCGGCTTCTTCCACCAATAAAAACTGACCGCCGAGAAATAGCACAATAGTGTTGAAAGTGGCGTTAAACATCAATCAATTAAATTAAATTAAATTTCATTGCTTTGTGGTAATGCATGCATTATCCGTGTTTTAGTCAGTACAATTAAAGTTATATGATACTTCAAATTTAACCAAAAGGTTGAATATATTTTAGATAATTGAACGGCTTAGATTTATTATAGAACACGTGTACATATATTTTATTTTTAAAAGAGAATCCTTTTTTTCAAATATTTAAAAATGTACTGCCATCGAAATATTGTTTCCCGTCCTCCAATTCGCCGACAGCTTTCCATTATGCAGTAATTTTAACCACGACATCTCTAGTTAGAAATTCAACAACCACACAGCGCAAGTACAAGGGGAAAACTGTAAAAAAAAATACACCAAATCATTTAACAACTGTTATGACAAAGCGACCAAATCTTAATGGCGTTCGTATAGCATTCAAACATGTTCTAAATCATGTTACTACTGAAGCGTTCAATACTGAGCTGATGATACTCTCGGGGACTATCAGTCCACAGCAGTGGTATCGACCTAGTGCTTGTAAATGAAAATAATACTTAATTTAATTTCGTACGTCCGAAGCGCTATACTGGACTTACCTTCATCAGAAACGCTCAAAACCCAAAAATTTCAAATGTTGTTTCTTTGATAACATGATTATTTTTTTGGATTTTCGAAGAAATATCCTTTCCAAATCCCTTTTTACCCAACCATACTAACTACTATCTTAAGGTGTTTAAAATGTATAATAGTTATCCAAGTATGATAAATGAAAATAACACTCAATTAATTTCGTGCGTCCGAAGCATTTTTATGGATTGTACCTTTAGGCAAAAGTAAGTTAATTTATTTAGAGTCGTCATATGTTTACAATTTACAATAAACATGATCTTAAGTAACTGACTACACAATATGTACATATATTGCTTGTATATACATGCCAATGTAACTTTAACACAATAATGAGTGTTATAAAGATAGTTGTTATATTTTATATATTCACGCAATATTTCGCTAAACAAATTTTGCATCATCAGGCGCGTGCAGCCATCCAGGTAAAAAATCGGAGGCTGTAAAGAAATTTTTGCAGCTTAATGTACATGTCTTTAATATATTTTTGCAGCTTATTGTACATTGCGATTCTGAAATCAAAACAAATAATTGTGTTAGTTAAATAGTATGAAGTTCAGGATTTATTCCTTTGGTTTTGGACAAAACTTTTTTTTCATTTCTCTCATTCAGTCCATCAGGTTCAAGAGTACGTAGCTGATGCATCCAGAATCTCTCTCTCTGTTTTCTACTTTGGGTGTTCCAATTTTGGTTTACCTCTATTATTTGAAAGGCGATATTTTCAAAAGTATGTCCTGTTCTTAAGAGGTGTCTCGTGATTGGGCAGTTTCTTCCTTTGGTATAAAAAGACCGGTGATTATTAAGTATGATGTTGAATTTAGTTTCTGTTTCGCCAACATATTGCAGCTTGAAAGTTCCACAAGTAAGAATATAAATACTATTTTCCGTTTTACAATTAGATGTAACATAGATGTTGTATCGCTGCTTTGTTACTGTGCTGGTGAAAGAGTGGTCAGTGTTGGCGACTTAACAGCACTTACAATTGCTTCTTACGCATTGTTTGTAACACCCAATTTAAGAAGTCTCTTGTTTTTTTACTTTAGATGTAACAAGTATGTCTTTGAGATATTTGGTCTGCGATACGCAATAACAGGAGGTGATGGAAAAAATTTCTTTTAAGGAAGAGTCATTTTCAATAAGACGCCAGTGATTGCGGACAATAGATGAAATATTTGTCAAATCGGGATGGAAAGTGACAACAAACGGAATTCTATCTGGGCGGGTCGTCTTATCTTTGTATTCCATGAGGATCTTTCGATCTTTTTCTTGGGCTTAATCAAAAGCTTCTGTGATATTTTTGGTTTTGTATCATCTTGATTTAAGTTGTTTTCTGAGTTGTCCCAAACGATAGTTGAGTTTGGATTCCGAGGAGCAAATTCGCTTTAGTCTGATGGCTTGACTATAAGGAATGCTCTTGAAGCAATGTTTCGGGTGACAACTTTTCGGAGAGAGAAACTGGTGTTTATCAGTTTTCTTTTTGTGGAGATCAGTTGTCATGACCCCGTTTTTTACAAATGTGGTGGTGTCGAGGAAAGGAATTTTTTCGCTTGAAAATTCAGATTTAAATTCTATTGAATGATGGAACTGGTTACAATGATCTAAAAAATCTTGTAGATGTTCTGCAGTATCGTTCCATTTCATGTCAATATCATCAATAAAACGGAGCCATGACAAGGATTTGTATGGCACACTCAAAAGGATGCGTTCTTCAAGATCCCCCATAAAAATGTTGGCAAAAGAAGGTGCCGTTTTTGTTCCCATACTAGTTCCGTCAATCTGTAAAAAGTGCTTGTCGTTGAAAATAAAGTTGTTATTTTCAAGCACTAGCTTAAGCAACTGAATAAAACAGTCATTTGGGGAATGTTTATCCTTTCGAGTGTTCCATACTTTTTCACAAGCGGCTATTCCTTCATCTTTTGGAATATTAGTGTAAAAAGAACTCACATCCATCGAAACCAAAATTGTGTCATTAGGTAAAGGACTTAAGGAATTCATTTTCTTCAAATAGTCAGTTGTATCTTGAATATGAGATGGCAATTGTCTAACATGTGGTCTAAGATGGTAATCAACAAATTCTGAATGTTTTTCGGTAGAATAGCCATTAGCTGATACTATAGGTCTCCCTGGAATCCCTTCTTTATGGAGCTTTGGAAGTAAATAAAATCGACCGGCTGTGCAAGTTTCGTCTGGGCGTAGATAATCGTACGTCTCGTCATCAATTTGTTTATCTTTATTCATTTCTGCGAGGACGTTATTTATTTTTTTGTTGATTTCTTTGGTTGGATCACATGTTAATTATTTATAAAATTTAGTGTTAGAGAGCTGACAATTCCCTTCTTCGATGTAGTTTGCCTTGTTAATCACAACAACGGCACTTCCTTTGTCTGCTTGTTTGATAACAATGTCATCACGGTCTTTTAAGTTTATCATGGCTTAGCTTTCTGACTTTGAAATATTTTGCACTTGTTTACCACTGATTGAAGATCTGACTTCAGCTTTAACTGATGTTATAAATGATTCCAAATTATCGTTTTTGCTTTTAGGTGGACTCTTTTTTGTAGTTTACTTTTCAAATTTGGGGATGCATATATCTCCTTCGTCACTCTCATAATCAGATTCATTCATTCCGGCTTCTTTTTAAAAAAATTCTTCTGTTGTCGATTGAAATGTTCTTTCAAACAAAGATGCCTGGAAAATTCTTCTACATCTGTCTCTAGTTGTGAATTATTGACAGTAGCTGGAACTGGACAGAAATTAAGGCCTTTACTCAATAGTTTTTCTTCAGAGGCAGTTAGTTCTATTGATGACAGATTTACAACAAAATTATCTTGAACTGAGTGTTTCTATTTTTTTTAAAACGTACTTTTCTCGGTCGTTTCGATGTACTCTTTTTTAAAATTTGATCTTCTTCAAAAACGCAACTTTGTTGGTTCAAAACGGTCTCGTTTGAATTTCTTATTTTGTTTGGCTTTGAAATTTTGTTTCTCTATTCTTTGGATGTCGGATAGTCTTCTCTGAATTACTTCCATGTCTTCAGTAGTAACAGACAGTGGTGCTTTTATAAACGTCTCATTTATTTCTGAATTAATTTGTTCGTAACCGTAGATAGAAAAGCAGAGTAAAAGTTGAAGAAGTCGGAAAGGACAGTTGAATACAATATCGTCTCAAAGTTTCTTCAATCTGGTGGACTTGACAACCGGTGTTTGTAGCGTCAATTTGATAATTAAACCCTTTGGTATGTGTTGTTATCTATGTACGAGTTAAGATTTGAAGCATGATGTTCAAGTCTTTTTTTACGTTAAACTTCTCAATTTATTGAAATATGTTTTATTTCCCATGATGTTGCAGGGAAATAGGTATGAACGGATTACACAAAATAAGATGTGTGATGCGTGTTGCCTGTGAAAATAGTATATAGTGTCTAAAAATAGCAACAATCAACATTCAATCTATCTAGGCGTGGATCAGTTTGTAAATAAACTGATGCAGTTACTAAATTAAATTATATAAATGCCTAAGAATGTTACTTTAACACACTAATGAGTGTTAGAAAAATAGTTGATATATTTTATATATTCACGCAATATTTCGCTAAACAAATTAGCTTCATCAGGCGCGTGCAGCCATCCAGGTAAAAAAAAGGAGGCTGTTAAGAAGTTTTTGCAGCTTAATGTAAATGTTTATAATACCATCGTTTTTGCTTTTCGGTGGATTCCATGTACTTTTCTTGTTAAAGTTTGGGATGCATATATCTCCTTATCACTCTCATATTCAGATTCATTCATTCCGGCTTCTTTTAAATTTTTCTTCTGTTGTCTATTGAAATGTTATTTCAAACGAAGACGCCTGGCAAATGCTGACCACTCTTTTCTTACTTGTGGAACTTTCAAGCTGCAATATGTTGGCGAAACAGAAACTACATTCAACATCAGACTTAATAATCACCGGTCTTTTTATACCAAAGGAAGAAAATGCCAAATCACGAGACATCTCTTCAGAACAGGACATACTTTTGAAAATATCACCTTTCAAAAAATAGAAGTAAACCAAAATTGGGACACCCAAAGTAGAAAACAGTGAGAGAGGGAGATTCTGGATGCATCAGCTACGTACTCTTGAACCTGATTGACTGAATGAGAGAGATGAAAAACAGTTTTATCCAAAACCAAAGGAATAAATCCTGAACTTCATACTATTTAACTAACACAATTATTTGTTTTGATTAAAGAATCGCAATGTACAATAAGCTGCAAAAATATACACTATATGTATAAATAATATGTTGATTGTTGCTATTTTTAGACACTATCTATATATATATATAGATAGTGTCTAAAAATAGCAACAATCAACATTAAATCTATCTAGGCGTGGATCAGTTTGTAAATAAACTGATGCAGTTACTACATTAAATTATATAAGTGCCTAAGGATGTAAATTTAACACAGTAATGAATGTTATAAAATTGGTTGTTATATTTTATATTATTCACGCAATATTTCGCTAAACAAACTAGCTTCATCAGGCGTGTGCATCTCTCAAGGTGAAATCGGATGCATGACAAAATAATATTTTTGTAGCTTGAACTACACAAAATTTGAGTAAATATTTAACAAAATTTATTGATGTTCTATAAGGTTAAAAGGAAGTAAATAAAGATGACTGGCGCCACCTAGATTTTACATCCAAGATAATAGGTAGAAGTAAATTTATTTTCTGCTGTCCTTGTAATTAGAAATCAAAATTGAAATAGTGAGAAATGAGTGTTGGCCATAGGTGTAGAAATAGCGAGAAATTTAGAGAAAACTCTCTGTGATGAGCAACATTTTCTGTGCCAAATTTAGCAAGGGGTGTTCTTCATTTGTACTATTTCGAAAATTCCGGAACCGTTGAGTACCCTTAAAAAATGCATTTTTTCTATCAGAAAAGCTGCGGCACCATATGTGTTTTGCAGTTTCAATTACACCCAAAGGTGTTGATAATTCAGAATTCGACATTTTTTTCTATGGATCTTTGATAGTGAAAACGCAGGACCAAAAAAGGCTACCATTGTCGCCTATGTAAATAATTACTTCATTGTAACCTAAAGCGAAATAACGATTTCTGGCGTATCACTGTATTTTTCGAGATATTTTAGAAATTGGATCGGTAAATTAATAAAGTACTAAGTGATAAACTGTATCAGACTAAAATTGCTGATCGCCAAGAAACTATAGTCTGTATCAAATTTTTACTGTTTTTTTATTCTTCTGCCTAAGGGGTAGGGTTCAATAACCTACTGTAAGAACGAGACTTCTGTCAATGACTCTGTCTTTAATCATTTCTCCTCATCCTCGATAACAATGCATGTATGTATGCATATTAAAAAAAAGGGGGCTTATTTTTGCTGACGTTAGCGAAATTTTTGTATTTTTAATGGCCAAAATGTGTAAAAATGCCCCTAAAATATTAAAATTAGGTAAAAAATCAAAGGCAATACATGTTTCTCCTTAGTATCGTCGAATTGAATATTCTGCACACGATTCATATAAAACACATAACAGCAATGATAAATTCTTAGTTTCAGCACTTTTATAGTCTATTTCATAAAATATTTTGACTCTTATGCAACGGTGTTCATATATTCGTGATAAAGACATATAAGTTGGACACAGTTATCAAATCATCAGCCTAAAGTCTTTGATAGGCCTAAATCGAACTTCATTAATCAAACACCTCGTTTTAAACATAGCCAAACAGTCAAAATAAGCTGGTCAATGGCCCCAAGTCTGTAAAAAGCAACGTTTTCTGCAAAGGGGGGTACCTGTAAAGAAAGTCATTTTTAAAGGTGAAAAATTGTACCTTTAATCTAAAAATTTGAACTTTAGCAGCAGGGGTATATAGTAATCGACTAATGAAAAGATTGTCCGATTTTATTTCAATATATGTCAGTATAGGTTAAAAGGAAGTAAATAAAGATGACTGGCGCCACCTAGATTTTACATCCAAGATAATAGGTAGAAGTAAATTTATTTTCTGCTGTCCTTGTAATTAGAAATCAAAATTGAAATAGTGAGAAATGAGTGTTGGCCATAGGTGTAGAAATAGCGAGAAATTTAGAGAAAACTCTCTGTGATGAGCAACATTTTCTGTGCCAAATTTAGCAAGGGGTGTTCTTCATTTGTACTATTTCGAAAATTCCGGAACCGTTGAGTACCCTTAAAAAATGCATTTTTTCTATCAGAAAAGCTGCGGCACCATATGTGTTTTGCAGTTTCAATTACACCCAAAGGTGTTGATAATTCAGAATTCGACATTTTTTTCTATGGATCTTTGATAGTGAAAACGCAGGACCAAAAAAGGCTACCATTGTCGCCTATGTAAATAATTACTTCATTGTAACCATAAAAGATAAACGTTTGTAAATTGTGTAGAAAAATATTTTTGCTGCTTATTGTTAGCTTGAACTTCACAAAATTTGATTAAAAGTTTAACAAATTTTTTTTTTTTTTTATAGAAAATCAATAAATTTTGTTAAACTTTTACTCAAATTTTGTGTGTTAAAGTTACATTCTTAGGCACTTATATATAATATATATATATATATATATAAACAAGTCTAAATTGAAAACAACGTTTAAACCTATCAATGCGTTGGATAAAAACTGCGATTTTTATACGAGTGCATGCAAAACAAATTTCTTGGTAGAGGGGTCTAAATACAGCACAAACAACTTTTCCAAAAGACCAAAAAAGTGAAAGTATATTTTAACAAAACGCATTTGACTAACAGGTCGAACAACGGATGTTCTTAAACCCTGCTGACTGCCATTGGCGATTGGCAAATAAACGTATTACAAGATTTAACAAAATGGATCTTAATTATTGATTTAATACCAAACAGAAAACAATAGACTTGCGGAAAAGATGGTATACCGCAAACATGAGTTGCAAAAATTTGTACACCATATCCGGATTTCGACAATTAATGTCTCTTCAGTGATGTTAGGAATCTAAACAGTATTTGGAAGGCCATATAATTTACCTCAATTTAGGATAGACTCTTGAATTTTGAACTTTCGAAATAGGATGAACGGATCATACAAACCCGGAGGAAAATATAATACAAGCCCAAACGAAAAAATATAAACAAGTCTAAATTGAAAACAACGTTCAAACCTATGATTGAGTTGAATAAAAATCGCAATTTTCATACGTGTGCAAGCAAAACAAATGTCTTGGTAGAGGGGTCTAAATACAGCACAAACAACATTTTCCAAAAGACCAAAAAAGTGAAAAAGAATATTTAAACAAAACGCATTTGACTAACAGGTCGAACAACGGATGTTCTTAAACCCTGCTGACTGCCATTGGCGATTGCCAAATAAACGTATCACAAGATCTAACAAAATGGATCTTTATTATTACTTTGATACCAAACAGAAAACAATAGACTTGCGGAAAAGATGGTATACCGCAAACATGAGGTGCAAAAATTTGTACACCATATCCGGATTACGACAATTAATGTCTCTTCAGTGATGTTAGGAATCGAAACAGTATTTGGAAGGCCATATAATTTACCTCAATTTAGGATAGAGTCTTGAATTTTGAAGAGTCGAAATAGAATATATATTCATAATTGGTCAAATATAAAAAAAAACACATAAAAATATCTGGCTTTTAAATTTGTAAGCTAGACGCACGTTTCGTCTACAAAAGACTCACCAGGGACGCTCGAATAAAACAAATTAATTGGCCAAATGGTATTGGCTTTGAAATAGCTTTCGATAACTGCGAGTACTCTCAAATCGGTACTTTCTGTCTTTTGTCTTCTAGTAATTTTTCTTCTGTTCGGTCTTAACCAAAATTATTATGCGAAACAACAAAGCATGTACATGTACATGGTAATTATAGACAAAATCCAATCAACTCAATAATGAATGTTTGTTAAACAACATTAATGGCAATTCTTAACAAGGTGTCTAATTGCAATAAGCAAATGTACAAGTTGATCATACTAGCATTACGAACGTCTATCTGAGGTTCATTGTGTCAGACAAATATATATTACGTATGCCAACCGCCATGTCTAAGAGAATATATTTTATATGTATATTCTGTTTCTTTACAGTATGCCAATATGATACAAATGCAAAACCAGCAGGTTTGAAATATTTTTGAAACGAGAAAGAAATACAACAAAAAACATCACAAACAGCAGTATTCCGCTTTCAAATCAATAAAGAAATGAAGGTTCACATTTTTATCAAAACACTTACTATTGAAATCGTTACTTGTTTGGTCAGTTACTTTTATTTCTGATTCTTTTGTCGAAGAGTGAAACTAATAAAATCACGTTGAATAACTTTGAGAATAAACAGATCAATATCAACTGTCTCAAAAGTAAATAATTTGTTTTTTATTTTACTATTCATTTGCATCGGCATATTAAAAAAAAATTGGCTTAGTTTGCTAGACGAGATGTTTTGGAAGAGAACTTAAGCATTAAAATCATACGTGATCTTGCAGACAGTGACGTAGACAAATTTTTAATCTGTTCTAGAAAATTCTGAATGTTTGTTTTTAATCTCGTTACCTTTGAATTTCATTTGAACACCACTGATGAGTCTTAAGTAGACAAAACGCGCGTCTGGTTACCAAATTGTAAGTCTTGTATCTTTGATGTACCTTCGTATATATTGAATTATTCGAAAAACTAGGGTATTCTACCCCAGGCAGAAATAACCATAGTCATATTTGGCAACACGCGCGTCTTGCGTACTTAATTATAAGTCATATATCTTTGATGAGTTTTCACAACCACTGTGTTGATGCCTTTGTTAATGGAAAATTCGTCGACGATGGTATCACCAGTCCAGTAGTCAGCACTTTTGTTGACATGAAATATCATTGATATTTCCAATTTCTGAATATCGAATTATTCGAAACACTAAGGTTTTTTACGCCCAAGTAGGGATGACCTTAGTCTTATTTGGCTAATCTTTTCGGAATTTTCGGTTGTAAATGCTCTCCAACTTCGTTTCTGATTTGGCCTTCCAATTGTGTTGATTCGCTGATGATGCATATTATGACGACGAAATGCGTATTTGGCGTATGAAAATACATAGATTTGATTCGGAAAATTCATTTTCAACTTACGAGTTCGAATGTCACTTTGGTTTCTTTCGCCTCTCTTTTCCATAATCAATTTGTCAATTTTATTTGCAATATATACTGCAAACTTCTAAACAATCTTGCAATTTTAATGAAGTCTAATGATACAATTTAACTGAAATTGGCACTATATATGAGAAACAAATTTAAACAAACAAAGACAAAATGAGATGGAATATACCAAAGGAAGAAAAAACTCATGAAGTCGAGCAGACAAAACAAATCATGGCAAAACTGGAAAACAACGAAAAAACAAACAGTCTACAAAACACTTCAAAAAACACTACAATCTTAGCAACAAGAACCCAACCAAAGACAGTGGTTGCTATTAGGTGCTCTAGAAGGGAACGGACCTTCTCTGCTCCACATGTTGCACATACAAACGTTCCAAGAGTGAATAGAATAGACCATAAGATGTGATTAGAAGTACACCGGCATCAACTGCAGTACAGTACATTTCTTTCATTGATAATGATAAAAGACGTTTTGGCTCAGCTAGTTTATCATAGTAAAATAACTAATTGATAGCGTTCGAGTTGGAGTGTATATGGAAATGATTAGAGTCAACGGTGGTTCCGAACTCAAAGATTAAAAAAACATGTACATGATGTAGAAATATACAAACCAAATGACCTTAAAATAAACTTTTGCATAACCAAAACCTTCAAATATCATTTAGTCTTAAGTGATGTGCAATCCTCAGACGTTATTTTTTTCAGAAGGATTGAAAAATCAAGATCCGACGTGTTCTTTCTGAACTTATCACACGCATTGACAATTAACGATTAGTGTGATAAAAATAACTAGATTAATGAAAAGGAAAAAAATATGTAAATCTGCTATCAACTTATCTGTTAATTTTACCGACAGACGTTACGGATCTTTAAATGATGTTCATTCATATTATGTCGATTCAATGTCACATTCAAATAATGCTCCATAAGTTATCTCTGATATATGTTCATCCAAAATCTAATACCCACGGCCACTTCTATATTTAGAATAAAATTATTTCAAGTTGGAAGATGTTAAATTTATTATTGCCATTCTTCAATGGTATAGTAGATATAATTTGTTTACGATGCCCTAGAGACGATGACCCGTGGGGGTAATTCGAACAGATTTGAAAATATGTTCAATTTTAAAAGGTGCAGATATTATGTGTCAAGACCCATTGGTGGCCTTTGGCTGTTTTCTGCTCTTTGGTCGGGTTGTTGTCTCTTTGACACATTCCCTATTTTCATTCTCAATTTCAAGTATACATGTAAATTTTCCTTACACGAAGATTGTTTGTGTATAACACGAAGAACGTAATTACATATTACATAATTCTAGGTAAGAGGTGTGACAAATAAATAAAAATAGGCAGTGCATAAAGACTGCGGCTTACTTACATCCTTCTTATTAAATTGATAAATAAGACATGTGTATGGCTTCATAGTAATTTTGAAAACAAAAGATAATGTATTTTCCCCTGATTTTCATGTGTTTATGTTTTTTGAAGACGCAAATACAGAATAGCATAAACAATGCAATCATCCTAAACAAAAAGATCAAATGAATACCTTCAAAAACAACATACAGCTTGTTTTGTTTATTTATCTCATAGCTTTAAACCTTTTTTTTTGTAGATTATTGTACAATAGAGGATGTTAAATATCCGGAATGTGGTAAGTATGGTTGTGACCTTTCACCTCAAAATATATATGTCAAAATCAATAAAGTGATACAAAAGATGTTTGCTACGTTTTCATAGTTCTAAGAAAAAGGTAAAAAACTATTCCTTAATGTGATAAATATGCTTTTATTTTCTTGAACGAATCATTAAGTCATATCAAGAGACCGACGTGCAAGTGTAAGTACATGTTAATGTAAAATGATTATAATAAATATATGTTATTAAAACAGTATACTTTCTTTCAAGATGTAAAATATTTATTTTAGTTTATGTTATCAAATTGTGAAGTAAATCGAGCGTAAGTCGATATCAATCGAAACTTAGGATTGTTGCCTAGTAGGTACAACAATAAAGTTATTAGATAGTTGTCTGATACTAATAATAAAATAAACTTGAAAAATTTAGTTAATTAATTATATAGTTTTTCCTTAACTTGGCTTACTGAATTTTTAATCTTTAACCAAATTAACCCTTTTCTTTGGGCCTTTTTTTTTGTCTCAATGCATCAAGCATGAAAGTGTTACCTATTTGTTTGGTAAACTTTTAATTTATAAATTGAAATAAAAAAACATAGTATCATTTAAATCCTGCCTAGCCTACCGATTCCCTTATTACATCTATATTTATTAATCACAGCAAGCTTGCGTCAATAAATAGCATTCATTTTGTTCCTCGAATGCAAATACATAATTATGTTTTATTATGTTTTAGGTGTTAAATAATGAGGCAAAAAATTACATCATGCACGTTAATCATCGCCACAATATTTGGTGAGTTACGTTTTATTTATTGTCCAATGGAAAACATGTACTAAAGTTAAATTTAATGTATTGTGTAAGAATTTTCAACGGGTATTTATCAAACACCAATCCTTGCAAGTTTATACTGCATTACTTCGAATCATAATTCTATTAAAACAAATAGAAAAATTTAAAAATTAGCATTGAGGGGGGTACATGATACACAGCGAAAAATAAAAATCATCTTGATTTGCACAATGCGATCTTAGCATTGCGTATAACATGATCATTGTTCATCTGTATTTTATCATTATTTAAGTTTATTGATATCGATGCATATTTATTATATCGACACATTCATTATATGATTGCACCTTTTAACGTACGAAATACACACATTTGTTGACAATTTCTTACTTCATCATTTCTAGTGATGATTTCCCCGAAATAGTATTGGGACACAAATAACAAAAAATGTGAACGGTGTTTTCTAAATATAAAAAAAAAACTAACCAAATGAATAATAAAATAGACAATCAATTGTATTTACAGTACCGGAATATATATCGTTGTTTCAATCATACAAGGCCTAATTTTCCAATATTGTTTTATAACTTTGTCTTTGTTGTGTAGAATGTTATGATACGTATGCTGTTTATCCCAAATTCTGTATTAAGCTTCCCTTTTCTTGCTTTTTTAAAATCAATTTGCAGATGATGGACAATTAAATTCATGATAGTCTTTAAAACTTTCAACAGATAAGACGAGGTAATTCTTTCGAGGGTTGGGTGTGATAAAATAACAATATCGTTTTATTACATATTTATAAAGTTAAGCAAAATATTCCTACTTTTCACGGCGTTATGGAGTGTTTCGATTCATTGATATGGTTCTTTAGAAGTACCAGTTTGTTTTAATAGGAGTTGTACAGTCTATTCGAGAACTGCCATACATTTCTGTGGACTCAAAACAAAGCGACGAAGAGCAGTTTCAGTACAAAGTTGTCATACCACCTGTACAAACAACAGAGGTAATATTAATATATACAGTATATTATATGACTTTTTACAATATCACACCCAGCTTTGTTTTTGATACTGACTTTATCAGCCGTAATTACTGATAAAGTCAGTTTCAAAAATAAATATCATTATCCTTTTTAGCAGCAATTTAAAGTCAAAAGTTGATGATAAAAGGAATTGCCCACAGATCACACACACGTGAACTCGTGCTGACCCCGCAAGATCATTGACCAATAAGAAAGATGTAATCCAATCATGGACTGGTCATTAGTGAAATTTCTCTACACGTGAAAACATGTTATCTAATTTCATCAATTTATCGTTTAATTAAGTATGACAAATCTGACCCATTGACAGTACAGAGACATCATAAATATTCGGTATAAATAGTTCCCTCTTTTAGTCTGAGTAGAATTAATCTTCCCTGCTGTCTTAAATGATTTTATTCAGCCTTTCATTTAGGAAATAAAATTGGTTATAAACATATTATCTTTTTGGATTTGAATATGAAAATACATGATGTAGTTTGTAAAAACTATTTTCACGGCTACTGTCGATAGGCAATATTATTTCATTTAATCGAGATGCCAAACAAAAAGTATCGTTCAGTATAACTTATTACGGGAAGAACCTATATATCAAAAAATCAATGATGGCAACATTAAAATATTGTGTTTTACGATTCAGTTAATTGGTTAATTTGTTTTTATTTGTATATTAATGTTTTAGGTTAACAGATACATTTGCTATTCAAAATCATTAGAAGACATAGGAGAAAGTTATATAAGTAAGTAGCTATTTTTATGGATTTCCCTAAAAACCGGCAAAACAGCATGCATTTTATATACAGAATTGGCCAAAAATTATAAAAAAAATAGAAAGAAGCTTAAGGGATCGATTAATTGTCATAAATAACTATCAAAAACCTTTTGCACAACTTAGTTGCAAACTTCTACAATATTTGGTCTTTGGTGGAAAGTTGTGTCATAGGCAATCATAACACATTTTCTTATTTATTTCAGCATATATTAAATTATTTCACATCAGACAAACTTAAATGTAAAAAGGTTAAAGGTAGAGATGGGCTATCGACCAAGTTTTTAGAAAAGGTGTCACATTGAATCAAATAGTAGATACTTCATTTCACTGAATAAGAAAAATAAATCTAAGAAGGTAGAATAAAGCGATAAATACATGACATATTGAGGTGAGAATACAAAATGTCTAAAATAAAGGAAAAGAAAAAAAAAACGTTTAAAACCGTATGAAGTTACATTTATTGTCATGCATGTATACTTTATTGTTGTATTCATGATACTGAATTAGCTGTATTTTTTCAGCAAAGTTGTTAACTGAGCCTGATCCAATCGTAAAACCACACCATATCGACTCTGGTCTGTGCTTAGAACCACTACATGAAGATGCTACATGGTAAAAATTCTGATAACTTTCGGTTTTTTTTGTTAGAAATAAAAGAAGATTAGGGGAATTCATCAACGAGACAATACCAAAAAAAAAAAAAAAAACATGAAGATAAAGTTAGCTAACTAAGGTGTAACGGTGTGTTTTTAATACATGTGATTTGTATAAGTCTCATTGAGAATTTTTGGACTACTCGCAACCTCCGCATAGATATTCTGTATTCAAAAGGTCGTCTCCTTCTACTAAAGCTGAATTTTGTATTTTCGTTACCTGATAAAATTTAAGTAAAAAGTATGTTCAACAAAAATAATTATAATGTCAATTTTTATTACAAAAAAAATGTTAATTAAATGGTGAATATGTAAAACTTAAAAAGGGCTGCTTTCATTTCTAGTGTGACCATCATTGAACCACTACCAAAATTCAAACTATATACACATAACAACGCACGTTGAATATTGCACGTATATAATTATTTAGGGATTGTCAAAGAGGACTTGCATGTAAAGGTGATGCTGTTGAGTTCAGTGTTACAGACAATTTCCAGTCTAATGATAAACCTTTCTACGTTCTTCCAAAAGGTAATTAATACTCTAATAATGCTTTCAAATTGTAGGCTAAAATTTCAATTAGAAGAGGTTTATCTTAATTTGTTCATATTGCATTGACATTATTAAACGCTTATCCTTGTACATGATATATAAACAGTTTTCTCGGAACTGTAAAAGTAAAAGTATAACTGACAGCCTGTGATATCTTTTCGACTTTAGTTCGAGCTGAAACATACGATTGACAAGAAGTTCATTAAGACTCGTTATGTATTATCGTTACTTTCTAACATTTTCTGCTGCATTGAATACGATACTGTTCTTACATTTTTCTTGAGGCGAACCTAGATCTGTTTGGCAACCTTTTAAAAAGGTAGAAAAAAGACAAATTCGAAAAGTCTGTTCGGAAACCCGGAACTTATCAAATCTTATTTTCGTTTACTAGCACTGGTTTGATACCATTACCATTACAACTACCTGTTGATAAAATGAAGTCACTACCTCAGGGAAAATTGACTTTAAAAAAAATTAGAACATTTTATATGTCCCTTATTGCCATGAGGTCTTAAGGGCTGGTCATCATCAGGGGTTGTATTATTGATCCAACTGTAAGATTGAAAAATAGATATTTAACATGTCATATATTTATTTCAATATGTTTGAAATGTATACAAATACATAGTCTTTTTCAAAAAGTGTATTCAAGTTTGAAAATGAAATATATTTTAAGATGTATCATCAAAAATTGGTGGAAATGGAAAGAAATATTTCTTAATTGTTCAGATGCATATCTACGAACCATTAACAGGTAAATGTAAATCATTAGCTTTAATCAAGAAGCAATTGTACCTAAAATATGTATTGCAAAAGAAAAATACCAAATTCCTACATTAAATACAATTTGTTACCAGAATCATCAGGGATTTACATAACATAAATGCTGTAGTATATGGCTGTTCTATATAGGTTCCTCATGAATAATTAACGGAAAATCATGGCCAGAAAAGAAAAACGACGGAAAGACAAACCACAATCTATAAAACATTACACATGAAGCCGAAAATCGAGCAATACAAAACCTTACAGAAAAAGGGGAGTGATTTCAGACTCACCAGAGGAGTCAGCAATTCAGCTTAGTGTTTTGCTTCCAAGCATGATGAAGGCTATAAACAGGTGCGTAATGAAATGCTTATCATACGTTAAAATAATGGTCAAGATTTTTTACCAATACTTGCTTAATAGAAAGTTAAAAATACTCAATGAAACTAGCAGACAAAACAAGAATCAACTCATTTGAAACAATGAAATTGTAAAATGAACCAATAAACAGGTTACTTTATAAGCTAACACTAAATCTTTGAAATATAAACACTCGGAAACCTTGAACAAAATCAAGCGCTTTTGGGTTTGCATACCCAGTAGTTTGAAATTTGATTTCAAATTTATATTTCATCAAAATTATCAATCCTATTTAAAGTGTTGTTTGTTTCATTACAGAGCCTGCATCGCCGGCTAATATTACTTTAACATTCACGAAAAGACCGTAAGTTCAAACATCCTATTATATGACAATTTTGATAAGATCTAAGAACCTATTCATTCAAAATCAACTTTAGCAGATGTAAATTTATTCCCTGGATGTTTAATTTTTCAAACAAATTTTCTCAAACTATTGCATTTTCTATAATTCAAAATAAAATGCTATTCCTTATAATTTAAACTCAATTGTATTATTCTAATGCTCAACTTATATAATATATGGAATTCATAATGCGTAGGACGACAAAAAACAACATACAATGTATATATTCACTTGTTTATGCCTGTACACATGCAAATCTGAAGTTTGTAATCCCAAAATGTATAGGAGAGATATCAGATAGTGAGAAATTAGATTAATTTGGCATTGCGTGCATCTTCAAAACTAGTCTTGTAATATGTCATTAAAATCATATTTTGAATAGCATTATATGACATATGAATTGGTTATTAAAAACTATCATGTTTACCATGTTGAATCGTCAGATCCCCAAGATTGCTGTTTACTAATTGTTTCATTAGAATTGTCTCTTATTGTGTTTCAGTTTCTTGTTCATACGTTATGTACGAAATGAACAGATCCACGTCATTTGGAACCGAGGGGATAGGTGTTGCATTAGCGATCATACGTTTCCTTTTTTTTATAATGATTTGAAATATGCAAACACCTTTGTAGAATTAACATTTATTGTTTATTTAATTTTAGAACAAAGTATAATTACCAGAAATTCCTTCTTTGTAATGGAGGTTTTGTTCCTGCAAATAAACCAAATGGTATGTGCAAGTTAGAAATGTAACTTTCAAATACAGAATGACAAGGAAATTAAAGGGAAAAAGATCAAATAACAAAATAGTAATTTCTTTAATTACACATTCAGTAGTCCTTAATATAAAAGAGCAAGTTTTGTTGAAATTGGACCCAAACCATCTAAAATCCAAAGTTATTAAGTACTATTTTCCTTTAGTAGCACTGCGATCGATACTGCTGGTGTACTGCTAGTCATCCATGGTATCATCAGCTCAGAAGTCGAATGCTTTGTACTGACATTAAACTTAGGTAGCAACACCTCTGGTTAAGTTGACCAAACATAAATTTGCTTATCTTTTGAGATCTTATCACCTATTCAAGTACTCATACATTCTTGGTTTTCAAATTTCTTTGGGAAAACGTTTTAGGTGAAAGTTATTCAAGAACAAGGCTTCGGTCGCACTAAATTTATTATACGATATTTTCCTTTCTATGTATAGGCAAGTTATTTTAATAACTATTTTTATGTTGACGATTGAAATCTTTTTATAAATTAGAATAACATATAATCCACATTTTTCGATACTCTTTAAAGGGCCTCTTTCCCGTTCATTACCTAGATTTTGTCGAGCCTGCGATTTTTGTCGCAGAAAGATCGACATAGGGATAGTGATCCGGCGGCGGCATTAGCTAACTTCTTAAAAGCTTTATATTTTAGAAGCTAGAAGACCTGGATGCTTCATACTTTGTATAGAGATGCCTTATATTACAAAGTTTCCGTCTGTCATATGTCCATTGTCCTTGACCTCATTTTCATGGTTCAGTGACTACCTGAAAAAAAAGTCAACATTTTTTGTAATGTTTATTTCTTTCTTATTATGAGTTACAGGATTATTATATTTAGTATGTGCGTACCATGCAAGGTCGTCATGCGCGTCTGACAATTTTTATTTGACCTCTACCTCATTTCATGGATCAGTGAACAAGGTTAAATTTTCTTGGTCAAGTCCATATATCAGATACTATAAGCAGTAGGTCTACCATATTTGGTATATGGAATGATTGTAAGGTGTACATGTCCAACTGGTAAGTGTCATCTGACCTGACCTCATTTTCACGGTTCATTTCTCAGTGTTAAATTTTTGTGTTTTGGTCTGTTTTCCTTCAACTATAAGCAATAGATCAACTATATTTGATGTATGGAAGGATTGTAAGGTGTATATGTCTGTCTGGCAGGTATCATCTGACCTTGACCTCATTTTCATGGTTCATTGGTTAATGTTAAGTTTTCATGGTTAAGTTTGTTTCTTAGATACTATAAGCAATAGGTCAACTATATTAAATGCCTAAATTGATTGTAAGGTATACATGTCTGTCTGGCATGGTTCATGTGACCTTGACCTCATTTTCATGGTTCATTGGTCACTGTTAAGTTTTCTTGTTTAAGACTGTTTCTTAGAAACAATAAGCAATAGGTCAACTACGTTTGGTTTATTGAATGATTGTAAGGTGTACATGTATTTCTCGTTTGGTTTATCTGACCATGACCTCATTTTCTTGGATCATTTTAAGTTTATGTGTTACTTGTAGTAAAACTTTGTATTTAGGACTATCAACATAAAATCAATGGTTAGTAAAGAAGGCGAGACATTTCAGCGTGTGCACTCTTATTAAACTTAGTAAAGAATTTATGTTCTTATTTTGATGATAATTTTGATTGTTTAAGGATACGTAGCATATCTTTCCATAGTAGCTTTGTTATGTCTTTATTTTATTAGTGTTTGTTTTAACAATGTACCTCTTGTTAGATTACTATAAACTATTACTCTGCTTTGTCTGGGGCATATGTGACCGCATTCTAGGCCAAGGGTTTATGTGACATAATAGTGTGGGACAATTTGATTGTTATGTAATTTACTTATGTTAATTAAGGGCAATTTTCACTTATCTTTTATATGTTGTACAGTTTTGTAATACTTTCTGTAATACTTTAGGTATTGACAATTTTACTTTGATAAGTAAAAATTCACGATCTCATATCATGCATATTATTAGTTTGTTATGCTTTACATTAAAACTTAATTCCTTATCAAAAAGCTAACTACACAAAGAGGTGGTTTAGTTTAGCGGTTGTTGTAGATTGAAGGAGGAGGGCATAAATATCTATAATAATATCAAATTTCAATATTCAAATGGGATGCAGTAGCCCATGTAGTTAGAATGAATTATATTTCTACCTGAAAATAGGTTTAACATAATGAAGACTATAATATAAGATGCAATAATTGAAGTAGTACACGTCCACACATATTGAAAAAATCTAATTAGGCTATATGATCTTTATTTAGGTTTCTTTACACATATTGGTTGCGAATGGAAAAGACCTAAAGTGATTGCCTTTCATTATTATGCCCATACACATGTCCACGGTAAGTACTCTGAATCAAATATCACACTGAACTAGATTTGTTGAAACCCATTGTTATAAGTTATATCATTGAAATGCAAATCTCCTTGGCTTCAATTTTTTATATCTGTTTGTTATTTCCTACCCTTACAGCTCATTTTAGTTATTGACATTATTTTGCACACATTGAAAACCGGAAGAAAAGTGGGGGAGGGGGGGGGGGGGGCATCTACATTGTTTGTCTTCCCTTTGAAATAACCTGGACAATTCAAGGCTATCTAACTATTTAACCTTGACGTGGCAATTTATATTTACTAGGTGAATATACAGTTTTGCAAATGGAAACTTTTTTGCCATTGTGAATATCAGATTAGCCATGAAATGTGTGAATGTATTATTGTGTGGTTTTGTTGCTGTTTAATTGATGTGTACGTACCTCAGATCTCCTATTATTATTTAATGAAACAGTAATATGAATTGCAATTTGTCGCAGATTATTTTGCTATTAGAACATTCTTGATATATCTTGTACGGAATGGTGTAAGTAGTACATACTTTATAATTACTTTGTACGTACTAGCTAGTAAACCATACTTTAGAAGTCCTTTGTACGTAAAACATACTTTAGAATTACTTTGTACGTAGTACATACTTTAGAAATCTTTTGTACGTAATGCATTGTACATACTGGAGAGTCCTTTGTAGTATGTAATACAAACTAAAGAATTCCTTTGTACGTAATACATACTTTAGAAGTCTTTTGTACGTAATGCATTGTTCATACTTTAGAGTCCTTTGTTGTATATAATACAAACTAAAGAATTCCTTTATACTTAATACACACTTTAGAAGTCTTTTGTACGTAATGCATTGTACATACTTAAGAGTCCTTTGTAGTATGAAATGCAAACTAAAGAATTCCTTTGTACGTAATACATACTATAGAAGTCATTTGTACATAATACATTGTACATACTTTAGAGTCTTTGTAGTATGTAATACAAACAAAGAATTCCTTTGTACGTAATACATACTTTAAAAGTCCTTTGTATCTAATGCATTGTACATATTTTAGAGTCCTTTGTACGAAATACACACTTTAGAAGTCCTTTGTACGACATAATGTACTTTAGAAGTCAGTTGGACATAATATGTACATAAGAACTCCTTTGCACGTAGTAATGTATATTAGGAGTCCGTTCTACATGATATGTACATAAGCAGCATTTTCAACGTAATATGTACTTTAAAAGTCTTTTGTATGTAATACTAGTATATACATTAGAAGTCCTTTGTATGTAATAATGTACATAAGAATTCCTTTGTACGAAATAAAGATATTACAAGTCCTTTGTATAAGAAGTACTTCGTACGTTATAAAGTACACAAGGAGTCCGTTGTACGTTATATGTACATAAGAAGCCCCTTGTACGTAATATGTACATATGAAGTCCTTTGTACGTAACATGTTTATTAAAAATTCTTTTCAAATCCTGTATTTACTATTTCTTTCTGTAGTTAGAAAACTAACTTTCATTCCTCACCAAAACAAAAACCGTTGTGATCTCAAGCAGTCGGAAAGGGTTAAGTTCTGATTCTGCTCCACATGTGGTACCCGTCCTGGTCCTCTAGAATGCTTTTCAATTGAGAAAAATCCTAATCTTTCGTTTATTACAATTTAATTGCATGAAGATTTTTTCTCAGACATATTCATAGACTACTATTGATACTATGTATTATTTACGAATGAAACTATGTATTGTTGGTCACTTTACAACTAAGTTATTTTACTTCCAATTCAGGTGTTTTTGCCGAAGGATTTCTAATTCGAAATAACACTTGGACATACCTTGGTGGTCAGAAAACTAGAGAAAGGCATAAGGTTTGATTTTTATAATTCAGAAGGACATATCTATGTTTCGTTATCGATACGATTTGTTTGTTTAGACAGAGATCCATTTTTCATTTGCATATGCACTGTCTAGTTTAATTGACACTGCAAATTTATAAAAAAAGTTATGATGTCATTATGGTTTCATTTATATATTTTAAATATTGAATTACAGAATGTAATGTCATTAAATATATTGTTTATCATTATTACAACGAAACGCAAAACTGGCAGTATTTTGATAGAGATTGAATTTTTTCGATAATTCAGAGACAAATACTTGAGTCTAAAATGGTTCATTCTCGACACAACTTTTGAGAATTCTAAAGATAGATTTTATACTTTCATGATTCATCACGTTTTTTTTGTGTTTTTTATATATTTTGTGTTTGTTTTTCTGGGTCCATTTACGTAACACAAGTTAAAAAACACACTTATAATACAAAATATATGCATTTTCGTATACTAAATTATGGCTGCCTAAATATCAAAATTTATTTTTGCAACATGATATGTGTTTTGTTTAATTTATCACATGAAATATCTTTTTTTTATTTTTAGGTATGGTTTGACGTCTTAAACGGACCCGTAGAAATACACCCTGGTGATATTTTAGTAAGTTTTATGATTTTATAACTTGATAAAGTTAACATATTTGCGCTCATTTCAATTGAAAACAGTCGTGATAATGTCTTGAAAGAGACACTTCAGCTGTGAAATGGCAACTTAATTCTGACAGCTGGAATAATTAACTTGATGATGATTGATCTTTATCCCCCAAACATATTTTTTTCATTCGTATCAGAGTAAAAGTAATTTCACTCCTACCATATCAAGCAAAAACAAAAATCATTATATATATATATATATCTGAAATTACATGCCACAGAGAGGGATTGACTGTTTAATGGATATTGTTGCTATTTGATATTGACCCAGCTTATTCAAACTTATTCCACAGCCTCTATTCTAAAAATAATTCGTTACCTGAAATTGAATATCAGTTAAGATTCACATAGAGAGGGTCAAAAATATAAGTTACTAACTAAATGTTCAGGTTATCGTCGTAATTGAAAAATCGCAAGATATGAACAAATAATTTTGATCAATGTTTTATAGGATGTACTTCATAGAACAGGTGATAATCCAGACAAAATAAAAAAAAAACGATGTAAAGGTTATAAATAGATCGTTTGTTATGTAGTTTATCAAAAGGATACGTAACATTAATCAATGAGCAGAGGCTATAAATTGTCAATGATATATGCCATTCTATACAGAATATTCTGAAACTCTAAAAACACAATTTCAAAATTACACTTTTAAGACCATCGTCATAACTGTTGATATCTTCTTTGTGTTGTTTTATAATAAAATGTTTAGACAAGATAAATATGTTCATCTCTTTTTGTTTCAAATGAAAGATATTCAGTTACCTTATTTAAGTGTTCTTGGAATTTAGTTCGTAAACAGTTTATTACCTTTAAGTTTTTAAATATTAACAAATTTGACTGTATCTTTTTTTATTTTTGATTGCAGGCTTCTCGTTGTTTGTTTATCAATAATGAAGACAAAGCTATCGATCTTAAGTAAGTAAATGACCGAAGAAATGAATGAGCAGTTACACGTGTTATTAAATTATGGCACAAAATAAAAAATCACAACACATACTTCACAGAACTCAAGCAAATAAACAGTGTTTTAGTGTTGTTTGCATCTCAGGGTCACAGTGTTGCATTCAATACACAGTAAAAGGTCACGCCTCACTGTACGATGGCTTTTACACAATTTTGAGGGCAATTTTTCATTACTAGATATTGATAAAACAACACATGAGCACTGAAACATACTGAACCAAGATGACATCAACATTTTAAAAACAATAACTAACACTGTACTCATATGACAGGCAATCACAATGTATTTAACAGATCTAAATATAAATAAACAAATAGAAATATCAACAACTGCAATATCATCGGATCATGTTTACGTTCTAACTACCAAATTTCGGACTACAAATTAAAACGTCTGCTGAAATAAATGATAGCTTTTGATATAAATAAACAAATATATGCATTTTATATATTTCGGAGTTAAGTGTGACGTCCATTTACGCAGAAGTAGTATATATTATTGTTTAGGGGCCAGTTGAAGCCCGCTTCCGGGTGCATGATTTTCTCTCTGTGTTGAAGACCCATTGGTGGCCCTGGGATGTTTTCTGCTCTTTGTTCCGGTTGTTGTCTCTTTGACACATTCCTCATTTCCATTCTCAATTTTAATTTTATTATCAACTGGCTGTATATATGATCAACTTTTCAACGTCAATAGTTTCAAAATGAAATAACTTTCCCAATATTTTGATGTCAAGAAAAACGATGCTGTTGAAAACCTTGAAAACAACTTTCAATTGTTGATGAGTGCGATTTTCATATTGCAAAGATAAGTACAATCGCCTTTTTTAAAAATTTATTCCAATAATATTAATCGAATTTCCTAATAATTTCTACAAGTGACACTAAATATATGTTAAAAGTACAAAATGTGTTGCTTTCGTTTAAAATGACTATATCATCATTTCTATTATAGGTCAGAAGATACCTGTATATTCCAGCTGAGTATTGGATATGACGTACAATACCAGGAGTATTTTGCACGTCCACCTGGTTGCATTTCGAACTCACCGGATTTCACCTTTTGCAGCAACGAAAAAACAGCGGCTCTTTGTGATAGATAACTGAGTATAATTATTGTTACTGTGAAATGTGATTATTTCTAAATAAAGTTTAAAATACATGAAGACATGTTAATATAAACGAAGATTTTCTGTAGAGCTTATAAATAATTGTTAGTTCGTCAAGCTTATAGGACCTTCTTAGTAGTGGACTAATATTTTTGAGTCAAACTTTATCGTCATATGTGCTGCGATCAGTTAGAAAATAGAGGAATCCCAAATTTTACATACTAGTTTTGTTTGATTATTGTACAAATAAGGTGGATCATTTGTATATATTTCTTCAGATGGAATTTTCTCATACCTTGCCAGAATGTATATTTTCCATGCTTTTTAAAAAAATATAAAAGTATGTGTCACCGTGCTATTTTAAAAGCAACAAGGCGTGCAAAATTGCCAAAATATTCCATAGATTGTTCATGAAAAAATACTTTTTTTTGTGAATAAATAGAAATATATGAGATAGAATTTTGAAATAAAATACGAGAAGATAGTTTTTTAAATATGCTTTTAGAAAATTAAGAGAACAAATTGTGTCACCGACCTCATTTTCTTGCTACAAGTAAAAATTAAAAATTTCTCTATCATTCCTTTATGAAAAATTTACTATTTAAGTTATCTCCCCTTGAATAGCTAATTTGACAATTTCATGTCACGGCTAGTTATACATGTGGAGCATGATCTACTTACCCTTCCGGAGCACCTGAAATCAACCCTAGTTATTGGTAGGGTTTGTGTTGCTCAGTCTTTGGATTTGTATGTTGTGTTTTGTGTAATTTTCGACTTATGATTTTGGATATCCCTTTGGTATCCTTCGCCTCTCTTTTGATTCGATCAAACACAAATATTTGGTATTTGATAAATCAGCCTGAATAATGCAACAAATTACTTATTTTTCTGTATTCCAATAAACAGTCTAACCCATTCATTGCCAATTAAATTTTGTTTTTGTATTTTGAAATATTTTGGCCTCGGGCATCACTGAAGGGACATTAATTGCGGAAATATGCATCTGTTGAAGAAAAGTTGGTACCGTTGATGTTATTTCTACTACTGAGTCGATACCTCTACTGGTTGACTGTAAGTTCCCAGAGTATCATAAGCCCAGTAGCCAGTACTTCGGTGGTGGCACGAAAATACGGAAATTGATTTATTCTAATTTGCTGTTATCAAATTTTGAATTCATTTCAAATTAAGGAATAAACAGTCCTCATGCATGTATACATTTTATTCCTTGTCTGGGCTTGGCTTAACGTTGGTACCTTTTGGTTTTATCAACTCTTCAGCGTTTCTATTAGGTTAATGGATTTTCAAAGCATTTGGCAATGAGCATCACTGAAGAACTGGCGAAATGCGCTTCTAGTGCAGTAAAATTGCTACTGCTAATTTTTATTCAAACACTGAATGGGTATAGCAACCAAAGCTGAAGAGTTAAGATTCTTGATTCTCACTCATTGATGTTATAAGAAGCGTTTTTAGTGTTTTGTTTTGGCTTTTCATCGTTTTGCTTTGCCATAATTTTGTCGGTTTCTCTTCGAATTATTAGTTTTGATTCTCTCTTTGGTATTTTCCAGCTTTTTAAAGCACAGCTTTTCTCCCCTCCAGTGTGTAAAATAACATAAAGGCAAAAGATACCAAGGGGTCATTCAAAACTTATAAGTCATAAGACAAACTGACTACGCCGTGCATAATAAGTCCAGCAAACACTGCACAGAAAAAATAAGGGATTAGCAACACGAACTGCACACAAAATCTTAGGGATAAGCATATCCTGATCCACATGTCGAATTACGTAACATTTTACAGTTAGGAACAAAGGTTAAAATGAAACCTCATAATTGTGTCATGTATGTGCATATATTTTATTTCCAGTATTTAAAACTGTGAGATATGACTTCTTTTGTGTGTATCCATTGCAACAATTTGCATTTATTTGCTTTTTAATTTTGCAAAAATGTGTGTGACAATGTCAAAAGTTTCCATAAAACTTTGTTAAAAAAGAGGCAGATGATTGATTTCTCATAAGTTGAAGTAAAACTGACAACGTCGTAGTAAAACATGAAAGACAGAACAAGTCACACAAACACTACATACCTATAATTAAATCCTTAAATTTGATAGCAATACACCAAACTACCAAATTACCTGGCATTTTGTAAGATCAATATTATTGAGATAGCTGTAGAGTTTTTATCAAAATCCAAGATGATTTGATAAGTTATAGAAATTTTTAATGGTGATTTTCTTGAATTTAGTCAAAACCGAAAATTCTAGCTTTTTTGACCTATTAATTAAATCCTTAGATTTGACAGCAATAAACCAAACTACCAAATAGCCTGGAATTTTGTAATATCAATATAGAATGGAGATAGATGGGCTGATTCCGAACAGTCAAGACTGGTCAAGACTGGTCGAGCATTGGTCGAGACTGGTCGGGCATTGGTCGAGCATTTGTCGAGACCATTTTCAGACTATACCATGATTATCAAGTACTCAATCAGAATAATTAGGTAAAGTATAGACCAAACTCAAGTACTGTTAAGTGCTGTAGAGATTATGTCGAGTCTTGTCATGTAAAATTTCTGTACAAAATATGGTCTTTCAGACTCTGAGTTTGCAGTGTTAACCAACAGTGTACAAATATAAGATAAAACCAAGTCTTTTTGTCGAAACACATAATCTTTGGTTGCTTAGGGCAGTCGCAATTAGTTTAAGATATATATTGCCATTCTAAAAAAAATTACCATATCAGAAATGGATTTAGAATCTCAACATCAATAGATTTCTGGGACGAATTGTTTTACATTATGCAATTCAGTGCTTTCTTAGAATTCCTTACGCGTGAGGCATGTCAAACAGACAATAGCCCTTAAAATCATACAAAAACAATCTCAATGTTCATATAAACCTACTTTGAAGGCTATCTTATCATTCAGCTAACTGAAAAAAAATATTCTATTGTTTTTTGCTCCACCAAATATAAAAAATAAAAACAATTCCATTTTCATAGGATCTATTTGACTCGATTACGTGTCACCAGTTACAAAGCAAATTGTACAAACAATGCTACCAGCAGTGAACATTCGCCACTGTATTGGTGTCGTTGTGTTACACAATTACTACTTCATTAGAACTGTACATTGGGCAAATTGTTTCTTCTTTCCCTTATTTCATAATTTTAGCATGTTATACATATATGATGCAGAGGATGACATTGAATCTTTGTCTTTTATTCGTAAAACATGACAGCATAAAGATAGTTACCAGCCAGTCACATACTTCTTTATCTCACTGTGTATTCCTAGGCTTCTGTATATTTATAAACTGAAATATTTATTATCGTAAAGATTTAACGATAATTTATCAGATGGGTGTTCTAGTCACAAAACATTGTATACATGTACTAAAAAATAGCAAATATCACCTGTGCGACGTCTACTTGCTGTTCTTCATCTAGACATATGCTTGAATGTTTAAAGATAGTCTTAAGCTAAAACCTTAGTTAGATTGAAGCGACCTCTAAAGTCACCATTAATTTGATAACTGCTTTGTTTATACTTATAAATAAGAAGATGTGGTATGAATGCTAATGAGACAACTCTCCATCCAAGTCACAATAAAAAAAAAGTTAACAATTATAGGTCAAAGTACGGCCTTCAACACGGAGCCTTGGCTCAAACCGAACAACAAGCTATAAAGGGCCCCAAAATGTATGGTTAAAAGACATAGTCTTATATACATGTTTTGTTTTAAAATTATATCTTTGGACATATCACAATACAAACTACATGTTGGCAAAGTAAAAAAATATTCTATTGTTTTTCGTTTGTACTCCAATACTAATGTAAGCGGAAATTTCAATTATTTATATTAGTGGCCACATTCGAAAGTGACGTGGTCTCGTACTCATAAAATTTCACGGAAAAGTCAACACACTAGTCACCGTCGACTTTCGTTTTAAAGATTTTAAGACTTTTGGTGACCCCCTATAAGTTGCAAGAGGATTCTTTTTACATCGTCAAAAAGACTTATTTTTCGCGTTTGACTTGTTTTCTTTCGAGACCTTTTATAGCTTACTATTTGGGTTTGCCCATTGTTGAGGGCCGTATTGTGATCTATCGTTGCTAACCTTTACCACATTTGGTCTCTGGTGGATAGTTGTCTCGTTGACAATCATATAACATCTTCTGAATTTAAATTTATGTATAATATTCTGATTTTTCTCTTAATAAAATGTTGATATTTATATTTTGTATAAACTGTCATACGATATATATTTAAAATACATAAACTTAATGATTATTGAAAACTTCAAAAATACTCATAGTACAGTTGCATTTGTTTTTCAATTGTTTAATGCCAGTGAAAACTTTTCAATAGCTACGTTCGCCGTGACAAAAGTGTTTACAGGTATCATCTATTTACTTACTACTGACACACGCCAAGATTTTGTACTGTGTATTATCGGTTGATTGATTATTGTATTGTCAACAGTATGGTCAATCGGTCAGCCTCCAGTCACGTATACTATCGTTAATTATCACGAAAATCAAACTAAAACGTGCTAGTGATTTTGGCGAGAGAAATATAACGGTTCGATTTCATTCATCTTGTTTACTTTTTTTCGGGTTTTTCGGACAATACTGGGAATTCACCTTGAACTCGTTACGATTTTGACAGAAAATCAATAATCGGCTGACTGCATTATATAGCTATAGGCAACAATGGACTAATTAATAAAGGTGATGATTGTATTGTTTAATGAGATGGTGTGGTTAAATGGCGTCACATGTCACCCACCTGAAGGATTTATTTACAACTTTGATATGAATAATTGTTTTGAAGTGGATACTTCACAATTGTTTTAGCGACGCACGTGTTCGAAGCATCGTTTTACGTCTCCTGATTTTCTTTTAACAATTGTCCGGAAAAGAAAACTGTTATTTTGACTAAAAAATGTTCAAAAGCAAGAAAACTCTCCTACTCTTAACTTTATCCTTTTACTTTGATAGAAATAATTGATTTGAAGTGGGTATTTTACAGTCGTTTTGACACCGCACGTGTTTAACGCGTTTTACGTCTCACCAAATGCTTTATACGATGGTCCTGAAAAGAAAACTGTAATGAAGAAATATATTCAAAATTAAGAACAATCTCTGACTTTAGTCTTTTTCGTTCAACTAGACGGGAAGTATATATCCGATAAACTTAATTGAAGATTAATTGCGTGTTCCAAGAAGTCAAAAATGACGGTTTCATGGTCAGTGTATATTTGCGTCCATTCGTTTTTCATTTTGAAATATCAAAAACAAAAAACAAAAAAACGAGAGTGTTTTCATTTTTCGTTTTTGATTTCTCAAAAACCAAAACGAAAAACAAAAGTGTTTTCATTTTTCGTTTTTGATTTCTCTAAAACCAAAACGGAAAACGAAAGTGTTTTCATTTTTTGTTTTTGATTTCTCTAAATCCAAAATGAAAATCAAAAGTGTTTCCGTTTTTCGTTTTTGATTTCACTAAACAAGAATTTTGTATTTAATTTTAATTATTTCTCGTTTTCTAATGTACAATGTTTCCTTTCTTGTTTCGCAGTCATTGATAGTAAATAATGCCAATGTAAACACCCCGGTGTTCTTTCAACATAATGTAGACAAAATAGACCGCCTGACTTATGAATTGAACTACGGTGATAAATGAATCACAGCCTTTCAAATTACCTTGTTTATATCTTTAATAAAAAATAAATTAATATTTATTATATTAAATATATATTTCAATATTAAACGAATCATAAATTTAAATTGTACAATACAATATTATATAAAGATGGTACAAATAAATAGATTGATTACAACATCACATTAACAAGGGAGGTTACTACTTTAAAAACTTATAAGAAAACTACCCCGGTCGTTAAAGTATACATGCACAGTCACTGTGGTTATCAGATCTTTAATCGAAGATTATGTCGACGGATGCCAAAGACTTTATCAATCTGAACAATAAGGGTGCGTGATCTTTACTTTTAAATTTAAAAAGGTTGATCTCAGATGATTAGAATTCATAACCAAGGTCCATTATACGAACATTCAGGACGATAATGTGTTTTGCTTGATCAATTGATTGAAAAACAAATTTCCGCAATTTCACAATTCAAACCGGGATTAGCATTCAATCATTTTGCCATTCGGAGCCTACTCGGTATTAGTTTTGCTTATTTTTGAAAGCTATATGGTGACCTTAACTAGAGCCTGGGTGTGGATGGGGGTTTACGGAATAGAGAATAGTGGGCAAAAAATATAAATAATAGAGACAATGGACCAAGAAATAAAAAAAAATAGAAAAATGAGGTGTTTAAATATAAAGAGAACAAAACAATTGGCAAAAAGTATAAAGAAATAAACATGATAAAGAATAGAGAAAAATGGCCTGAAACACTGATTAAAGAATAGAGAAAAATGGAATAGAATATCAAAGAATACAGAAATGAAGAAATACGCATCCAGACCATCATACTAGTTGCCTAAACCAACGTTATTTTGTCTCCGGTAGAATGTTATTGGATTTCATACGTTTTCTTTTTATTTATATGCCTTTCAATTAAGACATGAGCTTTCATAATTTGCCAGCTTATTACATTATAAAAAAAGACTAAGCCGAACATCACTTTGGATTTTTTCTCAAGTAGACCTCAACTACCCACCCTACCACACCATTACCGAAAAGTTAATAAAATAAATCTACGGCAATACTTTTGTCCGCACTAGGTGCAAAGGAAAGCTGGGTACCTGAGGTCTTCTGGAGAAAAAATCCAGGGTGTAGGATAAAGCAAAACATTGTAATCCACATAGTCAAGTGTGTGGCTGTTGTTTTTAGGGTATAAATGGTTCTTTTTCTCGTTGAAGACCCTCCAGCTACTTTCAAGATGAAGAACAGGAATAAAAGCCCTGTTCATTGATGATTGGTATTTTTTCTATGTGTTGTGTGCGATTTTGTCCCATGCACATCTCTTTATTTTCTATTTTAGGGCCTAAACACGGCTCAATGCAAGTTTAGCCCTTCAATATTAAAGGTCATATGTTACATTATTGTTTCGGATAAGAGTGAATTTGGTACCTATTAAAACGTTTAAACCCGCTGCATTTGTTTGCACCTGTTCTAAGTCAGGAACCTGATGTTCAGTAGTTGCCGTTTGTTGATGGGGTTCATAAGTGTTCTCGTTTCTTGTTTATTATATAGATTATACCGTTGCATAGTTTTCCCGTTTGAATGGTTTTGCACTGGTCATTTTGGGGCCCTTTGTAGCTTGCTGTTCGGTGTGAGCCAAGGCTCCGTGTTGAAGATCGTACTTTGACCTATAATGGTTTTTCTTTTACAAATTGTGACTTGGATGGAGAAATGTCTCATTGGCACTCATACCACATCTTCTTATATCTATATTTGTTTTTTTTGAGTTAATTGGGAGATTGGGATTTCTAGCTTTAATCTCACCCATGTCAGCTTTTTATTTTTATTTAAAGAAAAGATAGCTAGTTTTGTATTCTTTAATATGCTGTAACAGTTTAATTTTCCATGAAAAAAGGACAGTTTTTTCTATGTCCGGTAGCATCGTATCATATCTGGACATCGGCTGCTGTCTGCTCTTTGGTCGGGTTGTTGTCTCTTTGACATATTCCCCATTTCCATTGTCAATTTTATTATCGGTAGGCATGTAAAATTGCCAAACCATACACGACCGTTCATTAGTCATCGTAGATCTATTCTAAGTCTTAATAAGTCTACACAAAGCAGAAAAGGAACTTTTACAACAAGGAATATTACACAACTGAAGCCATAGTCATAAAGATCGATTGACTGATTGGTGTTCCTTTAACGTCGCCGCAAAACATAAAATTATTACCTGATCTTCATTCTCAACATCTTCAATCTCTATTGTTCCCAAGGAAGCAACCATTTGATTCTCTGGGGTGGGGCAGGGATTTGTACCCGATGTCAATATTTGTTTTTAACCCAGACTGAAAAACATGCCTTTATCCATGGCCACACATAAACACAATAATATTTTCAAGATTTATTAAAAAAAATTGTTTTTTTACACTTTTATATTTTTATGTTGTTTGAAATATTAATTTGACTTGAATTTATATGAATTTACTAAATTTACATGTTTATACCAAGCCAAGTCCGTTTATATCTTGTTTCTCGCCTGACTATACAAAAGGCCAGGAGAGCTTTGGCCATCATTTGTCGTCTTTGATAGATATGGTTGACTGATAAGCTGTCTATATAAAGTAATGGGACAATGGCATGAAGACATCACCAAATCACCATATACAATACATAAAAAGACACCTAGAGCTTACCATATGGTCTTCAACTACCCACCAACAGGTAGTAAGCTCTGGTTGGCCTTAAACACAAATCAAAGGGCACAGCAAAATGAGAAAATATTCAATTAAAACTGGGTGACCAGGGAGGAAAACATTAGAACTTTCTTAAGAAATACAAATTTCACCATCCCCCTTCCTTCTCAACATTTTAATAAGGAGATGTGATATGATTGCCAATGTGACAACTATCCCCAAAGTTCAAATGAAGTGGATGTAAGCAAGTATATATAGGCAACCGTACCACCTTCAGCAATGAGAAAAAAAACCAGTAGGGTATAGTCGGCTATGAAAGGCTCTGACATGAAAAATATGAAATGGTTCAGTTGAGAAAAAACGGCCTAATTTATATCACAATATAACGAAAAACAAATATGACAGACATCAACAAACGACAACCATTGAACTACAGGCTCCTAACTTGGGACAGGCACATACAGTATGTGGCGAGGTTAAACATGCAAGTGAGCACTCAACCCTCCCGTTAACTTGGGACGAGTTTTGTTACAGAACAACATAAAATCAAACTATAAAAATCAGTTGAAAAGGGCTTAACTCATCAGATCGATACAAAACAGAAAAAAACATCTAACAAAAGCAAAGACCGGACGTGGCAGGGTATTTATACATCCTTAACAAACAAAAAAGAACACAAAGTACAGATCTGAGAGTAATCTCAGTACTGACAGCTAGTTTAAAGCCAATAACAACTAATACAAAAATCATGTATCTAAGACTAAAATATCAATCAGTACACATCCAACATCCAATGGATTTAGTGTAAAGACGTCATTAACAGTCAGAGAAAGACATGACCTTATGCAATGCCAAATCATAGGTATCAACAGATTGTAGTACCTTGATGTGTATAACAATAATATGTAGTATAATTTTAAGTTACTGATAACAAAATTAATATTTATACCAATAAAAACAATATTCAAAGATCTATTTACAGTGTTCAATTGGTAACCTTTTAAAATAAGTTTATTTAAATGATTGATAAGTTTACCCTGATCGTTTCTAATTTACATGCATACAATTTCTATTTATATTATTATTGATAAATACAATATTGCAGAAGTAGTGGAAATAGATCTACAAGTGAGGGAAGTTGTTTGTGACTTCAGGGAACTTTATTTGGATATGCCTGTTATGGTCTAATTGAGATTTACAAGACCTTCATTCAATTTCAGCACATTTGGTGAATGTATGTCCCATTTATAGGCATTATGTTTTTCGGTCTGTGCGTCCGTTTGTTCTTTCGTTCATCCGTCTGTTCCGCTTCGGGTTAATGTTTTTGGTCAAAGTAGTTTTTGATGAAGTTGAAGTCCAATCAACTTGAAACTCAGTACACATGTTCCATATGATATGATCTTTCTAATTTTAATGCCAAATTAGAGTTCTGACCGCAATTTACGGTCCACTGGGCATAGAAAATGATAGTGCGAGTGGGGCATTCGTGTACTATGGACACATTCTTGTTCAAATCCTTTATTAAAGAAGTTAGTAAATTTACTTCAGATAAAAATACTAAATTAGACGAACCAATCTAATTAAAAGATATATCTCTGATTTCGTTATACTTATATAACTTTTTTGTATGAATTTTAATAAGATTACTGGACAAACGCGTTCAATCTTCGGACTTAATTCTTAACAATTTTACCGAGCGGAGCGAGGCGAAAAAAAATAACGTCTTTCAAGCCAAATTTTATACGTATGCTATACACACAAATTTATTGTTTAAACTTGGTAATCAATTAATATAAAGTACAGTCCTAGATAATCAAATAATCATGAAATATTTGGTCTAGTAATAAAATAATCACTAAAAAAATGGCCAAGTAATCACATAATCAAAAACTCCATGAGGATTCATTAAAGATGACATATTTTTGTATTAATATTAATTCACTTATAAGGCCTTTGCATAGGAAATAAACTAATTAATTCTAAAACCAGTTGTTGGCATAATACGGGTCATATTCTTCACATTGACATAATTTACTAAACGTTTATTGAAACCTGTAATGTGAAGACGTGAATGAAAATGCGGAGTTTGTGAGACCAGGTTCAAGCAAGCAGCCACTCGCTAACAGCCACTTCGCTAGCAGCCAGTTTTCAGATGTTTATATAAACCCAAATGTTGCATAAGATTCAAACGTACTTCAAATGTTTTTATTAATATATACCCACTATATTATCAGTTTTTAATATATAATTAAGCAGTCAAAGACACTATTCAATGAATTTCAAAATTTTATTTCTTGTTCATCAATAATATAAATACAATAGAAATCGCTTTCAATACATCACACAGCGTGCTGCACGCTTTACATTTCAAATAGTCAACACTTTTGAGTGTATATAGAATCTTAAAAAATTATGAAATTATTTAAATGTTGGCAAAATTGCACTATTGTGTGAAATAGCTTTCCATATTCTCGGCATCCTGTCAAATAGTTCATGAAAAGTAACAATTGTTCCGATTAGAAGAAAAAAAAGTTGCACTCGTGCTTTAACTTTTTTTGTTGCCAAACAAAACTGTTTTGATAAAACATTCTACTTCTGAAACAGTGGATTTCGCCTACTTATGATTGGACGAAAGGTTTATTTTTTGTACTCAAAGTATGGTGGGCAAGGAAATTATTTATTAGCTTTAAAAAATAATCCGTGCTATACCCAAACTGGGAATTTTGATCAAGTAGGCGCTAGGTTTCTAGCTTACGTTTGCACCTAGTGCGGAAAAAAGTATTGCCATAGAATTTTTGTTTGTTAACTTTTCGGTAAGGGTTGGGTAGGGTATCTGACCTCAACTTTGGACCTACTTTAGAAAAAAAAAATAAGCCGAAAAATACCCTGTGTTTTTTCTACTGTAGACCTCAGCTACTAAGCTTCCCTTTGTTTTGGTGCTGACAAAAGTATTGCCTTAGAATATTTTTTTATCAAATTTTCGGTAAGGGTGGGGTTGGGTTTCCGCGGACAACAACTTTGGACCTACTTAAAAAAAAACTAAGACGAATAACACCCTGGATTTTTTTCTCCAGTAGACCTCAGCTACCCAACTTCCCTTTGCACCTAGTATTGCCGTAGATATTTTCTTATTAACTTTTCGGTAATGGTGTGGTAGGGTAGGTAGCTGAGGTCCACTTGAGAAAAAATCCAGAGTGATGTTCGGCTTTGTCTTTTTTATAATGTAATAAGCTGGCAAATTATGAAAGATCACGTCTTAATTGATAGTCATAGAAATAAAAAGAAAACGTATGATAACCAATAACAATCTACCGGAGACAAAATAACGTTGGTTTAGGCAACAAGAATGATGGTCTGGATACGGGGTTCTTCAGTTCCTTATTCTTTGATAATTTATGCCGATTTTCTCTATTCTCTAATCAGTGTTTCAAGCCATTTTTCTCTATTCTTTATTTCTTTATACTTTTTATCAATTTTTATGTTCTCTTTATATTTAAACACCTCATTATTCTATTTTTTTATTTTACTTCTTGGTCCATTGTCTCTATTATTCATATTTTTTGCCCACTATTCTCTATTCCGTAAACCCCCATCCACACCCAGGCTCTAGTTAAGGTCACCATATAGCTTTCAAAAATAAGCAAAACTAATACCGAGTAGGCTCCGAATGGCAAAATGATTGAATGCTAATCCCGGTTTGAATTGTGAAATTGCGGAAATTTGTTTTTCAATCAGTTGAGCAAGCAAAACACATTATCGTCCTGAATGTTCGTATAATGGACCTTGGTCATGCATTCTAATCATTTGAGATCAACCTTTCTAAATTTAAAAGTAAAGATCACGCACCCTTATTGTTCAGATTGATAAAGTCTTTTGCATCCGTCGACATTATCTTCGATTAAAGATCTGATAACCACAGTGACTGTGCATGTATACTTTAACGACCGGGGGAGTTTTCTTATAAGTTTTTAAAAGTAGTAACCTCACTTGTTAATGTGATGTTGTAATCAATCTATTTATTTGTACCATCTTTATATAATATTGTATTGTACAATTTAAATTTATGATTCGTTTAATATTCAAATATGATAATTTATGTTTTATTAAAGATATAAACAAGGTAATTTGAAAGGCTTTGATTCATTTATCACCGTAGTTCAATTCATAAGTCAGGCGTTCATAAGTCAGCCGTTTTCAAAGGGTTATCAAGGACTGCTTTAGAAGTTCTATGATATTAAATTCTTGGTTTTTTTCAAAAAAAAGGTGTCATCTTTAAAATTTATTAAGTTGTTTTATATAAATAAAAAAAATGTTCACTGCGTTATTAACTAAACTTTACTGACACCATTAGTGTATACCAGCCTTAAGTTAGTATGTTTTCCAGTCACCATAAAATATATCTGAAACATTAAAAATGTTTTGAATGCCATTTAATATATTTGAATAATGGACGATATCTCTAACATTTTTGATGTAGGCCTACATAATTCAATGCGAACATGATCATGTGTATAAAAATTCTTTTAACTGAAAACTTAACTTATTTCATGATATTTTTTTGAACTGACCAGAAATGACTTCCTTTGAACATCTTGTTTAATTTCTATTTTAAAGGTGATACACATTGTATATATATATATACATATATAAGTGTTGATGATTATATTATGTTTATTGCGCAATTGTGGTTTCAATTCTATATTAAATACATTTTGGATTTCAAATTGTTGTTCTATTTTCTAGCCAAGGGAAATAGCTGTTGTTTGAAATAGTTCCTAAATTGATGAGATACAATAGATATATACAGAAATAGGTCTACGTTCTAAGTTAAGACTTGGTCGAGTAGGGTTCAGACGAGGTCGAGTATGGTTCAGATTAGGTCGAGCATGGTTCAGACGTGGTCGATAATGGTTCAGACTTGGTCGAGAATTGTTCAGACACGTATACAATGGTTAAGTACTAGTCGAGTAAATGTGCAGAATGTTAAGTATGGTTTAGACTACAGTCGAGTAATATCAAGTAAATTTCAGACCAATTCAGACTGGTCGAGTAAAAATCAGTAAAGTTGAGTACAGATATAGACCATTTCAGACTTTTACTGGTTTTTAGTGGTGGGTCACGCAATTTCTTTAAAACTAAAACTTGACCGATATGGAAAGTTTGAAATTGAATAACGTTTTCTCAATATAAAATTAATTAAACAGAACGAATTCAGAATTGCTATATACACTTTCGTTTCACCAATGATAAAACATAAAAAAACTCGTATTTTCATAGGCTCTATTTGCAACGATTACGTATCAACAGTTAAAAAGCAAATCGTAGAACCAATGCTACTAGAAGTAAATATTCTCCACAGTATTTGTTTCGAAGTGGTACGCAATTTCTATCTCATTAGCACTGTGCATTGGACAATTTGTTTCTTCGTCAACTTCATTTCATGCAGATTTTCGAGAAGATCCAACAATAATACCCTTTAACTTAAATTTGCCGTGTAGCATTGTTTTTGTTGAAATTCCTTCTATTAATATCAAAATGATAACAAAAGTAAATTTAAAATGAACATTTTAACCCAACATAATGGTCCTATGTCTGTCTAAAGTAAAGAATTTTTCAAGTTGCTTTTTAAAATGATATTATTAGGTTTTTTCTTTAATGTTAGGGAATATGGCATTAATTGCAGATGTGAGATAGTCTCTGCCAATCTTATTCCCTACTTTTGTAGACATTTGTCATTTATTTAAGATCTTACCTTAACACTTTTTTGTTGATGTTTTTTCATGTTTTTGTATTTTTGTGTTTTTTTTCTCATTGAGTAACTCTCTTATTCACTATAGCTCACACAAATTTTTCATCCATACTCAATATTTTGTTTCTTCAAATTCCATCAAGTATCAATTATAACAATATCGAAAAATATAATTATAAAAAATATTATAAATAAAATTTAGATTTCTGTTTGAATATGTCTTCAACTCCAAGGTAACTTAAAATTAATTACATGCAAGTTTGATACAAAACAGAAATCAATTGAACAAAAGGTTTAACATTAGAACTATGTTCTTATTCAATACGTCAAACGAACATAAATCATTTATAAAGAAAAATTCAACACCATTCTTTGGTTATCAGCTGGCCCCGACAGCACACAAATTATTTTTATAAGAAATAAAAACACAAATGTCCAATTTGCTGTCATCGACCGCTGCCATCGCATATAAACACAATCTACAATAGAAAATATTCTATAAGTTGGAGAACTAAATCTTTACAGTAATACAGAATTTTTATATTATTTAATACATAACATATGTACTTTTTCTAAAGTAAAAGTGGGAAACGATACTATACTGTCGGAAAAGCGAACCTCTAATAACAATTCTAGAGTACCTATACTATTATTTAGCGCTTAAATCTAGCATGAAATCATCATGATTAATATTACCTAAACAGATAATACCTTACTTGTTTATCCAATCAAATTTAACATTAACATGTTTTGATTTAAACACACGTGTTTTAAGTAAACAAATACACGTGTTCTCGAGTAATCGTTATAAATACATTTATATATAAAGATAAGAAGATATGGTATGATTGACAATGAGACAACTCTCCACAAGAGACCAAATGACACAGAAATTCACAATTATAGGTCACCGTACGACCTTTAACAATGAGCAAAGCCCATACGGCATAGTCATCTATAAACGGTTCCTAAATGACAAATGTAAAACAATACTATGTTCTTACTCAATACTTCAAACGAGCATAAATCATTTACGAAGAAAAACTCAACACCATTATTTGCTTAACAGCTCGTCCCGAAAGCACAGAAAGCTTTGAATGATGAAGAAAGGGACGAAAAAAAATAGAGAAAAAAAAAAAAAAAATATTACATGCCTATATTTTAAGATACTGACAATATGTGTTGTATATAGATATACGAAGATGTGGTATGAGTACCAATGATACAACTCTCCATCAAAGTCACAATTTGTAAAAGTAAACCATTATAGGTCAAAGTACGGCCTTCAACACGGAGCCTTAGCTCACACCGAACAGCAAGCTATACAGGACCCCAAATATGACTTGTGTAAAACCATCCAAACAGCAAAACCAATGGTCTAATTTATATAAAAAACACTTATGAACCACATCAACAAACGACAACCTCTGATTATCAGGTTCCTCACTTAGGACAGGTGCAAACAAATGCAACAGGTTTAAACGTTTTAATAGGCGCCAACCACCACCCTACCTGAAACAATAGTGTAACATCACAACATAGAAAGACACACTATAAAATATCAATTGAAATGGCTTAACTCAATCAAAAGACATATTATCAAAAACAAGTGAACATACACTGAATGAATGAATTTGATCTGTGACACAATGTTAATACAAAATTGATAAAACAAGGGGGTTAGATGTAAAACAATATCAGAAAGACAACCATAACCTTGGACAAAATGCCGGCAAATAAAATAACGTACACAGGTAAATAAAACAATTTTTGTTGTAAGGCATACATGGAGTACAGAAATAATTTTTACAAAATAAATAATTTTCTTGTTCCTAGCACGAGAACAAAAGTGAAAATTTATCGTCATACTAAACACTTATCAAAGGTGGTGTATACTCTATTTAATTTACATGTAGCCACTTTTCTCGTTGTATCAAACAGGACTCCAGGATAATTTTTATCAAAAAAAAGATAAGATAGAAACATATTTCCATATTTTTTTGTAGCTTTAACAAGTATTTATGTACAAATGATGTATAGAATAAGATATGTGTTTTTGGAATATTCAATGTAAATATATACTGCAATAGTAAAATAAAAAGCTGCTCAAATTTTATGATTGAATTGCGCGTATATGACTAAATTAATTGACTGTTAATTTTTTTCTATTATCATTGTTAAATATTAATTTTTAATTATTTTGTTTTCTATGCCTCCTTTTTTATTGTTATTTATTAGATAGTGATATAATTATGTATTTTATAATAATAGTGGCAATCATATTAGCTCACGTATATTGATCTTGGGCTTCAGAGATATATTTTCCTAACTGTATAAAAATAAGGAGATGTGGTATGATTGCCAATGAGACAGCTATCCACCAAATATTCAAATGAAGTGAATGTAAGGAATAATAGGCAACCGTAGTATTAGTTTATCCTAACTGAACTGTAACTTTGATGGTTCTGTTTATACTCCTGCCATTGAAGAAGACTTGCAACATAACTTTTACTTTACTTAAATATATATTCCAACATATCTCACAAACATTTGATGCATTTAATGTTAATTTTGTTTTAATTAAGATTTTTTTCTGATAAAGGGAGATAAATGTGAATCATGTCTTGCATGCATTACAAATGCATTATATGTCCCTTACTACGTTCAGTATAAGGTATTAGTTATATTGCAAATCTGAACTTCTATAATAGGTACTTGGGGATATATACTTACTCATGTCCACCATTCCTGACTTCAATCATTCTCAAATATTATTGGGGCTTTTCGGTACTTCTTACTGGTTGCTGATTTAGATAACTATATTGTAGTTTATGTTTGGTTAGGTAAAACGTAGGTTTAACTGTCACTAATTGAGTTTTCATGGTGATGTGTAGCAGACCTAGGTTAAATGATATTTGCGACAGTAGAACCAAATTTTACTCAAACTAATTTTCTTTTATGCATTCAAATATAGAGTTTTAAGTGTGCAATGTGTATTTCTTAATTTTACTATATATGTGCTTCAATTAAATTTATCTACTTTTGAAAGCAGTCTTTGATGTCGGAAATTTTGAATGATATTGTAGTTTTTTTTTCTGTTTTTTTGTAATGGCAGCAACTATTGAGAGGTTATTCTGTATTTTCATGATACATATTAAGAGTTCAAGGTTATTAAGTCAATATACTTCTAAAGAATGTACTGCATTTTGCTGGACATAAGAGCAATAATCAAATCACATCATACAGTCCTCCTAAAATGACCAAAGTATATATCATGCACACATTACTAGCCCTCATGAAATGGAAAACATTTCAATATTTTGAATATCTTAACACCTTTTTTTAGTATTCCACTTTTGCACTGCTGTGTAAGAAAATCTTTCCTTCTGAAATATTACAGAAGAAATCAATCTCTTGCAATTGGGTAAACAGTAAAACTACAATGCATTCTAAATGTAGAGTTTACAACTCCTAAATAACAAAGATTTTTGCTCCAGCCCGGTGAGGGCTAACATGGAGAGGGAGATTCTGGAAATTTGAAAAATATATCAGTAGAATAAACACCTATGCAAAACAGATGAGTAATTGTATTCAAAGAATACAGTGATATGTAAAGTATTTGTTTTACTTTGTTTAAAACATAATTTATTACAGTTGAACTTTTTTAGTATATACTTTGAGATTTAAGGTAATGATTGCTTGTTTTTTAAGTGAACCATGAATTCTTCATTATCACCTTTGTAAATGTACGTTTACAAAAAAAAAGTCAGTCAGGTTTTTCTGACTTCCTTGTGTCTGACAGCCATGGAGTTGATTGGCGTGTAACAACAACTATTACTCTTACAATAAGTACACAAAAAAGGTTATAATGATTTTATGGTCTACCAGGCAAACAACCAAAGCTTGCTTCATTGTTCTATGTAGGATCTCAAGTATATCTGCTGTAATTTTTGAAAGGAGAAGGTTTACATCAGTCAAGTTAATAAAAATGTTATTTTGAGTTACAGATATAAATTTACTGAAAAGTATTTTCTTACATTATATTTAAGCTAATTTTAACTGTTTTGATATTATTATTTTTTGATAATGTTGGCATGAAGGTGTCATAACTATGCACTTTGAAATGCATTTTGAAAATTAATTTATGCTATGTCTCAATTGTTTTTGATTTGGAAAGATTTGACACATTCTCTTACAAAATTGATTTATTTTATAAGATCTGTCTGAGTTCATCACACATTTATATAGTCAAAGAGTGAAACCAGCATTTTTAATAAAAGTTACAGATTATAAATTGTGTAGAAAGTGAATATTTTCATAAAAACTTGAATATTGCCTTTTTTGAAAAGAATCGCTCTGTAATCAGTGAACCTTAAGTATTAACAAAGTATTAAATTATTACAAATGCCCATATTATAAATTCTTTTTGGAGTAGTGTTGCACATTTTTATTTTTAAGGGTCTTATAAGACAGTTTTGAACCTTCCCCTTTCATTGTTTTTTTCGCAAGAGAACAGTCACATACATGTTTGGTTTGAAGCTTGTACGAGAATAAAAAGTTATTGTAAATAGTAAGGAAGTTAACTGTGCAAAGAACTTCTTCGAAACAGACATTGTCTTGAAGTTTTTCTTAATTTGTAAACCTCAATCAAATGTTGCTTTAATTTGATTTAATCTAACTTAGATTTTATTTATACAATTTAGATTATTTTGTTATGATTTTGAAAATCTTTATATTATATGTTGAATAATTTCTTAATAAAGATACTTTAAATATTGTCTAAGGTTGAATTATTTTGTAGTACAATGATATTCGTTTATGAAAAAATGAGGCTACAGTGTATAGTTTACTGATGTTGAAATCTCATTTATTGAAAGAGGAGTTGTTTGTTGTTGATTGGTGTGGTCTGGTTTATTGTCTAATATTTTTGGTACTATCCTTTTATGCATTGATGTAGAAAGAATGTTGGCATATATGTGAATTTAAAATAAGAAGGTGGGAAGCCAGTTGTCAGTTAGTTTGTACACATGCAGGCATCGTTAGAAAAATAGATGTGCTATACAAGACAGCTGATTTGAGTTAATGGTTAGAGCAGGTTTTAGTAATTTAAAAATGTTTTGCAAACCCCTTTCTTGAAAAATGATGTTCTCATTTCTGTGAAAAATTTTGACAGTGAATTCCTCCCACTGACAGAAATGTTATTTTCTGATAGTGTATCTAATTTTCCATTTCTCGGTTTCCTCTTAATTGTTATCAGTGATATCATGACTGAAATTAAGTCAAACACATAAAATGCTAGTACAGAGGCAATGGAGTCTGGTGTGAACTTTCTGTATAAAGCTTTATATTTAAGAGGGTATATGAGCTGGATAATACATATTTGGTATGCAGATGCCTTTTGGTCTAAGTTTCCATCTTGTATATGTCTGTTGTCTTAGCCTAATTTTTATTGTTAATGACTGCATAAAACATGTATAAGTTTTTTTTATTACATGATTTTTGGTGGAAGTAGTCTTTCAAGTCTTCTGAAATCTTATATTGTCGGCTGCTTCAAGTCTTAAATCATTTAACTGGCCCGGGAGTGTTGCCGTATCCGTTTCATTGCTTTACATTTTTATAACTTTCATGCATTATATCGACACCGATTTGTAAACATGATCGGTTACAAGTTTGTAAAAAATAGTGTCTTCATCATTTTATGAAACAAAGACAGAGAAATAAATGTACAGTTAGGATTAAAAAAAACAAGCACTAACGTTGGTGTTTTAGATTCTAGTGTTAAAATGTTTTAATATCTCCCATTTATTTACGTATCCTTGATTGGACTGATGGAAATGTATTTTGGACGGACAAATTTGAGTGCCAGTCAAAATGCCGCATAAGAAGTAATTCTTTTCAACAGCTCTGCATTTGCTATTCAATTATTTGTGTATGAACGTTCCTGATGAAGGTAACTCAAGAAAACACTTCAGAGACAACACATTTACAATTATAAAGTGGTATTTTATTTTGTGTAAAAATAATAGATGCAAATGTATGACTGACAGTAGTGAAGTATCTACCTTCGACAGAAAAACTAAACATTCCTGGTATATTTGCTAACCTCAAGTTAAACATGGTGAGGTGCAATCTATGGAATTATAGAACATTTAATTTGATGATCAACAGTATTAGGAGATTTTTGTATTTAGTTCAATCTGTTTTGGTGGAGACATGAGTATAAAAGTATATTATTTTCGGAAGAAAAAATTACGTCGAATGCAATACTGGTCCAGAGCAGGTTGGGTTGGTGTGGTCAGCTTTCATTGTAATACAAGTTATTCTTTTTATTATCTCCCTCGACCTCAGAGCTATCAGCTATCTGATTTTAATTTTTTGTGCGAAATAAGTCTTTTGTATATTATTTATAGAATCCTTTCACAATATCATACATGTATATGACAGGCTCCACCTAACCTTGATATCAGTTCATGGTTTGGAGATCAGCATTAAATATTCGTGATTGGATCAGTTCACAAATATTATGATAGGTAAAATATATTTGGTGTATAGGGTAAATATCCGTTTGCTGGGGTACATCTGATATAGACCACATGTTCATGGTTTATTGATCAATGTTTCATTTTTGTGATTAATAATTTTCTAAAAGAGAGGCAAAAGTACCAAATGGACATTCAAACTCATAAGTCGAAAACTAACTGACAACGCCATGGCAAAAAAATATAAGGAAAAGACCAAAAGGCAAACAACAGTATACAAGACACAACATAGAAAACTATTGACAGGGAAACACGAACTCCACCAAAACCGGGTGATGGTCTCAGGTGCTCCTGAAGGGTAAACAGTTCCTGCTCCACATGTGGCATCCGTCGTGTTGCTCATGTAAGTACGACCCCGGTGATAAGTCCTATTTGGTAGGTCACATTCGGGGAATTTATGAATAATGATTATAAACCCGTTTAAGAATATTTAACTTAAATCTAACGTGTTGAAACACTTGCTTCAAGGCTGATAAAACTATAGGGGACAGGCTTTATGAAACTAGGGGACTGTCGGGCCGAATTCATACAGCGTAAAATTCGACGTTTTCAATTTTACAGAGTGTAATATATTATATATCACCTTACTATCGTACACTCTTCTTCAGAATTTGCTTTAAGAAAGGAGTGCAAAGAACATATAAGAAACCTTGTCGTTATTGCAAAAAATCTTCTTTCAAGACCATCCAGATTAGGAATACAAGTTAACTGAATTCTGTACTACAGATTGTACGCATTTGTTTTTTTCTATATTATAAACACGAAATTTTAAGATTCAATACTACAGAAATCTAGACAGAGTCTTCTTATTCCAAATTGCAATCATGAGTCTGGCCGATTTTGAGTATTATCTGGTACTGCATACAGACAATGTCTATTGTTGATCTCTAGATTTCTTTTTGAGTATTTGTGTTTTTTGGTTACTGTCTAATTGACGTATAAGCCACATCTCATTTATTCATATGTAGTTATACATTTCTATATAAAAATAAGGAGATGTGGTATGATTGTCAATGAGAAAACTATCCACCTTAGTTCAAATGAAGTGGGTGTTAGCAATTATAGGCAACCGTACGGTCTTCAACAATGAGAAAAAACATATACCGTATAGTCGGCTATAAAAGGTCCCGACATGAAAAACGTGAAACAAATCAATTAAGAAAACTAACGGCCTAATTCATAACAAAACAATTTACGAAAAACAAATATGACAGACATGAACCTACGACAATCACTGAACTATAGGGTCCTGACTAGGCACAGGTACAAATAGAATGTGGATTGGTTGAACTAGTTTGCTGGCGCTAAACCCTCCCCCTCGGAAATACTTAAATGTTGAATATTGTTGGTATTAATCAAGGTATATTAACTTTTTCTCAGAATGACTTTATTTGATTTAGGTTTTCGATGATTTCACATATTTATAATACAAGAATCATTACATTTAGCTCAACTGGTTGACTGATGCAATGGATAAACATACAAGAAACAATATCAAACAAACAAAAATTATAAAAAAAAAAACAACAAGCAAATTAAAACAAAAAGAAAGACAATCAACAAAACAAAATAAAAACACTATTAATCGATAAACATAAATGCTGACGTACCAACAAATTTAATAGCGAGATCACATGTGTTGATACATATAAGTACATTGTACATTAATATACATTTGCATTTGTGTGACATTCAATAGCTACAAGCACACTCATTTGTTCAATTTCCGTACTCATTTAGAATTAAAAAAGAATATGAAATGAATACGTATACATTGAAATTTGAAATACCGAGTAAAAACCGTAAAAGTGATTAAATAACACTTTTTAATACAGCTCATTTTAAGATTTATATTTAACAGAAATTGAAAAAAAAAATTCTCTTACACAGGTTTTTTTCTGCAGTTAATATTTCAAGTATGAAACTTGATTTTTTTTTTATAAATTCAACCCTCTGTCATTTTTGATTTTCATTTTGATAAACATCCACAAAAGTCATTTTATATAAGTGAAACTAATGGACTTCCTGAAGCCTTTACTCTTAATCGACATTAAGGGTAAGATAGGACTAAGGCTTAACGTTTCTTCCTCAAGCCATCTTCTAAATCGACATTGACTGATTTGACAGACGGTACTGCTTCACGTTTCTTTCTCAAACCATCTTCCAAGTCGACGTTGACGGATTTGACAGACGGTACAGCTTCGCGTTTTTTTCTTAACCCTTCTTCTAAATCGACGTTGACGGATTTAACAGACGGTACAGCTTCACGTTTTTTTCTTAAACCATCTTCCAAATCGACATTGACGGATTTGACAGATGGAACTGCTTCACGTTTCTTTCTCAGGCCATCTTCTAAATCGACGTTGACGGATTTAACAGACGGTACAGCTTCACGTTTCTTCCTCAAACCATCTTCCAAATCGACGTTAACGGATTTGACAGACGGTACAGCTTCACGTTTCTTTCTCAAACCATCTTCCAAATCGACGTTGACGGATTTGACAGACGGAACTGCTTCACGTTTCTTTCTCAAGCCATCTTCTAAATCGACGTTGACGGATTTGACAGACGGTACAGCTTCACGTTTCTTTCTCAAACCATCTTCTAAATCGACGTTGACTGATTTAACAGATGGTGCTGCTTCACGTTTCTTTCTCAAACCATCCTCTAAATCGACATTTACAGATTTGACAGAGGGTACAGCTTCACGTTTTTTTCTTAAACCATCTTCCAAGTCGACGTTGACGGATTTGACAGACGGTACTGCTTCACGTTTCTTCCTCAAACCATCTTCTAAATCGACGTTGACGGATTTAACAGACGGTACAGCTTCACGTTTCTTCCTCAAACCATCTTCCAAATCGACGTTGACGGATTTGACAGACGGTACAGCTTCACGTTTCTTTCTCAAACCATCTTCCAAATCGACGTTGACGGATTTGACAGACGGTACAGCTTCACGTTTCTTCCTCAAACCATCTTCCAAATCGACGTTGACGGATTTGACAGACGGTACAGCTTCACGTTTCTTTCTCAAACCATCTTCTAAATCGACGTTGACGGATTTGACAGACGGTACAGCTTCACGTTTCTTTCTCAAACCATCTTCTAAATCGACGTTGACTGATTTAACAGATGGTGCTGCTTCACGTTTCTTTCTCAAACCATCCTCTAAATCGACATTTACAGATTTGACAGAGGGTACAGCTTCACGTTTTTTTCTTAAACCATCTTCCAAGTCGACGTTGACGGATTTGACAGACGGGACAGCTTCCCGTTTTTTCCTTAAACCATTGTCTAAACCCAGGGGAACGGAGTTAACAGCATGTATAACAACTGGAAAAAAATGTTATAGCCTGATCATGAATGTTTTGAATAATTATCATAAATGTGTTTTCACATGTAAGTTATGTAGTAATACTTTAGAATTATAAAATCATTGTTTTCAGGTCCACATTTGTACCTTTTATTCATTCAAAAAGATTTTGTACTGCAAACTGGTTTGGGACTTTATCATTTCATAATTTGTTATAAAAAATGTTCAACACGTACCATATAAAAGTAGAATGTTTTCTAGTATATAATACTAGAGAAATGAAGTTGCATTTCAAACTTTAAGTTCAAATCTACAATTGCTGTTCCATCTTTATATGAAACACGGTTGTACGTAAAATGTTTAAAGTAGAGTTAATTATATAACTTGAAAAATTAAAAAAGTACTCATTTTATGTAATAAAAGAAACACTATATAAATTTCGTGCGTCCGAGGCGCTTTTCTGGATTGACCTTCATTAAGAACGTCTAAACCTAAACATAAGAAATTCAGGGATGCGTAAATACGCTGCAACATTGGGAGCTATATATATGATGACCCGGATAGATGGGTGGCTGTTTAACGTCCAGTGGCAAATTAAATGCATATTATTGACGAGAATAGGTTAATGCGATATACGTGTGATCCCTGCTTTGAACAATATCGACACTCTAAGCTGGATTTTAAACGTGTTAGTTCACAAAGTGTCCGCAGAAAGGCATGTCACCCTACCAGGACTCATTCTGATGACTCCTAGCCGACCAGTCTTTGCTCTTACTTCTTAATGTCACGTTCTTAAGCTGCAAATGCCAACTTTAAAGTCTTTGTATCGACTCAGGCGGTGTTCGAACCCATGACCCTACGCAAGACCTTACTCACTCGAGGCGAACACGCTACCATGAGACCACCGAGGCGGTTAGGGAGCTATATAACCCAAAACATTTAAACAGAATTAGCCAAATTCATCTAACTTAAAGGTTAAATTTGACTGAGAGAATTGGAACCTTATTTTCTTAATCATTTCTTAATCTATGAATATTAAATAAGTAATGAAGAACTGACTACTGAGTTGATGATATAGATTGATACCCTCAGGGACTAACGGTCCACCAGCGGCGGTATCGAACCAGTGCTTTTAACCAGGATGTATTTTCAAATTATTGAAATTCTACAAGTCAGAAATAACTTTTTAAACCAACTTTTCTTTTAATAAGTTATTGTTTTTTTTTTTACAGTAATCATAGAAAAAAAAGTCAAAATATACTTACAAATCAAAATTGCACAAAAAGAAAGCAGTGACCTGGAATTCATTGTTAACAGAATAGGAACACACTATAAAATCAGCCTCAATGCACTGTTTATCTTGATGTGTAGATTATGCTCAATATTGGTAAAGTTTATACTTATATATACAACATTTTTACAAAAAATACGGATAAAAACACGATGATTAATCACACACACGGTGGTTACCTACCTAATTGATATTTCTGTGAAATTTTAATCGTATGATTCTACGAAATAGTAATGCTTTGATTTATTGCTTGATGTTGTTTTTGTTTACATGTACGACTTCCTTTTTATTGTTTTTTAACACTCACTGACATCCTAGTTATTCTTGGTGTAGATGTAAGAAATTCGTAAATTAAATCTAAAATTTTAGGACATATAATCATACTGTGTTTTGACAAATTCATTCTCATGAATACATATTATTTAGTACCCTGTGTATTTTCCCTTTTATATTTAGTGAACAAATTGTTAATTGATGTGTACACTTTAGCGAAAAGTCTTATTGAAAATAGTGCTCGATAAATTTAGTGAACAAATTGTTAATTGATGTGTAAACTTTAGCAAAAAATCTTATTGAAAAGGGTGCTCGATATGATATAATATCACAGAAATTTTTAATCAAAATCTACAAGGAAATTGAAAATAGTTCATATCCCCCAAAATTCAGAAGCGTCTTTTTTTAAGCTTAAAGTTGTTGTATCTCAAATGTGAATTGCAAAGATTCTATTCAAAAAAGAAAGACTAGAATGAAAGGGCTATCATACTTTTAAATACGACAAAGTATCCCCAAAAATATGTTATCGTAAACTTTACTAAATTTGACATTGATGAATTTGATCATTGTTGATGTTCACGTTGTCCTGTTCTATTTTTAACATCATAACTAAGGTAAACAATAAAATAATTCGTATCCTGTATTTTTTTGTTTGTGTCTTTTGCGTATCAACATAAGGATGCGATTTTCCCGGAACTCCATTCTTCAGAAAGAATAAAAAAAATTTATTAATTTCAAACATTTCATAATAGGTAAACTGGGGTTTATGTCAGACTTTCAAAATATGACTGAATTGACTATGTGGCTTTTTGTTTTACCTGCAATAGGTAAGAATTTATAAGAATAATTTTATTTTCAAACCAAGTTTTATAAAGTAAATGCAGAAAAAGCGCTTCGGAAACATAAAATTTTAAAAGTGTTAGATATGTTATTATTATTTTAAATATATATTTTTGTCAGATGAGTTTCAGCAGTTGTTTAACAACAGTTGTCTATATTCATAGCATTTAATGAATAAAAAACTTGTAAAAATATTCACGCGGTGAAAAAGGTAATACAGTCGTTTTTAATTTGGTGAAAGTTTGTGAATCTATCCATGTTGTAAGGAATTTTACACGAAAGCGGCGTTATGTTTTAAACAAACATTTTATAGATATGTTTTCATTTTTTAAATATGTATGGAAATATTTTGTTGATTTGCACCCAAACAAGTTATTTATATGTTTCTTGAACCGTCTAGACAAAAGTATTCATACCATTGTCTACGATAAAATGCTTCTAAATTTCGTGTAGTAAAACGATGGTGTAATGAGGGGTGGAACCAGGATTTTTTAAAAGGGGAGTATATATAGTATATAGTTAGATAGTACCGCGCGGAGAGAGGCGAACATTTTTGGACGATTTCACGATAAAAAAGGATCATATAAATCGCGAAAAATATGAGATTTTATATTTTCTGACGACAAAGGGTACGCTCTACATTCCTTATGGTCTCATTGCATTTGCGCAATGTTTACAATATGCAATGTTTCGTTTGCGCCACAAGGTTACATATTATTTGCGCCAAACATCAAAACTACATTCGCGCGATTCAACAGGTAAAATATAATGAAAAAGTTAAAATATTCATCGTATCCTGAATAAGCAATTTTGTAGAATATTTCCCATGAGTAATTAAGTGAGTTCATTCTTATTTCTTATGCAAAACTGAGAGTGACTTCGGTTTAAAACTCTTAAGTGTTCACATGTCACGTTTTTGCACCTATACTGCGAATTCAAATATAATCAACAACGGATCACAATCGTTCCATACACATTTTAAAAATTGGTTTTACTTCAAACATCCAAACATTTTCATTTATGTGGACTTAGTAAAGAATAACCAGGCAACAACAATCATTACAATGAGACCCATGAACAGCGCCTGCTGTAAGAAAATGGGAGAAAGAAAAAAAGACGGACTATCTTTTGGAGCAGTATAGCATGCACCTAATTAGGAGGCAAACGTGCTCGCCATGAGTACATTATTCGAACCGTTGCTTACAAATTTTGTGTAAATGAAGACTTTTTACTTCAGTTTATATTACTTCCATGTGGTTTTTATGTATTGTCTTTGTTCAATATATTTCCAATATGTTTATTATTTACCTGTATAATTGGCGCAAATGAAATGTTTTTGTTTGCACAAATGAGAGGTTATTTTGGCGCAAGCGAAATGACTATTGACGAAAAAGCAAAATACCGCTCCTTATCCTGGCACCGCCACTGGTAATAACTGTATCTACATTTTTTTATAGTAACAGCTGTGAGGGAGATACCATATATAACAGCTGATTATGGAGAGAATGGACAGGAAGTTTATAAAATGAAGCTATCATTTCCATCCATTAAAATAAATGAAGTAGGTATCTATTTGTGTTCTACGATGTAATTATCCGTTTTATTTCATGCTAATATATAATTGGTATGACATCTCGTTTGTGAAATTTGTAAAAAGCGCATTTGCGCTTTTTCTACAAGACTTTTGCGTTTTTTCTTCAAGACATTCGCGCTTTATCAACATAACATTTTAGTGTTGGTACTTCATGATTTCCCTACTCATTTATCAGCGCTGGAAAACATTTATGTAACCATGTTCCTATACTTCACATGCACGATTTGTACTCCTGTGAGAGTACCAATGACTGCCTCTTTCTTCAAAATCAACATGGACTGTAAACAAAAACAAAAAACCACTTTATGAATGCTCAAACCCGAGCCCAAATATTTTGAAGTCAGGGATCTGCAAACATGTAGACCCAGCCGTTGGTTTAAAAAATAATTTTTGATCTCTACCATAGTGAAACAAGATGGTAGAGAAACAAGATTTAAGTTAGATAAACAAAGATGGTAGATTCCACAGACTTTTCAGGCAATAGAATGAATACAAGAAGAATATAGTTATCGTGTGTAAAGAGCTGTATGGTACAAATATTAGTTAATTTTAATTTGTGTAATGATTACAAATCATTAAGATTTTATAAGTAAAAGTGCAAATGTTACGTCAATTTAATACATGTGTATCAGAGTTGAGAGCGCAGTGTTTGCAGCGCTAATGTCAATAGTTTGGAGCGCAAATATCCTTTCGTGTTACTGTAAAAAGACTCAAACGTCCTTTGCCCTCTTTGGCGGTACGCGTATCAATCGGTTTAACTCTTCCAAAATCCTACAAAGTAAGCGGCTGTGCGATGTAAAACGTTTTTGACCTACTGCTAATTAATTTCAATAGCTAAGAAAACTTTCAGACATATTTAATGTTTTCTTTTACTCCTGAAATTACAATTTACAAAACTAGAATGATACAAATCAAACCCGACCAAAAAAGCCACCAAATGACAAAGAAAACGTAAAAATCAAGAGTAACGTCACTGGTTTCGGAATAGTAAGCAATATTAAAAGGTGCAAACCGGTATGGGATTAGAAAAAAATGTCTCCAAATAACCATGTTAGAGTAAAAAAATGCATTTTCCATAGGATACCAGTTGTGTTCTATATTTTTTTTATGAATAAATATTAACCTAGAAAACATGGGTAACAATACCTATTACTAGAAATGGCGGTGTTTTATTGCAACCAAAAAAAAGTATATAGATATAAGAAGATGTGGTAAGAGTGCCGATGAGACAACTCTCCATCCAAGTCAAAATTTATAAAAGTAAACCATTATAGGTCAAAGTACGGTCTTCAACACAAAGCCTTGGCTCACACCGAACAGCAAGCTATTAAGGGCCCCAAAATTTACTAGTGTAAAACCATTCAAACGGGAAAACCAACGGTCTAATCTATGTAAAAAACGAGATGGCCATGTGACAAAAGACTGAAAAACACGTCTTTTGTCATTTAATGGAAAAGGCAACTTTTGAATGGGTCCATTGTAAATACATTACTCTTTGTTAAATTTGCATTTTTTAATGGTCTGAATTTTCTAAACCTAAATGGTTAAGTTTTCGATTTAAAATAATTATAAACTTGTATCATCCAATCAGGAGTCGCATAAGATTTTATTCTGAGTATCATTTTTTAGGCAATCGTAACTAGTCGGCCATTCTCGTTACGCCTACAATACATAGCGAGAATGGTCGAGTAGTTACGATTGATCTTTTGGGGTCACAAACTTGTTGCCCGGTAATCCTGCATCTCCTTTTTATCATTCAGACAATGCATGCGTAAATAGTTTTTTTTTATATAGATTAGACAGTTGGTTTTTCTGTTTGAAATGTTTTACACTAGTCATGTTGGGCCCCTCTATAGCTTGCTGCTCGGTGTGAGCCAAGGCTCCGTGTTAATTGCCTATAATTGTTTAATTTTTACACATTGTGACTTGGATGGAGAGTTGTCTCGTTGACACTTATACCACATTTTTTTATTTCTATTACCGTTATAAATGATGTGTAGACACTTAGATCTCGCAAAGGATAGTTTAGTAAAGATAGATTATCTTCGTTTTGATGTATTTAAATGGATAATGTTTTATTTATTTATGATCCCTTTATCACAATATTAACATACTTTTAAAATAAGGCACATTATTTTGTATTTATAACGTTTTTGTTTGTGTGATTCGACTAGCATATCAATGTAATCTGTTATTATATGTCTATTAAGAGTAAATGCATTATTTAATCTTTTTTTCAAGCCCGACCAATATTTCTGCTACACAAGATATTTGGAAGAACTTGATGAAGTTTATATCTGTAAGTAATTGATCAATATATGAGGCATGGCTTAAGTGTCGAAAATGGATTAGATAATGTGACAAAAATGATTGCTTGTTGCAAACAAAATCGTCTTTCACACCTATTTAAGACATGAGTAAATCTATGTTTAGCTTCGACATATAAATATGTACCTTTCAAACAAAATGATGTTGACCCTTGCCATATTCGTAGAAATCAGGTATATCCAAGGAAAAAAAAATCGGTAGCCTAAATATATTACATTAGAGGACAAATATCTACAATGGCCTTTTCTCGCGCAAATAATTTAAACAGTCAATTTTACTTGAAAGGATTGCAACCTTAGTTTTGCGTTAGACGAGAAAAGCATGTGGATTTTTACCCCTAATAGTATGTTCTTCATCTTATTAATATCTTGAGATCAATAGTATCACAGTATACTACAAAATAAACTGTCAAGTTTCAAATATATACCTCAACTACTTTTACGTACATATTTTAATATTTTCCAGTAAGCACCTTGGTAGAAATTAATCACGAATATGTTCATCATACAGCTTTAAGTTTTTGTGAAGAACCTGAAGAATTTGCAAGTCATCAACCATGGTAAGATGTTACAATCTGGATACTTTAAAACACAAAATATGTATACACTTTATAAAGAAACCCTTTTCACAATGAAAAATTTGATATATCATGAGTAATAATTGCATGAATTTCCGAAGGATTGTAAACAGATGAGCTGAGAGAATTTTATGTTGCTTCTCATCATCCATTGAACATAAATACAATTACTCTTTCGTAAATTTATAAATAATAGCCGTTCAGAATCATTTAAAACGGATCATTCAAGGTAATTTTATCCTCCGAAAAAGAAAAAAATTGAAAATAATTACACTATTGATTAGTTATCCATTGCTCAGAACGGCGTCCTTATAAACACAACTTCATGGTTGTACGTTTTGAAATATTACCGAGAATGGACTACCTTGTAGAAACGGCGCCTAGCATATAACATCGGTAATTGTACATTGATTCTTATTACAAAAAAGGAAGCCTTGTATGACATATTTCATTCATTATTGTAGGGAATGTTCGAATACTAGAAAATATTGTAAAGGAGGTTCAGTAGGCGTTTTATTTTTTGATGACTACTTCAAATCCAAAAATGGTTTAATGAGGTTTCCTAAAGGTAAAAGTTTATTTCAAAATCATATTATTCACATTTATGTGTCACAAGTGAACGAAATGTGCTCCTGGAACCCTCATCAGAAACATTGTAGATAAAGGCTTCGGATGTCAAATATAAAACAATGTACTATTAAAATCCAAAATGACCTACGTTTCTGGTTTTATATATAGATTAGACCGTTGGTTTTCCTGTTTGAATGGTTTTACACTAGTCATTTTTGGAGCCCTTTATAGCTTGTGGTTCGGTGTGAGCCAAGGCTCCGCGTTGAAGGCCGGACTTCAACCTATAATGGTTTACTTTTACAAATTGTGACTTGGATGGAGTGTTGTCTCATTGGCACCTGTCGAGCTCACAACCTCAGTGTTGACAGTCTAATGATCACTGATGAACTTCTTGACCACCGATGCGCCACTTTATTACTTTATTACTTTTTATTATTTCAAGATTTCCATCTACACTTTCACAGTCAAATTCTAATATAAATTTTATAAGACATCTGTATCTTATACTGACTATTGTTTCATTCATTAGATGTATAGCTACAATGTCCATTTGGGGAAAAGGCAGTATCAGTCTTCAGGTTACTCGTGACGTAAAAAATATCAAAAAGATAGACATATCAATTAATTTCAGATCAAAGAAATTATTATATTGGATCCAAATACAGTGACCTTGAACTCTCAGTTAGTGCTTTGTTAATATCGTTTACTCTTAAGGCAATGGTGTCGGTTTTGTTTTATCATAATGGGTAGATTTTTTTGCGTGTATAATGTTTATATATCTAAAGCTTGAACATTCGACTTCACTGATCTTACAGCGCCTTTCGTATTTTGTGTGATTACTATCATTATTGGTGACAATACATTTGTATATTGACCTCAGTTGTTTTCTGTTTACAGATGTTTACATAATTCCATTGAATACATGTTTATCTATCGTTTTTTTTTCATTTTTATGATAGTGCTATCATACAAAAGATATATTTCTGTTTTTCAGACATATCACTAAAAGTCGGATTTTCAACAATGCTGAGGCATATTACTTTTGAGATGCACACTAAAGCAGCAGTTACCGGTATTAAAGTTTATTTTATGATATTTTAATATGCCGTTCCTAAATAAAATAGTTGTAAGGTCTGCATTAACTAAAAAAAAAACAAAAAAAAAACGAAAGAGACAACCAGTCTACTAAAACAATAATTCATTTTTATAGAACTTCGCATTAATTTGCAATTAATTGTATTTTATAAAGTTAACGATTGATTTATAGATACAAATGTCAAAGAGACAACAACCCGACCAAAGAGCATAAAACAGCCCAAGGCCACTAATGGGTCTTTAATACAGCGAAAAAATCCCGCACCCGGAGGCGGGCTTCAGCTTGCCCCGAAATAAAAAAGTGTACTAGTTCAGCGAAAATGGACGTCACACTAAACTCCGAAACATATAAATGAACCAAAATTTTAAAAAAATATACAAGACACCTTAATATATAACAGATCCCTGTTAAATGCTTCGTAATCACGAAAAGGTCTACATCTAATTACGGCCGTATATCCGTTATAGAAAATTTTGATACATAAAGAGTTTTTGTAAATCTGAACTACTGATCAGAAAAAATACATATGCATAGGTATAATGAATGATCTATGATTTCACAGTGTTTGATGAATTACATATATATTTCAGATTTCCAATATCCATTAATCAATGTAACGTTAACATTTATCAAAACTCCGTAAGTACTTTGATTACTTTACAGACGTGACTTCTTAATTTTTTCCTGTATAGTCAACCTGTGCGTCTGATAAAAATTCAATTTTCGAATTTTAGAATATAAAAATAAGAAAAAGTGATATGATTGCCAATGAGACCATTCCCCACTAGATATCAAATGAAGTAGAAGTTAACAACTGAAGGTCACCGTACGGCCTTCAACAATGAGCAAAGCCCATTACGTGTAGTAAACAAATGACAAATGTAAAACAATTCAAACGAGAAAACTAACCAAATGATTTATGTACAAAACAATAAACCAAAAACAAATATGATAAGTTTGTTTGACAATTGCGTCATTGAATTATGTATCCAGTAATTAGACATGATACAAAATCATATTGCTGAATGTTTTTTTTCAATTTTCAATTGTAAACGAAAAGGGAATGAAGGGAGATTTCTGTACCGTTTTCTTACGAAGATTTCCTTCACTTTAATGTGTATTTAATTTTCTATCACTCAGCACAAAATACAACTATCAAAGTCATTTACTGCTGACTGACGGATTTATTCCCGCAAATAAAGAAAAGGGTAAGTTTTATATATCGCCCTTTTTTTGTTATATTGTAAAGGAAAATAATCACTTCCGGTTTATTCTGATTTTTTCTACTATGCTGCTCACATCAGTTAGACAGTGCTACACTATTTGTTTAGGTCTTTAATTAACTCTGTGTAATTGTATTTGTTTCGCGTTTCCCCTTTATTATGTTTGTACTAATTAAACATATCAATATACATGACGACTTATATGCTGTGAGTGATTATAAGTCAGTAATAATCTTGCTAATAATTTCTACCGATGTATTCCACGATTGTAGATATTTGCTAATTTTGTTTCCTTCAAACAAAACTATGAAATATTGATAAATTATACATATATTATTTTTAATATAGGATATTTTGCGGAAATAGCTTGTAGCTGGAGCAAGCCTGATGTTGTTGCATATGCGGTTCAAGTACATACACATCATTATGGTAAGTGAAAGTAGAGGTTAGATTATCTTAAACTTTTGATAGATACAATTTATACAGCTTAATTTGATAACAATTAATCGTAAGCAATATTTGTACCGTTTACAGCTATTATTTGACCACGCAAGGAACAAAAAGATTATCGTAACTTCATGTTTTCACAAGCGAAATCAACACAAGACTCCAGTCTTTTTCCTTCTTTCTTCTGTGGTCAGACCAAAGTTGCTCGAATTGTTTTTATTGATTGGTAATATATACTATTAGTGATTTCTATTTGCAAATTTATTTAAAACATGTGTATGTTATACAGGATACACGGCTGATGTGTATAGAATTCGAAACGGTACTTGGACTTTAATGGTCAGTCAGTTAACACAAGGAAAAGCTAAGGTTATTTATGTATACAGATATAAACAAATCTGAGTAAAATAGATATCATATGTCCACACTCCGCTTACAAGGATATGACGTTACTCCATTCTGCTTTCTGTTTTTGATACTTTAAGGGATCCTCTGATTTAGTTCTAATAATACACACCTTCAAAAATTTGATGACAGGAATTTCATTGGCTGATGTAATAATTACCAGAACAAAAAGTAGAATCAGTTTTATCACATCCTTGTTAGCAAAGCGTGAACAAAGGATCTGTATTTTAATCAGATGGTATTAAAACAAAGATATATGGTTTGATAGTCAATGAAACACCTATCGATCAATAGATTAAATGACAGACATGTAAACTATTTTACTTTACTATTAGGCCTTCAACAATGAGCAAAACCAACACCGTATAGTGAGTGGTGAAGGGGCCTAATAAAAAAATGTGAAACAATACAAAAGAGAAAACAGACGACCTGATTTAGGCTCATAACATTTGATGAAAAACAATGCAACGACAGCCAACGACAGCTACTGAACTGTGGGATTGTCACGTTGGAAAGCACAAAATTGTAAAGATTATGGTGGATATAAGCATGTTTGACAACCATCTCCTCACCTCCATGGGTCATTCGTGTTACAGCACATTCGAACAATTTGTGAAACTCAGTTGGAAAATGTTTGAATCATGTCAACCTAACTGAAAATTGTATAACACTGGCGGTATTGTTTATTTCACTTCACAATGTGAATAAGGGCAGACATGAGGTAAAAGTCGATTCGTTTGCAACCTGCAAACATAACCAAAATGCATATAGAGGGCAACATGCTGTCTTTAACAATAGACATGACTGTGTCTATACAATTTGTCAAATTCTCAAACTCTAAAAAGTCTCGACTCTATAAAAGTTGTGAAGAAATTAAACATGAAAAATCGAAGATCTGCTATAAAAACATTTAAAAGTTTTTGTTTTGTAGAGATTTTTTAATGTATAATGCCTAATGACTTTTTTGACCGATATTTATCATAGTTTTATTTGTATAGAATAGGTGACGTCAAAATTTCTAATATTACTTTAATGAGACATACACCTACGCTCGTTCATAGTTTCATATGTGTTTTGTTAGGCTTTATTTTTTTCCCTTTAATAAACAGAAATTATTTGGCTTACGAAAATTAAAGTTTTTTTTAAGCTGAAAAATAAAAAAAAAGTAAAATATAAACTATCAATATCATGATCACAACGGATAAGATATGTAAAAGCCAAGAATATTGATAAATAAAGGCATAGCTTTCAATGTTATGTTTAAAATGATGTCATTTATTTTAAATCGACAGACCTTTTACAGGTGTTTGTACCAGTAGCTGGAGGGGCTATTGACGTACGACGGGGAGATGTTCTGGTAAGAAACCTAATATGCTAATAACAGAGGCTTGGCTATTCATCTGAATTTTTTTAAAAATGCATATTTTCAAATGTCCATCGAATCTGAAAAATAAAAAAATCATCTGCTGCTTTGCACTTGAAGTAGTCAAACTGTGTTATTTGTTCATAATTCAGTACCATATAAGATGTTGATGATTATCGAAAATGTGAGATCTTTGAAATAGAAATAATTAAGTACAAGTAAATCCTAACTATATTGTAACTTCCCCGAGGAAGTTTAAATTTTTAAAAGCGATATCTTGTGTCAAGTTGTTTGTATTACAAAGCTGTATTATAAAAAAATGTATTTTTGAACTGTTAATTTCTTTGAATTCTAGGCTGCAAAGTGTTTATATATCAACAAGGATAATAAGCCAGTTCGTTTTGGGTAAGATTAAGTACGATGTAGTTGCAGTACTCAACAGATTTTTTGTTATTAAGAACGTTTACTGAATTTTAAAAGAACAATTTTAAATATGAGAGCAAAAATAAATTCAAAATGATAAAAAGTTATAACTGACAGACTTTATATAATTAAAGTCTTTTGAATATTGAACACAGTGTTATTTTCTCTGATAACTAAATGTGCGTCTAGGCCTTTGTAGTCGATGTCCTGATGATTTATTTTCGAGATTTCCTTTCATATTTGTTGTTGTCACATTAGAGAAGATCTTGGTTCGACTTATTCGCAACTATTTTTATTCGCGTTACTTTTTTCGCGGAAGTCACGTGAATAAGTTGGTTTACAGTATTGGAAAAAGGTGTCAATAACAATGTCGACAAAGGAAAGCACTAAAAAGACTAACAATTGTAAGGGTCAACAAAACACTACATAAAGATAAAAAAAAACGGGATTGAACTTAGGTGTTCCGGTAGGGTTAGTTGTTCCTGGCTCACTATCTAATACGAAAGAAAAGTCATCTGATAGATTCATTATACTTTTCGATTGTTGAATTTAACCATTTTTCCCGTATCGTCAAAATTAAGTATAGACTGTAACAATTTTGTCCTTATTCGATTGGTACACAATTAAAGGAAATGATATGATGCCAAAGGACAATATATAGTATTAGTCGACGAAGGACAGATACCAACATAAACAAATAAAACATATGAACAGAGAAACAATCGTCTACAGATCATTATAAAAAGGATGTTAAAATTTAGCAACACGAACAAAAACACAATTCAACGGTTGACGCAAATGCTTTAAAAGGGGTGAGCAATTCCTGTATCACCAGTATTGTTTTCCATGTAGATTTTCAATGATAAGCTGTATCTGGTGATAAATTGTATCCTGGGATAAGTAATAAGCAAAGAAAAGAAGACTGACTGTCACAATCCGATAAATGGAAATTTGTATGTTCATTTGTGGTCCGTAGAATTGTAGAAAAGATCAATTTAACTGTATAAGTTAGAACCCTAAAGTTAGAGAGCTTCCTGGTACACTGGAAAATTCTAAGAAGGAATCTCGATAAGAAATATCAGTTGTCGACTTTCTTTTGAAATGAATGATATGCACCATAGTCCTATTTGAATGTTGCAACACACGAATAGAGATTACGTAACGGATATTGATAATAACAAATAATGCTATTGGTGTGTTATAATATTGTACAATGAGGGCATACCATACTGCAAATACATTAAAGTAATTGTTTACTGAAGTTTAATCAAAATTTTTTTGTTAATCAATCAAAACTTAGTTCTCGAAGGCATCTGAACCATATTTAAAAACTTCGAAATTTGATAAGAAGAAATATGCAACCTGTCCATTCGATACATTTTACTTAGATCTTTAATGATTTTTTGTTATCCTAGTTTGGATTTATTTTACAGGCAAGATGATGGTCAAGAGATGTGTAATGCTGATATCCATTTTGGTTACGAATTTAAATATGAAGGTAGTTTTCAACGTGGAGGTGCGTGTATGACGCAGCAACCGGAATTTTCATTTTGCGACCACGAGGCAACATCAGGAATTTGTGGAGATAATAGCAAAATAAACATATAGCAAGACTTTAAACAGTTCCCTTTTTTGTAGCTATTGTTGTAGGAAATTTCAATACCTTTTGCATTATCTGTATGTCTCTTTCTTTCTCTATATTAATAAATTATAAATCATGACGCTCATTTTTGTATATAACAGGATTTTGTGTATCAACTTTCATTGCCTTGTGGTAATGCATGCATTATCCGTGTTTTAGTCAGTACAATTACAGCTATATGATACTTCAAATTTAATATATTTTAGATAATTGAACGGCTTAGTTTTACTATAGAACACGTGAACATATACTTTCTCTTAAAAGAGAATCCTTTCTTTTTTTCAAATATTTAAAAATGTACTGCCATCGAAATATTGTTTTCCCGTCCTCTAACATGTCTAATTCGCCGACAGCTTTTCATTATGCAGTAATTTTAACCATGACATCTCTAGTTGGAAATTCGACAACCACACAGCTCAAGTACAAATTGAAAACTGTAAAAACATATACACCAAATCATTTAACAACTGTTATGACAAAACGACCAATTCTTAATGGCGTTCGGGTAAAAAACACTCAGATAAAGCTATCAACAACTTTATTGCTTCTTAAAAATGAAAAAAAGCAATTTATATAATTTCGTCTTTCAAAGCGTGTTTCTAGATTTACCTTCATTTAGAACGTTCAAAAACCCCAAAATCAACGCAGTCTTGAAGAAAGAAACATGTTCTAAATCATGTTTCTACTAAAGCACTCAATGCTGAGCTGATAATACCCTCGGGGACTAACAGTCCACAGTAGTGGTATAGACCCAGTGCTTGTAAATGAAAATAATACTTAATATGATTTCGTACGTCCGAAGCGCTATCCTGGACTTACCTTCATCAGAAACGCTCAAAATCCAAACATTTCAAATGTTGTTTCTTTGATAACATGATTATTTTTTTTGGAATTTCGAAGGAATATCCTTTCCAAATCCCTTTTTCACTTTCCATATTAATTACTTATTACGGTGTTTAAAGTGTATAATAATTTTCCAAATATGATAAATGAAAATAACACTTACATAATTTCGTGCGTCCGAAGCACTTTTCTGGATTGTCCCTTTAGGCAAAAGTAAGTTAATTTATTTACAGTCGTCATATGTTTACGATTTACAATAAATATGATCTTTTGTAACTGACTACACCATATATACAAAATATTACTTGTATATACATACCTGGATTTTATATATAAATATAATTTGGCGATTTGGTGCCACGATATCTCAGTAGCATGAGTTCGAATCCCGGCCAGGGAAGAACAAAAAATTTGCCTCAGCAAATTTACAGATCTAACATTGTTGGGCTGTTGTTTAGACGAATTATATATACAGAATGTATTTTCAGCCTTGTATCACCATCACTGCTGGTGATCCGATGGATAAAATCTGTTGTAGAGACGTCATTGGTTCAGACGTACTTATAATATAATTATTTCTGTGACTGCATCTTACATTAATTTGTAGGATCCTTTCCAGTAGATAATTCAGCTGATCTGTAACAGTTCCATCTTCATGCCTTATATATTATGTACTGTGTTACGACGCTAGATAAAAACTGACGAGGAAAGATAACACCAGGCCACCAAAAGCTTTATTATCATAGAGCCTAGGTGGTCGAGTGGTCTAGCGCGTCGGGCATAGTGCTAGGCGAATTGGTGCCACGATATCTCAGTAGCATGAGTTCGAATCCCGGTCAGGGAAGAACAAAACATTTGCTTTCGCAAATTTACAGATCTAACATTGTTGGGCTGTTGTTTAGACGAATTATATATACAAAATGTATTTTCAGCCTTGTATCACCATCACTGCTGGTGATCCGATGGATAAAATCTGTTGTAGAGTTGTCACTGGTTCAGACGTACTTATACACATATATATATATATATATATCTGAAATTACACTACACAAAGAGGGAGTGACTGTATTTAATGGATAGTGCTGCTATTTGATATTGACCCAGCTGATTCAAACATGCTTTTCAAATCCTCTATACTAAAAATAATATGTTGCCAGATATTGAATCACAGTTAAGATTAACATAGAGATGGTTCAAAACATAATTTACTAACTAAATGTTCAACTTATCGTGGTAATCGAAAAATCGCGTTGATATGCACAAACAATTGTGGTCAATGTTTTATATGACGATATTATAGAACAGATGATAATCCTGACAAAATAAAAAAATAAACGATGATGTAAAAGATGTAAATGAATCGTTTGTTACTAAGTAGTTAAACAAAAATACGTTAATTCAATCCATACGCAGAGAATATTAATTGTCAATGATATATGCCATTCTATACAGAATATTCTGAAACTCTAAGAACATAATTTCAAAATTACAGTTTTATCGTCATCTCAATAACTGTTGATATCTTCTTTGTGTTGTTTTATTAAAATTTGTTCATATGAAATTAATATGTTCATCTCTTTTTGGTTCAAATGACAAATATTCAACTATCTTATTTAAGTGTTCTTGGAATTTAGTTTTGTAAACAGTATTACTTTTAAGTTTTTTAAATATTGACAAATTTGACTATACTTTTTGTGATTTTGATTGCAGGCTTCTCGTTGTTTGTTTACTAATAATGAAGAAAAATCTATCGATCTTAAGTAAGTAAATGAAAAAAAAAGTAACACGTGTTATTAATTTATGGCACAAAATAAAAAATCATAACACATACTTTACAGAACCCAAGCAAATAAACAGTGTTTTAGTGTTGTTTGCATCTCAAGGTCACAGTATGGCATTCAATACAGATCTAGAGTTAAATAAATTTAGTCTTAGTTGCATGATTTTTTTTATTAGTTGTTATTGGCTTTAAACTAGCTGTCAGTAACTGCGAGTACTCTCCATGTCTTTTTGGTGTGGGGATGTATAAGTACCCTAACACGTCCACTCTGTGTTTTTGTTAGATGTATTTCTATTTGTATCCATCTGATGAGTTAAGCATTTTTCAACTGATTTTTATTGTTTGTTCTTATGTTGAACTGTTACACCACTGTCCCAGGTTAGAGGGAGAGTTGGCGCCTTCAAACAAGTTTAACCCTGCCACATTCTATATGTGCCTTTCCCAAGTCAAGAGCCTGTAATTGAGCGGTTGTCATTAATTGCTGTTTCTCATATTTGTTTTTCGTTTATTGTTTTGTATAGTTTGTTCTTGTATTGTGCCGTTGCACAACTGTCCCAGGTTATGGGGGAGGGTTGGCGCCAACAAACTAGTTTAACCCCACCACATTCTGTATGTGCCTGTCCCAAGTCAGGAGCTTGTAATTCAGCGGTTGTCGTTTGTTGCTTTGTAACATATTTGTTTTTCGTTCATTATTTTGTACATAAATTAGACCGTTAGTTTTTTCTAGTTTGAAATGTTTTACCGGTATATTTGTCATTTCGGGGCCTTTTATAGCTGACTATGTGGTATGGGCTTTGCTAATTGTTGGAGGGCGTACGTTGACCTATAATTGTCAATTTCTGTGTCATTTGGTCTCTTGTTAAGAGTTATTTCATTGGCAATCATACCAAATCTTCTTATTTCCATATTAAAGGCCACACCTCACTGTACGATGGATTTTAGCACAATTTGGACAGGAATTCATTACTAGATATCAATAAAACAACACATTAGCACTGAAACATACTGAAGCAAGATGATATTAATATTTTGAAAACAATAACTTATACTGTTCTCATATGACCGGCAATAAAATTAAAACGTTTGCTAAATGAAACGAAATAACTTTTCATATAAATAAAAAAATATATGCATAATCAATTGGCTGTACATGTGATGAACACTTCAACGTCAAAAGTTTTAAAATGAAATAACTTTCCAAATATTTTGATAGCTAGAAAACCGATGATTTTAAAAACCTTGTACATAACTTTCAATTGTTCACGAGTGCAATTTTCATATTGAATAGATAAGTACAATCCGATTATCGATTTTTAATTTATTTATTCTAATAATAATTGAATTTGCTAATAATTTCTAAAGTGTCACTAAATATATGTGATATATGCTGTGGTTTCGGTTGGATATTGCGTTATGTCTTATCATTTGTGGTTTGAATTCTGTATTTTTGGTACATTTCACATATTTCTTATTTGTCAGTATAGTCGAGTTAATTTCCATTTTCCATGGAAAAAGTATTGTGTTAGTCCAAATAATTATGCCACAGCATTTATTTAAAATAGCCTTTCAATACCGTCGACATAGTCATGATAATTGTTTGGACTAGTATTGTGAAAATAATTTCAAGATTATATATTCGTTACAAAAATACGTCACTGTTTGTGATGTCCTGTGCTGTCGTTAATGGAAGATGTTCTATGTTATTCTGCGGTTTACATGTTGTAACGACTATTATATTATTTATTTATGCGTTTCTCTGTCCTGAGTGTTCTTGCGTATTCTTGTGCTGTATTTCTGTCACTTTTTTGTAGTCATTTTAGCGATATTTTTTAACATTGCCATATAAGCGGGAGGTTTGGCTAGCCATAAAACCAGCTTCAATACACCATTTTTTCTTAAAATCTCCTGTACAAAGTCAGGAATATGGCAGTTGTTATCAAATAGTTCGTTTCTATGTATGTTGGCGTTTGTTTTTGTTGCACTTCAGTGTTTATGTTGTTTCGTTGTTTTCCTCTTATAGTTGATGTGTTTCCCTCGGTTTTAGTTTGTAACCCGGATTTTTTTTTCTCTCAATCGATTTATGACTTTTGAACAGCGGTATACTACTGTTGCCTTTATTTATACGTACAAAATGTGTTGCTTTAGTTTAAAACGACTATATCACCATTTCTGTTTTAGGTCAGAAGATACCTGTATATATTAGCTGAGTATTGGATATAACGCACAATAGCAGGAGTATTTTGCACGTCCACCTGGCTGCATTTCGAACTCACCGGATTTCAGATTTTGCAGTAACGAAAAAACAGCGGCTCTTTGTGATAGATAACTGATTATAATCATTGTTACTGTGAAATGTGATTAATAAAGAGATGTTAAAATAATCGAAGATTTTCTGTTGCCTTTATATAAGAATTAAGAAGACCTACATTGGTTCGTCAAGCTTATAGGACCTTCTTAGTAGTGGACAAATAGAAAAAAGTAAAATAAGAAAAATACCAAACTCCAAGGAAAATTCAAAACGGAAAGTCCCTTATCAAATGGTAAAATCAAAAGTTCAAACATATTTTTGACTTCAATCTTTAGCGTTATATGTGAGGCGACCAGTTAGAAATTAAAGGAACCCCAATTTTTGCATATTAGTTTTGTTTGATTATTGACTAAGCACAGAAAAGTATATCAATGCCTTTTTATTGAATAAACATATTTTGACCAGTTCTTGAACGTTTATATTAGGTTTTGGATTTTGATATATTTTGGCCTTGGGCATCACTGAAGGGACATTTATTGTGGGAATATGCATCTGTTGAAGTAAAGTTGGTACAGTTAATGTATTACTACCAATGAGTCGATGCCTTTGCTGGTGGACTGTAAATTCCCGAAGTATCATTAGCTCAGTAGCCAGTACTTCGGTGATGGCATGAAAATACAGACATTGCTTTATTCTAATTTGCTGTTATCAAATTTCGAAATCATTTCAAATTAAGAAATCAACAGCCATAATGCATGCATACATCTTATTTCTTGTCTGGGCTTGGTATAACTTTTGGTACTTTTTGGTGTTATCAGCTTTTCAACGTTTCTATTAGGTTTTTCAAAAATGTTAGCAATTAAATGTCGTTGCGCTTCTGGTGCAGTAAATCAAAATTGCTACTGTTAATGTTATTTAAAAGAGAGGCGAAAGATATCAAAGGGACATTCAAATTCATAAGTAAAAAAAGAGAAAAGTCCAAGAAATAAACAACAGTACACAAAACAAAACATATAAAACTAAAGACTGATATTCAACAATTAAAATTAAAGACTGATAGTTAAACACTGAATGGGTATATCATCCAAAGGAGAAGAGTTAAGCTTCGTGATTTTCACTCATTGGTGTTTTATGTAGTGTTTTTATTGTTTTGTAAACTGTCTTTCAGTCTTTTCGTCGTTTTTTGTTTTGTTTTGCCATGATTTTGTCGGTTTCTCTTCGAATAATAAGTTTTGATTCTCTCTTTTGGTATTTTCCAGCTTTTTAAAGCATAGCTTTTCTCCTAAATAGTGTGTAAAATAACATAAACGCAAATAATAACAACGTCATCAATGACATTATCATCCCGTTATCTGACGATTGATAAAAGGTATCAAAGCAAATAGGCATTTGAATATGTTATATAAAATATGTGATGTAAAATAAGATTCAATCTTTTTTTTATCATATTGATACATGTATATACTTCTGGTAAGAGGCAGAAAATACCATGGAATTTTTCAAAATTCATAAGTAAAGACAAACTGACAACGCCGTGACAAACAAGTCAACCAAACACTGTATAGAAAGATAAAGGAGGAGCAAAACGAACCGCACAAAACATCGGTGAGGTTAGCAGATCCTGATCCACATGTCGTGTTACCATTTTACAGTTTAGAACAAAGGTTAAAATTAACCCTCATAATTGTTAACCATCTTCTTTCCTTTGCTATCATTATATAATATATACCAAATTAAGCTGACTGTCATATATGTGTATATATTTGATTTCCAATATTCTAAACTGTGAAACATAATTTCTTTTGTGTGTATCAATCGCAACAATTAGCATTTATTTGCTATTTAATTTTGCAAAAATGTGCGTGAATTCGTCAATGTTTCCCCCTAAAAAAATTTAAAAAAGAGGCAGAAGTTTCAATTCTCTTAAATCGAAGAAACACTGACAACGCCGTGGTAAGAAATGAAAGACAGAACAAGTCACACAAACACTTCATAAACATCTTAAGACTGGGCATCACGAACACTTACAAAAATTGTGGATGACCGTCGATGATACAGACGGATCTGCAGATCCTACTCTACCAGTGACACCCGTCATGTTCATGGCAAGTACACATTAAGTCTCATTCGAGGCTTTCACAATCGAGAAAAAAGATGACGGGATAGTGGTTGCGACAATCAAGGAGGTTAAGCCGAACTTGTTCCACTAGTTACACCCGTCATGTTGCTTACAATAATTTCCAATTCGGTGATAAGTCTTATTCTGTTTGTCCCAATCAATGAAAAGAGGACTGGATAGAGGTTTTAACAATTGGAACATATCCATGGTCATCTATGACACAGATATTCAAAATTGTCAACAAATTGATTGAGCCTGTAAATCCCTTTAAGTGTTAATATTACTGAACAATTCACATTCATTGGACAGTTTTCTGCTCTTTGGTCGGGTTGTTGTCTCTTTGGCACATTCCCCGTTTCCATTTTCAATTTTACATGTATCAGTCAATAGATCGAGTACAATCATATAACTTTTGCATCATCTTTTCGTAAAATTTCATTGAAAAGGAGAAAAAAGTGTTTGTTAAAGTTACAATAGATTCTGTATCTATGGCTGGTATGAGTATGAAAATACGAACTGCCAATCTGAAAATCATGCCCCTTTAACATGCTTAAACAAATGTGATGTTATTGTAAATCCACTTTGAATGCTTATTCATTCTTCAGGTAACTAAATCATATTTTTGCCACAATGATTTTCTTATTTGAAAAGTTCAACGTGACCAAGAGAGAGGCGGAAGATAATAAAGGAATATTCAAGCTCATAAGTCGAAAACGAACTGACAATGCCAAAATCCACGAAAAAGACAAACAACAGAATACAAAACGCGACGTAAAAAACTAGACTGAGCAACACGATCACCACAAAATACCGGAGTTGATATCAGGTGCTCTGAAAGGGAAAGCAGATCCTGCTCCACATGTCGTAACTGTCGTGTTGCTCACGTTAGTACACACCAGTAGGTCACATTCGAGGGAAAGAGGACGCGAATACATGTGATTTCATCATATTTTGTTTGTTACCTTGCTTTGTTTCTGAATCAATTTATGAGATTTGAACATCGATAAACTACTTTAGCCTTAATCATGCAGCACAATCCATCGGTATCAACGGTTTAACCAACAGTGTACGAATATAAGATAAAACCAAGTCTTTTGTCGAAACAAAAAATCGTTGGTTGCTTAGGGCATCACAATAAATTTAAGATGCATTGCCATTCTGAAAGATTTTACCCCATCAGAAATTGATTAAGAACGTAAAAATTAATAGATGTCTGGGATTGATTGTCATATATTATGCAATTATGTGCTTTCTTAGAATTCCTTACGCTTGAGGCCTGTCAAACAGACAACAGCCCACAAATTCAAACAAAGACAATCACAATGTTCATTTAAACCTACTTTGAAGGCTATCTAATCATTCGTGTAACTGAAAATTGATTCTACTGTGCTTTGCTCTACCAAAGATAACACATAAAAAAAATTCCATATTCATAGGCTCTATTTGACAACTCACCAGTTACAAAACAAATTGTAGAACCAATGCTACTAGCAGTGAACATTCGCCACTATATTGGTGTTGTTTTGGCACACAATTACTATCTCATTAGAACTTTGCATTTGGCAGATTGTTTCTTCGTCCCCTAAATTCAAAATTTTTGCACGTTAAACATACATGATGATGAGGATGAAGGTGACTCTTTGTCATTATTTTGTAAAGCATGACAGCATAAAGAGTTATCAGCGTGTCACACACTTCTTTATCTCACTGTGTATTCCAGTCTTCTGAATATTTACAAACAGAAATATCTATTATCGTATATCATTATTGCAAGAATATCTTAAGTGGCTTTGTTCAATATTTTATTTTTCATCTTAGGGAATATGGTATTAATTGCAGATGTTTGATGTCAGTGTTCAATCTTATTTTCCACTTTTCTAGACATTTGTCATTTGTACCATCAAACCCCTATACTTTTTGTTTTTTGCTTTTTTTTTCTCGTTGATTAACTCTCTTAATGACTATAGCCCACATCAACTGTAATCCATACTCAATGTTCTGCTTCTTCCAATTCTATCAAATGTCAACTATAACAATATTGTAAATGTAATTATAATTATGTACATACATATCATCATAAATAAGAAGTTAGATTTCCGTAGGGAAATGTATTCAATTCCTAGACAACGAAATATTAACATCAGTGTAATGCAAAGCATGAAGCAATTGAACAAAGGGTTTTTAATTTGAAAGTTGATGTTTTCACTTTAAAAGTGTTGAGGATGACTTCATGGTTTTGTTGACCTGTAATGAATATTGATCTCACATATCACCCCTGAATATTCTCCAATTGTTATAGACACAATTCCGTCCTATCTTTTCGATTGGTACATCACCAATTGTGACTTATTAATTGGTACTTGCAACGAGTTACACAAGAGATGTAATCACTAGAGCATGAAATGTTTTCAATTTCAATTTGGCAGACCTCACTCCCGGTTTTCAGTAAATCCGTTTTTGCTCAATCTTTAATTTTGTCTGTGTATAAGGCTACTGATGAGTACTTTTCAAGATAATAAAAATAGATAATCAAATATATAAATAGATCGACATCTTCCATAGATATGAAACTTAAAACATAAATAATGAGAGTGCCGCCAATGAACTGACCGCTGGGTGGATAACAACCTCCAAACCTTCGAAACTTTCGGCAGAGCCTTCCACATTATGATAACGATGTAGAGTGTGATATAAAATGAACATCTGGTACATCACCCGTCGCGTTATTGTTGACCTGACCATACGATATAGGAATTGAAGGGAACACATGTTAACAAATAGGGATAAAAATGCAACGGTATAGGCTGATATTAAATACTTTAAATTCAGAAATTAATACGTGCATTTATTATTGCGAATCCTTGACCACTGGTAAAAATGCAACATCGAATTAATGCGATTGCAAACATCTTATGAAAGGACATCCCTACTTGAATTATGAATGTTATCTTTTATTATTGCGAATCTGGTACTGTTGCATTTTTCGCATAAAAAGAAAACACCCCAAACATTTCTGAATTTACAGTACTTTATTTATAAGGCTTTCGTACTTTTCGGATAGCAACGTTCTATACGTTACTATTGAGCAACAATATGGATAGTATGATCAAATGTAAAACAAAACAAAAAATGGCACCAGATACCACATAAATGATAAAAAATCATGTGTTGAAGAAAATCAGCATATCATGGCAAAAAAAACCCGAAAACGACTTTAAGACAAAACGGTCTTCAAACACTATATTGAATTTTAAAACTAAAAAACACGATTCCCAAATAAAACCGGATGTTATATCATGTGGGAGATAAAAGATGTATTTTTTGCACTAAACTTAGCACCACAATCGAAAATGTGATTATGTAGAATATTGGTGGCCTTCGGCTGTTTTCTGCTCTTTGGTCGGGTTGTTGTCTCTTTGACACATTCCCCATTTCCATTCTCAATCTTATTGAAATATCTTAAATAAAATAACTATCAACAAAATAAAAAGTTTTTAAGTTCTTAATAATTAAGGCACATTTATGTGATAAAAATTATATTTACAACATGTTGCGTCGCTTCCAACATAGGATTTTCTACTCCAGGAGTAAATTGCCTTACCTATATTTTGCGAAACCTTTCGGATTTTTTTTTTTCAATCATCTTTAATTCCGTTTTTTTTTTTTCTTTTCAACACTTTATTCTAGCGTTACTGATAAGTCCTTTGTAGACGAAACTCGCGTCTGTTGTACGATATTTTAAGCCTTGTGTCTTTGGTGATTTTTTTTTTCAAAGAGATCTGAAATATAAACTTCGGTCACCTCTAAAAATACCATTATTACTACATTGCAATATATTTCTTACCTGAAACTGACTTGTTTGTTTTTCTTGTTGATAGAAAAACACTTTTCAGCCTACAAATAATAGTAGTACATAATAAAATGTTTATATTTTTAATATTATGGTAAAGTAGCTACTAAATAGATTTTCAGATAAAATCAAACTGAAACAAATCACTACTTAAGTATTAAAGATTCAAACTCCATCGGGAACCTTTGACAATAGCGGTTTTAAAGTATACTACGGAGTCAGTTCGGTCCTTCACTTTTTCATTATCCTTGTCTTATCATTAAATTTCTTTGCCGGTCGATTTTGACCAGACGAGAAAAAAGCTGGTAATTTTTAGTGCAAGACAGTATATATATTTTTGTTTGACATATGTTACTTCTCAGTTGTCTTGTATGAGGCAATACGCCGCAGTATCAGAAGCCTTAGAACTGACTTCTCTCCAGCCTGTACATGTTACTTCAGAGTTAACTAAATGTCAGTCATATGTCTACATTTAATGGTGCATAATATAGGAATGACTGCCAAAAAGGTTCTGTAGATGTCAAAACTGCTTCAAGGCCGTAGCATTCCTTAAAATAACGTTCTATAACTGGCTTGCTTCGTAATGCTGTTTAAGCACACCATTACTTTAGTATATGTACAATGGTTACCTTTTTAAACAATTACGTATGGTAAAATGCAGAAAACACATTTTATTGATTTCTTAATGCAGATCAATGATTGTTTTACATTAGTTTTAGATAAGATATTTTTATTCAATGACATACAGGCATGAAGTAATAAGGACACTGTAATTGTTCCCATTAGCATTCTATTTACCATTCATTATTCAGAGATTTCTCTGACGTCTGCCGACCTCATTATGAACTGCCTGGACCATGGGACGTCAAAACAAAGTCTATACGAAAACAATTAAAATTCCTGATTCAAACCTTGAAAAGAGGGAGGGGATACGTTTCAATGTCGAAATCGTAATAGATTCATTTTTTGCAGTACATGAATTATACATCATTTGTTTTACTATTTACTACAGTTGAATATCTTATTTGTATTCACGTACTAACTATCTGTAGCCCAACTACAGCAGAACTACATATTCGTGGAGTGAAATGCATATGAAATCAAATAATGTATGATTTATCTTCTTGAAATGGATCTTTTTAAGATTTCGAGAAAAAAAAAATTGTCACCCCAAGCTTGTGTTGGCAATCTGCATGTTTTCTATCTCGACTGCGCTTTCAATTCCACGGTCCCAACAAGTCCCAAATTGTCCAAACAGAGGTAAGGCCGTCGGCGTCAGAGCAATCTCAAACAATAAACTATTAATAAATCACCACTGCACTATTTAAAATTACACTTTCTGTAACTGCCTGTCTAAAGTCTGTAAAGCCTATAAATCAGTTGTTGTCGTTGGTCACTGTCTATTGTTTTTGTTGTTTTGATTTTATTTTTGTACATAAATCAGGCTGTTGTTGCTCTCGTTTGTTTGAATTGTTCTACAATTTGTCATGTCGGGGCTTTCATAGCTTACTATACGGTATGAATTTTGCTCGTAGTTGAAGGCTGTACAGTGATCAATAGTTGTCTACAACTACGTCATTTGGTCTCTTGTTGAAATTTGTCTCATTGGCAATCTTACGTTATCAACGTACTGATCTAACAACACTTGCAGTTACTGCTATATAATATTCGATAATTCCGTTAATTTGTTATGATATTGTACAATGCGGTGCATATCATGTTGCTAATATATTATGACATGTATGATGAGTTTATATTAAAGTCAATGTTTACCTAAATTAAATCAAAACCTTTTTTTTCAATTCACCGAGACCTTATTTTTTGATAGCATATGTACCATACTTAAAAACTGCGACATTTTCTTGGGAGAAATATGCAACCAGTATATTTGATACAATTTACTTGTATCTTTGGTGAGATTTTTTTAAAATCCTAGTTCTGATTTATTTTGCAGGCAAGATGATGGTCAAGAGATGTGTAATGCTGATATCCATTTTGGTTATGAATTTAAGTCTAAAGATAGTTTTAAACGGTCAAATGCGTGTATGACGCAACAACCGGAGTTTTCATTTTTCGACCACGAGGCGACATCAGGAATTTGTGGAGATAATAGCAAAATAAACATGAAGAAAGATGGTAAACAGTTTCCTTTTGTTTATAGTTATTTTTGTAGAAATTTCAAAACCTGTTTCTATATCTGTATGATTCTTTCTTAAGTTTCTTTATATTAATAAATTATAAATTATGATCATTTTACTTTGAATATGTTAGGTCTTATAAACCTGATATCCCTGTTTTGAAATACACCTATGTTAGTATTATCTTCGCCTTGTTCTGGATTTTTAATTTTTACATTTTGATACTTTTTTGTCAAAATTTTTTTCTATACTATTGTAGTTTATTGCTGATGTAGGTTATATTACACAACATGCTGTCTTCAACACTAAATTAATGTATATCCCACGTGTTCAGTTTTAAATCAATCTGAGTCTAGAAAGTGGAAAATAAATTAAATGATACTTTAAAAAAAGTATACAATCGATACAAAGGATATATTAACAAGATATAGCAAAACACAACTCTGACTTGAAAGAGCCTTATTAATATGTGTTGGGTTTAAATTGTCTAATTTTTATACCAAATACTGTTGCAATGAATTTCATATTTATAATGATAAAACCCGGTTTAACTCACTCACTCATTTCTTTTACAGTCTGTACCAAACAGGAAAACGACAGATGAATTGTTCTCTCGGTGAGCTAGTGTTTTCCTCACATTGCCAATGACTTCAACCTTGAATTTCTTTTAATTATCTTTATTATGTACAAAATGTATTTCTTAGAAAAAAGTATTATAAAAAAAGCCGAACGCCAAGGTGATTAAAAATAGAGGTTCTAAAGAGCCTGTGTTGCTCATCTAGGTCTATGTTCATCTCCAACAATGGATAGATTAGAATTCATGACACAAAATGTCTAGTTTTTTTATTTAGTTTAGCTGATAATTTTTGCTTATCTAAGTTGCTATCTACTTATATAGTTTGTCATATAGTAGAAAACAACACAAAAGAATGGCAAAAACGTTATTAAAGAGAACAACTCTAATAAAAGGTCATCAGATGATTTAAACCATGTTGTCTTATTTGTAGATCTTGTCTTGCTGATCGTTGTTGCGTATTTAAGTTTCTATCCATCATGTCTATCTATTATAGTTTTTCAAATATGAGGCAAAAACGCAAAAAAAATGGTCAGAACCATCATTAATGGGCAATTGCTCCAATAAGGTGTCGTCAGACGATTTCAACAATTTGACTTGTTGGTAGATCTTGTCTTGCTGATCATTTTTGCCTATTTAAGTTTCTATCTATCTATCTATTATACTTTTTTCAGATTTTAGGCAAAAACGCAAAACAAAAGGGCATAACTCTAATAAGGGGTCATCAGACTATTCCAACCATGTTGACTTATTTGTAGAACTTATCTTGCTGATCATTTTTGCTATATAAAGTTTCACTCTATCTATTATTTTTTCAAGATGATAGGCAAAAATTTAAAAAGTTGGTAAAATTCGTCGTTTAAGGGCACTAACTCCTATAAAAGTAGTTTGACAGTTTGAAAGTAAATGGACAATATAGGTAGATTTCATCATTCCAAACAGTTTTGAACTTGTCAGATTTTCTCTTTTTATAGTGGTTTTCAAGATAATAGACAAAACTTGCATTTTACCACTATGTTCTATTTTTGGTCATGTTGATACATCTTTTAAACTAGATACCTTAATGATAATTGTGGTTAAGTTTGGTTAAAGGAGTAGGGCCACGAAGGGTTAAAAACGGCCCTGTCTCAAAAATTACTGCAGAAGGATCACTAACTAGTAGTTTATAAAACGATAACCATTAGACTTGTAACTGTGTTTGTATAATTTTCCAAGGCGTCAGAAAAGACCAAGGTACAATGGTATTTTAGCCATTTGCGCGTAACGTTAAAATTGTTTTCATTAATGTTCCAGTAACTTTATAATCATTTTACCACAAGAATGTTTTTACAAAATATTTCTTGAATCTCGTCCACATATCTTGTTTTTTTTTAACTCTATTAACAGAAACTTACTAATATTAAGGTTTAAGCTGCACATAAGCGCTTCAATTAAATTTTGTATAAGTGGCCCGAATACTCGTTTTCTGTATTGATATTCACGAAATAGAAATTGCAGAGACTATGTAAACAATCATAATTATATAGCATAGATTAAATTAAAAGTCATAAAGGATTTTAAAACATAAGCAATAAATGTCTTCTATTGGGCAGAAGGAAATAAGATTGAAAGCTGTAAAATATCTTGGAGCGCGAAGTACAGTCGTAAAAAAGTATGAGGATAGTTGATCACACCACATCATCTTATTTGTATATGGATTCACTTAAACACAGAAAAGTTTATTTTCTAGTAAAGAAATAAAAGATGAAAACAAAGATAAAGATAAACATTGTGTATAGACAGTACATACATGTAGCATTACATGTACTTCAATAATTATAGAACACATTATAACTGTACAAAAGGCATCAGACACCAGAACCACACGTGCACTCATAAACATCATTCTCATTCCGGAGGATTACATTTTTACTCTCAAAGCAACATTAAGAATTAAACACTCGAATGAACAATAGTTTCATATAATACTGCCATTCACACGTCACTGACCACATTACATAGTACTGCTATCTCTAATTGTACCTAAAGTGCATGAAATAAGTAGTCATCTGTAAAAATTGAAATATAATTCTTTCAAATGGTTCAATGAATCCTTTTTATATTTTCCCAGAACTTTTTTACTAGACAAAGTAATAGTTTAAAGGCAGTGGCTATTTTGCCAGCGCCGCCAAAATTGAAAAAATGCTATTTTGCCAACTCTCGGTAAGCGGAAGCCAGCATGACAGTAATTTTTTTTTTTTACAGATATGCAATTCAAAACTGACTATTATTTCAAAACTACATTTAATTTAAACATTTTTGATTTTGAAGCTATGTGATTTTTTTATCAACGTTTATCAAATCGAAATCCATGAATATCAGTTTTTATTTGGCGTTGATTGTAACGATATAAGTGTATGTAAGCTGCGTTCATTCAAGTAATGTATTATCTATTACTATAATTAATATACAAGATCAATTATTTTCGTCTATATATAAAAAGGAGATGTGGTATGTTTGCCAATAAGACAACTCTCCACAATGTTTGTTTTCTTTAAAGTGAAATGAAATGTGAACTATTTCTCATGGATATGTTATATTAAGCTGTAAAAATGTTTTAAGAGTTTTCAAAAAGTTTGCTTAGTTGCAAAAAGTACGATATAAACAAATAGGTCTCAAAAAAGATGAGCAAGAGGAATACTGAGATAAGCGTCAATGTGATAGCTACCTAACAATGAAAAAGTGTATATTCTATTCTTCAACTACACTCTGCTCACTGTCACTTCCGTCCATGGCATGTGGGATAAATGCTGCATCTTCAAGAGAAGCTCCTCAATTCTGGACTCCATGTGTGATGTACAGATTATGTCTTGTATACCCTAGATACCAGAGTCTAGAGGCAATGTGCGCAAATTAACATGTTATCGTCCGGAATATGCATCTAACTTGCCGCTGGACGTTAAACAGTCATCCATCATCATGAGAAAAACAACTCATGTAGTCAAATGGTGTGTTTCTTTGATATTCAATATTCTTCTTTTTTTATTTTTTCCCAAAAAGTGAAATAATAGACGCGTAAATATCTTCTCAAAAGATTTAAAAATCTTTAATCATTTATTTAATTATGTTTAAGGTGGATGCGGGGGGGGGGGGGGGTGGGGGGGGGGTCTTAATTTAAATCTATAGAATTTTTTAATAATTTGTCAAAATGTAGTTTTTATCATGATTTTTTCCAAAATATAATAAAAAGTATGGGTCACCGGACTCTTTTTCTGGGTCACCGGACTCTTTTTCATGCTACAGGTTGTGCAAAAATTGTCAGATTTTGTATAGATTATGTATGGAAAATCTAATTTTGTATGATAAAAAGAAAACTACACCATAGAATTTTAAGATAAAATGTGAGAATATAGCTCTTATAACATGCTTTCAGATAAGAAAAAAAAAGAAATGGGGTCACCGGACTTGTTTTCTTGCTGCATATTAAAATAGGTAAATTCACAACACTTTCTATTATAAAAATTACTTTATCTGAGTTATCTCCCCTTATGTGGCAAAAAATGTATAAAACAAAAATATTGTGTTTTTTTAGAAAATACAGCCGTAAATATGATAAAACACATAATTTTCTATATTAAAATGAAAAGTCTTACACATGGATTACATACTACTCTCAAAATTTGCACATTTCATTAAAGATCTAGACGAATCGTTATCTGCTACTTCAAAATCCAAGTTTGAGGAAGACACCCCAGCCACCTTAAAGTCAATATTGTACTGTAAGTTTAGAAGTGATGTGATTGATAGTTGTTTGACGAACGTCAAGTGGCAAATACTTCATGCATATTTATGACGGATAGCTATTTAGAGAATCTATTACAAACAGGAAACAAGAAACATTGAACATAAGAGAAAATTCTCCAAAAGGTGGGGGGCGGGCAATAAAGAATCATAAGACCAATAAAATCATACAACACCATGAACATATAGAGGCGACAAAAAAAAAACAGCAATAAAAAAATATAAAAACAGGTAACTACAGATTGAACACGAACCTCGGGCCACCACAAGAAACGAAAAAATTCGCTTGTAGCATAGTCTCACTCAAATTTAAAAGAGACCACCAAAAAGGGACCAAATAAACAATTGCTTCGTGTATGCATTCTGACCAATTATGCACGCTATCCTGCGTGAATATCAGATATTTATTTGAAGTTACCCAAGCTATATGATTGCGTCAGACAGTTTTGTTTCATCTTTATTTCAGTTTTCATTGAAAACAAATATTTGTTCTGGTTGAATGTCACGGACAGTATACACCATGCCGTCTCATGGCGTCGTAATTTTTATTTTAATTAAAGAAATATTGAAAATAGATATAAGAAGATGTGGTATGAGTGCCAATGAGACAACTCTCCATCCAAGTCAAAATTTATAAAAGTAAACCATTATAGGTCAAAGTACGGTCTTCAACACGGAGGCTTATTTAACCACTGTGCAATATGATATCAAATTTCTCACGTGATTTCTTCTTATGTTTTACGATTTTTTATGTATGTTATTGTCATAGTTCTGTAATTTATTTACACCATCCGTAGTAATTATTTAAAATGTTAACTTGGCATGTCATACATGATAGAAAATGCGGAAGTGAAAGAAAGCATTTCATCAAAGCGTCAACATGAGATTCCGCGGAGGTTACATTTCAACGATTTCGTCTTTAAAAACCAAATACGTGTATCTAAAAGGAAATTTGTATTAAAATTTTATGTTGACAGCCATATCGATCTGCTGGATGTAGAATTTTACGGGAAAAAAACCACGGCTCTAATTTAAAACTGTCATATTTGTTTGCATAGCACAGAATGGGCTAATTATTACAAAAATAACGTGGAAATGAACTTTAAAATAATTTGCAAATTCATAATTTTTATTTCCACCAATTTGTCTTGTTTACTAATATAAACAGTTATGAGGACGTATCTATCCGTGTTTAAAAACCTCGCCGGATCGGCGGTTTACGAAGCTTCGATCGCTAAAAACAAAGACTTGTTATTCAATTTTCTGCTTTTTAATTTTGGTTGTTATAAATAAAAAAAATAATAAAGTATAGAATTTATTCTATTTATAGCCATTGTACAAATTCTTGGTACAGTTATTTCGTCACAGAATCTATCGTACCTCGGAAATGGCGGCGTTGAATCAGGATTTGCTTGTTAGTAAAAGTTAAATTTTCGATGTGGCCACAGGCCTCGACCACGTTAAATATTGTTGCAAACTGAGTCAAAGTGTCAAACAATCAAAATAAGAGTGTGGCCAATGCGAAATTTAACCAGGAAGTGTGAAGTTCTTTAAGAATTTGGACATTTTGAGCGTTCCGGTTAGATTCCGGGTATTACGTCACATTAATGACGTCACGAAGATATGATTTTATACTATATTAACAAATAACGATATTATACAATTACTGTCTTTTGATGAGGTAAATGTGTGGTTTTATTGACTTTTGAAAAACTGATATTCACTGAGGCCAACGGCCGAAGTGAATGTCACTAGGTTTTTCAAAAGTCAATTAAACCACCTATTTACCGAAACAAAAGACAGTAATTGTTTTATTCCATGTTCCGAGCGAGAAAAATATGTATAAAATAACAGTTATTTACCAAAACCAACTAAACGTCAAACATTGTATCGTTATTATACACGTAAAAGCACGCGACGTTTTGCGCGGTGAATATACTTTTTCCGCAGGTGAATATGCTTTTTTATTCAAAATCCCATTCATATAGAAAAACCTACTAAAGTTCTATCAATATGGAATAAACGTAGATATGTTTCAGCTGTAAAGGATCCACCTTCTTTCTCTTTTATTTTTTGTCACCTCACAGGGCCAATATCGGCACTTCGTGGCCATACTCCTTTGGATCAGCAGTTTTAGAGAAGAAGATTTTTGTAAACTTTGAAGTCAACGACGACGACGACGGACGAAGGACGCCAAGTGATGAGAAAAACTCACTTGGACCTTCGGGCAAGGTGAGCTAAAAAAAGGTGTGAACGTCCTTTCAAAAAATCTTGACAAAACCGACTATATCAGTCACCTGAACGAAATTCAATGTAAAACAACTGTCATATTCCTGATTAAGTACATGCATTTTCCAATGAAAAAATTACGATTGTACCTGGTTTCATAGATGGCTAAAAATCCTACTGAATGACAATTGTAGCAGAAGTCTGTGTATAGTTCCGTCATAATGACAAGCGCTTCGGACGCACAAAACTATTGTGTGAACAACCCAAACCGACATGTTGATTATTGTCATTTTGCTTAGTTTCTTCTGTTACCTTTTACTGACATCGGACTCGGACTTCTTTTAAACCGAATGTTACTGTGCGTATTGCTGTTTATAGAAATAAGAAGATGTGGTATGAGTGCCAATGAGACAACTTTCCATCCAAGTCACAATGTGTAAAAAGTTAACAATTATAGGTCAAAGTACAGCCGTCAACACGGAGCCTTGGCTCACACTGAACAGCAAGCTATAAAGGGCCCAAAAATGACTAGTGTAAAACAATTTAAACAGGAAAACCAACGGTCTTTTCTTTATAAAAAAACCGAGAAACGAGAAACACTTATGACTTATTTGTGTTTGATTATTCCACATTGGCTAGAGTTATAGGGGAGAGTTGGGATCTCACAAAACATGTTCAACCCCGCAGCCTTTTTGCGCCTGTCCCAAGTCAGGAACCTCTGACTTTTTTTAGTCTTGTTAGGTTTTTTTTTAATGTTGGTTCATTTATATGTTTCGTTTAGTGAGACGTCTATTTTCGCTGAAGTAGTATACATTATTGTTTAGGAGGCAGCTGAACCCCGCCTTTTGAAGCGGGATTTTCTCGCTGTGTTGAAGACCCATTGGCAGCTGAACCCCGCCTCTTGAAGCGGGATTTTCTCGCTGTGTTGAAGACCCATTTGGGGTCTTGGACTGTTTTCTGCACTTTGATCGGGTTGTTGTCTCTTTGACGCATTCCCCGTTTCCATTCTCAATTTTATATTATTGGTTTACGTGACAATAATTGACCATGGATTCCAGTAGTCAAAATTGAGTTATCATACATCATAGATATACAACACAACTAACATAAAAGAATGCAAACAAACATAAAAATAAATCTGACAAAGATACCAACAAAAAAGTTTTCGTACTTGATAGTACAATAGATATAAAACATAATGGCATATTTCCAAAAGAAGCATACAACCTACAGTGGAGATCACTTCTTACCTCTCATCAAATCTGTCAGAATCTGTCAGGAGAACTGTTCTAGGACAGTATGTAGAACTGTCATCCTGACACCTTTTAGACAGTTCTAGCTAAAACAGTTCTAACCTAGAACTGATTTGGTCAGTTCTACCTAGAACTGATTTAGACAGTTCTACTCTAGAACAGTTTTAGACAGTTCTACGACTAGAACAGTTCTACGGCTAGAACAGTTCTACGACTAGAACAGTTCTACGATTAGAATTGATTTGGTCAGTTCTACGGCTAGAATTGATTTAGTCAGTTCTATCCATAGAACAGTTTTAAGAACTCTATGTCTTAAATATGAATAAGTCAAAAGAATATAATATATATTAAAAAATTCTCATCACAGCGCTGTTTTAACATTTCTCTAACTGTAGTGACGTCATTTAGAACTGTTCTACGGTTAGAACTGATTTAGTCAGTTCTGCTGACAGTTCTACGACTAGAACTGATTTGGACAGTTCTACCTAGAACTGATCCTGACAGTTCTACCTAGAACTGATTTGGTCAGTTCTACCTAGAACTGATTCTGACAGTTCTACTTAGAACAGTTCTAGGGTAGAACTGTTCTAGGTAGAACTGTTCTAGGACAGTTTAGAACAGTTCTATGAGTATACAAGTACAAACGTATTAATAAGACAAATAAAGGGAAAACTGTAAAATAAATAAAATGATACACAACGTCAGCACCTAGAATCTATAAATCAAGACCATCCTGTATTAATTTTGAAGTTGACACTGAATATTTATATATTAGGTCTTTGTACTTCCCGATGACCTTAATAATAAAAAGGACGAGACGTTCTTGATAAAATCCCAGCTTAACAAATGTTTAGCTTTGCACACTGCTAATGCGAGGAAATAAAATTTGTAAATTCAAAATTGAAATCGTCTTGTTTGTGATAAACTTTGGTACTGAGATGACCACTGCTGTCAAATTAGAGGTATGTGTCTTAAAAAAGGAAGCTGTGTCTAAACTTCATCAGATACTTTCCTTAGATAAGCGCCTTATTATTGTTTGTCAATTGTAAATAAAAAAAGGAAAGAGATTACGAAGGGGAAATAAAATACAATGAGTCCACGAAAAGCAGGTAATACTGTAGCCAAAAGAAAAACAAGCTAGATCTGTTTATTCTTCTGGGGCACCTTAGATCATGCCCAGTTTGGTAGGATACATGTTGCTCAATCTTTATTTTTCTATATAGTGTTTTGTAGACTGTTGTTTGTCTTTTCCTCTTCGACCTGTGCGTTTAATCTCCCTCCTTGATTTATTCCGACTCTTTTTCTTTAACAACAAACTATATAGAAAACTTAAGAGTGAGTACCACCAACTCCGCAAAAAAGATGAAGATGGGAGGTTTCAAGGAAGGGTAAACGAGTTGACCGTTTTGTTCCACTTTCATGCATACGTCAGTAGTCAAACTCAAATTAATAAAGCCAGTGTTTCTTTGATAACATTTTATTAGGTCTTTCCACTTTTCCGTGGAAAGACCTATTGCTTTTTGTTCTGATTATTTTTTTTTTCTTCCGCCTAATTTTTTTCATGCACTGTATTGTTATTTCAAAAGAAGTCGCTTAGATATTTTGCTTATGATAACGAACAGTTTATACGCTTTTAAAACTGACACCGCTTAACAGAATACTTTATTTTGTAAGAGTTATCTCCGCGAACACAGTTTTCCTTGCGCACACTACTCCTTCGCTACCGTAAAAGATTACGACAAATTTATTTTTCCCAATTGCTTGTTATATCCTCAGGATGTTTTGAATAATTTTGACAGAAGCGGTATAGAGATTCCATATGAGAGTTATTTCCCCTTATGCATTTGATATAAGTGATATGTATTTGTAATTGGTAAACCATAAGTGATAGACACCTAGGGTCTTTTGATTTGAGGTCCTTGGTCCAAAAAAAAAAAGGAAACTAGGTCAAGGTCATATTGTAAATTTTGATTTTTGGTTATTTTCACTTCTATTCAAAAACCGCATAAGATATCGACAATATATTTTTACTAAATTTTTACTTGCGACATGTCGTAACACATACATTTTGTTTGAAAGGGTACGCTTACATTAAATTGGAGTTTTCTCCACTCTTATATTTATAATTACGCATATGGTGATATAACTCATTAACCATATATAATTAAGACCTAAGGTCTGTTGGTATGAGGTCCTTGGTGTATAACCTTGATATTCAGCTCAAGGTCATAGGTAAATTTGACGTTCTAGATTTTTACCTTTGCTTTAAGTTCATATTTATACATCATAAAGTCATAGGACTTTGTGCATTAGGTTACGAGCCATATGACTTTGAAAAAGCAAACCGGAAGTGACCTTGTGTAAACGGGAAGTAGCTATTTTATGCACTTATTTCTTGTAAAAGTTTATAGAACAATAAGTTTTTGAAAGCAGTGTCAAATAAACTATTTAATAATACCGGAAGTGACATTTTTCAGACCGGAAGTAAGAAATTACCTCCCTTATTTCAAACAAAATTGTATAGAAACCATATATTTTTGGAATCAGCAAACAATGAGCTATCATTTGACATTGGAAATTACATTTTTAAACCGAATTTTGATATTTTCATATCAAAATAAATCGTTAGAAGTGGAAAGACCTTCAATTGTTCTCTGAACAATTGGTTTTTAATATTGTTATTACAATTCTTCTCCGAAAAAAAATGACCAAACTCTTGTGTCCGCAACTATACTAAAACTACATATCCAATCGACCCCAAACTTTGCAGCCACTAGGGTATACATGTAGTTCGCCGTATTTTGACAACGTTGTGCAGCTACCTTCCAAGAATTTCCGTAGAGAAAAGAAATTTTAATGCCGTAAAAATCGCTTGCTAGCTCCGTAAATCTCAGTGAAATCATACAATAATGTCTGCTCCTAGATTAAAATACAAATCTGTGTTACAAACTGCTACTGAAAAATGTACATTGTATGAAAATAATCGATAAACGTGTTTTAAAGTTACACCGGATCAATAAAATCCAAAGGATGCACTGCGCGTGAACTGTGATCAAAACGTCAATTACCTACAATGACAAAAGAAATACTTTGTGTGTATTCCGTCGCTATACACGTTGTCTGTCCAACGTCTCCACCTAAAGAGAAATAAAAATGCTAAGTTTTCGCTATTAAAAAGTGCCATCACGTGACGCCACAATCTGGCGCGACACAAAGACGCGCGGGACCTAAAATAGAATAAAAACTTTCCAAACTAAATATAGAAACTTAACCAACACAATAATATGGGCTCTTGTCTGAAAATGAGGACTTGTGTCCCTCCCCTCTTTTTATTTAGGGGGAGGGGCTATTAAACCTGTTTCTTTCTATTTCTTGTGGGGTTTTTTTTCTTTCTCTCTCCTTGTAATGTGAACAATTGACTGGTAGACGTTAAAACATGCATTGAACAAATAAAACAAACAAACAAAAACAAACAAACAAACAAACAAATCAAACCAACCAAACAACCAACCAATCATGTTTTCAGAGGGGAAAGATAGTTTACAATTGCTTTTTTATAGCAATTGATTTATATTTGTTATTGTTTTGCTTTTCGAAAGTATATTCTTTCCGCGTCCCTCTTCCCTATTTCCATTTATTACGACTGTACGTTGTTAAATGTATGCTCTTAATGATTTTCTAGATATGATAAATGAAAATAATAGTTACATAATTTCGTGCGTTCAGTAATATTTGTTGTAGGATTTTTTATTTCTTTTATGCATTAAGACCTCAATAGTTTACTTCAAGCCCACATGTAGCGTTATCAAGGAGTAACCTTTAAGTCAGTAAAAGGGGTCACCGTAAAACAACCGCAACTTATTACTTCTTTTATTATTTGTTGAATACATTGGTTCCTGAAACTGTCAAGATGATAAACAGTAATAAAACGCATTTTGTTTACATGTGTTTTTGTCTTTTAATGCTAACTTTTTGTTTGGATTATTGGCATGCCGCCCACACGTTGTTTTATTCCACTGTCAGATATTTTCTTTATATATAGCATCATTAATTGCGGTTGATAACTGACAACTTGCAGGAGTTCGTTTTTGTGGTCCGTAGGTAACCTATTGCAAGGTTAATCATCTGTCCATTGTTGTCAACATAATGAAATTCTATGCGACTGTCAAATAAGTAAGAGATTTAGCTAGCTATAAAAGCCGGGCTTATCCACCATTTTCTTCATGAGGAAATGTCTGTACCAAGTATGGCATGGTATTGGTTTCAAAAATTTGATATTTTTCATTTAAATGCAATATTTCTTATTTAATTGGTATATATCTTCATTTAAATGCAATATTTTTTAATTTGAATGGTATATTTTTTCATTTAGATGCAATATTTTTTATTCAGATGGTATAATTTTTCATTCAAATGGTATAATTTTTCATTCAAATGGTATAATTTTTCATTCAAATGGTATAATTTTCGTTCAAATGCAATATATTTTATTCAGATGGTATAATTTTTCATTCAAATGGTATAATTTTTCATTCAGATGGTATAATTTTTCATTCAAATGGTAAAGTTTTTCATTCAAATGGTATAATTTTCATTCAAATGCTATATTTTTTATTCAGATGGTATAATTTTTCATTCAAATGGTATAATGTTTCATTCAAATAGTATAATTTTCGTTCAAATGCAATATTTTTTATTCAGATGGTATCATTTTCATTCAAATGGTATAATTTTTCATTCAGATGGTATAATTTTTCATTCAGATGGTATAATTTTGCATTCAAATGGTAAAATTTTTCATTCAAATGGTATAATTTTTCATTCAAATGGTATAATTTTCGTTCAAATGCAATATTTTTTATTCAATTGGTATAAAATGTCATTTGAATGCAATATTTTTTATTCAATTGGTATAGTAGTTTTTTTATTTATATGCAATAATTGCATTATGGGAAATTCTTTGACGTCATAAGGTCAAATTTGCAACAACGTTTGTGATTGGTCGGTAATTTTTTGGATTTCTCCCCTTTCTTTCTAAACTTGAGTGACCAAGAATTAAAAAACGCGTCAGAATATCGCCCCTCTAACTAAATTTGGCGTTCGTGCGAGTTCGTGCACTGGCTGTTAATGCCAATAATGGCCAGGACGAGCACAAAATGCGAGTGACAAGTAATAATAATTAATTTGACACACAACTTGTTCATGGATAGAAACAGATGCCTGCGTGCATGGCAAAAACACCTCCAATGAAAACCTTTTCTGAAGAAACTCTCCTACAGTCTACACATTGAAATAAAAAGAAATACATAGCTAGCCCCCCTCCCCTTTCTAAGTCCAGATACATGTAATCATAACGTTCTTTAGTGCTATATCATTTTTTACTTTTCTTGATCCTCAGAGACGTTGCAGGAAGGCACACATGAAAAAAGAATAAAAAGCACCCAGGACGTTACAATTATTTGGACTAAACCCCCTCTTTTTACTACATGTAGAAAAAAAATCACCTAATTACGACAGCAGAACCAGAAACCCAAAAGTAGAGACATACACACATGTAAGCTGTTATACTCCGGAACTAATTCTTTAATAAAGACAATTCAGGATAAATTGGAACCAGTTACTAACCCATGTTACAACAATAGTCCTATGACATAGGACTTCACTATATGAGGCGTGAACTTCATATTTAATACTATCTATAATATGTGCTCTCATGTCTTATGCTGCAAATCATTTTACATTTAGGATTCGTTGCTGAGCTTTTTTTTACTGTTCTCGTCTCCGAATCCCTTAAATAGATTTTTTTTCAAGCCCCACAGTAGTTCAATAATTACTATTTGTCTTTGCATAAATAAGTATGCAGGGCATATTTCAAAACATATTTTATCTTCAGGACTTTTTAGTGATTTACTTTTCAATACTGCATTGGGAAGGGGGGTATACAAGTTTATTTTGTGACACATTATATAATATAATTAGGTATCCAACAAATTATATGATTGTACGTTTAGTTATTATCTAGACCCGTACAAAATGTATATAATTAGACACATTTAACCGGGGCGGATCCAAAACCTCGGTGTCTAGAGGGAGGGGGGTAGTAGGTTCAAATTTAGATATTTGTATAGAGATGTATATATGCGAGTATTGGCAGTAATGGTTATGGTGTGTGTGTGAGGGTAAGGATTTCAGATCAAAGATCGTTTCTATAATTCTATATCTTTTAGTTTTTACCATTTCACTCTATTCTTTATCCTTTGATCTCTATTATATTTGTCCTAAACATGCGTGACATATTCGCCACTGGACAAAAGGCAACCAAAAGTCAATCAACGTATTCTGTATATTTCATCATTTCTTTATTATGTTATCTATAGGTTTGGTCCCGCCCCTTATCTATTTTTTTGCACATTAGGGACGACATCAAAAGTTCAATGTAGGATAAAAAAAACTTAATTCATATAGTTTTTTTCACTGACACCCTACCCCCACCCCCACCCCCACCCCCCTCTTAACTTAATTTGGGAAAAATTGATTGACCAATAAGGATATATATAAAATCGATGTTAATTAAACAAAACTTGCAGCAATTTTGACCCCCTTCCCCCCCCCCCTAACTATTTGAATTAAGTTTTTTTTATCCTTCATTGATTTTCTGATGTCGTCCCTTATCCTCTCTATGTAAACCCAATTCATGTCCTGGTAAATGGTGACTCATGCATAGCATCATATGTGGTTATTAAAACAAGAAACATATTCATATTATAATAATTAATGTATGCTAGGACTTATAGATAGATGTCATTAGTCCCAGGTCATGTTATAAAGTAGGTCTTATAAAAATACAATAGTATTTTAATTTTGATGATTATATATATGTTTATATATTTAATAATGCCATTTTTTTTTTTGGAAAAAAGGGTAGGGGCAAGGTGTTTTTAAAACATATCAATGGGGCGCGTTTTTTTTTTTGTTCTTCGGAAGTGAGCCAGAAGAAGTCCATTTCTGTTTTATTTTGCATTGGGAAGATCTTCTGGCTCTCTTCCACCTCTTCTTTTTTAATAGGTTGACGGCAGAGGCACATAACAAACATGGCGTCGTTTAGTCTAAATGAAATTAATAAATTTATAAATGGAGATATATTAGAATGTGAGCTGTTTTATAAACGTTTTTATGGTATGACAGCCTTAGTAGGACATCCCTGTAGGACGATAAGCTGGATAAATATAAGAACTACACGGACAATAACAGTTAATGGACGATTATTTAATATTCTAGGGAAGGGATTTTGATTGATTGGTGTTTAACGCTACTTTCAACACTATTGGGCTATTCCGTGGTGGTCAGTTTAAATTTATAGATGAAGGATGGGGAAGGGAAGAGAGGGCATTATTATTCATTTCAATCTGTCGCTAATCATGCCTATTTTTCAGCTCTTACCAGGCAACCTTATTCATATATGAAATCCTTCTGTCCCCCACCCCAACAAATAAATAAATATCAAATGGTTTTCCTTTTATTTAACACAAGTTTAAATTGATTAATTGTTTGTTGCTAATTTTAACGCCCAGAGAAATTTCATGCTTGTTCAGGAAAACACGAGTTTAGAAGTCACGTATATAATATAAAAATGAAGAGATGGAATATGATTGCTAATAAGGCAACTATCCACTGGAGTTCGAATATGAAGTGGATGTAAGCAATTATAGATAAGATAAGATAAGATAAGAACAAATTATTTTAAGTCGGGTTACATGAAATACTACAAACATAAGCTCTGTAGAGCTTTTTGCCGTCATGTAGACAAATGCTTTTTGTAGACAATCGTAAGGCCTTCAACAATGACAAAAACCTGATACTGTAAAGTCGTCTATAAAAGGCCCGACATGAAAAGTATGAAGAATTCAAACGAAAAAACTAAGAGCCTAATTATACATAACAAAACAATTTACAAAATATCAAATATGAGTCGAGACAGGAACCAACGACAACCACTAAACTACAGGCTCCATCCCTAGGACAGGCAAATAAAGAATATGGCAGGGTGGATATAAAAACGAAGATGTGGTATGATTGCAAATGAGACAACTCTCCACAAGAGATCAAATGACACAGAAATCAACAGCTATAAGTCACCGTACGGCCTTCGACAATAAGCAAAGCCTACACCGCATAGTCAGCTATAAAAGGCCCCGAAATCAAAAATGTAAAACAATTCAATCGAGAAAACTAACGGCCGAATTAATGTACAAAAAAATGAACGAAACTCAAATATGTATAACAAAGCAACAAACGGCAACCACTGAATTACAGGCTCCTGACTTGGGACAAGCATATACATACATAAATCTTGTTCTCCCAGACTGAGTTATCAATCAGTACACAACGCGCGGCAAAGGATTTATTAAAAAAAGAAAACAGTCTGAGAAACGTCTGGTTTACGTTGTATATAGATATAAGAAGATGTGGTATGAGTGCCGATGAGACAACTCTCCATCCAAGTCATAATTTGTAAATGTAAACCATTAAAGGTCAACGTACGGTCTTCAACACAGAGCCTTGGCTCAAACCGAACAGCAAGCTATAAAGGGCCCCGTAAATTTGTAGTGTAAAACCATTAAAACGGGAAAACCAACGGTGTCTAATCTATTTTAAAAAAAAACGATATACTTGCATATAAATCCATATACAATGAAACGGTTTTTGAAAAGTGGACCGAACGTTTTGACCATCGAAATTTTGCAATAGAAATACTAGCTATGACCACAAGATTTTAACAGCCAGTGCAGGACTCGCACGAACGTTAGATTTAGTTAGAAGGGGCGATATTCTGACACATTTTTTAATTCTTGTCACCCATGTTTAGAAAGAAAGGGGAGAAATCCAAACAATTTCCGACCAATCACAGACGTTGTTGCAAATTTGACCTAATGACGTCAAAGAATTTCCCATAATGCAATTATTGCATATAAATAAAAAAACTACTATACCAGTTGAATCAAAAATATTGCATTCAAATGACATTTTATACCAATTGAATAAAAACTATTGCATTTGAATGAAAATTATACCATTTGAATGAAAAATTATACCATTTGAATGAAAAATTATACCATTTGAATAAAAAATATTGCATTTAAATGAAAAAATATACCATTCAAATAAAAAAAATATTGCATTTAAATGAAGAAATATTCAATTGAATAAGAAATATTGCATTTAAATGAAAAATATCAAATTTTTGCAACCAATACCATGCCATAACCAAGTCAGAAAAATGACAGATGTTTTCCATTCGTTTGATGTGTTGGAGCTTTTGATTTTACCATTTGATAAAAGACTTTCCGTTTTGAATTTTCCTTTGAGTTCGGTATTTTTGTTATTCTACGTTTTCCCTTTGCAATTTACCCTTATTTTCCAGTGGCAGTTCAAATTTCCCAGACCTTCATCCCGTACGGCCTCTATTAATCGAGCGTCACAGATGAGGTCTAGTAGACGAAATTCGTACAAAATTTTAATCCCGGTATCTTTTAGGAGTATTTTACAGGACCTGCCTATTGTATTTATTGTTTATTTATTCTCATCCTGAACGTGCATGCAATATTTGCCTCAGAACGTTAAGCAACCAACAATTCATCAATCAATGAAGTTCTGTTATTGATAAATACATTCAGCATGTTGAATTAACAACAGTAAGGGTGAGGGTGGCTGTTAAACTAGTGTAGTTTTAAAAGCGGTCTAGGATGACGGAATATAAATTCAATTTTATTTTAGTCCATTGAATGGGCACCATTCCTCTCCATCAAGCATCTATTTAGCATAGCAATAATCAGGACATATTATGATATTAATTAAATTTCTTTCAAAAAGAGATGCAACTATGGTAGAATGAGCTTATGTTGATCAAGGTCAATCTTGTACATTTCTTTCAAGGATTATGATAAAAGACGTTTTGTTGTAGGTCGTTAATGAAAGTAAAATATAACGAATTTAAAGCATTCGACGTGAAGTTTATTTGGAAATGATTTGCCACACTGGTTGTTCCAAACTCAAAGATGCAAAACATATGTAGAAGTATACAAACAAAATGGCCTTTAAAATAGCTTTTGAATAGCCAAAATCTTCATAGATAATTTAAGTATAAGCGATCAACAACCCTCAGACTTTATTTTCATTTAAACAATAAAAAAACCAAGATCCAACTTGTCAGCGGTTTTCAACTTGTCTTACGCGTAAACAATTAAAGATAAGTTTGATAAAAGTAACTATGTTAATGAAACGAAAAACAAAATGTTAATCTGCTATCAACTTATTTATTGATTTCACAGAAAGGCGTCACAGTTGGTTTTGGGTCTTTAAAAATATCTACGGTTTGAAATTAGATTCATTCAAAATCAAATACCCACGCGCCAGTTCTATATTTATAAAAAAAAATAATTCAAAAGTGGAATATGGTTTATCAAATTTATTATTCCCACTCCTCAATGGAAGATGGAATTCTTTTTAACGATGCCCTAGAGACGATGACTCGTGGGGTAATCCGAAAAATCTGATCAAATCCCATAAGGTGCGGATATTATGTGTTAATATACAAGTATAAATTCTCCTTACATGAAGTTTGTGTGTGTATAACATTAAGAACGTCATTACATATAACATATTTCTAGGTGAGAGATGTGACAACCAAATAGAAATAGACATAAAATAACACATCGACTTTCTTACATCCCTCTTATTAAAATGACAAATTAGATAGTATGGCTTTATATTAATTTTATAAAAGAAAAATAATATAATTTTCCTTTATTGTCATGTTTTTATGTTTTTTGAAGACGCAAATACAGAATACCATAAACAAATAGTATCAATCATCCTAAAAACGATCAATTTAATTGTATAAAAAACAAGGCACAGCTAGTTTTGTTTTTTTTATTACCCTTTTCACGGAAAAAGATTATTCTTATTGCGAAATAGCATATTTTTTTTCTTATAGTATTGTACAAAGGAGGATGTTTAGTATCCGGAAGGTTTTACTTCATGCTGTAAGTATTATTGTGACCTCTCACCTTGAAAAATGTCAAAACAAAACAAGTGATGAATAATATGTTTGCTACGTTTTCATAGTTCTTAGAAATAGAAAAAAAAATAACGTTTTCTTAATTATCGTGGTATGTCATGTGATACATATATGCTTTTATTTACTTAGAGGAATCAATGTAGTCATATCAAGAGACCGATACGCAAGTGTAAGTATAAAACAATTATGTTAATATAATGATTATGATAAATATATTTCACTGACACACTGTTTCAAGATTTAAATTATTTTTTATTTTTTTTTTTTTTTTTTAAATTGTGAAGTAAACTAAGCGTAAGTTGATATACATCGACAACTTGAGTTGTTGCCTACTAGGTACACACATATAGTTATTCGATAGTTGTCTGAAATCAATGATAAAATATAATTGAAAATTTTTAGTTAATCAATTATGTAGTTTGTCCTTAAATTTAGATTTACCATAAGCAAAATCCTTAGACGATTGTGGCTGCTTTCTTTGTGTTGTTTTTAGCCTTTATAAACCCCAATCTTTCATTTTAAATTTTGGAACCTAGCTTAAGTGATCAATCTTATTCCTGAAACTGGTTTTCTGGAGGTGCTACCTACTTTTGTTTAATCGATAAACTGAAAGTAAAAAGAATCTAGTCTAACCTAGTGATACCCTTGTTGCATCTAAATTTATAAATCACAACAAGCTTGCATTAATAAAAAGGCATATGTTTCTTCCTCGAATACAAATAGCAAATTTTGTTTTATTATGTTTTAGGTGTTGAAAAATGAACCAATATATTACTTTGTGCACGTTAATAATCGCCGTAATATTTGGTGAGTTACTGTTTATTTATTGTTCAGTTATAAAGTTACTTCTAATGTTTTTTGTGAGAATTTTGAAATGGTTTTCATTATACGCCAGTCCTTGCGATTTATCGTCAGGCTGGTTTAGTTCGAAGTATGATTTAAGTAAAACAAATAAAAAGATTTTAAAATAAGCAGTGAAGGTTACATAATACACAACGAACATAAAAGGCCACGTAATTTGCACAATGTTATCAAGGCATTGCGTATTATGTATATCTTTCTTTTAATTGTTTTAAATATCGTTGTTTATATTCATCATTTAAGTTTATTGACATCGATTGCAGATTTAGTATACAAACACTTTCATTACATTTAATGAACCCTTTCTGGGACGAAAATAAACCATTAATGCAAACTTCCATACTTCATCATTTGTAATGGTTTTCCCGACATGCATTTGTAAGAACAATAGTGGTTTTGCTAAAATAGTGATTGGACGCAGATGAGTTGAACGTGATTTTCTAAATATGAATAACTAATTAAGGTCGATCCCTACAGTTCTTTTTCACCGTTGAAATGGCAATTTCTTTAGGTAACCAGCAAAAAAGAGTTACTTCCCTTAGTACCGGAATTCACCTAAAATAAATAATCAACTAGAAAATCCATGACCTTTCAAGTGCCATAGTATATTATCGTTGAATCAAAAATACAAGGCCTAATTTTCAACATTATTTAAAAAGTATCTTTCCGATTTATAACTTTTGTATAGTATGTTATTTTAAAAGTATGCTGTTGAGTCCAATTTTGTATTAAGCTTCCTTTTTTCTTGTTATGCTAGAATCAATTTGCAGATGATTGCAAATTTGTTATATGACCTTCTTTAAACTTTCAACAGATAAGACGATGTCATTCTTTCGAGGGTTGGTTGTAATAAAATAATCTTGTTTTAAAATATATCATATTTAAAGTTAAGCAAGAAATTCCTACCTTAGACGGCGTGAAGGTGTGATTATATTCATTGATAATGTTTTTCAGTAGTACTTTTTTGTTTTAATAGAAGTTGTACAGTCTATTCGGGAACTGCCATACATCTCTCTGGACTCAAAACAAAGCGACGAAGAGCAGTTTGAATACAAAATTGTCATACCACCTGTGCAAACAACAGAGGTAATATATAGATAATATTACATGACTTTTTTCAATTTCAAACCTGTATCAACCCGACTGAGACACCACTAAAATTCTGAGAGCTCTGCTCAAGAGATTATACTGATTGAAGGTTATAACAGTACTTTTGAAAAATCCATATCAGATTTACCTATTTTTTTATTTAGAACATATGTTTTACGTACTTATGATGATGTCATCCATATTTTGGAGTTTTAATGGTGACTGGTATCATTATCATCACTGATGACTAGCATAGAACGAATAAATAATAAATACAGGGGTGACTGGGAATAGAAATATGGTCAACATTGGTCTTCCTCCGATCGGCAGTAAATCCCTCGCCAAAGTGGCTGTTCGGGATGTACAAGATCGCAGCCACGTTCGGGCAGAATGGGGACGTTCAATCCGATGCCTCGTGTAAAGAGTGTGCCAAATTCTGTGCACGCTAAGAATCCTTGCAACAACTCTGTGAGGGTTCCGTAGGTGGTCTGTTGCAAGGATAAATGTCTGTCCCTATCCAATATACTCTTATTTTCCTGCGGCAGTCCAAATTTTCCCGACCTTCATCCCGGACGGCCTCTATTACAGGACCTACCTATTGTATGAACTGTTAATTTGTTTTCGTCCTAAACATGCATGAAATATTTGCCACTGGACGTTTAGCAAACAACAATCAATCAATCAGAGCAGTGGCAGTTTTGTTTTTGATACTGACTTTATCAGCCGTAATAAATGATGAAGTCAGAATAAAAAAACCTTTTTAGCAGCAATTTATTTCAACCATATTATTTTGGGGAATTTGAATATGAAATGACATGACGATCTTTGTATAACTTTTTTCACGGGTGATGTCGATAAGAAATATTCTTTCATTTAATTGAGATACCAACATTAAAAACTCTCGTTATAACTTATAACGGAAAAAGCATACTAATTAACCAATCAATGATTCCAAAATTAAAATATTGAGTTTTACAATTCAGTCAATGGGTTAATTTGCTATTTATATGTCTATTCATTTTTCAGGTTAACAGATACATTTGCTATTCAAAATCATTAGAAGAGATAGGAGAAAGTTATATAAGTAAGTATCTAATTTTATGGATTTTTCTAAAAAGTTTGAAAACATTCAGGTAAAACAACATGCATTTTAAATACAGAAATGGTTTAAATCATAAACATAGAAAGAATTGATAACTTTTGAAACTCTGGTTTCTATTGATCTTGATTCGTTATTGATTTTTATTTGTCTTAATCCGACCGCCCCTTATAAGTATTTTGGCGACGACATGCGCGTCTGGCATACTGAATCACAAGTCCTGTAATTTTTATGACTCTTTAGGGTAGAGATAAAAGAAGACTATTTAAGGTCACAGTCATATATTCCTTTTTAGCACGACGTTGTTCTATTAGAAACTTGTGTCCTTTATTTTGTTAATAAACGTGTTGTACGAGAATCTGTAATATTTGCTTATTATTTTTTATCTTTCTTTGAAAGTTATAAAACCATGTCAAAAGAAAATTTAGTGCATGAGATAGAAAAAGAAAAGTTGTACTCAAAGATATTCATTTACTCATCCTAGATTGTACTGTGGTTTCTATAAAACACTGATACAGCAAATTCATTTGTCAGGAATAGAAGTCACAGGTTTTGTGATGTACGCGTTACCACAAAAAACCCAAAAAGACAAGATTTGAAGTTTTACGTGTATAAGCTGGTGTTTTGTATAGTCGGTTGTCAGAGCTCATTAGAGCTCATTTACCGTTTATTCTGTATAGATGATAGATGTACATGTGACGAATTTGAATAAAATTTACCCTTAAACATGTCCTAAATTGCATTGTGACCAAAATGTCTTATTATAGTGGTTATAAGAAATGTTCAAAATGTGTTTTCAACAGTTGTATTTAATAGTCTTTTAACTTAAATTAAGTTGAATTGATTATTTTCATTGCAAGAGGAATTTTTTTTTTATTTCGTTTGAGTGTTTTCCTATTTAAATTTTTTGACTGAAAGTACATATTTTTTTCAGTCATTAAAAATTCATTATAAAAATATATAAAAAAATCATAAGAATAGAACAAAGAAAAATAAGTGAAGACTATTCTGATGGCCATTAAACAATATCTTGTGATTAATCGCACCTTTTAACCTTTCTAAGGTAGCTCTCTATTTGAATTGTTTAACATTTGGTATGTGGAGACCTTTTATGAGTTGCAGTTTAAGTTTTGCTTATTGTTGAAGGCCGTACGGTGACTTATAGTTGCAAACTACTACCACAATTGGTTTCTGGTGGAAAGTTGTGTCATTAGCAATCATAACACACCTTCTTATTTTTATAAGCATATTGTATTTGTTTCAATCAGACAAACTTAAAAAGAAAAAAGTCGTATGTAGTTTTAAGAAAAGATAGACAATTTGACTCAACTAGTAGATACATCGTTTCACTGAATATCTATACATACTTAGGTTTGAAGTTAAATAAGAATGTTGCTTTGAGAACCGTAGAAGAAAAAACAAATCCAAGAAGTAAGTATAAAGCGAAAAATGGATGGCATATTGAGGTGAGAAATAAAGTGCCTGAAATAATCTTAACAAAATATTTTAATTAAGTATGAACATTTACCGCCAAGGATGTATACTTTATTGTTGTATTTCTGTTACTGAGCTATTTGTATTTTCAGCAAAGTTGTTAACTGAGCCTGACCCAATCGTTAAACCACATCATGTCGACGCAGGTCTATGCTTAGAACCACTTCATGAAGATGCTTCCTGGTAAACATTCTAATCAATTTCCTTTCTTTCATTTTGAAATACACGGAGAAAAAAGATATTCATTCGTCAATGAGAGTACACAAAATAAAACAAAAACAAATGAAGATATAGTTAGATGCTTAGTTAGGTATAACGGTGTGTGTTTACTACATGTGATTTGTATAAGTCTCACTGAAAATTGTTAGACTACTCGCAACTTCTTGATAGATATTCTGTATTCATATGGTCGTTTCCTTCTACTTTTAATAACTGAATTTCTGTATTTTCGTAGTTTCCAGTTTCTTTACCTGGTACAGTTTCTGAAAAAAAGTGGCTTTCATTTTTAGTATGAACATCATTGAACCACAAACAAAATTCAAACTATAGATATAAGAAGATGTGGTATGAGTGGTAATATACATATATCAACGCATGTTGCATATTGCACGTATTTATTTTCTAGGGATTGTCAAAGAGGACTTGCATGCAAAGGTGATGCTATTGAGTTTAGTGTTACAGACAATTTCCAGTCTGTCGATAAACCTTTCTACGTTCTTCCAAAAGGTAACTTATACTCAGTGCCTTCAAATTGTAGACTAAAATTTTTATAATAAATAAGTTTATCTTTGTTCACATTTTCATTGGCATGATTTAATGGTAAACCTTATGCGCAATTCTTAATACGTGCAAGGTAAAAAAATCAAATTCTGGGAACTATCCTTAACAGATCACCTACAAGAAATTAATTAAGTCTCGTTGTTTATGATTATAGTTTCGTTCAAATATTTTCTGCTGTACTTTATTATACAATATTGTTCAGACATTTTTCCTGTAGTGACCAAGATCTGTTTTATAACCTTTTTAGAAAAGAAGAGACAAATCTAAACAAGTGCTTTGGACGCATGATTTTTATCCAGAATTATTTTCATATAGTAGTACTGTGACGATATGAATGCAGGTGGACTGTAACCGCCCTATAGGGTATTACTAGTGCAGTAGCCAGTGCTTTTGGTACTGACATAAGTAATAACATACTGTTCAAAAACTCCCCGTTCATTAATTATGGGAACTGCCTGAGGCAAAGTTAAACGGAGATGTATTAGGCCCGTTTTCATGTATTTTTTTGCCATTTTTCAAATGTTTAAGGTTGAGCTTTCTTGATGATAAACCGATAAACGATTCGGACACTTGTTATTTATTTACTGTTTTTATTTCATCTATTAAAAACTTCGGACAATAACGTCGTTGGAATGTTTTGAATATATCAACAAATAGGTCTCTGTTGCTAGACAACCATGTCAATATTACTGAAATTACAGAAGGATATACGTGTAAAACTTAATTGAAAATCTGAACATAATCACTGCTGTGTGAAATAGACGAGGTATGTTCCAAATTGGTTGACACTTTATATTCCCCGAAAAAAAATTTTAAGTCCAAAAGTAAGTTCATCAATTTCTTTAATAATTTCCTTTTTCATTTATTAATTATCTTTCTAATAAACATCTTTACCGGATACACATACTCCGTCTGAGACAAAAAGAAACAATGATGCAGTTTTGCTTTGTTCCCTGTTTTAAATACAAATATCTTAATTGCCTACTTTATGTTTAAGATATCTTAGACTAATAAGAAATAAATCAAAATATGGACATACACTGGCAATAATAAAACGTTGAAAGATAAGTGAAATATAAAAAAAGGGATGACCAAACTCATAAGTCGAAAACAAACTGACAATGTCATGGCAAAAAACGAAAAAGGACCAAAAGACAAACAATAGTATGCAAAGCACAACATAGAAAACTAAAGTCTGAGCAACACAAACCCCACTAAAAACTTGTGGTGATCTCAAGTGCTCCTGAATGGAAAAAAGATCCTGCTCCACATGTGGCATCCGACAATGTTGCTCATGTAAGTACAAACCTAGTAAAAATATATGTTGTTAAACTTGTTAAGGGGTGGTTAGCAATAAGGGGTTCAATTTTTTATGCTACTGTACACATGTAAGAGTGAAAATAAATATTAAACACGTGTTATGTATATTTAAATATGTATGAAACTTATACAAATGCATATAAGAATTAGGAGATGTGGTATGATTGCAAATGAAAAAAATATCCAAACACATATATATCGCTTTAAAATATCTAAATAAATTAAGGGGTGGTCCATTTTTTCTTTACATCACCGTAAGTTTAAACAATAAATATTAAACACGCTTTACGTTAATTTTAATATATATGAAACTTATGTAAATGCATATAAAAATAAGGAGATGTGGTATGATTACCAATTAGACAACTTTCCATTAGAGTTGAAATGAAGTGGACGTAACCAATTATAGGCCTTTAACAAGGAGAAACCCCCATTCGATATAGTCGGCAATAAAAGGCCCAGACATGAAAAATGTAAAACTATTCAAACGAGTAAAGCCAATATATTATTTTTTCATAAAATATGTTTAAGTTTGAAAATGAATTATTTGAAGATGTATCAGCAAAGATTGGTGGAAATGGAAAGAAATATTTCTTAATAGTTCAAGTGCATATCTACGAACCATTACTAGGTAAGAAAAAATCATAAGCTTTAATTAAGAAACAATTGAAATATAGAAATGTTTAGAAAAAATTAAAACAGAAGAATATATTTACATATCTCAAAAATGTAACACAAAAGACAAAAACAAGCTTTACATAAAATTCCTTATAAAAATCATCAGGGCTTTACATAAGAAAAGCTTCAAACTACGGTTGTTCTATGTAGGTCCTTAATGTGGGTTTGAACCTCCATAAAAGTTTCAGTATAAAATATATCAAAAGGGAAATCAAATACCATATGTTGTTGAATAAAAGAGAACATCATGGGCAAAAGAAAAAAACGATGAAAAGACAATCTACAAAACATTACACTTTAAGCCACAATTAAGCAATAAGAAACCTAACAAACAGCATGGATGTACTCCGACTCACCGGAACAGTCAGCAAACTAGCTAACTATATTGCTTCCCAAATGCAACGTACCGGATGAACGTTAGATACGAAACACATGGGCAATGATATACTACGTTCAAATAACGGTCAATATATGACCAACTTTGAAAAGTAAAAAAAAAATCAACTAAAATGGCACCCAAAAACCAGAATCAACAAATACGGAACAATGAAATTGTTAATTAAACGAATAAAGATGTTTCTTTATAGGACTACACTAAATCTTAAACACTAGAAAACCCTGACCAAAATTAAAGGTTTGCATAACCAGTAGTTTGAAATGAGAATTTGAATGATGTTAACATTATTAATCCTAATTTAAATCATTGTCTTTTTCATTACAGAACCTGCATCGCCGGCTAATATAACTTTAACATTCAAGAAAAAACCGTAAGTCAAAACATAATATTATAAGGTAATTGTAGCACAATTTTGATAAGAATTAACTTTAAATATCGATTCATTAAAAATCAACATATCAAATGCTAATTAATAAGTCTTGTGATATGTCATTACTTTTATATTTTGAATAGCATGATATGAAATATTGTTTGGTAATTAAAAACTATTATGTTTACTTTGGAATCGTCAGCTTCCCATGATTGCTGTTGACTCATTGTTTCTTTAACATGGTCTCTTTTTGAGTTTTAACATCATGTCCATAACCGGAAAAAAATATGTGGAATACCTAGAATAAAACAAATTATGTACGAAATGAACTAATCCACGTCATTTGCACATAAGTTGATAGTTGTCGTATTGGCAATCATACGTCTCATGATTTTTAAAATGATTTGAAATATACAACCACCTTTTTAGAATTAACGTTTATTGTACAAATAATTTTAGAACAAAGTATAATTACCAGAAATTCTTACTTGGCAATGGAGGTTTCGTTCCTGCAAATAAACCAAACGGTATGTGCAAGTTAAAAATGTTTCTTAAAAATACAGAATTACAAAAGAAATTAAATGGAAACAAGATCAAATAAAATAAATGTTTTAAATATCATTTTTTCAATTGCAGTTTGTAGTCCTTAAGTTAAAGTAGCAAATTTTGTTGAAGTCCCGACCAAAACATTTTTAAATACAAATTTATTAAGTGTTATTTTCCTTCAGTAACACCGGAGTCGATAATGCTTGTGTACTGCTAGTCCACAATGGCATCATCATGTCAGAAGTCGAATGCGTTGTACTGACATGATTTATAACACATTTTTCTTAAATATTCTATTTAAAAATTCGTAAGAAACTAAGGTAGCAACACCTCAGGGAAAGTGGACTTAAGATAAATTTGGCTTATCTTTGAGATCATATCATCTATTCAAGTACTCATACATTCTTGGTTTTCACATGCAGTTGGGAAAACGTTTTAGGTGAAAGTAATTCAAGAATAAGGCTTCGAATGCACTTATATTGTTAAGTGATATTTTCATTTTTTACAAGTACATCTATAATAATGTTAAATTTCAATATTCAAATGGTATGTAGCAGTCTGTTTAGTTAGAATTAATGCTATCACTACGTAAAACTATCATGTTTCACATAATGATGATCTGATATAAGATGCAATTATAGAAGTAGTACCTGTACACACATAGTGAAACGTCTGAATATGTCATAAGATCATTTTTTTATTTTAGGCTTCTTTACACATGTTGGTTGCGAATGGAAAAGACCTAAAGCGATTGCCTTTCACTATTATGTCCATACACATGTCCATGGTGAGTACTTTGAATAAACTCTAAAAACCGTTTTGTCTGTAGGACGAAGACAACCATAACATATGGTAAACTTTCTTTCACTCACGTACAAGAGAAGCGTCTATATTTTGCTATTGGACAAATTGGATCGTCATACATACTCCATGTAAAAATAATACAGTCTCAATAGATGTTTTTTAAAAAAAAGAGGCGGAAGATAACCAAGGGACATTTTCAAAGTCGAAGTGAAACTTACAACCATGGCAAAAAACCATAAAACAGTGAAAGTACAGATAAAATTCTTCAAATCACTACAAAAAAAAACTAAAAGTTGATTACATGAACTTCAACCAAAAAAAAAAATAATTAAAAAGGGGTGATCTCAAATGATCGGAAAGCAGAAGCAGAATCGGTTCCACATTCGGCGCCCGTCGTGTTGCTCAAGTTTGCTTTTCAAACCCCAAACAAAATTAGTTTCCATTACTTTCTATTTGATTCCACGAGTATTTTTAAAAGCATTGACAAACAAAGACTGCTACTATGTATTATTGATCACTATACAACTAAATCAATTGACTTACATTTCAGGTGTTTTCGCCGAGGGATTTCTTATTCGAAATAATACCTGGAAATACCTTGGTGGTCAGAAAACTAGAGAAAGACATCAGGTCTGATTTATGTAATTTTGAAGGAAATTCTATGCGTTCGTTATTGATCAGTCTTGTTTTGATCGATAAAGATACGTTTTATATGTGTACTGTCTAGTGTAATTGCCACGGCTAATTCATAGAAGAAAGTGATGATGTATTTAAATGAATTACAAACATGTTATCTCCCTAAAATGAGACAAAAAGTGAATTTTCTGGATCTTATGATACATATTCATGTATTTCAGTAAACATTTCAGATAAATTCAAATCTAGCGCATTCGCACAACCCTTTTCCAAACAACTTGTGACAGGGAGTAGATAATCACAACATATACTACTTATGAAAAAAGCCTTTTAAGGTTAAGTTGGGTAACATGATATTTCTCAGCATGTGTGAGTCAACTATTTACTTCCTATATTGTTTATCACTATACCCATGATAACAACGTAACACAAAACTGGCAGTATATAGATAGAGAATACATTTCTTTGCAAATTTAGAGACAAATAATTTAATCTGAAATGGTACACGTTTTTTGATGATCCTCAAGATTGTTACCATGTTGGGATTTTATACCTTCATGATTCATTTGGGTTTTTGGTGCTTTGTTTGTTTTGTTTTGTTTTGTTTTGTTACGTTTTTTTATTTCTAAATCCATGTACACATATTTGCATTTTTGTATACTTAACAATGTCTCCATTAATACTAAAAGAATATTTTTGCAACATGATATGTATTTTGTTTAATTTATCATAAAATATGAAATATCCTTTTTTTTTATTTTTAGGTTTGGTTTGACGTCGTAAACGGACCTGTAGAAATACAACCTGGTGATATTTTAGTAAGGTTTAAATACAACCTGGTGATATTTTAGTAAGGTTTAAATACAACCTGGTGATATTTTAGTAAGGTTTTTATTACCAACTTGATGATGAAGTTAACATATTCGCACTTATTTCATTTTAAAACAATCGTGGTGATATCTTTTAAAGAGTCGTTTCAGTTGTAAGATAGAAAAAAAGTAAAATCACAAAAATACTGACCTCCGAGGAAAACCCAAAAAGGAAAGTCCATAATCAAATGGCAAAATCAAAAGCTCAAACACATCAAACGAATGGATAACTTATTATATATAATTTAACTGCTGGAATAATGTACTTAATGGTCGATCTTTATAAAACAAATATCCTACCATATCAAACAAAAATTGTTTGCTTTTCATAGCCTCTATTTAAAACAAATACATCGCCTGACATTGAATCCCAGTTTATCTTAACATACAGATTGTTGAAAAATATAACCTACACACTAATTGTTCAGTTTATCGTCTTATGTGAAAAATTACAAGGTATGCATTAATTGTGATCAATGTCTTATATGCATGTATATCATAGAACAGGTGATTATTGCGCCAAATAAAAAAAAAAGATGATGTAAAAGTTTTAATTAAATCATTTGTTAGGTACTCTTAGTTCAAAACAAACCATACGTTAATTCAATCCATACGCAGACACTATTAATTGTCAAGGATACGCCATTCTACACAGGATATTCTGAAACTCTAAACGCACTATTTCAAACTTATACCGTTGACGTCATTTCAATAACTGTTAATATCTCTATTGTATTGTTTTATAAAAATTTGTTAAGACAATGTTAGCGTGTTCATCTCTTTTTTCAATCGTACAGATATTCAGTTATTCGAATACAATTTTCTGGGAAGTGATTGTAAAAAACTCTTTAGTTTTTACACAGTGTGTTACTTTTAAGTTTCTAAATATTGACGTATTTTTGTAATTTTTGTTGCAGGCTTCTCGTTGTTTGTTTATCAATAATGAAGAAAAAACTATTGATCTAAAGTAAGTAAATGAACGATGAAATAGATCAGAACAACACTAGTTATCAATTCATGGCATAAATTAAAAGATAATAATACATACTTTACACAACTCAAGCAAATGAACACTATTTTATTGTTGTTTGCATCTCTAGGTTTTAGGACCGCTAAAGCTCACAACCCTTCACTGTTAGTAGCATCATTTTGAGGACGATTCTTTACTAGATATCGATAAAACAACACATGAGCACTGAAACATACTGATGCACGATGATATCAACATATTACGATTGAATATTCAAATTCAAATTCTTTATTAACTTTGAGCCTTACGGCTCATTGGTGTATTCAAATACAATTATTATAAACAATAACTCATACTATACTGTACTCGTATGACCAGCAATCAAAATGTATATAACAGATTTATATATATAGTCATTTCGACAACTACAGCGACAAAATATTTGCTCGATGACTTGGCAAGAAATGATATTCTAACAAGTCAAACTATTCGGATGAACGGCAAACCAATTGTAAAAAGTGAAGTCAATCTATGTTTATCAGAACCTACAATAATGTCGGATCATTTTCACATTCTGATAACCAAAGTGTGAACTTAACTTAAACGTCTATTGAATTAAATGAAGTACTTTTGATATAAATACACAAATATATGCAAATTCAAATAGTTGTATATATGATGAACATTTAGGTATTTTGGTCGTATAGTTCTTCAACTGTTTCGGTTCTTATACATCCTCGGATTTCAAATATTCAGCTTTGAGCGTTCCTGATAAAGATAAATCCAGAAAAGCGCTTCGGACGCATGAAATTATTTAACGTGTTGTTTTCATTTTTTTCAACATAAATAGTTTCTTGAATGAATTAACTTGGGATTGTTTATATGAAAATATTAATAAAAGGAGATTTTGGAATGTTTTAAGGATAGAGACAGCAATCCAACAACAAATATCACCAAAAACCATCTAGAGGGCAACATAGAGTCGTTAACATTCAGTTGGCAATACAAGGTGTCAAGCTCTAAATTGTCTCGAGTTTTTTTTATCTATTCTTATAATATTAATCGTATTTGCTAATGATTTCTAAAATGTTACTACATATAGTTATGTTAAACATACAAAATTTGTTGCTTTATTATAAAATTAGTTTTCATCATTTCTATTATAGGACAGAAGATACGTGTATATTCCAGCTGAGTGTTGGATATGACATACAATACCAAGAGTATTTTGCACGTCCACCGGGATGTATTTCGACATCACCTGATTTTACCTTTTGCAGTAACGAAAAAACAGCTGCACTTTGTGATAGATAACTGGTTATTTTCATTGTTACTGTGATATGTGATTGAATTCAAATCATGTTTAAAAAGTATAAAAAGCACGTATTCAGTAAAGCTGCTATAGGAATTAAAAGACCTCCATTGGTTCGCCAAGCTAACATCACCTTTTAAAAAGTGGACTAATTGGTTGGACATCAACCTTTAGCGTCATATGTCATGGGAACATTTAGAAAATAGAGGAATCTCAATTTTTGCAGCCTAGTTTTGTTTCATTATTGAACAATTAAGCACTGAAACGTATATAAATGCCTTTTTATTTAATAAACATATTTTGATCAGCTTTTTAACGGTTGTATTTGGTTTTGTATAATAAAATATTTTGGCATCATTGAAAGGACATTAATTTTTAAAATGCGCATCTGGTGCAGTAATACGGTACCGTTAATGTTATTACTTCCACTTGGTAGATACCTCTTCTATTTGACTGTGAAGTTCCCCTAGTATCATTAGCCCAGTAGCCTTTACTTTGGTACTGACAAACAAATATAGACATTGCTTTATCTAAATTTGCTATCATTGAATTTCGAAATCATTTCAATTAAGGAATGTATCTGCCTAAAGCATAGTTCATATTCCTTGCAGGCCTTGGTTTTACTCTTGGTCCTTTTTTATTTTATCAGCTCTTCGACGTTAGAATTAAGTTTTCGATGTTCAAATATTTTGGCCTCGAGCATTACTGAACAATCATTAATTATCGAAATGCGCATCTGGTGCAGTAAATCAGTTCTGTTAATGTAATTGAAAGAAGGCTTGATACTTTTCAACACGAAAAACGAAAAACTTATGGAAACGACAATGAATTAAGCTTCGTGATTCCCAGCTGTCTGCTTTTTTTATATAAGTGGGTTTTTTTCTTTTTTTCTGTGTGTTTTGTAAACTGGTAAACTGTTTTGTTGTCTTTCCTTTATTTTTCGTTTTATTTTGTTTTGATTTTGTCGGTTTCTCGTCGAACTATAAGTTTTGATTCTCCTTTAGCATAACTTATCTCCCCTACAGTGTGTAAAACGATATTAACGTCACAAACAACAACGATATTAATGATATTATTATACCGTCATCTGAAGATATACAAAGGGGGAATTCAAACCTCATAAGTAAAGTAACTGAGAACGCCGTGACAAACAATATAAAAATAAGAAGATGTGTAATGATTGCCAATGAGACAACTCTCCACAAGAGACCAAATGACACAGAAATGAACAACTATAGGTTACTGTATGGCATTCAACAATAAGAAAACCCATACCACATAGTCAGCTATAAAGGCCCCAAAATGACAAATGTAAAACAATTCAAACGAGAAAACTAACGGCCTTATTTAAGTACAAAATAATGAACAAAAAACAAATACAAACGACAACCACTGAATTACAGGCTCCTGACTTTGGACAGGCAAACACCAAACACAGCGTAGAAGGATAAAGAAGGAGCAACACGAACCGCACAAGAAATCGGTGTATTTAGCAGATCCTGCTCCACATGTGACACTTGTCGTGTAAGGTACCATTTTAATGTTAGGAAAAACAGTTGAAATTAACCTTCATAATTGTAAGCCATAATCTTTTCTTGCATATTTACCAAATTAAGCTGACAGTTTGTGTCATATATGTGCATACCTTTGATTTTAAGTAGTCAAAATTATGAAATATAATTTCTTTTGTGTGTATCCATGACATCAATTTCCATATGTTTGCTATATAATATTGCAAATAGAATAGTGATGATGTCAAAAGTTTCCCCTAATATTTGGTATAAAAAAAGAGATAGAAGATTCAACTTTTATAAGTCGAAGACGACAAAAAGACAAACAGAAGAGCAAGTCCCCCAAAACACTACACATAACGATAATATGACTGAATAGCATGTATCCCAAAAAATGTTGATAACCTTAGGTGATCCAGAAACGTAACAAGATCATGCTCTACCAGTGGCACTTGTCATGATGTTCATTGTAAGTACGTACAGATTCAGTGATAAATCATATCCGGGTATGTCACAATCAAGCAAAACATGACGGGATAGTTAGTGAACGTTGTTACGACAATCAAGAATGGGAAGCTGATCCATCTCCACTAGTAACACTCATTATGTTGCTAATAGTAATTTCAAGTTCGGTGATAAGTCTTAATATGGACTGCCGATCAGAAAATCATGCCCCGAAACAGGCATAAACAAGTTCGATGGCTATTTTATTCTTAAGCGATCTAAATTTGTATTGCATAATAACTTTCTTATTTTGAAAAATTCACCAGGGCCAAGAGAGAGGTGTAAATACCAAAGGAATATTCAAACAAGTCAAAAACGAACTAACAATGCAATGACAAAAAATTAAAAATTGCCGAAAGACAAAAAATTGCCTACAAAAGAAAAAATAGAAAACTAAAGACTGCAGCCCACAAAAAACTGGGAGTTATCTCAATTGCTCTGAAAGGTAAACAGATCTTGCGTTACATGTTTTACCCGTCGTGTTGCTCGTGTAAGTACATCCAATGTGATAATTCTATTTCAGTAGGTCACATTCGGGCAAAAGAGGATGGAACTACGATAACGACAATTGGAATATATCCGTCGTAATATTTGAAACAGATATTCTATAACGATCAACCAATTTGTGATGCCGTCTGTAAAATCTTCGATGGAGTGACTTCAAGTTCACAACTTGGAAATATTGGTTTGATATCGTCCTTGTACATAAGTTTTATTATTAACTCACAAATTAGTTGACCGATACGATGCGACTGTGTCTTTATTCACGAACAACATATATTCGCGGTCTTAAATCTTTAATAACCCGAGAAATCGTCTGGTCTGTGTTACCGATGGTTTCTTTTTTTCTTTTTTCAGTTGTTACATTTGATCGAGTGTGAATTCACATGGCGGGCGAGGTATACATAGCAGGAAAATAAACTCATCAAAGATACAAGGATTACAATTTGGTATGCAAGACGCGCGTTTCGTTTACAAAAGACTCATCAGTGAAACAAGAATCAAAAGTGTTAAAAAGGCCAAATAAAGTGTGCGAAGGAAACGCTTACCCTAATCAGAAATTGGACAAGGATTTATATCAAATGGATGTTCCGGAACAAAACACTGATTTTATAGTAGAAGTAGCAAATATCACATTTGCAAAATGTTATTGCTGTTCTTCATCTCAAATGTTGTTATATAAACTAAAGTGCTCGAAACTAACAGTTTGATTGAGGCGACCTTTAGAAATTCTCTTCATGAAAAGTTCACCTAAGATGAATTTGGCTATTTTTTATGTTCAGTTTGGTCATAAAACTCCTAAAGTGATTAGGTCTTATACATCATTCGCTTTTAAAATGTTGGGTCTGAGCGTTACAGGTGAAGATGAATCCGGAAAAGCGCTTCGAACGCACGATAAACGGTTATTTTCATTTACTAGATACTGACTACAATGATAATTTTTGCGACTCTTTAAGGACACCATCGGAAGTATGCACATTATGTATTACTCTCGTCGAATAGAAAGATTTTGTAGTTATAAAGATTAAAAAAAAACAAAATTTAATTACAGTTGCAAAACTAGCTCATCAACAATTAGATAATTCCCGTTCTCTGCCATGGTATAAAAGAAGTGTGCTAACTGGGTTTTGTGGAGTCAATCCTCCTATTTATATCAGACTAATTACAGGTATAAAGTCTTGAAATGAACACTTTAACCCTACATCATGTTCATATGTGAGTCGCAAGTCCAGAATCGTTCAATTGGCTTTCTTCGATCATATCTTAAGGTTTATTTTCATTTTAGAGAATATGTGCGCACATCAAGATGATTGATAGTCCCATGTCAATCTTTACTCAACGTTTTTCATTCGTTTAAGATCGTACATGTACTTCAACACTTCTTTTGTTAAGCATTGGTTGTATACCACTGCTGGTGGGCTATCAGTCCCCGTGGATATAATCAGCTCAGTAGTCAGGTCTATGAAAGAACAGACCCTTCAAAAACTGTCCGCTAATTACTGTCTATATATATAGAAATTATAAAAAACTAAGGTTTCAACTCGCTTTAGCAAAACTGACCTCATATAGGTTTGTCTATTTGTATACATGTATGTCCTGTTTGGTTATATAACTCTGTTACTGTTTGGGTTCTTATAAATCCTTAGCTTTAAAATATTCGGATTTCCGGATGAAGGTAAATCCAGCAAAACGGTTCGGACGCATGAACTTTGTAAATTGATCTTTTCTTTATTGATTTTGTAGTTTTGTTGGTTTTTTTTTATAAACTATTGCCTACATCAACTTTTATCCATACTCAATATGTTGTTTTGTGCAATCCCATTAAGTATAAACTATAGCAATAAAATCAATAAGATAAGAAGTTAGATTTCCGTAGGGATATGTATTCAATTCGAAGACAACTTATACATGTTATAATAAAAATTAGTTTAATACAAATACAATAGAACAAAGGGTTTTAAATTTGAAAGTTGATTTTTTTTTAAAATGACGACATCATGCTTTTGTTGAACTTTATTTCATATATTACTCTGAATATTTTCAACTTGTTGTAGACACAATTCCGTCCTATTTTTTTATTGTAACATCACCGAATGTGACTATTGAATTTGTACTTGCAACGACTTACACATAAGAAGTCATCACTGGAGTAGGAAAAGTTTTCCATTTCAAATTAGCAGACTTCACTCTAGGTTTTCAGTAAAGCCCTTGTCGCTCACTTTTTAATTTTGTGTGATTTTTTTTTTTTTTTTTTTTTTTTTTTTTTTTTTTTTTTTTTTGTGTGTGTGTGTGTAGAGCAACTGATGAGCTTATACATTAAAATATAGTTAAAATAGATAACCAATCATATAATTAAGTCGCCACTTTCCATAAAAATGAAAATTGTAAATCATGGGAGTGCTTATGTACTGACCGTTGACTTGATGACAACCTTCAACACTTTCCATCTTCTAGAGGAGCTCCCCACATTATAATAGTGATGCAGCGTATGATATAAAATCAACATCATGCGTATCGCCCATCGCGTTATAGTGGACATAACCATAAGATGTTTCAATGTAGGGGAACACATGTTAACAAATAAGGATAACAATGCAATTACATGGGCTGATATTAGATACTTGAAATTCTAAAAATTAATACGTGCATTTATTATTGCGAACCCTTACCACTGGTAAACATGCGATTGCAAATATCTAATGAAGGGAAATATTTACTCTGATTATGAATGCTATTTTTATGATTCCAAATCTGATAATGTCGGATTTGTCACATTGATAAAAACATCACTGAATTAAAAGTACTGTAAAAGGCTTTAGTACTTTTGGGATACCAGCGTTCTACACGTTACTATTTAGCATGACGAATATATATATTTCAATTGTATGGGACCAACAATATGAATATAATGTGCAAAAACAACAAAATTTTGTAAAGAGGCAACAGATACAACAGGAATGATAACAAAATATTGTGTTGAAGAAAACCAGCAATATCATGGCAAAAAATATAATTGATACGATAAAGAACGGTTTACAAACACTTTATTGAGTCTAACGACTCAGCAAAACGAACCACCAACAACCCAGATGTTATATCAGTCGGAAGTTGAGGAAGGTAAACTTAACATTACAATGGATAATCCTATTAATTAAAACTTTTTAAAAATATCTTAAATAAAATAGCAATCAAGAAAAATTAAAAGTCTTAAGTTTTTAATGTTTATTTTGCATAGTGTCCACAAATTCCTGATGTTTCTTTGTGTTCGCAAAATGAGAATTCTGGTTGCTGCGTCATACACGCTCCTGATCGTTTAAAATCGTCTTCAGACTTAAATTCGTATCCAAAAAACATTGACACAGTACACATCTCTTTATCGTCGCCTTGCCTGAATAACAATAAAAACTCGAGTTAAAGAAGGAAAGAGTATCTTTCAAATAACTTTATTAGACTATTTTATAAAACAAGATGCTCAGGCATTCTAAAACTAGTATTAACGACATAATAACTGCTCTGACGAGACTAGTGCTAGACATCGTTAAATTAAATTTGAAGAATCCAATAACAAGGTTTATTTGTAAAAGATTGTTACAAATTTACAGTTTTATTTTAGATTATCAATTTTCATATTGTTAATTTTCAATTCCCGTGTTCCAATGAGTTTTATCATTAAATTGATAAGTAATTTCAGTGCATGTTTTACTTTTATCAGGGTTTCTTTGTTTCAAGGTTCAAAGCTTCTTTGTCGAGATCTTAGTAAATAATACGTGATCTCTTCTAAGGTTTCATAGACGCCATAATGGCTTGAATGACCGTAACATATTTATGTCACAGATGATAAGACACATTCTATTCTTTCTTTTTTCAGTGGTGTCGTAATGTTTTATTAATTAAAATAGGGAATGCAAATGGGGAATATGTCAAAGAGACAACAACCCGACCAAAGAGCAGACAACAGCCGAAGGCCACCAATGGGTCTTCAATGCAGCGAGAAAATCCCGCACCCGGAGGAGGTCCTTAGCTGGCCCCTAAATAAAATTGTGTGCTAGTTCAGTGAAAATGGTTTTTAACGACACGACCGGCGCAACTAATAGAGCTGGAACATCATTTAGTTCCAAAAACACTCAGTTTGTGCTGTGGTAGGTTAGTTCAATCATATACCATAACCCACTGTGTATTTATTATGGAAGACCAAATTCGAAAAGTCTTCCTTTGATAAAAAAAAAAAATCAAAGCGTCGAGTTAAGTTCGTTAGGTAACTTGTTAAGAACGCACTGTTATACTGTATAATTTTTCATTATGGAAGGCCGTACAATGCATATGACTGGGCATATCTTTTATATCCTTGTCCCGTAGTCTTTGTGTGGAAATATATCTCTTTGGAAATAGTAATTTAACACCTCATTCTGATATTCAGGATGTTCACTATTAATTCCTTAAATTTTAAGGAATCCTTCTACTTTTTCATAGGCTTTGAAAAAAATCGTTTATGTTAATCAATATTTTTATAAACAAACAAATCAATTTTGTTATTTCATCAGAAAGCATCTTTTCATATATAATTTAAGATATAATAGTCCAGCAGATATAAGAATCATTGACTTTGAATTTGGCGGTCATTAAGGAATTTTATTTAGACGACTCCCTTCGAAAAATGTGTGTACGCATCAAAACTAGCACTGTGCAAAGTTTCATTTTTTTACTATAAAGTAATCAATCATACCACTATGTAAGACTTATAGCTTCTTGACTATTGGCGGCCTTTTTTAATTTAGCGGTCATTATGGAATTATCTTTAAATGGCTCCATATCCAAAAATGTTTATAAGCATCCTAATTTACGGTGTGCAAAGTTTCATGCTTTTACCATAAAGTGATCAATTATGCCAAAATATTTGACTATAACCAATAAATTCTAGATTAGATACTTAACTATTATTACGTGACGCATTAGTTTTTTTCTGGTCAAATGAAATTCGAAAGGTTTAATAGTTGGACCTTCATTTACAATTACATTATAGGATTTCTTATATAAAAAGAATGTTGCGTCACTTCCACCCACGGATTTTCTAGCCGAGGAATCGATTATATGTACTGATGTTGTTCATCATATTAATTACGTGTTATAGTGTTCTTTTACTTGACTTTGTAAAATATTAACTTTTACTGTTAAGACCATTTTTGATAATATCCTTTTGGCGTAACTCAGTAGTTATACATCCCACAATTGTATTCATAATATTGCGCTATGATCATTTTTTGTATTCTTGTCTTTCAAGGTTTGTTTATGTGCTTTGTGTGTATGCCATTTTGTTTTTCTTTGTTGATATATTTGTTTGTTTTTATAGTGATTAAGGTTATAAAACAATGTTGACTGCTGTACCCCTATTTTTGTCATTTTTACCTATTATGTATGTTTGATTTGTTCACACATTGTTGTCAATATAATAAAATTTTATGAGACTGTCATACAAGTGAGAGGTTTAGCTAGCTATATACCAGGTTTAATCCCCAACTTTCTACATTAGAAAATGCCAGTACTAAGTCAAGAATATGGCTATTGTTTTCCATTCGTTTGATGTGTTTGAGCTTTTGATTTTGCCATTTGATAAAGGACTTTCCGTTTTGAATATTCCTTGGAGTTCAGTATTTTTGTCATTTTACTTTTTGTCTTACATGTATTTGATGAAAACTTTCGAAACATTTGGTCCTCAATCATCTTAAACTGCGAACTTTTTTTACTTTAACTTTATTTATTCGAGCGTTACTGATGAGTGCTTTGTAGACGAAACTCGCGTCTGGTGTACGATATTTTAATAGATATAAAAAGATGTGGTATGAGTGCCAATGAGACAACTCTCCATCCAAGTCAAAATTTATAAAAGTAAACCATTATAGGTCAAAGTACGGTCTTCAACACGGAGCCTTGTCTCACATGAAATGCAAGTTATAAAGGGTCCCAAAAATTACTAGTGTAAAACCATTCAAACGGGAAAACCTACGGTCTAATCCATATCATCTTTGATGATCTCAAATAAAAACTGCGCGGTCACCTCTACAAATACCATAGCTATTACAATGCACTATATATCTTACCCAAAACTGACTGGCTTGTCATTCTTGTTGATAAATAAACACCTTGCAGCCTACAAATAAAAGTACTACAAAATAAAATAAAATATTCATATTATTAATATTATGGTTAAGTAGCTACGAAATAGATTTTTAGATAAAATCAACCTGAAACAAATTGCTACTGAAATATTTAAAGATTCAACCCCCCTCCGGGAACCATTGATAATAAAGGTTGAAAATATACAAGGTGCAAATTCAGGCGGGAGCGCACACCGGATGCCCCCATTTTTTTTTTATCAAAGAAAGAAAATACAAAATAAAAGTAAAATCATAAATAGATTTGTTTCAAAATAAAATCCTCTAATTCCTTATTCTGATACTGCCTGTATGCCGTGGAGTTTCTCCCTCGGATTTTCATTTTTTCTACCTTTGACATAATGTCAATTTTTACCAGACGCGATAACATTTGGTTAGTTATAGATTGCAATAAACAATTAATTTCCCCATAGGCGACAATGATGGCTTTTTCGAAATACAGACTTTGCTAGAATTAAAGAAAAATTATTCGGACAGTATTATTTGGTCCCAAAAATATAGGTTCCCGTTGATTTTCTTAACGTAATTTGTACTTATCTCCCTTGCCTATCAAATTTGCACTTAACACACGTGTCTCTTCCTAGCGTAGAAAAGACATCTCAGTTCCGTCAGGGCTAAGAAAAATATATTATTTTGCCTTTGGTATAAAGCAGAGTGCACGAAGTCTCTAATAATAAAAAATAACGGGTACACATATCGACCAATCAGGATTAGCCATATTCTTAATTCGGAATACCATGTTACCTTCATAAAATGGCTGCGCCCATAATATTGAATGGTTGATTGTAACCTTTAGTGTAAGACATTATATATATATATATATATATGATAGTTTAGCACATGTAACTTCGGAGTTATGTATGTGGCAATACGCTATATTAATCAGAAACGTTAGAACTAACTTCTCTCTAGCCTGTAAATATTATTTAAGAATAAGTTCAAAGTCATTATTTAATGGAACATGTATTTATGACACAACGTACCGATCTAACAGTACTCGCGGTTACTGCTAACAGACAAAAGAAGATAGGCGAAATTCTCTTGCCATTATATCTCACATAGGGACAACATTTAAAAGTTTATGAAAACCTAGTTGATGTTAATATCAAAAGTCTTAATGATGCGTTAATGCGTTAATACGTGAAACGATGCTTGTTTGATAACTTTACAATTATTAGTGTTGTTATTTATGTTACAGGTAACCGATAGAAGAATAGAAACAAAAAGGAAAATGTGAACGCACTTTAACGATATTAAAGAAAGAGAATAAATTGACTTGAATAGTATTTTTTTTATATGTGATGCACTTTATTATAACCATTTTGCAATTTCAAAATGTGGTTGGAATGATTATAAAGCCACTTTCTTGTTCAGAATTACACGTGACTGAATACCTTAATTTTCATAAAATTTAAACTATTTTTGAAGATGCCCATGGTGTGAAATTAGCTTAGAAAATTTGCCAATAAAACTCTCTTACAAATAGGAACTTGAACTTTCTTACCAGGATATCGCCCTGTCGTATGTCAATTTCTCCTCAAGGTACTGGTACCAACACCTGTAAAATACATCCTGGTTAAAAAGTATGGGTGTAATAATTAGCAATATGTATGCATGAGAAAATGTCGTTTATTGAAGGATAGATTGACAAAACAAGCTGTAACAAAAAATAGACAATAAAACATTGTGCTTACGAACTGTTTAAAAGTTTGCAAATGATTTACATGTAAATAGTCTTACGAAAAAGAGTTTATTTATATCCGGAGTAACTTGTCATCATAGGATTGACGTGATTTCATTCCTTTTGATTTTTTACTTCTTATTTAGGAGTGTCTTATGGCCAAAATAAAGATATTTACTCTAAGCTTCTGAACGATTAGCAGAGGTAGCTTTGTACATTTACTTTATTGGTAATGAAATGTTTTATATGACTTGCAAATTTTCTTTTGATTTAACTTTATCCATGTTGATTTACGATACAAAAATAAAAATAGATAAATGTTTGTGTTACATGTAGCACAAACAAATATAAATAAAAAAAATACATAACCTTGGATTTTTCTTGTGTTAGCTGACTTGCCATTACGGTCCATGTCCCGTTTCGAATTCTATACATATCAGCCATATAGCCTGTATATTATATAGATGTATGATTAATACAATTTCTTATGACAATTATAATCTGTACTTCTGTTCGACTACAATAAAAACAATTTCGGTTATTTATCTTGGCCCATCATCTAGAAAAAAGCTTGCTTCAAGAACTTTGTGAAAACGTGAAGCTAAGAATACATTGTCCCCATCGTGAATTAAATCTCCAAAATAATTACAAAAAAATATGTTTGCACTCAATTATTTTTTTGGAAATCATAGGAAGCGTAACAATATAATCTAATTATTTTGATACAATCCTACCACGACGTTTATTACTTACCATTATGATGTGTTTGAACATGAACTCCAAATGCAACAACATCAGGCTTACTCCAACGACATGCCACTTCAGCAAAATAACCTATATGCTGAAAAATATGGGCTTTATAATTGAAAATCAACATATTCTAAACTGAAGAACGGGAGTAATTTTTGGTGAACGAGAATACAGAAGTAAGCTTTAAAATGGTTTAACTGTAGAGTCGATAATCGACTGCAACAATACATTCACGTCATCAAGGACCTTCAATTTGGAGAAGAACTTTCGAGACATCAATGAATACATATGTTCCACTAATTAGTACAGTCATAATGTTTTCAATCAATATTTTATCATCAGATAAATCAAAACAAGGATAAAGAATGCTGAATGCGCTTGGTTTTTTATTACAGGCTTGTTTAAAAGTAATGGGATTCAGAGTAGCAATTTAGAAAGAATCAATAGTGTTTGTAAAAAAGGCTATGTCTGGGCTATAATACACAATAGACCAAAGCGTCTAATTTCTAAACGTAAATCTGGCGTTAATTGAAAGTAGGTTTGCTTTGAACAAAAACGGAGATCTTTTAAATGAATTAACTCATAATGACCTAATCATAACACGGTACTAATGACACAAAAGGGAGTAAAAGCAGTATAATAATGCAAGAACAAAGGCGTCATTGAAATGAACAATGAAAATTTATAAGTGTTTTTTGCAAAATAAATAGAAACGTTCCAATTTTCAATCGACGTTAACCATTCGATCAAAAGAACAAAACATACCGTTCTCCTTGTTCCCAGGAACAATTCCATCAGTCAGCATTAGATAATTTTGGTAATTACATTTTGTTCTGCAATGGAAAAAATATATAGTAAAATCAAAATTAAAATCATTTACAAATCCGTCAAATATACGCATGTCATATAATCAAAAGTTCAGAAAGTTCACACGAGTTTTGACAAAGTTTTGGAAACCAACAGTTTTATCGGGTCTGTTTTGTGGCATATTTTGTTTTCTGAAAAAAATGTTTGAAAGACTTCTTTCTTTCTTTTCACTTCATAATTTTAAGAATGAGAAATAATCAAAATGAATTGTAGATGTTATCAGTTTCGGTATGATGTTCGTGAAAGCTTATTTGTTATTCAGATAGTTCAGTGTTTCTTTTATTTTTTAGCACTGGGTGAATACCGCTGCTATTTAACTGTCAGTACGTGAGGGTTTTATAAGCGCAGTAAAAAGTCGCACCTGCCTTCATAATAATGTCTTTTTTCTTACATGTATAATAAGAATCGGTAATCCGCTACCAGGCTGAAGCTAGCGAACAATAACTAGCGAACAATAAGCCAGCGAACAATAAGGCGATATATCTAAAAACCGAAAAAATGAATAAGACAGCAACGGCCGTCAAATGAAAAATATTTAAAAAGGCAGACATTCCGTCCAAATATTGCAATTTCAACTCTATCGTGAAATGGTATTTATCCCATCCATTGATAAAACAAGTCACATCTCTTTTTAGGCTAATATTCAATACCACAGTAAATCTGCATCTGTCAAGGGATTATTTGTAGATGTAAGACCACTAATGCACCCACTTCAATTTAGAACGTATGTAAAAGCAGTCCTTCCCTGTAAAATACAGCACCTTTAATGTCATTGTTTAATTGAACTAAAATACACATTTGCAGAAATGGGGGTTGGCCTATTCAATAGCTTTTAGAGAAAAATAATGAGAGGTGTCACGGGGTATGACTATATAGGTCTTGTAGAGGAGAAACAGGCGCATCTTTTGCGCAAGGTGTCGAAGGGCGCTATGTTCAAAAATCTGAAACTAGAGCTCAAAATTAAAAAAAAAAAATGTTAAAAACAGGGGGGTTGGCCTATTCAATGGCTTCTAGAGAAAAATAATGAGGGGTGTCACGGGGTATGACTATATAGGTCTTGTAGAAGAGAAACAGGCGCATCTTTTGTGCAAGGTATCGAAGGGCGCTATGTTCAAAAATCTGAAACTAGAGCTCAAAATTTAAAAAAAAATGTTAAAAACAGGGGGGTTGGCCTATTCCATGGCTTCTAGAGAAAAAATAATGAGTGGTGTCACGGGATATGACTATATAGGTCTTGTAGAGGAGAAACAGGCGCATGTTTTGCGCAAGGTATCGAAGGGCGCTATGTTCAAAACCTGAAACTAGAGCTCAAAATTAAAAAAAAAAATGTTAAAAACAGGGGGGTTGGGCTATTCCATGGCTTCTAGAGAAAAATAATGAGGGGTGTCACGGAGTATGATTATATAGGTCTTGTAGAGGAGAAACAGGCGCATCTTTTGCGCAAGGTATTGAAGGGCGCTTTGTTCAAAAATCTGAAACTAGAGCTCAAAATTAAAAAAAAAAATGTTAAAAACAGGGGGGTTGGCCTATTCAATGGCTTCTAGAGAAAAATAATGAGGGGTGTCACGGGGTATGACTATATAGGTCTTGTAGAGGAGAAACAGGCGCATCTTTTGTGCAAGGTATCGAAGGGCGCTATGTTCAAAAATCTGAAACTAGAGCTCAAAATTTAAAAAAAAATGTTAAAAACAGGGGGGTTGGCCTATTCCATGGCTTCTAGAGAAAAAATAATGAGTGGTGTCACGGGATATGACTATATAGGTCTTGTAGAGGAGAAACAGGCGCATGTTTTGCGCAAGGTATCGAAGGGCGCTATGTTCAAAACCTGAAACTAGAGCTCAAAATTAAAAAAAAAAATGTTAAAAACAGGGGGGTTGGCCTATTCCATGGCTTCTAGAGAAAAATAGTGAGGGGTGTCACGGAGTATGATTATATAGGTCTTGTAGAGGAGAAACAGGCGCATCTTTTGCGCAAGGTATTGAAGGGCGCTATGTTCAAAAATCTGCAACTAGAGCTCAAAATTAAAAACAAATATGTTAAAAACAGGGGGGTTGGCCTATTCCATGGCTTCTAGAGAAAAATAATGAGGGGTGTCACGGGTATGACTATATACGTCTTAAAGAGGAGAAACAGGCGCATCTTTTGCGCAAGGTATTGAAGGGCGCTATGTTCAAAAATCTGCAACTAGAGCTCAAAATTAAAAACAAATATGTTAAAAAACAGGGGGGTTGGCCTATTCCATGGCTTCTAGAGAAAAATAATGAGGAGTGTCACGGGACATGACTATATAGGTCTTGTAGAGGAGAAACAGGCGCATCTTTTGCGCAAGGTATCGAAGGGCGCTATGTTCAAAAATCTGAAACTAGAGCTCAAAATTAAAAAAAAAAAAATATTAAAAACAGGGGGGTTGGCCTATTCCATGGCTTCTAGAGAAAATAATGAGGGGTGTCACGGGGTATGACTATATAGGTCTTGTAGAGGAGAAACAGGCGCATGTTTTGCGCAAGGTATCGAAGGGCGCTATGTTCAAAAATCTGAAACTAGAGATTAAAATTAAAAAAAAAAAATGTTAACAACAGGGGGTTGGCCTATTCCATGGCTTCTAGAGAAAAATAATGAGGGGTGTCACGGGGTATGACTATATAGGTCTTGTAAAGGAGAAACAAGCGCATCTTTTGCGCAAGGTATCGAAGGGCGCTATGTTCAAAAATCTGAAACTAGAGCTCAAAATTAAAAAAAGAAAAATGTTAAAAACAGGGGGGTTGGCCTATTCCATGGCTTCTAGAGAAAAATAATGAGGAGTGTCACGGGGTATGACTATATAGGTCTTGTAGAGCAGAAACAGGTGCATCTTTTGTGCAAGGTATCGAAGGGCGCTATGTTCAAAAATCTGAAACGAGCTCAAAATTAAAAAAAAAATGTTAAAAACAGGGGGGTTGGTCTATTCCATGGCTTCTAGAGAAAAATAATGAGGGGTGTCACGGGGTATGAGTATATAGGTCTTGTAAAGGAGAAACAGGCGCATCTTTTGCGCAAGGTATCGAAGGGCGCTATGATCAAAAATCTGAAACTAGAGCTCAAAATTAAAAAAAAAAATGTTAAAAACAGGGGGGTTGGCCTATTCCATGGCTTCTAGAGAAAAATAATGAGGGGTGTCACGGGATATGACTATAAAGGTCTTGTAGAGGAGAAACAGGCGCATCTTTTGTGCAAGGAATCGAAGGGCGCTATGTTCAAAAATCTGAAACTAGAGCTCAAAATTAAAAATGAAAATGTTAAAAACAGGGGGGTTGGCCTATTCCATGGCTTCTAGAGAAAATAATGAGGGGTGTCACGGTGTATGACTATATAGGTCTTGTAGAGAAGAAACAGGCGCATCTTTTGCGCAAGGTATCGAAGAGCGCTTTGTTCAAAAATCTGAAACTAGAGCTCAAAATTAAAAAAAGAAAATGTTAAAAACAGGGGGGTTGGCCTATTCCATGCCTTCTAGAGAAAAATAATGAGGGGTGCCACGGGAAATGACTATATAGGTCTTGTAGAGGAGAAATAGGCGCATCTTTTGCGCAAGGTATCGAAGGGCTCTATGTTCAAAAATCTGAAACTAGAGCTCAAAATTAAAAAAAAGAAATGTTAAAAACAGGGGAGTTGGCCTATTCCATGGCTTCTAGAGAAAAATAATGAGGGGTGTCACGGAGTATGACTATATAGGTCTTGTAGAGAAGAAACAGGCGCATCTTTTGCGCAAGGTATCGAAGGGTGCTATGTTCAAAAATCTGAAACTAGAAGTCAAAATTAAAAAAAAAATGTTAAAAACTGGGGGGTTGGCCTATTCCATGGCTTCTAGAGAAAAATAATGAGGGGTGTCACGGGGTATGATTATATAGCTCTTGTAGAGGAGAAACAGGCGCATCTTTTGCGCAAGGTATCGAAGGGCGCTATGTTCAAAAATCTGAAACTAGAGCTCAAAATTAAAAAAAAAAATGTTAAAAACAGGGGGGTTGATCTATTCCATGGCTTCTAGAGAAAAATAATGGGGGGTGTCACGGGGTATGATTATATAGGTCTTGTAGAAGAGAAACAGGCGCATCTTTTGCGCAAGGTATCGAAGGGCGCTATGTTCAAAAATCTGAAACTAGAGCTCAAAATTAAAAAAAAATAAATGTTAAAAACAGGGGCGTTGGCCTATTCCATGGCTTCTAGAGAAAATAATGAGGGGTGTCACGGTGTATGACTATATAGGTCTTGTAGAGAAGAAACAGGCGCATCTTTTGCGCAAGGTATCGAAGGGCGCTATGTTCAAAAATCTGAAACTAGAGCTCAATATTAAAAAAAGAAAATGTTAAAAACAGGGGGGTTGGCCTATTCCATAGCTTCTAGAGAAAATAATGAGGGGTGTCACGGTGTATGACTATATAGGTCTTGTAGAGGAGAAACAGGCGCATCTTTTGCGCAAGGTATCGAAGGGCGCTATGTTCAAAAATCTGAAACTAGAGGTCAAAATTTTTTAAAAAATGTTAAAAACAGGGGGATTGGCCTATTCCATGGCTTCTAGAGAAAATAGTGAGGGGTGTCACGGGGTATGACTATATAGGTTTTTATGACGAGAAACAGGCGCATTTTTTGCGCAAGGTATCGAGGAGCGCTATGTTCAAAAATCTGAAACTAGAGCTCAAAATTAAAAAAAAAAAAATGTTAAAAACAGGGGGGTTGGCCTATTCCATGGCTTCTAGAGAAAAATAATGAGGGGTGTCACGGGGTATGATTATAAAGGTCTTGTAGAAGAGAAACAGGCGCATCTTTTGCGCAAGGTATCGAAGAGCGCTATGTTCAAAAATCTGAAACTAGAGCTCAAAATTAAAAAAAAATAAATGTTAAAAACAGGGGCGTTGGCCTATTCCATGGCTTCTAGAGAAAATAATGAGGGGTGTCACGGTGTATGACTATATAGGTCTTGTAGAGAAGAAACAGGCGCATCTTTTGCGCAAGGTATCGAAGGGCGCTATGTTAAAAAATCTGAAACTAGAGCTCAAAATTAAAAAAAGAAAATGTTAAAAATAGGGGGGTTGGCCTATTCCATGGCTTCTAGAGAAAAGTAATGAGGGGTGTCACGGGATATGACTATATAGGTCTTGTAGAGGAAAAATAAGCGCATCTTTTGCGCAAGGTATCGAAGGGCTCTATGTTCAAAAATCTGAAACTAGAGCTCAAAATTAAAAAAAAAAATGTTAAAAACAGGGGGGTTGGCCTATTCCATGGCTTCTAGAGAAAAATAATGAGGGGTGTCACGGGGTATGACTATATAGGTCTTGTAGAAAAGAAACAGGCGCATCTTTTGCGCAAGGTATCGAAGGGCGCTATCTTCAAAAATCTGAAACTAGAAGTCAAAATTAAAAAAAAAAAATGTTAAAAACAGGGGGGTTGGCCTATTCCATGGCTTCTAGAGAAAAATAATGAGGGGTGTCACGGGGTATGATTATATAGGTCTTGTAGAGGAGAAACAGGCGCATCTTTTGCGCAAGGTATTGAATGGCGCTATGTTCAAAAATCTGAAACCAGAGCTCAAAATTAAAAAAAAAAATGTTAAAAACAGGGGGGTTGGTCTATTCCATGGCTACTAGAGAAAAATAATGAGGGGTGTCACGGCGTATGATTATATAGGTCTTGTAGAGGAGAAACAGGCGCATTTTCGGCGCAAGGTATCGAAGAGTGCTATGTTCAAAAATCTGAAACTAGAGCTCAAAATTAAAAAAAAAAAATGTTAAAAACAGGGGGGTTGGCCTATTCCATGGCTTCTAGAGAAAAATAATGAGGGGTGTCACGGGGTAAGACTATATAGTTCTTGTAGAGGAGAAACAGGCGCATTTTTTGCGCAAGGTATCGAAGAGTGCTATGTTCAAAAATCTGAAACTAGAGCTCAAAATTAAAAAAAAAAATGTTAAAAACAGGGGGGTTGGTCTATTCCATGCATATGGCTTCTAGAGAAAAATAATGAGGGGTGTCACGGGGTATGATTATATAGGTCTTGTAGAAGAGAAACAGGCGCATCTTTTGCGCAAGGTATCGAAGGGCGCTATGTTCAAAAATCTGAAACTAGAGCTCAAAATTAAAAAAAAAAATTTTAAAAACAGGGGGGTTGGCCTATTCCATGGCTTCTAGAGAAAAATAATGAGGAGTGTCACGGGGTTTGACTATATATATCTTGTAGAGGAGAAACAGGCGCATCTTTTGCGCAAGGTATTGAAGGGCGCTATGTTAAAAAATCTGTAGCTAAAGCTCAAAATTAAAAAAAAAAAATGTTAAAAACAGGGGGGTTGGCCTATTTCATGGCTTCTAGAGAAAATAATGAGGGGTGTCACGGGGTATGACTATATATATCTTGTAGAGGAGAAACAGGCGCATCTTTTGCGCAAGGTATCGAAAGGCGCTATGTTCAAAAATCTGAAACTAGAGCTCAAAATTAAAAAAAAAAAATGATAAAAACATGGGGTTGGCCTATTCCATGGCTTCTAGAGAAAAATAATGAGGGGTGTCACGGGGTATGAGTATATAGGTCTTGTAAAGGAGAAACAGGCGCATCTTTTGCGCAAGGTATCGAAGGGCGCTATGTTCAAAAATCTAAAACTAGAGCTCAAAATTAAAAAAAAAAAAATGTTAAAAACAGAGGGGTTGGCGTATTCCATGGCTTCTAGAGAAAAATATTGAGGGGTGTTACGGGGTATGACTATATAGGTCTTGTAGAGGAGAAACAGGCGCATCTTTTGCGCAAGGTATCGAAGGGCGCTATGTTCAAAAATCTGAAACTAGAGCTCAAAATTAAAAAAAAAAATGTTAAAAACAGGGGGTTGGCCTATTCCATGGCTTCTAGAGAAAAATAATGAGGGGTGTCACGGGGTATGAGTATATAGGTCTTGTAAAGGAAAAACAGGCGCATCTTTTGCGCAAGGTATCGAAGGGCGCTATGTTCAAAAATCTAAAACTAGAGCTCAAAATTAAAAAAAAAAAAATGTTAAAAACAGGGGGGTTCGCGTATTCCATGGCTTCTTGAGAAAAATAATGAGGGGTGTCACGGGGTATGACTATATAGGTCTTGTAGAGGAGAAACAGGCGCATTTTTGGCGCAAGGTATTGAAGGGCGCTATGTTAAAAAATCTGTAATTAGAGCTCAAAATTAAAAAAAAAAAATGTTAAAAACAGGGGGGTTGCCCTATTCCATGCATATGGCTTCTAGAGAAAAATAATTTGGGGTGTCACGGGATATGACTGTATAGGTCTTGTAGAAGAGAAACAGGCGCATCTTTTGCGCAAGGTATCGAAGGGTGCTATGTTCAAAAATCTGAAACTAGAGCTCAAAATTAAAAAAAACAATGTTAAAAACAGGGGGGTTGGTCTATTCCATGGCTACTAGAGAAAAATAATGAGGGGTGTCACGGGGTATGATTATATAGGTCTTGTAGAGGAGAAACAGGCGCATTTTTGGCGCAAGGTATCGAAGAGCGCTATGTTCAAAAATCTGAAACTAGAGCTCAAAATTAAAAAAAAAAAATGTTAAAAACAGGGGGGTTGGCCTATTCCATGGCTTCTAGAGAAAAATAATGAGGGGTGTCACGGGGTATGACTATATAGTTCTTGTAGAGGAGAAACAGGCGCATTTTTTGCGCAAGGTATCGAAGAGTGCTATGTTCAAAAATCTGAAACTAGAGCTCAAAAAAAAAAAAAAAATGTTAAAAACAGGGGGGTTGGTCTATTCCATGCATATGGCTTCTAGAGAAAAATAATGAGGGGTGTCACGGGGTATGAGTATATAGGTCTTGTAGAAGAGAAACAGGCGCATCTTTTGCGCAAGGTATCGAAGGGCGCTATGTTCAAAAATCTGAAACTAGAGCTCAAAATTAAAAAAAAAAATTTTAAAAACAGGGGGGTTGGCCTATTCCATGGCTTCTAGAGAAAAATAATGAGGAGTGTCACGGGGTTTGACTATGTAGGCCTTGTAGAAGGGAAACAGGCGCATCTTTTGCGCAAGGTATTGAAGGGCGCTATGTTAAAAAATCTGTAACTAGAGCTCAAAATTAAAAAAAAAAAATGTTAAAAACAGGGGGGTTGGCCTATTTCATGGCTTCTAGAGAAAATAATGAGGGGTGTCACGGGGTATGACTATATAGGTCTTGTAGAGGAGAAACAGGCGCATCTTTTGCGCAAGGTATCGAAGGGCGCTATGTTCAAAAATCTGAAACTAGAGCTCAAAATTAAAAAAAAAAATGATAAAAACATGGGGTTGGCCTATTCCATGGCTTCTAGAGAAAAATATTGAGGGGTGTCACGGGGTATGAGTATATAGGTCTTGTAAAGGAGAAACAGGCGCATCTTTTGCGCAAGGTATTGAAGGGCGCTATGTTCAAAAATCTAAAACTAGAGCTCAAAATTAAAAAAAAAAAAATGTTAAAAACAGGGGGGTTGGCGTATTCCATGGCTTCTAGAGAAAAATAATGAGGGGTGTCACGGGGTATGACTATATAGGTCTTGTAGAGGAGAAACAGGCGCATCTTTTGCGCAAGGTATCGAAGGGCGCTATGTTCAAAAATCTGAAACTAGAGCTCAAAATTAAAAAAAAAAATGTTAAAAACAGGGGGTTGGCCTATTCCATGGCTTCTAGAGAAAAATAATGAGGGGTGTCACAGGGTATGAGTATATAGGTCTTGTAAAGGAAAAACAGGCGCATCTTTTGCGCAAGGTATCGAAGGGCGCTATGTTCAAAAATCTAAAACTAGAGCTCAAAATTAAAAAAAAAAAAATGTTAAAAACAGGGGGGTTGGCGTATTCCATGGCTTCTTAAGAAAAATAATGAGGGGTGTCACGGGGTATGACTATATAGGTCTTGTAGAGGAGAAACAGGCGCATTTTTGGCGCAAGGTATTGAAGGGCGCTATGTTAAAAAATCTGTAACTAGAGCTCAAAATTAAAAAAAAAAATGTTAAAAACAGGGGGGTTGCCCTATTCCATGCATATGGCTTCTAGAGAAAAATAATTTGGGGTGTCACGGGATATGACTGTATAGGTCTTGTAGAAGAGAAACAGGCGCATCTTTTGCGCAAGGTATCGAAGGGTGCTATGTTCAAAAATCTGAAACTAGAGCTCAAAATTAAAAAAAAAAATGTTAAAAACAGGGGGGTTGGTCTATTCCATGGCTACTAGAGAAAAATAATGAGGGGTGTCACGGGGTATGATTATATAGGTCTTGTACAGGAGAAACAGGCGCATTTTTGGCGCAAGGTATCGAAGAGCGCTATGTTCAAAAATCTGAAACTAGAGCTCAAAATTAAAAAAAAAAAATGTTAAAAACAGGGGGGTTGGCCTATTCCATGGCTTCTAGAGAAAAATAATGAGGGGTGTCACGGGGTATGACTATATAGTTCTTGTAGAGGAGAAACAGGCGCATTTTTTGCGCAAGGTATCGAAGAGTGCTATGTTCAAAAATCTGAAACTAGAGCTCAAAATTAAAAAAAAAAATGTTAAAAACAGGGGGGTTGGTCTATTCCATGCATATGGCTTCTAGAGAAAAATAATGAGGGGTGTCACGGGGTATGAGTATATAGGTCTTGTAGAAGAGAAACAGGCGCATCTTTTGCGCAAGGTATTGAAGGGCGCTATGTTCAAAAATCTGAAACTAGAGCTCAAAATTAAAAAAAAAAATTTTAAAAACAGGGGGGTTGGCCTATTCCATGGCTTCTAGAGAAAAATAATGAGGGGTGTCACGGGGTTTGACTATATAGGTCTTGTAGAGGAGAAACAGGCGCATCTTTTGCGCAAGGTATTGAAGGGCGCTATGTTAAAAAAGCTGTAACTAGAGCTCAAAATTAAAAAAAAAAATTTTAAAAACAGGGGGGTTGGCCTATTCCATGGCTTCTAGAGAAAAATAATGAGGAGTGTCACGGGGTTTGACTATGTAGGTCTTGTAGAAGGGAAACAGGCGCATCTTTTGCGCAAGGTATTGAAGGGCGCTATGTTAAAAAATCTGTAACTAGAGCTCAAAATTAAAAAAAAAAAATGTTAAAAACAGGGGGGTTGGCCTATTCCATGGCTTCTAGAGAAAAATAATGAGGGGTGTCACGGGGTATGACTATATAGTTCTTGTAGAGGAGAAACAGGCGCATTTTTTGCGCAAGGTATCGAAGAGTGCTATGTTCGAAAATCTGAAACTAGAGCTCAAAATCAAAAAAAAAAATGTTAAAAACAGGGGGGTTGGTCTATTCCATGCATATGGCTTCTAGAGAAAAATAATGAGGGGTGTCACGGGGTATGAGTATATAGGTCTTGTAGAAGAGAAACAGGCGCATCTTTTGCGCAAGGTATCGAAGGGCGCTATGTTCAAAAATCTGAAACTAGAGCTCAAAATTAAAAAAAAAAATTTTAAAAACAGGGGGGTTGGCCTATTCCATGGCTTCTAGAGAAAAATAATGAGGGGTGTCACGGGGTTTGACTATATAGGTCTTGTAGAAGGGAAACAGGCGCATCTTTTGCGCAAGGTATTGAAGGGCGCTATGTTAAAAAATCTGTAACTAGAGCTCAAAATTAAAAAAAAAAATGTTAAAAACAGGGAGGTTGGCCTATTTCATGGCTTCTAGAGAAAATAATGAGGGGTGTCACGGGGTATGACTATATAGGTCTTGTAGAGGAGAAACAGGCGCATCTTTTGCGCAAGGTATCGAAGGGCGCTATGTTCAAAAATCTGAAACTAGAGCTCAAAATTAAAAAAAAAAAATGATAAAAACATGGGGTTGGCCTATTCCATGGCTTCTAGAGAAAAATAATGAGGGGTGTCACGGGGTATGAGTATATAGGTCTTGTAAAGGAGAAACAGGCGCATCTTTTGCGCAAGGTATCGAAGGGCGCTATGTTCAAAAATCTAAAACTAGAGCTCAAAATTAAAAAAAAAAAAATGTTAAAAACAGGGGGGTTGGCGTATTCCATGGCTTCTAGAGAAAAATAATGAGGGGTGTCACGGGGTATGACTATATAGGTCTTGTAGAGGAGAAACAGGCGCATCTTTTGCGCAAGGTATCGAAGGGCGCTATGTTCAAAAATCTGAAACTAGAGCTCAAAATTAAAAAAAAAAATGTTAAAAACAGGGGGTTGGCCTATTCCATGGCTTCTAGAGAAAAATAATGAGGGGTGTCACGGGGTATGAGTATATAGGTCTTGTAAAGGAAAAACAGGCGCATCTTTTGCGCAAGGTATCGAAGGGCGCTATGTTCAAAAATCTAAAACTAGAGCTCAAAATTAAAAAAAAAAAAATGTTAAAAACAGGGGGGTTGGCGTATTCCATGGCTTCTTGAGAAAAATAATGAGGGGTGTCACGGGGTATGACTATATAGGTCTTGTAGAGGAGAAACAGGCGCATTTTTGGCGCAAGGTATTGAAGGGCGCTATGTTAAAAAATCTGTAACTAGAGCTCAAAATTAAAAAAAAAAATGTTAAAAACAGGGGGGTTGCCCTATTCCATGCATATGGCTTCTAGAGAAAAATAATTTGGGGTGTCACGGGATATGACTGTATAGGTCTTGTAGAAGAGAAACAGGCGCATCTTTTGCGCAAGGTATCGAAGGGTGCTACGTTCAAAAATCTGAAACTAGAGCTCAAAATTAAAAAAAAAATTGTTAAAAACAGGGGGTTGGCCTATTCCATGGCTAATAGAGAAAAATAATGAGGGGTGTCACGGGGTATGAGTATATAGGTCTTGTAAAGGAAAAACAGGCGCATCTTTTGCGCAAGGTATCGAAGGGCGCTATGTTCAAAAATCTAAAACTAGAGCTCAAAATTAAAAAAAAAAAAATGTTAAAAACAGGGGGGTTGGCGTATTCCATGGCTTCTTGAGAAAAATAATGAGGGGTGTCACGGGGTATGACTATATAGGTCTTGTAGAGGAGAAACAGGCGCATCTTTGGCGCAAGGTATTGAAGGGCGCTATGTTAAAAAATCTGTAACTAGAGCTCAAAATGAAAAAAAAAAATGTTAAAAACAGGGGGGTTGCCCTATTCCATGCATATGGCTTCTAGAGAAAAGTAATGAGGGGTGTCACGGGATATGACTGTATAGGTCTTGTAGAAGAGAAACAGGCGCATCTTTTGCGCAAGGTATCGAAGGGTGCTATGTTCAAAAATCTGAAACTAGAGCTCAAAATTAAAAAAAAAAATGTTAAAAACAGGGGGTTGGCCTATTCCATGGCTTCTAGAGAAAAATAATGAGGAGTGTCACGGGGTATGAGTATATAGGTCTTGTAAAGGAGAAGCAGGCGCATATTTTGCTTAAGGTATCGAAGGGCGCTATGTTCAAAAATCTGAAACTAGAGCTCAAAATTAAAAAAAAAAATGTTAAAAACAGGGGGGTTGGCCTATTCCATGGCTTCTAGAGAAAATAATGAGGGGTGTCACGGGATATGACTATATAGGTATTGTAGAAGAGAAACAGGCGCATCTTTTGCGCAAAGTATCGAAGGGCGCTATGTTCAAAAATCTGAAACTAGAGCTCAAAATTAAAAAAAAAAATGTTAAAAACAGATGGGTTGGCCTATTCCATGGCTTCTAGAGAAAAATAATGAGGAGTGTCACGGGGTATGAGTATATAGGTCTTGTAAAGGAGAAGCAGGCGCATATTTTGCTTAAGGTATCGAAGGGCGCTATGTTCAAAAATCTGAAACTAGAGCTCAAAATTAAAAAAAAAAATGTTAAAAACAGGGGGGTTGGCCTATTCCATGGCTTCTAGAGAAAATAATGAGGGGTGTCACGGGATATGACTATATAGGTATTGTAGAAGAGAAACAGGCGCATCTTTTGCGCAAAGTATCGAAGGGCGCTATGTTAAAAAATCTGAAACTAGAGCTCAAAATTAAAAAAAAAATTGTTAAAAACAGATGGGTTGGCCTAGTCCATGCATATGGCTTCTAGAGAAAAATAATGAGGGGTGTCACGGGATATGACTATATAGGTCTTGTAGAAGAGAAACAGGCGCATCTTTTGCGCAAGGTCTCGAAGGGCGCTATGTTCAAAAATCTAAACTAGAGCTCAAAATTTAAAAAAAAATATGTTAAAAACAGGGGGGTTGGCCTATTCCATGGCTTCTAGAGAAAAATAATGAGGAGTGTCACGGGGTATGACTATATAGGTCTTGTAGAGGAGAAACAGGCGCATCTTTTGCGCAAGGTATCGAAGGGCGCTATGTTAAAAAATTTGAAACTAGAGCTCAAAATTTAAAAAAAAAATGTTAAAAACAGTGGGTTGTCCTATACCATGGCTTCTAGAGAAAATTATGAGGGGTATCACGGAGTATGACTATATAGGTCTTGTAGAGGAGAAACAGGCGCATCTTTTGCGCAAGGTATCGAAGGGCGTTATGTTAAAAAATAATGGTGGGTAGTGGTGTAAAAAGGGGGATTCTGCCGCACTTGTCATTTTTAAGCACAAATCCTGCATAGGGACCCCAACCTCAAACATAAAATGCAAATTCATTGTGTTTCAACTAGTCTAAGGGTAGAAACAAGAATATGGCTTTTTGTAAACAATGGTAGAGACACCTTAAAGGGATGTAATCCTAGGGGTAGATAAAAAAATATGGCTTTCGTACAGAAGATGGAGGAACTCAGAAGTTGATAATGTTTTCAAGGAAAAGGCAAAGGACCAGAGCCAGGAATTTCTAAAATGGAAGGAACTCCAAACCTGGGTAAAATATAAAATTCTAGAAGTGGTAGAAGTAGATGGGAAGTTTGGGAGGAGTAAGATCTTCACCTTGAAAAAAACAGAGAAGGAGAAACGACAAGGGTATGGGCCTGCAGTAGTCTGAACAGAGAGAAGGAACCCTTGGAAGGAGCCTTCGTGAGAAGTACAGGCTTAAAAGTTAGTAAAATGACCAAACAGGAGTACTTTTTTTCTTGCGATCTTGTAAGAAATTAATTAAAAAAAAAAAAAAAAATGGGTTGGATGGATGGGGTACAAAAATAATTTCCATCCGATATTTCTGCCGGATCGGAAAGTTTTTTTTTTTTTTTTGTGTTTTTTTTTTATGCTTGAAACGGAGCACATCGTGAAGTGAAGCAGAACGGAACACATCGTGAAACGATGTGTGTAGTGAAGCGTAATGGAATGATGTGTGACGTTTTTACGGCGCATTCGCATTAAGGTCCTCACTAAAAGTGGTGGAAGGTTGTCGCAGCTGATCTTTCTCATCATAGTAATTCTTGAGGCAGCTTGTGATCTTACCAAACTCAGCATCATCAATTTGTTCATCATCAGCCAAAGCAGTACTAATACATTGTTCAGCCAAGGATTTTGTGGACTGTGCCAATCGCAAGGTGTCGCGGTGATTTTTCTTCTTTTTCATGATACGCCTTGAGATCAGTGTGAGTACCATCACGCCAGTGGCACTTAAGCAAGCAAGGGATCCTAGGGGAAGGGAGGCTATAATACCTATACCGGTCAAAGCTGAACCCATGGTGCAGCTGTCAACATCAAACTGGCTACGGAACACACACCCTGTGCTATAGACACTACTTTATCGAGTCGTTTGTAGATCTTCAAGGTACGTTGATACTTAAGAATATCCGCGTTGAGTTGGTCTTCCATACATTCGACTCTGGTCCACAGGTGATCTGGGCGTTTGATGGTTTGAGGTAGAGACTGTTGCCACTAGGTTTCACGGTACAAACACACCCACCACGTTTCAGGTACAATCCAGACAATAAGGCCTTGTTGATGGCTACACCACCCAGACCGCTCAAGGCTCCAACACCCAAGGCAGGTAGAATGGTCTTAGCTACCATGGGAAGTGCCCTCATTACCAGCCCTGCCAACTTGGGTAGGAATCCACCTACTTTTTGCACGTTTTCCTTCATTTGGGCGGCACTCAGCTACAGATTCATATCACCAGTACCTTTAATTTCTGGAGAAGCTTAATAATCTTTTGAATCTGCCGAGAGGTGAGCCACATCTTGTGTTCACCTTGCAGGTTTGCGTGGGACAAACGAATGGAGATCGGACAACCTTGCTTGACAGCCCGTTGTAGTTTATCAGCTTGACCTTTTGTCAAGTTCAAACCATGTTCGTGATAAGTCATTTATTTATACCTCACGAAGACGAAAGCGGATGGTGAGATGTTCACCCCTGAAATCGATGGGCCTACCATCTTGATCGGTGAGATACGTTTGCATGCGATTGATGGTTCGCAAGGTCACCGGCATGTATACTAGATTCTTGGGGGTTTGAATGATCTTCATACAAGGACCGTCTGCGGGAAAGAAGCTGTAGATGGTAGACTGCTGTGTACCATTCACATAACTTCTATCTCTATGGATGATATTACTATTCACCAGAATGCTGTTGATGCTGATGATATTTACAATGTGTTCCCCTTCTGTATAGCCGTCTGTGATCATATCGAATGTGTAAATCTGCCGCTTGAATCCTAAGACGGTGTTGATGCTATTGACAACGTTGAAGTCTACTCGATAGTGTCTTGTGAGGGTTAGCGTTGCTCTTAGGGTCGCCCGGTTGGCATCGATGATGATCTTTGTTTTGTGTCTGTTGAGCCGTAGCCGCCGCTGGATCTCATTGTTGATGTCTTCGATGTCATAGGAACATGTGCTCAGTGCGATGGGAAACCAGTTGGCACCATCGTCAGAGGAGTAGCGGAAGGAATTGTTACCTGAATGAATATTGGGGATGCTTGGATTCCTTGAGTTCCAGTGGGGGGGAGGGGGTTGAACCAGGTAAGGATTTGACTATCGTTTCCAGAGACGATGAACGAGAACCCCTGTTTGGGGTCAGTGTTGTGTGCAATTCGTCGCAAAAATGTGTTATCCATTTATTTATGGTACACCATTGTCACATATTTTTGCTTCCACTCTTCGATACCGTCATACTGCTCCTTGAGTTGTCTACCTGTCTTCACCACGATCGCAAAGACTTCGGCAGGGCGGCTGGCAAATAGGAGTTGTAGGTAATTTTTTTCCATTTTTTACTTTTAGAACACAACGTTCATCTTCTGATCATCGGATTCAAACTGTAGGATTCTGTCGGAAATGATAAGTGCAAATGCTCTGGTGTTGGCCTCCACGTTACGCTCGAACTGGGCCCGGATCTGAATGTCCACCGTGGATTCTTACAGCCGCTCGGACTGGTGACTCACGTCAATGACAAACAAGGAGTACAGATCGATGAAGTCAGAGGGGTTGATGCCACCGTTGCTGAGGAGGGTGTCCATGTTTTGGAATTTCTTCATGAAGTCAGCAGCCTCTTTGAACACCCTGGCTACCCTGTCTTCGGTGAAAACGGCATTGTAGTCGACGGCCGGGTAGCGTTCAGCGTTGAGAGTGACATGGGTGTTTTGCTACAGTTATCGAACACGGCAGCATTGCGCTCCTGGTTCCCACTTCTCTCGGTTTGGAAGGCAACGATGATGTACCTGGGCTTCTCGCCACCGCTCTTGGCAGATAAACATCAGCTGAACTGTGAGGCTTTTGGGACGGCTATGGAATCGCACTGCTTCATTCGAAATCCACAGTTGATCTTCGCTTTACTCTGAATGGTTTTGTATAGCTGCATCTTGTTTTCGTCTGAAGGAGTGACGTGGGGGACGAACCATGAGATCTTACGCAGGACAACTTTTCCCACGTCGACGGCGTGGTCCCTCAGGATGGCATGTGTATCTGAATCGCGCACGAGTGTGATTTCATGCCTTAACCCGTACACGATCTTGTCGTAGTCATCAGCGAACCAAAAAATGTGCTTCAGGGGGATGGCGAATGAAAACGACCCTTTGTTTGCCGGCTTGGCAATGATGTAGCCACGGCGCGCTACAAAGCCAGTGTTGTTTGCATGGGCGTCGGTGGAGGAATCCTTGAACCACAGTTGGTTGAGACCTTGTGATTTGGAAAAGTCGTCGGGGTAGGTCAACATTCCCATCATGGTGGTGGCGACGCCGGGGTCGTTGATGTGCTCGATTTGCTGGCCGGAGATCTAGAGTCGATAGCTGATGGTTCTGAAGAGATACATGATACCATTATGGACGAGGGACACGAGATCAGCGTCGGCATATGCAGTGCCGTCGTTCATTAGGAGCCGTCGTTCATTAGGAGCCGTCCTTCGAAATTCTACCAAGAGATAACTCTCGGCGGAGTGTAGGAACAAATCCTGGGTTTCGATGTTGATTCGGATTTCAGAACCGGCACTGTTCAGCTGGGCACTGGCTTGTGGTTCGTATTCTCGATATTCCTAGAGACTTTCGTCGAAGGTCAACCCTTCGGTGATTGTAAGGATGTCAGACATAATGTATTTATTTATAGCGTTGGACGATGTCGTGGATTGTTTTGATACCAGAGCCAAAGATAAGATTGTTCAACCGAACTTTCTCTGGCTTCTTGCGTTGAACACTTGACTGTTGGGGGGTTTTATTGTGTTTCCTGGGGCGGGTCACATTATCAACCACATGGTCGACGGATTTGGAGGCCCCTTTCAACACCTTTCCAGGCTGCATTGGTGGCAGCACTCACGGCCTTACTTCCTAGGGTTTTGGCGGCAGAGGAAGTAAACATGTGTCCAGCCGAACTGGCGATTGTGTCAAACAGTCCTCTTCCACCGTAGGCGTACTTTCGAGCGTAACCTTTTAACACTTATTTATAGGATGCTACGATGAAGCGCCTTATATTCCTCGATGCTGATATGTCTACCCTTTTTCATAGCATCGATAATCGACACAATTTCGTTGCGCACACCATTAGTTCCTGCTAGGTATGCTGCGGCACAAAGTTCCAAGCGATTGAGAAGCTGCTTGAAGTTGGAAGGTAAAAACACGGTTTGCAGCCCACTGCCAAACTTATTCTTTTGGTAGATGTGGGACTCGATTTCCTTCCACTTGTAACCCTTATTTGCCTTCGGGGTTCTTGAGAGGGTGGAATTGCCTTGATACATGACAACGGAACTTTTTAGAATCTGTGCATAGTCCTCTAGGTCTTCGTGCTCGAACGATTCTGGATTCTTTTTCACCATGAGGTCCCAGAGGCCAAGGGTTCCTTTGTACCTCACACCATCCACGAAAATATCATCACCGTCAAAAGTAACTGGTGAGATTCTGATAAAGATACTATCGTTTTCAGATCGCAATCGAAAGGTGTGGTCGGCGGAAGGAGTCATACTGAGCTGCAAATACTGCCGTGCTCGGGGTCCAAGGGCGGTGTCTGTAGGTGTTGCGATGGGTAGTGGGTCGGTAAACTCGGGCGGTGGAGGAGGAAGGGCTGGCACTGTTGCGATCGTTTTGGTGATCTGTGAAGCTTCCTCTCGCTGAGCCTCAACCACAGGCTTAAACACCTTGGAAAGGTCTCGGCTAAGTCCAATCTTGTCGAGGCGATGCTGCATATTACTGGCTTGAATTTTCCGCTTGGTGTCTTGCAACTACCTCGCAAGCGCCTCACGCTGCTTAGGGTCGATAATCTTGATAAACGTCATTTATTTATAGGATCGACTGCCGTTAAACGCCCCATAGCGTTGGTGTGAACGCCCCTAAGCGTTGGTGTGAACGCCCCATAGCGTTTATAGACGTTTTTACAAACACCTTATAGCGTTTGAAAAAATATCTCTAATTTAGCGTTTAAAAAGTTGTTGAAACAATGGGGGTAACGAGTATGGTTGTATTCTCTATGAAAACTTCAAGTGTCTTAGGCATAGGTCTATACGCGGTTGGCATGGGTGTGTACACTGGTGGCCTCGAATCGTCTTGGTAGGGCATTGGGGTTGAGGAAAGCGCTCCACCTTACCATACTGGCAGCCAGAGTTTCATGCGTCGAAATCACCTACACCGCTATCAATCGGGCGGGGGATCGCGCGACCACACTTCCAACACCTACTCCTCACATCGACTGGGTCCCACTCGAACTTACATTTGCAGGGCCACTCAAACTTGTAGGGCTGGTGTTCTTCTGTGTCTTCGTACTCCAGTCCCAGGAAGAAATCTTCAAACTGATCCATTCTTTATCTTATACCTCATAGAACTCATCTAATATGTATCGGTATTTACCTGCTGACTTGTGGCTCGTGAGATCGATGGTTACAAATCCATAGGGTTGGGACCAGCAATGCTTACACAGAGCGTCAAATTGTTACTTGGTAAGATCGTTGCAGTGGTCACGCCGGATATGATCGAGATTCTTAGCATCTTGCTGAAAGAGACAGATAAAGTTTGCATGTTCTCGGATCGATTGTCTTGGCAGTTTGAAGTAGTTCTGTCACAGGTAGAAACAATCGACGTTGTTGTGGCGATCGCGCACGTAGTAGTCTTCACACGTGTTCTGTTTGCTCAGCATCAAGTCGTCGAACACCATGAGGTTCTTGTGGCTAGGGTCAAGTTCCCGGGGTCTGGTACATCGCTCCCTTGCTCGAAGAAAAAAGTGTCGATACCATTTGGGTGTCGTGGTGGAGGTAAGGCGTTGACCACATCAATCAACGAGTAGGGTGACTTGCCCTTGCACTGTAGGAGGTCTCGGATATCTTCCTTAGGGAAGCCTTTTCCCAGCGCTTGCTGCAACCGCTGGTAGATGGGCTGGTGAAGCGATTTTCCGAAAACGTACAATCGATCGTAGTCGAGCCATCCATCGCGCAGGAGTAGGTTGTTCAACAGCGTTGTCTTACCACAGTCCGACTTCCCAATGATCAACCCTCTGATCGACCGCTGCGGTAGGAGGTAGTGATTGCTCCTTTTGGGAGCGTTGGCACTGTAGGAAATGTCTTCGACGTTCATTTATTTAGATAAAATAGCGATGATCGTCTGCGAGAAATGTCGTAGGAAGACGGACACAGTTAACCCTGGCGAGACAATTACCAGCAACGGGCGAGTTTGGCAACAGCAAGGTGTGCGGTGCCAAGAAGTCTCAGTTTGTTGCTACAACCGGTGCAGGGTTCATGAACAAACTAATCAACCGATTACCCATGGAAATGCATCTGCCCGGACACAACTTCGACGTAACAGGGACTAAACTTAGCAAGCGGCTACTCCCCAATGGCACCCCGAAGGCTTGGTAAAAACCCATTAATCGAATTGACCAGGCTGCATATCACCACGATCTCTGTTATGCCCAGCACAAGGATACAGCCGCACGCAACTCCATCTGTGACAAAGCTATGCTAGACTCGCTTAACACCATTCCAAACCCTACCACACACGAACGCATGGACCGCAGCATCGTCGGACCCATCATCGGTACCAAAGCTCGATTTGGTCTGGGTATTAAAAAAAACTAAGTTCGCTGGACCGATGATTTAGCTGAGGAGTTGCACAAACCTGTTCGATGCAAGTTTCAGAAACGCCGTGTGGTAGTGGGTGGTGTGGATGAGACCTGGGCGGCTGACTTTGTTGATATGAGTGCCTTTTCCAGGGACAACAAGGGAAATAAGTTCATCCTGAGCATCATCGATGTCTTCTCCAAATATGGCTGGTTGATACCACTCAAAAACAAGAAGGGGGTGACGGTGCGGGATGCCTTTCAAGCGGTGTTCAAGGAGCGCGTTCCTGTGAAATTGTGGACAGACAAAGGTACTGAGTTTTACAACAATGATGTTAAGCAGCTGCTCCAAAAGCATGATATTGAGCTCTACTCCACTGAGAATGAGGAGACGGCGTCCTCCAATTCCTTATTCGACAGAGACTTGCGGGGAAAAACTTCATTGTGCACCTCGAGGTATTTCATTCTTTTCTGAGTTTTACCCATACTTTATTTATTGCAGGCGGTGTTGCTCCTCAATTTTATAATGTCCGTGAACAAGGGTGCTTATTCCGTCGGGGAGAATGTGTCGCTTGGTATCTTAGCCGAAAGTGCAACCTTGTTGATCTCCTGAGTGTATATCTGATGGCGGTAACTTTGGAAAATATTCATCGGTCGGTATATTTCCTGTCTAAACATCTCTTATAGTTGTCAAAGGTAATATGCTGCTTGATGACAGCCTTTGTTACTCCCTTTGATTTCTTGGTATTGTCTTCATCATCCATTTTGTACGCATATAATTTTGGTCGAAGTCCCACGAAGCAAGTCATACTCTTACCACCACATTCGTCCTTAAACATTCCAATTATCTTCTTGTTGACGCCGGATGGAATTCCTGAAGGGTGGTCAGCTGGATAGTTCGAGGTATCGACTTTTACCTGAACATGGGGGGTAACATCTTTGTAAAAATCCTCGGTCTGAATTTCATAGGCCAAGCTATCTGTATCGGTAAACAGTAGCCGGGTGTTATCACCATACATCTCTTTCATGGTGGCTTTCACCACGATTTTCCCTCCAACTGGGGTATCCTCTTCCTCCTCCTGCTGGCGTGGTTCTTTGCTGTGTCTCCAGCAGAGCCAATCTTTTCCCGGTTTACTCTTGCAGAATTGTCCCTTCTTCCTCTTCAGTGAAGCGCCGCAAGTTTTTGGTTCTTCATTCTCAAGAAAGAAATATTTGAACTGATCCATATTCATATCAATACTATTGGATGCCATCCCTTTATTTGTATCAGTTAAAGGGGTGCTTCCTTCTAAGGTGTTTGGGGCTGGGGTATCTCTGACGTGTTGTGTGAAAGTCATACTTGTATCTACCCTAGAATTACGTCCCTTTAAGGTGTCTCTACCATTGTTTACAAAAAGCCATATTCTTGTTTCTACCCTTAGAATACTACTTGAAACACAATGAATTTGCATTTTATGTCTGAGGTTGGGGTCCCTATGCAGGATTTGTGCTTACAAATGGCAAGTGCAGCAGAATCCCCCTTTTTACACTACTGTGGGCGTCACGGGATATGACTATATAGGTCTTGTAGAGGAGAAACAGGCGCATCTGTAGCGCAAGGTATCGAGTGGCGCTATGCTGCATTTTTGTACAACCTACATTTACCCAGTGCAAAAAATATAGGTTGTACAAAAATGCAGTAATTGTGTACGATGTCCGAGGGTAGCACGTTTAGCTACATCGATAGGTAATGTATCTGCAAATAAGAAGATGGAGGAGGCAGTGCAGATAGTGGTAAGACTACAAGGAGGTCTACATTCGACTTGGTTGACTAAGAAGCAGTTTTTTCTCTTGCCCTTTTAAGACTGGTTTAAAGACTCGTTTAGATCACGACTAAATAAAGGCAACAGCAGTATACCACTGTTCGAAATTCATAAATCTATTGAGAAAAAAACAAAACCGGGTTACAAACTATAACTGAGGGAAACACATCAAATATAAGAGGAGAACTACGACACAACATTAAAATGTAACACACACAGAAACGAACTATAATATAACAATGGCCATTTTCCTGATTTGGTACAGGACATTTTAAGAAAAAAATGGTGGGTTGAACCTGGTTTCGTGACTAGCCAAACCTCCCGCTTTTATGGCAATGTTAAATATAACATTAAAATGACAACATTACATGACAGGACTACAATACAAATAAATGAGAGAACATATAGGACAGAGAAACATACGAATAATAGCTAACAAGTTTGTCAATTAGTTATTGTAAGTTACTAGATTTGATGGTACGCTTTTCATCCTGGAATCCTGGAACTTCATGTGAAGTGTTTCATGCTGCTTTGAATAGGTAATAATTAGTATAAAAAACGTCATTTTATGTAAAGCGTTTGCAAAAACTCACTTAAGCGTTTGGAAGCGTTTAAAAAACATCATCTAGTGTTTAATACCGTAAAAAAAAAATAGCGTTTAATGGTGACAAAGCCGTAAGGCTCAGACCAGCATGAAGTTTTGACCAGGGCCGAACGATGAATGTGTCTGGAAACTCTGGTTGTATTGTTTAAAAAAAACTTGACAAAGTTGGATCGTCTTGCGCGAGAGTTTCAAGCAGTTTTCACAAAGATAGAATCAATCAGCGTTGTTGAGTCCTACTCGGACGTAGAATTCTTCGCACTATTTTGCTTACTCAGCACCAATTCATCAAAAACCACTATGATCTTACTGTTTGTGTCAATTCCCGATGGTCTGTTCGAAGACGAACAATGACATTGATGAGTGATGTGGGACATTTACCTATATCGGAAATCAGGTCGCTTATGTCATTTGTAAGAACCTCTTCCCCAGTGCGTTTTGCAGGAGAAGATAGATAGGTTGATGAAGTGATTTTCCAAACTATCGTAACATAAATACCTGACCGATTTTTTAGCAACGTCGGCTTATAACGACTTACGGTAGTCTGAAGTGTAAGTAGAATACAAAGACAAACAACCGCTTTGAATTAACGACTAGCAAGGGGCGACGACGGAGGGGTGGATCGAGGATATTCCACTTTATGAATACAACCAGTAGATGTTTCATGAACAAGCTAAAAAAAAACCCGCCCCGATCGTTTGTTGCACAACTTCACCAGACCTGGTACTAAGCTGAATAACGATTACATACAGTAAGAACCCCAAACACCTTGGTCCATGAGTCGCTGAAGCTGTGTATCGTCAAGATCTCTGCTTTTTGTACACTTCTTTGGTCCAACGGAAGGTGTGTTTTCCTTATCAAATGTACCTAAATTCTTTGTGATTCGAACTTTGTCATCCACGTGGAACCAAGCCGTGTAAATGAGCTGTCGATGCTAAACATAAGAATACAACAACTCGCAACTATGTGAGTGACAGGAACATGCATTGTTAACTTTAATTTTGCACTCTATAAAATCCAGCAATGAGAAAGAAGATGGAACCCGACACCGTTTGACACCTCATCTTCACCAAAGTTCAATTGGTCTGGGCGTCTCAATAGAAAAGTTCGTTGGACGGATAAAACATTTCGACGTAAATTCGAGGAACGATGCATGATCGCTGCTCATTTAGGTGAAACTTGGATTACAGTTCTATCTCAACAGAACAAAGAATTTACGTTTATTCTTAGCATCATCAATGTTTTCCTTGCCAAATACGACTGTTTAGTGCCGCCAAAGACCAAGAAGGTGTGACGATCAAGGTTGCTTTTTTTATACCGTATTTAAGTCAAGCATTTTCATAAAACTATGGACGGAAAAGGTTAATGAATTCCACAACAAAGAGGTCAAAGTGATATGCCGAAAACACGACGTTGATCCCGCCAGAATGGAGGAAAGCCGGGTTTTCTCGACCACTGGGACCACACCATGATGGGAAGATGATCAAATACTTTAAAGCCAAATCTACGCGCACATGCGCGATTGGTACTTTAGATGATCTCGTTCACCAACAAAAACACCACCAAACAGAGATCGACTTAAGACCTTTGGCAGCAAGTCATAAGAAATATGAAAGAAAATAAGGTGTACTGTAACTTGTATGCAGACATGCCTACTATACAGCAGGGTCGGATCCGCGTGTTTACCAATTCCCACGATTTCAACGATGAGGAAATACAGGGTTCCCGAACTTCTGAATACCTTGTACCGCATCGATAAGGTATTGCGAAGGCAAAATCGGGGTGATGTCAATGATCTCTTTGAGAAATGGATAAGTAATCTCAGTCATTTATTTCTTGGATCAAACAATTAGACATGGAGTCACAACCTCTCTGTTCAAACACAAAGGTTCGTGGTTCGATCTCTGTTCCTGGTAGAAAATTTCAGGGACCAAACTTTCGGCTCTCCCTTGACACCATTTGCGAGTATTGTCTTCAGGAACGATGATAGTCTGTCGGAAGGGTACGATAAACGGCTGACCCGCATTAAGAGAGATCCATATCACTTCACGTAAAAGACAACCTTGTAGATTTCGAAAAAGACCAGGCTAATGCCGCTACATTGCAGCACTCGCACCAGCAAAGTAGAGAGGGATATGATTAATATAAGTTACAATAACTTGTTTCGAAATCCACTAAAAATAACTATGTTTAAACTAACCTCTCTAGAAGGTCTTTATTCTTGATGATTCTCCAAGACTGTAAAGGTTATGAGAATGTAAGGTTACTAGTAACCAATGGGTTTAACGGTTTTCTCTGATATAGCAGGGTAACTAGTATAAAACTATGGTGCATTTTATTGTACAAGAGGTGTCGACGTGAATCATTTGGCGTGCGGGTTCTATTGAGAGGAGTCGCTAGCGGGTACACTTTTGCCTGTAGGTGAAATCATGATATGTATGGGTGTATCAGAGGGAGTAAAATGACTAGCTTGAAAAACGGTAGTATTGACGGGTAAATTATGACTAGTTGATTGTGAGGTTGAATGATTTTTTAATTTGACGGATTTTTTAATCTAAACGAACATGTACTGATCTGTTTTCTGAATTTCTACCACCACGTTTTCATCCGAGCAAGCTTCTACAATTTTATCATTAAGACCTTTCTAAATATCACTTTTCTGTGACACGGAATCTAAAATAGCTGTGACTTCCTCAATTTCTATATCGAAACTATCTCTGCAGTTGTGTCTCCAAAATTCTTCCAAAGTCTTGTAAGCGCTCGTTATGTCCGAAACGAATGGCTTTCAGCTTTGTATCCATTTCCCTTCTTTAGATAGAAATAAAAGACTTCTTGACTATGTTATAGATGTACTAGTCATAGTAACATGTCAAAGTGACGTGACATTACATTAAGTGCGGCACATAGTAAACGTCATGTGTGTGGTATTTACGAGAGGTATGATTATGATGCAACGTATAACCCTCAATTTTAAAGGTCTCGATATCTACTCTAGTTTATTTTAACACATCTCACTCCGTCAATCTATTGAATTTCTCTTTCTTGTTCTTACTATTTCTTTGCATACCAAACAATCATCACCTTGTCCTCTGCCATTTTATTTTCGTGAAGTTAACTAATCAAATGGTTCTGCATGTTTGAGTTTGTGGTCACACTTGTCTAGCTCGTCCATTATTTTTTCTCATGTTCTTTGATTGCTGCATCATATTCTATCTTCATTAATTTTATATCCGTTTAAATCTGGTCGCACTAGGTTTCATACGTGCTGTCTTTACCTTTTTTTAATAACCCACCATTTCATTACAGCATCCGAACATGGTTGTCGTTCATGTTCCAGTATTTGAAGGAACTACCCATGATCATCCCTCTTTATCAATGGCCTTTGTGTTGTTCCATTCCCTAAAAAATGCTATTCGGAGATTGGCGAGCATTTCCAATGGATTTTGGCTCTTTCTGATGGGTCGTCCAAGTTCGTCCCAAAGATGTTCCATTGGTGATAATCTGGAGACATTGCTGGCCACGGCAACACACGAATGTGATTATTCTCCAAAAAATCTTTAAAATGTGTGCCACGTGACAACGGGCGTTTTCCTGCTGAAAAACGTGGTTAAAACGATGCCTTCGGAGAAACGGGAGAACGAGTGGAGCCAGAATTTCGTTCCTATACCTTTTTGCATTTAGGTTACCTTCAATAATTGTCAGATCGGTGCGTTCCTGGTAGGTTATTCCGTCCCATACCACAATTCCGCCACCCTCAAACCGATCCGTTTCCTGTACGCACGCATCAGAAAATCATGCATTGCACCTCCGGTAGACACTGGCTTTGCCGTCGCTAAATTTCAAGTTGAATTTCTATTCATCGGTAAAAAGGACTTGTCTCCATGTTAGCCTATTCCATCGAATCCGTACCCGAGTCCATTCAAGTCGCGACATCCTGTGACCCTGCGTAAGTATAGGTCCCTTCAACGGACGATGAGCTCTTAGGCAAACTTGATGCAGTCGGTTACAAACTGTTTGGGAATAAAGCCTGTTGTTGTTTCTTCCATGAGTTTGTCGTGCTGTTTGTGACAAGTTTACAAATCGATTCCGGAGATGAATAATGCGGATGTGACTGTCTTGACGTAACTTCGTTTCACGTTGCCTGCAACCTCGGGGACGATTATTTGTCGTGCCAGTATCTCTAAGACGAGTCTTAAGCCTTTCAATATTCATTCTAGAGACATTGGGATGATTTGCAACCTGTATTAGAGTCATTTTTGCTGCCAACAACACAATAGCTCGTTCTCTCTCATTATGACGTAGAAGTGGCATTGACTTACGTGTAACTTTTTCAATTTTTTAATGCGACCTTTTGTTAACAATAGTGCTCGACACATTTAATGAACAAAAGGACAACTCAATTCCATCTCTATACAGGTAAATGTTTGAAAAAATGCTTATTTGTTTAAAATCAGAAAATGACGTAACGTCGTCTTCGAATTTTTAACAAATTAGTAAATGATAGATAAATCATTCAGGTCACTAGTTTTAATCTTGAAAATATTATAAATTAATATATGTAATTTCTTTTAATTAAAAACCAGGGTAACGTTTCTTTTTTTGCCTATATAGCTAGTAAACATTTATTTATATCAGACAATGCACGCACGTGGACGAGGGTACTTATACCGTCATTAAGAATGTGGCGCTTGGATTGCCAATGATAAAGTTAACTGGTCTGTATGTAGTTTTACTATCATATTTTTTTAACAACTCAGTATTGTTTGCCGATTTTGTTTTATTCTGGTACAAAACCTCTGATATAAATAGACTTTTGAAAATAATACAAAGTAGACTGTCTATTAAGTCTGTCATAGTATATAGAACTTTAGGTTGTATACTAGCTGGCCTTCGCACTAAAGTTCTTTCATCTTCATCGTTTTCTTTTTCGAAATTCCCTTGAAAAAAATTCAGCCAGTGTTCAGCCTTCTCTTTATCAGTACTTACATAACACATTTTACAATCTCTTTCATCATGTAATTCGGATGGGGGGATTTGGATTTTCATTTCGACTTCATATGACAAGAAATTCTTCTTTCCTGACTCTTTTCACGGTTTTCACGTTCTTGTCTGACATTTGAGTTGGCTTTGTTCCTCACTAAATTTTAGTTCCTTTCGACATAGCACCTCTTGAAGCTTTGCGCAAACTATGCGCCTGTGTTCCCTCTACAAGACCTTTATAGTCTTACCCCGCGACATCCCTCATTATTTTTTCCAGAGGCTATGGAATAGGCAAATTCCTGATGTTTTTCCTAAAATTTTTTGAAATTCCGAGCCCTAGTTTCAGTTTTTGGACAAAGCGCAACTCGAAACCTTGCGCAAACCATGCGCCTGTTTCTCCTCTACAAGACCTATATAGCTATACCCCGTGAAACTCCACATTATTTTTTTCTCTAGAAGCCATTGAATAGGTGTAATACCACCAATGCATGGTACGTCACATCCGGTTGCATACGAAAATAGGTCGAAAAAAATATTCCCTTGAATTTGACAGTTATAGGTAATAAATTCATCATTTTATTGCAGTAAAACATTTCTGGGTCATAAACATATACATGTATCTTGGATATTTCAAAGCATCATTTTTTTTTTATTTTTGGGTTTGTATAGAATATTTTGGAAACTTGAGGTTGCATGGTAACTAAAGCTTGTATACAGGTTATATAAGGGGGGAAATTTGATTGGTTAACTGACAGTTATGGTTATTTTCTTATATGCAATGAAATTTTATGTGAATTCTTTTCTATAGTACTGGACAGGATAAAACTTTACTCATGCCAAGTATTTTTTTAATTTGAAACAAAGATAAATTCTGCACAATTTTTTGAAAAGTGCAAATTCTAAAAAGACTAATAGGGGAAAATCAATGGTGGTATTACACCTAATATGGGGTGCTGTACATGCACCTTTGACCTTGTGAGTACTCTCGTGTGTTAAAATTTTTTGCTATTCAAGTGAAATGTTACAAACAATGAAATATTCTGAGTGGATTGAGTCTCCAAAACATATTTTATGAGAACATTTCCTTGAAATTGGACTCTACCATGAATATTAGTTAACAGAACAAGCCATACTTCACGGTGTTTTGGGGAGCTTTTTATCCTTTTTTCTTATATTCTGCTATAATAGAAAGTTTTCTCTCAGAAATATTTTAATAAATATATAGTTATAAGTAAATGCGATTATTTTTTAAAGCAGTACCAACAAATTATTCCCTTATAGAGAAGCTTGTTATGTCCCTCTCTGGAACGCAGCGTAAATTTAAGTTTTACGTAAGGACTTAATAAAACCTCCAGTAAACTTTTATATGGATTGTTCATTCTGCTTGAATACTTCAATTACTCAATGTAATTTATTATAACATTTCTATCATAAATGAGTGAAAGTTACTTCAGTATTTTTATTTATTGGCCTGAAAAGTTGAAATTTTGAGGAAATGACATATATAAATGGACCAAAAGAGACCTTATAAAGAAGACATAGGGGTCCAGTAGTGGTATTTATCATCCTTAAGTCATCTTTTGTATCATATTCAACTGTTTGATGAGATAAATATTTAATCATTATTGGTCCACACTATATTCTATCATGATGCGGCTTGGTTTGGATTTTTCGAAAAAATTCTGCACGAATCGCTGAAGATGTCGTCGTACATTATACTAGATTTTTCTCAAACTATTGAACTGATTATGACAAAACATGACAGGAATGCTTGAAAAAAACAGTATTACAAAGGAAAAAATCTCTTTCAGTTTATTAAATAAAAATGTCTTCTTCAGGTGTAATACCACCAAATCATGGCATGTCACATCCGGTTGCATACAAAAATAGGTCGAAAAAAATATTCTTTTGAATTTGACAGTTGTAGGTAATTAATCCATCATTTTATTGCAGTCAAACATTTCTTGGTCATAAACATATACATGTATCTTGGGTATTTCAAAGAATCATTATTGTTTTATTTGGGGTTTCTATAGAATATTTTGGAAACTTGAGGTTGCATGGTTACTAAAGCTTGTACACAGGTTAAATAAGGGGCAAATTTGATTGGTTAACTGACAGTGACAGTTATTTTCTTATATGCAATGAAATGTTATGTTAATTTTTTAATTTGAAACAAAGATAAATTCTCCACAATTTTTTGGAAAACTGCAAATTCAAAAAAAGATAATAAATGAAAATCAATGGAGGTATTACACCAATAGGCCAACCCCCTCTGTTTTTTTCCATTTTTTTTTCAAATTTTCAGCTCTAGTTTCAGATCTTTTAACATAGCGCCCTTCGATACCTTGCGCAAAAGATGCGCCTGTTTCTCCTCTACAAGACCTATATAGTCATACCCCGTGACACCCCTTATTATTTTTCTCTAGAAGCCATGAAATAGGCCAACTCCCCTGTTTTTAACCACTTTTTTTCAAATTTTGAGCTCTAGTTTCAGATTTTTGAACATAGCGCCCTTCGATACCTTGCGCAAAAGATGGGCCTGTTTCTGCTCTGCAAGACCTATTCAGTCATACCCCGTGACACCTCTCATTATTTTTCTCTAGAAGCCATGGAATAGGCCAACCCCCCCCCCCCCCCCCCCCACCCGTTTTTAACATTTTTTTTCAAATTTTGTGCGCTTGTTTCAGATTTTTTAACATAGCGCCCTTCGATACCTTGCGCAAAAGATGCACCTGTTTCTCTACTACAAGACCTATATAGTCATACCCCGTGACATCCCTCATTATTTTTCTCTAGAAGCCATGAAATAGGCCAACTCCCCTGTTTTTAACATTTTTTTTCAAATTTTGTGCTCTAGTTTCAGATTTTTGAACATAGCGCCCTTCAGTACCTTGCGCAAAAGATGCGCCTGTTTCTCTTCTACAAGACCTATATAGTTATACCCCGTGACACCCCTCATTATTTTTCTCTAGAAGACATGGAATAGGCCACCCCCCACCCCTTGTTTTTAACAATTTTTTTTTCAAACTTTGAGCTCTAGTTTCAGATTTTTGAACATAGAGCCCTTCAATACCTTGCACAAAAGTTGCGCCTGTTTCTCCTCTACAAGACCTATATAGTCATACCCCGTGACACCCCTCATTATTTTTCTCTAGAAGCCATGGAATAGGCCAACCCCCCTGTTTTCAACATTTTTTTTTTCAATTTTGAGCTCTAGTTTCAGAATTTTGAACATAGCGCCCTTCGATACGTTGCGCAAAAGATGCGCCTATTTCTGCTCTACAAGACCTATATAGTCATACTCCGTGACACCCCTCATTATTTTTCTCTAGAAGCCATGGAATAGGCCAACCCCCCTGTTTTAAACATTTTTTTTTTTAATTTTCAGCTCTAGTTTCAGATTTTTGAACATAGCGCCCTTCGATACCTTGCGCAAAAGATGCGCCTAGTTCTCCTTTACAAGACCTATATAGTCATACCCCGTGACACTCCTCATTATTTTTCTCTAGAAGCCATGGAATAGGCCAACCCCCTGTTTTTAACATTTTGTTTTTTAATTTTGAGCTCTAGTTTCAGATTTTTGAACATAGCGCCCTTCGATACCTTGCGCAAAAGATGCGCCTGTTTCTCCTCTACAAGACCTATATAGTCATACCCCGGGACCCCCTCATTATTTTCTCTAGAAACCATGGAGTAGGCAAACCCCCCTGTTTTTAACATTTATTTTTTTAATTTTGAGCTCTAGTTTCAGATTTTTGAACATAGCGCCCTTCGATACCTTGCGCAAAAGATGGGCCTGTTTCTGCTCTGCAAGACCTATTCAGTCATACCCCGTGACACCTCTCATTATTTTTCTCTAGAAGCCATGGAATAGGCCAACCCCCCCCCCCCCCCCCCCCCCCCACCCGTTTTTAACATTTTTTTTCAAATTTTGTGCGCTTGTTTCAGATTTTTTAACATAGCGCCCTTCGATACCTTGCGCAAAAGATGCACCTGTTTCTCTACTACAAGACCTATATAGTCATACCCCGTGACATCCCTCATTATTTTTCTCTAGAAGCCATGAAATAGGCCAACTCCCCTGTTTTTAACATTTTTTTTCAAATTTTGTGCTCTAGTTTCAGATTTTTGAACATAGCGCCCTTCAGTACCTTGCGCAAAAGATGCGCCTGTTTCTCTTCTACAAGACCTATATAGTTATACCCCGTGACACCCCTCATTATTTTTCTCTAGAAGCCATGGAATAGGCCAACCCCCCTGTTTTCAACATTTTTTTTTTCAATTTTGAGCTCTAGTTTCAGAATTTTGAACATAGCGCCCTTCGATACGTTGCGCAAAAGATGCGCCTATTTCTGCTCTACAAGACCTATATAGTCATACTCCGTGACACCCCTCATTATTTTTCTCTAGAAGCCATGGAATAGGCCAACCCCCCTGTTTTAAACATTTTTTTTTTTAATTTTCAGCTCTAGTTTCAGATTTTTGAACATAGCGCCCTTCGATACCTTGCGCAAAAGATGCGCCTAGTTCTCCTTTACAAGACCTATATAGTCATACCCCGTGACACTCCTCATTATTTTTCTCTAGAAGCCATGGAATAGGCCAACCCCCTGTTTTTAACATTTTGTTTTTTAATTTTGAGCTCTAGTTTCAGATTTTTGAACATAGCGCCCTTCGATACCTTGCGCAAAAGATGCGCCTGTTTCTCCTCTACAAGACCTATATAGTCATACCCCGGGACCCCCTCATTATTTTCTCTAGAAACCATGGAGTAGGCAAACCCCCCTGTTTTTAACATTTATTTTTTTAATTTTGAGCTCTAGTTTCAGATTTTTGAACATAGCGCCCTTCGATACCTTGCGCAAAAGATGGGCCTGTTTCTGCTCTGCAAGACCTATTCAGTCATACCCCGTGACACCTCTCATTATTTTTCTCTAGAAGCCATGGAATAGGCCAACCCCCCCCCCCCCCCCCCCCCACCCGTTTTTAACATTTTTTTTCAAATTTTGTGCGCTTGTTTCAGATTTTTTAACATAGCGCCCTTCGATACCTTGCGCAAAAGATGCACCTGTTTCTCTACTACAAGACCTATATAGTCATACCCCGTGACATCCCTCATTATTTTTCTCTAGAAGCCATGAAATAGGCCAACTCCCCTGTTTTTAACATTTTTTTTCAAATTTTGTGCTCTAGTTTCAGATTTTTGAACATAGCGCCCTTCAGTACCTTGCGCAAAAGATGCGCCTGTTTCTCTTCTACAAGACCTATATAGTTATACCCCGTGACACCCCTCATTATTTTTCTCTAGAAGACATGGAATAGGCCACCCCCCACCCCTTGTTTTTAACAATTTTTTTTTCAAACTTTGAGCTCTAGTTTCAGATTTTTGAACATAGAGCCCTTCAATACCTTGCACAAAAGTTGCGCCTGTTTCTCCTCTACAAGACCTATATAGTCATACCCCGTGACACCCCTCATTATTTTTCTCTAGAAGCCATGGAATAGGCCAACCCCCCTGTTTTCAACATTTTTTTTTTCAATTTTGAGCTCTAGTTTCAGAATTTTGAACATAGCGCCCTTCGATACGTTGCGCAAAAGATGCGCCTATTTCTGCTCTACAAGACCTATATAGTCATACTCCGTGACACCCCTCATTATTTTTCTCTAGAAGCCATGGAATAGGCCAACCCCCCTGTTTTAAACATTTTTTTTTTTAATTTTCAGCTCTAGTTTCAGATTTTTGAACATAGCGCCCTTCGATACCTTGCGCAAAAGATGCGCCTGTTTCTCCTTTACAAGACCTATATAGTCATACCCCGTGACATCCCTCATTATTTTCTCTAGAAGCCATGGAATAGGCCAACCCCCCTGTTTTAACACTTTTTTTTTTTAATTTGAGCTCTAGTTTCAGATTTTTGAACATAGCGCCCTTCGATACCTTGCGCAAAAGATGCGCCTGTTTTTCCTCTACAAGACATGTATAGTCATACCCCGTGACACTCCTCATTATTTTTCTCTAGAAGCCATGGAATAGGCCAACCCCCTTGTTTTTAACTTTTTTTTTTTAAATTTTGAGCTCTAGTTTCAGATTTTTGAACATAGCGCCCTTCGATTCCTTGCGATAAAAATGCGCCTGTTTCTCCTCTACAAGACCTATCAAGTCATATTCCGTGACATCCCTCATTATTTTCTCTAGAAGCCATGGAATAGGCCAACCCGCCTGTTTTTAACATTTTTTTTTTTTAAATTTTGAGCTCTAGTTTCAGAATTTTGAACATAGCACCCTTCGATACCTTGCGCAAAAGACGCGCTTGTTTCTCCTCTACAAGACCTATATAGTCATACTCCGTGACACCCCTCATTTTTTTTTCTCTAGAAGCCATGGAATAGGCCAACCCCTTTGTTTTTAAAATTCTTTTTTTTAAATTTTGAGCTCTAGTTTCAGATTTTGGAACATAGCGCCCTTCGATACCTTGAGCAAAAGATGCGCCTGTTTCTGCTCTACAAGACCTATATAGTCATACCCCGTGACACCCCTCATTGTTTTTCTCTTGAAGCCATGGAATAGGCCAACCCCCTGTTTTTAACATTTTTTTTTTAATTTTCAGCTCTAGTTTCAGATTTTTGAACATAGAGCCCTTCGATACCTTGCGCAAAAGATGCGCCTGTTTCTCCTTTACAAGACCTATATAGTCATATCCCGTGACACCCCTCATTATTTTTCTCTAGAAGCCATGGAATAGGCCAACCCCCCTGTTTTTAACATTTTTTTTTTTTAATTTTGAGCTCTAGTTTCAGATTTTTGAACATAGCGCCCTTCGATACGTTGCGCAAAAGATGCGCCTGTTTCTGCTCTACAAGACCTATATAGTCATACCCCGTGACACCCCTCATTATTTTTCTCTAGAAGCCATGGAATAGGCCAACCCCCTGTTTTTAACATTTTCTTTTTTTAATTTTGAGCTCTAGTTTCAGATTTTTGAACATAGCGCCCTTCGATACCTTGCACAAAAGATGCGCCTGTTTCTCCTCTACAAGACCTATATAGTCATACCCCGTGACACCCCTCATTATTTTCTCTAGAAGCCATGGAATAGGCCAACCCCCCTGTTTTAACACTTTTTTTTTTTAATTTGAGCTCTAGTTTCAGATTTTTGAACATAGCGCCCTTCGATACGTTGCGCAAAAGATGCGCCTGTTTCTGCTCTACAAGACCTATATAGTCATATCCCGTGACACCCCTCATTATTTTTCTCTAGAAGCCATGGAATAGGCCAACACCCCTGTTTTTAACATTTATTTTTTTAAATTTTGAGCTCTAGTTTCAGATTTTTGAACATAGCGCCCTTCGATACCTTGCGCAAAAGATGCGCCTGTTTCTCCTCTACAAGACCTATATAGTCATACCCCGGGACCCCCCTCATTATTTTCTCTAGAAACCATGGAGTAGGCAAACCCCCCTGTTTTTAACATTTATTTTTTTAATTTTGAGCTCTAGTTTCAGATTTTTGAACATAGCGCCCTTCGATACCTTGCATAAAAGATGCGCCTGTTTCTTTTCTACAAGACTTATATAGTCATACCCCGTGACACCCCTCATTATTTTTCTCTAGAAGCCATGGAATAGGCCAACCCCCCTGTTTTTAACATTCTTTTTTTTTTAATTTTGAGCTCTAGTTTCAAATTTTTGAACATAGCGCCCTTCGATACCTTGCGCAAAAGATGCGCCTGTTTCTCCTCTACAAGACCTATATAGTCATATCCCGTGACATCCCTCATTATTTTTCTCTAGAAGCCATGGAATAGGCCAACCCCCCCTGTTTTTAACATTTTTTTTTTTAATTTTGAGCTCTAGTTTCAGATTTTTGAACATAGCGCCCTTCAATACGTTGCGCAAAAGATGCGCCTGTTTCTGCTCTACAAGACCTATATAGTCATACCCCGTGACACCCCTCATTATTTTTCTCTAGAAGCCATGGAATAGGCCAACCCCCTGTTTTTAACATTTTTTTTTTAATTTTGAGCTCTAGTTTCAGATTTTTGAACATAGAGCCCTTCGATACCTTGCGCAAAAGATGCGCCTGTTTCTCCTCTACAAGACCTATATAATCATACCCCGTGACACTCCTCATTATTTTTCTCTAGAAGCCATGGAATAGGCCAACCCCCCTGTTTTTAACATTTTTTTTTTTAATTTTGAGCTTTAGTTTCAGATTTTTGAACATAGCGCCCTTCGATACCTTGCGCAAAAGATGCGCCTGTTTCTCCTCTTCAAGACCTATATAGTCATACCCCGTGACACCTCTCATTATTTTTCTCTAGAAGCTATGGAATAGGCCAACCCCCATTTCTGCAAATGTGTATTTTAGTTCAGTTAAACAATGACATCAAAGGTGCTGTATTTTACAGGGAAGGACTACTTTTACATACGTTCTAAATTGAAGTGGGTGCATTAGTGGTCTTACACCTACAAATAATCCCTTGACAGATGCAGATTTACAGTGGTACTGAATATTAGCCTAAAAAGAGATGTGACTTGTTTTATCAATGGACGGGATAAATACCATTTCACGATAGAGTTGAAATTGCAATATTTGGACGGAATGTCTGCCTTTTTAAATATTTTTCATTTGACGGCCGTTGCTGTCTTATTCATTTTTTCGGTTTTTAGATATATCGCCTTATTGTTCGCTGGCTTATTGTTCGCTAGTTATTATTCGCTAGCTTCAGCCTGGTTAATCCGCTTTATAATTTGTTATGTTCGGGTTTTTTTCTGTCGGATTGATCAGTTGTGTTCATATGTAATTTTTTTGTATTTTGAATTTTTTATGTTTTGTTTTTAAGAGCCAATCCGCCAGAAAACCATGCAATATTCAGAAAATCGTCCAAATGGACAATCACAACTTGACAAATTTTTATACATCATCTTAATACTTGACATAAAATAAAAGAATTTGACCACTTAATTTTTCCCAGAATCGTATTTTTAGTAACAGCCTCATTTGCATAATTCTGTAAATTCATAATGAAACCAAGGAAAAATTCAACTTTTTTATGCCTTTTAAGAATGACCCAGAAGCATATTCAGTGGGGTAGTTGAGTTTTTAGAGTAATGTCAGCTGAAACTCATCCATTTTACTATGTTATGATCAATACAAATGAAAATTTAAACGATTTGGCACTTTGCCAGGAGCAGGGACACAAAGGCGGGGTTTTTCATACATGAATTTACGTGGTTTTCATTCGCTTCTATCTTGCAAGACCCATTCCGGATTTGTTTGCAACTTATATCGGTTTTAACTATGGGGTATGTTTTATATCAAAACAAAATATTAAGCTTGGCAAATGACTATTATATGTTAATTTATGCCTTGGAAGAATGGTGATTTTAGTCCCAAATTGACACATTTTGATTTTGATTTTAATCAAATTCTAAACAAAATTGGTACTAAAATGGCTCATAAAATCATTCGAACAAGTAAAATCAATTTGTCTGAAAAATGAAATAAGACGTATTTGTACTGCAAGTCCAAAAATCAATTAAATTGTCTGAAACCAGGGAGTCCATCTTTTATGCTCTTCCATTGACTTATCTCCCTTGGGTAAGATCTCAAACATGTCAGCTCCCAGTGATGGTTTGGCAGACAAATGTTTACAGTGAAGTTTGTGACTTTAATAATCTAGGATGAGCATGTGGGCTATCCCAGCCTTATACATCTACATATTACAAACTATTTAAGATATCTGAATGCACAAAAGACCAAAATAGCATTTCCAAACAAAATAATTATATACTGCCAAGAAATTTCGGTACCTCGAATCACCGAATAACACCGTTATTAGCCAAATAACACTTGTAAACACCGAATAACACTTGAAATTTTAATATTAGCACATATTGGTGACATTTAAACATTGATTATTAAATATGTAATGCCTAATGACTAACAAAATGTTTCTTGTAATTCTTTATTTCACTACAAACTTCCCAGGAGAAGGTAAAAAGCTACAAAAAAATAAACAATCATAAGTAATTGTTCCTAAGTTATTTCTTAACATGTATTGTAATTAAACATAATACAAGTAATGCAAAACAATGAATAAATCACTTATTATGCTTTAAATGTTCAAAACAAACAAGAAAAATATATTTCTCAAATTTATCAATTTGCTCCTAAATGCACCTTTGTGTCCAGGTGAGCAGAATTTGTAGTTGCAACATGTTCGGTTCACAACAAGGCCAAAGTAAAAGATAACATCAACAATAACAAAATTAATCACACTAATAATATGTCCTAAGCGGATTGTCGTTGACATAGACTAAGTTTTACTATATCCTAGGCCTAGATAATAATAAATGTTCTATTTAAAGTCGCAAAATACTCCAAATGTGCACGGATGCACGAAAGTTACGAGAAGAAGTTTCTCTGTTCAATTAGCCATTTCTTTAGTACGAAAAGTTCCAATTACACAGTATCGAAAAATATACATGATATGTGCCTAATCCTAATATCTTAACTGATATGAAAAATATCTAACAATACACAAATGTACGAAAAAGTAGCAAATTATTTCAACACAAATGCATATAAAAAAATGCAGACAACCAAGTGGCTTATGAATTGGCACAAAACCTTAATAATAAGAATCTATAACACAAAACTTATCTACATACAAATAAATGAGTATATCAGGCAGGTAATAAAACTTACTCTGTGGGGGACCACTAGATTTCCAAATAATGAATTATTCCCAAAATTTCTTTGCGGCTCTTGCGGGCCATGTGCCATTTTCCTTTCTATCTACTCGGGTCTTATCGATTCATGTAATCTAGGGGAGTGAAACATACCGAAAATTAACCAAAAATGAAATGTGGGGAAAGGAAGATAACTCTACTAAATAAATGTGACAGAACATTCCCCGCCTGATTTTACATACAAGTAAAATCACTTCTTTCAAAAAATAAACCCTAAAAAATATGAAAAATTAATCAATAAAGGCATGTTTAAACAAACTTTAAGACAAATAAATCAAAGTACTCAAATTAACCCTTATAATACAATTGTCATATCTAATTGTAAAATTCAATCTGACATCAAATGTACAAGCTGTGTTATTGGACGGGTATAAGTTACTGGTTCCCCATTCTTTATCACACGCACTGATACTTTGCGCACTAATCCGTCTTTACTAGGAAATACTTCATCGATAATTCCGGTTGGCCACTGATTGCGTGGTAAACTAACGTCAATCATGAGCACAATGTCACCAATTTGTAAATTGCGATTTTCAATTGGCCATTTTGATCGAGTTTGGAGGTTATGCAAGTATTGTAGGTTCCATTGCTTCCAAAATTGATTCGCTAAAACTTGTACATGTTTCCATTGCGATTTGTACATATCCTTCACAGAAAAATCGAAATTATACGGTTCTATATCACTATTAATTTTCTGTGTCAAAAGAGTGTTTGGTGACAAAATAGTAGGTGATTCAGGATCACTTGACACAGCAATTATTGGTCTACTATTGACGATACAACAAACTTCTGTCATTAATGTGCATAAAACTTCATGAGTAAGTTGCTTTCCTTGAATGTCCGTTAGCATTGAATCAAGAATTCTTCTTGCCAGTCCAATCATGCGTTCCCATGCACCATTCATGTGTGAGGCATGGGGTGGATTGAATGTCCACACAATTTGTTTTTTAGACAGATATCCCTGAACATTTTCATCATTAAATAGAAGTGAAAGTTCATTTACTGCTCCTACAAAGTTTGTACCTTGATCAGATCTAAATTCTCTTACGGGTCCTCTTATTGCTGTAAAACGACGCATGGCATTAATAAATGAGGATGACGTCATTTCCTCTATAACCTCAATGTGGATGGCACGAGTAACAAGGCATGAAAACATTATTGCCCATCGTTTAGCATTTGCGGCACCTCCACGTGTTCGTCTTGTGGCTACAGACCATGGTCCAAATGTATCAACACCTACGTATGAAAACGCAGGACTTGGTGTAAGACGATCTGATGGCAGGTCTGCCATTTTCTGGTGTTCTACCTTTCCTCGGAGTTTCCTACATTGTACGCACTTGTGCAAAATAGAGTTGATAAGGCGTTTTCCTCCGGTTATCCAGAAACCATTGGCGCGTACGGCACCTTCTGTGTAATGGCGTCCCTGATGGTGCACTGACTCATGAAAGTGTGTTATTAACAACGAAGCAATATGGCTTCGACCTGGTATGATGAGAGGCATCTTTTCTCCAGTTTCTAATTTTGCATGTTTCAGTCTTCCGCCTAATCGTAATAGTCCTTCTGAATCAAGTATGGGAGAAAGTGCAATAATATTGCTGTTTTTGGGTAATTGTTTACCACTCTTTAAACAATCTATTTCATTGGAATAATACTGTGACTGAGTCTCTCTCAAAACCAGTGCTTCAGCTTCTTTTCTGATATTTACACAAGTCTGTGTATCCTTAGTATCTACTTTACTCCTATTGTTAGACACAATCTTTCTTTTCAACAAAGATATAGCTCTTACTAAACTTGACCATTTTGAGAATCTCTCAAACCGACTAACTCCTAAGGTTTTAATAGGTGATATTGATGTTTTCATAGACTCTACTGCTATAGGACAAACTTCCTGGTCTTCATCAGGTGACACAATATCAAATGAAGTGCATTCGGATTTGTGAAAAGTATCTATAAATGATTTTGGTCCTAATAACCACTTTGAGTCTCCTACATTTTTTGCTTCTAACGGCCGTGTGCCATGATCAGCCGGATTTAACTCTGTTGGTACATAGCTCCATTGTGATTTGACAGAATCTTTCAAAATTTTGCTTACACGGTTGCTGACATACACATAAAACCTTCTTTTCTCATTGTGTATATACCCTAGTACTACCTGACTATCGGTATAAAAGTGTGTGGAACTTAATGGCAATTTCAGTTCATTCTGAATGAATGTAGCTAATTCAGTTGATAGAACAGCTCCACATAATTCCAGCCTCGGTATGGTATGTCCATGACACGGAGCCAGTTTGGACTTTCCTACTAAAAAACCTAGTTGCGAGTCTCCATTTTTGTCAAATGTACGGATATAGGCAACAGACGAAATCGCCTCCTTTGATGCGTCCGAGAAGATGTGTAATTCACATTTAGTATTGTCGGTCAATGATTGACTAGTGAATGACCTCCCTATCTCTAATGTTTCAAGATCTTGTAAGGACTGTTTCCATCTTTGCCAGTCAGAGAGTAAATTATCGGACAACGGATCATCCCAATCTAATGAACTGTTTTGTACTGCTTCTCTCATAATCAACCTTCCGCCAAGGATTACAGGAGCTATGAACCCTAACGGATCAAATATTCCGTTAATTACTGAAAGCAGCCCTCTTTTTGTAAAGGGTTTATCCTCTTTAGATAACTGATAGGTGAAAATGTCTTTTACAACATTCCAACATAAACCTAAACTTCTCTGTAGACATGCAGACTCTGAATTAAAGTCAATCTCGGTAATGCTTTCAGCTAAATCCTTTGTTTCAAAACTCTTTACTACCTCACTATTATTCGAAACTATCTTATGCAGTCTGATTTTACCACCTGTTATTAATCTTTCTTGAGTCCTTTTGATGAGACTTACAATTTCCTCAGGGCTGTCGCCTGACACCAAACCATCATCTACATAAAAATTGTTGTTCACATAATGACATACATCATCACATGTGCCTAAATCTGTGTGATCGCAAACAGCTTTGCGTAAACCATAATTAGCTACAGCTGGAGAAGGTGAATTCCCAAAAACGTGAACTTTCATCCGATATTCAGTCAGTGGTTCTGTTACAGTGTTGTCCTTAAACCATACGAATCTTAAGTAGTTCCTGTGTTCTTCATTGACCTCAAAATTGAAAAACATTTGTTCAACATCTGCAATTGCGGCAACTTTACCCTTCCTAAACTTCAATAGTACTCCAACTAAGTTGTTTGTTAAGTCCGGTCCCTTCATAAGAATATCATTTAAACAAATCCCATTGTATTTAGCCGATGAGTCAAATACTACTCGGATTTTTGATTGCTTCTTTGCGTGATAAACTCCAAAGATTGGGAGATACCAAACTTCCTCTCCCTCTCTAGCCGGAGTGGCTGCTTCTGCGTGATTATTTACAAATATCTTTTTCATAAATTCTACGAAATGCTGTTGTTTAGTGGGGTCTCGTTTGAAGCTTCTACTAAGATTCTCTGCTCTTTGTCTTACCTGATGATAGTTGTTTTGAAGTTTTGGTCTATCTCTCCGAAACGGTAAAGGTGCCGATAAACGACCATTTTCTGATGTGTGAAATTCTTTATTCATAACGATCAGAAATTCTTTGTCCTCTTGAGATAATCCTAAAGTATCATCTTCTCTAGTTTGTTGGAATACAGTACTACCAATATCTGGTTCCTTGTCTTTCACTCTGAAACCATATTCACATGGTTTGAGATTTGTCTCTCTTCCGTTTGGAAGAATTGTTGTTTTGTTTACTGTGATTGTATCTGAAGTGTGTACTAATCCTAAGCATGTTTCGCCAATTATCGCCCATCCTAGACGGAGACGTTGTGCATACGGTTCATTGTCCTTGCCAATTCTTTGATCTAAAATGTGATGAGCGGCGGTCACATCCCGTCCTATGTTTTACTTCAGCATTCCTATCAAGTTCTGGAATGAACTGTTCTATATCCTGTAGATGTTTGTAGTGCCTAGCTATTGCAGGAGTAGCTATTTCTCGCTTTGAGATAGGAATTTCATTGCATTCAATCAGAGATGGACACTTCAGTTGTGTAGTGCCATCCAAAGATTCGAGTATGTACCCTGTAGTACGACGACCATGTTGAACAGTTTTTCCTGAGCAAGACGCTAGCATGTATTCGACTGGCTCTGTGGTTTCATTGAAATGATCTATAAATGTTGAACAGGCTAAGGACCTATTACTCTGATCATCGATGATCGCATAAGTAGTAACGCTTACTTCTGGTTTACCTTCTGGATAAACCTTGACTAATAGTGTCTTTGCACAAGACTTTCCTTGGAAAGAAGTAGGATCAGCAGAGTCATCACAAATTTCAGTACATTTTGTACTTATTTGATCTGGCGTTTGATTTTCAACTTGTCTTTCCCCGCCATTATTTTCACGGGTTTGACGTTCAAAATGAAATGCTGTACAGTGTGCCGTTTTTCCACACTTCTCACATTTTATGTTTGCTTTGCAATCTTTAGCTAAATGCTTTCCATTTAAGCATTTGAAACAAATTCCATTTTTCTTTACAATCTCTCTTCTTTCTTCCAACGGTTTCTCAACAAATACTTTACAGTCGGCAAGGTTGTGTTTGCCATTTTCGTGAATAAGACATTTTAAGTTCAGATTAGCCGAAGTGTTCTGTCTTTCAATTGATGTTTTCAAAACAGTTTGACCGGGAGTCCTTTTCCCAGCATATTTCCGTTCCACTTTTTTGTCTCGTCCACTATCTGATTGTTGGATTTTAAGGCTTGGATCATTCATTCGCACTGCCATGCTGTGTAAGAATTCCACAAACGTTGAAAAAGGCGGATACATCACAGAATGTTGTGTTTTGTACCTACTAGCACGATCCATCCATTTTGTTTGGATGAAGTTTGGCAACTTTCCTACGATTGCATTCACCCCATATGATGAATCATAAAATGATAGGACTGTCCTGTATATATCATTTTCTTTAATTGATTCTACCTCAGCCAATAAGTCATATAATTCATAAAGTTTGTCATATTCTGTATTGTTGATTTTTTTAAATTGATCAAGGCGATCCTTGATTGCTGCTGCTATACTTTCTGGCGCCCAATATCTTTCATCCAACCTTTGCCAAATCTTAACAACAGCTTGATTTTCGTTGTGGGAGTTAGCAACTCTCAGACTTGCTGCATGTCGTTTTGACTGTGGGCCTAAGTACCTGTTTAAAAGATCTAACTGTTCTGAATCTGTTGCATCCAGTTCTCTAAGTATGTTAATAAAGCTATTTTTCCAACTGCAATATCGTTCAGGTTTGTCATCGAATGTCGATAATCTTGAAATCAAAAGATCTTTCTTCATAATATACCTAGTTAAGTCCATAACACCTGATGATGGATAAAACTTAGTTGGTTCCGTTGTATTTTGAGGTGCACAACCTTTAACATTTGATTGAATTTGTTTAGTGATTGGTTGAATTACAACATTGTCCTTAGGTATGAACTCCTTAACAGTTGGATTGAGACTGTGACCAACAACTTTATCTGTTTCGACTAGTTTCATTTTGTTTACATCGAGTATCTGATTGTTAACATAGTTTTGGACAATTTCTGATGGGCTTGATTGAGGTAGATCAAGACCTTGGTCCTTCAAATTGTTATCAATAGCATTTTCCTCCTCTAAAAGTTCCTTAACTGCTGTTAATTCCGCTTCGGCTTCTGCAATCTCTCTTTTATGTTTCAAAATGTTTAAGTTTGATTTAAGTTCCGATCTTTGTTTTTGGATTTCTAATTCTAACTCATTTTGTTTCCTTACTAATTCCTCTTCCTCTTCTATGAATTTAAGTTTTGCCTTGGCAGCTTCGGCTCTAGCTGCTTTGTCTAGAAGAATTGCCTTGCTTGAGTGACTTCCCTGACTAGAATGACTGTGAGTGCAATTTGAAGAACGACCTCCATCACTACCTTTAGCTTTATGACTAGAACGAGAATGTGACTTATGTCCTTGAATGTTATGACTAGAATTGCCTTGATCATGTAAAAAACTATGAAGACTAGAATGATGAACTGGACTCCCATTCCTAATTGTTAATTGAGGCTCATCCTCTTTGACTAGATGTGCAGTTGTGCTATTCTCTGTTTCAATCTTGGTACTATGACGTGTTTGCTCATCAATGTATTTAATTGCCTGATCTACTTCTTTAGCTATTGTTTGAAACACAGATTTTTGTACTAATAGTTCACTATTACTTTGTTCCGTATTTTGAGGTGCCAAGTATTCACAGAACTCCTTACAAAGTTTATAATAATTGTTAAGTACTTCCACAAGAGTTTCTTTAACCTGTCCTAGAACATGTATATCTCCTGTTTGTTCCTCCAGATAGGTTAATGATTCCTCGACTGCTTGTCTTTTTTCTAATAGTTTATTATGATAAACTTGAACCCTTTCTTTATAGTTTTCCATTGCCTTAACTGTAAGTGTTCTCAGCCGTTTTGTTTCTACATCATCTGGCGTGTCCATAATATGCTGGTCCAATCGTCAGACTTTTTACTGTAATGCCTAATGACTAACAAAATGTTTCTTGTAATTCTTTATTTCACTACAAACTTCCCAGGAGAAGGTAAAAAGCTACAAAAAAATAAACAATCATAAGTAATTGTTCCTAAGTTATTTCTTAACATGTATTGTAATTAAACATAATACAAGTAATGCAAAACAATGAATAAATCACTTATTATGCTTTAAATGTTCAAAACAAACAAGAAAAATATATTTCTCAAATTTATCAATTTGCTCCTAAATGCACCTTTGTGTCCAGGTGAGCAGAATTTGTAGTTGCAACATGTTCGGTTCACAACAAGGCCAAAGTAAAAGATAACATCAACAATAACAAAATTAATCACACTAATAATATGTCCTAAGCGGATTGTCGTTGACATAGACTAAGTTTTACTATATCCTAGGCCTAGATAATAATAAATGTTCTATTTAAAGTCGCAAAATACTCCAAATGTGCACGGATGCACGAAAGTTACGAGAAGAAGTTTCTCTGTTCAATTAGCCATTTCTTTAGTACGAAAAGTTCCAATTACACAGTATCGAAAAATATACATGATATGTGCCTAATCCTAATATCTTAACTGATATGAAAAATATCTAACAATACACAAATGTACGAAAAAGTAGCAAATTATTTCAACACAAATGCATATAAAAAAATGCAGACAACCAAGTGGCTTATGAATTGGCACAAAACCTTAATAATAAGAATCTATAACACAAAACTTATCTACATACAAATAAATGAGTATATCAGGCAGGTAATAAAACTTACTCTGTGGGGGACCACTAGATTTCCAAATAATGAATTATTCCCAAAATTGCTTTGCGGCTCTTGCGGGCCATGTGCCATTTTCCTTTCTATCTACTCGGGTCTTATCGATTCATGTAATCTAGGGGAGTGAAACATACCGAAAATTAACCAAAAATGAAATGTGGGGAAAGGAAGATAACTCTACTAAATAAATGTGACAGAACAAAATAATATTGTATTATAAGTGTATTTTATAACTTAAAAATTATTTATAGAAAGCAGGTAAGTTCATAAAGATCGCATTAAATATTAGTGTGTACATCCAACATGGCGACCAAGGAAAACACAATGGGAAGAATAAAAGAATGATTGCATATGCATACAAAGGGAAAAGCTATGAAATTAAAATATTAAATAATGTACTGTATATACAGAGTATTGTCCAATAATTGTTTTTCAGTAAGGTTTCGAAAAGTTAACAAGTACATCAAAGCCATGCAATTACTCCAATCACCAATTAGTTTTCTTAACGATTTACTCAATATTGAATGAAACGTAATTAAGAATTTTCACATATTTAATTTAAATTTAATCAAAAAATTAATTATACTTGATTGTTTTATAATAAAAACAAAGCAGCTGAATGGATGATACGTATGTGTGTATTTTCTCAAAAAGAAATTACAGGTTTTCATTGGCAAATATTAATGTTTTTACAAGTAACTAAAATTTGGTATAAAAACATGTGAAGACATATGTGCTGTCTTCCATTTTTAAAATGGCTTTATATCCTTGTGTTCAATGTGATGAAGAATGTGTTGATTGCACAATTCAGTGCAGTAGTTGTGATCGTTGGGTTCACAGTGCTTGTGTCCCAATGAATGATTCAATGTTATCGACCTGGTCAGATGTGTCTCTAAAGTTCCTATGTAAGGACTGCTGCTTTACAGACAACAAGTACGACATGGCCAAATCCCTAGAAAGGTAAGTAATTTTATAAAGTATATTTTCAACATAATATTTATTAGAATGTATATGAAATATATAAAGAACAAATGTGAAATTGTACATATTTAATTTTAATGAAGACATTAATTTCACTTATTCGATTATATTTAACTTGTTTCTTATTTCATTTTCTTTGGCAATATACATTTGTATATTCAATTTACTTAATTTACTAAAAATTCTGAAATAAAAGTAAAGGAAAAAAAAATAATATTCTTAGTATTGACGTTTAATTATTTTTTTATTGCTATGTTCATCCATTTTAATACATTAAATTAAGTATAATAATGAAATATTTTTTGCCAATTAGATAATTTAATTGTGATAATGCCAAGTTCCCAATTATCAAAATATTTATTACCTTACAGTTCTATCATATTGTTAATTAGATTGTTGTTTACTGACACGTGCCCATTACATAATTACTCATTAAATGATAATGAAATTATATTACGGTATGGACACTTTGCATTAAACAGGCTTGTGACTGTCTTGGTATACCAAGGCTGCATTACCAAAACCAATAATAATAATTAAGAAAAAAGAACACAAATAAATATTTACAACTATATACAATATATGTACTTCCTAACTATATCTTCTGTAAAAGTGTAATAAGCTTTATTGTTTCACAACGAATTTTGACAATCATGACAATAATTTAGTGAATAAACATGATAAATATTGATTGGAAAAATAAGTCCATGAACAGCAAAAGGTGTTTTTAGATTTCAACGAGCAAAACAAAAGTATTCTAAATCATTCTTCGTAAAAAAAAGGTGAGCGAGTGGAACCACCTTGCTCGCACCAAAATTGAGATTGAGAGTGTCAAAACTGCTCTGGCGCACCATCAATAAATCAACGACACTCTCTCTACCGTGGTATTGAAACCAGCATTGGTAACCAAACATATTCATACAGATACAGACTACCATTCATGTACATTTAGGAAGTCTGAATAATACTGAAAACTGGTGTAGAATTTCCAACAGGACTCCTTATTTTATATAAGACAAGGAGTGGTTTATTTTCCCATGGTTGTTACATCATCTTGTCTTTGAATATGCTCGAAGTACAGGGACTTTTATGGAATTCATTGACATGATAGTCAAGCAAGATGTCAACATCTCGTCCAACCCTCTTCCAGCAAAGCCAAAGCTGACCAAGGATCTTCACCCTTTCAAAACAGGCTGTATACAGGACGAGTTATTCCAGTAGGAACAGGTACAAATCTTACAATCAATTTTCATTTGTTCCATATAGTCAATCTGAAATTAGGGGACCAACAATTGATACATTAGCTAGATTAAAAAAAGGAGGGGGTGGGTGTTGAAGGGGCATGTGAATATTCTTTTACACCTGACCTGTTTCTAAGACATCTTATTTATTTCCTATGGCAAAGTGCAAGCAAATAATATATATCCGTATATACATTGTTCTGTCTTGGGACCATTTGATTAAAAAAGCAAGGGGGATGGTTAGAATGGTTAAAATATTTATGTCCTTGTCAGCTTAGGACAGAATTTTAATTTTCAAGCTATTAACCAGGGTACAATATATATTTATTTTCTGCTTTAAAAAATCAATTTATAAACCAGAATCATGATAATAATAAAAATCTATTTCAACATATTCAACGGTTAGCAGGTCAGGTTTTTATTCTCTTCCCCTAAGTTATATTTTCAGTTCTTACTGGAATTTGTTCAGCTCTTTGTCTACTAAAAAAACTTTTATCTCGTGGAAAAACCTCCTACAAATACATGTTTTACATACAACATACTGTACATGTAACACTAGACAACTTTATCCAGAGAATAATATTTTTTTAATGAACTAATAGGCCATGGAGACTAAAAAAATCTAAAGCATTGCAAACTTTTGTAAAGTTCAATTTTAGGACCCTACATGTACATGTATGTAGATTACTTATATATAGAGCCCTTTTTAAAAGAAAAAAAAACATACATTTAATCTACATGCACAGTGATGCTACACTACCCTACATTTCCTGTCTGATATATTTTATTTCATGTAAAACAAAATTGAAGAATTATTTTATAGTTTAACACTTTTTATTTGTAGGGCTATATATATATGCAAGCAATGCTCAATTAAGATGAATTTTTGTAAAAGTGACAATAGCCAGGTCAAACTAAATACATGTATAGAAGAAGATATTGGTAAGTTATATTAACTTATATATTAATTTAACTGTTTGTATAACATGGTAATCATACAAAGTATATGTAATCACTTATATAATTAAATAACATAATTATACAATTACATGTTATACATTTGTACATCAGTTTTATTAAACAGGTCTTTGTTAACTTGGTTTTCCCATTGAAAAATCACTTTGCTAATTTTAATTTGTAGTACTATATTGGGTGGCTCCTATAGTTTCCATTCAATAACTAACAATGACTAATGAACTGTTCATACATTCCATTTCAATTATTTTATTTATTAATACGTATTACTTTTACTGTTAAGTCTGTTTTTTTGTGATATCCATTTTACGTGACTCTGTATTTATGTATCCCGTCATACTTTGAACGACAAAATTATTTTATGCCTACCTGTGCGAATTTCAAACGCGCGATTTTACGCCAGTACTTAAAACCTTCCATCCTTTATGGGTGGATTTTACATAGATATATAAAATCGTATAATATAAGCAAAATGAGGATGTTTAATTTGATGTATGCCTTTTTGTGCTTCTTCGTTACATTTGTTTGTTTTTATAGTGATTAAGATGATAACACAATGTTGACTGCTGTACCCCTATTTTTGACAATTTTACCTATTGTGTCTGTTTGTTTTGTTCACGCATCGTTGTCAATATAATGGAATTTGATGCGACTGTCATACATGTACAAGTGAGAGGTTTATTATCTAGCTATAAAACCAGGTTCAATCCACCATTTTCTACATAAGAAAATGCCTGTACCAAGTCAGGAATATGACAGTTGTTATCCATTCGTTTGATGTGTTTGAACTTTTGATTTTTGCCATTTGATTGGGGACTTTCCTTTTTGAATTTTCCTTGGAGTTCAGTATTTTTGTGATTTTACTTTTTCAAATATAAAAGGGGGAGATTTTTATTGGTACTTTTGAAGATATTTCACCTGTTCGATTTATTGATTGGTTGTTGGTAATGCCAATGTCCAATGGCAAATAGTTCATGCATGTTTAGGACAAGAACAAATTAAAATAAATACATTATTTGGGTTCTTAATATGCTAAATCTAACAATGTATTTAAATAATTTAAGATGTTGCAATTGGGCCCCATTTTAAATTGGTTCACATTGATTTCAAAATGGTCCAAAATTTTTTTTCTTATTTCTACACAACTTGAATTCTTGAGGATCTTTTGATATACAAAATGCAAATGTTTTATATTTAGATTTTTAATTTTGGTCCGGTTTTCAAATTTGTCCACATTTTAAAGTCCAAAGGGTCCAAATTTTAACTTAGTTTAATTTTAACAAAACTTGAACTCTAATTACAATGAATTAGGGTTCTTTGAATGATAAATACATGAAATAGAAATAATCAAATATCCTGAATATAAATATGTACTTAGATTTATGATTTTGGTCCCAGTTTTCAAGTTGGTTCAAATGGGGTCCATAATTTAACTGTGTTTGATTTCAACAATAATTAAGTCTCCCAAACGAAGTTTGGGAAGACTTATTGTTTTTGCTCAGTTCTTATTATTCTTCTTCTTCTTCTTCTTCTTCTTCTTCTTCTTCTTCTTCTTCTTCTTCTTCTTCTTCTTCTTCTTCTTCTTTTTCTTCTTCTTCTTCTTCTTCTTCTTCTTCTTCTTCTTCTTCTTCCGCCGCTTTTAAATTTGAACTTGTCCGCACCCATTCTCCAAAACCGCTTGTCAGATTAACTTAGGGTTTCACAATATGTTAGACTAACATGTCTAGTGGTGCAATCAGGGTTTTGTTTGTGCAATGGGGTTTAAAAAGGGGTACTTTGAGGGGCAAAAAGAAAAGAGGGTTTTACTATAGAACCCTATGGGATTTTATTTTTTTAAATTTTCAAATGATTATAAATTGAAAACCGTTTGTGATAAACACAATCTTTTTAATTGAAAATGTTCTAAATGATAAAGCCCATTAAATGAAATACAGGGTTAGTCCCCAGGGGTCACCCCCACCCCCTGCCATTTAAGAAAGTTCTAATACCTTGTAAGTGGTCAAGATCCCCACCCCTAAACCATATATATTCTTGTTTGTCATGCTAAGATGGTTTGAATGATATACAGGGTTAGTCCCCAGGGGTCATCCCGACCCCCTGCCATTTGAGAAAGTTCTAATATCTTGTAAATGGTCGAGATCCCCACCCCTAAACCATATATATTCTGGTTTGTCATGATAAAGCACATCAAATGAAATACAAGGTTAGTCCCCAGGGGTCACCCCCACCCCCTGCCATTTAAGAAAGTTCTAATATCTTCTAAGTGGTCAAGATCCCCACCCCTAAACCATATATATTCTGGTTTGTCATGCTAAGATGGTTTGAATGATATACAGGGTTAGTCCCCAGGGGTCATCCTGACCCTGAGCCATTTGAGAAAGTTCTAATATCTTGTAAATGGTCGAGATCCCCACCCCTAAACCATATATATTCTGGTTTGTCATGATAAAGCACATCAAATGAAATACAGGGTTAGTCCCCTGGGGTCACCCCACCCCCTGCCATTTAAGAAAGTTCTAATATCTTCTAAGTGGTCAAGATCCCCACCCCTAAACCATATATATTCTGGTTTGTCATGCTAAGATGGTTTGAATGATATACAGGGTTAGTCCCCAGGGGTCATCCCGACCCCCTGTCATTTGTGAAAGTTCTAATATCTTGTAAATGGTCGAGATCCCCACCCCTAAACCATATATATTCTGGTTTGTCATGATAAAGCACATCAAATGTTATACAGGGTTAGTCCCCAGGGGTCACCCCCACCCCCTGCCATTTAAGAAAGTTCTAATATCTTCTAAGTGGTCAAGATCCTAACCCCTAAACCATATATATTCTGGTTTGTCATGCTAAGATGGTTTGAATGATATACAGGGTTAGTCCCCAGGGGTCATCCCGACCCCCTGCCATTTGAGAAAGTTCTAATATCTTGTAAATGGTCGAGATCCCCACCCCTAAACCATATATATTCTGGTTTGTCATGCCAAGATGATTTGAATGATATACAAGGTTAGTCCCCAGGCATCACTAATGCATATAACTTTACTGGACCAAACCAATTATCACTGGACGTTGCCCAATGTCAGGCGACCCTGGGAATTACGAATTATGGGAGCTTCGTTTGGGAGACTTCGTAACAGCATCCTGTTACAATCATTTCTTGTTTTAAAGATGCTGATTCAGCCTGAATCTAACCTGTAGTTAGTTTTTGAGCCTTATTATGAAATTGGTTTACATTGAGGTCCAAAGGGTCCAAAATTAATCTAAATTTTAAATCTTAATTTGATCTTGAGGTTCTCTGATATGCTGAATCTATTAAACTTTATCTTTATATCATATTTATTCTGTGTTAGAAACCTATTCTTTGTCAAATATTTAACCCCTTTTCAAATTTAGAGCTGTTATAGCTTGAATGTTCTGTCCAAACTTGCATTTCTTCTTCATCTTCCACAAAATTTGTCCTTTTCTGAGGTAACTGGTGTTATCTTTTTATAAAACTTTAGTGAAAAGAAAAGCACAATATGTGGATGATTATCTGATGTCAAACATTTTCAAGATGGCCACCAAGGATGGCACAAATTTCAACACTGGTTAATTTAATGAAAATTGTTAATTAGGGATAGTCGTGGTAGTTTGACTTGCTAAACAAAGTAAGGTTGTTTTTTCTTCCAAAATGGCAAACATTTTCAAGATGGCTTTATATGAAAATTGACATTAAGGAATTATAGCACTTTTGACATGCCAACAAAACAATGAAATTTTTTTTTTAAAGATGGACACAGCAAATAAAGGGTAAAATTTTCAATTTTGTTGAGTTTGATTTTAAAGAATATTGATATTTAGCTGTACTTTGACACAGAGAACAGATATAAAGATGGTCACCATTTCAAAGATTGTCACTAAAAGCGGTCAAATTATCACCATTGTCTGTTTTCAATGTAAAATATATTGAGAGGTAATTTGACATGCCAAACCAAATGGAGGCAATTTTTATTGTTGTAAAGATGTTAAGGGCTATTTGGACCTGCTTAAAAGGAGTGGATAATAACTATTCTGCAAAAATGATTTGGCTTTAGTTGGGAGAATTTTGTAACTGCATCCACTTACAGTAAAAGTTGTCAATTTTATTTCCTGTCAGTGGTATATATGAAATTAAAAAAAAATGTGGTATGATTGCCAATAAGAACAAATGACATAGAAGTAAAGCTATAGGTCTTCATATGCCATATGGCCTTCAACAATGAGCAAGACCTATACTGCATATATATCCAGCCATAAAAGGGCCCAAAATAAGAAAATGAAAAAATATGAAAACTAACAGCCTGATTTATGTATGTATGTTTTGTGGTTTTCAGATCTAGACTCGCAGCTAACCTTTCTGTCAGTGTCAACAACAACTGAACTTTCACAGCAGTCAACATCAGATTGGGAGACTGATAATGCTTCTAACAGAAACAATTTCAACCAACCAAACAAGCAACAGAAACTTTCCAACTTTAAAACAACAGTTAAATCTTCCATGGGATGATGTCTCAAAAAATAACAGTTCATCATTCATGGAGATTTTAATGTTGTGGTTTTTCTTTTACAAGAAAGTTAGTGTACACTTGTTTTATAGTAAAACCTATAGCCGTTCAAGTATAAAAAAACACATTCAACTTTATTGAAATTTGAAGATTCATATGACTTATTTTAATTCTGTTATCTCCGAGGATGTGATGTAGAGCATTATAGGTACAGTAATCTTAACAGCTATCCAATTTCATTCAAAATTCTTTATAAATTTTGCACTGGTATATATAGACTAAGTAATTTGTTTTTCGTCTAGTCATGGGGTTTTTTTTTAGAAGCATTTATGATTTTCATGTTTGTATTGACCACATTGCAGCAACATAGATATAGGTACCTGGCAAATCTTGCCTTGTTAGCATACTAGGCTCAAAGGGTCATAAAAAAATTTCCATCACTAAGTGTCTGTTTACAGTTTTCACTTTTAAACCATCATCTTAATAACTTTAGAAGAAGTGTCATACATATATATATGTATACAAAATTTAAAAACTTTTTAATATATATATTGATAAAAACTATCAACATGACAAGATCTAAATACCCAAAATGTTTCTGAAAAATTGGACATAACATCTATGAGCTATTGTCCCTGAAATGTGTAAATTTATTAATTTTCACAGTTTTCTGCTACCATCCGACAACTATATCAATACATTATAAGAATAAATTGCAAAAGTGGTCAGAAGAAACTTTTTTTTTACAGTCTGAACTTATTCTGAATTGTTTAACTGCTAATTTAAATTGATTGCGTTTGAAATATGTGGTTTTTATCGTTTTAGGTGCACAATTTGTCAATACGATCTATTTCGGCTCCTGGGAGCCTCTAGATTTATAATGAATATTTTTTATTTATGTATGATTATTTTCTTAATGTATTAAATGAAACATTAATTATTCTTTTCCATTTGTTGTTATACTTATTTATAAGTCCAGATCCTATCATATGTCAGTAGTTACAAATTAGACGGCAAAATTGAGAAAATTTGAATATGCAGGTTACTCCATTTTGTTGTGGCATATACCAGACACCAACATTATTTGCCGAGCTTGATATTTTTTTTGATTGGGTATATATAGTTATACTTTGCAAGTAGATATGTTGTTTTACAATAATAAACGGGTCTTGGAGTATTTTGGCTCTGAAAGATGACCAAAATCAGCCATTTTGGACATGTAGCTAAATAAGACATATTGAAATAGTTAGATTATACATACACTTAATAGACATTATTGTTTATTCTATGCATTCTTACACTTAAAGTGATGTATTACTAGGAACAACTATCAAAAAATTATAAATGTTACCATATTTTTTTATTTAAACCAGCGAAATATGCCAAAAAAGGCTTATTTTTGCTGTTTTCGAGCAATTTCATCTGTTAAAACATGGCGCTCAAAAAATATCCAGATCGGTTCAATATTTTCCCAAAAAAATTTGTGTGGTTATTTACATTACTAAGGTGCACCAATATGCCAAATATGAACTCATTTGGAAAAAGTGACATTCGGACGGTTTTGCATGGTTTTCTGGCAGATTGGCTCTTAACAAATAGTACCACCAATGTCCGTTTAATGAAGTATATTTATATTCCGCCATCTATATCAATCTCAACAACAAAAAATCAAAATAAATCTCTGGTGTTGTTTCTTTTTCTTTGACTAATGGGAGTGTTTCCTTCTTTTCTTGGTATTATCTGTTTTTCTTTAAATTACGGTTTTATTTCCTCCTTTGTATTTTCCTACTTTTTAGCTCACCGGGGCCCGAAGGGCCCCATGTGAGCTTATGCTATCACTTGGCGTCCGTCGTCGTCCGTCGTCTGTCGTCGTCCGTCGTCTGTCGTCGTCTGTCGTCGTAAACTTTTTCAAAAATCTTCTCCTCTGAAACTACTGGGCCAAATACCGTCAAACTTTAACTAAATGTTCCTTAGGGTATCTAGTTTATAAAATGTATCCGAAGTTTATAAAATGTATCCGAAGGACAATCATGGCCGCCATGGCTAAAAATAGAATATAGGGGTCAAATGCAGTTTTTGGCTTATATCTCAAAAACTAAAGCTTTAAGAGCAAATCTGACATGAGGTAAAATTGTTCAATTGGTCAAGATCTATCAGATCTGAAATTTTCAGTCGAATCGAACAACCCATTGTTGGGTTGCTGCCACCGAATTGGTAGTTTTAACAAAATTTTGCAGTTTTTTGTTATTATTTTGAGTATTATTATAGACATATATATATAAACTGTAAGCAGCAATAATGTTCAGCAAAGTAAGATCCACAAAAAAGTTAATATGACCAAAATTGTCAATTGACCCTTTAAGGAGCTATTGCCCTTTAAAGACAATTTTACACAATTTGTTCATCAAGTTAGCTAACATTTAAAAATCTTCTCCTCTGAAACTACTGGGCCAATTACCTTCAAACTTTAACTTAATGTTCCTTAGGGTATCTTGTTTATAAATTGTATTCGAAGTTTGTATCCATTGACAAACATGGCCGCCATGGCTAAAAATAGAACATAAGGGTCAAATACAGTTTTTGGCTTATATCTCAAAAACTAAAGCTTTTAGAGCAAATGTGACGGAGTAAAATTGTTTAATTGGTCAAGATCTATTGGCCCTAAATTTTCAGACGAATCGAACAACCCATTGTTTGGTTGCTGCCACCGAATTGGTAGTTTTAACAAAATTTTGCAGTTTTTTTTTATTATTTTGAATATTATTATAGATATATATAAACTGTAAGCAGCAATAATGTTCAGCAAAGTAAGATCTACAAAAAAGTTAATATGACCAAAATTGTCAATTGACCCTTTAAGGAGCTATTGCCCTTTAAAGACAATTTTACATAATTTGTTCATCAAGTTAGCTAACATTTAAAAATCTTATCCTCTGAAACTACTGGGCCAATTACCTTCAAACTTTAACTAAATGGATTTAGGGTATCTTGTTTATAAATTGTATCCGAAGTTTGTATCCATCGACAAACATGGCCGCCATGGCTAAAAATAGAACATAAGGGTCAAATGCAGTTTTTGGCTTATATCTCAAAAACTAAAGCTTTTAGAGCAAATGTGACGGGGTAAAATTGTTTAATTGGTCAAGATCTATTGGCTCTGAAATTGTCAGACGAATCGAACAACCCATTGTTGGGTTGCTGCCACCGAATTGGTAGTTTTAACAAAATTTTGCCGTTTTTTGTTATTATTTTGAATATTATTATAGATATATATAAACTGTAAGCAGCAATAATGTTCAGCAAAGTAAGATCTACAAAAAAGTTAATATGACCAAAATTGTCAATTGACCCTTTAAGGAGCTATTGCCCTTTAAAGACAATTTTACACAATTTGTTCATCAAGTTTGCTAACATTTAAAAATCTTCTCCTCTGAAATATACAGGTGAGCGATTCAGGCTATTGAGAGCCTCTTGTTTCACATATAATTGTCGGGATTTTCAGTATTATTACGTGAGAGATCTCCGAAGCTGAGATTCACTGCGGAGCTATGGTTGATTGATTACCTTGAAATAGTAACTAGTGCGGCATGATAATACATAACCATGAAGAAATGAAATACTCACGGAGTTTTAATAAATGTCAGTGTGACATTAACCAAAGGAAATTTGTTATCTGGAATACAAAGATTATAACATTTACCATGTTTACAGTACTAAGTAAACTGCACTTGATGCTCATTTCATTAATGTCTCGTCGATGATGGCGACCGCCAAATGTTTTAAAGCTCAAAACCACTATCGTATTTTCATCCCATTACCTTATTACTGGAAACGTGGCTAATTTTACCTTCGATGACAGTCTACCAGCAGATTTGTCGACTTAGTGGTAGTAATATCATGAACTGAACCAGATGAGCATCTCCATTTTTTTTTATCTGTGATGCTCGTTACCAAACCATTTTAAAATCAAAAACCTAATACAAATGTTGAATAGGTAAATAAACCAAGAATAAGAATACATCTAAGGCAACACCAGAACACAAGGAATCAAATTCCTTAACTTAAAAGTTATTGGATATACATTCCTTAATTTAGAATTACCGTAACACTTAAGATAAATGTAAGTGATTCTATTCATTTTCATAGATTTGCTGCCTAAGATCAAAACGACTGTGTATTTGTTATTTTACATTTTTGTTTTACGTATTTACAACCATACGCAGCGATTTTTAGTACTGGAATATTTTTGAAATATAGGGTTGATGTGTTTTTACCTGTAACTGGTGCCCTGGAGTGCATTTCGAAAGCAATATGTCTCATCGATGTTAAAGATCCGACTTTGAGTGATATATCTAGAAATGAAATAAATCAAGATGTATTTTAAAGACATATGCTCTAAAATATAAAACATATGTCAAATTTGAGATTTCTGCATAAAATAAGGCAATACGTTTATGTGTACAACTTACGAAAAAGCAAACTAATAAGACTTCCAATGCTCACAAAATACAAAGGGCACTGTTCTCACTTTGAACAAACATAACCTCGATGATACAATATACAAGAATCACAATGTCTCGTTAAATAGTCTTAGCTTTTACAAATTGCAAGACTTTTGTTGAGAAGGGCATTCACTGTATGCCGGAATGAAAACAATGTCAAAAACTATCTAAAACAGCAAATGTTTATTAAATTTTCATATCCTGAAAGATCTTTTTCCTTCATTAACTATTGCTTAAAATTCCATAAACGGTTCAATGCTATGTTTTCTTATAAGACTATTTTCAAGCACATTTTAGAAAACATCGTTTTTTTTCAAGATGTCGATTACCAAACATCAATCAATACAACGCTAATTATTATAAACAAAATCTGCAAGATCACAAGAAGAAGGGCAAGTGCTATCAAGGTGAATATTCTATGTGAATACAGTTTACATGTAACTTTAATAGAACATTTATGTGTTTAAACAACTTACACAGACTGTTATTCAATAAGGGTGTAACTTCTTCTAAGAATTGACAATGTTGATTAACAAAAAGTGGCACCCAGTTTACTGGCTACATGTCTTAAAACAGATATTGAATTAACAAAAAGCAAACAAAAAATGTAAAACCAGGAAATTGTTTATCTTACAACATGATCGAGACTATCAATTACTATTACACATAAATGAATCGAGGAACCTTGTTTGAATTGAATTTCAATAAGTAATTACCTTTTGGAAACGTCATCATACCATTTCCAGGTCTGTAGTAGTCATCAAATTCCATAACACTCACGGCATCATATTTGCAATATTTTCTTTTCTGTGTGCAATCCCTTTAAAATTGTCAAAAAAAATTATCAGTATTATTTTTTCATGGAAGTCGATTTACAATTTTTTAACAAGCATATAGACCTACCAATTGTAAAACCAACAACTTAAAAGACAGAAGAACTATAACATTTACAGCCAAAGCCAAAATGATAAAAGACGGAAAATGATGTTTCAATTTTCGACCTTAACATCGTTGTCAATGGATTTTTATCGTCTGATCTGAAAATATGAAGATTGTGTCCTGTTCCCGATTTCCATATTTTGAGCGAGTGTGCATTCGCATGTGTCGGTGATGCACGGCTTTCCCTGTCGACGAATTTTATTTCGCTCCTTTAGGAATTTAACAATCTCTCTTATTTTCTTTTGTTTTGATCTGTAATTTTTTATTTTTAAAGATTTGAATATAGTTAAACCACCGTTGCCTCAAATGTATGAGATTTTGCAGTAATTCTACTAATTTGTATATCACAAATGATACTTTTAACATCTTACCATGGTGTTTGAAGAGCAAAATCTTCAGGTTCTTCACAAAAACTAATGCTTGCATGATGTACATATTCACGATTCAATTCAATTGAGATACCAGCTTAACGGTAAAAAAAAACACAATATAATTCAATATAGATCGTTATAATTCTTGTTAGTGGGAGTGAATGTAGAAAAAAATAAACGAAAAACACGATCGGATCAAATTTCTGTAATCTCCGGCGATGGTTGACATACAAACTTGGACTGATTGCTCTGAACGTTTTAAACAAGGAATATATAATAAAGAAAAGTTAAATAATACAGAAACAATAACATTTTGTAAGTAATTTGGAAGCCCAATAGTCTTTCTTATTCTGAAATATCTTCGTTTATCTTGGCAGCCTTCCGTCTAATATTTGAAGCATTTAAACATTATATATTCAAGCAGCTCTTTGATTTAATAAGAAATACAAATAAAATAGGTTAATAGTACGGCGTTTCATGAGTGCTGATAGTACTATCACGTTTTATTGTTCAGGGAGCCGCGATATCTGAGTTTAAATCCTAACGAGGCATACATTTCAAAAAGAAAATGTAAATTAAGTTTCAAGTTTTGTCGACCACAACTTAAGATCATTTATCTTAATTCAACCAAATTTTTACCCGATATGGGAGCGATGCATGCATATACTGGAAAACAATGGCTTTACTATCGTACAAAGGGAATTAAAACGTCGCATAAAGGTTTGATATTATTTTTTACTGTTGTGTGCAAAACTGGTAGTGTTTAGTTTTCGCTTGACAACAAAACAAAAAATAAATCAATACAGACTGAAAACTGGTAAATCATATTTATATTTTCAATTTTAATTTTTCTTGTTTTGTTTTTCTTCTGTGCAGTTTTGTTTTTCGGATTTTCTTGTTATATATTCTAGTTTAACGAGGATGGTGAGAGAGAGAGAGAGAGAGAGAGAGAGAGAGAGAGAGAGAGAGAGAGAGAGAGCAAACAGATTTATTTGATTTATCTATTTTGACGTCAGGATATATACTACTTACAAACATAGACTTCATCCAGTTCTTCCAGATATTTTGTGTAACAAAAATAGCGATCAGGCTTGAAAAAATATACAATGCATTTAATTTACATTTTAAAAAGTATTCTATAAAAGAAAAGGAAAAAAAAACGTGTAGTCATTTGTATGTTTGATTTTGAAATTGTGTGCAAAGTTATTTTCAAAATCAAGACCGTGAATATTAAATATCGGAAAAATCAGCAAAAGTATAATTTTTTGTTTTTAGAAGGATCTTACCAGTCAAATATTTCCGGAATCATATCCTACAGCATATCAAACTAAGATTAAGGGACATGATATTATTCAAACAGAAAGAATGTGAGCATATTTGATCTCTGACAGAAGTCAAATATTACCAGAAAGTATAGCGACTAAACCAATTTGACCAATCAACCATGTTTATCATATAATTTGTGAAAGGTTTGTTTCAGTCGTTTGTCCAGTTTTTGAAATATTGGTTAACTCTTTTGATAGGATCCCCACATGAGAATAGGCTGAAATATATCCTGTTCATCAAAAATCTATAACATGTGTAATTGCCTTTATTAGCGTCCTGAGGTAGCGATCAAACTTTGATCCTGTTTTTCGAATTATGTGCTGTTTGTCATTCCTTGTTCAACTTGGTAATCATTTTGGCAGCCGCACTGTTCAGTTTTTTAAGTATTCCGTGTTTTTGATTTATGAAAATTGTTGAAGATAAACAATGAGGAACGTCCGTGTACATTCACGCCAACCATTTTTCATTTTAAGATAAAAAATAGATTTTGCAAATTGCTCTGCAACTTTTAAATGTAGTTGGTTTGAAAAATGTAACAAAAATCCATTGAAGTCACTTTCGAAAAACCATTTTCTCTATGAGATTTGAAAATTGTTATTTTCATGAAATTATGTTTTTGATTTCACGAAGATATTGAAACAAATATCAATAAGTTTGTGTTAAAAATGATTTTATTTTGTCAAAAGTTTAAATATATTAAAAGATTTGTAGTTGCTTGTTATAGAAAACAAAACATATTTCAATCTCATTCTTAAAAGCAAATATTGAAAATGCTGACCTTTAGCATTTTTCAATTTCACTTACAATATTGAAAAATGAAAAATGCTCTAACGTGGAGCATTTTTTCAATTCAACTTACAATATTGAAAAATGAAAAAATGCTCTAGTGTGGAGCATTTTTTAATTTTACTTCAAATATTGAAAAATGAAAAATGCTCCAACGTGGAGTATTTTTCAATTTGACGTTTGATATTGAAAAATGAAAAATGCTCCAATTTTTTCATTTTTCATTTTGCTGTGCAATATTCACCAACGTGTCTGAGGCTAGAGTTGGCAAAGCATCGGATCCAGAACTTTTCATAAAGGAAGGGGGGAGGGGGGGGGCACTGACTGACCTAAGGGAGGCCGCTCCAGTCATGCTTCAGTGATTCCCTATATAATCCCCCCAGCCCCCCCCCCCCTCCCCCCCCCCCCCCCCCCCCCCTGGATCCGCATATGAGCAGGTATAGGAAATAATTCATTTCACAATCATATGCTGGGATTGACTTAAGTTTGTGATGATTCAAACCTCTTGTTCCTTCTTCTCTGATGGTTTAGTGATGAAACCCCGGCGTTCATAACACTCTCCAAATCACACAATATTTTTAAGATGTAACATGTAAACCAATACAATACAATACAATACAATACAATACAATACAATTTTATTGCTAATTATGACGCCCAATAATTTGAGCAGTACAATTAAGTTCAATTTCATACAAGTGATTACATATTGATTACATTGATTATTTAAAAATTAAACAAAATCAAGTCTTTTTCACCAGAATAATTTCTACAGGAATAATATACATGATATATATTGTTTTACAATATAATATACTAGTAGATGGACAATATTTAAACTACCGGTGACTAAACTGTATCTAGAATTAAATTTTTCTCTTTGAATAAAGTACACAATAATAAACTTACTTTTTAAATTATAACATTATCCTCAGATGACATTAACCATATTAATAATGATTTATTTGGGGGCTTTAAAAGTTATTTATATATTCAGATCTTTTATTTTCTAAAACTGGACACTGAAGAAGAAAATGAATTTCATCTTCATCTTCAGTGCTGCATAATTTACATAATCTATCCTCTACTCGAAGCCCCTGATTTCAGAATTATTGATTTGTTTTATTTTACTTCCTCATTTATTCCTTTTAAATTGAAATATGAATGCTACCTTTTATAGTTTTATTAGATCATTCATCTACATGTAGGTCACCAACGGAAATACATAGTGTTTCAACTTCTGCAATTTTACACCCCCTCCCCCTTTCCCACCCCAAACTATTTGATTGATTGAAGTTTTTCCTCCTACATTCCTTCTGCTTTGGTGACTGTTACCATGATCGGTCATGGATTTTGCGTTTTATTCGGGACATAAAACATCTCTTTTGAATAGCCTTAATTTTTGTTTGCTAGTCAAAAGAAAGGTAAATAAAAAGTTGATATTTTAAAATAGATAAATCTTTTGTCATTGTACAAGTTTCGTGTGTGTGTGTGTGTGTGTGTAAAAATCGTCTTCTAGTGAGTCATGTCGCTTTCTTCTTATATATCATTATCTTGGTATCGTTCTTTACTACTCCCAAATGGCATGACAGGGACTTCAACCCTACAAACATTCTAAAACAGCAACTTTCTTTTTCTGTACCTGTCTACTAGTATCCCAAGCTATTAAGTTGTATTAATGTATTACAGTTGTGGTTCTTATTCCATTTGCTGTCAGTCATAACTTATTTTTTCATCGTTTTATTAAAATCTTGACCCTGTTTTTTCCCGTTTCTTTTGTTGTTTCGGTTTTTGGGTTTCCTATAATAATGATGATAACAAACTAAAAGTTATAATTACTAGTAGTTTATTTCGCTTCCTCTACCTAGTATTTGTTTAGCAACCAACAATCAATCAATCCAGCTCTTAATTATTTGTAACAAACGTATATAATGGTCCTTTTTTATAATTATTATTTTTCTGCAGGGAACGATGTTTTGGAATATTGTTTCATATTATTTTGTAACACGCTTACGGAAATATAATTGTGCAAGGTTTAACTTAATGTAAATGGCAGAAAATTCATATACTTGGTAGCATAGCAGTCATTATTCTCCTTTTTATGTGACAATATTTAAGAGTTATGGAACTTTAACCATTGTAGGGTAAAATCAACTGTTTCATACTTATTACTTTCCCCTGAATTATAAATAAAAATCAAACTTTCCTTTCTGTTGTCAGAATAGGAACGAGAATTGGACAAAGAGACAACAACCCGACCAAAAAGCAAAAAACAGTCCAAGGCCACTAGTGGGTCTTCAATACAGCGAGAAAATCCGGAAGTCGTGCTCCAGTTGGACCCTTTACACAAATGTGTACAAGTTCATCGAAAATGGACGTCACATTAAATTCCGAAACATATTAATAAACGTAAATAAAAAAATATATATACAAAACGAACTTAGGCTTCCAGCTTCTTCTTTTTTATTCTATTATAGTACTTAACTTATTTATTAGTAGTTTGTACAAGCGAATGTACTTCCAGTGTGACTTTCAAAAATAACTTGATAGTTGCTTAAGGTATATCATACTTTTCAAACGATTCGGAAGTTGACATAATATATGTATAGAGACACCTGTCTTCTGTTGAATACAATATAAGTGCTTCGCAAGAGACTTTTGGTTATGTGTTTAGTTGGGTTGTTATTTCGCTGTCGTGTAAGCGACATCTTTTTCTGTTCATATCAGTATATATCAAATCGTCGTGTTGCGATGTAATAGATAAAGGTATGAAGAGAATTATAAAGCCATAGTTTTAATAGAGATTCTGCTGAGAATACTTACTTACAGAAAAAAATTGATAAAAAAATTAACTGTCGATATATTTGATACATAATTGATTTATAAACGTAACAGGTGTCGATAATAAAATTACAGTAATTTTTTTTGTCAAAATCCATTGCAATTGTACTGACTGATTTTGTAGGCACAGACACATGATGGTTTATAGGTTGTTATTCGCTTTGAACTAACTATCACAAACTTCGAGCACGCTTGTATCTGTTCTATGTGTTTAGCCTCTTTTATAACTTGTTTCTTGGTTTTTATACGCCCGTCTAAGACGAGAAATATTATGGTATACCGTTGTCCGTCCGTCCGTCCGTCGTCCACACTTCGGACAATTAATAAAAAACGCTTCCACCAACTTTTATGAAACTTTGTTGAATTGTTTATATCTATTGACGTAAGCTCCCTTATGATTTTTATAAATTTCAAATTTTTCGTTTCCATGTTATGAAATGTTATCCTTAAAAAAGGGGGAATTTTCCAGTTTTAGGACAATAATTCAAAAATGCTTCCATCAACTTTAATGAAACTTGGGTGAATTGTTTATATCTATTGACGTATGCTCCCTTTCTATTTTTATAAATTTCAGATTTTACGTTTCCGTGTCATATATTTTTATGCTTAAAAAAGGGGGGATTTTCCAGTTTTCGGACAATCGCTCATAAACACTTTCACAAAATTTTATGAAACTTTGGTGAATTGTTTATATCTGTTGACTTAAGCTACCTTTCATTTTTTATAAATTTCAGATTTTACGTTTTTCAGTTATGAATTTTTATATTGAAAAAAGGGGAATTTTTCCAGTTTTTGGACAATAGCTCAAAAACACTTTTACCAACTTTTATGAAACATTTACATTTTTGGAGTTATGCAGTCTTATTCGTAAAAAAAATGAGGCTTTTTTCAGTTTTTAGGATAATAAATCAAAAATGCTTTCAGCAATTTATGATGAAACTATGGTGACTAGTTTATATCTATTAAACTAAGTACCCTTTTGTTTTTTATGCAATTTCTGATTTGATGTTGTACAGTTGTGGAATTTTTTCTTCTTACGCTAATCACGTTTTCATAACGACAATACATGCACGATTTATCCGATTGCAACACGATCTTAAGGTAGATGGGGTGTCTAAATTATTATCCATAGAATTTTTTAATAATTTGCCAAAATGTAGTTTATATCATGCTTTTTAAAAATTGATAATAAAAAGAATGGGTCACGGGGCTTATTTTCACGCTACAGGTTGTGCAAAATTGACAGATGTTGTATAATAGGTTATGCATGGAAAACCCAATTTTCTGCCATAAAACGAAAACAACCTCATAGAATTTTGAGATAAAATATGAGAAGATAGCTTTACTAATATGCTTTCAGATAAGAAAAAGAAAAAATGGGGTCACGGGACCCGTTTTCTTGCTACATAATAAAATAGGTAAATTCCTAACACATTCTATTGTAAAAGTAACTTTATCTGAATTATCTGTCCTTACATTTGAGTTGCCTCCCCTTATGTGGCAAAGTTGGAAAAAATAGAATCAAACAAAAGTATTCTGTTTTTTTATAAAATACAACCATAAATATGATAAAATAGGTCATTTTCTATATTGAAATGAAAATTCTTACACATGAATTACTTACTACTCTCAAAATTTGCACCTTCTATTAAAGATCTAGACCGATTGTTTTCTGGTATTTCAAAATCCAAGATGGAGGAAGACACCCTATCTACCTTAACACGCTTCTTCTGCGATTATAGAACGCTCTTACATCGATCAGTCTACGACCTTTCCACTTTCATACCGTGATCTAACTACGCTCTCGTCAATAACGTCAACATCATGTTCCATATAAATACTGTTCCATTTAATTCCTTCTAATTGTCATTAATACGTAGAATTCTCGAAAACATCACAGGCATACCACCAAAATATACCAGAACTAGTGGGCATGATGGTAGGAATAGAGGTAGAATCAAAGGAGCCTCTGATACGAATACTGATCCAGTAGACATGTCGGATCAACCAATCTAAAATGAGTCACAACGCGTTGGCTGGTCCATCGAGATCAAATGACGATATTTTATTGAACAAAAGAGGAAATGGTATAGATGTGTCAAGCATGGTTGTGGTCATCAGACTTTGACCAAATTTCATGGTTCCATGGTCAAAGTTAAGTTTTTGATATTTGGTCTTTTTTTCTAACACTATATGCAACATGTCATCTTTATTTGGTGTATGGATATATTTAATGATGTGCATGTCAGTCTGGCAGGTTTTATTTGGCCTTGCCCTCATTTTCACTGTCCATTGCTCAATGTTCAGTTTTTTAGTTTTGGTCTGATTTTCTTAAACTATATACAATAGGTTAACTATATTTGCTGTATGGAAGAATTGTTAGCTGTACACTTCTGCCTGCCATGGTTCAGATCCTTGACCTTAATTTTATGGTTCATTAGTCAGTGTTTAGTTTTCTCGGTTAAGGTAGATAGGGTGTCTTCCTCCATCTTGTATTTTGAAATACCAGAAAACAATCGGTCTAGATCTTTAATAAAAGGTGCAAATTTTGAGAGTAGTAGGTAATTCATGTGTAAGAATTTTCATTTCAATATAGAAAATGATCTATTTTATCATATTTATGGTTGTATTTTATAAAAAAAAGAATACTTTTGTTTGATTCTATTTTTTCCAACTTTGCCACATAAGGGGAGGCAACTCAAATGTAAGGGCAGATAATTCAGATAAAGTTACATTTACAATAGAATGTGTTAGGAATTTACCTATTTTATTATGTAGCAAGAAAACGGGTCCCGTGACCCCATTTTTTCTTTTTCTTATCTGAAAGCATACTAGTTGAGCTATCTTCTCATATTTTATCTCAAAATTCTATGGTGTAGTTTTCGTTTAATGGCAGAAAATTGGTTTTTCCATGCATAATCTATACAAAATCTGTCAATTTTGTACAACCTGTAGCGTGAAAATAAGCCCCGTGACCCATTCTTTTTATTATTTTTTTTTAAAAAGCATGATATAAACTACATTTTGGCAAATTATTAAAAATTCTATGGATTATAATTTAGACACCCCATCTACCTTAAGTCTGTTTCTTAGAAACTATTAGCAATAGGTCAACTATACTTAGTGATTTATTGTAAGGTGTACATGTATTTCTTGTTTTGTTTATATGACCTTGACCTCATTTTCTTGGACCATGTTAAGTTTATGTGATAGTTGTAGTAAAGCTTTATATTTAGGACTATCAACATAGAGGGTGGGCAGGACCTTTTTCGGGACGTCGGGATCGGGTGTTTTGAAGCTCGGGATTTCGGGATTGACCCTTTCGGGATCCGGGATTTCTTTTTTCAAATTCCGATTCAAAATTTTGACGGGACGTATTATGGTAAACAAATGTCCGGCGTCCGTCTGTCCGTTCGTCTGTCCGTCCGTCCGTCTATCCGTCTGTCCGGCGTAAACATGTCGCACCGTAACTTGAGAACGACTCATCAAAATTTCATGAAACTTAATACAGTTGTTCCTTATAATGGTCAAACGATCTGTAAATTTTTTGGTGAAAATAAGATTAAAACTTTTTGAGTTACAGGACTTTGTAATTAAAACAGGGGTGTGTTTTTTTTTTTTTTTTTACATGTCGCGCCGTATCTCAAAAACTATTTATGATACTTGCTTAATACTTCACACACATCTTAGTTATATTAATCTTAAGATCTGTATAATTTTTAGTGATGATTCAAAATTTTATTTTTGAGTTATTGAGTATTTTGTAAAAAAGGGGGATGGGGTTTTTAACATGTCTCGCCATATCTCAAAATCGATTAATGATTATTGCTTAAAACTTTACACACTTATTAGTTATATTAATCTTAAAATCTGTATACTTTTTGGTTTTTATTCAAAATTTTATTTTAGGAATATTGAGTTTTTTTTTGTTTTTTTTTAAAGGGGGGGGGGGGGCTTTCACATGTCACGCTGTTTCTCAAAAACGATTTATGATAATTGCTTAAAACTTTACACACTTCTTAGTTATATTAATCTTAAGATCTGTACAATATTTACTGATGATTCATAATTTTATTTTTGAGTTATTGAGTATTTTGTAAAAAAGGGGGATGGGTTTTGTTTACATGTCTCGCCATATCTCAAAATCGATTTTTGCATGATTATTGCTTAAAAATTTCCACACTTATTAGTTATATTAATCTTAATATCTGTATACTTTTTGGTTTTGATTCCAAATTTTGTTTTAGAAATATTGAGTTTTTTGTAAAAAAAAGAAGGGGGGGGGGGGGCTTTCACATGTCACGCTGTATCTCCAAAACAATTTATGAGTATTGCTTAAGACTTTACACACTTCTAAGTTATATTTATCTTAAGATCTGTATATTTTTTTGTGATGATTCAAAATTTTGGTTTAGAGTTATTATTGAGTTTTTTGTTAAAAAAGGTGGGTTTTCATATGTCACGCTGTATCTCAGAAACTATTTATGATTATTGCACACAAGACGAAGGGCGTATCATGCGCTCATGGCGCAGCTGTTTTGTTTTTTAATTCGGGACCTTGGGATTTCATGTTTTTAAGCCCGGGATTTCGGGATCAGGACCCATCCGACCCCCTCAACATAATATCAATGATAAGTAAAGAAGGCGAGACATTTCAGCGTTCGCACTCTAGTCGTAATTTGAAAAATTTTAAATAATTTGATTAAAACATTTATCGATATTGCCTCTTTGTTGATACTATTATATTTTTTGTAGCTCGTCCGCTCTCATTTTATATTCGTTATGTAAAAAGAAAGTCACAACTGTTTTGTTTTTTTAACAGGGATCACGAAACTTTAATCCTGTTCCATATCAGGCTGATAATTTTGGGCATAAAATTCATCTTGATCAAAATGATTCTTGCAAGTAGCCCTCGAAGTGGGATATAGAGAGGGGGTGATGTTGAGGTTACAAAAAGGGGATGTTGGATATAGGGTTATAAAAATTGGGGTAATGAAATCAAGGGGACAACAAAGGTGGGATCTGGAGAAAAAAAAAGAGAAATTTAGGAAAAGGCGCACACCGAGTCACTCCGACCTCATTCACGTTAATGAAATAAAATTCCATCTGTAATGTCGGAATAAGATTTAAGTGTTGTTCAGACATAATAATTTTGTACCTTCTATTTTTTTTAAACAGACAATACCCTTTTCTAAAATTGACAATGGAAATGGGGAACAGCAGAAGGTCACCAATAGGTCACCAATAGGTCTTCAATGCAGCGAGAAACTCCCGCACCCGGAGGCGTCCTTCAGCTTGCCCCTAAACAAATATATATATGTTCCAGCTAGGATTTGAAAATAGAGGGGCGCGTTTTTAAAAAAGGGCACTTTAGCGCGTTCTCCTGAAAAAAATCAAATACTTAATATTACCACATAATGACATATTTTTAGCAAGCATGTAGCTAAGTTAAATGTATTTATAAAGGTTACTCGGGAACACGTGTATTTGTTTACTTTTAACACGTGTGTTTAAATCAAAACATGTTTATGTTTAATTTGATTGGACCATCAGTAAGTTATTACCGGTTTAAGTTATATCAATCATGATAACTTCATGCTAGAATTTTAGCGCTAAAATTATAATAAGATATCTAGAATTGTCATTCGAGGTTCGCCTATCCGACAGAAAGGTTCGTTTTTTCTTAAATCGCCACTTGGTAAAATGTCCGAATCTTCTCCACGTCTGGAATTGAATGAAGACATACTACTCGAAGGAGATAATAGTTTACCGCCACCTAATATTCATAAAGCAGCTGATAAGTCGTCTGATTTGGTAGATACTGTAGAGCTTTTTAAGACAATTTTAGACAGCAAGTTAGGTGAGTTGAAATCTGAACTCATACAAGAACAAGATTGCCTTAAGAGAAAAATTAAGGAGGACGTCACTCTAAAATTTAAGGGGGAAGGAAACAGAATTCAGTACACCTTTAACGAGGAATTATTAGACACTGTTAATAAACTTTCAAAATTCATCCCTAACTCCAATACTCAAGCCTATAGATTAGTTCTTGACATAACTGATAAGATCAAAAGCCGTAATAAGAAAATACGCATAGCTGATGCTTCCCCTGCTGGTTGGGGAACCGTTAGGGAATACGAATCCAATGCCGTGGCTTCAGATTCTGAAGATGAGAGAAAGATACGACAAGCTGAGACCAGAGCTATCCGTACCTCCAAGGAGAAGTCAAAATCTCGCCAGCAACCTTACCCAAAAAATCCGCCTCGTCAACAACCTGCGGAATCTTATGGTAACCCTGCTTACGCTCAGCATTATCAACGTAATCAGCAACAGCCCTTTCGTGGGAGCTTCGCAAGGCGTGAGCCTTGCTCAATCGACACGTGCCACTACTGCAAGCAACAAGGCCACTGGAGAAAAAACTGTCCTCTTCTCGCCAGTCTCAGGTCATCCAACAGCAACTCCACAACCTACCAGAAGTAGTAAAGTAGGGCCTGAACGTCACTCTCCAGTCATTGTGAATGATAAGTATTTAGACACTATTAATGACCAATTTTCTACATGTTTTGTTGATAACGATTATATAGAATCTTTTTTAGATCAAGTTCAATATTTTGAAAATTGTCAGTCATATGATAAATTTAAAGGGGTGAAAGGTAGATTAGCTTGTCATGTAAAGTATTGGGAAAATATAGGTGCTTGTCCTTTTGTGCTTGATACAATAAAAAATGGTTATGTTATTCCATTTATAGATACACCTTTTAAAATGTACCACAGAAATAATAGATCAGCACGGCAGAATACTGAATTTGTCACAAAGTCAATTGAAGATTTAGTTCAAATAGGTTGCGTAATTAAAGTGCCTTTTCAACCATATGTGGTAAATCCATTGAGTGTTGCTACTCAAAAGTCCGGTAAGAAACGACTTATTTTAGATATGAGTCAATTGAATAAACACATAAAGCGCGAAAAAATAAAATTTGAGGATTGGAAGTTAGCTATACAATATTTTGACAAAGATATGTATCTGTTTAAGTTTGATTTAAAATCTGGTTATTTTCACTTAGACATATGCTCACAGCAACAGACTTTCTTAGGTTTTCAGTGGGAAGGTCAATTTTATTGCTATACTGTTTTAGCTTTCGGAATTACTACCGGTCCGTACATTTTTACTAAATGTTTGAGGCCACTAGTAAAATTTTGGCGTGGAAACGGTATAAAAGTTGTTTTGTATTTAGATGATGGATTTGGCATGAGTCCAGATGAAAATACATGTAATGAGCAATCGTCCTTCGTAAAAAGGTCTTTGATTGATGCTGGTTTCCTTATTAACGAGGAGAAGTCTGTTTTTAAACCTGTTACCGAGTTAGAATGGTTGGGAATAGTTTGGAACTCGAAAGAATACAAATTATCTATTACTCAACGTCGAGTTGACGATTTGATTTTCTCATTGAATGTAATTTTGGCTAAATTTCCCTATGTTACAGCTAGATCTTTAGCTCAGGTTGTAGGTAGAATTATTTCTATGACTCCCGTAATCGGAAATGTGGCTAGAATTATGTCAAAGTTCTGTTACATGGAAATTGAAAGTAGAATTGGGTGGGATATTCCCATTACAGGGTACAAACCCGTCGAGGTTTTATCAGAGTTAAAGTTCTGGTTAGAAAATGTCACCATGATTAACTATCGTAATTTATGTCATTACAGTAAATCTTCTGTTGTCATATACTCAGATGCTAGTAATATTGCCGCTGGTGCATACACCGTTGAATTAGAAAATAAGATTTTCCATAAGATGTGGACATGTAGTGAAACGGTACAAAGCTCCACATGGAGAGAGCTGAAAGCTATAGAGTTGGCCCTTTTTTCTTTTAAGAATAGTTTCACAGGAAAAACTATAAAGTGGTTTACTGACAATCAAAATTGTGTCAAAATTGTTAATTCGGGAAGTATGAAAGAAAATCTTCATGTTATAGCAAAATCTATTTTTTCATTTTGCATTCAAAAAGGAATATCAATTGACATTCAATGGATTCCCAGAAAAGAAAATGAAAAGGCTGATTATATCAGCAAAATGGTTGATTTCGAGGACTGGGGAGTCACACATATATTTTTCAATTTTTTAAATGATATGTGGGGTCCTTATTCGATTGACAGGTTTGCAAGTGTCGAAAATAGAAAAGTTATGAGATTTAACTCCTTATTTTGGCAACCTGATTCTGAAGCAGTTGATGCATTTTCTCAAGTTTGGACCAATGAAAATAATTGGCTAGTTCCACCAATTAATCTTGTGATACGATCGATTAAACACATTATAGCTTGTAAAGCTCGAGGCACGTTAGTTGTGCCTAAGTGGATTTCTGCTGCATTCTGGCCTTTGATATTCGATAAACATCTGATTTATCAAGATTACGTAAAAGATGTTATTGTGTTTAAAAATACTGATGGTATTTATAAGCAAGGTTCGAATAAGAATACGATATTCGGAATTGAACCGTTTGGTTCGCCAGTTTTGGCTGTTTTGCTAGATGCATCTTAGACATGGCCCTAATATATATAGATATATTTTAGCAGGCATGGTCTGTTTGTGACATGGCCCTAATATATATATAGATATATTGTAGCAGTCATGGTCTGTTTGTGACATGGCCCTAGTATATGTATATTGTAGCAGGCATGGGTGTTTATGTTGACATGGCCCTAGTATCGGTAATGATATTGTAGCAGGCTTGGTTTTTTATTTGACATGGCCCTAGTATCTATAATGATATTTTAGCAGGCATGGTAATTTGTTTTACAGTTTATGGCCCTAGTATCTATAAAGATATTGTAGCTGGCGTTGAAATATTTGAATATATATTATATTTTACTGTGTATAGAAATCTGAAATATGCTAATAATTCGTCCTCTGTATATGTATATAAAATGTTATTGCAATTTTACGTTTTTCAGATATTTTTTCAGTAGGACATTGGTCAGACTTTAATTCACAAGTTGCCTCTAATAATGATCTCAGCAGTTTGTTCAAACAGTTACCAGAATTCCTTCTTTCGTCCAAGGCTGCGAGTACTCAGAAGAAATATAGATATGCCTTCAATTCATGGTGTAAGTGGACTAGTCAATATTCTTTTTCACCATTGCCAGCATCTCATTTACATATTTCTTTATATTTAATTCATTTGTCTGAAACTGCAAAATCGGTTTCAAAATTAAATGATGCTTTTTACGCCATAAAATGGGCACATAAATTAGCTGGCGTTGCTGATCCCAGTGAAAATAATCTAGTTGCATCTGTTCTTGAAGGGGCTCATAGAAAAATAGGTCATTCAGTTGTCAAAAAAGAACCTATCACACCGCATATTTTGAAAAATATTGTATGTAAATATGCTAATAATACTTGTAATTTAAAAGATGTAAGAATAGCATGTATGTGTTTATTAGCCTATGCTGGCTTTTTAAGATTCTCCGAGTTAGCTAACTTGAGAAGGTCTGATATACAGTTTTCCCCTACTTACCTTACACTTCATTTAGTCAAGAGTAAAACTGATGTATATAGGGAAGGGAAAGATGTTGTCATTTCAAAAACAGGGAATATTACATGCCCGGTAGATGTACTTCAGCGTTATCTAAAGTTAGCTAACATTCCTGAAGAATCGAATGATTTTATTTTTAGATCTATTTGTTATTGTAAATCTTTGAATATATACAAACTTAGAAAGAGTAGTCATATTTCTTACACCAGAGCCAGAGAGTTATTGTTATCTGCACTTGACAGTTTAGGTCTTGATAAAAAACAGTTTGGCTTACATAGTTTGAGGTCAGGAGGAGCTACTGCCGCGGCAGAAGCTGGAATAGATGACCGGTTGTTTAAGAAACACGGGAGATGGAAAAGTGATAAAGCCAAAGATGGTTATGTTAAAGAGAGTATACTCAACAGATTGTCAGTATCTAAGAATTTAGGATTGTAATTTATATTGTTTGTCCCCCCTTTTTCTTTATGTCCCTTTCTTTATCAATCGAAGCTTTCTGTGCTGTCGGGGCGAGCTGATAACCAAAAACTGTGTTGAGTTTTTACTTTGTAAATGCTTTATGTTCGTTTGAAGTATTGAATAAGAACATAAATGTATTTATAAAGGTTACTCGGGAACACGTGTATTTGTTTACTTTTAACACGTGTGTTTAAATCAAAACATGTTTATGTTTAATTTGATTGGACCATCAGTAAGTTATTACCGGTTTAAGTTATATCAATCATGATAACTTCATGCTAGAATTTTAGCGCTAAAATTATAATAAGATATCTAGAATTGTCATTCGAGGTTCGCCTATCCGACAGAAAGGTTCGTTTTCCCACCCACCCACCCCTTTTATTAAGACTTCATAGGAATGTGAATCAGTATGTTATGTAGAAAATAGTTGATAAAATACATGTATGTAAATCGAAATGATTTTTTCTTCAACTTATAGAACATTTTTCTATTGTAGATTGTGTTTATATGTGATGGCAGCGGTCGATGACAGCAAATTGGACATTTGTTTATTGTTTATAATAAAAATAAGCTTTCTGTGCTGTCGGGGCGAGCTGATAACCAAAAACTGTGTTGAGTTTTTACTTTGTAAATGCTTTATGTTCGTTTGAAGTATTGAATAAGAACATAAATACTCTATACTATTACATACATTGAAAATTGTGTAGGTTTGGTTGTGAATTTAAATAAGAGTGCCAATGAGACAATTGTCTTTATTTCGATCTTGAGAAATAGATTGAACAAATAAGTTTGTTAATTCAACTTTGAAAGTTTATTATCAATTCAACAAGCATCTCCGTAAATTTCATGTTGAGCGTATCTAATAATATCAATAATTTTGTCAAAACGGATTTCAATAAGAAAATTGATACAAAAATCGGACTTTCGAGAGCTCCGTAATCGGCACAATAATAAATTAATTCGACTTTGAAAGTTTATTATCAATTCAACATGCATATCCGTATATTTCATGTTGAGCGTATCTCATAATATCAATATTAAAGTTAGTCAAAAAGGATTTCAATTTAAGAAAAATGATATAAAAATCGGACTTTCGAGTGCTCCGTAATCGTCGGAATTTACAATAGAAGAACAATTGCGATATCTGATAGAAACCTTTCTTCTCCTAGATTTTTCATAAAGGTAAAGAATTAAATTATTTTTTAACCTTTGATGGTCATTATTCTTGAATAAAAAAGATGTAATAGACTGGCATGTCTTTGATATTTTCTTCTTGTCATTTTCTCGAGTTGGTCAATTTTTCTTTTTTTCGTCGGCAATTTGCGTGTTGACGATTTACAATATACTATTGGAATGATTCTTTTTTAATGAACGTTATTTTATGAATAACAATTACAATAGAAATGAACATCGTTCACTTTTATTTTATAAATTCTATTTCATGCATCGTCAGGTGTTAAAAAATCAATTCATTTAACTTGGATGTTTGGTGCTTCAGGGCAAAGGGATTAGACAGGGTCGTAAATTTCACCTGATTAAGTAATTGACTCTTATCAAATAGGTGATTATAATACAGGTAACAAGTGTTAACAATTTTAATCTGTTGTCTTAATGAAGTGTATGTATAAAGAACTCAACAAAATGGCGACAATATGAGGAAAAAAGATCGTTGTTTAAACTTTTTTCAAAAGGGCACAGAGGGGCGCAGGGGCGCTTAAAAAAGGCAGAGGGGCGCAAAATTTCGGGGGCGGGGCGCGGCGCCCCTCCATTTCATGCTAGCTGGAACACTGTATTATATATACTAGTTCAGTGATAATGGACGTCATACTAAACAAATTAAACACAAAAAAACTAAAATTAAAAATAATACAAGACTAATAAAGGCCAGAGGCTCCTGACTTGGGACAAGCGCAAACATGCGGTGGGGTTAAACATGTTTTTTGAGATCTCAACCCTCCCCCTATACCTCTAGCCAATGTAGAAAAGTAAACGCATAACAATACGCACAGTAAAACTCAGTTTAAAATAAGTCCGAGTTCGATGTCAGAATAGGTAACAAATGAAACTAAGCAAAATGACAATGATACATAAATTAACAAAGGAGTACTTGCAGTTACTGACATGCCAGCTCCAGACCACAATTAAACTGATTGAAAGATTATGTCTTCATCATAGGAATATCAGGCAACTCCCGGTTAGGGTTCAGTATTAAACAATCATAAAATATTTAAGAGAAGAACATAACCCGTGTCATGCCAACAACTGGTTTTCATATAAATGTGTTTAATTCCGATGTAAAGACCCTTTAAGTAAATCAATATTAAAGCCAAAATATGCAATCTTTAATGACCTGACAACAGTATCGTAACTATAGCCCTTCTTAATAAGTCTGTTTAAAGGTTTTGTTATCTTCTAATGTTCTTTGTTGTCGTTTGTTGATGTGATTCATAAGTGTCTCTCGTTCTGTATATAGTTTAGACCGTTGTTTTTCTCGTTTGAATAGTTTTACACTAGTCATTTTGGGTGCACTTTATAGCTTACTGTTCGGTGTGAACCAAGACTCTGTGTTGAAGACCGTACTTTGACCTATAATGGTTTTTATTTTAAAAATTGTGACTTAGAAGGCGAGCTGTCTCATTGGCACTCATACCACATCTTCTTATATCTAGAGAAACGTAAACTAGCATCACATTTGAAGTTCATTTTTAACTGAAATGCCACCTCACATTCATTCCAAATAATAGAAAATCTGTCTCAAAATGAACAAAGTATGCAGCAATATCAGTGTTGACAACATCAAACCTTTTATGACTATACATCTACCAAATAAACCATACTATAAAAATAAAAGACCACATGAACAATTATACACCTAAATCTTCAAAACTTGTCTCCTAAAGACAGTCGTAACTAATTCCACCAAGCACTGACTCAAATGTCTGCTTCATTCCTGATTAGTTTTCCCAAAATAATGTTTTTCAGTTAAAAACAGAAAAATTGCTGTAAAATTCAACATCCAACTCGCGGGACCAAAATGTAGCATGAGTAATTTTGATTGAGATTCGGAGATGTGGACCACAGCTTGTTCTAGTTGTAAACAGAGACGATGGATGCCAAATGTTAAAGCACTATTGGTATCTAAATAGCTAAGTAAATAAAAACCAAAAACAATGAAAATTATATTATTTTATCTAGTTAAGAAATGGAGCATTCAATGACTTCCAAAATAAGCCGTATTTAGATAGAATATGGCATAATCATCAACCTTTTTCAGGGAGACTGGGAAAAGAACAGCTTTCCTATGTGTTGTTTTTATCTTTACACCTTTTCTAGGTTGTCACCGAGGGTATCACCAAACCCGTAGCCAGTGCATGAAAGTACGAAATTTTATGTTAAAAAATTTTCCTGTTTCAATATGTTTTTATTTACTTTACATTCAGGTCAACTCTCTCGGTTTCGGGTAAACTATTTAGTCGTTGAGAACTTAGGGCACATTATTATTGCTTTCAACTATGCATTATCCTTTGGATAGCCACAACAAATACGTGTAATTAAGAGCAGACATAGTTATGCTTTGATCTGCACACAGGCAAATTGCTCAGATCTTATATTCAATGTACATTAACTTTTAAAAGTAGTTTAAAAATGTTTTGCAACGATGCAAATACTAATCTTGAGAGTAAAAATAAATATCTTTATTAATGAATTCAACATACCAATATCTATTTGATTTAACAGATATATAAAGAATATTTAGTTAACCTGTATGTAAATAACAAAATAGGGAAATATAAAATTCATGGCTTTAAACAAGGGAAATAACAATTGCATAACAATCCTGCGCCACATCAAATAATTTTGCTGATGCGTTGTTGTTCTATCTTTTCGGGGTAAGGTAATAAATGTGTATATACGGGTTCACACATACACACATGTGTATTATATTTAAAGCATAAAAACAAAACTTCTAAAGTGTTAACAATGAATGAAAAAATAATTTGATTATCTATTTTTCAATATCTTTGATAAATTTGAAAAATGAAAAATGCTCCTCTTTGGAACATTTTTCATTTTGTCAAAGTTAACGATTACAAAAATTGAAAAATGCTCCACACAAAAACATTTTCATTTTTGAGAAAATTTTCTAAAGACGAAAATTCAACCAATACGGGACATTTTTCATTTTTCAATATTTAAAGGCAAATTGAAAAATGCTTCACGTTGGAGTATTTTTCATTTTTCAATTTTTTAAGTCAAATTGAAAAATGCTTAAGGTTAGCAATTTCAATATTTTGTTCTTTAGAAGGATATTGAAATGTGTTTTTTTCTTAAACAATCAAATTCGAATGTTTTAATTTATTCAAACTAATGATAAGATTTAATCTTTTTAAGACAAACTTATTATTACTTTTTATATTATCCTCGTGAAATCAAATAATGTAATCTCATGAAAATTACAAATTTCAAATCTCATAACGAAAATGATTTTTCAGAAGTGACTTCAACAGATTTTTGTTACATTTATCAAACCAATTAACTTTAAAATTTGTAGCGTATTTTGCAAAATCTATTTTTTCAGCTTAAAATGAAAAATGTTTGGCGTAAATATACACGGTCTGAGGAAGTAGGTAAAACTGGTTCAACTCACATTTTCTGCGTTTACCAAGATATACTATCTAGACATTGTATTGTTCTTTCCTATTTGTATATGTTGGTAAGTCTGGTGTTGGTTATCTGGATAACATACTGTATGGTAACATTTGCAATTCCTACAATCTCTTTTTACGTAACACATTTTATTTAGTTCTAATTATATTCACAATGAAAAAATATAATGGACTTACTTCATGCACTTTTATAGTCGGAAACGGTAACTTCATTTTGTAAACTTCCTCTCCATGTTCTCCATAATGAACTGTTATATAGGATATCTCCCTCACAGCTGTTACTATAATATTCATTTATTGTCATTATCAATAAACTAATACAGTTATTTGTCCTTTTTTGGACAAAAAATAATTTCTTATTATTTAAAAAGGTCTTAAAATTGTTTCTTTAAAGTTTTGAAGTCAGATATGTTATTACAATTCTGGTTTACTTAAATTCTTAGAAAAAAGACATTTAACTGATGATATTTCATACTTTATATATTTTAACTACCATGTATAAATATTTTCAATACTATTCAATTAAAATTTGAAATTCATTTTATTTCATGATTCATATATATATTTCAAATGCATGTAAGTTTCGTTGGTATAATCACTAATATGCTTATTTGATACTCAGAATGTATTACTTTCACCTTGTTACAAATTCACGATGAAGATTCATTAATCTTTAGAATGACTTCAACAAACCTGTATAACGTGCATTCGCCTCAACTAACACATTAAACAAAGTTCAGTGTAAAAATAGAAAATTTGGTATTATTTCGAATAAGACAAATAGATATATATCCACTTTAGATCAAATGAAGTAAACATCCATATCTATAGATCACCGTACGACTTGAACAATGAACAAAACACATATCGTAGAGTAAGCTCATAAACGGCATGAGAAATGTAATATAACTAAAACGAGACAAACCAGCGGCCTGATTTATGTAGAAAACAATAATCGAAAATCATATATGAAGAATTCGAGAAAAATAATTTAAAACATTTCAAAACTAATCCTTTAACCAAATAGACATTTTATTTATATGATGGTAGTGAGTGCATGCTTTATCAAGAATGTCTGGCGGTTGTATTATTGTAAGGAATTTTTAACGATATTTTCTATACAGATTTGGGTTTATATTTTGGTAGTGAGAAGGCTAGATACAGTGAATGTTTTCCATTAAAGATCAAAATTAAATGCAGAATATTATTATTCAGCAGGCGAGTATTTTTTTTTTTTTTTTTTCATTTCAGAAAGGAAAAACAAATTTGAAAATAAAACCATTTTAGTATACCTGATCTGCTAACTCCGTTAATTTACCAATAAAGCACGAATTGTAGATAACATAATTCATTATAATTTATCGAGTCTTACCTTCTACTGTTAACACGACAAGCCATATAGTCAATTGAATCATATTTTGAAAACAAATGACAGGTAATATGCTTTCCTTAAGTTTAAATGTGCATTACCTAATGACGTATTTTTATTTCTAATTTCATTTTTAGTGTACCCCGTTTTTAAAGATTGAGTTCTGAGAAAATCATATTCTTTTGCATACGTAATATGTAACACACAAATTTGACAGATACTTCACTTCCATAGGTTTCAATATGCATTACCTGATGACGGATGGTTTTTGGTGTATCTCGGTTTTTAAGATTGAGTTCTCAGAAAATTACATCCATTTCATAATATGTCATGGTTTATTATGCATTATGAAGGTCGACTATTATAAAAAAAAAACCAACACCATTGTTAACATAAGTACAGTCTACTGAATTTCAAGAAGTATTAGCAGTTATAAAGTATGATAAACATGTGAATGGATTTTTGAAATCAATAATCTGTGTATAGTATATTATGAGTCTATTCTTTAAGGATACGAAATATTAAAACTCAATGATTTATTATGAATTGTGATAAATTTTGTTGAATGTAATACAAATTGATGTTTGGAATCCAGTTCTTCGTGGTAATATCATTTGGAACGTTGATTCCACCGCACTAGAAGGCGTATGACCAGTCTTCATTGGATGCCCAAGAAGAGCACTCCTTATGATCAGTTGGTAGAGCGGTTGTTTGCTGTGTAAGGATCCTGGGCTAGAATTTCTGCTGGTACATTAGTCATTGTATATAAGTAAAACCATGCTTTCCGGTTAATTATTATAAGCAAGGAACTTCAGTAACTCTTTGGATTAAAAGACAGTGCTAACGAATTATACTGTTGTTTCCCAATAACTTAGTTTGGTATTTTGGGCGTAAAGACATCAATGCGCTAATATTTAGTTTGATGCAATGCTAGATTTCTTTTTTTTTTACATTTGCATTGAACACTATCGTGTCTACCTATATCGTTTATGACTTTGTTGTAAAAAATCGTCATTCAATACATGCGGACATTCTTCCAGACACCGCGGTTTTTATCCTTGTATATCATTTTTTTCTGTACTTATAATCTGTTGTATCCTTATTTAAGAGTTAAATGCTTTTCCCGTTCTAATTGTTTTATATTCTTTAAAATACGTTTTGTTAGTTAACTGAACGAGGAAAACAAAAATGTAAATTTAAGATGTTTAAAAAAGATAGTTTGTCCTCGCTACATATTCATTTGTGTGTCCTTAATAAGGAACCTAATCAATGGTTGTACATGTAAGGTCGTGTTTTCGATAAAACTTGTTTTGCATGGCTTTGTGGTCTCAAAATCAGACTTAAATTTATGAATCAATTTTAAAATTTATTAATTTTAGACATTCGACAGCATACTTCAGATTCAAATATTATTTCTATCATTTTTATAAATTCCAAAGTTTGTCCTGAACTAATAGTATCGATATTGTACAGTAAAAACGCATTAGCAAAAATACCGAACGCCAAGGTAAATTAAAATAGGGAACAGCACTGAAACTTTGTAAGTCATTCGCGGCAAATTTACGATGGTATAAACAAGGAACTTTCTTAAAGCCAAACGAATACAAGTTAACAACACACAAGAAGCAAAATACATCTTGCATAAAAAATATTCAAAATAAAGCCAATCATTTAGACTTGTCGATCAAACGTTGCTGCAATTGTGGAGTTTACTTTATTGAAGGGTTGTAAGATAGGGATGTTCGAAACTTTAAAAATGTTAAAACTATATAAAAGTGGTATGATTGCCTATGAGACAACTATCCCCCAGAGTCAAAATGACGAAGATGTAAGCATCTATTGTTACTGTACGACCTTCAACAACATACAAAACCCATACCGTATAGACAAGCTAGATATTACAAAATGTAAAACAATTCATACAGGAAAACCAACTACCAGATTTATACACAAAAATCATATGATATAGATCTAGATCATTCAACAACAACTACTGAATTACTGGCTCCTGACTGCATTGCTACAGGGACAGACACATACATGTACAGCATGTGACGGGCTTAATATATGAGCGCACGATCAACCCTCCCATAACATGTAGCAGTAGTGTAACAGAACATCAGTAGAAAAAAACTTAAAATCAGTTGCAAAAGACTGGACTCGTCCGATCGACACACAGCACAAAATCAGTTAACAAAAAGACTAAAGACACAAAGTATCGATTTAACAGTACTCGCAGTTACTGAAAGCTATTTCAAAGCCAATTACAACTAATAAATAAATCATGTTTCTTCGGATAAAATCATTAAGTACACATCCAATGTATTTACTGTAAAGACTTCCTAACAGTCTGAGAATAACACGACCTCGTGCATTTTAAAAAAAAAATCATTAAATTGTTGTTTTAAAACTTTAAAAAATTTTACTTCTAAAAACGCACAAGACGCTTATAAACTGAATGCTAAACGCGAGAATCGTCTTCACAAGACTCATTAGTGGCGCTCTAGTCATAATCAATTAGGAAGTGATGGAACATTGTTCAAAAAGAGTATATACACATTACAAATTTGTTAAAATACTAAAACGAGAGTATGACATAAAGTTTTTTTAATAATTTCAATTTCATAGCATTAAGATAGTTGACTAGTTAAAATGTAAGTGAGTACAACAATACTTAAAACGAAAGTCTTTAGTCGACTGTAATTATAACACAATAAATCAACGATGTCATCCTGGTTTGTCCAATTTAATAACCGGTATATAACGTCATGTCTGTTGTTGTTTTAGCAACTATAGTTTATTTCTGAAATATAGTTATTTTTTTACAAGTATTTTTTTGTCAAATCGTATAAAAAATACTACATTCTTGTATCTGATTAAAGGAAGTATGTATAATTTTTCACATTCGATATGTTTAAAAATTTATTCAAAATATGAATTTTTTTCAATAAATATCGTACGTATAGTATGCATGAATTTGACAAATATTTGATAAATTTTAACAAAATCTGGGAATGCCATGGCAAAAGCCGAAAATCCAACTAAAGACAAACAAATTCCGACAAAACACACAAAAGACTGGGTAGATTAAAATGTTGGTGCAATTTTGACAAATATAAAAATTAGATTCACGACACTTCTAAATTTAAATTAAATGAAGTGCAATTTTAAATACTCATGGCATTGTTATTTCGTTTCCAACTTTAACATATTTGGTTGCTCTTTAACTGTTTCATAAATATCGCAGATGAAATATAGACATGAGATAGCTTATAATGTTATTTTCCATATAACTTCTATTTCAAAGGAGCATACATTTTGGACTCCCGGAAAAATGATAAGTCAGCACTGTTCCAGCTTATTTCTTGTATAAACCTTTGATATAAATTTCATGAAAATCCTACAAGAATTGATGCCGTGAGAGTAGAAGAGAGACGATAGTCTGCACACAGCACACTTACAAGCACTCCGTGGTGTGAGCATCACCTGGATATTAGATTTCTTGAATGAGACTATAAACATAAGCAATAATATACAGTAGTAATGACAACTTGTAGAAGTTTGTTGTTGTGGAATACAGGTCCGTAGGTGGCCTATTGCAAGGTGAGGTGTATTTGGAAATGATCAGACTCACCGGTTTTTCGAAACTCAAAGATGCAAACTCATGTAAAAGTAAACAAATAAAATGGCCTTTAAAGTAGCTTTTGAATAGCCAAAATATGCAAAGATCATTTAAGCTTGAGCAATTTACAACCCTAAGACCTTGTCTTCCTCCCAACGGTAAAAAAATCAAGATCTCACTTGTCGGTTATGAACTTGTCGTACGATTAAACAATTAAAGATAACTTTGATAAAAGTAACTATGTTAATTAAACGAAAACAATATGTAAATCTACTATCAACTTATCTTTAGATTTCACAGATAGGCGTCATCATTGTTTTTGGGTCTTAATGTTCATATGATTATACGGTTTGGAATTGGATTCATTCAAAATCCAATACCTACGCGTCAGTTCTATATTTAAAAAAAATAATTTAAAAGTGAAATATATTATATCAAATTTATTATTCCCATTCCTCAATGGTATAGTAGATGGAATTCTTTTTAACGATGCCATAGAGACGATGACCCGTGGAGTAATCCGAAAAATCTGTTCAAATCCCATCAGGTGAAGATTTATGGGTTAATATACAAGTATAAATTCTCTTTACATAAAGATTGTTCGTGTATAACACAAAGAACGTAACTACATACTATATATTTCTAGGTGAGAGATCTGACAACTAAATAAGAATAAGCATTAAATAAACTTTCTGTAACAAGTCAGGAATATGACAGTTGTTGTCCATTCGTTTGAAGTGTTTGTGCTTTTGATTTTGCCATTTGATTAGGGACTTTTCGTTTTGAATTTTCCTCGGAGTTCAGTATTTTTGTGATTTAATTTTTTCTTACATCCTTCTTATTAAAATAACAAATTAGATATTTTTAATGGCTTCATAGTAATTTTATAGAAAAAAGGTAATATGATTTTCCCGTCATTGTTAAGGTTTTTATGTTTTTGGAAGACGCAAATACAAAATAGCATAAACAAATAGTATCAATCATCCTAAACACGATCAAAATAGTTGTTTCAAATACAAGATACAGCTAGTTTTATTTATTTATTACTCTTTTCGTAGAAAAATACCATTCTTATTGCGGAATAGCATATTTTCATTATTATATTATTGTACAAAGGAGTATGTTTAATACCCGGAAGGTTTTATTTCATGCTGTTAATATGGTTGTGACCTCTCACCTTGAAATATGTCAAAACAAAACAAGTGATGAATAATATGTTTGCTACGTTTTCATAGTTCTTAGAAATAGGAAAAAATAACTTTTCCTTAATTATCATGGTCTGTCATGTGATACAAATATGCTTTTATTTACTTTGAGGAATCAATTTTGTCATATCAAGAGACCGATACGCAAGTGTAAGTATAAAAAAAAATATGTTAATATAATTATTATAATAAATATATTTCATTGACAAATTGTACTGTCTTTCAAGATGTAAACTATTTTTTAGTTTATTTTATTCAAATTATAAAGTAAACTTAGTGTAAGTCGATATCCATCGAAAACTTTAGTTGTTGCCTAGTAGGTACATACGTAATAGTTAAAGTTCAAAGATAAGTTAATATTGATATTAAAAGACCTTCGAACAAAAAGGGATGTTGAGATCCCCGAGCCCGAATGGCGAGGTGATTTGAACAGCCCTTTTTTGTGAGGAGGTCTTTTAATGTCAATATTAACTTTATCCTTGGACTTTTACTGACTTACAAACCGGCAAAAAGATAAGAAAAGTACACAAAAAACCACATGCAGAAGCGTTATTTACCCTGAATTGGACGAGTCTAAATATATTCAACTTAAATGGTAGTTAAACAGTACTCAGACTATAAAGGCATTGGAAACGGACCGATTCAGTGGCATTACATTATGTAATTATTTATTGATCATAATATTTTTAACATTAAAATAACACCATAGGATAGTTTTATAAAATTTAGGGGTAAATTTACATTTTTGAATTTCAACTTTTCAAAATAATGATTTTTTATTTTATAAATGAGTAAATCAAAACCCTATACAGACCTCATTTACAACTGACCAATGAATGTTCTGCACAAAAACTCCTTGCAATATATATTTGATGTTTTTAATCTGTCAGTAATCATGAACTAGATTCGTAAAGACCAGACCATACGAAAACAGTAATTAACTCTTCCAACAATTAGTTATTTAAACAGCTTGTTTCACAAGTTCTAATCTAACAGACCTAGATGCATAAGGTCCTTCACAATATTCAGGTAAATGTTCATTTTGGTTTTGATTCTGTTATTTTCCTACACTACGTTACATGCAAATGCAAAATAATTAGTGTTGTCTGGTCAGTCCAATTAATTAATAAATCTTATTTTGTTTGTTTAAAAAAAAAAACAAAAAAACTATGCCTGTAAACTTCAATGAATAAAATCGCATTAAACAGCCCAAATGTAACATCTTTAACATCAAGTTATGTAGGTTTAAGTGGCTAGATCAAAATGTGTATAGATGTGATATTTTCGCAAGGTCGATCATCATTCTCAATTAAAATTATATGTATTATATGAAAACAAACACTTTTATTTCAGTCGTCCGTCATTCCCTTTTCACGTCTAAATGAACCATAAAACCTTGAAAAAAAACTTTTTCCTTTCTTAGTTTTATAATCGCCTGACATAATCATATATTATAAATCGTAATAAAACAGTGGATAATAACCGTAGTAAAGAAATATTAAAAAGAAAAATATAAGTGTTCAGTTATGTAGTAAATTGCAAAAAAATAACAAAAACAAAAACAAACATCAAACATTTTGCACTCTTATTTAGTGATTTAAATGGGAATTTTACGTTATACATTTTACAAGATCTTATCTTCGTGTACTATGTACATGGAATAATTTATGAAGTTGATTGATTGCTGTTTGCTTTACGTCCAGTGGAAAATATTTCATGCTTATTCATGACGAGAACGCATAAATTTTAAATACAATAGGTAGGTCTTACAATAGGAGGTCGACAGTAGGGTTGGACGTGAAACTTAAAATACCACTGGAAAATATCGGTATATTGACAGCTGGAAACATCCGGACCCTTCAAATAATTGGTGCATATTATATTTACATGTTTTCGTCCTGATTATGCATTTTATTTACCGCTAGACGTCATCAATTATTATCATTTATTTTACCGTTGCTGTACAGTGAAGTGTTTTTTCACTGTAAATAATATTAAATCAAATGTGCCTGTTCGGATATCTTTGACGGTAAATATTATTAAATCAACTCCGTATTTTTTAGTCATGGGGCGGTTTTGAGCTTATTATTCTGTATAGACATCTTTCTATTTCAAAATAAAATTGAGAATGGAAATGGGGAATGTGTCAAAGAGACAACAACCCGACCATAGAACAGACAACAGCAGAAGGTCACCAACAAGTCTTCAATGCAGCGAGAAATTCCCGCACCCGGTGGCGACCTTCAGCTGGCCCCTAAACAAATATATATACTAGTTCAGTGATAATGAACGCCATACTAAACTCCAAATTGTACACAAGAAACTAAAATTAAAAATAATACAAGACTAACAAAGGCTAGAGGCTCCTGACTTGGGACAGGCGCAAAAATGCGGCGGGGTTAAACATGTTTATGAGATCTCAACCCTCCCCCTATACCTCTAGCCAATGTAGAAAAGTAAACGCATAACAATACGCACATTAAAATTCGGTTCAAGAGAAGTCCGATCTGATGTCAGAAGATGTAACCAAAGAAAATAAACAAAATGACAATAATACATAAATAACAAAAGACTAATAGCAGTTAACTGACATGCCAGCTCCAGACTTCAATTAAACTGATTGAAAGATTATGTCTTCATCATATGAATATCAGGCACAATCCTTCCCGTTAGGGGTTTAGTATCATACCATCATAACATATATGAGAAGAACATAACCCGTGTCATGCCAACAACTGGTTTTTAAATAAATGTGTTTAGTGCCGATGCAAAGACCCTATAAGTGAATCAATATTAACGCCAAAATATGCAATCTTAAAGACCTGACAATAGTATCGTTACTATATCCCTTCTTAATAAGTCTATTTAAAGGTTTTGTTAGCTTCAGAGGTGAATACTGACATTTTTGTGCTTGATAAAGAATATTTCCATAAAAAATTAGATGTGAAATACCTCAACGTATAAGAAGTCTGCATGTTGAGCTATATTTACGAATGATGTCCTTATACCGATGATAAAATGTAGTAAATGTTTTGACTAGTTTGTGATATCGAAAACCCTGGTGTAATAATTTTTCAGTAATACATAAATTTCTAAAGTTGAGATATATAAACACCGTAAGATGGTGACAAGGGAACGTCACCATCTAAAAATGGATAATTAACGATAGGAAATGAAAAATCATCTCTTTTATCATATATTTTAGTATTAATCTTTCCGTTAATGATATAGATAACAAGATCGAGGAAAGGGCAGTGGTCATTGTTAGTATTAGCTTTATTTAAAGTAAGTTCAACAGGATAAATTTCTTTAGTATACATACTGAAGTCGTCATTATTGAGAGCCAAAATATCATCCAAATATCTAAAAGTATTATTAAATTTGTGTATCAGATGTTGTTTCGATGGGTCTTTGCTGATTTTTGTCATGAATTGTAACTCATAGCAATACAAAAAAAGGTCCGCAATAAGTGGTGCACAGTTAGTCCCCATTGGAATTCCGATAACCTGACGATATACGGAATCTCCAAAGCGAACAAAAATGTTATCTAGTAAAAATTCAAGGGCATATATAGTATCAAAGCATGTCCAATTGACATAGTTTTTTTTGTTTATTGCTACTAAAAAATGACCTAAAAGAGTTTGAACATATATATTCACATTCTGACTTTTTAAATGCCCATTTAATTAGGTGTGTGAATTTCTTGTTCATGATGCATGATAGTCTTTTAAAAAGAATCTGCTGTTCATGAAATATGTTTCCTTGATTGAACACTTGTTCAACAACTATTTTCTAATCAATCCCAAAAGGTCTCAACGATACCATTTTTATATGAAGACCTAAACAAAACTATTCTTTGTTCTGCTAGAAATATATTTGCCCGGTTCCACTTTTCCGATTTTGCAAAAGCAAAAAACGATTGATCACAAGTGATAATTGATACATGTCTCGGATAAAATTAACACATTACTGGATTGTATTCATGGAATGTTGAATCGTTGTGACAGATTTGATCTCTTCCTGAAACAGTGGTCAATACGGACTGATATATAAAGTTGGATGATCATTTGTCTTGGCTCCACATGCGTGTCCAGACATATTTAATGTTTTCATTTTTATCTGCTTCGAGCCATCTGTGATATCATTTTGTTAACTTATTTATACCATGAAAGGATAAAGTTGCACAATTGACTAATTATACCAGGTTGGCATACATATATTTCTGGTTAGACAATTGACAGAATGCATGTCCATAAAACAGATATCAGATGTAAGTATGAAAAGCATGGTTATCTTTGGTTAGTATTAAGGATATATATTATTCTATAGTAATATATTTATACTAAGTTATAGCAATAATACGAACATTTGTGTTGTCGCATAATATATTGGTTTAAGTACCCGAAATTATAAAGGAAATGCAAATATTTCAAAGCATAAGCTGATGATTTCAGCTTCCCAATTGTGAACTTTCGATTTCTATGTAGCAACATTCCAGCAGCGCCTGCATACGGAGTATATATCTCCCAATTGATACGATACTCCCGGGCTTGTGTTTCCTATCGTGATTTCCTTGATAGAGGATTGCTGCTCACATGGAAGCTATTAAACCAAGAGTTCAAAATGGTGAAGTTAAATTCATCCCTTCGTAAATTTTACGGACGCCATCACGAGTTGGTTGACCGTTATGGAATAACCGTTTCACAGATGATATCGGATATGTTCCTTATGTCGTAACTACAATACCCTTCCCTTTTCACGAATGTGACTTACCGAATTAGACTATTTACCGGATTTGTAATAACATAAGCAACACGACGGGTGCCACATGTGGAGCAGGATCTGCTTACCCTTCCTGAGCACCTGAGATCACCCCAGTTTTTGGTGGGGTTCGTGTTGCTTAGTCTTTGGTTTTCCATGTTGAGTCATCTGTACTATTATTTGTCTGTTTGTCTTTTTATTTTTGGCCATGGCGTTGTCAGTTTGTTTTCGATCTACGAGTTTGACTGTCCCTCTGGTATCTTTCGTCCCTCTTTTATGACGAATTTGCCAAGTAAGACTAAGAAAATGCTGAAATATTGAAATTGTCGTACTATGTACAGATTCCTTAGCCGAACTCTTGTTGCTGGCAATATTGTCCACTGCTGCTGTTGTAAAACCACCAGGATTCAAGGGATAAACCACATATTCTATATTGAATGTTTCATAGATGGAATCCTCTAGTACTGTAGATAAAATAATTGATCATTCATAAACGACAAACGTAAATGTACATTTGGTCATTTAGTACCTCCTGCCTGGTCCTAGAAGAAGACGGCCTATATCGTTAAGACACGGTTTTAGTTCAGTTGAATATAATATTAAAGAAGAATAGAGAAAACAAACAAAAGTAACTTTGAAATGGATAGCGTCGTATTTGCCTCAATGGAATAATTCGACTTCATCTGAATATTTGGCCAAAAAAATATCAATTAATGTTTTAATGACTATGGAGAAGACTTTTGACTACATCATGTCTTTTTGAAATACATGCATGTGCAGCTTTTAAAGTATTGTTTCATACAAATAGATTGTTGCGGTTGCTTGTTTAATTGCAACACACAAAAATAGTCATTAAACAGAAGAAGTAAGCACCTGCCTTGTTAATGGCCTGGCAAGCCTGAGCTTACTGCATTTTTGTAGACCATTACTATGTCCTCTTCCAGTTAATCACAAAGTAAACGGTTTGAGTCGAGAAGTATACATTCTAGTTAAGTTTAGATTAAATATTGGTATAACGACAGTGTCTATACGTGATCCCTCGTTGTAGACTACTGTTCTGCAAGAATGGTACCGTAGTTACGATTTTCTATACTTTTCTCACAAATCTTTTGATGCTTGGGTTTAGTATATAAAAGTGGGATACATTTGGTATAACAGGGCACTTTGTTTTACTGAAGGTACCTCAAACCAAAACACTTTGTAATCTTCTATAAGGGATATTTGTTGATTTTGATATTTTGTGGTGGCCATCTTGGAAAAAGCCGCCATATAGAAATTTTGAAACATAAAGCACTACTACCATACCAAATATGACCTTAAATGTGATCTTATTTAAGTGAAATATCTTGATCCTGATATTTTATAGCGGCCATCTTGGAAATAGCCGAAATTTTGAAATTTCAATGTGGTTTCATAGGTCATATATCACCTAGAACTACTACCATGCCAAATTTGGTGCTTTTATCATCAAACCCATAATTTTATCACCGATCTGCAAGACTATGTATTGTAATTAAAACAAGAACGGTGATGTTATTGTCTCGCTAAAATAGGTTCATTATTTCACTTTTACATTCGCATTTTAGATCAATAACATTCATAAAATGTATTTATTTATACTTTGTTAGGAAACTTTAAAAAACAGTATTTATCAAATGAATATAAAAAAAAAACTTTCATAATTTCATTAATATTATTTAGCTATTTTCTTATTTAGATTCATTAATGTCTTTCATATTAAATGATGCATACCTTCAAATTGCTTAAATGATATAATTTTCTGATGTGAAATCGTAGAATGCGACGATACACCTTTTACTCAGGGTGTGTTATATACACAAGATATGAACGGGTCTTACTATCGTCCTCTTTTAGTAACGTGATGAGGTAGATTCAACCAACATTGTCATTCACATGTAAATTCTTGTTCCAAAGATCAACTGCAATATGTTCAATTACATTCTTTACAATTTTGCAAATGTAGTGATTTTTCTACGCTTTACCTTCTACTCGGTGGCTGAGTTCAATCTACCCAAGATATAGGTTGCTTTAGCCATATTTTGCCATATTTTGCACCACTTATTAGACTTTTATGGTTATAGGAGTTCTTCAACTTTGTTATATATATGGCTCTCTGACTGTTGTGTTTAAGCGCCAATGGTGAATCTTATGTACACAAAACGCGTGGCAGGCGTACCAGATTGTAAGCCTGGTATCTTTTTCTTTCACAATCACTTGGTCGATGCCATTTTTGGTAGACGTGTTGTCCCCAGTATGATAAGACTTCATAATGGAGAAGACTTCATAAGTATGATTTATACATTTCCAACTTATTCGGTATTCAAGAGCTTGCAGCTGCTACTCAGACTTTATAAAACGTCACCAGTGTCTGAACAGAAAGTTGATGAACCTGGGTTATGTCAAAGAACGTCTCGTCCTTTTTCCAAAAAAAGTTCATCGGAAGATACCAAATAAAATTGAGAATGGAAATGGGGAATGTGTCAAAGAGACAACAACCCGACCACAAAGCCTTGTTGATAAATATTCCGTATCAACTTCACAGATAATACATGATGGTCTTGAAGTATAGATTCTACATTGTAGGTACGGACGTTGTTTATCATCTCAATTACGTGTTATAGTATTCTTTTATTTGTCTTTGTTAACTATACCTTTACTGTTTAGTCCATTGTTTGTAATATCGTTTTGGCGTGGCTCGGTACTTATACATCCCGTCATTGTGTTATAGCGCTGTGGTCAACTTTTGTATTCGTGTCTTTCATTTCTGCTTTTGTGCTTTGTCCATATGCCATTTTGTTTTTCTATGTTGACATATTTGGGTTTTTTTTAAGTGATTAAGATCATAACACAATGTTGACTACTGTACCCCTATTTTGACATTTTTATCTTTTATGTCTGTTTGTTTTGTTCACACAGTGTTGTCAATATGATGGAAATTTATGCTACTGTAATATAAAAGAGGGACGAAAGACACCAGAGGGACAGCCAAACCCACAGATCGAAAACAAACTGACAACGTCATGGCCAAAAATAAAAAGACAATCAGACAAATAATAGTACAGATGACACAACATAGAAAACTAAAGACTAAGCAACACGAACCCCACCAAAAACTGGGGGTGATCTCAGGTGCACCGGAAGGGTAAGCAGATCCTGCTCCACATGTGGCACCCGTCGAGTTGCTTATGTTATTACAAATCCGGTAAATAGTCTAATTCGGAAATATAAGTGGCAGGTTTAGTTAGCTAAAAAACAAGTTTTAATCCACCATTTTCTACATCAGGAAATGCCTGTACTAAGTCAGGAATATGACAGCTGTTTTCTATTAGTTTGATGTGTTTGAGCTTTTGAATTTGAATTTTCCTTGGAGATCGGCATACCTATATTGTGGCACAACTTTTTGGATTTTTTCCGTTTTTGATGCACTTCAATTTGTTTTTGATTTTGCTTTTTTATTATTTTAATTCGAGTGTTACTGATGGGTCTTATGTAGACGAAACACGCGTCTACAGTACCAAATTGTAAGCCTGGTATCTTTGATGAAATTTCACACTACTATTCCAATTCTTCAAATGAAAGATCAAATATATCGTCTCATTTAACAGGGTTTTTGCCATAAAAATGGGAATCGTAAATATATATTTTTATTGTATGTCATGACAAGTATACGCTGTGAAGAACCGCATACAATAATTCTCGTTTTACGGTCACCATCGCAAATTAATTGACCGATACGATATTTCTGTGGTTCAACTAATTCAGTCATAGATCTTTAAATATAAAATTTTATCGCTTGTGTTCTGTTGCCAATTGTGACAATTGGACTGAGCGGGATTTGAATGGCGGATGGTGCATGCTAATAGGAGACTCTTCCAATGTCTCGCTCCTTTTTTTGGGTTCATACTATTCCTTCAGTTTTTACCTTATGTTGTCTTCTTCATCAATGTATGTGATTTGAACATCGGTAGAGAACTAATCCCTATATTTTTTTAATTTTGCATCTTTTTTTAATTCAAGAAACAGGTTTTTTTTAAATTATTATTTTCGCAGATAGTTGAATGACATACAAGTATAAGCCAGAAAACCATTTACTATTCATTACAAAGATTTGATTTTTCAAAAGAAGTATTACAAAATTTTTGATATATTTTAAAAGAAAGAAGATGTATGTGGAAAAAAAGATATGATTATATATGTCAACTTGACAGACTCTTACCAAAACAATTTATTCCAAAATAGACATTTAACAGAAACCATGATGTCCTAATCATTTAACCAACGTAAAAAATATTCCTGACTTTGGACAAATACATTGAAATGTGATAGGATTGAACTGATATTCACCCAGCCTTCTCTAAATAATTGGTCCATTTATGGTGTAATGTTTGTAAATTTTTTTTTTTGGGTAGTTTTTTGTCTTTTTGTCATTACCACATTGTTGTTAGTCCTTATTCGAAGAAGATTAACCGTTATCTACTTCTTATTTCTAAGGAATATATTGTTGTTATACACATATTTTGTGTTAAGTTTAATTGTTCATAGCTATTGGGATCGAGAGTTCATTAAAAGCTAAATATACGGTTTGTTGATTGATTGATTGATTGACTGATTGATTGGTGGTTGCTTTACGCCGCATCAGCACAAAAAGCTATATCGCGGCGAGAGCTATTTTAAGTATTATAACAAAACGTTTTTTTTCAAAAATCAGACAAAAAGTTTAAATTTATCAAAACTTAATTTAAAACGAAAATACTTATTTACAATATACGGTTTGTGATCATGTCTATAATTTCTTAAACTTTGTTTTTAGTGACTAATTATGCCATTGACGCTTAATTCATGGTTGTAAAACAAGCATAGTGTTGGTACTGAATGAAAGATGTTAGTATTGCCAGTGTATCATATTGTGGTCACTAAACGTGAACTTCCTAAATTGATCTAAAATAAAAATAAGTAAACCACAACTGAAAAATTAACATTCAATTTTATAACGTTTTAAAAATACATATGTACATACTTAAAGTTTCCTGGTATTGTGTAGCGACAACAGTTTTCTACTTATATTTTTAAAACATTACTGGGTTGTCAATGTTAATGGATATCAAAGTAATTGTTTTTCACAAATAAAACGATTTGTATTGCTGCAATTATCACCAGACCATGTTCCCTGCAAGGAAGATGATTTAATACAAAAATCATTATCTCCTTTTGGTTCTTTAAGCCACGGAAGGTAAGTCGCACCACTGCCATCTATCCATCTGTATGACCGATTCCTTAGTTTCTGTAATCCGATCCAAAAATCAGCACCTGATTGCTTAGAAGTGTGACTTACTATAAAATTGTATTCCTCTTTAGAACGAATAATAACTAAATCTGAATCATTGTTCTTACAAAGTTTACGAGCTTCAGTAAAATTAGCCAGTGATATATCAATTGAATAACAAGAATTGTTATAATATATAAAGTCACCAGGCCCACATCTTAAATAAATTTGCACTTTGCATATAAATCTGAACGACATAAAACAATTGTTGTCATTCCACGTTCGATAGTATGTCTCTGCACAGTTTTCGTTATCATTGATGTTATTCGGTTCTGATGTTCCCCAATCAGTATAATTCATAATCGTTCCGTCACTCCAGACATACCTCCCATTGTTTTGAAAATTGCTGAGTCCTATCCACTTTTAATTCTGCGTAAAACTATCGTGTAGAAATTTGCTTTCCCTTTCATTATGAACACTTGCAAGATCAGTTCCAATACTACGACAATAGTCACGAGCCTGGAACCATGTACGCTGTTCTGAAAACTCTTTATAACACCACATACCAAATCTCTTCCAGTCATTTGGACAATCTGTCCGAATTTCTGATATCCGGAAACTTGTGTTTGCATTTCCATTATTTTCTATTACTTTTGAAGGATTATGCACTTTTGTTTTGTATCGAAATTGTATTACAAAGTACGTTAATCCAGCTGCTAATGCACATGCTATTATAGTAACAGAAGTGAACGCTATCCATAATTTTATTCGACATTTGTAATCAGCAATAACAGATGAATAGTTTTCATTTGAACTTGTTGGTTGTAAGACGTCATAGTGTCGATGATTATTTGAAATGGTTGCAAGACCTGTATATCCTATCTCATCAAAAGGTTCTGCGTATGTATCATATATGCTCTCCATTGTAATGTTCATTATACAGGCTTTATTGTCTACAATGACAGTTTATCGTTACAAAGTTTACACAGGCGGATATAAATTAACATTTTATGTACAAAATCACATTGTATAATGCGCTACGGAGAATACTAAAGCACTATTTAGTAGGTTTAGTGAGGACAAGTCTGGAAAACACACAGTTCACCAATCAAAACAAAAGACAACTTTTATTTCCGTGACAATATATCTTATACCTACTTACGTGTCTGACCCATTACAAATACACATATTACATTTTCTTTCACTGTTGTTACAAGCAGGTGATAATCGGATATTAACCCTATGCAATCGCCAATTACATATGCATTAAACATAGTTTATATTTGTATAACAGAGCAAAAAAGATAAAACACAAGCGATCGAAATGAAGAACAGCTTCTCCATATATACGTATATACAATAATATACATACAGATTAATAATTGGCAATTTGTTAGCGCATCAGACTGACACGGGAAGTCTTTGGTAGCAATACACAGTTAGGATTGTTAGTTTCGCATTTTGGCCCCGGTGGATTTTTTTTATAAAAGATAAACCCAAGTTAAAAGTATGTTAAAATTAAGAATATTGAAAATTGTTGCTACGAAAGTGGTTTTAATGGAAAGGTATGATTCCAGAGAAGAGATTGAACCATGTTTTGTTCATAGGAAGTGCAAATTTCGGGTTCATATTCATGTCCATTCCAGTAGTGACTCTGAAATTATATCAGCATTTGTTGACTGTTTTGGAAAGATGTGAATTTAGCACGAACTTTTGAAAGGTAATTTGCGGGAAAATGAGACAAAAGACACCCACTTTTTTTTCCATTTTTTGAAAAGGCTATATATCAGTGTTGAAACAATGTATGTCTGATATTCATTGAAATTCTGGTTTAAAGATATTTTTAAGCCTGTTATGGGGGGTCTCGCAGCCATTTTTGAAGAAAAAATAAGAAAAATAACACCATATGTTTCCATGGATACTGAACTTATGTAATTTAGTTTTATCCTTTTTGTAAGTGATTTGGAATCTGCTAAGAAATAGGATTCTAAATATGTATACATGTTTGGGTATTAATGTTAAAATGGCAATATCCATTTCAAAATGCCTGTCCATGTTCCTGCACTTAGAAACCCAATTTCAGCTTCAAATGCTAACTGTTTATTGCTACCTTATGGTTAAATTTAATGGCCCAATGTTAACTTCTTAAAAATGAAATTATTCAGTTTTGGTCCAATACATTGGCTAAAACAGTTAAATACAGCTTATGCGAAATGAAATCACTATTTTTTTCTGACATTTTGTGTACTATGTCATTAAATTGCTTCTTGAATGACTTTTTAAGGCTCATTGTGGTGACGTCTTTATGAGGTAAGCAACAGTTTTTAGACGTCATCAGATGTGGAGGTGTAGATACACTCATTTTAACACAGTATGCAAGCAATTTTATTAAATGCAAAGAAAATAGTATAAAATAAATATAAATATATAATTTTATTTACAATAGTATAACTATAATTTCTTTCAGACTAGAATATAACTTGTACTTTGTATAGCTTTAAAGCCAGCATGTCAGAAATTTATACATGTCAATTAACTGTCCGTGAACGATTAAAGTTAGAAAAAAAATTAACCAATTTTGAAATGAAATCTGGTTGCCATATATGGAGTGGGGGTAATTTATCAACTGATGGATATGGCACTTTAAGAATGGTTTTTCGAGGGAAGCGAAAACGGTTTTTCGTACATCGTCTTTTGTATTTTTTAAAAGTTCAACATAAATTGTGTCCTGCTTTTCATGTATCGCATCTTTGTCATTCAAAGCTATGCATTAAATATGAACATTTATCATATGAAACTAAAAATATAAATGAAGCAAGAAATAATTGCAAAAGAAATGGAGAATGTATTGGCCATAGAAGCTATAGAAAATGCATTTTATAGATAAACATTTGGTAAGAGGGAAAGTTTTAATTATTTTTTTTATTAGCTGCTTATTTCATTTGGCAAAGGCGTACGCATAAACTTTTTTTTACTGTTAATGAAGCGTGTTGTTTTGTACCAAGGAGTCTTTTTCCTCTGAAGATGGTAACGGTCACTGTCATCCCGTTTTACCATGTTCCTAAAGAATGTATTAAATTTGGTATATTTGATTCCAGTTTGTTTTGCAATTAATAGAGCAGATCTCCCTGTGCCAATAGAAGCCGAATGTACTGCAGAGTGACAAAGTGCCGAAAAATTTCTGCTCCATACTGTGTTCTTGGGGCTTAAGTAAAAACCCTGTGATGTAAGCTCTCAGATTTATTTGTATTTAGAAGACGAGAAAGTTTTTGTAAGATTTCGAAAGATAGAGACTTTTGTATTGCAATTTTCAATTTCTGCTCGTCTTCTGTGCTAAATTCTAAGTGTCTCCCATACGGCAAAAAATTTGTATTGTATGCAGCCAAATGTGCGATGCAGACCATTGAATTTCTTTTACAATTTGTATGCCTACCACTGAAACATGAAACACTATTTTCTATTGCTGCCATCGCTTTTTCGCAAAAAGTGTCCTCAAAAGGAAAGTTTTTCTTGATGCGCACTATTTCCAAACGCACTCTTGCACGAACACAAGTAGCCAATCTTTGTAAAAATATGTCTCTGTTTGTATGAACGGGAGTGCGAGTCAATTTCAAATTTTTAACATTTTTTTTGAATGGTGCGCATCTTGTGAATAAAACATGTGTAATGCCGTATGGTGTAGCCAAAATTGTCTGAAGTTTCCCTTATGGTTTTTGATAGTTGAGCGCTTGCATCACAGGTGACAGAATTTATTTTAAGTATCCCCCCTGAATTTACCTTTTGTAGATTTGATTTGGCCGATTTAGCTTCACTTGAAGAAATAGACTCCTCGGTAGAATATTTTTTTTTACAATTTTCATTTATGTGGCTACATTTTCTTTTTCGACATAATTTATTTTTTACATCTAAAGCTATCGTTAACTTCTTTGTAGTATTTAACTCAACTAGTGGAGTAAAAGATTGCGTACCTGCTTCACCACCAGCTTGAGGCCTATTGTTATATGATGTATCTGTTTCCACATCAATAAATTGGTCGTGACCCAGCATATCGTCCACATTTTTAACAAACAGCTGATTTTCAACCATAGACTTTTCATTTAATGAAAGCATTTTGTCACAGATCTTGCTAACCTTACGTTGAATTAGAGTCAGAGATGGTGGTTGAATGTTCAGACAAGACAGAAAAAAAAACTATGTCAATTTCCACATTTTTTCTTTATCACTGGAATGGCTAAAGCTTCGTTTAAAACACCAGGATTTGGTCCAGGAATGTTTGTATTTTCAATCGTGTGGAACATTTCAATCAAAACAGAACGAAAAGAACAGTTTCTACATGATACTGTTATTGATACACAGATACCGTTTCTATCAACAACTTGCACTGAAGGATCTGGTGATTTACACCGAGTTCTCAAAATAAAGTGCGGTGTGAATCCAGCAATTGCACTTGAAATTTTATTAACATTGACAATAATGTTTTCGTTTTCATCATAGTTACTGTTATTTGGCTTGTTTACCTGTTTTTTTGGGTCTCAGCTTTGTTGGAAGTATCAAAGCTTCATTCGGTTTACAACCAGCCCATTTTGCCTCTGTGTTGAGGGCTTCATCATAAATTGACTTATCTGGTCTTGAAATACTAATGGAATCAGAAGAATGAATATCTGTAGAGTGAGAAGAATGAGGATCAGCAGAATAAGAAAGATGAAGATCAGAAGAATGACATGAAGCACAAGAATCATTATTGTAAGCAATCCCATTTAACGAAGAAGAACTGCTGTCTGCATCTGATGATTTTGATCCAGAATCCTTATCTTTCTTCCAAAGTATGTTTCCTTGTTTAAATGTAGCCTTTTGTTTAGTTGATTTTCTTTTTGCAACCATTTTTTTTAGTTGATAGTTTGTTACTATACACTTTGATGTTGCTAACCAGTATTTATGACGTCACTTTTACCTTTAAGACGTCATCATTATTGGAAGGGCAGATAATTACAATATAAATTTTAAAAGACACTAACCACTATATTTCAAGATATTTTATTTAAAGGTAGAGTGTAATTTCATTGCAAATTATCTTATCTGAACAACTTAAAAATAACAATACAAAAAATTGTTTTTTTCATTGAATTTTAAGAATTATCTGCCCTTTGACATTAAATCTTTAAAGTGCAGTTTTTTCAAATCAAGGTACAATTTTTCTTGCAAACTGATATGAATCTTTTATTAGGAACAAGCAAATAGAAAAAAATAATACTTTAAAAGGAGGAAATGTGTTCTTTGAATAAATCTTGTGTTAAGAAATAGTAAAATCATTCAGAATTTTGGAGAATTTTTTTTTTTTCTGTTTTGTTTTTTGTTTTGTTGCCCATAGCAACAACATTTTCCACCTGAAACTGTTTCCTTTTTTTCTCCATACACTTAGCATAGTTACCAGATACTATAAATATGCTTTAATTGGAAAAAATTGACTTCTATTTCAAATTTCATACTAGTCACCCTTTACCTGAAACACCACATTTTCCTCTGCAAAACTTGCACCATTTTCTTATATAGCATGTTATCTTTATCAAGTCATAGCTCTGGCTATTTTCATCCGATCTTGGCAAATAAGAGACCAATTGACTCGAAATATTGTAAATTTAATAGAAATAAAAGGATTCAATTTAAAAAAACATTTTATTTATTCTTTAAGGTAGCAATACACAGTTAGGATTGTTAGTTTCGCATTTTGGCCCCGGTGGATTTTTTTTATAAAAGATAAACCCAAGTTAAAAGTATGTTAAAATTAAGAATATTGAAAATTGTTGCTATGAAAGTGGTTTTAATGGAAAGGTATGATTCCAGAGAAGAGATTGAACCATGTTTTGTTCATAGGAAGGGCAAATTTCGGGTTCATATTCATGTCCATTCCAGTAGTGACTCTGAAATTATATCAGCATTTGTTGACTGTTTTGGAAAGATGTGAATTTAGCACGAACTTTTGAAAGGTAATTTGCGGGAAAATGAGACGAAAGACACCCACTTTTTTTTTTCCATTTTTTGAAAAGGCTATATATCAATGTTGAAACAATGTATGTCTGATATTCATTGAAATTCTGGTTCAAAGATATTTTTAAGCCTGTTATGGGGGGTCTCGCAGCCATTTTTGAAGAAAAAATAAGAAAAATAACACCATATGTTTCCATGGATACTGAACTTATGTAATTTAGTTTTATCCTTTTTGTAAGTGATTTGGAATCTGCTAAGAAATAGGATTCTAAATATGTATACATGTTTGGGTATTAATGTTAAAATGGCAATATCCATTTCAAAATGCCTGTCCATGTTCCTGCACTTAGAGACCCAATTTCAGCTTCAAATGCTAACTGTTTATTGCTACCTTTGAATGATAACCAGGCCGATATTGAAATAGTCGTGTTTTATTTTGATTTTTCATATACTTCCAATGTACGAACGCAACCAGGCTTATAACAGACTGACCACTTGTTATCAGATAGGGCTGACAAGGAGTTATCAACCAGCGTGCTTTCATACAGTTCTTTAAAACGTTTATTCACATTTCGGTTTCTTTGGTAACTTACGCCTCTCTTGTTGATTCAGTAAATAACATTCATCTTATGGTACCATCTGTAATACCTTAAGGGGTAATTACAATAAAAATTCAAACGTTTAAGGCTGGATCGAAATGCATAAAATTGAGAATGGAAATGGGGAATGTGTCAAAGAGACAACAACCCGACCATAGAGCAGACTATTTTGTTGTGTTTTCATAAATTGTATTAAAAAGTCACAAACCTTATACCAAGTCAGGAATATGACAGTTGCTATCCATTCGTTTGATGTGTTTGAGCTTTTGATTGGAACTTTCCGTTTTGAATTTTACGCGGAGTTCAGTATTATGTGATTTCAATTTTTGATATCATGGAAAACTTCAAAACAATGCTTATCATCCAAATAACCACAGTTGATTTTATTCTATTTTTATTGAGCTATACACAAATAAGACATAAATAAACAATAGAAACCAATCATAATTGCGAAAGAGAAAACACTAATTTGATTGACATGGAAGGCTGTTGCGACCAGAGAAGAAAGTATGAAATGTTAAATGCAAAGGTTTGCGAAAATGTAATAAGATTTACTTAATACACACCTGATATACTATTGACAATTAAGAAAGAATAGTGTATATATATATATATATATATACTTAGTTAGCTATACAAAAAAAATGTGTTTTTATAGCGATTAAGATTATAACACAAAATTGACTGCTGTAATTTTTTACAATTTTACCTATTATGTCTGTTTGTTTTGCTCACACATTTTTGTCAATATAATAGAAATTTATGCGACTGTCATACAACTGAGAGGTTTAGCTAGCTATAAAATCCACCATTTTCTACATAAAAAAATGTCTGTACCAAGTTGGGAATAGTTTGTTTCCTTTTGTTTCATGCTTTTGAGCTTTTGATTTTGCCATTTGATAAAGGACTTTCCGTTTTGAATTTTCCTTGGGATTCATTAGTTTTGCTATTTTACTTTTTTTTGTATATATAATACAATCAAATGGAAATCGTGTTTCATCAACCAATCGTGATGATATCGATATCTTTCACGGTTGCATTTGCTTTATTAATCCCCAAAATGATGATGACGTTATTTAATCGATATTGTGAAAATGGTGTCCAATCTTATCCAGACCTCCATGTTTGACATTATGATATATATTGTAACAGTCTGGCCTTCAAATATTCTTTTCTTTAAGGTTTGGTATTATTTGCTGAATTATAAATTTCACTTCTACTTTATCATAAGTAGTTAAATTTTTAATGAAACATTAAAGCTATGTTGTTGTCTAATTGACGTGTTCTTCAAATCGTCTAGTGGAATGATTAAACCTTGGGTCTCTTTAGAGAACGAATGATAACTAAATCTGCACTATTTTTCTATCCATAATATTTTTTTGGACATTTATTATCAGCAATAACAGATAAATAATTTATTTGAACTTGTTGGTTGTTAGTCGTCATAATTTCGATGATCTGAAATGGCTGCAATATGTGTATATCCTACCTCGTCATTAGGTTCTGCGTGTGTATCATATATGCATTATCCATTATACAGGCTTTATCGTCTGCAATGATTGTTTCTCGTTGCAAAGTTTTTCACGGGCGGATATAAATAAACATTGTATGTACAAAATCACGTTCTATAATGCGCTACGAATGATACTATAGCACTATTTATGACAAGTATGGAAAACACAGATGACAAGTCTGGAAGACACAGACTTCACCAATTAAATAAAAAAAAATCTATTTCCATGGCAATATATCATACCTAACTTATGTATCTTACATATCACGTGTATATATTACATTTGTTATGTTTTCATTTTAGTTATTCCTACAGCCCTTAGATGCTGTTGACGTCCCAAAAATACGTGTCTGGTGTAATGGTGTATGGGATATGGTGCAATGGTAGAAGGTGTATGGTGTAAGGGGAATGGTGTAATGGTGTAACTTGCTATCGGGAATGATGTGAATGAATGGTGTACGACATTTAAAACTATGCAAAATATTGATAAAAACTGTTTTTTAATTTTATACATTAATTTACAATATTGTGATCAAAATTCGTTTTTTAAAATAAATAAAAAATTTTGTAGTCGCACGCTTTCTTTGAAAGTAAATTGCATTATGGTGTTATGTGTAAGGTGTATGGTGCAAAGGTGTAACGTGTATGGTGTAATGGCACAGGGTGTATGGTGTAATGGTGTATGGTGAATGGTGTAATGGTGTATGGTGTTAGTGGGAAGTTTACACCATCCAAGGACTGTAATTGGTTTTTTTTTTTTTTCGTTCTTGTTACAAATAGAAGATAATCCGATTTAAAACCTGTACAATCGCCAATAATAAATGCATTAATATTATTATATTTGTAAAACATCGCAAAACAGATGACACAAGATACTCGAATTGTAGAACAGCTTCTCTATATGTACGTATATATAAAATTATACAAACATATTAATAAATGGCAATTGATAAGGGCCATGAACTAACATGGGACAGTCTTTGAATGATTACCGGGCCAATATTGAATAAGTTGTGTATTATTTTGCTTATCATATAGTTCAAATGTACGAACGCAACACGGTTTATAACCCATAACACATTGACCAAGTGATATCGGATAGGGCCGACATGCGGTTATCCACCAGCGGGTTTTTTAACAGTTCTTTAAAACGTTATTTACATCTCAGTTTCATTTGTATCTTACGCCTCTCTTGTTAATTCGGTAAATATCATTCATCTCTTTTTTTCTGCAGATACAAAACTGGTCACATTTTTATTCAGAAATGAAATATATGTATAACATGCAAATAATACTCTACAGCTTTCACCACTTTGCGGAATTGGCAGTACCGAATATATTTTGTTCGAAGCATACTCAACTGAAAAATCAAGTATTTGGCGAATTGTCCATATAATATATTTTGTTTATCATATAAGGTAATGATGTAGCATATTGCATAATCCTAGGTACTTTATTTTTATGATTTGCACCACGTGACTTCGGCCCTTTTGCTTAAGTTATTTCCACTTGTCGTTGATTGGAAATTATATATATATAACAAATTTGAAGATAATCTAGTCTTTTCCCGTCTTGAGTCTTAAACTAACGAGTCTTTAAAAACTTCTTTAAGCGGATATCTACAAATGTGTTGTAAAAGTCTTAAGAAAAATGCTTTAAATTTGACAATTTACGAAATGGGAAGGTAAAAAATCATCATATTTTTATGAGAATTTGGTCAAAACTCAAGAGAACATCTCAGATAAGACTTGTTTACCCTGAAAATTCAACCTACAAGGTGTATCCCTATAAGAGGACAAATCATGAAAAATATCTATGTATATCTTTATTTCTATTTTGAAATTTATATTTTACGAATTTTTCGTTATTTTATATAGCAATTACACTACGGTTACGCCTCCGATTTTCAAACTGAAAGGACGACAGTTTTCAAAGTAGACAATGTTCATTTGTTCACGAACAAAAGGCAAAAAGCATGTACAATTCACCTATATGCGGACAAATTGTTCATCTGGCTTAGGATTTGTCATATTTGGGTATTTATTTAGGGGGCAGGTATAATCCTAATGTAATGGATGGCATCATTAAGGCAATATGGCCGCTATGCAAATTTGCAAATTACTCCACATTTTGCAATATGGTGAATCATTGTCCATCGATTATAGGATGTGAAGCAAAATTGTTGAGAGCTTTTTAACAAGCTTTTAACCATAGCCATCATGCATCTCATTTCAGCCTCAATCAAAGTTAAATATTAACGTTGTTTGATATTATGGAAAACTTCCAGGCAAGGCTTATCATCAGCCACAGTTGATTAATACAGTTCTATTTATATGGTAGCTATACAAATATAGGACATAAAAAACATAGTGATTTTATCTTACATAGTTACAATTGAAACAAATCATAATTGCGAAAGAGAAAACACTTATTTGATAGACATAAAAGGCTGTTGTGACCAGAGAAGAAAATACGAAATTTGTAATGCATAATTTCATGTAAATAAAATGGGTTTTACTTAAAACACACCTGGTATACTATTGACAATTAGGAAAGAATAGTGCTTGTTTATTAACAAGTTCAAAAATCATGAAACTAATATCAAAAATATAAAAAATAACAGATGCTGGTGTTGGTTATATGAAAGATTGAAGAATTTGTTTGCCTCAAAAACAGTGGCTATCATTAAATTGTTGTTTTCAAATTTTGAAAAATGTTGAAACTAAGAACGCATCAAACGCTTATAATCTGAACGCTAAACACGCGGATCGTCTTCACAAGACTCGTTAATGGCGCTCTAGTCAAAATACTCGGTAAGAAAAATTGATTAGGAGGTTTTGGAGCATTGAAAACCAAACATTCCAAAACGTTTTTCCGAATATTGCATAGACCATCTATTCCTGGGGGAACAACTCTTTTTTAGCAAATGATTTTAACTTAACTTCTCTGAAAATTTTCAAACAATGACGTTTTAATGATATTGCATGTCAATACAGAAATTATGGGCTTGTCGGACATGTCAGCAAAAGCATCAACCCAGTTAATGATATTCGGCTGCTTTTAAATTTTTTCAAAAGTATCAAACAAGAAATGTTAACATGAGATAGCTTGCAATTTTATTTTCTATATGATTCTATTTTCAAAGGGCATAGATTTTGAAACTCCTGTAAAAACGATTGGTCAGCACTGTTCCAACTTCTTTCTTGCGTAAACTTTTGATAAATCTTACAAGAAATGATGGTTTGAGAGTTGAATAGTGACGACAATCTGCACACGGCACGCATATTGGTCTTTTAATTGCGTGGTTGCAGTGATAATTTCATTAATTCACAAGCACTTCATAGTGTGAACATCACCTGGGTATTCGATGTGTTGAAAGAGACTATAAACACAAGCAATACTATACAGTAGTAATGATATACAATCTACATATATATACATGTTTACATAATAATCAAATCTTTAAATGTCGTTATTTGCCTTGAAAATACGTATTTATCATAGAAATGAACTGATAATTCCTTGGGGCTTATGGAAAACACTAAATACCTATTTGGTGACTTTTCTCTTAATTTTCAGTTTGACTCCAATTCAACATTTTATAGTTTTTACAAAATTATCATCATTGGACTCTTTCGTCATTAGTCAATACATAAAATCGCGATACAAAAAAGCGAACGCAAGCCGTTCAATACACAATTAATGTGCAATGCAAAAAAAAAGATATTCTACATAGTTTCTAGGTGACAAAATTTTCATTTTGTTTTGAGTATTGCTAAAATACACAAGCAACGAATGGAGACCTTTAGTGTTTTACCTATTTATTTTTGTGTTTTTCATTTTATGCTTTCATAACTTACTTCCGGATTTGACCAGTTTTGGGAAATTCATTGGAATCTCCTTACAACGAATTATGCAGCAATGGCTAGAGACTGACGGAGTCCTTTCGAAACTTAAAATGCATGAACAGTAATCTTTAACTGATATCAATTTTAGTGTTTTTCACTTGTGAACTTTCAAAATATAAATAGATCGTATAAAAATTACCGCTATAACGGGACAGATTCTTTAATGAAATAATATATAGAAAAGTAAAAATTCCAGTAAATATTTTATGTAACAGTGATTATCAATCATCAGTAGATCTTTCTATTTTATGTTTTCCACGAAAACAAAAAAGTACATTTGATATAACAACATGAACAAATCGATCTTTTACAATATTTAAAATTATTAAAATTATTACGGAAGCTACAATCAAACCACGTGACCTGAAAAGTTTTGCACACAGCATATAGGCTGTAGTCCCTCCTCTGCTTTGTTGTTACAACGTACATTTCAATATTAATTATATTTCCTTCAATTGCATTCTTTACAATTTTGATTTTTAACTTTTTACGCTTACTCTTGTACTTAGGATTTAATAACAATTTACCCAAAGATTAGGATTGCCTAGCCGTATTTTGCTAATTTGTTCGGATTGTTTTTAGTTATTTAGGCTTTTCCATTTTGCATTCGATTTGATTCGAGCGCCACTGATGAGTCTTATGTAGACGGAATATGAATGTTGCTAAACAGCGGAAACGTAATACGGAACTGGAATGGAATAAGGAACGGAAACGAAAACCGGAAACGAAAAACGGAAACGGAAAACAGAATCGAAAAGAAATATATTTATATGGAGTTGAGAAAAAAGGGCAAGAGCAACAAAATTCAATAAAATCTGAAATAACAATGTATGTATGTAGAAAATTGTGGATGAAACCTAGTTTTATATCTAACTAAACCTCTCACTTGTATGATTTGATCACTATAAAGTCAAACAACTATGTCAACATAGAAATACAAAATGGCATGCAGACACTCTGAAGACAAAAGCACATAAGCAAACATGAAAGACAAGAATACAAAAACAAATTATCATAGCACAATAAAACAAAGGCTGAATGTATAAATACCGTGCTACGCCAAACAGATATTACCAACAATGAACTAAACAGTTAAGGTTAAAAATATACAATGACAAATAAAAAGAACATTTTAGCACGTAATTAAGATGATAAACAACGTCAGTACCTAGAATCTATACTTCAAGACCTGAATGTATTATTTGTGAAGTTGATGCAGAATATTTATCATCAAGGTCTTGGTATCTTCCAATGAACTTTTTTAGAAACAGGACGAGACGTTCTTTGACATAACTTTCTGCTCAGACACTGGTGACATTTTATAAAGTTTAAGTAGCAGCTGCAAGCTATTGAATACCGAATGAGTTAGGAAATGAATATCCTTTATGCAAGGGAAGTTGGTATATTACTGCTAAAGTGGGGGAAACCGTCGGTATTCTATGGGTACTGATTTTGCACCCCCTACTGGTGGACCTCTTTTTTGTTCTCATAAGTTCAAAGCAGAATTAGGTAATACAAAATCTTCATAAAGACAAAAAAAAATAACATTTTGCAAAGATCTTTAACTTTTTGATATTTTGACAATGTTCTGTCAGTTAATATCACTCTATAGTCATCACGAATTGGTTGACCGATACGATATGTCTGAGTCTAAACTTACTACATTGTGAAGCTAAAAAGTCGTCTAATCTGTCTATTTTCCGATTATGTTCTATTCCCGATTCTGATAATTTGACTAGGTGTGGATTCGAATTGCGAATGAAACATGCATAGAAGGAGAAGCGTACCCCTGTCGACCCAACTGGTCTATTTCCTTTTTGGGTCATGCGATTCCTCCAGTTTTGTGTGGTATCTTAACTTGTCTTCTTTATAGGTTTATGTCAATTTGAACATTGGTAGGGAACTGTTGCCTATATTTCTTAACTTTGCGTCTATGTTTAATTCAAAATATTAATAAATTGGACATTTCTTTTCCAAATTTTTTCTTTGCAGATATGTGAATGACATAGTGGTGAGAAAAATAATGTAAATTAGAAACCATCGCTGTGTCAAAAAATGCAGTAAACATTTTTCATATACATCTTAAAAGTAAAAATATATAATTATATGTCAATGAGACAGAAACTAAACAATACAAAATATTCATAAAAGACATTTAATGAAAACTATAATGTCTTAAACAATCAATCAACTCGTAAACAGTATGACAAGCTCTCAATCATCCAAACAGTTCGTGCATAATTCAATACACATTATTTTTAATGCATGAGACCAATTAAAAATTCTTAATAGAGAAACAAAATTTAAAGCAAGGACAACCACTTACGAGATTCCTGACTTTGAGCAAACAATCAGAAATGTGGCGGGGTTAAACTACTTGTATGAGTACTCAAACCCTTACCTTTTCTTTCGTTCAGTAAAACAGCAATAGGTACAGAGAAGCATGAAAAATTAAAAACCAGTTAAAAAAAAACATTTAACATGTTTAAGGGGATACCCAACACTTTGACTAAAATCGATTTGTCTCGTTTGATTTTCATAAAATTTTGATCAACTATTTACTTTGAATTGTTGACAAAAATATAAAATGTCAAGAAATTTGAACCACATTATTTACAGGAATAATTTCATTGGATATATATCAGTTTGACAAACAATTTTGACCATTGAGAAGCTTTATTTCTTTTCACTAATAGAATGGCATCAGCTGATTTTAAAGAGTTAACTTCATTATGTGTTCTGTACTCCCTTCATCTTTAAATGTCGATATGATTAATGTCACATCCACCAGTAATACCATACTAAACATTCCATATAAATGAATATTTGCATTTACTCGAATTAAACTCCATGTACTCAATACATGTATGATGATGAAGTAGGCATGACTTCCCACGCTCTTACACCGACCGCTGCTTCCCACTGTACATTACAAGAATAGTGAAGAAAAGCAAGGTCTTTTGAAATGCTGAAATAAAAAATTGGGAAGCTTTGGTAAAGTAAACAGTGTATTGTAAAGTACCTATAGCTTGCTATCGATAACTTTTTACATTTTTGGATCCGGTGTTATGACGTAAGGCTTTTAAGATGAAATGTTTTTAGTGTCTGTTACAATTATGTATTTCAATTTATTTGTTTTCCACAAATTAAACGATTTGTAACTTTACAATTATCACCTAACCATGTTCCAAGCGCGAAAGAAGATTTGATACAAAATGTGTCATCTCCATTTTTACGCTAGGGGAGGTAAATCGTATTACTACCATCTTTCCATTTATATATAAAAATAAGAAGACGTGGTATGATTGGCAATGAGACAACTCTCCACAAGAGACCAAATGACACAGAAATTAACAACTATATGTCACCGTACGGTCTTCATCAATGAGTAAAACCCATACCGCATAGTCAGCTATAAAAGGCGCCGAAATGACAAATATAAAACAATTCAATGAGAAAATTAACGGTCCGATTTTTGTACACAATAATGAACAAAAAACAAATATGATATACAGAAACAAACAAAAACCAATGAATTAAAGGCTCCTGACTAGGGACATGCACATGCAGAATGTGGTGGGGTAAATCTAGTTTTTTGACGCCAAACCCCGTAACCTGGAAAAGTGGTGTAACGGCACAACATAAGAAAAACTATACAAAACAATAAACGAAAAACAAATATGAGAAACAGCAACAAAAAGCAACTACTCCATTAAAGGCTCCTGACTTGGGACAGTCACATATACAATGTGGCGGGGTTAAACTAGTTTGAAGGCGCCAACCCTCCCCCTAATATGTCTGATTACTAAGGTTCTGTAATCCAATCCAAAAATCGGCATCCGACATGTGTTTAGTACTTAAAAATTATGTTTCTTTTAAGAACGAATGATAACTAAATCTGCACTAATTTTCTTACAACAATAACGGGCATCAATAAAATTAGCAAGTGCTGTATTAATTGAATAACAGAAATTCTTATAATATACACACGCACCAGATACACATCTTGGATAATTTTTTCTTTGACATATAAACCTTAACGACATAAAATTATCGTTGTCATTCCAACTCCTAGAGTTTGAAAGTAATAGGTCAACACAGTTTTTGTCGTTATTTGCGTTATTCGGTTCAAATGGTCCCAAATTAGTATAATCCAAAATGGTGCCGTCACTTCACATATACCTCCCATTGTTTTCAAAATTGCTGAGTCCTATCCACTGAAAAGTCTGGGTAAAACTGTTGATTAGAAAATCGGTTTCCTTTTCATTATGAACACTGGAAAGATAGTTCCTATACTTCGACAATAGCCACGAGCTTTAAACCATGTTCGCAGTTCTGAAAACTCTTTGTAACACCAACCATCGAATTTCTTCCAGTCATTTTGACATTCTTTCCCATTGTCGGATACAAGAAAACCTGTGCTTTAATTTCCGTTATTTTTTTGAAGGGATATACACTTTTGTATTGTACGTTAGCCCAGCTAGCAATGCACATGCTAATATAGTTACAGTAGTGAACGCTATCCATAATTTTATTCGACATTTTTTATCAGCAATAACCGTAAAATAGTTTTCATTGGAACTTGTTGTTTCTAAGTTGTCAAACTTTCGATAATGATCTGAAATGGTAGCAAGATGTGTGCATCCTATCTCGCCAATACACGCTTTATCGTCTACAATGACCGTTTCTTGTTACTAAGTTTTACAAAGCAGACATAAATTAACATTTATGTACAAAATCACGTTGTATAATGCGCTACGGATGATACTATAGCACAACTTATGACTAGTGGAGAAAAACAGATGACAAGTCTGGAAAACACAGTCTTCCCCAATCAAAACAAAAGACAACTTTTATTTCCGTGACAATATATCTTATATTTACTAACGTGTCTGACCCATCACATATACACATATAAAATTTCTAATGATTTTGTTTTAGTTATTTTTAATTGTTGTCTTTCATTGTTATAACCCATAATAACCAATATCAAACTGACCACGTGATCTCAGATAGTGCTGACATGGGGTTATTAACAAGCGTCCTTTCGAACAGTTCTTGAAAACGTTTATTCACACTTCGGTTTCTTTGGTATATTACGCCTCTCTTGTTGATTCAGTTAATGACATTCATCTTTTGTTAACATTTATAGTACCTTTAGGAGTAATTACAAGAGATTGTAAAACTTTTAATGTAGTTTATTGCGTCATGTTTTCATAAATTGTATTAAAAAGTCACAATATGAATAAGAAGATACACCTAATTTTCGAGTCAAACGATGTTCATAAGTTTAACTTTTCTATGAATTATACACGGACCAAGCACTTTAATGTAAGTATAGATGACATAAAGAAATCAAAAGATAACATTCAAATTGGAATATGAGAAATAGAGGCGGAAGATACTAAATGGACTCTTATTTAATTCTTCTGCACAACAAGGATAAATAATAAGGTTACCGAATTATTTTACTTGCCTCGTGAGAAAATAGATGAATAAACACTCAACAGCGTTCACCAGTTTGACAATATCGAATATATTATGTAAAACAATTTGAAGCATACTCAATACCTTATAGGAAAACGACATTATTCTTGGTCATAGGTTGGGGACATTTTTTTTAGTGATGGTGGAATTATCTTCTCTGTTGTCGTTCATTATTTTAAAACATCTGCCTTTCAATGTCTGGAAACTGGACTCATTTATTTGGCGAATTACCAATATAATATATCATTTTAATTTTACATATCATGGAATGATGTAGTGAACCACTATCCATTAAAAGATATGTAGCAGAATTGTTAAGAGCTTTGTTGAACAAACTTATAGCCATAGCCACCATGCATCTCATTCCGACATTAATCAGAGTCAATAATTACTGTTGTTTAATATCATGGAAAACTTCCAAGCAATGCTTTTGATCCTAATAGACACAGTTGACTAAAACAGTTCTATTTATACTGTTATATTGAGTTATACATAAATACGACAAAAGTAAACAATGTAAACCAATCATAATTAGACATTTTCGAAAATTTATCTACACAAACACTTACACCGACACCGACACCTACACTGACTACAAAAATATAGGGACCGTATCAAAATATCAAAACATACTGAATGAATGCCCTCGTAAAACTTTGTTGCAGATATAATATGATTTTGTATTCGGAATCGGAGCTAGAAACACCGAATGCTCTCATTAGTTTTGGATTATTTTTAAGTAATGAATTTGTGACATTCCATCTGTTTTTTTTTTTTTTTTTAATTGTCTCCGTTTGCAACCAATCAAACGGAATACAGTGTTGTGGTAGAATATACAATTGGCGAATTGAATTTCTAGAAAGCATTTGGAACATAAATAAAGTATCTTATTTCTTCTGAAGCAAGCAAATATATTTTTAACAATGTAAATCAACAGGTCTTAGGATTTATAATGGACGTTTCGGTGACCCACGTATTAAATAAAAACGGTTGTAGTGTAAAATTCCATCAAAAATAAAAGCCAAAATTAACTTGAATATAACTGCTAAAAGTAAAAATCTTTACAAAAAATATATATATATTAACGTTATATTTGACAACACGCAGCAACACCAGTGTTGAATTGTGAAGTGAAAGTTCTTCAAAGAATTTTTTTTATTTTATACCAAGGTATAAAAATTAGTAAAGGAAAGTTTCATAAGAAATAAATTCGTTTTAAAGTGTTATCAGGGGTGTACGGAATTTTTCAATACATTTTCAACACCGATGTAAAATTCCGTACCGCTCTGATTACACAAAGGTAACACAAACTAAAATACGTTCTGTTTCACGCAATAAAAGACTTTACACGTTCTTGTTTCTGATTGAAGTTTAATTAATTTACACAAAGCCCCCCCCCCCCCCCCCCCCCCCTTTTTTTCAAAAGTACAAAAGATCGGTCAATTCTCAGTTACTGAACAGAGCTAATAAAGTAGCAAATCATTCAGAATAAAAGTTTTATACAGTATTCAAAATGCAGATTAGAACAAAAAATATAATATAAATGCCGTGGTCGTTGTACATATTGTGATGACCCCTTCTCAAAAAGGTTACCTGTAGGCATAGGCGTAGGTGTAAGCGTCGGCATCGAGTAGTTTTCGAAAATGTCTATTGCGAAGGTTTTAGAAATATTTATTGAGATTTACTTAATTCACACTTGATATACTATGGACAATTAGGAAAGAATAGTGTATATATTTATATATACTTAGTTAGTTATACAAATAAATTATATATATAATATAATCAAATGGCAACCCTGCTTTATCAACCATTCCGTGATAATATCAATATCATTCACGGTTGCAAGGCATTATCAACCCCTAAAATGAATGACGTCATGTCATCGATATAAAACAATAGTATCTTATCTAATCAAGAACTCTATAGTATCTATTGTAACAGTCTGACCTTAAAATATGATTGTCTTGCATTTGCTGATTTATAAATTTCTCTTCTACTTTAGTTTAAGTTTTAATGAAAAATGGAAGACTTGTCCTGATAGGCAAGTAAATTTCTCCATGCTACCTGAAAAATACAATTGATAAAATGTTCAATGAAAAAAATGTATGTGCCTTTAAAGCGTAGGCTGTCAAAGATATACGCGTGTATGCACTCATGTGCATGTTTTCAGCAGGAGGACAAACAATAACTTTCCCTTAATATCAATATTGTCGATGCTATATTATTGTTTCATTGACCTGTTCTTCACATTGTCTAGTGGAACAATTAAACTTTGGGCTATCTCCCTAAGAGTTCCAAGTGGTGAAGTTGAGATCATCCTGTCGAAAATTTTACGGACGCCATCATGAGTTTGTTGACCGTTATGGAATATATGTTTCATAGATGACAACGGACATGTTACAATTGTCGTTACCTTACTCCTGTCCTCATTCCCCGAATGTGACCTACAAGATTTGTACTTACATGAGCACCACTACGGGTACCACATGTGGAGCAGGATCTGCTTACCCTTCCAGAGCACCTGAGACCACCCCCGGTTTTTTTTATTTTAATTTGTTTTCGTGATGCTCAGGCTTTAGTTTTCTGTGTTGTGTTTTGTATACTGTTGTTTGTCTTTTAGTTCTTTTCTTTTTTGCCGTGGCCTTTACTTTCGATCTTCGGTATCTTTCGCCTCTCTTTTACATGTGATAAGTTTGTGGCACTTGCTTTTGAAATAAAAAGATTGGTAAGGCTTTTATAAAAGTCTAAAAATTATTAGAAAATCATATTACTGCATGCACAATTTTTACAACAATTTATTTTTTTCACAACACTTAGTAGGATAGTCTGTCCTTTTTAATTAATGATATAAAACCAATAAAAAAATTAAACTAACATTATGTACACGATTTAAAGTGTACGATTTTTCTAATTCAAAAAGGGTAGCGGTGGCCAAGTGGTCTATGTATTTCATCTGCTGTATCATTAGCCTGTCAACACTGAGGTTGTGAGTTCGAACTCCGCACCTGGCATTTGCGTTTGATTCCAATCGTAGTTGACTAGTATGGCCAGTTTTCTGCCGAAAGTATTTGATTCTATTCGGGCCCTACGGCTCCCTGGCCGCAACCATATAGCCAAGAGTGCTGATGTGGAATTAAACATTAACAATCAATGAATGACTCAATTAAATTCAAAATTCCTTAAACGATTTTTTTTAAAGATATTTCACTACTCAAGCTGTTGATGAAGGCATTTTGTTAACCTGAAGATGTCGTTTCGAATCTAGTTGGTTGGATTGCTGTCTAAATGACATATACATCTACTGACAGCATAATAAAACTGTAAGGTATACTTTAAGGGGGGTTTGTTTTTGGCTATTGCTCTCACTTGTTAACCAAGCTGAAATCATCCATTCGTAAATTTTACGGACTCCATCACGAGTTGGTCGACCATTATGGAATATCTGTTTCAAAGATGACAACGGATATGTGCCAATTGTCGTAACTACAATCCATCCCCCTTTTCCCCGAATGTGACCTACCGAAGAAGACTTATCACCGGGTTTGTACTAACATGAGCAACATGTCGGGTGCCACATGTGGAGCAGGATCTGCTTACCCTTACGGAGCACCCGAGATCACCCCCAGTATTTGATCGGGTTTGTATTGCTCAGTCTTTAGTTTTCTATGTTCTATGTTTTGTGTTTTGTGTTTTGTGTACTGTTGTTTGTCTGTTTGTTTTTTTCTTTTTTAGTCATGGCGTTGTCAATTTATTGTCGACTTTGAGTTTTAATGTCTCTTTGGTAACTTTTGCCTCTCTTTTATGAGCTGTAGAATAAAAAAGTACGTAAATAGCCAAATGTATCATGAACTTTGCCTGAGGGAGTTTCTTAGTCATTTAAAAATTGACCGAAGAGGAATATACTTATCAAATTGAACGGAAATATAGAATATGACACGATTGTCCCAACCACCTTGTTTTGAGTGTTAACAGTCACAAATCACGTCAAATATTATAAATTTCGAGTTTAAATTCAGTCATGACAGGCGGAACATGTGCAAAATTAAAGATCGAAAAAAAATACACTTTGTTAATCTCTAGTTAAAAATCAACGATTAAAGCAATTGCAAACTAAATAAAAATAGGCGAGAAAAAAAATAAACATATAAACTACCATTTGATGAATAATAGGTCATGTTGGGACTAACACTGAATCCAAAAAATAATAAAACATAAATGCGACTAATCAAACAAAATGAGACTTGCGCACGAAAACAATAGAGATACAAACAAAGATGTTATGTTTAGGCAAAACGAACAAAATGTTATGTTGTGAGCTATACGAACAAAAAGGTAATGCTCCCGAATTGGAAAAATAACAGTAATAAAAACACTTATAATATCAAAATTTAAAATATTCCTATCAGTACCTAGTCGAAATTATACAACTGTGCACCACTTATTGCGGACCTTTTTTTGTATTGCTATGAGTTACAATTTATGACAAAAATCAGTAAAGACCCATCGAAACAACATCTGATACACAAATTTAATAATACTTTTAGATATTTGGATGATATTTTGGCTCTCAATAATGACGACTTCAGTATGTATACTAAAGAAATTTATCCTGTTGAACTTACTTTAAATAAAGCTAATACTAACAATGACCACTGCCCTTTCCTCGATCTTGATATCTATATCATTAACGGAAAGCTTAATACTAAAATATATGATAAAAGAGATGATTTTTCATTTCCTATCGTTAATTATCCATTTTTAGATGGTGACGTTCCCTTGTCACCATCTTACGGTGTTTATATATCTCAACTTGTACGATTCGCTCGTGTATGTAACAATGTTTTAGATTTTAACGAGAGAAATTTATGTATTACTGAAAAATTATTACACCAGGGTTTTCGATATCACAAACTAGTCAAAACATTTACTAAATTTTATCATCGGTATAAGGACATCATTCGTAAATATAGCTCAACATGCAGACTTCTTATACGTTCAGGTATTTCATATCCAATTTTTTATGGAAATATTCTTTATAAAGCACAAAAATGTCAGTATTCACCTCTGAAACTAACAAAACCTTTAAATAGACTTATTAAGAAGGGATATAGTTACGATACTGTTGTCAGGTCATTAAAGATTGCATATTTTGGCGTTAATATTGATTCACTTATAGGGTCTTTGCATCGGCACTAAACACATTTATTTAAAAACCAGTTGTTGGCATGACACGGGTTATGTTCTTCTCATATATGTTATGATGGTATGATACTAAACCCCTAACGGGAAGGATTGTGCCTGATATTCATATGATGAAGACATAATCTTTCAATCAGTTTAATTGAAGTCTGGAGCTGGCATGTCAGTTAACTGCTAGTAGTCTGTTGTTATTTATGTATTATTGTCATTTTGTTTATTTTCTTTGGTTACATCTTCTGACATCAGACTCGGACTTCTCTTGAACTGAATTTTAATGTGCGTATTGTTATGCGTTTACTTTTCTACATTGGCTAGAGGTATAGGGGGAGGGTTGAGATCTCATAAACATGTTTAACCCCGCCGCATTTTTGCGCCTGTCCCAAGTCAGGAGCCTCTAGCCTTTGTTAGTCTTGTATTATTTTTAATTTTAGTTTCTTGTGTACAATTTGGAGTTTAGTATGGCGTTCATTATCACTGAACTAGTATATATATTTGTTTAGGGGCCAGCTGAAGGACGCCTCCGGGTGCGGGAATTTCTGTCTGCATTGAAGACCTGTTGGTGGCCTTCTGCTGTTGTCTGTTCTGTGGTCGGGTTGTTGTCTCTTTGACACATTCCCCATTTCCATTCTCAATTTTAAAGCTTAAATTCTTGGACAAAACATTTTTTCTTATCTGGAAAAACAAACCAGATAACGTTGAAAGATACACTTTATCCTAACCGCACTGTACAGGAGGTCTAAATTTATAAGTTATACGCTTTGAACTAGATTATTTACTAGATGCACTGTTTTAATTGCATAATTTTTTTATCTCTATTGATTTTTTTTTTTTGATTTTTTTTTGATTTTTTTTTTTAAATTTCATCATACTTTATGGAAAATTTTTCACATTTGTTAGTTAGAGACAGAAAGTATTGGTACCTTATCCCAGCCTCGTTAAACATTAGATTGTATTTATATATAAGCTAGTTAGTAATTGTTAATATTCTAAATTATGAAATATACATTACTATAGTATTATGTATCCATTATTTCCATATTGTTCAATTAAGAGAGAACTGTATTTCAGATCTCTATTGATTATAGTTGATTTTTATTGTTTGCCAGTTTTATACACGATATATTTTATTGAGTATGAACTTTTCAGACGGATAGAGTTCAACCCCGGCCATCACTTGATAATTTTTTTGCTCTTGATATTTATATTTTTGTTTATTCCTTGAATTTACTTTATAGTGACTAATTGTTCCATATAATGGTTATAAAACATTCAAAGTGTTGATATCTTTGTTTGGTGTACATTGTATCATATTGTGGTCACTTAACGTGAAATTCTTAAATTCATCACAAAAGAAAATATGTAAAACATCAAGAAAAATCAATATTGACATTTTTTACTTTTTTGAAAATACATACATAAAGTTTACTGGTATTTCATAGCTGGAACAGCGTTCTATTGATATTTTTTCTAGAATAATTAGGTTGTCAACGTTATGTATTTCAACTTATTTGTTTTTCACAAATAAAACGATTTGTTTTTTTGCAATAATCACCTAACCATGTTCCAAGCGCGAAAGAAGATTTGATACACAAGGTATCATCTCCTCTTGGTTTTTCAAGCCAAGGGAGGTAATTCGTATTACTACCATCTATCCATTTATATTTCAGATTACTAAGTCTCTGTAATCCAATCCAAAAATCGGCACCAGACGAGTGCTTAGTAGTTTGACTTATTATGAAATTGTGTTCCTCTTTAGAACGAATGATAACTAAATCTGCATTATTTTTCTTACAAGAATTACGGGCATCAACAAAATTAGCAAGTGCTGTATTTATTGAATAACAAGAATTCTTATAATATACCCACACACCAGATCCACATCTTGGATAAATTTGTCTTTTGCATATAAATCTAAACGACATAAAACAACTGTTGTCATTCCACTTTTTAGACTTTGAAAGAAAAAGGTGTGCACAGTTTTCGTTATTATTAACGTCATTCGGTTCAGTTCGTCCCCAATAAGTATAATCTAAACTCGTGCCGTCACTCCACATATAACTCCCATTGTTTTTGAAATTGCTGAGTCCTATCCACAGAAACTTCCGGGTAAAACTGTTGATAAGGAAATTGGTTTCCTTTTCATTATGAACACTAACAAGATCAGTTCCAATACTTCGACAATAATCACGAGCTTGAAACCATGTTCGCTTTTCTGAAAACTCTTTATAACACCAATCTTCGAATTTCTTCCAGTCATTTGGACATTTTGTCCAACTTTCTGATATCTGAAAACCTGTGCTTTCATTTCCGTTATTTTCGCTTTTTTTTCCGTTATTTGTGCTTTCTTTTGAAGGAATATCAACTTTTGTATTGTATCGAGATTGTATTACCATGTACGTAAGTCCAGCTGCAAATGCACATGCTAATATAATAACTGTAGTGAACGCAATCCATAATTTTATTCGACATTTGTTATCAGCAATGACAGATGAATAGTTTTCATTTGAACTTGTTGGTTGTAAGTCGTCATAGTTTTGATGATGAATTGAAATGGTTCCAAGATGTGTATATCCTATCTCGTTAAAAGGTTCTTCGTATGAATCATATATGCTCTCAATTGTATTATCCATTATACAGGCTTTATCGTCTACAATGACCGTTTCTCGTTACAAAATTTTACACAAGCGGATATAAATTAACATCTTATCTGCAAAATCACGTTGTATAATTTGCTACGGATGATACTATAACACTATTTATGACAAATGAGGAAAACACAGATGTCAAGTCTGGAAAACACAGACTTCACCAATCAAATCAAAAGACAACTTTTATTTCCGTGACAATATATCTTTTACCTTTTTACGTGTCTGACCCATTAAACACACACAGTTTTAGTTATTTTTAATTGTGTTATTTCATTGTTGTTACAACCTGGAGATAATTTGATATAAACCCTGTACAATCGCCAATTACAAATGTATTAAACATATTATATTTGTATACAAAGCAAAAATGATAAGACACAAGAGATCGAAATGAAAAACAGCTTCTCCATATATACGTTTATACAATATTATAAATGCAGATTAGTAAATGGCAATTATTAAGCGTTTCAGACTGACACGGGACAGATAACCGGGTCGATTAGAAAAAATCGTGTATTATTTTTCTTATCATATATTTCCAATGTACGCACGCAACCAGGCTTATAACCATTATCATACTGACCACGTGATATCAGATAGGGCTGACATGGGGTTATCAACTAGCGTGCTTTCGAAAAGTTCTTTAAAACGTTCATTCACACTTCGGTTTCTTTGGTATCTTACCCTTCTCTTGGTGATTCAGTAAATAACATTCATCTGTTGTTACCATCTACAAGAAATATCGAAACGTTTAAGGCTGTATCGAAATGCAGATTATTTTGTTGTGTTTTCATGAATTGTATTAAATAGTCACAAACCATATTGTCATCTTTTTAATTTTTCTATGAATTATACACTGGCCAAGCACTTTAGTATACGTATACGGGACATAAAGAAATCAAAAGATAACATTTCGAATTCATGGAATTGGAATATGAGAAATAGAGGCGGAAGATATTAAATTGACTCATTCAACAACATATATGTTTCAAATTGCGAATGAAACATACATAGCAGGAGAAGCTTACCCCTGTCGACCCAACCGGTTTATTTCCTTTTTGGGAGTTCATGCAATTCCGCCAGTTTTGTGTGGTATCTTAATTTTTCTTCTTTGTAGGTTTATGTTAATTTGAACACCGGTAGGGAACTGTTGCCTATAATTCCTAGTTTTTGCGTCTATGGTTAATTTAGAAAAATATAAATGAGACATGTCTTTTCGAATTAATATTCTTTGCAGATATGTGAATGACATAGTGGTGAGAAAAATAATGTTAATTAGAAACCATCGCTGTGTCACAAAATGCAGTACACATTTTTCATATACATCTTAAAGATAGAAATATACGATTGTATATCAATGATACAGAAACTAACATTACAACTTATTCAAAAAAGACATTTAATGGAAACCATGCTGTCTGAAACAATGAAACAACTCGTAAATAGTATGACAAGCTCTCAATCATCCAGACGATTCGTGCATAAATTCAATACACACTATTTAATTCATGAGACCAATTTCAATAGAGGAAATATATATAAAAACTTAAAAGTCATTTGTTATCATTTAAACGGATCGAGTAAAAATCAACTGTCATATTCAGAAAAAAATGGTTGGTTAAACATTTCCGATATGAAATATTGAGAAGCTTTAGTAAAGTAAACAACACAATTGAAAAGTACCTTCAGCTATCTATCAAAAACTATTTACATTTTTGATACGGTGTTATGAAGTAACGCTTTTTTATCTATAGTTGTCTGTAACACAAAATTTACAAGTAATATGCTTTGAACTGGATCATTTTCTAGATACACTCTTTTTATTGCATAATATTTGCCTCTATTGATTATGGTTGATTTTAAATGTTTTGTCAGTTTTATACATGATTTATTTTATTGAGTATGAACTATTTATCAGACTCATGGAAATCAACCCCGGCCATTACTGGACATTTGTTTTGCTCAAGGTATTTATATTTTTGAGTGTAATATTTGTAGACTATTGGTTGGGTAGTATTTGTTTGTGTATTTTGCCATTGCCACATTGTTGACAGTCCTACCTCTACGTAAAGCAACCGATATTTATTTCTTATATCTAAAAAAAAGAGGTGAAAGATACCAAAGGGACATTTAAACTCACAATTCGAAAATAAACTGACAACTCCATGGATAAAAAAGAAAAAGACAAACAGACAAACAACAGTAAACAAAGCACAACATAGAAAACTAAAGACTGAGCAACACGAACCCCACCAAACACTGGGAGTTAACTCAGGTGCCTAGAAGGGTTAGCACCAGGTATAATGAATACATATTTGTACACATCTTTGATGTTTAGTTGAATTGTATCATAGCTTTCGTTATCTAGGATCCATTGGTAGCTAAATATACGGTATGTGTTCTGTTTATTCCTTGAATTTAATTTAAGTGACTTATTGTTCCAGTGACGTTTATCTAATGGTTATAAAACATTCAAAGTGTTGATACTGAAAGAAAAAAGTCAGGATCTTTGATCAGTGCGTATTGTAAAATATTGTGGCCACTAAACATGAACTTCTGTAATTCATCACAAAAGAAAATATCTAAAACATCACGGAAAATTATTGTTGACTTTTATTACTTTTTTAAAAAATACATACATAACGTTTCCTGGTATTTCATAGCTACAACAGTGTTCTACTGATTTTTTTCTGGTATAATAAGGTTGTCAACGTTATGTATTCCAACTGACTTGTTTTTCACAAATAAAACGATTAGTATTTTTGCAATTATCACCTAACCATGTTCCAAGCGCGAAAGAAGATTTGATACAAAAAGTATTATCTCCTTTGGGTTCTTTAAGCCAGGGGAGGTAAGTCGTATTACTACCATCTATCCATTTATATGTCTGATTCCTAAGTCTCTCTAATCCCATCCAAAAATCGGCACCCGACGAGTGCTTAGTAGTTTGACTTACTATAAAATTGTGTTCCTCTTTAGAACGAATGATAACTAAATCTGCACTATTTTCCTTACAAGAATTACGGGCATCAACAAAATTAGCAAGTACTGAATTAATTGAATAACAAGAGTTCTTAAAATATACCCACGCACCAGATCCACATCTTGGATAAATTTGTCTTTTGCATATAAATCTAAACGACATAAAACAACTGTTGTCATTCCACTTTCTAGACTTTGAAAGAAAAAGATGTGCACAGTTTTCGTTATTATTACCATTATTCGGTTGTGATGGTCCCCAATAAGTATAATCCAAACTCGTGCCGTCACTCCACATATACCTCCCATTGTTTTCAAAATTGCTGAGTCCTATCCATTGAAACGTCTTTGAAAAATTGTTGTTTAGAAAATTGGTTTCCTTTTCATTATGAACACTAACAAGATTAGTTCCTATACTTCGACAATAGTCACGAGCTTTAAACCATGTTCGCCGTTCTGAAAACTCCTTGTAACACCAATCATCAAATTGTTTCCAGTCATTTGGACATTTTGTCCCTATTTCTGATATTCGGAAACCTGTGTTTTCATTTCTGATATTTTGGCTTACTTTTGCCTTAATTTCTGATATCCGAAAACCTGTGCTTTCATTCCCGTTAATTTCGTTTACTTCTTTTGAAGGAAAATCCATTTTTATATTGTATCGAGATTGTATTACAATGTACGTTAGACCAGCTGCCAATGCACATGCTAATATAGTAACAGTAGTGAACGCTGTCCATAATTTTTTTCGACATTTGTTATTAGCAATAACAGTTAAATAGTTTTCATTGGAACTTGTTGGTTGAAAGTCGTCATAGTTTCGATGATGATCTGAAATTTTTCCAAGATGTGTACATCCTATTTCGTCAATAGGTTCTGCGTATGTATCATATATGTTGTCAATTGTATTATTCATTATACAGGCTTTATCGTCTACAATGACCGTTTCTCGTTATAAAGTGTTACACAGGTGGATATGAATTAACATTTTATGTTTACAATCATGTTTTATAATGCGCTTCGGATGATAATGTTGTACTTTTGATGACTAGTGTGGAAAACACTGATTACAAGTCTGGAAAACACAGACTTCACCAATTAAACTAAAAGATCATTTCTATTTCCGGTATATCTTATACTTTATTTGTGTATCTGACCTATAACACATGCACATATTACATTTGTAATGTTTTTCTACTTATTCTTAATTGCGTTTATTTTCGTCGTTGTTACACAAGAGAGGCTAAAGATACCAAAGGGACATTCAAACTCAAAATTCGAAAATATATTTACAACGCCATGGCTACAAAAAGAAAAATACAAACAGATAAACAATAGTACACAAAACACAACACAGGACACTAAAGACTGAACAACACGAACCCCACCAAAAACTGGGGTGATCTCAGGTGCTCCAGAAGGGTAAGCAGATCCTGCTTCATATGTGGCAACCGTCGTTTATGTTAGTACACATCCGGTAATAAGTCTAATTCAGTAGGTCACATTCAGGGGGAAAAGGGGACGCGATTGTAGTTACGACATTTGGAACATATCCGCATCATCTGTGAAACGGATATTCCATAACGGTCAATCAACTCGTGATGGCGTCTTTACAATTTACGAAGGGATGATTTCAACTTCACCACTTGGAACCCTTGGTTTAATAGCTTACTTGTGAGCAGCAACCCTCTATCAAGGAAATCATGACAGGAAATACAAGCCCTGGAATATCGTATCCACTGGGAGATATATACTTCGTATGCAGGCGCTGCTGCAATGTTTCCACATAGAAATGTAAAGTTCACAATTGGGAAGCTGAAATCATTTCTCTTGTCGTAAAGTTTTGTTTTTAACCGACCCTCTTTGTCGATTTCTAGATGTAAGTCAATATATCTGTTGTTTCCTTTATCTCAAGTTCGATGGGATAGATGCGTTCAACATAGTCACCAAATTTTGATTTATTTAGTGAGAGAACATCATCTTTATAGCGGAAAGTTAAAGGATAATGCTAACTTCTTTTCTTTCTTCCTCATATGAATAAAGTAACAAGTCGGCAAGAAGAAGAGCACAGTTGGTTTACATGGGAATGCCGATTGTTTGTTGAAAAATTCGTTATCCAAACATAACAAATATGTTGTAAATCAAGAAATCAAGAATATCTTGATAATGTCAGTTTTAGAGAATTTTTTGTTTGAATCAGAGTGATTTATCCCTCCCCAAGACAAGGTACTTGTTTCTACGTTGGCCATTATTTTTTATGAAACAAAGCAGGGCCAACTCTTTCAATCTGCCTTTTAGTTTGGAATGGGGAATACTTGTGTAAAGTGTAGAGAAGTCAAATAGTTTAATACTATAACAAGATGAAAGAGTCTTAGATTGTATGTATCTACAAATAAGAGATACTCCGATTAAAACCCTGTACAATCGCCAATTACAAATGCATTAAACATATTATATTTGAACAACAGTGCAAAACAGATAATACACAAGAGAATCAAAATGTAGAACAGCTTCTCCGTATGCACATTTATAAAATATTATACATACTGATTGATAAATGGAAATTAGTAAGATCCCCGGACTGACACGGGACAATCTTGGAATGATAACTGGACCGATATTAAAAAAGTCATATATTAATTTGCCTATCGTATATACTTCCTAATGAACGAAAGCAACGAGGTTTATAACCAATAACAGACTGACCACGTGATATCAGATAGGACTGACACGGGGTTATCAACCAGCGTGCTTTCATTTATTGAAAACGTTTATATACACCTCGGCTGCTTCGGTATCACGCTTCTTGTGTTGATTCAGTAAATATCATTCATCTTTGGTTTGGCTGCAAATACAAACCTGGTCAAATCTTAATTCAGAATATGATGTAATATATGTGTAACATGCAAATACTACTTTTAAAAACAACGTTTAACATTATAATATATGAGGTATAGATTTGGAAAAAAAAAAATGAAACGGTACAAACGTGATGTATATATATATATATATATATATATATATAGAAGTCTATAAAAAGGACCAACCAGCAAATTTACTATATACCGGATCGTCTAGAATAGACGATACTGTGCAGATAAGGAAATAAATTATATAAGTCTAGAGATTTGCACAACGATACTTATATAAGATGGTATTATACGATGATGTTGTTATTAAATCGTGTTGACAAATATTTCGGTTTAACAAATAGCCTTCTTTAGTGTCAATTATTTAAACAATACTGGTTATTGTTAAATAATTGACACTGAAGAAGGCTATTTGTTAAGCCGAAATATTTGTCAACACGATTAAATAACAACATCTTCGTATAATACCATCTTATATAAGTATCGTTGTGCAAATCTCTAACTTATATATATATAAATATATACAAGTCTAAATTGAAAACAACGTTCAAACCTATGAGTTGGATAAAAACCGCAATTTTTATACGTGTGCATGCAAAACAAATTTCTTGTTAGAGGGGTCTAAATACAGCACAAACAACAATTTCCAAAAGACCAAAAAAGTGAAAAAGTATATTTTAACAAAACGCATTTGACTAACTGGTCGAGCAACAAATGTTCTTAAACCCTGCTGACTGCCATTGGCGATTGCCAAATAAACGGATCACCGATGTAATAAATGGATCTTAATTATAAATTTAATACTAAACAGAAAACAATAAACTTGCGGAAAAGATGATATACCGCAAACAAAAGGTGCAAAGGTTTTTGTACACCATACCCGGATTTCGACAATTAATGTCTCTTCAGTGATGTTAGGAATCGAAACGGTATTTGGAAAGCCATACAATTTACCTCAATTTAGGATAGACTCTTGCATTTTGAGGAGTCAAAATAGGATGAACTGATCATATAAACCCGAAGGTAAATATAATACAAGCCCAAACGAAAAAATATAAACAAGTCTAAATTGAAAACAACGTTCAAACCTATGATTGCGTTGGATAAAAACCGCAATTTTTATATGTGTGCATGCAAAACAAATTTCTTGTTAGAGGGGTCTAAATACAGTACAAACAACATTTTCCAAAAGACCAAAAAAGTGAAAAAGTATATTTTAACAAAACGCATTTGACTAGCAGGTCGAACAACGGATGTCCTTAAACCCTGCTGACTGCCATGGGGATTGCCAAATAAACGAATCACAGATGTAACACAATGGATCTTAATTATATTAATTTAATACCAAACAGAAAACAATAAACTTGCGGAAAAGATGGTATACCGCAAACATGAGGTGCAAAAATTTCTACACCATATCCGGATTTCGACAATTAATGTCTCTTCAGTGATGTTAGAAATCGAAACGGTATTTGGAAGGCCATATAATTTACCTCAATTTGGGATGGACTCCTGAATTTTGAAGAGTCAAAATAGGATGAACGGATCATATAAACCCGAAGGCAAATATAATACAAGCCCAAACGAAAAAATATAGATGTCTCTTCAGTGATGTTAGGAATCGAAACGGTATTTGGAAGGCCATACAATTTACCTCAATTTGGGATAGACTCCTGAATTTTGGAAAGTCGAAATAGGATGAACGGATCATATAAACCCGAAGGCAAATATAATACAAGCCCAAACGAAAAAATATAGACAAGTCTAAATTGAAAACAACGTTCAAACCTATGATTGCGTTGGATAAAAACCGCAATTTTTATACGTGTGCATGCAAAACAAATTTCTTTGTAGAGGGGTCTAAATACAGCACAAACAACATTTTCCAAAAGACCAAAAAAAATGAAAAAGTATATTTTAACAAAACGCATTTGACTAGCAGGTCGAACAACAAATGTTCTTAAACCCTGCTGACTGCCATGGCGATTGCCAAATAAACGAATCACAGATGTAACACAATGGATCTTAATTATATTAATTTAATACCAAACAGAAAACAATAAACTTGCGGAAAAGATGGTATACCGCAAACATGAGGTGCAAAAATTTGTACACCATATCCGGATTTCGACAATTAATGTCTCTTCAGTAATGTTAGGAATCGAAACGGTATTTGGAAGGCCATATAATTTACCTCAATTTGGGATAGACTCCTGAATTTTGAAGAGTCGAAATAGGATGAACGGATCATATAAACCCGAAGGCAAATATAATACAAGCCCAAACGAAAAAATATAAACAAGTCTAAATTGAAAACAACGTTCAAACCTATGATTGCGTTGGATTAAAAACCGCAATTTTTATACGTGTGCATGCAAAACAAATTTCTTTGTAGAGGAGTCTAAATACAGCACAAACAACATTTTCCAAAAGACCAAAAAAGTGAAAAAGTATATTTTAACAAAACGCATTTGACTAGCAGGTCGAACAACGGATGTTCTTAAACCCTGCTGACTGCCATGGACATTTCCAAATAAACGAATCACAGATGTAACACAATGGATCTTAATTATATTAATTTAATATCAAACAGAAAACAATAAACTTGCGGAAAAGATGGTATACCGCAAACATGAGGTGCAAAAATTTCTACACCATATCCGGATTTCGACAATTAATGTCTCTTCAGTGATGTTAGAAATCGAAACGGTATTTGGAAGGCCATATAATTTACCTCAATTTGGGATGGACTCCTGAATTTTGAAGAGTCAAAGTAGGATGAACGGATCATATAAACCCGAAGGCAAATATAATACAAGCCCAAACGAAAAAATATAAACAAGTCTAAATTGAAAACAACGTTCAAACCTATGATTGCGTTGGATAAAAACCGCAATTTTTATATGTGTGCATGCAAAACAAATTTCTTGTTAGAGGGGTCTAAATACAGTAAAAACAACATTTTCCAAAAGACCAAAAAAGTGAAAAAGTATATTTTAACAAAACGCATTTGACTAGCAGGTCGAAAAACGGATGTCCTTAAACCCTGCTGACTGCCATGGGGATTGCCAAATAAACGAATCACAGATGTAACACAATGGATCTTAATTATATTAATTTAATACCAAACAGAAAACAATAAACTTGCGGAAAAGATGGTATACCGCAAACATGAGGTGCAAAAATTTCTACACCATATCCGGATTTCGACAATTAATGTCTCTTCAGTGATGTTAGAAATCGAAACGGTATTTGGAAGGCCATATAATTTACCTCAATTTGGGATGGACTCCTGAATTTTGAAGAGTCAAAATAGGATGAACGGATCATATAAACCCGAAGGCAAATATAATACAAGCCCAAACGAAAAAATATAGATGTCTCTTCAGTGATGTTAGGAATCGAAACGGTATTTGGAAGGCCATACAATTTACCTCAATTTGGGATAGACTCCTGAATTTTGGAAAGTCGAAATAGGATGAACGGATCATATAAACCCGAAGGCAAATATAATACAAGCCCAAACGAAAAAATATAGACAAGTCTAAATTGAAAACAACGTTCAAACCTATGATTGCGTTGGATAAAAACCGCAATTTTTATACGTGTGCATGCAAAACAAATTTCTTTGTAGAGGGGTCTAAATACAGCACAAACAACATTTTCCAAAAGACCAAAAAAAATGAAAAAGTATATTTTAACAAAACGCATTTGACTAGCAGGTCGAACAACAAATGTTCTTAAACCCTGCTGACTGCCATGGCGATTGCCAAATAAACGAATCACAGATGTAACACAATGGATCTTAATTATATTAATTTAATACCAAACAGAAAACAATAAACTTGCGGAAAAGATGGTATACCGCAAACATGAGGTGCAAAAATTTGTACACCATATCCGGATTTCGACAATTAATGTCTCTTCAGTAATGTTAGGAATCGAAACGGTATTTGGAAGGCCATATAATTTACCTCAATTTGGGATAGACTCCTGAATTTTGAAGAGTCGAAATAGGATGAACGGATCATATAAACCCGAAGGCAAATATAATACAAGCCCAAACGAAAAAATATAAACAAGTCTAAATTGAAAACAACGTTCAAACCTATGATTGCGTTGGATTAAAAACCGCAATTTTTATACGTGTGCATGCAAAACAAATTTCTTTGTAGAGGAGTCTAAATACAGCACAAACAACATTTTCCAAAAGACCAAAAAAGTGAAAAAGTATATTTTAACAAAACGCATTTGACTAGCAGGTCGAACAACGGATGTTCTTAAACCCTGCTGACTGCCATGGACATTTCCAAATAAACGAATCACAGATGTAACACAATGGATCTTAATTATATTAATTTAATACCAAACAGAAAACAATAAACTTGCGGAAAAGATGGTATACCGCAAACATGAGGTGCAAAAATTTGTACACCATATCCGGATTTCGACAATTAATGTCTCTTCAGTGATGTTAGAAATCGAAACGGTATTTGGAAGGCCATATAATTTACCTCAATTTGGGATGGACTCCTGAATTTTGAAGAGTCAAAGTAGGATGAACGGATCATATAAACCCGAAGGCAAATATAATACAAGCCCAAACGAAAAAATATAAACAAGTCTAAATTGAAAACAACGTTCAAACCTATGATTGCGTTGGATAAAAACCGCAATTTTTATACGTGTGCATGCAAAACAAATTTCTTTGTAAAGGGGTCTGAATACAGCACAAACAACATTTTCCAAAAGACCAAAAAAAATGAAAAAGTATATTTTAACAAAACGCATTTGACTAGCAGGTCGAACAACAAATGTTCTTAAACCCTGCTGACTGCCATGGCGATTGCCAAATAAACGAATCACAGATGTAACACAATGGATCTTAATTATATTAATTTAATACCAAACAGAAAACAATAAACTTGCGGAAAAGATGGTATACCGCAAACATGAGGTGCAAAAATTTGTACACCATATCCGGATTTCGACAATTAATGTCTCTTCAGTGATGTTAGAAATCGAAACGGTATTTGGAAGGCCATATAATTTACCTCAATTTGGGATGGACTCCTGAATTTTGAAGAGTCAAAGTAGGATGAACGGATCATATAAACCCGAAGGCAAATATAATACAAGCCCAAACGAAAAAATATAAACAAGTCTAAATTGAAAACAACGTTCAAACCTATGATTGCGTTGGATAAAAACCGCAATTTTTATACGTGTGCATGCAAAACAAATTTCTTTGTAAAGGGGTCTGAATACAGCACAAACAACATTTTCCAAAAGACCATAAAAAATGAAAAAGTATATTTTAACAAAACGCATTTGACTAGCAGGTCGAACAACAAATGTTCTTAAACCCTGCTGACTGCCATGGCGATTGCCAAATAAACGAATCACAGATGTAACACAATGGATCTTAATTATATTAATTTAATACCAAACAGAAAACAATAAACTTGCGGAAAAGATGGTATACCGCAAACATGAGGTGCAAAAATTTGTACACCATATCCGGATTTCGACAATTAATGTCTCTTCAGTGATGTTAGAAATCGAAACGGTATTTGGAAGGCCATATAATTTACCTCAATTTGGGATGGACTCCTGAATTTTGAAGAGTCAAAGTAGGATGAACGGATCATATAAACCCGAAGGCAAATATAATACAAGCCCAAACGAAAAAATATAAACAAGTCTAAATTGAAAACAACGTTCAAACCTATGATTGCGTTGGATAAAAACCGCAATTTTTATACGTGTGCATGCAAAACAAATTTCTTTGTAAAGGGGTCTGAATACAGCACAAACAACATTTTCCAGAAGACCAAAAAAGTGAAAAAGTATATTTTAACAAAACGCATTTGACTAGCAGGTCGAACAACGGATGTTCTTAGACCCTGCTGACTGCCATGGCGATTGCCAAATAAACGAATCACAAATGTAACACAATGGATCTTACTTATATTAATTTAATACCAAACAGAAAACAATAAACTTGCGGAAAAGATGGTATACCGCAAACATGAGGTGCAACAATTTGTACACCATATCCGGATTTCGACAATTAATGTCTCTTCAGTAATGTTAGGAATCGAAACGGTATTTGGAAGGCCATATAATTTACCTCAATTTGGGATAGACTCCTGAATTTTGAAGAGTCGAAATAGGATGAACGGATCATATAAACCCGAAGGCAAATATAATACAAGCCCAAACGAAAAAATATAAACAAGTCTAAATTGAAAACAACGTTCAAACCTATGATTGCGTTGGATTAAAAACCGCAATTTTTATACGTGTGCATGCAAAACAAATTTCTTTGTAGAGGAGTCTAAATACAGCACAAACAACATTTTCCAAAAGACCAAAAAAGTGAAAAAGTATATTTTAACAAAACGCATTTGACTAGCAGGTCGAACAACGGATGTTCTTAAACCCTGCTGACTGCCATGGACATTTCCAAATAAACGAATCACAGATGTAACACAATGGATCTTAATTATATTAATTTAATACCAAACAGAAAACAATAAACTTGCGGAAAAGATGGTATACCGCAAACATGAGGTGCAAAAATTTGTACACCATATCCGGATTTCGACAATTAATGTCTCTTCAGTGATGTTAGAAATCGAAACGGTATTTGGAAGGCCATATAATTTACCTCAATTTGGGATGGACTCCTGAATTTTGAAGAGTCAAAGTAGGATGAACGGATCATATAAACCCGAAGGTAAATATAATACAAGCCCAAACGACAAAATATAAACAAGTATAAATTGAAAACAACGTTCAAACCTATGATTGCGTTGGATAAAAACCGCAATTTTTATACGTGTGCATGCAAAACAAATTTCTTTGTAAAGGGGTCTGAATACAGCACAAACAACATTTTCCAGAAGACCAAAAAAGTGAAAAAGTATATTTTAACAAAACGCATTTGACTAGCAGGTCGAACAACGGATGTTCTTAGACCCTGCTGACTGCCATGGCGATTGCCAAATAAACGAATCACAAATGTAACACAATGGATCTTAATTATATTAATTTAATACCAAACAGAAAACAATAAACTTGCGGAAAAGATGGTATACCGCAAACATGAGGTGCAAAAATTTGTACACCATATCCGGATTTCGACAATTAATGTCTCTTCAGTGATGTTAGGAATCGAAACGGTATTTGGAAGGCCATATAATTTACCTCAATTTGGGATATATATATGTTGGACACTACACTGTTAATACTACCGGAAACGGGGTGTGATTGGTGGTGAGGGGAAACATTAACCTTCTGTAAGGGATTTGTTTTCGAAATCTACGAAGGGATTATTTTTACGCGTACGATGCAGCGTGGCATTTTGAAGATACATACTGGCCTGCAGACAGACTCTCCGTTTATAATATTAAGGTAAGCGAAGAACTCATGAGAGGAATCAAGTAAAGATAACTATTAACGCAAAGTTATGTTCACATGCAGAAAATCAAAGAGGATGATCTCACATAGACAATAACGAATGCAGATTTATCTACTAATCACTAATCTACTTCTCAAAGGCCTAATAATTGAACATCTTTAGATTTTAATAGCCATCATGCGTAATAGAGACCATCGCCCATTAGCGAACGTCCAATGTACTTCAGCGTGACCATCGCACTTCAGCGTCCCCATCGCACCTCCCAGCTCTATCTATATATGTATTCGTGCATAACAATCACTTATATCAATCGCATTAAAGTAGGTATATTTTTGTCTTTAAATATATTTATAAGCATTTTTAAGTTAATTTTCCTCTTGTTACAATCTGTAATACCTTAAAGAGTGCATACAAGAAATTAAAAAAACATTTTAAGTTTTATTGAAATGTAGTATATATCGTGAAGTTTTTAGGAATTGTATTGAAAAGTCACCAACCTTATTTTCAAGCCAAATGTTGTTCGTGCTTTTCATTTTTCTATGGATTATACATCGAAAAGCACTTTAATATACGTATACGTAACATAAAAAAAAATCAAAAGATAATATTTCAAAATGCAATATGAGAAAGTAAAGCGGAAGATACTAAATGGACTCTTATTTAATTCTTCTAGACAATAAAGATAGATAATAAGGTTCACGAATTATTTTACTTGCTTCATGAGAAAATAGATAGATATACACTCCGCAGCTTTCACCAGTTCGACAATACCGAATATATTTTGTAAAGCAATTTGAAGTAGACTCAATACCTGGAAGGAAAACGACATTTTTCTTGGTCACAGGATGTTGACATTTTTTTTTCGGTGGTAGTGGAATTATTTCCTCTGTTTTTGTTCATTACCATGATTACCATAAAAAATATGCACTTTGTTGTCTTTGGTAACTGGACTAAAAAAATTCGCGAATTACCCATATAGTACATCTTTGTATTTCAACTAATAGTGTAATGATGTAGGAATCACTGTCCAATAATTATAGGATGTGTAGCAAAATTTTTGACAGCTTTGTTGAATAAGCTTATATACATAGCTATCATGCATCTCATTTCAGCATTAATCAAAGGTAAGATTTTACGTTGTTTGATATTATGAGAAACATCCAGCCAATGCTGTTAATAGCCACAGTTGACTAAAACAATTAAAATTTTATGTTAACTATCTAAATATAGGACATACAAAACATAGTGACTTCATCTTACATAGCTACAATGGAAACCAATCATAATTACGAAAGAGAAAATACTTACTTGATGGACATACGAGGCTGAGAAGAAAATAGGAAATTTTTAATTCATTATTTCATTAATATATAATCAGATTTACTTAAACACACCTAATATACTATTGGTAATTTGGAAAGAATAGTGTTTTTTCATTAATAAGTTCTTAAAATCTGAAACTATAAGTAATATCTTCAAGTTCTATACTAGCTTGTCAAAAGTAGCTAACCAATAATACAACATATTAAATTCACATTTCTTTGATTTGACACCATAACTTCATTCATCATAATAACACTTTTAGATATTTGAATGCTGTTTTGGCTCTAAATAATGACGACTTCAGTATGTACACTAAAGAAACTTATTCTGTTGAACTCATTTTAAATAAAGCTAATACTAACAATGAACACTACCCTTTCCTAGATCTTGATATCTATATATCTAACGGGAAGCTTAATTCTAAAATTTACGATTAAAGAGATGATTTTGTTTTCTTTTGTTAATTATCCGTTTTAAGATGGTGATGTTCCCATGGCACTTTCATATGGTGCTGATATATTTTAACATGTTCGATTTGATCGTGTATGTAACAACATAATAGATTTTAACGACAGAAACCTCTGTATTACTGGAAAATTATTACACCATGATTTTTGACATCACAAACTTGTACAAACTTTGACATACTTTTATCATTGGTACAAGGACATCATTCAGAAATATAAATAAACGTGCAGACATCTTATACGTTTAGGAATTTCACATCCTATCTTTTATGGTAATATCTTATACAAAGCACAAAAATGTCGTCATTCATCTCACACGCGTACGCTAACAAAACTTTTAAACAGAATTATTCACAAGGGATATAATTATGATTCTGTTGTCAAGTCATTAAAATTATATATTTTTTTGGAATCAAATTGATTCATTCATAGGGTCTTTGCATCGGACATATTTATTCTAAAACCAGTTGTTGGCATGATCCGGGTTATGTTCTTCTCGTCTAAATTATGATGGCAAACATACTAAACCCTAAATGGGAGGGATTGTGGTTGCTTTTTATATGATGAAGACATAATTTTTCGATCCGTTTAACTGAGGTCTGGAGCTGGCATGTCAGTTATTGCTAGTAGTTCTTTTTTAATTTATGCTGATCATTGTCATTTTGCCTATTTTCTTCTGTTACCTATTCTAACATCGAATTCAGACTTCTTTTATACTGCGTCTGCAGTGTCTGGGTAAAAAGTTGATGAGCCAAGGTTAAGTTAAAGAACGTCTCGTCCTTTTTCTAAAAAAGGTTCATTGGAAGATACCAATTTCTTGTTGATAAATATTCCGTATCAACCTCACAAATAATACATGATGGTCTTGATATAAAGATTCTAGGTACTAACGTTGTTTATCATCTGGATTACGTGTTATAGTGTTCCTTTGATTTGTCCTTGTACATTTTTAACCTTTACAGTTTTTGTCCATTTTTGGTTATTTACTTTTTGCGTGGCTTGGTACTTATACATCCCGCCATTGTGTTATTGTGCTATTGTCAATTTTGTATTCTTGTATTTCATTTGAGTGTCTATATCCCATTTTGTTTTGTTTTGTTTTTTGAAATTGTTATCTATTTGTATAGTGATTAAGATTATAATACAATGATGTACCCCCATTTTTGATATCTTTACCTATTATGTCTGTTTGTTTTGCTCACACATTGTTGTCAATATAATGGAATTCTATGCGACTGTCATACAAGTGAGAGGGATAGCTAGCTGTAAAACCAAGTTTAATCCACCATTTCCTACATAAGGAAATGCCTGTACCAAGTCAGGAATATGACATTTGTTTTCCATTTCTTTGATGTGTTTGAGCTTTTGATTTTGCCATTTTATAAAGAACTTTCGGTTTTGAATATCCCTTGGAGTTCGGTATTTTTGTTATTTTACTTTTTACTGTGCGTATTGCTGTGTATTTGGTTAATAAACATTGGCAAGAGGTATTGTGGAGGGTTAAGATCTCCCAAAAAATGGTTAACCCCGACGCATTGTTGCGCCTGTACCAAGTCCAAAACCACCAGCCTTTGTTAGTCTTGTGAGTTTTTTTAATTTTGGTTCATTTGTATGTTGCGGAGTTAAGTATGGCGTTCATTTAGCTGAATTAGTAAACATTATTGTTGGGCCAACTGATGCTCGGATCCGGGTGCGGGATGTTCTCGCTGAGTGTGAAGACCAATTGGTGGCTTTTGTCTTTTTCCTGCTCTTTGATCTGGTTGTTGTCTCTTTGACACACTCCCCGTTTCCATTCTATATTATAAAAGAAATTGATACATATAAATTGTATGTGCTATACGATTAAATGGCAATCGTGCTTTATCAGCCATCGATATCATTCACGGTTGCAAGGCTTAATCAAACCCCAAATAAAATGACGTCATGTCCTCGATATCGTAAAAATGGTGTCCAATTTTATCAAGATTTCCATATTTGACATGATAATTATTGTAACAGTCTGGCCTTCAAATATGCTGGTCTTGAAGGTTTTTTATTGTTTGCTGATTTCTAAATTTCTCTTCTACTTTATCTTAAAAGTTAATTTTTTAATGAAACATGGAAGACTTGTCTTGATAGGCAATGAAATTTCTCCATGCTACCTGATTATATACAATTGATAAAATATTCAATGAAAGTAAATGCATTAAAAGCATATATAGGCTGTCAAAGATATACGTGTGTATGCACTCATCTGCATGGGTTATGCAGGAGTACAAAATACTACTTTCACCCGATATGAAAAATAATAAATGATTTATCATTAAGTGATGTAGATAAATGAAAGCGTTGATTAGCCAGACTTGTAAAATATCTTTTAACATTACTTCACTCTCTATTCCATCCCATACTTGTTAAAAATCGATTTTAACAAAACATCATTGTAGTAAGAGGAGAGTCTTCACTATTTTTTGCTATATTTCAAATGTGGTGCTTTTGATACTACCTTTTGTTAGTTAGTCTATGGTCATTAATTTAGATAGTATTCATAACAGCATACTCACAATTGAGTGAATTTATCAAACAGAAAATAATTGTTTTCATTTTAAATGTCGTGTCTTACTGTGCATGGTGTAAACTAAAATCAGATAATATGGATATAATCATCTCCACAAACTTTTTTATTACTTTAAAATTTAAAAACCAGAAGAAAAGAATTGTTTTAAACTTAAGACAATTTAGAGCTCAGCATGTGGTAAGACACTTTTCTATTGTTGAAGACATTTGTTTGACCTCAAGATGTATTTTCTATGCTAAATTGCTGTTTCATTGGCCCGTTCTTTACATCGTCTAGTGGAATAACTAAACCAATGGCTATCTCACATGTGATACGTTTGTTACACTTGCTTTTGAAAGTAAAAGTTTGATAATGCATTCAAAACATTCTACAAACTATAAGGAAATCATATGACTGCATGCAATTTTTACAACATACGTTTTTTTCACAACACCTTAAGGTAGTCATTCCTTTTTAATCAATGATATAAACCAATACAAAATTGAATTATCATTTTCTAAACAGTTTAAAGTATATGATTTTTAAATTCAAAAGGGTCCTCGATGGCCAAGTGGTATCAAGTATTTCATTTACTGTATCACTAGACTGTCAAAACCGAGGTTGTGAGTTCAAACTCCGTACGTGCCCGGTGCGTTTGGCTCTGATCGTAATTGAGGAGGATTGCCAGTTTCATGCCGAAGGAAGATGGTTCTTTACGATCACCCAGGATTCTTCAACCAATAAAAACAGGCCGCAACCATATATCCAAAAGTACTGAAAGTGGCATTAAATACTTATAATCAAGCAATCACTCAATCAAATTAAAATTCCCAAAGACAATTTTTCTAAGATGATTCACTGTTCTGTTGATGAAGGCATATATCTACTGACAGCCGGATAAAACAGTTTGGTGTACTTTAAAGAAGGCTTGTTTTTGGCTATTGCTCTTACTTGTTAAACATGTCTTTAAAATAATACACTTTCTAATTTTAAGAAAGTTAAACAGTAGTGATGTTTTTATTCATGTTGGAAAGATAGCCAGTCCTTTCTTTAGATACAGGTATACCTTTACATTAATAGTTCAAAAAAAAAAATTTAAAACAATGTTATAAGTTATTTTGAAATACCAATTGAAATCATTTGTTCAGATTTCATGAGAAGTCATTTCTTTTTTGGTATTTCACAAAACACACTTTTTCTCCAATTAAAAGATGATACTAACTGATTTTTTTTCGCTCTCGACAATGCAAAATTACCGACATATCTAATTTTAATGAATTTAAATGCGGAAAGTGAAAGTAAGAATAGAAACATTCTATAGATTTTCCTTATATAATTGCGTTCGCTCTTTTTAAAAACAAAAGGACATTTATGCTAGATCTTCTTTGCATTTTGGGAAAATAAACTTTAAAAAATCGTTAGAAATTATTCTACTTTTTTACTAAATATATTTATAATAAGCATTGCATAAAAATATACTTACAATCGGTTTTTGATATAACTTGACTGATGCCTCCAAGTAGTAATGGATGCTGGAATTGAACTGACTGATATTCTAGTCTTAGATACATAATTTCTTTTTGATTTTTTTTAATTCATTTTATTATTGTTATTGGCTTCGAACTTCCTTCAATTACTGCGAGTACTCGCAGATCTGTACATTATGTCTTTGGTGTTTTTCTAAATTGGTTTTGTGTTTTGTATGTATCTGATGAGTTAAGCCCTTTTCAAATGATTTTTATACTTGTTCTGATGTTGTGCTGTTACATCGCATTCTGTACGTGCATGTCCCAAGTCAGCAGCCTGTAATTTAGTAGTTGTCGTCTGTTGCAGTATATAATATTTGATTTTCGTTTAATGTTTTCTTCATCAATCAGGTCGTTATTATCTTTTATCATTTTACGTTTGTCATTTTGGGACCTTTCATAGCTTGCTAAGCGGTACTGGTTGTCCTCATTGTAGACCTATATTTGTTAACCTCTACGTCAGGTGGTCTCTGGGGGAGAGTTGTCTCTACCACAGCTTTTAATATTTATAATAGCATATTATTCACATGACAGACCAAGGTAATTAAATAAAAGTAAAGTTTGTCTTTCGTAAGAAAATGGAAAATATATACATCATGTTTATCGCTTTATTCACTTTGACAAAAAATTGAAAACAACACGTTTAATAATTTCATGCGTCCGACAATTTCAAGGCTATAGAGGTGATAACCATAAAGTATGAAATGCACCCTTAGGTTATTTACGTTTATGTACTAAAACATACAATGTTCCGCATGAGAATAACCTGCTACTGTGCAAAGGTTAATAAATAAACAAAACTAACTATTTCTTGTTTCAGAAAGTATTACAATGAACGTTGTTTTAACGAGATTGATAACATTTGTTATTGCTATTCTGTATTTGCGTTCTTCATGTAATACATACAAACATGACAATCAGGAAGAGTACATTTTTCCTTTTTTCTAACAAGTATGCAAATTATCTTAATTATCGGCTGTTAAATAGTTTCATGGTTTTATTTCATCCCTTTTTTTATATTTGGATGTCACATCTCTCAATGAACCACGCCGTTACCACTTTTATTAACTGATCTTAATTTATCTCAATTAAACAAAGATTTTTTTAGCATGATTATCTCAGCTTTACTTAAATTCGATAAGATCCGGGATTTTCGCAGAAAATTTAGAGAATGTCATTTACGAGAGAAAATCTTGGTTTATCTCAATAAATTGGTAAAATGTAGGTGTATTTCTCAAAAGTTGAGAATATCCCACATAAGTTGGGATACTCCCTCTTTAATAGATCTGCGATAATATCTAGGGTAGATCAAAACATATTGTTTCGTCATAAAGAGTTGTGTACCATAATTGTCATTTGACTGAAATTTGTACTTTTATTGATGAATATGAAATATCAAGATCAAGCAGTGACATTGTTTCCACGGCATTTTCCATTTTCAACAAACAAAATATGATTCATTTTTTGTTATTTAGTGATAAAATTAGGGCAAAAGGTAAAAGTTGTGTATACGATGCCCCACATATTTGTTTTTCTATTGAGACTTTAATTCCGTTTCGGTGATTTTTGTTTGTTTTGGTAAATTTTGACAATGCCAGACTATTTTTATGAAACCAACAATAGGCATTTGGATTTTTTATCCTACATTATTCAAAGAGGGAGGCTAGCACACAATTTTTATTTGGGACAAAATTAACTATAAAACACTGAAAATGAATGTTAAATAATACTTTAGAAATATTAAACAAACTGAAGTTTTTTCGATACATTACTTGCATACTAGGCTGATTAATTACCACCATTGTTGTGTATGTATATTAGGTATAGGTAATTACTAGTTTGATTTACAACCACCTTTCATATTTAATTACGTCGACACTCATTCTCAGTGTAATTGATATCAACCTTGAAAAATTTTGAACCAGACTAAGAGTCTGGTCGTCACCATCGTAAACGTATTAAGGGCAACAATATATCGAATATGCACAGAAAACGAAAATAATACAGAAAAATAAGCATTAAAAATACACTGTGGATGTATAAGCAGTATTTCACAATTCAGACCGTGTTGCATTGCATTTTAAGTCAGCTGACCATTACATTAATAAATATAGAAAATATCGCAATTGAACAGATTTGCAGACGTTTCTTGTGGGAAAATAACTGTTCTTAATATCAAAAACAAAGAAACTCTTTTCAGAGCAAAGTTTTTTTAATCTAACATTTGTTTACTGATGGCGACGCTTCAACTAGACCATATGATACCTCAAAAGATAATGTCGTGTGCAACTGGGGAAAATACACGGAAACTTAAAAAATCTACTTCATATCAAATACTATTGCTTTGAGTCTTTCTGCTGAAAATCTCAATGAGGATTTACAGATACCTTAAACAACCGATAACATTTAACCGGCTAAAACAGATCCAGACAACAGCAACAGATTTTTATTTTACTTTACAGTAATAGACTTTCAAATGAACTTTGAAACTCGTACACATCACAATTGTCTAAAATAACGCCACATGTCTTCATAAGCATCCATCTTTATGGTCACCAATGTCGATATTGTTCAATTGCTGTTTTACCATCAAGGTCATAGAGTGTTCTCTTCAACGTCCGCCTCAAAGCAATATATATAAATTAAAGACAACGTAAATTGTAATCTCTCTGTTCGTTTGTTGTATTTATCTTGCATTTCAGTTTTTCACAATGTTTGGTAGCATGATTCATTTATGGCTACAATATTGAACGATACACAACTTCTAATTTTTAAAAATGGTATTAATTTTCGGATGAAACACCGTAGAATGCGACGATTCACCTTGACCTCGAGGTTTGTTATTTACACAAGTTATGCATGGGTCTAGCTCTCTCTCCTCTTTTAAATAGTGTGATGAGGTAGATTCAACCAGCGCAGTCATTTTTGCAAATACCCAAAAATCAATTGCATCATCTTCAATTACATTTTTACAAATCTACTAATTTTTCGTCATATTTTGTTCTGTTATAGATGCTCTTTAACTTTGTAACAGATTTGGCATTATCACTGCTGTGATTCTAGTGCCACTCATGAATCGTATGTAGACAAAACACGAATGAAGCGTACTAGATCATAAGCCTGGTATCTTTTATGAGTTTACAACCACTGGGTCGATGCCATTCTGGTACACGTGTCGTCCTTGACGATATGCCAACCAGTAGTTAACACTTTTGCGCTGACATCATATATCATTGATCTGTTTATTTTGTGTAAGTTTACTGTTTATAAAATAATAAAATACTCAAAACACTGGGATTTTTCTATCTCAGCTATAGATAGCCATATACTCGTAGCTTAGTACAACTTTTCGAATTTTTTTCGGTTTTTGATGCACTTCAACTTTGTAATTGATTTGGCCTTCTTACTGTTTTGATTCGTATGTTACTGATGAGTCTTATGTAGACAACACACGCGTGTAGTGTACCAAATTATAAGCCTGGTATCTTTTATTACATTTTACACTACTATTCAAATTCTTCAAATGAAAGATCGAATATCGTCTCATTTTACAGGGTTTTACCAAAGAAATCGGAAATCGTTAATACAAATGTTTTGTTTTAGGTCATAAAAAATCTTACACTGTTAAGAACCGCACACAAAAACCCTCGTTTAACGGTCAACATCACGAATAACTTGACCAATAGATATATCTGTGGTTCAACTAAATGGAGACAAGTAATCGCAGTCATAGATCTTTAAATACCAAATTTTATCGCTTGTGTTCTATTCCCGATTTCGACTATTTGTGTGAGTGGGATTTGAATGGCGAGTGGTGCTTGCTTAACAGGAGACGCTTACCATGTTGACGCACTGAGTCTCGCTATTTTTTTAGGTTGATGCTATTCCCTCAGTATTCAAGGCAATTTGTGAATAAAATAGACATTATCTAATACCTGAGACCAAAATTTCCCATAGACAAAAAAAATGAAAATCAAGGCCACACTTTACGATATTTCTGACTTAGGACAAACAAACAGAAATGCGGTAGGGCTGAACTATTAGCATGAGTACTCCACCCTTTCCCTTTTCTACCAACACAGAGAACTATGAGACAGTAAAGACATGTCAAGAAAAATCATTTAATCTTAAAATATCGATATCATAAATGTCACAGCCATAATTAAAACAATTTTAAAAATGCCATATCAAATGCTTTTTGCATTTACTACAAATACACTGCAAGTACTTCATGTAAGATGATGACGAAAGCATCTAATATCGACCGCTGATTTTCAAAGTACATTGCACGAAAAGTGAAGAAAATCACGGTCGTATTCAACTCCGGGATAAAATTTTGGGAATGTTTGTTGAAATAAATTGCGTGATTGCAAATTTTCATTTTTTTAGTTGTATGTAACAGTGAATTCATAAGTGATATGCTATGAACTGAATTTTTTACTAGATGCACTCTTTTTATTGCATTATTTTTGCCTCTATTGATAATGGTCGACTTATTGTTTATCAGTTTTATACACGATTTAACATATTGTTTATAAAATGTTTATCTTTTCTGACTTCTGGAATTCACCCGGCCTTCTTTGGATATCTGTGTTGCTCAATATTTCCAAATATGGTATGACTATTGTTTGGGTAGTTTTTTTCGGCTTTTTTTCATTGCCACATTGTTGAAAGTCCTTATTCAAAGTAAAGGAACCGTTATCTTCTTATATTTCTAAGGAATATGTTGTTGTTATACACATTGTTGGTGTAAAATTGAATGGTTAATAGCTATCTTTATATAGAATGCATTAAAAGCTAAATATACGGTTTGTGGTTTTGTCTATAATTCCTTGAATTTTTTTTAGTGCCTAATTATGACATTGACGCTTACTTCATGGTTGTAAAACAAGCAAAGTGTTTGTACTGAATGACAGATGTTAATATGTTTGTTCAGTGTGTATTATATCATATTGTGGTCACTAAACGTGAACTTCTTAAACTAATCTCAAATGAAAATAAGTAAAACACAACTGAAAAATTAACATTCGCTTTTTGACGTTTTCATAAAGTTCCTTGGTATTGTGTAGCTACAACAGTGTTCCACTATATATAGTTCTAACATAATTTGGTTTTCGACGTTCATACATTTCAAAATAATTGTTTTTTTTTTTAATTAAACGATTTGTGTTGCTGCAATAATCAGCTGCCCATGTTTCCTGCATGGAAGATGATTTAATACAAACATCATAATATACGTTATATTCTTCTATAGGTATTTGACTCCAGGGAAGGTATGTCGGATTACTTTCATCTATCCATTTGTATGTCAGATTCCTCAGTTTCTTAAATCCGATTAAAAAAGCAACACCTGATTTCTTAGAGGTGTGACTTACTATAACATTGATTGATTGGTGATTGCTTTGATCAGCACAAAAAGTCTTTATCGCGGCGAGAGCTATTTCAAATATTATAACAAGACGTTTTTTTTTTTTAAATCAGACAAAAAGTTTTTCAATTTACTAAAACTTTAGGTTAAAACAAATATACTTATTTACAAATAAAATTTCATCAATAAGATAACATAAAAAAACATAAAATCATTTAAACTAATACAACAAATTCAAATTTTGGAATATTTTTTGAAACAATTATCTGAACAGAAATATTATTAAATAAATCATACATTTTATTTGCATTGAAATATTTTTTTCCGGATATTGAAAAATTCTATACATTAAATTAAAATACGTTTAATTGTATACTTGTAATAGCGAGGTATACATACTGGTTTAATTTCATTTTTTAAAAGATACCCGTGTGTTATTCTAGCATGACCAATACGACGTCTACAAAATAACACACTGATCCTTCCTGCTTATAAATTTGTTTAAAGGTTTGCATAAAGTTGATTTAATTTCATGCAATTTATTGTCGTTCCTTTTTCTCCAAGCATTTTTCCATATTTTTAAAACATAAGATTAAAAATCAGTATATGGTATTTCAAATTTAGACATTGGGTTGTTCAGGGCATTCTTAGCTTCCTGATCTACAACTGTGTTTGCATGAATGCCGGTATGACTTGGCACCCATAGAAATATAATTTCCTTATTGAGAATTTTCAAGTTTCTCATTACGTAAAGGATTTTTAGAATTAATTGGTTTTTAATTTTGGTATTTTGTACAGTCCTTGGATGGTGTAAACTTCCCACTAACACCATACACCATTACACCATTCACCATACACCATTACACCATACACCCTGTGCCATTACACCATACACGTTATACCTTTGCATCATAAACCTTACACATTACACCATAATGCAATTTAATTTCAAAGAAAGCGTGCGACTACAAAATTATTTATTTATTTTAAAAAACGAATTTTGATCACAATATTGTAAATTAATGTATAAAATTAAAAATCAGTTCTTATCAATATTTTGCATAGTATTTAATGTCATACACCATTCGTTCACACCATACCCGATCGCACTTTACACCATTACACCATTCCCCTTACACCATACACCATAGCACCATACATCTTCTACCATTGCACCATATGCCATACACCATTACACCATACATGTTTTTTTAAGGAAGATTACACCATCCAAGGGCTGTATAGCTTAAAGACATGATAGCGAATCAAAACATATGAAAAACTTTGATTTGTCAAAGTAGCAAGAAGCTGCAAGGCCATAATTATCGCACAGCTTCTGCAGTAAAGATGGATACAGCAGAAGGTAAGCGGAGAGTTGCAGCTTTGCCAACAAAGACAGCAGCAGTAGACACTTTGTCTCCATCCTTCGATCCATCAGTATAAACTATTGAAAAATCTGATTAGTTGGATTTTATTTCAGCATAGTGTTGCTGAATTAAAAGAGGATTTGTTTCAACCTTGTTGAATTTACGGAGATCAAATGTCATTTTTGGTTTAGGAAGTTCCCATGGGGGGCAACTTCAATTTTGAACCGGAGCAACAGATTTTAAATCAAATTTAAATGTAGCTTTAAACGAATTCCTAATGGAGGGATTTGATTTTTATGTTTTTCAAAAACATCTTCATAAATGGGATTGAAAGCACAATTGTATGCAGGGTTGTCTGGAAATGCCTTCAGCTTGACAGCATACTGAAGACCAAGCTCCAAACGTCTATGAAAGAGCGAAGGTTCGTCGGCCTCTGCATATAAACTGTCACCTGGCGAGGTTTTAAAGGCACCTAGACACAGACGAAGACCTTGGTTATGCACAGCATTAAGAATTTCTATGTATGACTTCCTTGCGGAGCCATACACTATGGATCAATAATCTAGTTTAGACCGAACGAGTGATCTATATAAATTTAATAAAATGTTGCGATCAGCACCCCAGTCAGTGCTAGCAACAACTTTTAAAATATCTAAAGCTTTTAGACACTTTGATTTTAACATTTTGATTTGGGGAAGAAAGGTTAACTTTCTATCAAAAAATAGACCAAGAAATTTGGTTTCATCAACCATTTTAATCTGATTTCCGTAGCAGTAAAGTTCAGGATCAAGATACAATTTCCGTTTGTTGCAGAAATGCATTCCGACGGTTTTCGAAGCAGAAAATTTAAAACCATTTTCGGAAGCCCATTTTTCAATTATACCAAGACATAATTGTAATTGACGTTCTATATTACTCATATGTTGGCTGTAACAGATTAAGAAATCATCAACGTACAAAGAACCTTCCATATTGTTTTTCGAAACTTCAACAAGACTGTTAATTTGTAAACTGAACAATGTAACATACAAAATACCCCCCTGAGGGACACCAATTTCCTGATCAGTACAAACAGTTATAATTTGTATATGCTTTAACAATTTGTATGTCACTTCAATGTCCCTTCAATCACATTCCTCTGAAATAACTGAACAATACGATATGGATTTTCTCACTGTTAAAGCCTGTACGTCGGCCTATAATTGCTTACTACAACTTCATTTAAAATATGGGGGATATTTATCGTATTGGCAATCATACCCCATCTCCTCAGTTGTATTTTAAACAAACATTTCAAACATGTGACATACGGTTTTTCGAAGTTGAAATTTTAAACTGCACATATTTCTTCTCAACTTTCATAAGCAGGCGCATGGCAAAAAAGGTAACATTCCAAAGAGTTTCACGACATCGTCAAACATATTGTAATATATACCAATACAACTAATTTGGATGGACCGTACTTTGCATTGGAAAGTTGTATGAAATTAGTTATATGATACCTTTTAATCGAGGTTCTCAACAAAACTTTCTCACAACCTCCCGTTTATTTATAGGCATTTTCAAGGGAATAAAATATTTTTTCGTTTAAATATAACCACTTGCCGGTAGCATCACTGGAACTTTTACCCCACAAAATGTCGTCTGCTACAAATATTTGGAGCATGTTATGGAGCACCAGCTTTGTAAAATATAGTCTTTTTCCACAACAAATAGCAAAAAGTTCTGAATAGACTTTTGCTTTCGGGCACGAAAAGTAAATTATTCTGCTGCATTCATTACAAAATCACAAAAACACAGATAACCATTTATTTTGATCATGTAATAATTGTTTTAGGCCATTACCCGATAAAATAAAAAATAAAAAAGCTTGAATGACGACACATAGTAAAAAGGTGACATTATTATAAAACTGATCAAAGATATGTAGACAGAGTGCAATGTACATTTTATAATGATACAAAATTTTCCAAGTTATCTAATTTTTGAATAATAATTACTTATAACATACTATATTTGTAAAACAGTTATGACTTAAGGTTCTTTTTGGTTTCATCAGTTCTTCAACGTTTTGTATAAGGTTTTGGATTTTTAATTATTTTGGCCTCAGAAAAGAAAGTAAGAAATTTGTATTGCAGAATTTCATGAAAATGTATGAGATTTACTTAACACACAATTATGAAAGAATAATGTTTTCCTTATTGACAAGTTTTAAAACTAAAAACGCACCAAACGCGTATAATCTGAACTCTTAACGCGCGGATCGTCTTCACAAGACTCATCAATGGCGCTCTAGTAAAATTCTCTTTAAGGCTAATAAATAAGGAAATTTTGTAGCATTCAAAAACCAAAATTTCAAAACGTTTTGCCGAATATTGCATAGACCATATATTCCTGGGGGAACAATTCTTAGTTTTGCAAACGATTTTTACTTAACTTAACTGCAAATTTTCAAACAATGACGTTTTAATGGTATTTTATGTCAGTACAGAAATTATGTGCTGTTCATAAGACATGTCAGCAGTGGAATCGACCCTTTTGCTAAACGATTAAAACAAATGTGGTTAAAATAAATGTTATACCGGGGTATAATCACATTTCAATTTTGTTAAAACACAAAAACGAATGTATAACATCAAGTTCTTGAATAATTCCAATTTCATAGAACTTAGCTAGTTAACCAAAATGTTAGTACAACTCAATTTAAAACAAAAGTCATTTGTCAACTAAATTAATTACACAATAAATTAACGATGTAGTCCTGGTTTGTCCAATTTTAATTTTCAGTATATAAAAATCAGGTGTGTTGTTGTTTTGGCAACTATAGTTTTTTTCTGAATTGTAGTTATATTTTACATGTACTTTATCTGTCAAATCTAATAAAGGATACTACATTCAAGTATCACATCAAAGGAAATGTGTATAATTTGACATTAAATATTTTAAAATTTATTCAAAATATTTGGGTTTTTTTCAAGAAATATCGTTTATATAATATACACGAATTTAACCAATATTCCTTACGAAATACACAGAATTTTGCCAAAATCAGTAAAATGTTTAAAATGTTGGTACACTTTTGACAATTATAAAAAATATATATTGAAATTTGTCAATTTGAATAAGGTGAAGTGCCATTTTCAAATATCACTTTTTTTTCACTCAATCTATGACCCTCGGTTTTTGGTGGGAGTGGGATACGAACTGTCCTGTCTTTAATATTCAATGTTGTGTTTTGTAGGCAGTTCTTTGTCTTTTGTTGGTTTTTTTCGTCTTTTGTCATGACATTGTTAATTTGTTTTTGACTTTAACTCAACAAAAAATATTCGGTTGCTTTTAAATTTTTTTTATAGATATCACACAAGAAATGTTGACATAAACCGTTGGTTTTCCTGTTTGAATTGTTTTACACTAGTCATTTTGGGGCCCTTTATAGCTTGCTGTTCGGAGTGAGCCAAGGCTCTGTGTTGAAGGCCGTACAATAACCTTTAATTGTGAACTTTTTACACATTGTGACTTGGATGGAGTGTTGTGTCATTGGCACTTTTACCACATCTTCTTATTTCTATATAAGATAGCTTGCAATGTTATTTTCCATATTTCGTTTTTTATGGGGCTTACAATTTGTAAAAATGGTTGATCAGCACTATCCCAACTTTTATCTTGTGTTACTATTTGATAAACACTACAAGGAATGATCGTTTGAGAGAAGAATAGGGACGACAATCTGCATACGGCACGCATATTGGTCTTATATTATCGATAGGTCGTAGTGATAATGTTATTATTTTACAAGCACTTCGTGGTGTGAACATCACCTGGGCATTCGATATGTTGTAAGAGACTATAACCACAAGCAATACTATACAATAGTACTGTTATACAATCTACATATGTACATGTTTACATAATAATGGAATTTGGTAATCGTCGTTATTTGCCGGGAATATACATATTAACCCAAAAATGAACTAATAATTCCTGGGGGCTTATTAAAATACATTAAATACCTATTTGGTGACTATTTACTTGATTTTCAGTTTGACTCCAATTCAACATTTTATAATTGATTTGTTTACAAAATTATCATTATTAGACTCTTTCGTTATAAGCCAATACATAAAATCGAGATACACAAAACCGAACGCAAGCCGTTCAATACAAAATTAATGCGCAATGCAAAACGAAAAAGATATTTTACATGGTTTCTGGGTGACAACATTTTCATTTTTATTTTTAGTATTTGTAAACACACAAGCAACGAACGGAGATTAAAGGAGGCCTTTCATATTTTATCTATTATATTCGGTTTTATTTCGGATATTTTTCGGATACATAATTTTCATTTTATTCCTATATAACTTAAATACAAAAGACAAAAGGTTTATTAGGGTAACGTTTTTACTCACTGGTTCGATCCGTTTTGAAAACTCATTGAAAACTCCTTACGACGAATTATGCAGCAATGGATGGAGACGTGCGGCGGACTTTCGAAATTTAAAATGCATGAACAGTAATCTCTAACGTATATCAATGTTTGTGTTTTTCACCTTCGAACTTTCGAAATGTAATAAAAAATGTGTGCCTTGAATTTTTACAGAGATCGATTACAAATTCCCGCCATTACGTGACAGATTTTTTAATGAAATAAAATATCAAAAGTAAAAATTCCAGTAAATATTTTATGTAACAGTGATTGTAGATCATCAGTAAATCTTTCTATTTGAAAACTTGCTATATTTTCTATGAAAACAAAAGAGTACATTTGATATAAATACATGAACAAATAGATCTTTTACCATATTTAAGATAATTGAAATTTTCACGGAAGCTAAAATCGTACCACGTGACCAAAAACGTTTTGCACACAGCACATAGGCTGAAGTCCCTCCTCTGCTATGAGAGTTCTTACAATGAACATTTCAATATTAATTGAATATCTTGTAAAAATAATTGATCCAAATTATCCCACATTTTGCTGATATAAATCGTTGATGTAGTCTTCATGTAAACACAACAAACATGTAGTTGTGAGAGTGCTTACAATTAAGTTTTCCATATAATTTATATTTCCCATGGGCATAACTCTATTATGAAAAGTTGATCGACAATGATTTTTGATCTGGAAAGAGACATTGCTGCTATTAATCTTAAATTTAAATTTCCACAAAAATCTGAAATCAATTGTAGAATAAAGGCAACAGTAGTATAAAGTAAAGTCACAACAATACTGAACTCCAAGGAAAATTCAAAAAGGAAAGGCCCTAATCAAATGGCAAAATCAAAAGCTCAAACACATCAAACGAATGGATAACAACTGTCATATTCCTGACTTCGAACAGGTTCAAAAGTCATTAATCGATCAAGAGAAAACAAATCCGGGTTACAAACTAAAACAGAGGGAAACACTTCAACTATAAAAGGAAAACATTGGAACAACAGAAACACTGAACCACAACAAAAACAAACGCCAACATACATAGAAACGGACTATTTGATAACAAGTGCCATATTCCTGACTTGGTACAGGACATTTTAAGAAAAAATGGTGGGTTGAACCTGGTTTAATGGCTAGCTTACCAGTACAATTGAGAGCTCCTATAATGCAATTTCCAATATAATTTACATTTTCAAGGGACATTACTCCTGTAAAAATTTATCAACGCTGATTTACGAACTATCCGATTGCTGATATATCCCTTTGGTATAAATGTTATAACAATCATACTTGAAATTAAGATATGAGAGTGCTTACAATGCAAATGTCCGCATAATTTATATGTCCAGAGGCATAACGCCTTTATATAATAGTTCTTTGGACTTATTTTCCAACTATCCAAGATATTGCTTTATGCCAACATATGATAAAAATTTCATAAAAATCGGGCAATAATGTTCGAATAAGAACACTTTCAAGATTGGACGGACGCATGGACGGACGCATGGACGGGCGAACAAACGGATGGACAGACGAACCGACGCCCTGTATTTTCATGTTACTCTAAATGCGTTGCGCGGGAGATGCGAAAATCAACAGAGACATAAAAAACAATGTATTACAAGTCTCTGTGTCAGATATTGAGTACTTAAACTTTATAATTGGCATAATGTGAACAGTCACTGTATTCTGCATGTTTTATTCATGTTGCAATAATCAAAGCATTGTTACAGTAACACTAAAAAGAACGACGATATCCCCGACTTATTCGACGAGCCAAAGTTCTTCCTCTTGTTTCAAATCAACTATTTAAAGATATATACTTGGTGCTCTTCCAGACATTGGAAAACCTCGTCAACAAATACTGACCGACTACATCTGTTAATTTCTTTTTCTATCTCGAAAAATCATTAAGCATTCTTCAGAAATAGATTGAACATATAATGCATAGTGCTTCTAAGATTATGCTTTTATCATAGTGCTCCTTAAAATATGATTGTAATCAGATACACATACATTATCATAGTTACGTTTGTGTTTTGCTGTCTTTATCATTATGATATATGTTGGAAACTTTAACAATTATTATCAATGTTGTTTACATGTTTACTATTACGTTATTAGCGTTATTAATGGAGTGTCAAGTGGTTCCATTGAACTGATTATAACTATTGAAAAACAAATTAAATTAATTTTATTCATTTATTTACAAACAAGCAAATTGAGATCTACCAATCATTTCATTGTCATATATATTTAGATGACTGCTTAGTGGAGGGCCAATAGATTCAAGAAAAGGTATTTGGCTTGGGTGATTTTGTGACATTTGAACCTGGCCTTATGTAAAAATCTAATGTGATTGGATCATGGTAATCATCATAAAATAATTTATTGGACTTGATTTTACTTCAATTCACTTCAAAAGCAGTATAATTGAAACTTAATCATGTGTTTCTCAAAAATATATAATGAAAAAAAAAAATAAAGGATAGGGAAGCTCTTGTGATACTAAGTTTAGTTTTGCATTAAGTTCCTCTTAACCAGAATTTTAGCCACGTTGAAAATAAATATGTAAGCACTTTTCGAACCAAAAGTTCTGAGTTATTTAATAATGTTAATCTGTCATTTATACTGTAAATTTACTATTGCATAGAATAAGTTTATAGACAAATTGATGTTCAAATAAAGTTACATGAACGAGAGGGAAAATATCATTATAAATATTATAACGCTTAGTGTTAATGTAACTTTGTAAATTTTGTTGTTGTCAGCACATGTTTTAATTATAAATTGTGTCCAATTACATGACTTGTATGCATACTTATGGTCAAAAGAAAGTCAATTTAAACAGACATAATTTTGCAATAACTAGATAGATATTCATACATTTTTATCAAACATTTAAAGTTGGTGATAAATTCAAATGTTAGTTGTGGGGTTTTTTTTAAGATAGTTAGCTCCGGGACCACAAAGTAAATTGATATAGACACATAACGAATGTAACAGGATTAAATATGTTTGTAATTTCTCAACCCTATCTTTAATCTTGGACAGTGGTGTAACAACAAAACGTAAAAACAAACAGTAAAAATTAGATGGGAAGGGTTTGACTCATTAGATCAGTGCCAGGGCTATATTCTATGTTTTGGAAAAGAAGCATTTTAGGACATGTTTAACTCAAAATAATGTATGGTCAATAATAATAACATTTCATAACAAAAAATTAAATATCCTTAATATATACTTATTTCAAGGTTCGGTTTAATATAAAAGAATTCAATTTTACATCATATTCACCGAAAAGTCATGGTCACACAGGATCACAAAATATAAAAATCTCGAAAAAAAACATCAAACTTTCAAAAACAAAACGAGCCCAAACGTACAATTAATCTACTGTGTTTAGTTTTGTTTGCAGAAAATAAATATATTTGAACAAAATATACTTTCAGTCTATGAAATTTGCTTAATAAAAAGAAACATAGACAACTAATTCTGGTTTGTTCATTGGTATTGACATTCAATCTGTTCAACTGAACGGCAGATGAGCAAACATCGAATCCCTCACACAATCATGGCCATAGATAGTCAGCATCATTATTTAATACACTTATAATTAAATCATTTTTCAATAAATTTATTGTATTGACTCTTCAATTTTATAAACAACTGTTAAATGAAATTAACGAGATTAGGTATGATTACCAGTGACACAAATATCCAACAGAATGAGGAAAGCGACCTTGTGCAATTAGGTGCAAAAATATGAGAACTGAAATGATGAATTGTTAATGAATCAAAGACATTTCTCCCAAATTTCGGTTGAAATTATTTCTTTTTCGTTTGTTAGCTGCGTTCTATTTTAGAAAAGAATTGAACAAAATCCTGAAACTTACGTACACAAGATCTATTTCATTTTAATTATTATTTGAATGAGTTTTCCTGAAAAACTGTATCAATTGAATAACAATAATTCTTATAATATACCCACGCACAAGATCCACATCTTGGATAAATTTGCCTTTTGTATATAATTCTTAACGACAAAAAACAACTGTTGTATTCCACTTTCTAGAGTTGAAAGAAAAAGGTGTGCGCAGTTTTCGTTATCATTAACGTTATATGGTTCTGATTGTCCCCAATAAGTATAATCCAAACTCGTGCCGTCACTTCAAATATAACTACCATCGTTTTCAAAATTGCTGAGTCCTATGCACTGAAAATCATGTGTAAAACTGTTGATTAGAAAATTGGTTTTCTTTTCATTATGAACACTTACAAGATCAGTTCCAATACTTCGACAATAATCACCAGCTTTAAACCATGTTCATCGTTCTGAAAAACACCAATCATCGAATTTCTTCCAGTCATTTGGACATTTTGTCCAACGTTCTGATATCTGGAAACCTGTGTTTTCATATCGATATTTTCGGTTACTTTTGTAGGAATATACACTTTTGTAATGTATCGAGATTGTATTACAATATACGTTAGTCCTGCTGTCAATGCACATGCTAATATAGTAATGTTGAACGCTATTCATAATTTTATTCGACATTTGCTATCAGCAATAACAGATAAATAGTTTTCATTTGAACTTGTTTATTGTAAGTTGGCATTGTTTCGATGATGATCTGAAATGTTTGCAAGATGTGTATATCGTATCTCGTCAAACAGTTCTGCGTATGAATCAAAAATAGTATATAAATGAATTATCCATTATTCAGGCTTTATCGTCTACAATGACCGTTTCTCGTTAAAAGTTTTACACAGGCGGATATAAATTAACATTTCATGTGCGAAATCATGTTATATAGTTTGATACGGATGATACTATAGCACTTTTTATGATTAATTTGGAAAACACAGATGACAAGTATGGACAACACAGATTTCACCAATCAAATCAAAAGACAATTTATATATCCGTGACAATATATCTTATACTTACTTTCGTGTCTGACCTATTACACATTCAAATCTTTCATTCTAATGGTTTACAATTTTTTTTTAATTGTTTTCTTTCCTTGTTGTTACAAACAGGAGATACTAAAGACATATTTTGGTGTATGAACTGGACCAATTCACTCACAAACAATGATTTGTATGTGAGTGACTTGGTCCAATTTATACACCAATTTATTCCTTTAAAAAGGCGTTTGATACTTACAATTCTTTAAAATTGGAGATGAGAAATTTAATTTCCCCACTCGTAATCTCTATCACACGTAAATTGTATAATTGTGTCATTGAATTTGCATGGCGCATGAATTTATATTTTTTGGTTAACGCAAAAAAATGTACTCCATGAAATATGCTATCTGATAAAAAATAAACTACAAAAATATTTCGCTTTCATTTTTTCTTTGCAACAATTCTTAAACAAAATAATAACATTAGCAGCGTTAATTTTCATACCCCATCTCCTCAATTGTATATTAAAGAAACAAATTAGCTCGCACGTCAATAACTGCTAGTAGCCCCTTGTTTAAACCAAGTTTAATCCACCATTTTCTAAATAATAAAATGCCTATACGAAGTCAGGAAAATGTTGTTTTCCATTCGGTAGATGTGTTGAATTTCCCTTGGATTTCGGTATTTATGTTATTATACTTTTTGTTAATTTATGTTATCATTGTCATTTTGCTTAGTTTCTTCTGCTACCGATTCCAACATCGGACTCGGACTTCTTTTAAACTGAGTTTTACTGTGCGTATTGCTGTGTTTATTCTACAATGGCCAGTTATAGGGGGAGGGTTGAGATCTCACAAAACATGTTTAACCATGCCGCATTTTTGCGCCTGTCCCAAGTCAGGAATCTCTGGCCATTGTTAGTCTTGTTTTTTTTTTTAATTTCGGTTCATTTATATGTTTCGGAATTTAGTGTGACGTTCATTTTCTCTGAACTAGTACACATTTTTGTTTAGGGGACAGCTGAAGCCCGACTCCGGATACTTCGCTGTGTTTAAGACCCATTGGTGGCCTTGGTCTGTTTTCTCTCTTTGGTCGGGTTGTATCTTTGACACATTCCCCGTTTCCGTTCTAAATTCTATTTCAAACATTTGACGTACGATTTTTCGCTATCGCTCGTGGTAAAATCTTTACCATAAATGGCCAACCGTGGTAAAAACAGTGAAAATTCAAACCCACATGAATTATTCTATCCCATTAGGACAAATACGGCAATTCCGTATCAACTTCACAAATAATACATGATGGTCTTGAAGTATAGATTCTAGGTACTGACGTTGTTTATTTTCCTAATTACGTGTTATATTGTTCTTTTATTTGTCTTTGTAAATAATTTACCTTTACTGTTTAGTCTATTTTTGGTTATATCCTTTTGGTGTGGCTCAGTTCTTATACATCCCTCCATTGTGTTATTGTGCTATGGTCATTTTTGTATTTCATTTTTGCTTATGTGCTTTGTCTATATGCCATTTTGTTTTTCTTTGTTGACATATTTGTTTGTTTTTATAGTGATTAAGATTATAACACAATGTTGACTGCTGTACCCCAATTTTTGACATTTTGACCTATTATGTCTGTTTGTTTTGCTCACACATTTTTGTCAATATAATGGAATTTTATGCGACTGTCATACAAGTGAGAGGTTAAGCTAGCTATAAAATCAGGGTTAATCCACAATTTTCTACATAAGGAAATGCCTGTACCAAGTCAGGAATATGACAGTTGTTTTCCATTCGTTTGGCGTGTTTGGGTTTTTGATTTTGCCATTTGATAAGGGACTTTCCGTTTCGAATTTTCCTTGGAGTTCGGTATTTTTGTTATTTTACTTTTTTCAAGCCCCATGAATTATTTCTTAAATAACACTTCAAAACCTTCTCTCTTTTCTGGATTTACCTACATCTTGACAGCTGAAGACAGGAGTGCTTATATTTTTTCAACGGGGAATTTGAGAAAAATAGGTTATGAATCGTGTCATACGCATTAACCTTCATTTGGAAAGCTGTAATAAAAAAAATGTAAAGCCTGGGATGCATAAATACGAAGAAACGTTAGAAGCTATATGATTAAAACGGACTTAAATAGCAAAAGTCATCAAAGGTAAACTTTGGCTGAGGGAGTTGGAACATTAGTTTCTTAGTCATTTCTCAATTTATCAATGGGGAATATGTTAATCATATAAAACATGAAATATAGAATATAACATGATTGTCCCAACCATCCAGTAAAAAGTGTTATAAATGTCTAAGTACGAGTTTGAATCTGAGTTATGAGAAACGGAACATGTGCAAAATTAAAGGTCGAAAACAAATTTTACACTTAGTTCTTTCCTAGTCAAAAGTCAAAGAAAAAAGCAATTCAAATTAAATCGAGATAAACGAACATAAATTAAAATCATAAATAGCATTTGATGAATAATAAGAAGAAGATGAATAAGAATCTACTGTTCAGGGTTGGGATTAACACAAAATCTAAGAAAATAATACATAAATGCGATCAACCAAACAAAACGTTACTTGCACACAAACACAACAGATGTACGAACAAAGATGTTATGTTTAGACAATACGAATAAACATGTTATGTTTAAGGCAATACGAACAAATAGGTCAGGTTGTAAGCAATACGAACAAAAATGTAAGGTTGTAAGCAATAAGAACAAAAATGTAAGGTTGTACGCAAATTAGAAAATACTTTAAAAAACTTATGATATCAAAATTAAAACATTTATTCCCATCAGTACCTAGTCCAAATAATACAAAGCGTAAGCACTTTATGGACAATATATTTTCCTTTATCTGAGATAACAAACCAGATAACGTTGAAAGAGACACTTAATCCAAAGTACACTGTACAGTAGGTCTAAACATGATTAACATTGAAGACTACATCAAAGGCTTAACATTAACCTGGATAAGAAGAATTAATATAAATAATTCAAAACTTGTAAAACTATTCCTCTTTTCAGAAAGTTTGAATATTTTGGAAATGCAATTTCTTGGCCTTTAGGTGTAATACCACCAAATCATAGTACGTCACATCCGGTTGCATACGAAAATAGGTCGAAAAAAAATATTCCCTTGAATTTGACAGTTGTAGGTAATTGATCCTACATTTCATTGCAGTAAAACATTTCTGAGTCATAAACATATATCTTGGGTATTTCAAAGCACCATTATTTCTTTATTTGGGGTTTCTATAGAATATTTTGGAAACTTGAGGTTACATGGTTACTAAAGCTTGTACACAGGTTAAAAAAGGGGGAAAATTTGATTGGTTAACTTCCAGTGATGGTTATTTTCTTATATGCAATGAAATGTTATGTGAAATTTTTTCTATAGTACTGGACAGAATAAAACTTTACTCATGCCAAGTATTTCTTTATTTGAAACAAAGATAAATTCTGCACAATTTTTTGAAAAGTGCAAATTTAACAAAGACTAATAGGGGAAAATCAATGGTGGTATTACACCTAATATGGGAAGCTGTACATGCACCTTTGACCTTGTGAGTACTCTCATGTGTTAAAATTTCTTGCTATTTAAGTGAAATATAACAAATAATGAAATATTCTGAGTGGATTGAGTCTCCAAAATACATTTTATGAGAAAATTTCCTTGAAATAGGACTTTACCATGAATATTAGTTGACAGAACAAGCCATACTTAGAGTCTTGGGGAGCTTTTTCTCCTTATTTCTTATATTCTGCTATACTAGAAATTTTTTCCTAAGAAATACTTTAATAAATATATAGTTTTAAGTAAATGAAATTATTTTTAAAGCAGTAACAACAAATTATTCACCAAAAGAGAAGTTTTTTATGTCCCTCTCTGGAACGCGGCGTAAATTTAAGTTTTACGCAAGGACTTATTGAAACCTCCTTGGAGACAGTAAACTTTTATACGGATAGTTCAAGCAGCTTGAATACTTCAATTAATCATTTATAATAACATTTCTATCATAAATGAGTGAAAGTTACCCCAAAATTTTTATTTATTGGCCTAAAAAGTAGAAATTTTGAGGAAATGAGAGGTATAAATGGACCAAAAGAGACTTTATAAGGAAGAATTAGAGGTCCATTAGTAGTATTTATCATCCTAAAGTCATCTTTTGTATCATATTCAACTGTTTGTAGGCAGATGAGATAAATATTTGATCATTTATTGGTCCACACTATATTCTATCATGATGCGGCTTTGTTTGAATTTTTCGAAGAAATTTTGCTCGAATCGCTGTAGATGTCGTCTTACATTATACTAGATTTTTCTCAAACTATTGAACTGATTATGACAAAACTTGACAGGAATGCTTGAAATAACCAGTATTACAAAGGAAAAAAGTCACATTCAGTTTATTCAACAAAAAAGTCTTCTTTAGGTGTAATACCACCAAATCATAGTACGTCACATCCGGTTGCATACGAAAATAGGTCGAAAAAAAATATTCCCTTGAATTTGACAGTTGTAGGTAATTGATCCTACATTTCATTGCAGTAAAACATTTCTGAGTCATAAACATATATCTTGGGTATTTCAAAGCACCATTATTTCTTTATTTGGGGTTTCTATAGAATATTTTGGAAACTTGAGGTTACATGGTTACTAAAGCTTGTACACAGGTTAAAAAAGGGGGAAAATTTGATTGGTTAACTTCCAGTGATGGTTATTTTCTTATATGCAATGAAATGTTATGTGAAATTTTTTCTATAGTACTGGACAGAATAAAACTTTACTCATGCCAAGTATTTCTTTATTTGAAACAAAGATAAATTCTGCACAATTTTTTGAAAAGTGCAAATTTAACAAAGACTAATAGGGGAAAATCAATGGTGGTATTACACCTTTATAAAAAATTGAAAAATCTATTTGATGATTGGGATGATCTTCAAAATATAAAAGACAGATATCGAATTTACACATGCAATCTTTGGAAGAATGATGAATTAACCATTGGAAATCTATAAGGTTTTTATAAATATTTGACTAAAAAGAGTTAGGGTGATTAATGACTTGTTAGATGAATGTGGAAATTTTATCACTGTTGATAACTTAAATAATGTATACAACATCAAAACTAATTTCCTTGAATTAGTTTTGATATTGTATATATGAGTTAGCGATCCGTAAACACTCGTTAGAAAAAACCGTGTATGTGATTAAGGCGGCATTACATTTTGAAATTACAATACTAAATATATTTATAATAAGCATTCGATAAAAAATACTTACAATTGCGAATCGGTTTCTTGATATAACTTGACTGATGCCTCCATGTAGTAATTGATGTTGGATGTGTATTGATTGATATTTTAGTCTTAGATACTTGATTTTGTTTGATTTTTTTAATTCATATTATTATTGTAAAATGCTCGAACTACCTGTCACTAACTAATAATACACTCAGATCTCTACTTTGTGTCTTTAGTGTTTTTGTAAATTATTTTTGTGACTTGTATGGATCCGATGAGTTAGGCCATTTTCAACTGATTTTTGTAATTTGTTCTGATGTTGTGCTGCTATATCGCATTATGTATATGCCTGTCCCTAGTCAGCAGCCTGTAATTCAGTAATTGTTGTTTGTTACAATATGTCATATCTGATTTTCGTTTATTGTTTTGTACATAAATCAGGTCGTTAGTTATTTTGTTTTTGTTTTTTTGTTTTTTTTTATTATTTCATGTTTGTCATTTCAGAGCCTTTTATATTTGTTATGCGGTAAGGGTTTAGATCATTGGTGAAGACCGTACGATGACCTATATTTCTTAACTTCTACATCAGGTGATCTCTGGTTATTTTTATAATAGGATATTTATCACATGGCAGACCACGATAATTAAATAAAAGTAAAGTTTGCTTTTTCTAAGCACGATCAAAATATGTAAAACATCTTATTTATCGCTTTATTCACTTCGACAAATTTCAAGGTTAGAAGTGACAACCATAAAGATGCACACAGTATGAAATTATCCTTAGGCTATTTTACATTTAAGTACTAAAACATATGATATTCCACATAAAAATAATCTCTTTCTACGAAAAGGTAAAAAATAAACAAAACTTAATATGTCTTGTTTCAGAAAGTATTAATCTGAACATTGTTTTAACAAGATTGATAACATTTTCTAATGCTATTCTGTATTTGTGTTCTTCATATAATACATAAAAACATAACAATGACGGAAAAGTACATTTTAGTCTCTGATGCATGATTTTTTATTATTAATTTTTTTTGGCTTGTAACTAGCTTTCAGTAACTGCGAGTTCTCTCAAATCGTTCTTTCGTGTTAATTTGACCTGTTGACACAACTTGTAATGCATTTTTATTATTCAATGTTTACTTATTGTGTGTTATATCTCGTCTCACTGTTTTAAATATGTACCACCTTCGATAAGTATTTAGTATGACGATAAATTCTCACTTCTGTACTCGTTCTATGAACAACAAATTTATTTTTGTAAAAAATAATATCGTACTCCTAACAACAAAATGATAATATTTAAATTTACCTGTGTACGTTATTTTATTTAACGCCATTTTGTCCCAGGTTAGAGTTGTTTTTGTGACATTGTTTTACATCTCCTTTTTTTTTATTAATATTGTAATTATATTGTGTCATAGATCAAATTTATTCGTTCAGTGTTTGTTTACTTGTTTTTGTTTATATGTCTCTTTGATCATGTTAAGCCATTTCAATTGATATTTTATAGTGTGTCATTTTATTTTGTAATGTTAAACTACTGTTTCAGGTTAGGGTGAAGGTTGGTGCCTCTTAAAACGTTTAAACCCGCTACATTTGTATACATCTGTCCTAAGTCAGGAGCCTATTGTTCAGTGGTTGTCGTTTGTTGATGATGTTCTTAAGTGTTTCTAGTTTCTCGTTTTTTATATAGATTAGACCGTTGGTTTTCCTGTTTAAATTGTTTTTACACTAGTCATTTTGGGGCCCTTTATAGCTTGCTGTTTGGTGTGAGCTAAGGCTCCGTGTTGAAGGCCATACTTTGACCTATAATTGTTTACTTTTTACACATTGTGACTTGGAAGGAGAGTTGTTTCATTGGCACGCATACCACATCTTCTTATTTCTATATTACCATTTTCTAAAATGTATACAAATCATCTTATTCATCGGATGTGAAATAGTTTCAGGGATTTATTTCATTCCGTTTTTTTTTTATATTTGATTGTCGTATCCCTCAATGATGCACGTCGTTACCACTTTTATCAATTAATCATAATTTATTTAACTTAAACTAAGATTTTTAACTAAATCCCAGATAATCTCAGTCAAACCATGATTATCTCAGCTTTGTTAAAATTCGATAAAATCCGGGATTTTCTCAGAAAATATATAGAAGGTCAATGACGAGAGAAAATCCAGATTTATCTCAAGAAATTAATAAAAATTTATGTGTATTTGACAAAGTTAAGAATATCCCAGATTAGGTAAAATACTTCCATTTTATTTGAATCTGAGAGAATATCTAAAAATTATCTCAGACTCGTAAACATATTGTAGCGTCAGAAAGAGGTATGTCCCCTAATTTTTATTTGACAGAAATTTGTACTTTTCTTTTTGAATTTGAAAAATCAAACAAATATCAAGTAGTAATATTGTTTCGATGGTATTTTCAAATTAATACATCCATTTGTTAAATTAACTGATTAAATCAGAGTAAAATGTGAAAGTTGTTTATACGATGCCCTACATTTGTTTTCCCTTTTGAGACTTTTAATTCCATTTCGGTGAGTTTTGTTGGTTTTGTTAATTTTTTATAATGCCATTCAGTCATAGTTATTATACCTGACGGGAGCGGGATATGGGTAATTTGTCAAATCTTTACCGGAAGTTGTGATAATATTAAAAAACCGGCATGGATAAAAGAAAACAAAATGTCAAAAGGTTCATGCTTTAATCAAATCTTAATTTGGGTAAGTAGATGCAAGTATACGATCTGTATTGTTTCTTAGACAGTAAGAGGAAAACTATGTTTAAAAGAATATATTATTAATGTGAACACGTTAATTATGAGCTATAAACACCAAGACGTTTGTGCATTTTTCTAAGTAGGTTTTAACTAATTTCAAGCAAATATACTTATTGTGGGATAGCATTCGTTAGCAGTCACCATTCAATAGATTAACGACTGTTTGTTATATTTATAATTTTTGCATCTTGATAGAAGCTGGAACTTGAATGCAGTGTTAATAAGTTGTTTTGATGTGTCATGTGATATGCAAGAGTGACATCCCTTTGTACTATGTTGTAATTCAAATTAGTTCGGCGAATTGATGAATTATTGTCCCCCTTGAAAAAGTTAATGGTCTCATTTTTACATATAGGTTGTTGGTTTTTTTTTATTGTTTCATTTTTGTCATTTCAGAGCCTTTTATATTTGTTATGCTGTAATGGTTTGGCTCATTGGTGAAGACCGTAAAATGACCTATATTTCTTAACTTCTACGTCAGGTGGTCTCTGGTTATTTTTATAATAGGATATTTATCACATGGCAGACCACGATAATTAAATAAAAGTAAAGTTTGTTTTTTCTAAGCACGATCAAAATATGTAAAACATCTTATTTATCGCTTTATTCACTTCGACAAATTTCAAGGTTAGAAGTGACAACCATAAAGATACACACAGTATGAAATGCATCCTTAGGCTATTTTACATTTAAGTACTAAAACATATGATATTCCACATAAAAATAATCTCTTTCTACGAAAAGGTAAAAAATAAACAAAACTTAATATGTCTTGTTTCAAAAAGTGTTAATCTGAACATTGTTTTAACAAGATTGATAACATTTTCTAATGCTATTCTGTATTTGTGTTCTTCATATAATACATCAAAAAACATAACAATGAGGGAAAAGTACATTTTACCTTTTTCTAACAATTATGCAAATCATCTTATTCATCGGATGTGAAATAGTTTCAGGGTTTCATTTCATTTTTGTTTTATATTTCAAAGTCACATCCCTCAATGAAGCACGTCTTTACCACTTTTATTCTTTTATTTAACTTAAAATAAGATTCTTTAACTAAATTCAAGATCTCAGTTAAACCATGATTATCTCAGCTTGATTAAAATTCGGTAAAATCCGGGATTTTCTCAGAAAATATACAGAAGGTCATTGACGAGAGACAATCCAGGTTTATCTCAAGAAATTAATAAAATTTATAATGTACCGTCAAAAAGGTGTGTCACATAATTTTTATTTGACAGAAATTTGTACTTTTCTTTTTGAATGTGAAAAATCAAACAAATATCAAGTAGTAACATTATTTCAACGATATTTTCAAGTTAACACATCCATTTGTGTAATTTGCTGATTAAATCATGGTAAAAAGTGAAAGTTGTTTATACGATGCCCTACATTTGTTTTCCACTTTTGAGACTTTTAATTCCATTTCAGTGAATTTTGTTTGTTTTGCTAAATTTCGAAAATGCCATTCAGTAATAGTTATTTGCAATTCTACCTGACAATAGCGGGATATGGGTACTTAGTCAAATCTTAACCGGAAGTTGTGATAATATTAAAAAACCGGCACAGATAAAAGAAAAAAAATGTCAAAAGGTTGTTGCTTTAATCAAATCTTTATTTGGGTAAGTAGATGCAGGTATACGATCTGTATTGTTTCTGAGACAACAAGAGGCAAATTATGTTTAAAAGAATATAGTATATTAATGTAAACACGTTAATTATGAGTTATGAACACCAAGAAGATTGTGAATTTTCTGAGTAGGTTTGAACAAATTTTAAACAAATATACTTATTTTGGGATAGCATGAGTTAGCAGTCACCATTCAATAGATTAACGACTGTTTGATATATTGATAATTTTGAATGTTGATAAAAACTGGAACTTGAATGCAGTGTCAATTACTGTAAAACAACTCATTTTCGCGCATCCTTTTTTTCGCGTTAAGTTTTTTTCTAACTAACTTTGCGCCAATTTATTTTCGCGATCTTAGCATTGTCTTGATATATTAATATAAGGGAACATCAAAATTTCACATATTCGCGACGATTTAAATTCGCGTTATTTTTCTGTTTGCGAAAGTCGCGAAATTAAATCGCTCGCGGAAATTAGTTGGTTTACAGTAGTTGTTTTGATGTGTCATGTGTATGCAAGAGTGACATCCCTTTGTACTATGTTGTAATTCAAACAAGTCTGGCGAATTGATGAAGGATTGTCTCCCTTGAATAAGTTTAATGGTTTCACTATTACATATAGTTGTTTGGTCGCATTTTAAATCATTACAAATTTATTAAAATCATTAAAATTTATTAGATTGTAGTATTCATAGTTCGTTCATAAAAGACATGTATTTATATTGATAAATTTATTTATTTGTTTTGAACCGAATAAAAATATTATATACCAATATATAAAACTTTCATTATTTCATAAATATTGTTTAGCTAAAAATTGGCTTACTAGGTATAGTCGTGTTAAAGTAGTAGTTTAGTTTTTTTTTTTTTAATTATATGTACATTATATAGAGGTATTACATTTGTTACATTGTTTCATCCCCAGTTATTCTGTTAACCAGGAATACACTATTTTAAGTTGTTGTCCACATCCCCGATATCGATTCTCCATCAGCATTGATCCTGCTACTTGGTAAAGCATACACTTTTTAAGAGATCGTGTTTATAACCGTGTCAAAATTCAAATGAAGAAGACGTATTGTCGTGATTTATTTTTTTTAATTTATTTCCTAAAGACATGTATCTGCATGTATGCTTTGTAAACCCCTCCTCCCACGAAAACACACACAATTACATTTAAAATAAATACAACAACAACATCTTTCTTTCTGAAACTTATGTAAAATGTGTAAATGAGAAGTTATGAAACCTACATTAAGCATTTGGACTTTTTTTCAAGACTATATATGATAAGCCAAATTTGATTTTCTTCCCATAAGAAGAAAATGTTGCAAAATTAACTAAGAGTAATCTTACATTGATCACAGAGGGTGGTAAGCACACAATTAATATTTGGAACATAATTAACTTTAAAACAATTGTCCATTGAAAATGAATGTTACGTTATTCAAATATAAGGACTAAGTTTGTCAAATCTACTAATTTCATTCGATATTGAGAATTTTATGTCATAGATAGAAATGCTAATTAATACTCTATATATATTTAATGAACTGAAGAGTATTTGATACATACATTGCATATTAGGCTTATTATTGACTGTTGTGCATGTATATTAGGTATGGGTAATTAAAAGTCTAATTTCCAACCACCTTTCATACTTAATTTAGTTGACCCTGATTTTCTGTGTATCTAATATCAACCTTGAACAATTTTGAACCACACTTTGAGCATGGCCGTCACCATCTTAAACGTATCAATGGTAACAATATATCGAATATAGATATAAGAAGATGTGGTATGAGTGCCAATGAGACAACTCTCCATCCAAGTCAAAATTTATAAAAGTAAACCATTATAGGTCAAAGTACGGTCTTCAACACGGAGCCTTGGCTCACACCGAACAGCAAGATATAAAGGGCCCCAAAAATTACTAGTGTAAAACCATTCAAACGGGAAAACCAATGCACATTAAACGAAAATAATATAGAAAAATAAGCACAATAAATACACTGTGAATATATAAGAAGAATTTCAAAAACTGCTGTCACAATTCAGACCGTGTTGCATTGCATTTTAAGTCAGCTGACCATTATATGAATAAATATGAAAATATCGCAATTTAATGGATTTGCAGACGTTTCTTTTTGGATAATAAATGTTCTTAACATCAAAAACAAAGAAGCTCTTTTCAAAGCAAAGGTTTTTTATCTAACATTTGTTTACTGATGGCGACGCTACAATTCGACAACACATGATCCCTCAAAATATATCGTTGTATACAACTAGGAAAAATACACTGAAACTTACACATAACAGATAATATTGTATTGAATCTTTCTGTTGAAAATCTCAAAGAGGATTTACGGATACCCTAAACAACCGATAGCATATAACCGCCTAGAACAGATCCAGACAACAGCAACAGAAAACAATTTTAAAAATATCATACCATATCAAATGCTTTTTGCATTTACTACAAATACACTGCATGTACTTCATACAGGTATGATGATGAAGAAAGCCTGACTTTCCTCAACCAAACATCGACTGCTGATTTACAAAGTAAATTGCACGAATTGTGAACAAAATCGTGGTCGTATTCAACACCGGAATGAAATTTCAGGAAGGTTTGTTAAAATAAGCATCGTGATCGAAAATTTTCATTTTTTCAGTTGTATGTAACTGTGATTTCATAAGTTCTATGCTACTAGATGCACTCTTTTTATTGCATTATTTTTGCCTCTACTGATAATGGTCGACTTATTGTTGATCAATTTTATACACGATTTAACATATTGCGTTTAAAAGTTTATCATTTCTGACTTCTGGAATTCACCCAGCCTTCTTTGGATATTTGTGTTGCTCAATATTTCCAATTATGGTATGATCTTTGATAACTATTGTTTGGGTATTGTATTCGGCTTTTTTTTCATTGCCACAATGTTGTCAGTCCTTATTTGAAGTAAATGAACCGTTATCTACTACTTATTTCTAATGGATATATTGTTGTTATACACATTTTTGGTGTATATTTGAATTGTTAATAGCTATCTTTATATAGAATGGACTGAAAACTAATATACGGTTTCTGGTTATGTCTATAATTGCTTGAATTTTGTTTTAAGAGACTATTTATGATATTAACGCTTATTTCATGGTTGTAAAATAAGCAAAGTGTTGGTACTGAATGAAAGATGTTATTATCTTTGTTAAGTGTGCATTGCATCATATTGTGATCACTAACCGTGAACTTCTTAAAGTATTTACTCTATTAACGACTGACAGACCTACACCCTTCTTACACGTACACCATGTAGTTTACCATAATTTATATACAAATTAAATACAAAATTAATTTTGCCGACTAGCCCGTCAAGTACTCAGGACGCCGGAATTTATTATAGATATACAACAAATATATAACAAATATTTCAAACATTGTTTTAGTAACCATCTATACATTTATTAATCACTGATCATTTACAAATAACTTAAGAAAGTTCCTCCCCGTATCAACGGCCAAGACACACTCAGGAAAAACCAGAGATAAAACCATATAGTATTTGATGGTCATAAAAGCTCTGGAAACCTGTGTTCTCTAGCAAATATATCTTTCGACAGACCGTCTCATAGAGACAACACGAGCACTTGCGTTGATAATGAACTTTCATTCCCAATCAAAATATACACTTATAATCTGTATAACATTTTAAAATTTAAATTCAGAAAATAAAAATTACACTACGCATACAACTTTGCGATATTAAATTTATTATCCAAAATGTAATTTTGATGTGTACGCTTCAAAGGACGGCTAGAAAGTGAGATACATTTACATGTATACCATTTACCTGTAATCAATTTTGATTACAAACAAATCCTGATTGGACAATACCTTTTTTACAAACCGTTAATACAGACATTTTTCCGCTATTACTAGCCGAAACGCGGGAAAATTCATGTATTTACTCTATTAACGACTAACAGACCTACACCCTTCTTACATGTACACCATGTATGTTTACCATAATTAATATACAAATTAAATACAAAATTAATTTTGACGACTAGCCCCTCAAGTACGCTAGAAAACTTACACATATAGGGTGAACCGGAACGAAAAGCAAAACATAATTACAACCCTAAATGCTTGGTCACTTGCAGCCTTTTTTCAACTGAATCTACAACGTAACCATCCTTGCTACTGTCACTTTTCCAACGACCGTGTCGTTTCTATACCCAATCATTGACATCCGAATTTACTGCAGCAGTAGCCCCACCTGACCGCATTGAATGCAATCCAAGCTTCGGGTCTTTTGAAACTAGTTTCAGTCTAGATATAATGCTTTCTCTGGCTGTAGTATAACTAAGCTTTTTGTTTTTATATATAAGTTTACAAATACTTTTAGAACGGAAAATCGGTCTAAAAAGGAAAAAATCTGATTCCAAATTGACACCTGAAAGATTTACATATCTCAGAAACATCTCATATAGACAAGCAACGGTATGCCCCTTGGAAATTAAAACCTCATTACCATTACGATACTGGTCGGTCTTACTCTTCACTATATACAAAATTAAATAATCTGATTTAACTTTAACATTTTTACACAAAAGAGAGCTAATCTCATCGTAACGCAAAAACACAGCAAAACACAGTAAAATCATCGCTAAATCACGAACCACAAGTAAATCTTGGCTATTTGAAAACATTCTGCACAATTGCAATAACATATCTAATGATATAGGGCCCTTCTTGTGCTTCTTAACGGTAGCCACTCTCTTAGCAGATTCTTGTAAAAAATGTAAATATGAATTTTTTGTTGGATCTGCAAAATTACTCATTTCATGCACCCATTTTATCCTTTAAATAGCAGAATTAATAGTGTTACATGTAGCACCCGAGTCAAGCAAATAAGTTATGTATAAAGCTATATGAACCGGCTGTGCTGGTAAAGCTTGAAAAACATGTTTTTTAATGAATGTTTCCCAACGTTTAAATGCATAAAAGTACCATTTTGCTGTGTTATCACTTCTACTGTTCACAATGTAACTGGACATATGTTCTGCATACGTGAAAAGTTCAGATTCCTCGTCTACGCAGGCATCTTTCACATCTTCCTTATTTTTTCACTCAAACCTATTCCTGGAAAACAGAAATGTAATCTATGATAATCTAACAACCTAAACTTCAACACGCATAGCAACGAAATAGAAATTTTGTTTAATCATACCAAAAATCCCGTTTCGCCCTCTTCCTCTATGAGTTATCATTGAACCCGGAAAGATCTGATGATAATTTTAACAAAATATTTAAATCCGTTACCCTCTGAAAAGACCGGCCAATAAGGAGCCGACTTCCATTCGGGTATAACTAGCGTACCAACTGCTCTATCTTTCAACATCTTTTTAACTGTTTCTGTAACTAACGAAGGTGGTGGGACTAACCAGTTATTTTCTTTATCCCTATGCTGTTTGAAAGCATCAACACCGCTCGTTCCCTGACACCAAAACTTGGAATTAAAGTTATCACATTTTTTGTTATGTGAAGCCGCAAAGCGATCTACTGTATGAGGACCCCATTCTCTATCAAGCATACGAAACAACCATGTTTGTACTCCCCAGTCATCGCAATCGTTCAACCTACTTAAAGTGTCTGCATGTGTATTATTTTCTCTCGGTATCCATTTCGCTAAAAACGAAACATTGCCTTGTTCACATGCATTTTGAATTTCCATGTTTATATCTTGCAAGTGAGTCTTTTTACTACATACCTTCAAAATAGTTTCAACATTTTTATTATCAGTATGTATTTTTACACTTTGCCCATTCAATGCAGGCAAATTAGTTTTCAAAACCCTATGAACAGCCTCAAGTTCTCTCCAAGTAGAACTCATGTTTGTTTCATGTGCATCCCATACACCAAACATTTCTACCGTTTTGCTGTTCCCTGCCTCATTAGCTATATATCCTCCATAGCCTTCACCTGAGGCATCCGAAAACATGTTTACATCACATGCTTTGTTTGTCAACTGACTAAATAATGCACCATCTGCATTTAACCTTTCTATATTTGATAACCAAACTCTAATTCTACCTCTGCTTCTGATGTAACCCAGACCGGTGCATCCCATGATGTTCTATCCTGAACACAGTCATAGGCATACCGACTCCTTAACCTTACAGTTGTACCCAACACACCCTGTGTAGATATTAACTGACCAATAACTGAAGCTAATAATTTTACTGATAACACACGTTTGTCTGGTAACCTGTTACATATGCAGGATATCCATTTTATTATCCTGTCAATTCACTCTTTTGTTATTCTAATTATACCTTCAGAAGTATCCCATACCATTCCCAAAAAAGTTATCACTTGGACCGGCTTCCAGCTACACTTTTCCTCAGCAATAATGAAACCAAAATCGATTAAATCTGCCTTTATTTTATGGCTAACCTAAGTGCATTCATCATAATTGTCAGCACCACCTAAACCGTCGTCAAGATACATAAGGATCCTGATATTGTTAGATCTCCAATACTTTATAACCTCTCTTAAGACTTTTGAAAATATAAAACCTGCTGTAGCCAAACCGAAACACAACACATTAAATATGTAAAATTTAGACTCCCATTGAAAACGCAAATATGTTCTGTCTTCTTGATGTACCATTATATGATGATAAGCAGACTTCATATCAAAAGTAAACAGATACTCACCCTTAGAAAACAATTTTCCTGCCACAGTTGCATCTTCATACTTATATCTAAATTGATATAAATGTGGGTTGTTGTGACGACAATCAAGCACTAATCTAAGTTTTGACTTGTTACCTGCAACCGTTAATGGATTTACAACCTTAGGCTTTTTACATACTCTTGATATACAACCCTTAGACAATAATTTCTCGATTTCATCTTTTAAATGATTTGTTGTCTTTGGCTGATATGTTATTATCTAATAAAACGTTCTCAGGTAAAGTTTTTAACGGTAACACATAACCTTTGTCAATAACATTTAAAATGTAATCACTTGCTTGGATGATTTTCCACTTGTTTATGTGTTTTTTCAAACTATTGACTGGTGATTTACTTGTATTAATCTTTATACATGAACTATCTACGTGTACTTCTAAATTACAACTATTAAAAGTATTAAGATTACTTATCTTATCATTTTTTCTTTGCTGTTGAAGCTCAGGACATTCCTGTTTCCAGTGCCCTTTCTCACTACAATTAAAACATCTGCCAGGTTTTCTTGCCATAGCTGCCTTTTCTGCTGGTTGAACATAGGGGTGTACTCGTCTAGATTTCTTCGTCTTTTCAGCCTTCGCTTTTCTTTCTGCTCTGTTCTCGGCCTTGTATAATTTCCTTTCCTCCTCCGAATCCTCTGCAAGTAGGTTGGTTTCGTATTCATGCACGACACGCCGGCCGAGCTCGGATGAATCAGCAATCCGTATTAACTTTTGCCTATAGTTCATGAAAGCCACACCTTCCGATAACTTTTCCTTGGCTTTGCATACGGTGTCTTGTGTAGGATTGTTGTCGTCTTAAAGACTGTCAGCTTCTTTCATTTTGCTCAGCACCTTCAAGTTTTGTTTGAACAGTTCTTCATTCCCTCGTTTCTTGAATTTGGGCCCATCCGTCAAAGAAGCTTCTATCTTCGAGACCTGTGTTTCTGCAATCTGTTGCTGCTGCACATGCATCTTACCCATTTCACTGGAAATAATTGACCTCATTTGATTCATCATGTCATTTTGAATTACCGTCAAAATATTCGAAACTTGAATTCGGATTTTCTCTTGAAGTTCGGCGTCCATTTTTGATGTGTACGCTTCAAAGGACGGTTAGAAAATGAGATACATTTACATGTATACCTATTACCTGTAATCAATTTTGATTTTGATATTACTAGCCGAAACGCGGTAAAATTCATTTGATCTCGAATGAAAATAAACACAACTGAAAAATAAACATTTACTTAACCTTTTCAAAATACATACATAAAGTGCCCTGGTATTGTGTAGTCTACTTATATTTTTCTCACATAATTGGGTTTTCAACGTTCATGCATTTTAAAATAATTGTTTTTCACAAATAAAACGATTTGTGTTGCTTGTATTCCCTGCACGCAAGATGATTAAATACAAAAATAATAATATACGTTATAATCTTCTATAGGTTCTTGACGCAAGGGAAGGTATGTCGGATTACTTCCATCTATCCATCTGTATGTCAAAATCTTTAGTTTCTTTAATCCAATCCAAAAATCAGCACCTGATCGCTTAGAAGTGTGACTTACTATAAAATTGTATTCCTCTTTCGAACGAATGATAACTAAACCTGCATCATTTTTCTTACAAAGGTTACGAGCTTCAGTAAAATAAGCCAGTGATAAACCAAATGAATAACAAGAATTCTTGTAATATATCCAATCACCTGGCCCACACCTTGGAATTATTTGCATTTTGCATATAAATCTGAACGACATAAAACAATTGTTGTCATTCCACTTTCGATAGTATGACTGTGCGCAGTTTTCGTTATCATTCGGTCCTGATGGTCCCCAATCAGTATGATTTAAAATCGTTCTGTCACTCCAGACATACCTCCCATTGTTTTGAACATTGCTGGCTGAGTCTTATCTACTTAAAAGTCTTTGTGAAACGTTCGTTTAGAAAATTGCTTGCCATTTCATTATCAAACACTAACAAGATCTCAGTTCCAATACTTCGACAACAGTCACGAGCCTGAAACCATGTTTGCCGTTCTAAAAACTCTTTATAACACCAACTACCGAGCGTCTTCTAGTCATTTGGACATTCTGTCCGAATTTCTGATATTCGGAAAACTGGGTTTTCATATCCGTTATTTTCACTTACTTCCGTCTTAATTTCAGATTGCCGGTAACCTGTGCTTTTATTTTCGTTCATTTTGCTTATTTTTGAAGGACTTTCCACTTTTCTATTGTATCGAGATTGTATTACAATGTACGTTAGTCCTGATGCCAATGCACATGCTAATACAAACGTATAGTAACAGTAGTGAACGCTATCCACAATTTTATTCGACATTTGTTATGAGCAATAACTGATGAATAGTTTTCATTTGAACTTGTTGGTTGTAAGTCGTCATAATTTCGATGATAATCTGAAATGGATGCAATATGTGTATATCCTCTATTGTCTAAGGTCTTTTGTATGTATCATATATGCTCTCCATTGTAATATCCATTTAACAGGCTTTATCGTCTACAATGACCGTTTTATTACAAAGTTTTACACAGTCGGATATAAATTAACATTTTATACACAACATTACGTTTTGTAATACCCTTCGGATTGTACTTTTTTTATGAATAGCGAGAAAACACAGATGACAAGTGAGGAAATCACTGATTTCATCAATTAAAACAAAATACCATTTCTATTTCCGTCACAATATATCTTATACTTTTCTTAAGTATCTGACATATGTTTTTCATTTGAGTTGTTTATAATTGGGGTTTTTTCGTTGTTGTTACAAATAGGAGATAATCCGATTTAAATCCTGTCTAATTTCAAATTACAAATGCATTAAACATAATATATTTGTAAAACAAAGCAAAAAAGATTAAACACAAGAGAGATCGAAATGTAGAACTCCAAATACACGCATATAGAATATTATACGTGCAGATTAGTAGATAGCAATTGGTAAGCGCCCAGGACGTCTGACACGGGACAGTCCTGGAATGATAACCTGGCCGATATTGAAAAAGTCATGTATTATTTTGCTTATCATATACTTCCTAATGAACGAATTCAACGAGGTTTATAACCAATAACTGACCACGTGATATTGAATGGGCTGACACGGGGTTATAAACCAGCAGGCTTTCGAACAGTTATTGAAAACAGTTATGTACACTTCGATTTCTTTGGTATATTAGACTTTTCTTGTTAATTCAGTAAATACCATTCATCTTTGGTTTTCCTGCAAATACAGACCTAGTCACATCTTTATTCAAAATATGATGAAATATATGTATAACATGCAAATACTACTCTTACAAACAACGTTATATTGTTGGGTCTTTCAAGTACTCAGCGAAACTTCTTTTTAAATTATAAACATCAATTTTATCAGCAATCAAAGCCGGGCTTCAAAGTTATTGTGAAACTACCTATTCTAGAGGTGGCGTGAATCAGATGCCGATACTTTAGAATTCCACATATCTTTTAGAGTACATACAATCTAAGAACCTTTCATCTTGCAATAGTATCAAAACATTTGACTTTTCTACACTTTACACAAGTATTCCCCTTACTAAACTAAAAAACAAATTGAAAGAGCTGGTCTTGCTAAGTCTCATGAAAAATAATAGCCAACGTAGATACAAGTATCTTGTCTAAGGGAGGGATAAATCGTACTTTGTAAAAAATCAGTCTGATTCAAACAAATAATTCTCTGAAACCGTAATTATCAGAATGCTTGATTTCTTGATTGACAACATATTTGTTACGTTTGGGGGACGTGTTTTTCAAAAAAAACAATCGGTATTCCCATGAGAACTAACTGTGCTCTTCGACTTGTTCCTTTATTCATAGGAAGCTGACTTCGTACAGGAACTTCTTAGGAAGAAAGAAAAGAGGTTAGCAGTATCGTTTAACTTTACTTTCCGCTATATAGATGATGTTCTCTCACGAAATAATTCAAAATTTAGTGACTATGTTGAACACATCTATCCCATCGAACTAGGATACAACAGATACAGTTAAGTCTGCCGCATATCTTGACATATATATAGAAATTGACAATGTGTGTCGTTTGAAAACAAGAAAAGAGATGATTTCAGCTTCCAAATTGTAAATTTTCAATTTTTATATAGCAATATTTCAACAGCGCCTGCATACGGAGTATATATCTCCCAGTTGATACGATATTCCAGGGCTTGTATTTCCTATCATGATTTCCTTGAAGGATTGCTGCTGACAAGAGGCTATAAAACCAAGAGTTCCAAGTGGTGAAGTTGAAATCATCCCTTCGTAAATTATACGGACGCCATCACGAGTTGGTTGACCGCTAAGGAATATCCGCTTCACAGATGACAACAGATATTTTCCAAACTACAATCCCGTCCCCGAATGTGACCTACCGAATTAGACTTATTACCAGGTGTGTACTAACATGAGCAACACGACGGGTGCCACATGTGGAGCAGAATCTGCTACACTACCGGAGCGTCTGAGATCACACAGTTTTTGATGGGGTTCGTGTTGCTCGGTCTTTAGTTTTCTATAGTGTTTTGTGTACTGTCTATAAAAAGGACCAACCAGCAAATTTAATAAGTAGCAAATCGTCTAGAGTAGACGATATTATGCAATAGGAAAAAAATAATAAAAGTCTAAAGATTTGCCCAACGGTACTAATATAAGATGGTAATATACGAAGATGGTGTTATAAAACTGTGTTGACAAATATTTCGACTGGACAAATAGCCTTCCTCAGTGTCAATAATTTAAACAATACTAGTTCTTTGTGTAAAATAGTTCAGTAATACAGGTAAATTTTGGACAACTGATTTAATCTCAAATCTTAAATAAAACAAAACTCAATATTCTATAAACGTGGCTGCGTATCTATACATGCCAAGTTGTCAAAATTCAGTAGTTTGTATAAATGTATGTAAAACAATAGAAGAGCCGTTCTAACAAACTGCTAGTACTTTCTGTTGATACATTATTGGTGAAGTACATTAAGTTCCTTTATCCAGAAACTTTCCCGAACCTGTCGCTGGGCATCCCTCCAGTGATTGTTCTTTTCAATTACTAGGATTTGCATGCGATTAAAGTCATCAAGTTTATGATCCGACTGTCTGAACTGCTGGGAGGAGTGGCTTCTTAGAGATGTCACTTCTATGGTCATTAAAGCGCTTGCTTGGAAAAATCTTGGATAGTTTGGAATTATTTTCAACTGTTTTCCAATGCTCACGAATGACGTCGAAACTGTTTTTTAGAGATGGGTGGTAAATAAGAACACATGGAGTCCTTTTTGTTTTATTTTTATCTTTGTATTCTTGCAGTTTGCTCCTTTGGGATATTTATTGCTTTCTGAAACTTGTTTGAATAGTTTTGTGTTTATAGCCCCTTCTCTTTAAGCGGGTTTCGAGTTGACTTAGCCTTTTTAGTTGTTTCTGTGTTGGAACATATTCGCTTGATTCTGAGTCCCCAACTGTACGGAATGCTCTTAGTACAGAGAGCAGGCTGACAACTTTTTGGGGACAGGTATTGGTGAGTATCAGTAGATTTAGAATATAGGTCTGTGGATATCATGCCATCTGTTAGGGAGCTGGAAGTATCGAGAGAAGTGCTTTTGGATTTAGATCTCTCATTACATTTGACACTTGATGTATGTTGTTGGCATGAGTGATGAATGTATCTAAATCCTCGTCACTTTAATTCCATTTCATATTCACATCATTTTATAAATCTAAACCAGAAAAGCGGTTTTTCGATAGAAGATTCAAGGTGTTGTTTTCCTAAAATGCCCATTAATATGTTAGCATATGACGGAGCCAATTTGGTATCCATAGCAGTTTCATTAACTTGTCGATAATAATCTCCATCAGAGGTGAAGTTGTTCTTCAGTACCATTTTGACCAGGCATTCAGTAGGTGGAGATTTTACTGCTCGATAATCCCAAATTTCTTTACATGCATTAATGCCATCTGCATGTGGAATATTCGTGTAGAGGGAGCTAACATCCATAGAGACAAGTGTGGTGTCGGCAGGAATTTTGGTAAAAGAAAAAAATCTGTCCGGTTTTGGATTTTCTGGTTTCAAATATTCAAGAGTTTTGTCATCGGAGAAGCCATGTTAGTGCATTTCTACCAAACTAGCAGTTATTTCTCTGCTAAAAAATGTTATAGAATCAGAGTCTTGTTTTCAATAGATTTTTTTCATCGTTAACATGGTTAAGTTGGCCAACAGCCTCTTGAATATAGGCAGATTTAACCATGATAATCACTGTGCACTGCCTTTGTCTGCAGGTTTAATGACGATATCATTGTTGGTTCGTAAGTTTTTCAGTGCAGTTTGTTCTACAAGGGTAAGGTTATCGAAAGATTTATTGTTTTTTCTTAGTAGGGATTTTTTTACCCTCAGTTAAAGATTGCCATACCCGTATTTTGGCACAACTTCTCGGTTTTTGATGCTCTTTAACTTTGTATTTGATTTGGCGTTTTTTAAAACTATTACTGGTTCTACTAACTGGCAACATGTATTTGCAGTCATAGATCTTTAAATACTAAATTTAATCGCTTGTGTTCTTTTCTCGATTGTGACAATTTGAGTGAGTGAATGTGATTTTAATGGCGGGTGGTGTATACTCATCAAGAGACGCTTATTACGTCGAAGCACCCGGTCTCGCTCCTTTTGGGGTTCATGCGATTCCCTCAGTTTTTTACCTTCTTTTATCTAACTTATAAATTTATGCGATTTGAACATCGGTAGAGAACTATTGCCTATATTTGTTAATTTTGATACACTTTTTAATTTGGACACTAATAAATGAAACAGTTCTTTTCAAAATCATATTATTCACAGATATTTGAATGACATAAATGTAGATATCAGGAAACATTTTAATATTCGTTAAAAGCCATTACTTTGTCTAATAAAGCAATATAAATTTTTTATATATGTTAAAAGAAGACATATGTGAAAAAGAAGATGTGGTTATATATGTAGCGTATTTACCTGAAAATATCGGGATATGGGTATTAGTCGAATCTTAAAAGGAATTTGTGATAATATTAAAAAAAACCGACACGGATAAAAATAATAAATAATGTCAAAATGTACAGGCTTTAATTAAATCTGTGTTTGGTAAGTTGATGCAAGCATACGATCTGTATTGTGTCTTATACTATTAGAGGCAAATAATCTTTAACGACTATGTTATATTAACGTGTAAACACCTTAATTTTGAGCTATGAAAGTCCGTACATTTTTCTGAGTAATTTTTTTAAAATTTGAAACAAATATACTTTACTGTGGGTTAGCATTCGTTAGCTGTCACTATCCTATAGATTAACAACTGTTGGTTATATTGATAATTTAGAATCTTCATTGAAGGTGGAGCGCGAATGCTGTGTTAATTTATTCTTTTGATATGTCATTTGTATGCAAGAGTGACATCCCTTTGTACTATTCGAAAAAGTCTATTGAATATGTGCGTGCATTGTCTCCCTTGAACAGGTTCATAATTTTATATTTACGTATAGTTAGTTGATTTAATTTTGAATAATTACAAAATTTATAAATTCAATAGATTTTAGTTTTTATTATTGGTTTATTAAAGACATTCATGTATATTCATAATTTTATTTATTTGTTTTGAAAAGTTTTAAATCATTATATACCAATATAAAGAACTTTCATAATTATTTGAATATTATTAAGTTACATTCAAGTAACAAGCTCACCGACCGTGCAAGACCCTCATGGGTAGTTAAGGTCGTTATAAACCCCCTCATCAATGGTAATATATTATATATTTATGATTTGAGATAAATCATTCCGGTGAACAACACACGTGTTATTTGACACCTGTAGTCATTCTGCTGTCAAAAATACACTGTTTTAAGCTGTTGTCCGCATCATCGAACCTACAACAGCATTGATTCTGCTACTTGTAAAATCATTTATTGTTTAAATATGGTGTATATAATTATGTCAGAATTCAAATGAAGCAGACAAATTGCCTTAATATAGTTGCATTACTTGATTCCCTAAAGACAAATACATGTTTGCTGTGACACCCCTAACACAAACACACACAATATACATATACGCACAAACACAAAAACAAAACACCATAACCACCACTTTATTAAAGAAAATTTAAACTTATGGCAAATGCCTTAGTGAGAAATTACTTCGATAGGAAAACTGACAATCCTAGTCAATTCAGATTGGAGTCGAGTGCACCCGCACGAGCGGGGTTCGAACTCACAACCTCAGTGTTGACTGGCTAGTGATTACAGTAGTAACTACTTAGACCACTCGGCCACCGAGGCCCCTAGCACTGAATGAAAGATGTAAGTATCTTTGTTTGGTGTGCATTGTATCATATTGTGGTCACTAAGCATGAACTTCTTAAATTGGTCTCTAATTGAAATAGATAAACACTACTGATTTTTTTTCTCACTTTTATAACTTTTTATCAATACATAAATAAATTTTCCTGGTACTGTGTAGCTAAAACAGTGTTCTACTTATTTTTTTTTCTAACATAATTGATTTTTCAACGTTAATACATTTCAAAGTAATTGTTTTTCACAAATAAAACGATTTGTATTGCTGCAAAAATCACCTGACCATGTTCCCAGCACGCAAGATGATTTAATACAAAAATCATAATATCCTCCATATCTAGCATGTCTATGTTTTTTACGCAAGGGAAGGTATGTCGGATTACTTCCATCTACCCATTTGTATGTCAAATTTCTTAGTTTCTTTAATCCGATCCAGAAATCAGCACCTGATTGCTTAGAAGTGTGACTTACTATAAAATTGTATTCCTCTTTCGAACGAATGATAACTAAATCTGCATCTTTTTTCTTACAAAGGTTACGAGCTTCAGTGAAATTAGCCTGTGATGAATCAATTGAATAACAAGAATTGTTATAAAATACCCAATCACCTCGCCCACACCTTGGATTTATTTGCATTTTGCATATAAATCTGAACGACATAAAGCAATTGTTGTCATTCCACTTTCGACAGAATGACTGTGCGCAGTTTTCGTTATTATTGATGTTATCCGGTTCGGATGGTACCCAATCAGTATAATTCAAAATCGTTCCGTCACTCCAGACATACCTCCCATTGTTTTGAAAATTGCTGAGTCCTATCCACTTAAAAGTCCTTGTAAAACTGTCGTTTAGAAAATTGCTTTCCATTTCATTATGAACACTAACAAGATCAGTTCCAATACTTCGACAATGGTCACGAGCTTGAAACCATGTTCGCCGTTCTGAAAACTCTTTATAACACCAACTATTGAATGTCTTCCAGTCATTTGGACATTCTGTCCGAATTTCTGATATCCGGAAACCCGTGTTTTCATTTTCGATATTTTCGCTTACTTTTGCCCTAATTTCCGATTTCCGGTAACCAGTGCTTTCATTTCCGGTATTTTCGCTTACTTTTGAAGGAATATACACTTTTGTATGGTATCGAGATTGTATTACAATGTACGTTAGTCCTGCTGCCAATGCACATGCTAATATTGTAACAGTAGTGAACGCTATCCATGTTTTTATTCGACATTTGTTATCAGCAATAACAGATAAATAATGTCCATTTAAACTTGTAGGTTGTAAGTCGCCATAATTTCGATGATAATCTGAAATGGCTGCAATATGTGTATATCCTCTATCGTCATTAGGTTCATCGAATGTATCATATATGCTCTCCATTTCAATATCCATTATACAGGCTTTATCGTCTGCAATGACCGTTTCTCGTTACAAAGTTTTACACAGGCGGATACAAATTAACATTTCATGTACAAAATTACGTTTTAAAATGCACTTCGGATTGTACAAAATAATGTACTTTTATGAATGGCGTGGAAAACACAGTTGACAAGTGTGGAAAATCAGACTGCATTAATGAAAACAAAAAACCAATTCTATTTCCGTCACAATATATCTTTACTTTACTTAAGTATCTGAGATATGTTTTTCATTTTAGTTCTTTATAATTGTTTTTTTTTTTTTTTTTTTTCGTTGTTGTTACAAATACGAGATAATCCGATTTAAACGCTGTACAATCGCCAATTACAAATGCATTTAACATTTTATATTTGTAAAACAAAGCAAAACAGATAAAAAACAAGAGAGATCGAAATGTAGAACAACTTCTCCATATGCACGAATATACAATATTATGCATACAGATTGATAATAGCACCCCGGACTGACACGGGAAATCTTGGAATGATAAACGGGCCGATATTGAAAAATCATGTATTATTTTGGTTATCATATATTTCCAATATACGAACGAAACCAAGCTTATAACCCATAACAGAGTGACTACGTGATATCAGATATGGTTGGCACGTGGTTATCAACCAGCGTGCTTTCAAAACGTTCTTGAAAACGTTAGTTTACACCTCGGTTTCTTATGCCTCTCTTGTTGATTCAGTCAATATCATTCATCCTTGGTTTTGCTGCAAATACAACCCTGATTGAAATATATGAAATATATGTGTAACATGGAAATAAGTATACTAGTTTAAACCTGTTTATTTCCTTTTAACTTTAATTATTTATCCCTTGTAAATTTTTTCAACTGTGTATTTGCATTCAGGTGTCACAGGTCAAATTTATTCGTTCATTGTGTGTTAATTTACGTTTTTTGATTGAGTTAAGCCTTCCAATTGATATTTTATAGTGTGTTTTTCTATGTTGTGATGTTATACTATTGTTTCAGAAAAGGGAGAAGGTTTGGTACCATTAAAACGTTGAATCCCGCTGCAAATGTTTGCACCTGTCCTAAGTCAGGAATCTGATTACAGTAGTTGTCGTCTGTTTATGTAGTTCATACGTGTTTCTCGTTTCTCGTTTTTATATAGATTAGACCGTTGGTTTTTCCGTTTGAATGGTTTTACACTAGTATTTGTTTGGGGCCCTTTATAGCTTGCTGTTCGGTGTGAGCCAATGCTCCGTGTTGAAGGCCGTATCTTGACCTATAATGGTTTACTTTTATAAATTGTAACTTGGATGGAGAGTTGTCTCATTGGCACTCATACCACATCTTTCTATATCTATTGATATAAAGAAAATCAAAAGAAAACATTTCAAAAAAGAATAAGAGAAAGAGAGGCAGACGATACTAAAGGGACTCTTATTCCATTCTTCTAGACAATAAAGATAAATAATAGGGTTTCCGAATTATTTTTCTTGCTTCATGAGAAAAGAGATGAATCTACACTTCGCAGCTTTTATAAGTTTGGCAGAACCGAATATATTTTGTAAAGCAATTTGAAGCATTCTCAATACCTTATAGGAAAACGACATTACTCTTGTTCATAGGTTGGGGACATTGTTTTTTCGGTGGTGGTTGAATTATCTCTTCTTTTTTTATCATTGCTTTTAAAATCTGCTCTTGGTTGTCTTTGGTAACTGGAATCAAATGTATATATATATTGGCGGACTACCCATATGATATATAATTTTATTTTAGCATATAATGTCATGATGTAGTCCAATAATTATATGATATGTAAGAGCTTTGTTGAACAAGCCTATAGCAATAGCCATCATGCATCTCATTTCAGTATTAATCAAAGTTAAGAATGAACGTTGTTTGATATTATGGAAAACTTCCAGGCAATGCTTATCATCTCAATAGCCACAGTTTATTAAAAAAATATATATATATGGTAACTATACAAAAATAGAATATAAATAAACAAAGTGACTTCATCTAACATCGTTTCAATGGAAACCAATCATAATAAAGAAAGAGAAAATGATTATTTTAATGGACATAAAAGGCTGTTGTGACCAGAAAAGAAGGTAAGACATGTGTAATGCATAATGTCATGAAAATGTGTGAGATTTACTTTATACTTACCTGATATACTATTTCTTTTTTACTAACAAGTTCTAAAACTATGAAACTATAATTAATTTATAAACAAAAAATAGGTGCAAGTTGTATAAAAGCTTTACAAAAGTAGCAAACTAACAATACACCATACTACATGTACTACATACACATTTCCTTGATTTGGTAATCCTAACTTCATTTATTATATATTTATTAGTCAATACAAAAGAATTGTATGTATTATACAATTAAATGGCAATCGTACTGTATTTGCCATTAGTGATTCATTCACGGTTGCAGGGCATTACCAAACCGAAAATATTAATAACGTCATGTCATCAATATCGACAAAAAATGGTGTCCAATCTTATCAAGCCCTTCATGTTTGATATTATGATACCTATTGTAACAGTCTGGCCTTCAAATATGCTGGTCTTAAATGTTTGTTATTGTTTGCTGATTCATAAATGTCTCTTCTACTCTATCTTAAGTAGTTTAATTTCTAATGAAACATGGAAGACATGTCCTGATAGGCAAGGGAATTTCTCCATGCTACCTGAAAAAATACAATTGCTAAAATATTCAATAAAAATAGTGCATGTGCCTTAGAAGCATAGCCTGTCAAACATATACGTGTGTATTCACTCATGTTCATGTTTTCAACAGGATATCCAAAGAATAACTTTTCCCAATATAAATATTTTTTATGCTATATTGTTGTTTCATTGACGGGTTCTTCATATCGTCTGGTGGAATAATTAAACTTTGGGCTATATCACCAGGAGTTCTAAGTGGAGAAGTTGAAATCATCCCTTCGAAAATTTTACGGACGCCATCACGAATTGGTTGACCGTTATGGAATATTTGTTTCACAGATGACGACGGTTAGTTCCAGTTGTCTTTACGACAATTCCGTCCTCTACTCCACAAATGTGACCTACCAGATTTATACTTACATGATCAACACGACGGGTGCCACATGTGGAGCTGGATCTGCTTAGTCTTCCGGAGTTCCCCGGTTTTTTGTGGGGTTCGTGTTGCTCAGTCTTTAGTTTCCTATGTTGTGTTTTATATACTGTTGTTTGTCTTTTGGTATTTGCTATTTTTGCCATGGCGTTGTTAGTTTATTTACGACTTAATATATGAGATTGGATGTTCCTTTGGTATTTTTTGCCTCTCTCACGTACTATATGCTTGATGCACTTGCTTTTCAAAGTAAAAATTTGATAACGCATTTTCAAAATTCAACAAATCATACAACTGCATGCAATTTTTAAAACATATTTTTTTTCACAACACTTTGTAGGTAAGTCAGTCCTTGTAACCGGATGATATAAAACCAATAAAAAAATGAAATTATTTACACAATTTTAAGTGTACGATTTTAGATTTCAAACAGGGGTCTCGGTGGCTAAGTGGTCTAAGTATTTCAACTTCTGTATCACTAGCCTGTCAACACTGATGTTGTGATGTTGCCAGTTTCCTGCCGGAAGACGGTAGTCCAATCAATAACACTTGCCGCAATCAATAATTAGACAAGAGTGTTGAAAGTAGCATTAAATACTAATAATCAATCAATCAAGTTCAAAATCCCAAAGAACAATTTTTTTCTAAATGCACTGTTGTGGATTGAATGTTAACCTGAAAATTCTTTTAGGCTATTGCTCTCAATTGTTAAACACGTGTTAAAAATGATACACTTTCCAATTTAAAGGAAAGTTATACAGTAGTGCTTATTTAATTCATGTTGAAAAGATAGTCAGTCATTGTTTTAAATAAAGATATACCATTGACATTAATTATTCCTAAATAGTTATCCAAAAATATGTTATTAATTACATTGTAGTTCTTTTGAAATACCTTTTCAAATTATTTGTTATCCTTATAAAAATTCATATTCCATGAAAAGCCATTTACTTGTTAGTACTTCACAAAACACACATTTTTCCAATAAAAAGATGAACCATAAAGGTAAAGATAATACTAACTGGTTGTTGTTTTTTTTTTTTTTTTTCGCTTTCGGCAATTAAAAATTACCGCTATAACTAATTTGTAATGATTGTAAGAGCTGAGAGTGAAAGTAAGAATAGAAACATTCTTTCAATTTTCCATATTTCAATAGAAATCTTTTAAGTACACACAGTTCAACGATACTACAACTCTACCTTGCAAGCTTCTTGAATAGACATTTAAGAGAAACCAGGATGTCTTAAACGTTAAACCAACTCGGACATTATTCGTAAATATAAATCATTGTGCAGACATCTTATACGTTCAGGAATTTCGCATCCCATTTTTTATGGTAATATATATTCTATACAAAGCACAAAAATGTCGTCATTCACCTCAAAAGCTAACCAAACCTTTAAAAAGGCTTATTCAGAAGGAATATAGTTACGATACTGTTGTCATTTTTGGAATTTATATTAATTCACTCATAGGGTCTTTGCATCGGGAATTAACAAATTTATTCTAAATCCTGTTGTTGGCTTGATACGGGTAATGTTCTTCTCGTATATTTTATGATGATATGATACTAAACCCCTAACGGGAAGGATCGTGATTTATTTTCATATGATAAAGACATAATCGTTCGATCAGTTTAATTGATGTCTGGAGCTGGCATGTCAGTAACTGCTAGTAGTACTTTGGTAATTTATGTTGATCACTGTCATTTTGTTTAGTTTCTTCTGTTACCTATTCTAACATTGTACTGGGACTTCTTTTGAACTGGGTTTTACTGTGCGTATTGCTGTGTGTTTGTTTATTCCCCATTGTCTATATGTATGTATGTACATATTTAACCCCGGCGCATTTTTTGTGCCAGTCCCGAATCAGGAACCTCTGGCCTTTGTTAGTCTTGTATGTTTTTATTTTTAATTTGGTTCATTAATATGTTTCGGAGTTTAGTGTGACGTCCATTTTTGCTGACCTAGTATATATTATTGTTTAGGGGCCAGCTGAAGCCTGCCTCAGGTTGCGGGATTTTCTCGCTGTGTTGGAGAATACCCATTGTTGCCCGTGGGCTGTTGTTTGCTCTTTGATCGGGTTGTTATCTCTTTGAAACTGTTCAATACCTGAGACCAATATAAAACCTCGTTGACACAACATTGGAAAGCAAGGGCCACCACTTACGATATTTCTGCTTTTAGACAACCAAACAGAAATGTGGAAGGGTTGAACTACTTGCATGGGTACTCCACTTTTTTCCTTTTCTTCCTTTCAGTCAAGATGTGAATGAACTCATCCTGGGAAATAGGTACAAAGAATTATAAAGCATGTAAAGAAAAAGCATCTAATCATAGAATGTCGATATTATCAATGTCACAGCCACCATTAAAATAATTCAATAAATACCATATCAAATAATATTTGCATTTACTACAAATAAACTGCATGTACTTCATACCTGTACCGTGTGTATGATGATGACGTAAGCATTTCCTCAATCTTACTTCGACCGATTCAAAGAACATTGCACGAATAGTGACAAAAATCACGATCGTATGCAACACCGGGATAAAATTTTGGGAAGTTTGGGAAGTAAACAGGGTGATTGTAAATTTTCTTTTACTTGCTAACCACAATTATTTACATTTTTGATACGATTTTGTGCAGTAATGCTTTTAAGATGACTGACATTTTTTTAGTTTTTTGTAACAGTGAATTCATTAGTTATATGCTATGATCTGGATCATTTTAGATGCACCCTTTATATTACATTATGTGTTCCTCTTTTGATGATGATCGAATAATTGTTTATCAAGTTTATACCCGATTTAACATATTTACATATGTATAGTTTATCTTTTCGGAATTCTTAAATTCATTCCGGCCTTCTCTGGGTATTAGGATGTTATGATTATGAACTATTGTTTGGATAGTATTTTCGTCTTTTTTTTCAAATGTCACATTGTTGTCAGTCCTTATTCGAAGAAAATGAACCGTTACCGACTTCTTACTTCAAAGGAGTATATTGTTGTTATACACATTGTTGGTGTTAAGTTGAATTGTTCATAGCTATTTTTACATAGAATGGACTGAAAACTAAATATACGGTTTGTGGTTTTGTCTATAATTACTTGAATTTTGTTTTTAGCGCTCAATTATGTCATTGACGATTATGTCATGGTTGTAAAACAAGCAGAGTGTTGGTACTACATGAAGGATGTTAGTAGCTTTGTTCAGTGTGCATTGTATCATATTGTGGTCCCTAAACATGAACTTCTTCAATTGATCTGAAATGAAAATAACTAAAACACAACTAAAATAAAATTCACTTATATAACTTTTTTTGAAAATACATAAATTTTCCAGGTATTGTGTAGCTACATCATTTTTCTACTTTTCAACGTTAGTACAATTCAAAGTAATTGTTTTTCACAAATAAAGCGATTAGTATTTTTGCAATTATCACCAGACCATGTTCCATGAGAGAAAGATGATTTAATACAAAAATCATTATCTCCTTGGGGTTCCTTACGCCAGGGAAGGTACGTAGGATTACTGCCATCTATCCATGTGTATGTCTGATTCCTTAGTTTCTGTAATCCAATCCAAAAATCACCACCCGATGATTGTTTAGACGTGTGACTTACTATAAAATTGTATTCCTCTTTCGAACGAATGATAACTAAATCTGCATCATTGATCTTACAATAGCTACGGGCTTCAGTGAAATTAGCCTGTGATATATCAATTAAATAACAAGAATTCTTATAATATATCCAATCACCTGGCCCACACCTTGGATTTATTTGCATTTTGCATATAAATCTGAACGACATAAAACAATTGTTGTCATTCCACTTTCGATAGTATGTCTGCGCGCAGTTTTCGTTATTATTGACGTTATTCGGTTCTGATGGTCCCCAATCAGTATAATTCAAAATCGTTCCGTCACTCCAGACATACCTCCCATTGTGTTGAAAATTGCTGAGTCCTATCCACATAAAAGTCAATGTAAAATTGTTGTTTAGAAAACTGCTTTCCCTTTCATTATGAACACTTACAAGATCAGTTCCAATACTTCGACAATAGTCACGAGCCTGAAACCATGTTCGCCGTTCTGAAAACTCTTTGTAACACCAATTATTGAACTTCTGCCAGTCATTTGGACATTCTGCCCTAATTTCTGATAGCTGGAAAACTTTTTCATTTCCGTTATTGCTGCTTTCTTTTGAAGGAATATACACTTTCGTGTTGTATCGAGATTGTATTACAATGTACGTCAGCACAGCTGTCAATACACATGCTAATAAAATGACAGTGGTGAACGCTATCCATAACTTTATACGACACTTTGATTTGTTATCAGAAATAACAGATATATCCAATTTTACCTTCTCATCTTCATGTTTTTTGTATGCTTGAGGATCTGGTTGAGGTTCGAAATATGAGTGATGCGACAATGATGGTTTCAAGTCGTCATACTTTCGAGAATGATCTGATATGGAAGCAAGATGTGTATATCCATTCTCGTCCGTGGGTTCTTCGTATGTATGATATTTGGTATTCCTTTCACAATCCATTATACACGCTTTATTGTTTACAATGACCGCTTCTCATCATACAGTTTTACATTCGCTGATATAAATTAACATTATTTTGTACAAAGTCACGTTGAATCATGCGCTACGGATGATAAAATTGTATTTTTATGACTAATGTGGAAAACACAGATTTCATCAACAAAAGACAACCTTTCATTTCAGTTAAAATATTTATTTATACTTTACTCAAGTGTTTGACCTATCACTCATATAAATATTACATTTGTAATATTATTTTCACTTGAGTCATTTTTAATTGTTTCCTTTTCGTTCTTATTACAAACTGGCAATTATCCAGTGTAAACCCTTTACATGTAAGTAAATACTGTTTGATCTTTTCGGACTCATGATTTCAACCCCATCGTCAGTTGATTCTCTAATGCTCAATCTTCATTTTTTTGCGTGTAAAATTTAGAAATATTCGTTTTGGTATTTTTTCGTCTTTTTCAACTGTTGTTTATTCTACATCGACTTGATATTTCCAGTTTGATCGTTTCAATGAGTTCTTATCTAGCATGTATTAAAAGCTAAAGGTTCGCGTTCAAGTTTATTCGTTGTATTATTTTTATTGACTAATTGTCCCATCGATACTGAATGAAATATGTAAATATCTTCGTACAGTAATATTGTATCTTACTGAGGTCACTTAAAGACAAATTATGTAATTTATTTCAAGTAAAAACGTGTATGCATCAATAAAAAATTAAAAAATTAAAAATTATGATGTTTACAACTTTTACTAATATTTTATAACTAGAACAAAGTTCTAATGATATTTTTATAAAATTGAGAATGGAAATGGGGAATATGTCAAAGAGACAACAACCCGACCAAAGAGCAGACAACAGCCGAAGGCCACCAATGGGTCTTCAACGCAGCGAGAAAATCCCGCACCCGGAGGTGGTCCTCAGCTGGCCCCTAAATAAAATTGTGTACTAGTTCAGTGAAAATGGACGTCACATTAAACTCCAAAACATATAAATGAACTAAAATTAAAAAATACAAGACTAACAAAAACCAGAGGCTCCTGACTTGGGACAAGCGCAACAATGCGGCGGGGTGAAACATGTTTTGTGAGATCTCAACCCTCCCCCTATACCTCTAGCCAATGTAGAATAAAGAAACACATAGCAATACGCACAGTAAAACTCAGTTTAAAAGAAGTCCGAGTCCGATGTCAGAATAGGTAACAACAGATACTAAGCAAAATGATACATAAATTAACAAAGGACTACTTGCAGTTACTGACATGCCAGCTCCAGACTCAATTAAACTGATTGAAAGATTATGTATTCATCATATGAAAATCAAGTACAATCCCTCCCGTTAGGGGTTAAGTATCATACCATCATAAAATATATGAGAAGAACATAACCCGTATCATGCCAACAACTGGTTTTAGAATAAATGTGTTTATTTCCGATGCAAAGACCCTATGAGTGAATCAATATTTATACCAAAATATGCAATCCTTAATGACCTGACAACAGTATCGTAACTATATACCTTCCGAATAAGTCTGTTTAAAGGTTTGGTTAGCTTTTGAGGTGAATGCCGACATTTTTGTGCTTTGTTATATACCATAAAATATTGGATGTGAAATACCTGAATGTATAAGATGTCTGCATGTTGATTTATATTTACGAATGATGTCCTTGTACCGATGATAAAATTTAGTAAATGTTTTGACTAGTTTGTGATATCGAAAACCCTGGTGTAATAATTTTTCAGTAATACAGAGATTTCTTTCCTTGAAATCAAATATGTTGTGACATACACGAGCGAATCGAACAGGTTGAGATATATAAACACCATGAGATGGTGACAAGGGAATGCATTTCTAAGTTTCTCAGAAACAAACCGATATTGATTGAAACAACTGTCACTTTTCCAATTTCCACACATGGCAGATGATTTGGCACACAAATTATCATCTGCTTTGGGTTCATTTATACACCATGTGAGGTATGTGGGATTACTGTCATCTTCCCATCTGTATGTCTGATTCCTTAGTTGCTGTAATCCAACCCAAAAATCAGCACCTCTTTGTACCCAATGATAACTAAATCTGAAACATTACTTTACAAAGGTCCGGGCTTCTGTAAACGTAACAACAAGTAATATATCAATGCAATAACAAAACTTCTTATTATATACTCATACACCAGGCCTATATCTTGGATAATTTTGCATATAAATCTAAACGACATAAAACAATTGTTATCACTTTAATTGGTTACATAAATTGTGCGCAGTACTCGTTATTATTGAAGTTATTTGGTTCTGATGATTTTCCCGAATCAGTAGAATTCAAATTCGTACAGTCACTCCAGACATACTTTCCATTGTTTAAAAAATTGCCTATCCACTGAGAAGTCTGTTTAAAATTGATTATCAGAACATTGCTTTCCCTTTCATTATGAATATTACCTAGATCAGCTCCGGTACTTCGACAATAGTCACCACGAACCTTAAACCAAGTTCGCCGTTCTGAAAATTCTTTATATCACCACAGATTGAATGCCTTCCAGTCATTTGGATATTTTGTCCAAATTTCTGATATCCGAAACCTGAATTTCCACTGCATTTAAACTTAATTTACACTTCTGTATAGCAGCGAGATTTAATTACAATGTGCATCAGCCCAGATTGGTCAATATCCCTAATGCGCCTTAAAAGTAGTTAACAAAATCTGTGCAGTGATAATGGGCATGTTTCATTATTTAACAAGTGACTGAGCCTAACCATTTGTGCTGATTTGGAGAGCAGATGACCAAAGACAAAAGGTGTAAAAACTATGGACTACAAAATTTTTAAAGTACTTATTGTGTGAAAATGGAACTTTTTACCTCGAGAACCCGCATAACAAAAAGCTTTTTGGGGTGTACTAAATTACGAAAAAATGCAGGAATGGAGGAAAAGGCTACTATGACCGCCTAACTGAAATAAACTGTGCGTCTTTACCCAGCTTCTAATCCTATTATAATAACAGTAATGAACGCTGTCCAAAATTTTATTTTCACATCTTTGTTTACATAATATGGTTCAGGATCTGGTTGAGGTTCAAACACTAGTATCAAGATTTCAGTCTGAAACGGTCATTTTTTTCTGATCAAGTCTTAATCGACTGAATTTACCGCAAGAGAAAAACGTTTAGACTTTTTCAGACTTTCGGACGCTGTTCCGATCTATAATTTTCAGTCCGTTCAGTCATGTCAAGATAAATAATACAGATTGTTCTAGAGTTCGATTAAGACTTGATCAGATCATGTTCAGGCCAAAGGTAATAATACTGTTTTGATTTTGTAAAATCGTGTTCAGTCGTGTTAAGATTTTAAATATTCGGGTGTAAGACGGGCGACACTTTCTCTGTGTTTATCAAGGGTTGCTCCCCCTTTATGAAAAAATTTAACCCGAACAAGTGTGTAAGTCATGATAAAAACTTTGCAGTCGTGCATTCTAATAATCGTGTAGTTATTCACTTTGTCTGTAAAGATATAATGATTAGTAATAAATTATGTCTAAAACATTTCTTAAACAAATTTCGTCTATGCGTTTCGATATGAACTTTAAAAATCTGATTCAAAAGGGGCGTTATTTCTATTTAACCTTTGATACATATTAATCTTTAATATTTTTCATTATGGAAATCACTGTTTTAGGATTTGTTTGCACGTGTACGAATTCCAAAAGTATTATCAAACCACTTCGCCCTATCTATAAATAATGTAAAATAATTGTTCTCAGTCATGTAAAATTGGGCGCATTACATTTGCGCGCATTTGGGGATTAAATTTTTTTACGTTTGCGCGCAGTTTTTGATTACATTTGCGCGCATTCATTTTACAGGTACCACAGGTAAAAATAAAGATAATTCATAATAAATATGACTATAGTTATTATGCATTTTGAACATATTTGTAAATTTGAATTACATATTTTTCCTATTGATTTCTCCGTAATAGCTTAAGACATACATGTAACTCAATTGCGGATTACCAGAGTAAATAGTATTCTGTTTCCTAATTTTACCGATTATTGATCGATTTAGTAAATAATTTAAGTTGGTTGGTAAAGTTGTGTATAGGCCTAAACATGGATTTTCGTTTGTCAGAATTTTTTATCTATTTATATTTCCAGGACTTAGTGTTTGTGCATAATAAAATGGACTTATCCTGCTCGAAAATAATAGTTTAATAAATAAATAAGTATAATCTACCTGTATTTACCTGTGTTTACCTGTAAAAGAAGGCGCGTAAATGTAATAATTTTTTAGCTCAAACGTAATGATTTTTGAGCGCAAATGTAATATTATTGCGCGCAAATGTAATGCATCGGTAAAATTTGTAAAGGAAAATATATTCTGAGTATCCGATTTACTTTATTTTTTTTTTCTACTTTTGACAGAAGTTTGATGTAAGGTATTTACATTTAAATACAGGGATTATCTGAGCAGTCAACCGAAACGGATTGTCACACACTATCTAAATAACTATAAATAACCATGACTCACAGTGCAACGCTGTGATCGTTCTATCCATAATACTTTCATGTTTTGCCATAAGGATTAACCGGGTAAGAAACGATTGATAAAAAGAAAATGAACATAATCATAAATCTAGTGTACGGTTTATATTTCTGATTCGTAGCAGATTTGTTTTTCATTGCACCAGTGTTGCTTTTCGTTTTAAAATTTTAAAAACAGGGAGACTCTTACTTGATTTTTCGGAGTTGATCAAAGAGCTATGAAATAACGTAACGAACTGACGTGTACTAATAACCGGGAGCAGTTTATAACATTTTCATTTCGATAACAAAAATATGCAAATTAAGTAAGTTAAAGGTATTTGAATCATACTGTTACATTCAAAAGTCTTTATCTATAAGTAAATGATTGATAGAAATAAATTGATTGTATTGTATCGATCGTAAAATTAATGTCCAGTGTCAAGTATTACACATTGATGACCACTTAGATGTTCAACTGATTCAACAGAAAAATTAAGTTAGATTAAGTTCAAATGCAGTTCATTACGTTACAATTGTAACCATTATTAATATTTTTTAAACATTTATCTCGAGGAAAAGACATGAGTGGCATGGATATGCATTGATTTGGTCTAGCCTGATACGGCGAGCGAGTGTCTGCAATATAGGTCATATCTACCAGAAGACATTGTTATGAATCCAAGCTAAACTGATCTATGTTCCAACTTTACTCATAAATAATGCGTGCTTGTGGTATAAAGAAGTAAATATCAATCTCGAATGAGTGTGTTGGGTTGTTGAACAAAAAAATTCCCGCACTCGGGTAGAGAAAGCTGCCGAGACTACCAATGCTAATTGTTAGATAGAATAATAAGTTCATCAGTCATATTCATATAATCAGAATATGAAGTGAGAGGTTTAGCTAGCTTTAAAACCAGGTTCAATCCACCATGTTCTACATAAGAAAATGTCTGTACCAAGTCAGGAATATGACAGTTGTTATCCATTGGTTTGATGTGTTTGAGCTTTTGATTTTGCCATTTGATTAGGGACTTTCCTTTTTGAATTTTCCTCGGAGTTCAGTATTTTTTGTGATTTTACTTTTTGCATGATGATGTTTTCAAAAATCTATTTTGAATGTTGAATGTAATGAATGATCTGATTTTACAAATTAAATCTTTCTCTTTTGCTTTCAATTGATATTATCCTGCATATCATGTAATAGTGTTCACTGAACGGTCAACGATCAGAGCCAAGCATGTGTACGGAATGCAATTTATAGATAAAAGTATATAAACCTGTTTTAATTTATTTGCAGGGAAAATCATGAATCGTGTGTCGTGTTCTACCTATTATCCTCTAATCTATAAAATTGACGTAAACTATTATTAATATAATTTTTGCGGGATTTTCTCGCTGTGCTGAAGACCCATTGGTGGCCTTGGGCTGTTTTCTGCTCTTTGGTCGGGTTGATGTCTCTTTGACACATTTCCCGTTTCCATTCTCAATTTTAATTATTCTTTTGCGTCTACGTAACTCTATATGCGTGTTTTTGCCACTTTAATTAGAAAGATGTGCATGTATATTATGATAATTTTATTTCAATCAAATGTCCTTATTCAATTTGATACTTGTCTACAAAAAATATTTTTTTGTTTCATTTTTGCCATCGAAGTTCTTGTTTGATATGTCTTTTATGAACTCTCAGGTAAAATATCAAAAATGAATCCAGAGTTTTGCATGTACATGTACGGATGTGAATTGAGGATTAGGTACTTTATGGAAAACTCATTTCCTTGATGGTTGTACAAACTTTTTAGCCTTATTCTGTCTTTTAATTATTTACAGTTTTAAAAATCATTATTCGTCTTTTGCAAATAGATAAGGAATGAAATGAAAACCTTTTTTCGATTGCATACAGGCAGAGAGACATATTTTTTTTGTTTTATTTAAGTAATTGCAGAAGATTTTTAGTATTGATATAAAACTATTCTTAATCTTATTCCTATTTGCAAACATAATTTGTTGGGGTTTTTTTCTGCGCATGATAGATGAAAATTGTATTATCTAACTTTTTTTCAGAGGTCTGTCAAATCTTGAAATATGACGATCCCGGGAATCACACGTCACTGTATCGAATTCTTGTAAAATTCCGAAACTTGCAGTACGATCATATTTTATATTTCTCCGTTTTAAAAAAAAAATTGTAAAAATAAGAAAACGGGAGGGGAAGGGGGGTTGTTACACCACACGTTCTTCGCAATTTAATGTTGAACGTATAGTAACTATCTAACACATTTTCAAATATCGAATACACAACCAAATCTCTAACTTATCCATATTTGCAGGACGTATTTTTTTTCTTCAGTTTTTTGCATTTAGAAGATCTTCTGTCTCTCTTCTACCTCTATTAGACGACAGAGGCACATAACAAACATGGCGTCGTTTAGTCTAAATGAAATAAATAAATTTATGAATGCAGATACAATAGAACGTGAGCTGTGTGGTACACGTTTTAATGGTATGGCAGCTTGTGTACGACATCCCCGTAGGGACGATAAGCTGGATGAAAAAAATAAAGATAGAATATATATCAAATGATTGTCCTTTTTTTCTACACTAGTTTAAAGTGATTGGTTGTTGATTGCTTATTTTTAAACGTCCAGTAGCAAATATTTCATGCATGTTCAGGACGACAAGAGTTTAAAAGTCGGGTAAATAATAGAAAAATAAGGAGATGTAGTATGATTACCAATTAGACAGATATCCACCAGAGTTCAAATCGTATAAGTCGGCCCCCGACATAAAATTTGAAACAATTCAAACGAGAGAAATAAAAAAAAAATCAAAGGGAGAGCGTACGTCCTGTTCGCCCCCTGAAACTGCTAATCAGTCTCAGACTAACAAGTCTGTTATATTGTATAGAGCTCCCTTGTGATTATCGGTTGTCTTTCGGTACATTTAAGGCAGTTCTAAGATATATGAGCTTGTCAAAAATTAAACTATCTTCATAAAAAAGAAATATATTTTAAATCTGTACAAGATTATGCCCCACATTAAGAATTTTTGTCCGTTTTCTACATCTTATATTTAATAATGAGGTTAAGTCAAGCATCCTTATATATTATTTCTCTGATCTTTCAAAGCAAACAGTTTATAATTTACTGCCAATATCCCCATAACCAGTCATAAAGTGTTTACTATACCGACAAACAGAATTTTCAAAGAAATCCAAATACCCCGGCCTCGAGTAATAGTTGATATCTCATGGACAACACACTTGCTATTAAAGATTTACAACGACTGTCAGACTCGGAGTCCGAGAAAGAGTACGACTACAAATCATAAAGGTAAGCTACAGCGGTGATCTCAAAATAATGTGTACGCTAAATAATTTTACCGTGTTCAATCTTTGTGTGGTGATAGGACAAAACCATTTATCAAATTAATTGACTTTTCTTCACTGAGGGTAGAAAGTGCGCTTTTTCGTATAAGCTCGCTAACAGATGTGTTCAGAATTTAAAAAATTCAAAACAAATATTTATTGCTCCATTTATATGATAATTTTTACCGATTACATTTAAAAAACAACCTCTTTTCAAGTTTAAAAAATGGTCCTTTCATAACTGACGAATTATCTAAAAGGGAATTGGATAATACTATTGTTCTGTTTTTTTTGTTTTTTTTTATTTAGTTTTTTATTCTTGGAGAATAGTACGGCGCACGGTAAGGGCTCTGTAAATATAAATATTTCGTTCGCCGGAGATTTAATCTGGTGCGCACTAAATTGAAAAATCGTGCGCACGACTTAAAAAATGGTGCGTACGACTTTGAAACTCGTGCGCACTACGTTCAAAATGGTGCGCATGACCTTCAAACTCGTGCGTAAGTTCGTATAGAGTCAGTCAAACTTTGTTTGAAAGTAATGCTCGTGAATTTGAAAGTCGTGCGCACGAGTTTAAAGATCGTGTTCAAACTGGTGCGCACCAGAATAAATCTCCGTCAAACGAAAAAAATTATATTTACATGGCACTTAAGGCGCTCCGTAGTGATGCATACTCCTGTTCGCATTGATTTTGGTGAGAATAAAAGAACAGAGTTCACATATTTTATCTGTCCAAGGGCAATACCAAATTTTATAAATACCTGGCAAGAATTGTACACGTGAGAGCATTTACAATGCAATTTTCTATAGAATTAGCATTTCCAAGTGACATATTTTATTTAAAAATAGTTGATCAACACTGATTTTCGAACTGTCCGAGACACTCCTGATATACACCTTTGATATAAATTTCAAAAAAAAGAATTGTACATACAGGCAAAGAAAATGTTAATTTATTTTTTGAATAGACATTAAGTTTTCTGTATGATTGTTTTACAGGTGCCAGAAAAATCTAAATCATCTCCGAGGCTTTTAAACAATTTTGGAACCTATTTTGTAATAAATGTATAATATCTTTCATTATTACTGCGAACCAATTGCATTAAAGATTCTTCATTACATTTATTTTTTTGGGAGGGGGGGTGGGGGGTTTCGAGCTTCAAGATTTACAAGAGCATCATAAATATTATCTGCAGTCTGGCTGTAGTATTATCTGTGGCAATTTCTTCAGCTTTCGCTGTAGGCCCATTATTCATTTTTTGAAGTTCAGGTTCCTCTACTGCTCATACAGGAGTGGGTGGCTCCGGATCCTTGCCGAGAGAAAGAGGTTGAATTATTTCATCAGCCATACACGAGACAGCAGAGAACCAGAAAGCCGGTACACAAGAAAGAGAAAGTGTAGAAGGCTCAACAGACTCATTGCAGGATACCGAGTCTCCGTTGAACATGTTATTGGCGAATTGAAATGTTATAAAGTCATTGGAACTCGTTGGAGGCTTCCTCGTCACACAATTAAAGCCATAGTTAAAGTTTGTGGTAGTCATTGTTTTGTCAATCGCCGAAATCAGCTTTTCAATTAATACTTTAATGATTAAAGTACAATGTTTACAATAATTGTATTATTTTGAGATAGCCCCCGTCATTTAAACTGTCTTACTCTGACTCTCATTCGGACTCGGGTCGGAGTCCTACATTTATTGTAAATCTCTAGTTCCCTCATAACTAGTCAATAAGTGAATATATAATATTACACCGTTTTATTTGACTTATTGTTTTTAAAGTTCCTTGCTTTTAAATGAAAGTTAATGCCAATATTACTACACAGTTTTTCTTCACTTATATGCGTAACATGATTGGTAAAAAAAAAAAAATACAAATGTATGGAACGCCACAGCTGTCTTATGTGGAACTCTGATATTACTTTATGTTGTTTTATTATTACTTGATGATATTTTGTCTTTACTTAATATGGTTTTGACATTACGTAATGATGTTTTGATATAACTCAATATGGAATAGTCATTACTTAATGATATTTCGATATTACACGATATGGTTTCGTATTGACTTGATATAGTTTTGTCATTACTCAATATGGTTTTGTCATTACTCGATGTGGTTTCATCATTATTTAATGTGGTTGTGTCATTAATCAATGTGGTTTTAGCATTACTTGATGTGAATGTGACTTTACGTTATGTAGTTGTTTCATTAGTCAAGCAGCTAAGTCCAATTTTTCATCAGAATTCTGCAAAATGTGGTAAAAGCATCACACTTGGTATATAAGCTCCTAGCACCATTCTAAGCAAAATAAGATATGGAGCAAACCTGAAAAAAATCAACTTCCGGTTTTTTCCAAGATGGCGGACAAAATTTCAAAAATCCTAAATTAAATATCAAAGAAACCGTACACAAGGTGGTAAAACAATGAAACTTTGTATACTATCTCTTTAGACCCTTCTAAACAAATACAAATATAAAACCAATATAAAAAACTATCAACTTCCGTTTTTTTCCAAGATGGCGGCTGAAATAACAAAAATGTTAAAACAAGTCAAAAGGAAGTTGCAATATATACAAAAAATTATATCAGATGAGTACCATTGAAAGTAATATATATACAGTAGCTGTTATATGCAATAACACGTTCATTCATCTTGTTTGTGTCGGTAAACCCTATACTCGCTGCAGTCCATCAGGCACAATCTCCACCACACTGGCCTAAAGCTGTATTCGGAAGGGCGGATTTGAAACCCTTGCATTGTCCTCGACAACCTTTCTTGCATCAACAGTGAACAAGCTCCTGTAGTGAAGGGGTTGCCTCTGCCAATATTGTCCAGAACGGGTTCTTACATGCCGTCGTCTTGCTTTTTCCAACCATACAAGTCTGGGGATGGAAGATCAGACTGTAAAAGCAAACACTGTATCCAAATCAATCCAGCTTGGTACACAGAACGTTTGGCATGTAGGAAAAGTGCCTCTCGTTTTGGTGGTACAAACTCGATTGATCTACCTTTATTTACAAAGAGCACTTTTCTAGCTTCATTTACACTGTTTGATTCACTTATCCGATGGTACAAAAGAACAACATATCGCTCCAGCAATGGTAGAATTGAATCACGGCATATTGTACTTGGTTGGTCTGCCATCTGTCTAAAAGCAGCTGATACCTCGGGGAAAGTATTCCATGTATCCCATGCTGTTTCTTTCTTCGTCTTTCAAATGAAGATACAATGTCGCAACCTGTAAAGGCGTGGAATATTGGTAAAATCCTATATTTAAGAGAACCCAAAGGCGTGGATTATCGGTAAAAGCATGGATTCAAGAGGACCAAAAGATTGTGCAATATCATGAATAGGATTGTAACGGAAATGTTTCCCGGTTGCAACTGCTATCCATATCTCATCAGCTTCTGTGTCCTTAAATACAGATTTAGCTTTCACAATTACGTCTGTATCCACAGTTTTAATGCTGATCTTTTTAAAACCATCCCTAAATGCATCTGCAACGTGAAGCATAACTCTCGTAACAGTTTTGTCGTGTTTGCACGGTTGCAGTTTTCATTTGTCTATGTGTGCCTGGTTTGAAATCAAATTCTCTCTAACTGTACAGATAACTTTCGTTTCAGTATTTGCTGCTTCTGCCAACCTTTTTCGATAGAAACTGAAACAGCTCCCTTTTATTCTCACCAACCCGTAGAAAGCCATGCCAGTTCTAAGGGATATTTGTTTGAGCTTGAACTCGCCTTCGAATTCCCTTCCCTCTTTTTTCTCTGATTGCACTTTTGAGGCTGTTTTCTACATACTACATCAACGCGTCCAACATCGCTTTTTCGGTTTACTATGTAGTGAAGAACACTTTTAACGCATAATCATGAAATGATATGCTGCACCAGGCTTGAGCATATTGACTACTGCTGCACCGTGAATTATTGTTGCATTCACTTGAGGGTCAACTATTGTTTTAGATATTAACGGCTCAAGACATTTTCTTAATAGATCTGACTTATCACACTGACGTATGGTCTCATTTTGACTCAGGATGGCGGATTCTTCTGGTTACGGCGAAGATAAACTCTTCATTTTGTTTGGAGGTCTTCATATCGAGATGGCCATTTTAAAAAAACTATTGGCGATAGGCTGGAAGCGTCAGGTTGGAAAAATGCTATTTCTTTTATGCGGTAAAAGTGTTTGTTCCCTACATAGTAAACCGAAATAGCGATGTTGGACGCGTTGATGTAGTATTGGACACATATGTAGAAAACAGCCTCAAAAGTGCAACTAGAGAAAATAGAGGGAAAGGAATTCGAAGGCGAGATCAAGCTCAAACAAATATCCCTTAGAATTGGCATGAATTTCTACGGGTTGATGAGAATAAAAGGGAGCTGTTTCAGTTTCTATCGGAAAAGTTGGCAGAAGTAACAAATATTGAAAAGAACGTTATCTGTACAGTTGGAGAGAATGGGATTTCAAATCAGGCACATATAGACAAGTCAAAACTGCAAGCGTGCACACACGAAGAAGCAGATACGATAGTTATGATTCACGTTGTAGATGCAGTCAGGGGTGGTTTTAAAAGGATCAACATTAAAACTGTGGATACAGACGTAATTGTGATCGCTATATCTGTATTTATGGACACAGAAGTTGATGAGATATGAATAGCATTTGCAACCGGGAAACATTCCTATTCATGATATTGCACAATCTTTTGGTCCTCTTAAATCCATGCTTTTACCGATAATCCACGCCTTTACAGGTTGTGACACTGTATCTTCATTTGCAGGACGAAGAAAGAAAACAGCTTGGGATACATGGAATACTTTCCCCGAGATATCAGCTGCTTTTAGACAGATGACAGACCAACCAAGTACAAAATGCCGTGATTCAATTCTACCATTGCTGGAGCGATATGTTGTTCTTTTGTACCATCGGACAAGTGAATCCAACAGTGTAAATGAAGCTAGAAAAGTACTCTTTGCACATACAGGTAGAACAATCGAGTCTGTGCCACCAACACGAGAGGCACTTTACCAACATGCCAAACGTTCTGTGTACCAAGCTGGATTGATTTGGATACAGTGTTTGTTTTTACAGTCTGTTCTTCCATCCCCAGACTTGTATGGTTGGAAAAAGCAAGACAACGGCATGTAAGAACCCGTTCTGGACAATATTGACAGAGGCAACCTCTTCACTACAGGTACTTGTTCACTGTGGATGCAAGAAAGGTTGTCGAGGACAATGCAAGGGTTTCAAATCCGCCCTTCCGAATACAGCTTTAGGCAAGTGTGGTGGAGATTGTGCCTGATGGACTGCAGAGTATAGGGTTTACCGACACAAACAAGATGAATGAACGTGTTATTGCATATAACAGCTACTGTATATATATTACTTTCAATTGTACTCATCTGATATATTTTTTTTGTAAATATTGCAACGTCCTATATATGTTCTCCCTTTTATTTGTATTGTAGTCCTGTCATGTGATGTTGTCGTCTTGGTGTTGTGTTTGACGTTGCCATAAAAGCGGGAGGTTTGGCATGTCACAAAACCAGGCTCAACCCACCATTTTTTTCTTAAAATGTCCTGTACCAAGTCAGGAAAATGGCCATTGTTATATTATAGTTCGTTTCTGTGTGTGTTACATTTTAATGTTGTGTTTTTGTTGTGTCGTTGTTCTCCTCTTATATTTGATGCGTTTCCCTCAGTTTTAGTTTGTAACCCGGATTGTTTTTATCTCTATCGATTTATGAGTTTCGAACAGCGGTATACTACTGTTGCCTTTATCTATTGACTTGTTTTTGGTTTTTTTTGTTATTTCAGCCGCCATCTTAAAAAAAACCCGAAATTGATAGTTTTTCATATTGATTTCATATCTTTATTTGTTAAGAAGGGTCTAAAGAGATAATATATAAAGTTTCATTGTTTTACCACCTTGTGAGCGGTTTCTTTGATATTTAGCTTAGAATTTTGGCAATTTTGTCCGCCATCTTGGAAAAAAACCGGAAGTTGGTTTTTTTTAGGTTGGCTCCATATCTTATTCTGCTTAGAATGGTATTAGAAACTTTTATACCAAGTTTCATGCTTTTACAACATTGTGCAGGGTTTTTCTGATATTTCCTGGACTACATTACATGATGTGGTTTTGTTATTTTGTAATGATGATTTGCCTATTCTTTATATGGTTTTAACATTACGTAATGATGTTTCAAAATTTGACGATTTTACACTACATGATGTGTTTGTTTCATTATTTGATGTGGTCCTGTCATTCTTTGATGTGGTTATCCCATTACTTGATGAGGTAAAATCACGTGACCAATTCGGAAAAAACCTGTTCTATTTTTAGATAGATTTCCATGTTGTATGTGCCTTGGATGAGTGTGGCCATCTATCGAATTAGAGTTCAAATTAAAGTTCGGGTTACTGTTTGAGTTAAACTTTGAGTCAGTCTTCGATTTCGAATTCAAGTCATTATTAGAATTAAAGTTTTAGTTAGCATTGAGTTTCGAGTTGGACTTCGAGTTTGAGTCACATTTAAAGGGAGAGTTCTAGTTACAACATTAAATTTGAGTCACTTTTTGAGGTAGAGTTTGAGTAAGATTCGAATTTAAGTCTCATTTAGATTAATTAAGATTTTGAGTTGAAATTCGAGCTCGAGTTCGTAATTAAATTTTCTATCGCGGAACAAGGACTTTTGCTCGGGCTTCCGAAAAGAGGGCTCCGGGGTATGCGTACAAAAGATAAACAATGTTACAGTATACAAAACGCAACATAGAAGTTGAAATAAAGTTAGATGTGGTGTGATTGACAATGAGACAACTATCCAGAGTTTAAATGCAGTGGATGTTAGAAATCATATATAGGCAACCGTACAGCCTTCAACACACCGTATAGTCAGCTACAAAAGGCCACCATGCACCATGTGAAAAAATTCAAACGAAAAAACAACCGGTCTTATTTATAAATAAACAATCTACAAAAAAAAATAACGCATTTATACAACGACAACAATTGAACTTCATGCTCCTGACTTGGGGCAGGTACATAAAGAAAGTGCACGCGGCGGAGTTTAACATGTATGTGAGCGCTAAATCCTAACCTTACATCGGACTGTTACAGTTGTGTAACAGCACAATACGAGAAAAAAGTGTAAACTAGACAAAGTGATGCCCCCGCACTCAACTCATTTAACCGCTTATACCCCAAAAATGACAAAAAAAAGTTCAATTATCTCCCAAAAGAGCAAAAGATAATAAAATAAAAACCCTGACCATATGCACACCTTCACTATATGTACAAACAGCCAGCAGAATGAACACTTCTTAGCATTCAAACTGTAGGAGGAGTTATCTGGAAACGCTCTTCTTATGCAAGTTAAATTCCCAAAAAATTACAAAGTTCAACTATCTCCCAAAAGAGCAAATATTAATAAACATTAAACCCTGACCACATGCACACCTTCAATATATGTACACACAGACAGTAAAGAGAAAACTTCCTAGGATTCAAACTGTAGGAGGAGTTATGCGGAATAACTATATACCCATAATAGGACGGACAGACGGACGGACGGACGGACAGGGGTAAAACAATATGCCCCCCAACTTTCAGTTGCGGTGGCATACAAAACAGTTTCATTTGGCTGATTCAATAGATCGGTATGACTGGCTAATATAAATCCATCGGGGTGATCTCGGATGCTCCAGAAAGGCACCCGTCGTGTTATTCAAGAAAGTACCAAACCCAGTGATTTGGTTTTATTTGGTAGTTTACATTCAAGGAAAAGATCACGGTATTATGGTTACGACCACTGGAACATGTCCGTCGTCACATGTGAAACAGATATTCCAAAAAGTTTATTTTTCAATTAGTGCGAGGTAGATCAGGGAATTCAATTGATTACAAATAACGGATGGATATTCGTATAAGTTCAAAATTTTTAATGATCATTTACGCTAAAAAAAAATTCGGAGAATTTTATTTTATACTATTGATGCTTTGTCGCTTAGTCCGAGCCCCCTCCCCCGTTTCCCTGTAACTTTAGTGTGAGTTTATTTGAAGTGTTTCATTTGTTAACAATAAAGTTGAAGTCTTTTGATTTGTGTCGAGCCTGCGACATCAATGTAGCGGCAGTGAGACACAACAAACCTATATTTCGTCGTCGATTGTGACGTCGGCGTCTCCATCTCCATTTTGTATTTCAATTGAGTTTAACCTTTCATCATACATGTTACTAAACATGTATGCCATCATAATTTTGTACTTTTAGAATATCATACTGTATTTGTTTACCTCGACTATTGTATCTGTATTTATATTGTATGTTTCTCTGTAAACTTGTATTTAGTTTTTAGAGAATAAAATATCTATCTATCTATCTATAGATCGTTAGGTTTCTAGTTTTTTACATTTTTCATTCCGGGACCTTTTATAGCATACTATAGGGTATGGATTTTGCTCAATGTTGATAACTATACAGTTTTGTTTTAGTTAAATAAAACCGAATTAAACTGTTTTGACATGATAAATTTGTAAACCTCCATGAAGTGTTTTTAAAAACTTGTATAGGAGTTATTCCTCAATTTCAAGAAAAAGCATCTACAGAAAAAACATTTTTTTTTTAATTTTGTTTTTACCGATAAATGTATAGATAAATGTACAGCCGATCAACATGACGCTTTTACACTTACAGCAGCAATATCAGGCGAGACACAGGGTTCCGTGGAATATTTTACAAATTTATTACAAAAATACTGCTTCCGTTTGAGAACTAAGAATAAAAACAACAGGACCAAGTGGTTTAGGGATATCCCAATTATGTCCGAAATACTGTAAACTTTTTAATACATTTTTTCTTATTATTGTCTGCCTTTCCCCTTTTTCATAGACCAAATAACTCTGGACAACCACTCGAACTTTAATTTGAACTTTAACTCAATGGATAGCGATACCCATCCAAAGCACATTAAACAAACGATATATTTAAATCTGTTTAAAAATAGAACATATTTTTTTCCGAATTGGTCACGTGGTTTTACCTCATCAAGTAATGGGATAACCACATCAAAGAATGATAGGACCACATCAAATAATGAAACAAACACATCATGTAGTGTAAAATCGTCAAATTTTGAAACATCATTGCGTAATGTTAAAACCATATAAAGAATAGGCAAATCATCATTACGAAATAACAAAACCACATCATGTAATGAAACAACTACATAACGTTAAGTCACATTCACATCAAGTAATATTAATACCACATTGACTAATGACACAACCACATTCAATAATGGTGAAACCACATCGAGTAATGACAAAACTATATCAAGTCAATACGAAACCATATCGTGTTATATCGAAATATCATTAAGTAATGACTATTCCATATTGAGTTATATCAAAACATCATTACGTAATGTCAAAACCATATTAAGTAAAGACAAAATATAATCAAATTATCATAAAACAACATAAAGTAATATCAGAGTTCCACATAAGACAGCTGTGGCGTTCCATACACATGCATTCAAAGCATGTTATATTAAGCCAAGGCTGGTCATTTCACATCAAGTAATACTTATTATCCATGTTAGCATCATGCTTTTCAAAAATGCTCGAAATTGACATGATCAATGCTAGATTCTTTTTCGTTTTTTTTTTTAAGGTAAAAATAGATGACGTAATCGTGATAAAAATAGACGACGTAAAATACTACTTTTTTAGTAATACCAATCTCAAATGGGAAGCGCTTTTTGTTTAAGAATAATCTCTGTACACGATAGTCCTAACTTTAATTTATTTTTATCTGTAGAATTGAATGGGACTGGTATAAACTGCGAAATTTTCCACAAAAGCCTAGATTTTTCAATACATCTGAAATGAATGAAACTGTTTGCTGCTTAGAACTATTATTTTGATATTATACTATCCTGGTTCCCGGTACTACGTTCCAGGTATTAGCTAATAGCCATACGCTGTCACGAGGTGTAACATACTGAATATTGCGATCGGGAACCAGTCTAATATTATACCTATCTTAAGGCGAATTATACGTAATTGCACGCCTCTAGCGAAATTTGGGATAAAAAAAACCGTGCGTCGTTAGTTACGCGAGTTATCTCCCATACTCCAAGAAAGGAAAAATGGGCATATGAGAGAGAAAAGACTTCGTGCGGTCTATCACGAATTCAAACAAGCATTCCTGTGCTATCTCAAAACTTCAAAGAAATTATCAGAATGACTCCAATCAGAAATCTGAGTATCCTATTGTGAGTTAGTCTGACTCTATTACCACTGTTTTTGTTTTAGACACGCAGGAGCAGGTACACAATACGACTCGTGTTTATTTCAACAGAAAGTAAAAACGCCTAACAACAAAATTATAACCAAATAAACAAATAAATCAGTGACAATTCTGCTTCTTTTCGTATCAAATTCATTAAAATTAAACCAGAATTGACCCCACAATTTTTTTTGAAAAACCATAGTTTTGAATGAAATTCACAGCGTAGCGTAAATTTGTAGGTAACGAATACGATGTAATTATATTGCATGTGAATGTGAATTTGTGTGTTGAACTAGAAAGACGTTAACATGTTCGGTTTTTATGCAATTGAAAATTTTAGGACATGATTTATATATTTATGTCAAAAGTATAAAAGATACTAAGGGGTAATCGACCACTAATGCAACATTTATAAGTCGAAGAACAAAGCCAACAGCAAAAAAATTACATCAGATTCCGTCCACAAAACATTACACAGAAACTAAGAATTGAGCACTATAACATTTATCTCAGAATAAGTAAAATATATGTCATCCAAATCTCAGTTTTCAAGGTGCAGAAAATAAACAGGTGTCTTCTATTCCGTCCGCAATTTTTTGGGAAAATAAAATCTAAATTTAGAACCATGGTTGAAAATGAAACTACACCCCACCACATTTTGTATGTGCCTGTCCCAAGTTAGGAGCCTGTAATTCAGTGGTTGTCGTTTGTTTCTGTGTATCATATTTGTTTTCCGTTCATTATTTTGTACATAAATTAGGCCGTTGGTTTTCTCGTTTGAATTGTTTTACATTTGTCATTTCGTGGCCTTTTATAGCTGATTATGCGGTATGGGTTTTGCTCATTGTTGAAGGCCGTACGTTGACCTATAGTTATTAATTTCTGTGTCATTTGGTCTCTTGTGGAGAGTTGTCTCACTGGCAACTATACCACATCTTCTTATTTTTATATGTATGATAAAAATAAAACATGTTATTTTTTTTCTTTATCAAATTCCAATTTCGAAGGGATAGCGAAATTTGTTTTCTTTTGTTGTGCTTTTGTGTCATTCAGAAGTAGTGAATACAATTTCGAAGTAAATTTTTTCTTCTCAAGTCTCAATTGAAGATTATGATAGAATAGGGTATAAGAGTATAAGGTAGGGGAAGAAGGGGGAGGGGGTGAAGAAAATAATGTATACAATATCGGGGCCTTTTGTAGCCGACTATACGGTATGGATTTTTCTCATTGTTGAAGGCCGTATGGTTGCCTATAATATTTGCTTACATCCACTTCATTTAAGGTAGCTGGGGTGTCTAAATGTTCGACGATAGATTTTTATTAAACTTCTGTAAAAGACTTCTGGGTCAATGTAATTTCAAATTTCAATATAAAAACTGGGAATCACAGACCTTGTTTTTTCGTATTACCGGTAATACATTGAAATTAACGAAATTTAGGTAATTTTATATTGTTTATATAGGGGAAATTTATTTTTTCCCTATCGAGGAAACATTAAACGATAGAATTGGCTAAAATTCAGTGAGAGAATTGATTTTCAATAATACTTCTGAAATATCAAATAAAAATAGGGGGTCACGGGCTTTATTTTCTTGAAAAAAATCCCTAAAATATTTAAATTTACTTTACGACACTTAATTTTTTAATAGTTCAATTTTTAAATTTCAAGTTTTAGGTATTTTGTTCTATATTGAATGATACTTGGTAAAATATTTTTAAAACTAAAAAGTATTTTTGCAACATGACCAGAACGGACGCTCAGAAAAAGACACCCTATCTACCTTAAACTGTGGCAGATAGTTGTCTCTTTGCAAGCATACTACATCTCCTTATTCTATATTATATTAACAAAAAGCAATTCATTTGCATTATATACAGGCTCTACACTAGGTAAACTCGTAAAGCATTACATTATGCACAGTCTCCTTGCATTACACTAGGTACATTCTAATAAAATTACACTAGGTACATTTTATTTAGCATCATACTGGATGGATACATTCTCATAACATCGCCCTTGATACATTCTTATAGCATTACATCAGTACATTTATAGCTTTACATCAGTACATTTATAGCATTATACCAGTACATTTATAACATACCACTATACACACAGATTTAGCATTACACTATGCACAATGCTATAGCATTACGATATATATACACAATGCTAAGGCATAACACTGGGAATGATCTGTGCTACCGGAAGTTATATCAAAAACTCCGATCTGTTTTATTTTGCTGAAATTCATTTGCGGGTTCTTCTTTTGACCTTATTACAGCCATAAAAATTCTCAAGATAAAATGCAGATGTAGTTTTCTTATTTTTTGGATGTGGATATTTAACAAATAATGGTACATGTACAAGAAATTATTTCCTTTGTTACTGAAACTCCAGCAAACATTATATCATGCCTTGTCGTGTAGTTAAAGAAAAGGGAAAGCGCTCGAGACAGGAAATTTTTTAAATTAAATTGCAAAGTTGTGTCACGTGTACGCGTGTGAATCTGACAAATAGAATTGGTTTTGTGCACAATACCTCGAATAGCGCCGGAAATGGTGAGGACGAAAAGATGCAGAAAATTATATTTACTTTTTTTAAATACAAACATGCAGAAATAAAATTTAAAAAAGACGTTTATACGCGATCGCAATATTATAAACGATTATTCAAATATGTATAGATTCATTCTGTCAACGCTGTGTTAACCGGGACAATTTCAAACTCGATATTTGATTCATAAAAATTAGAACAATACAAGCATTTCAAAAAAGGTGTGGAACCCGGTCTAATTTAGAAAAGATGGAGTTAAAGTCTATATACAGTAACTTTCCTTCACTTGCAGTATATTTATTTGCCAATTTGCTTTTTTTTGGCAGCAGAAATATCCTTAAAAATTAGTCAGTTTATTTCCTTTTCAATTGATTACGATTGAGCATTTGCAATAATTAGGAAAATGGGTTATACACACTCGCAATTTTGTTATGACACTGTACGGTATAATAGCGTTATAGAGTAGAAGTTGTGGTGACGTTACAGTGGACATCAATAACGTCGCCGAATATTTTTTATTTTTCCGCTTAAAATTAAACTTCCACAATGCTAAAAACGTTCTTTGCACCAATGGATTCGTCGTTCATTTTTGAATCGTATATCGATTTTTAAAAAAATTCTGTGGACCAACGAAATAGAAAATCTTGATAAAGTAAAAATATCTGCCTATTTTTATGATTTTCCCTATATATCCTTTGTATTTTTGGCGTATCATGCTGTTAATTTCAACAGCTTGTATCTGAAAAACGAAAACGGTTACCCCCTTTTTTATTTTATTTTCTGATGTATTTTTACAAGCAGAATCCATATGTAAAATTTGAAAAAAATTATGTGGAGTAGTTAATGACGTACACTTCGCCTTAAACGAATTAGAGTACTATACAATACTTAATATCTTATGTTTTCTCATATTTAGATTTCTGCATAGAAAATAGCGAAATGGTCCTACACTTTGTAAGTGCGATGTGTTTGTTAGAATACGACCGCAAATTCAGAACGTTAATAAAACTATAGTAGACTATTGGTTTCCGCTATATATAATTTTTAATAAGTTGGTTTGGAGGAAAAAAATTTTGTTTTTTAGTATCAGGAAAAAAGGGTTTGCCAAAATTGCACTGTGGAAGAAATAACGTCGATAACGTCAGAATCCAACAGAGTCCCTACATTCCTTTTCAAAATTAAATTATCTGTGTAAGATGTATGCACTGTTGAAGATTAATGTGACATAAAAATTATCCAAAGTCATTCACGCGTGAAATGTAAGTCAAGTTGTGTGGGCGAGCTTTTTATGCCCCTGATATATGCACTGATTAAGTTGCATCGATACGTGATGTACATGCATAGCAGATCAGATATAAACCCAAACTGAAAACGTAACCAGTCACTCTAGAGTAAAATGTAGGTCGTTGTGTGAACGCTTTTAATTATCCAAGATGCATCCATTAATGACGTTTCATTAGTATGTGATGTATAGTACACTTGATATATCTACCGAAACCAACAATCAAAGTAGAGGTTTCGGTGGCCGTGGATGCGCTGAACTGTCCAGGGTGTATATATTCGATGATAAAATGTCATTGGAATGGATATATTTTAGCCTTCATATATATCTGGACGAATTATTAGAAAAATTATTTTAGCAATAAAAGCTATTTTTACGTTAGACTTTCACTCATAAAGTAAGCATTATCAAATCCTTCTGACCTTATTTAATTTGTGAGCAAGTCACCTGAATTAAGAATCTATTTGATGAAAAATGAATAATATTCTTACTGTGAAAATGCACCGCATATACAATAGAAATGAATCGATCCTACAGTAAAAATGAAAGTAGTGTATCATTATTCAACAGTAAACATGAATCGCATAACGAAAGAGAAGTGGAATTTAACTCAATATCAACAAACTGAATGACAAAACCTGTTTTAAGTTATACAACATTAATAATCATGTTAAAAGGTATACTTTTCTGACAATAAAAATTTACTGCTGCTTTTAAATCTCCTGCACGCTCTGTTCGTGAAATATTCTTAAGATTTACTTATTTGTGAATTGATTTCCCACCTGGGTGGCTGTAGACGCGATATAAACCCGTCTGCATCTCATACATTGTTGTACCTGTATCATGAATTTATTAATACAATATATTTGATATATGATTTCTTATTTATTCAAAAATTATAATTTTTTCATCTGTTTATTTATCATTCTACATCAGAAATACATGACAGATACAGTAAATATGGTATTTCAGGATTCGCACTTTATATACACTGACAATTATAAGTCGTCAATATTACCGCATGTTAATATCATATTAGATAACTATACCACGTGAAAAGTTGTCTCGTTATTTCATGCCATAGTAGAGTGACAATACCTTAATTTCATTTGACATTTAAAGAGGCAGGATTAGTTGCTGCAGATTTTGAAACTTATGATAAATCATATTGCAAAATTAGATATTTCCTAAAGATGAAATTTAAACAGAAATCAAAGGTTATTAGTGTGGGTGTACTGGAAACAAAGGTAACAACCTGTCTGGGAAGTTATGAAAACTAATACAAAATGTATATATGATACACACATCACTTTACATAATTCAATCTAAAAAAATTGAAAATCATCATATTGGTATTTCTTTAACTTGATAACCCAGAGCCGAATTATGTATGTATGCATTACATGCTTGTACTCTTTGGATTAATGTATCAATTAGAAGGTAGGGCAGAAAGTCAACAAGAAAGAATTAAAGGACAAAAAGTCACAATATGGTTTTATTTTTGTTTTGTTTTTTTGTTGCAAAGATTTTTAAAAAAAGCTAAAACTTTTACATGTTGAATACATTTGAAGTAAATACCGAGCATTACTAGTATACATTTGATAGAGCAACATACTATCAAAGATACCACAGAATTGATTACCTCCATGGCACCAAGAAATATTTATCCTTTTTATGGTTCAAATTTATTCAACCTCCGTTCAACAATGCGAAGGATTATTTGCCTTACTTTCAAATCTTAAAGGGGAATGAAAAAAAAATTAAAATATGATTTTTTTGTTCAATTATTATAGCAAGTGAAATAGTGAAATAATAATTCACTTTTAGCGGCCAGTTTGGTTCAATTTTGTCAAAATAAGCTAAGAAACATCGCTGATGAATTATTCACTTGCAAGTGAATAATTCGACCTCATTGAATCCGTATTCATGTGACCTTCTATTTAATTCCTTAGCTAGTGATGGGTTACGCATAAAATAGGCGTGTTCAGCTATTAAAAGGAAAAGAATGTCACCATCGAAAGTGAAACAAGGGTAAACCATTTGGTTGACTGATTCGATCCATAAAAACTCATTCTTATACAGGTAAAAACGATGATATACATATTTTTTAACCTATAATGCAAAATCTAACAGACCTTAAAAGAATCCAATTGCACGCGTTCTTTATCTATTTATATCTATATTTATGTTTATATCGGGTTAAATGACCGTCGACAGTCTTCGGAGGTCACCTCATTGTTAATTAAATGGCGTCTAGACTAAAATACATAAGAAATGCTGATACATATTATCGAGTCCCTGCATCGTAAGTTGGTTATTTCAGACTTTTTATAATTTGAATATACGTTTAATATGTTATAAATCAAATATCATGAATATGAGAATTTGAGTCAAATCGATGAACATGAATTTGACAACTAATGCTCCTTTAAACTATAATATGATCTGTATAAAACAAGTATACCGCTGTAATAAAAGTACTAGACTATGCATACATGGAAATATATGCTACTTCCTACAGAATTTTTTTTTTTTTTAGTTAAACTTGTCATTATTGTATATTTTTTTTTGAATAACTACTCTAATTGCGGTTTAGTGCTATCTTCGTGTAGTTTTAATTATGTCGTCTGTAGTGTTTAGAAAGAAGCTTTTATACAATTTGTTAGAACCTTAAACTACAAATACGGAGCATTGATACCATGGCAGGTGTAATTGTAAAATAGCCATGTTTCTTTAATACTTTAATACTTTATGGATTATTGATTTTATTACCTGTTGGTTATTGGCACGTGCCATTGAACTTAATCTTTAAAGACGGAAAATATTAAATTATGCCACAATTACAATAGGAAGAAGAAGAAAAAAAATTATTTATTATTGTGTAACCTGAATAAACAAATAAATACATGTTTTATAATACAAAATAATCAGCCAGCCAAGTAGGCCTATGATGTACTTTCGACTAATTATAGTGTATTCTGAATCATGAAAATTATTTTTGAAATCAAAATTTAGGTTTGTTACTAAAATGAAAGAAAAGGCATTTACAAACAGATGTTAAAAGATAGATACATGTAGCTGCTGAACTTAGAATTAAGTTATTTTGTTTTAATGAAAAGCTCTATCCGATGGTATGTTATTTCTAGTTTTAACACTGTCCCGTCACGGTCTAAGTGCTGTTTCAGAGTTTAAGTGCACTCAGAGACATATACATATGTATATATGTTTCCGGTGCACTGATGCGTCTTGGTATTCAGACGCACCACTCTTTGAAATGTATTATATTGTTTGATAATATTTCAAAGCTAAGAAAATAGACGCTTGTCTAAGTTTCAAAAAATAACTCGCACGACAATAATTAATAAATTCCCCGAAGGAATTATTTGGTTTAAGAGGAAAGTATCGAAAGATAACGAAATTAACGAAATGAATCATCTGACATAAAATATACGTGTATTCGGCGTTGATCAGTCCGGATGAAGGTAAATCCAGAAGAGTGCTTCGGACGCATGAAATTTATAAAGTGATGTCATGTTTTTTGTTGTTGTTGTTACGTTTAAAATTTGCAAATACTTTTTTTCAAAGACGAAAAACAATTACCATACACATTTTATTCAGGATAAGGACTAAATGTACATGTTTTTTACCGGATTAACGGCATTTTGAATTTAAGTGTATAACAAACATGTTTTGTGATTAACGATTGCACAATAAATCGATTCCTCCAATCCACACAATATCCATTTATTGTAAATCTGTTATACATAATACGGTAACTTTTACAACCCTTATTTGAAATACACGTATTAATTATTTATCATAAAATACAGGCAACAGAAATTATTTGTGAAATTGGAGCTAATTTCCTAATGCTTGTAGATTAAGACTTTGGTTGGCTTGCTTGCTTTGTTTGTATAAACGTTTGCTCAAGCATTGTCATTAAGATTGACATCTGCAAACAATTAAGGTAGGCGGAGTTCAACCTGTAGAAAGTTAAATTTGATTATTTTATTAATGTCCAATCAAATCTAAATAAAATGTACACAGATTTAACTCCGCCTATTTATATCGATTTCACCTTCAAATCTTCACGTGTTTGATATGCTTCGAGATCTGGTTGAGGTTCAAAATATGAGTGATGCGATACTCATAGGAAAGTTTTATATAAGCGGACATAATTAACATTGTTATGTACAAAATTACGTTGTTCGCCCTGCGGATAATAAAATTTGTACTTTTTATGACTAGTATGGAAACCACAGATTTCATCAGTCAACCAAAAGACAACTTTCATTTCCCGGATTGAAGATATAGTTTTTAACCCCTGAAATTAACGAATGATATATCTACTTCATTTAAGATAATATTAAACGTTCTATTGAATAATACAAAACTTATATACAGATACTTTAAAAGAAACTTTCAGTAATATAAGTTCTGTTGAGGAAGGTCGGCTTGAGCGACCAAGAGCCCCCGATTTTTTTTCTCGTAATTATTAATTCTACTGTACAAGTTCATGTGTTCAAATTAACTTAGATATTCGTATACTATACAATTGTATTTATTAAAACTGTATGTTGACCTCCAGATGTTTGTATTGCTTGTGTCGTTTAGTTGCTGTTTTAGTGACGTTTATCCCACAGCTCTTTACAAATATTTTACTTCCCAGTACTTAAAGCCTATGACGAGCTATGATATTATTCAATTGCAGTGTATCCGTCGAGATAGCTTTTGTATTCTCTTCAACGTCCGCGTCAATGCAATTTCAATTTATTTAAGATAATATATATATCTCATACTTTCTAACAATGATTGTAAATTGTATTTAGATAACAGTTTTTGTTATTAACATATATGGTTAACACGCTTCATAAGTTACTAAAAAGTCAAAAGATACATGTGTGACGGTGCAAAGCTTAATGGTATAATTTATGTATGCAACATCTTTGAATGTAATGATTTACATTGGCTCCAGGGGTTGTTATTCAAATTAGAAATTCACTTGTTTGGCTTTATAAGTATTGCTTTTATGTGTTAATTAAAAAGTAATTAATTTATATATTTTTACATTATAAATATTTGAATGTTATCAAAGTCACGAAACACTTTATTATTCATTAGAAACCATACAGTTTTGTCAAAAAGTGCAGTTAACATTGTTCGGATATATCTTAAAAGTAGAAATATGTATAAAATAGACATGTTGTATATATGTTATTGAGACAGAAACTAAAAAAATCAAATTATTTAAAATAGACATTCAATTCAAACCGTGCATGCCGCCTTAAACAATTGACAAACTCCTACATATTTGAAAAGCTCTAAATTAATTCTGGTATTTTGTGTATGCATTAAATAGAGACTATCTAATATCTTACAAAAAGAGTTTGAAGATTCTAAAAGGAAAATCAAACCTCATAAGTCGAAGGGAGACACTCTAACATGGCAAAAACCGAGAACGATGAAAAGACAAACAATACCAAATTATAAATAGACAAAAGCTAAAAAAAACAAGGGCAACCACTGGCAAGATTCTCGACTTTCGATAAACACATTTTCGACTTTCGATAAACACATAGGTCAAAATTGATCAAGTTGTTTGAGAACGCAATCCTTTCCCTTTTATTTGGTTCAGGTAAACGATAATAGGTACACAGAAACATGGAAAATTAAGTACCAGCTAAGGACAAGCATGACGATTCATGTCAACACATCAGTGCTGACTACTGGACTGGTGAAAGCACACATTCTTACACTTTGAGAGCCAGTCTGCCAGAAAAACCATGCAATAGGCTCCAAATGGAATGTTATCATATTGACCTGAAATAATGCATATATGATACCTTCATGGCAACTATTCTCTATGCAAAATATTTTTTTAAATATTCAATGGTAGTCTCTTCTTTGAGTGCTATCTATATTTAGCCATTTATGGTCAAAATAAACCTAAAAATTAGGCAATTTCAACAGTTTTGAGCTGACAAATATCAGTGTTTATCATCATGCTACTGTTTTATTTGTAAGAATATGTTTTAATACTGTATTTTAACTGTCAAAATATGTTAATACCTGAGGCTAAAATGTTTTCCTATATTTGTTTTACGAAACTGCCAAAATGGTGAAATTTTCACATTTTTAAAAGTGTATATTTGTTGCAAAAACAGTTGAATGCCATTTGTTTTTTTCCATAAACCCTGATATATCTACAAAATATAAACAAAATTCAATTTCGGCAAATGAACATTGTACACAATGTAAAAATATTAGTTTGGAAGGAATTGTGGTTTAGCAGGTGTTAATTAATGGTATTACTCCTATTTGAACCCGTCAATAATTCCCCTCTTGTGCCCACCTTATAGAAAATAAATATATGATGCACAACTAAAATATTTAATTAGTATCTCTTATAACTTTCACATTAAACCCTTTAGTGGTTGCATTGGATGCGGACTGCAGGTAGTTACACTACACCACTACTGATTTTATCCTTTTTGGTCCAAAGGTTCCCCGGAAGACCCTCAAATGTATGGTGCCACTACCCTCACAAGACATAGCATAATAAAATTGAGAATGGAAATGGGGAATGTGTCAAAGAGACAACAACCCGACAAAAGAGAAGAAAACAGCCGAAGGCTACCAATGGGTCTTCAACACAGCGAAAAATCACGCACCCAGAGGCGGGCTTCAGCTGGCCCCTAAACAAAAATATGTACTAGTTCAAAGAAAATGGACGACACACTAAACTCCAAAACATATAAATGAACTAAAATTAAAAAAACATACAAGACTAACAAAGGTCAGAGGATCCTGACTTGGGACAGGTGCAAAAATGCGGGTGGGGTTAAACATGTTTTGTGAAATCTCAACCCTCCCCCTATACCTCTAGCTAATGTAGAATAAACAAATACACAGCAATACGCATAGTAAAACTCAGTTTAAAAGAAGTCCGAGTCCGATGTCAGAATAGGTAACAAACGAAACTAAGCAAAATGACAATGATACATAAATTAACAAAGGACTACTAGCAGTTACTAACATGCCAGCTCTAGACCTCAATCAAACTCATTGTAAGATTATGACTTTATCATATGAAAATCAAACACAATCCCTCCCGTTAGGGGTTTAGTATCATACCATCATAAAATATGAGAGGAACATAACCCGTATCATGCCAACAACTGGTTTTAGAATAAATGTGTTTATTCCGATGCAAAGACCCTATGAGTGAATCAATATTAATACCAAAATATGCCATCTTTAATGACCTGACAACAGTATCGTAACTATATCCCTTCTAAATAAGTCTGTTTAAAGGTTTGGTTAGCTTTTGAGGTGAATGTCGGCATTTTTGTGCTTTGTATAGAATATTACCATAAAAGATTGGATGTGAAATACCTGAACGTATAAGATGTGTGCATGTTGATTTATATTTACGAATGATGTAATACAGAGATCTCTTTCGTTAAAATCAAATACGTTGTTACATACACGAGCGAATCGAACAAGTTGAGATATATAAACACCATAAGATGGTGACAAGGGAACGTCACCATCAAAAAATGGATAATTAACAATAGGAAATGAAAAATCATCTCTTTTATCATTAATTTTGGTATTAAGCTTCACATTAAAGATATGGATATCAAGATCCAGGAAAGGGCAGTGTTCATTTTTTATATATGCTTCATTTAAGTCAGTTCAGCAGGATAAATCTCTTTAGTGTACATACTGAAGTCGTCATTATTTAGAGCCAATATATCATCCTAATTAATATCTAAAAGTGTTATCAAATTTATGTATCAGATGCTGTTTCGATTGGTCTTTGCTGATTTTAGTCATAAATTGTAACTCATAACAATACAGAAACAGGTCCGCAATAAGTGGTGCACAGTGAGTCCCCATTGGAATTCCGATAACTTGTGACGATATACGGAATCTCTTTAGAGAACAAAAACGTTATCTAGTAAAAATTCAAGGGCAGTTATCGTATCAAAGCAGGTCCAATTGATATAGTTCTTTTGTTTGTTGTTACTAAAAAATTACCTAAAAGAGTTTGAACATATATATTCGGATTCTGACTTTCTAAATGACCATTTAATTAGATGTGTGAATTTTTTCTTAATAAGATTATGAGGCAAAGTGGTATATAAGGTAGAAAAATCAAAACTTTGAACAGATTCGAAATTACCAATATAAGCATGTAATTTATCAAGTACTTCTCCCGAATTTTTGACATCCCGAAAGTAATTAAATCCACTATTTTCAAATGCCTTATTTGAACAATTTATTACCAGGTTTTTTATTGTACCAAGTGTACTAGTAAGTAGAATAGACAGTTTAGTAGTGGAACAATGGCTTGAAGACGAAATAAATCTATATTTGTAAGGTGTACTGTGCAGCTTTGGAAGCCAGTACATAGTTGGAGCTTTCATTGTATTTGGTTCTGCTTGTAACGAGGTAGCTAAAAGTTTATGTTTTTACAGATGTCATTTTCCGAAAATGGAGTCAGTTGGAATGTTGGTGAATTCGTGATTTCCTTTTGCAGAACCTCAATGTAAAATTTACGTCAAACAATAATGATATTATTAGCAGCATTATCAGCCGGAACAAAAACAAATTCCTTGGCGAGTTCTTTAAGCTTATGTTTGATACGAGAAATAGGGCTATTATGGTTGTTGTTAGGAGTAAAGTGTTCTTTAAAATGTTTAATACGAATATCAACTATGTGTATTACTGAATTAAAAAAAAAGAATCTAAGGATTTTTTGTCAGCTTCTTCTCTTTATATCAATTTCGAGCAGTAAGTACGGAGTGAGTGGTGGATGATGTTACGACACTCATTCCAATTAATAAATGACGGGGGCGATATTTAGGTCCTTTACTGAGGAATGATTTCAACTCTCGGTCATGAACGATGTTAAGGTCTCCTGTTATAACATGGGAACTGGGGCCATAAATGTATTTGGAATTACTGCAATTTCATGACGTAGGTGTATTGTCACTGATAATAACATCTTTACACACTTCGCTATAATTAAACACATATATCCGGGTAGATTTTTTGTATACATAACAAATAAGAGGGAGTTCAGTATTATCAAAATAGCCAGAAATTTGTTCTTCAAAAGAATGATCATTAAAAATACCGGCAATATTTACAAAATCAAAACCTTTGACATATTTGAATGAGATTCCCCAGGCTGCTTATTTACTACTTCTAAAGGTTGAACTGATAAATATTTAATAGGATGATTGTGCTTCTTAAGGTGTTGATAAATGATACTTTTGAATTTATTGGTTCTTTTAAAACGATAAAGGTGTTCTTGCGTGCGTTTAGATAAATATCGTCCAGTTTCACCTACGTACTGAATACCGCATCCCGGTTTGTTTCATGTGAATAAATAGATAATACTGTTAGTTTTTCAATTTGTATCAGTTTAAAATTTTAAGGAAAATGTGCGACCATTAAACGTGGACCTTACCGTATTGTTGGTGGAAAGACGGGGACACTTAAGTCATTTTTTGGCATGACACTTATCGATAGAATGGTAACCACGATTTTTTTTATTAAAAATGTTAGCGATTGTAGCATTTTTAGATAAGCAATTTTGAAGATTGAGACGTGTAGATACCCTTTGAACGAGTTTGGTATTTAGTATTTTTCCATTTCTGAGTTTCATTTTTTGTTTTTTGTTGTCCGTATTTCCAATTGAAAGGAGCAACGACTGGCGTCCAGAATATGAACCAGCACACAGGAATCGAATAAAGTAAAAAGATAAAACTGTTCGGTTAAAGACGTCAAACGCTATCCGTCATCAAAAACCCGACAAAATACGTAAACTACAAAACCAGAGGACAAAAATAAATGACAGGGTATATCAGGGTAGCGCCTGACGTCTTACTAAATAGTAGAATGGGGCTGAATAGTGAAATATGAGTTTTAGTTAAATATTCCTAAAGGAATGAACATAGAGAAGTTCCCGCTCGGACACACACTCCATTATCTTGGATATTATAAGAGCATAAACCTGAAGCACGGAACATAAGTTTGTTTAAAATCCATTTAGTACGTTAAGAGGACTTAAGGATTGTATTTATATTGAAAACAAACAGACAGACAGACAGACAAATACCTACCGCTTAAATTCCAAGCAGATTGCATAAACAGTCAAGAAAATCAAAATTTTGTGTAAAACTTACATTAAAATTTCGGAATGTCTGTTGGATTGCTATCGGCAACGAATAGGAATTTTTGATACGGGTATAAAATAATGCTTTCAAAAAGGAATTTGTGTTTTCCATGTCAGTAAATAAATTTTTTTTATATGCTATTAAAAAAGCGCTTCACCAAATATTCATCATTTCTTTCACTATCTTAGACTGGATTATTTTCTAGATTCATTTCTTTTAATGCATCACATGTGTCTCCATTAATAATACGTTAATTTCTACTGTTTGTTAATCGGGTCCGACTTATTAAGTATGAACTGTTTACCTTTTTAGACCACTGCAGTTCAACCCTGGCCTTCAGCGGAGTTAGTGTCATTATTCAATTTTTTTTTTTTGCATGTAACGTTTGTTAACTATCCTGAGGGGATTTTTTGTATTTTTCTATTACCTGGCTGTTGTCTGTACTATTTCGACTTAAGATTTTCAAAAGAATCGATAATTCTTTTAAAGAAATAAGTTGTTTTAGGTTTTAAACCGAGTGTAGAGCTTAGTTTATAGCTTTCTTTATCTAGCATGCAACAATAGCTAAAGATACGGTTAGCGTTCAAGTTTATTCGTTGTATTTTTTAGAGCGACTAATGGCCTATTGATACTGAATAGAATATGTTAGTGTCTTCGTTCAGTAACATTGCACCATATTGTGGTCGTTTAATGGAAATTATGTTATTGATCTCAAATAAAAATGATCTAATTTAAAGAAAAGTTATCTTTGATTTTTACAACTTTTTGCAAATATTCACTTTTCTTATATTTCACAACTAAAACAGAGTTTTAGTATTATTTTTATCCATTTCTAAGTAATTGTTTCACACAAACAACCCGATTTTGATTTCTGCAACTATCACCATACTAATTTCCATATATGATAGATGATTTGACACCTAAATTATTATCATCTTTGGGTTCATCTATACCCCAGGTGAGGTACTTAAGATAGCTTCTATTTATCCATCGGTATGTCTTAATCATTTGTTTCTGTAATCCAATCCAAAAATCAGCATTTTCATACTTAGAACTTTGACTTATTATAAAATTGTATTCCTCTTTAGACCCAATGATAACTAAATCAGAACCATTGTTCTTACGAGGGTAACGGGCTTCAGTAAAATTAGCCACTGATATATCAATTGAAAAACAAGAATTCTTATAATATTCCCAATCACCAGGCCCACACCTTGGATTTATATGCATTTTGCATATAAATTTCAACGACATAAAAAAGTTGTTGTCATTCCATTTTTGAGAGTCGGGTTTCAAGAGTTGGGCGCAGTTCTCGATATTATTGAAGTTTTTCGTTTCTGATTCTCCCCAATCAGTATAATTCAAATTGTCCTGTCACTACAGACATATTTCTCCTTGTTTTAAAAATTGCTAAGTCCTACCCACTGAGAAATCTGTGAAAAATTGGTTATTAGAAAATTAGTTTACCTTTTATTATGAACACTAACTAGATCAGTTCCGATACTTCAACAATAGCCACGAGCCTGAAACCATGTTTGCTTTCTAAAAATTCTTTATAACACCTTGCATCGAACGTCTTCCAGTCATTTGGACATTCTGTCCAAATTTCAGATATCCGAAAACTTGAATTTCCAGTGCCTTTAGATTAAATACATACTTCTGTATTGTAGCAATTTTATCACAATGTGCGTCAGCCCAGCTACTAATGCTATTATACTAATGGTTGAGGGTCTTGTTGAGGTTCACAATATGAGTGATGCGAGCATTATGGCTTTAGGTCGTCATACTTTCGATAATTATCTCAAATGGATGCAAGCTGTGTATATCCTTTCTCATCGGTAGGTTCGTCGTATGTATGATTTTGAGTTTTCATTATATTTCAATTATTTTCCATAAAATGTGGTTATATCCTCCTCATAAGTCCAACAGAGTTATGAGGATGTAAGATTAAAAATGACACTCCGTAAATTTTATGGACACCATCACGAATTGGTTGATTTATACGATGTGTCTGTGTCTAAACTAACTAATGACATTTTTACCACGTCTTAGATTGTGGTTTAACATCTGTGTCGTCTGAGTGCTAAGTACCGAACGTGACCTATTCCCGAATATGACTGTTATACCGATTGTGAATTTGCTTTGCTATACGACGTGTCTCGGTATTTTGTACATCAAACATTCATGTTTTTATTTTTGAAGTTTTTGTTATGGTTTCGGCTGAATAATGTGTTATGTCTTATCGTTTGTTGTCCAATTAATTATAAAATTGCCTTTCAATACCATCATTGTCATGAAAATTGTTTGGACGAGTATTGTGAAAATAATTATATAAAGTTCGAGATTGCATGTTAATTACGTAAGCGCGTCATTGTTTGTGATATCCTGTGGTGTTTGTCGTTGATGGAATATGTTCGTTGATGTTCTGCGGTTTGCATGTTGTGTCGACTATTATATTATCTGTTTGTGCCTTTCTCTGCGATGAATGTTCTTGTGTGTGTTTGTTTCGTATTTCTGTCACGTAGTGTTGTCATTTTAGCGATATTTTTTAAAATTGTCATAAAGCGGGAGGTTTGGCTAGCCATTAAACCAGGTTCAACCCACCATTTTTTCTTAAAATGTCCTGTACCAAGTCAGGAATATGGCAGTTGTTATCAAATAGTTCGTTTCTATGTATGTTGGCGTTTGTTTTTGTTGCATTTCAGTGTTCCTGTTGTTCCTTTGTTTTCCTCTTAAAGTTGATGTGTTTCCCTCGGTTTTGGTTTGTGACCCGGATTTATTTTCCCTCAATCGATTTATGACTGTTGAACACCGGTATACTACTGTTGCCTTTATTTATATCGTCTTCAATGAATATTTACCTTTATAAAGTATCAACACAATATCACACACGCGGATGCACTTTTACATTTTTGTGTAGATAATACAAAGCATTATTGCCTCGAGTGATTAATTGTACTTTAATAACATGTAGAAAAGACGGGATTTTATGGATCATCTCAAAGTTACGCAAATTTCATTGCGTGACAAAGTTTGGAAATCAACTTAAACGTATACTTGACTAAAAGTATGACCTATTAAACATAAATAATATTCTATTGTATTTTTTCATTTTTTTTTTTTTCATTTTTTTTTCTAATTGAAACTTTTTTTGTTAACTTGGAGGTAATCCTATTCTTACCGTATTTACAATAAGTTAAATGTCTGATACTAGCTAATGGAAAGGATATGAATGAGTCTTATGCTGACCAAACGCGCGTCAGGCTTTATGAATTATAAGCCTGGAATTTTAAATGAGTTTTATCAAGTATCAAATTAGAATCCTATTCCTGAGTACTTGTTGCATAAATATAGTTTCAGCTGTAAAATATGATGATTGATTGATTGATTTGTAACTGCAAAACTTCGCGTCAAAAAAAAGGTTATATCGCAACGAAAGAACATGATTTGATGTGTCCATAATGGAATATACATTTCTCAAACAATATTCTGTTGGTTTTATTAGCAACGAGTTTGATCGGGCTATGCTTCAAATGGCGATTATACGTCGATTGCAGTTTATATAAACTACTATTAACCCGTAACACTGTATAAAAAAGTATAACAAAAATACCGAATCCAAAGTAAATTCAAAAAGAAGAAGTCCATAAACTTGTAAAAAAATCAAACGTTATCAATTAACGGAACGAGCTGGAAACAACTGTCATATTCTTGACTTGGTACAGGCATTTTCAATAAAACTGATAAAATCAAACGTTATCAACCAACGGAACAAGTTGGAAACAACTGTCATGTTCTTGACTTGGTACAGGCATTTCAGAAAATGGTGGGTTAAACCTTGTTAACATGTATATACACGTACCTACCTAATCCTCTCGCTTGTATAACAGTTTTTTTTTTTTTTTTTTTTTTTTATTTATTTAAATCGAATAGCATTATCTTGACAACTATCTTTAAAGGTAAAAACTGTAAAAACAAAATATTTAACAAGACAAGGTGTACTTTTAATTAATATAACATAAACCTTGTACTGACTCCTGATATGAGTTATAACACTAAATAAAGATGTTTACCTATCTATTCGCGTTTTGAAAATGTTATCTTGAAAACTTTCACAAAAACATTAAACATTAAACAGCAAAAGTGTTAACAAGTCAATATTGAGAAATACGGTTTGTCTTGCCCTTATTGTCTTTTTTTCTGATTTATCGTTTCGTCAAATGTCTCCATAAAAAGTCATGATCAGCAATATCAGATATATATATTAAAAAGATATAAGAAGATCTGGTATGAGTGCTAATGAGACAACTCTCCATCCAAGTCACAATTTGTAAAAGTAAACCATTATAGGTCAAAGTACAGCCTTCAACACGGAGCCTTGGCTCACACCGAGCAGCAAACTATAAAGGGCCCCAAAAATGAATAGTGTAAAACCATTCAAACAGGAAAACCAACGGTCTAATCTATATGAAACACGAGAAACGAGAAACACTTATGAACCACATCAACAAACGACAACCACTTAACATCAGGTTCCTGACTTAGAACAGGTGCATACAAATGCAGCGGTTTTAAACGTTTTATTAATCGCCAACCTTCACCCTAACCTGAAACAGTAGTGTAACATCACAACATAGAAAGACACACTATAAAATTGCAATGGCTTTACTCAATCAAAAGACATATTAACAAAATCAAGTGAACATACACTGAACGAATAAATTTGATCTATAACACAATGTAAATACAAAATTAATAAAACAAGGGGGTTAGATGTAAAACAATATCAGAAAGACAGCCATAACCTTAGACAAAATGCCGCCAAAAAAAAATAACGTAAATAGGTTAATAAAAATAATTTTGTTGTAAGTTATACATGGAGTACGGAAATATTTTTTACAAAATAAATAATTTTATTGTACATAGTACGAGAACAGAAGTGAAAATTATCGCCCTACTAAACACTTATCAGAGGTGGTAAATATTGAAAATAGTGAGACGAGATATAACAATAAATAAGTAAACATTAAATAACAAAAATACATTACAATTGTATCAACAGGTCAAATAACACGAAAGTACGATTTGAGGGTACTCGCAGTTACTAAAGCTAGTTAAAAGCCAAAAACAATTAATAATAAAAAATCATGCATTAGAGACTAAAATTAACTAAAACACATCCCAGGGATTTAGTGTTTTAACATCATGGACAGTCAAAGAAGACATGACTTGTGCAATGCCAAAATAAAAGTATCGACAGGCAGTAGGATAGTAAGGAGTTAATTTTTTAATAAATATGTATAATGTTATATATAGATAGAATAATCTCTATATAGAAAATGAACGTGGATGTGTATTTATACATCCCAAAAAACCGTTTGAAAAGAATACAAATTAAGTTATGTTTTAATTTGCTGATGACAAAATCGATATTTGTGCCAATGTAAACTATATTCAAAGATCTAATTACAACATTGGTAAGATAACCTTTATTAATAAGTTTGTTTAAAGGTTCGATGAGTTTACACGGATCACATAGTGATTTTCGCGCTTTTAGTACAATATTATCGTAAAATTTAAGATGTGAAATACCGTTTTAAATACGTTTTCTACAGGTACAGCCAAATTTACTAATGAAATCTTCGTATCTATGAAAGAATTTAGTAAAAGTTTTAAGTAATTTATGGTAACGAAATCCCTGACTTAATAATTTACCAGTGATGCATTGATTACGTTCGTTAAAATCTATTTCAAAAGGTCTTATGACAGAAATATTCAATCAACTCCTTACTGGAGTTAATGCCTGTTTGCGTTTTGTCTATTATCTTAAATATTATTATAGATAGAGATAAACTTTGAAAAGAAATGAGTATCAGCAAGACCAGATCTATAAATAAGTAAGCATGGCTGACATGTTAGGGAGTTAATACTATTGTTTGCTTGTTGACTATAATCTTGAAAAATAAAATATGTATGCGAAACTATAAATTTCTATTAGTATATACTAGTAGATAATGGTGATTTATATGAATTACCAATTGTGATAAATCCCAATAATCTCTCATGTGAAACACAACAACTCTTTTATGTTCACTCTCGAGACTTTTACTGGACCCTCACATGAGACTTCCAACTGAAGATTTCCGCCTCGATACTTAAAAATCAAGGATAAAGTGTGTCACATATCAACAGTTATTAGTCTGTGTGCTTTTAAAACAACTTTGTGCTTCCAAATAATCGCAAAATCTGCATCAATCATCTCGAAGTGATGATCTTCCATTTTTGCAACTGTGTGCAATACACGTTTTTTTTTATATGCCAAAAAAGTATACTGAAATCATCAATGATAATGTAAAGCAATTCCAAATAACACCAAATTGTAAAGTTGAAGTCTTCATTTCGAACGTTTTATGGATGCCGTTATGATTTCGTTGACTGCTATTGATATTGTCACTTGTCTTACCCACAACCCTTTTTCATTCCGTCGATAATGACATAATAGAATGAGACTGATCGTCGAATTGTAATTTGCACTCGGGTGTCACAAATGGAGTAGGAACTGCTTACCCTTCCGAAATACCTGCAATCATTCCTAGTTTTTGGTGGGGTTCGCGGTGTATAGTTTTACGTTAAGCGGTTAGTTGACTGTTGTATGTCATGGCGATTTGTTTCCGTTTTGTCCGTGGATTTTTTTACTTATGGTTTTTGATTGATCCCTGAATATTTTTTCTATCCATTTTCCCGGGCAAAGTGCTGACCTCGAATTATAACAACTTTCATTTGTACAATGCGCCCCAGATTTTAAAATTTGTACTTTTATGACTAGTGTGACAATCAAGATTTTATAACCATTTTAAATTACAAATTTACATTTCTGTGACGACGTCCAGAAAAAGCAACATTGAAGTTTATGAGCTTTCTCATATATATAGTGCACTCGTTATGTTTTTGATCATAATTATTTCAAATGATTTTTTTTCTTCTGGTTTCATATTCCCGAATTATCCTGTTATACTGAATGTGAATTTGCATTGCTATATGGCGTGTCTCAGTGTTTTGTACATCCAACATTAATGGATTTATTTTGATGTTTCTGTTATGGTTTCGGTTGGATAATCTGTTATGTCTTATCGGTCGTAGTCCAAATAATTATAAAATTGCCTTTCCATAGTCATTGACATGTAAATTGTTTGGACGAATATTGTGAAAATAATTGTATCATGGTCGAGCTTGCATGTTAGTTACGTTAGCGCGTCACTGTCCTATGGTGTTTTTCTTTGATGGAATATGTTCGTTGTTGTTCTGTGGTTTGTATGTTGTGTCGACTTTAATATTATTTGTCTGTGCGTTTCTCTGTTATGAATGCTCTTGCGTGTGTTTGTGCTGTATTTCTGTCACGTAGTGTTTTAGCGATATTTTTTAACATTGTCATAAAGCGGGAGGTTTGACAGGCCATTAAACCAGGTTTAACCCACCGTTTTTTCTTAAAATGTCCTGTACCAAGTCAGGAATATGGCAGTTGTTTTTAAATAGTTCGTTTTTATGTGTGTTGGCGTTTGTTTTTGTTGCACTTCGGTGTCCCTGTTGTTCATTTGTTTTCCTCTTATGGTTGATGTGTTTCCCACGTTTTTGGTTTGTAACCCGGTTTTGTTTTCTGTCAATCGATTTATAACTTTTGAACACCGGAATTCTACTGTTGCCTTTATTTACCCGAAATTATCAGATTTCAACCATGTCCAAATAATCAATTATCAATGCATTATTCATCCCTTACTGGCTTATGTTAAGAATACATTATCGTGTATAAGATATGTCGCAAGTCAGAACTTATCTTTTAAGTAAAGGTTGCAATATTTAGCATTTAATTGTACTACCAGGAAAATGTCTCTCAGATCTGGTAAAACATATTTTATTAGTGAAACCTATCATCAGACACAAGCTTAACAAACTTTAGAATATCTTCTCCATATATTTAATACTATATATACAAACAGATTAATTAATGACCTTTAATTAAATCCTTGGGCTTACATGGGAGTCCTGGAATGAAAACCGGGCCGATATGGAATAGGCGGATAATCTGATAATCATATACCTTCGATGTATAAACACAACTAGGTTGATGAAGCAAGATCAGTCTGTCCTCTTGATATCAGACAGGGCTAATAAGGGTTTAATCAACCAGGTTATCATTGAACAACACTATTTACTCTGTTGGTTCCTGGAAAATGTTTTAGAGAAAGTTGTACCTGCATTGCGTGAAAAAAGTATATCCTATCAGATCCTTGTTTTATTTATTCTTTTCAGCGCGTATTACCATTGGTATTTTTGGGGGGTAGGGGGGATACGAGGGATTTGGACGATCTTTTTTTGTTTTTTTCGTTTGTAAAGTACTTACTAAGTAATTAATACATTAAGAGAAATAACGGGAAACACCAAAATTACCACACAGTATAAGAGACAACATAAACCACTAACCCAAACTCCTCCGAAAAAAAACATACAAACAAAGACAAACAACAACGAAAAAAATTTGGTCCAGTTAACTGGACTTGGTACACGCCCATTAGTATATGGCTAAATCCATACATTTTTTCAGGTAGACGATTCCGGTAAAAAAAAATAAAGAGACCAGTCTTATCATTTAGTACGACATTAGTGTGTTTCGTCTACGAAAGGAATATATTGCTGTTATACACAGTTATGATGCTTAGTTTAACTGTTTAATGGCGTTCTGTATCTAGCACGCATTAAAGAAACGGTTAGCGTTCAAGTTTACTCGTTGTATTATTTTAGTGACTCAACGAGAACCTAAGGTATGAAATCAAGTAAAAACAAATATGCATCAATGAAAATTATTATTGATTTTTACAACTTTTTGCAAATATTCAGTTTTCTAATGTTTTATAACTAGAACAGAGTTCTAATGATAATTTTATTCATTTCTAAGTAATGGTTTCTCACATACAATCCTATTATGATTGCTGCAACTATCACCATTCCAATTTCCATACATGGTAGACGATTTGACACATAAATTATTATCTGCTTTGGGTTCATCTATACCCCAAGTGAGGTACGTAGAATGACTGCCATCTATCCATCTGTATGTCTGATTCCTTAGTTTCTGTAATCCAATCCAAAAATCAGCACCCAACGAGTGCTTAGTAGTTAGACTTATTATGAAATTATATTCTTCTTTAGACTCAATGATAACTAAATCTGAACCATTGTTCTTACAAAATGTACGGGCTTCAGTAAAATTAGCCACTGAAATATCAATAAAATAACAAGAATTCTTATAATATACCCAATCACCAGGCCCACACCTTGGATTTATTTGCATTTTGCATATAAATCTGAACGACATAAAACAATTGTTGTCATTCCACTTTTGAGAGTCGGGTTTCAAAAGTTGGGCGCAGTTCTCGTTATTATTGAAGTTATTCGGTTCTGATTCTCCCCAATCAGTATAATTCAAAATTGTGCTGTCACTCCAGACATATTTCCCATTGTTTTGAAAATTGCTTAGTCCTATCCACTGAGAAGTCTGTGTAAAATTAGTTATTAGAAATTTAGTTTCCCTTTTATTATGAACACTTACTAGATCAGTTCCGATACTTCGACAATAGTCACGAGCTTGAAACCATGTTCGCCGTTCTGGAAATTCTTTATAACACCATGCATCGAATGTCTTCCAGCCATTTGGACATTCTGTCCAAATTTCAGATATCCGAAAACTTGAATTTCCAGTGCCTTTAGATTTAATACATACTTCTGTATTGTAGCGAGATTTTATCACAATGTGCGTCAGCCCAGCTACTAATGCTATTATAATAACAGTAGTTAACGCTATCCAAAATTTTATTAGACACTTTGATTTTTTATATTGAACATTAGAAATATTCGATTTTATTTTCACATCTTTGCGCATATGATATGGTTGAGGATCTGGTTGAGGTTCACAATATGAGTGATGCGAGCCTGATGGTTTTAAGTCGTCATACTTTCGATAATTATCTGAAATGGATGCAAGTTGTGTATATCCTTTCTCAACAGTAGGTTCGTCGTATGTATGATCACTAGTTTTCATTATATTTCAATTATTTTCCATAAAATGTGGCTATATCTTTTTCAATGAATATTTACCTTTATAAAGTAACAACAGAATATTACACACGCGGATACACTTTTACATTTGTGTGTAGATATTACAAAACATTATTGCCTCGAGTGATTATTTGTACTTTAATGACAAGTGTGAAAGACGAGATTTTATGGATCATCTCAAAATTACTCATTTTTCATTGCGTGACAACGTCCGGAAATCAACTCAAACTTATACTTTATTGAAAGTATGATCTTTCCAACATAAATAATATTCATTTGTATTTCTTCTTTTTTTATTTTTTTTTTCTAATTGAAACTTTTTTTTTGTTAACTGGGATGTAATCCTATTCTTACGTATTTATTCACCAATTTACAATAGTTAAATGTCTGATACTAGCTTATGGTCTGGATAAATGCCACGAATGAGTCTTAATGCTGACAAAACGGGCGTCAGGCTTACAAAATTATAAGCCTGGTACTTGAAATGAGTTTTATCAAGTATCAAATTAGAATCCTCTTCCTAAATACTTATTACGTGAATATAGTTTCAGCTGTAAAACATGATGATTGATTGATTGATTAGTAACTGCTAAACTTCGCGTCAAAAAAGGTTGTATCGCAACAAAATGATGCGATGTGTCCATAACAAATATACATTTTCAAATAATATTCAGTTGGTTAATATTAGCAATAAGTTTGATCTGTCTTTGCTTCAAATGGCGATTCTACGTCGATATGCAATTTATATAAACTACTGGTAATCCGTATCTCTGTATAAAAAAGTATAACAACAAAACCGAACTCCCAAGGTAAATTCAAAAGTAAGAAGTCCATAAAACTGATAAAATCAAACGTTATCAATTAACGGAACGAGTTGGAAACAACTGTCATATTCTTGAGTTGGTTACAGACATTTTCCGAAGAAAATGTTGGGTTAAATCTTGTTTTATATGTATATAGCTTGCTAAACCTCTCACTTGTATGACAGTTGATTATAACTAAGTTATATTGTCAAAATTGGATGTCCGACCTACCGTAAACAGTGCTTTGGCCATTCACTGATATGCGTTATTGTTTGCGCTTTCTAGTCATTTTTCAATATTGTTTTATTATAGTACTCTGTCTTCATATTCTCTACCGCTATTCGCTTAACAATATTGTCAGATATATTGGATAGGCTGCTTTATTTAGTTACTCTGTTCTTTCTTCTTAAAACAGCTGTATTGTTTTTCTTTGTTTTGTCTCATTATAAAAAGTTTTGGTCGTACGCCCGGCGTCTCAGTTTTGTTCTGGATCTCTCTCTCTCTCTCTCTCTCTCTCTCTCTCTCTCTCTCTCTCAGGTTAATAGTATTGATGTCAGACGGATGGATGCGACGATGGATAGGCTGATGTTCATCGTGTCCTCAAAAATATCCTAGTAAACTTAAATACGTGTACTATTTGAGGATTACTAGTCCAGTCTTATTGTTCCTTATTGACAGCAAAACCAAAAAACATGAAAACAAGTCACTATGACAGAAATCGTAAATCCACTCTTAAAAAACAAAATGCCGTTTGAAGGCTTTTTTTTTTTTATCTTTTGCCGATGATAAAATCTTCATTATAGAAAAAAAATTGGAAACTTTCATCAGCAAAATAAATCAGCAATACCAGATCTACAAAACAAATCAGCCGTTTTTAAGAATCATTATCCTTAAAAGAAAGTCATAGATACCAAACGGATATTCAAACTCATAAGTCGAAGACGAACTGACAATGCAATGGAAAAACCGTAAAACGACTAAAAGACAAACAACAATATAAAAACACAACATAGAAAACTAAAGACAGAACAACACGAATCACATCAAAAACTGGTGATGATCGCAGGTGCTCAGGAAAAAGATATTGCTACAATTGTTGAACCCGTCGTGTTGCTCGTGTAATAAAAACTCGGTGATAAGTCTTATTCGGTATGTCACAGTCGAGAAAATGAGGACGGACTGTGGTAACGACAATTGGACCTATGCTGATTTCTTATCCTTTTTTTTTTTTTTTTTTTTGTTTTGTTTTTAGTCAATAGCATTATCTTATATGTTGGCGTTTGCTTTTGTTGTAGTTCAGTGTTTCTGTTGTTCCGTTGTTTTCCTCTTATAGTTGATGTGTTTCCTTCGGTTTTAGTTTGTTACCCGGATTTGTTTTTGCCTAATCGAATTATGACTATTGAACAGCGGTATACTACTCTTGCCTGTATTTATTCGTGCTTAACAGGAGACGCTTACCATGTCGACACACCCGGTCTCGTTACTTTTTGGGGTTCATGTGATTCCTTCAGTATTCCAGTCAATTTTTGTATAAATTCAAAAGACACTATGTAATACGTCTGAGGGAGAACAGAACTTGCTTCTTGCAAGGCACTCACGGTGAACACAATTTGATATGGAGACAAGCGTTTGGTTTTCAAATTTCCTACATGAGGCATTTGTCTCAATGTATTTACGGCCCTAATTTAATAAAAGTGAGGTAAGTGTTCCTGAGACAATTAACCTCAAGTTAAATGAAACCAATTTTCTGACATTTCAAGTATATTTAAATAATATTTATACTTTTACTATTAAAAGATATGGGAAGTGTTTCCCGATTTTTTTTTTTTGGAAAAAAGATGAATTTATGAAGAATCTGGTGCCATCTCATACTTTCGATTAGACCTGCTGAGTTATTTATTTTCAATACATTGCAAGTCAAGTAATTTATTTTCAAACTACCACAAAACAAACCATTTATTTTTGTGATTATCAAGGCTGAGTCATTTATTTTCAAAATCCTCCTGCCCCCCCCCCCCCCCCCCCCCCCAGAATATCAAATGGTTGTCCCCTTATATGAACGAGGTGTTAGATCATGTTTTCCTATACACCTTATTTTTATTTGTCTGCCATTACTGGACATCACCCAGGTTCCTGTAAAATTTTGATGTCACAATACAAAATATCTGATGCCACAATTGAAAAATGATTGTTGCATGACGTCAATAGTTCAAGCAAGACAGACTATCAGTTCAGCTTTCATGTCTTCGCATCTTATATGAACGAGGTGTTAGTTTTATAACATTAAACATTTCAGCATCCCCGGAAAATGAAGCTTTGAGGTAAATATCTTCTCATTTAAATTATTTTGACATTGGAAACTAGACAAAAATATTGAATCTTATTATATTTCCATAAACCTAGATATACAGTATATCGCACATCCTTTTCTTTTTAAATCAGTCGGAAAGAAACTGTCAGTTTCATTTATTTGTTACCACTCATCCCTTATTTCCGTCTATATTTTTCTAGAAGTTTTATCCACACCAAATTAGGACATGGTAACTGGTTCAACATCCGGGTTGTTTGGTTATAGAAACCCAACTTCTTGGTTTTATGCGGGTTCTTTTCTAACATTCCTGTTGAACTTTCAGAAGATATCCGCTAGTATCCGAATAAAGAGATAAAGTAGGTCCAAGACACTTACCTTGTATTATATCATTTATACATTCCAGCATCGCTGGAAAATGAAGCTGTAAGGTAAATGCCTTCTCATTTTATTTATTTAACATGGGGAAACTGGACAAAAATATAACATCGTATGCATCTTAACCCAAATATACATGTGCAGTATATATCTAACATCCGTTTTTAGAATCAGAGTCGTTCCATTTTCATTTATTTTTCACTACTCATTTCTCATTTCCGTCAATATTTTTCTGAGAAGTTTTAAAAACACTGATTAGGACATGTCGTTCATTTGGCCAATGATATGTGCATATAGCACTTCGATCCTTTTGTAGTAGCGGTGAGCATCTGGGACATCCATTTCCCTTTTCATATATTTTAAAAATATGTATCCTATCATGCAATGCGGGGTTAAGCTGTTCCGCAGAGAAATAAATAGATTTGACAAAAACCTGATGCACAAGACACCCCACCAAGACTATGTCTCTAATTACGATTAACCACAAGCCCTACTGCCATGGCCAATATAAATATTGGTCGGGTAAATTAATTTGTTCACCACTAGCCATATAACCTACACGAGTAAATTTCATCACTGGTAAGAGGCCTTACAAGTTACAATTTTAATACAGGCAATGTAAAGTAAAAGAAATTTGATTTAAGATTGATTTTCGGTCTAGAAAGTCAAGACGCTTTTCAAAGACTGAATTCACCCGAAAAAAATGCCTCACAAAAAAAAGCCATAAAAACCAAAAGAAATTCCATGAATTACTGATTTTCGGGTTTGTAAGGGAGAATTTTCCTCGTACCAGGAGACAATAGACCATATCGCTAATTGAATATCAGAACACTTGACCTGATAATCTGCTACACTTGAAGTATTGACGTCATACAACACTCACTTTCCTTGTGGCGTCACACATTTTGTATTGTGAAGTCAAAATTTTACAGGAACCTTTGTGATGTCCACAAATGACAGACAAATAGCGATAAGGTCTATCCAGTTTACCAGAAAATGTTGTTCGCATCTTAATTGCACGGGTCTGAAGGGAACAAGTATTTGAAATTCTTTGTGGGGGATGGGGGGGATTTATCTGACATAACATTCATTTTCACCTGTTACTAAAGAGGCTTACCTTAAAGTCTGATAATACTGTGCTCATCTAGCAAATTGGTTGATTTAATAGTTCATATCATTAAAACTGAGGGTCGAATCAAATCACAAGGATCATATGTGTCATGATTCATGGGTGGATCCAGCCATTTTTAAAAGGGGGTTCCAAACCCAGAATAAAGGGGGGTTCCAACCACCCACCCCCGTGGATCCGCAACTGCGATTCCACAGCTAATACAAATGTTGAAAAGGACCCAAATTAGTTAAGGAACCAGAGCTACAGCATATATAATAATAAGAAGATGTGGTATGATTGCCAATGAGACAACTCTCCACCAGCCTGAGACCATATGTCGTTGAAGTTAACAACTATAGGGTACCGCGTACGGTCTTCAACAATGAGCAAAACCCTTACTGCATTGTCATGTATGAATATTAAAGGGTGAATGTCACTATGAATACTATGTAAATAATGTTTAAGAAAGGAGCACATATAGATTTATCGACTTAAAATAAAATTTACTCTAATACATATATTTTTATACGACCGCAAACAAATTTTGTGGTCGTATATTGGTTTGACGTTGTCGTCGTCGTTGTCGTCCGAAGACACATTGGTTTTCGCACTCTAACTTTAGTTTAAGTGAATGTATCTCAATGAAATTTTACCATAAGGTTCAATACCACAAAAGAAAGGTTGGGATTGATTTTTGGGGTTATGGTACCAACAGTTAAGGAATCAGGGGCCAAAAATAAGCATTTTTGTAACTTCCAGACATAACTTGTGTGTTAGTGTATGGATCTCTCTGACATTGTACCACAAGGTTCTATATCACAAAGGGAATGCTTGGATTGATTTTGGGTGTAATTGCCTCAAAATTTTAGGAATTATGGGCCAAAAAAGGGGCAAAAAACAAGCATTTTTCTAGTTTCATGACAATAACTTGTGTGTAAGTCTATGGATCTTTCTGAAATTGTACTCCAAGGTGTCAAATCACAAAGGGAAAGCTGGAATTGAGTTTGGGGGTAATTGCCCAAAACGTTTAGGAATAAGGGGCCAAAAATAAGCATTTGTTTAGTTTCCAGACAATAACTTGTGTTCAAGTGTATGGATCTCTCTGAAATTGTACTGCAAGGTACCATATCACAAAGGGAATGCTTGGATTGATTTTGGGGGTTATTGCCTCAAAGTTTCAGGAATTAGGGGCCAAAAAAGGGGCAAAAAACAAGCATTTTTCTAGCTTCATGACAATAACTTGTGTGTAAGTCTAAGAATTTTTCTGAAATTGTACTACAAGGTTCCATATCACAAAGGGAAAGCTGGAATTGAGTTTGGGGGTAATTGCCAAAAAAGTTTAGGAATAAGGGGCCAAAAATAAGCATTTTTCTAGTTTCCAGACAACAACTTGTGTTCAAGTGTATGGATCTCTCTGAAATCGTACTGCAAGGTACCATACCACAAAGGGAAGGCTGGGATTGAGTTTGGGGGTAATTGCCTCAAAATTTTAGGAATTAGGGACCAAAAAGGGGCAAAAAAACAAGCATTTTTCTAGTTTCAGGACAATAACTTGTGTGTAAGTGTATGGATCTTAATGAAATTGTACTACAAGGTTCCATATCATAAAGGGAAAGCTGGGCTTGAGTTTGGGGGTAATTGCCCTAAATGTTTAGGAATTTGGGGCCAAAAAGGGGCAAATAAACAAGCATTTTTCTAGTTTCCAGACAATAACTTGTGTTCAGGTGTATGGATCTCTCTGAAATTGTACTGCAAGGTACCATACCACAAAGGGAAGGCTGGGATTGAGTTTGGGGTGATGAATCATAAGGGGGTTAAACAAATTGGGGGGGGGGGGGGTCTTTTTTTCTTTAAAATTTTCCATTTTAAATTGGTTATTTCTGATTTATATATAAAAGCAAATAATAATGATATGGTTTGAATAGGTAAATTAAATTTTTTTAAGTTCTCAGACCACATTCATTCAGTGTCAGAAACCTATGCTGTGTCAAATATTTAATCACAATCCAAATTCAGTGCTGTATCAAGCTTGAATGTTGTGTCCATACTTGCCCCAACTGTTCAGGGTTCGACCTCTGCGGTCATATCAAGCTGCGCCCAGCGGAGCATTTTATTGTTGATCGAATCGGTCAACCAAATGGTTTAGTTTTAGTTTCACTTTTTGAGTTTCAATGTTGACATTCTTTTCCTTTTATTAGCTGAACATGCGTAGTTTATGCCTAATCAATCTCTAGCTAAGGGGTTTTATTGAAGGTCACATAAAAATGGATTAAATGAGGTCGAATTATTCACTTGTAAGTGAATAATTAATCAGCGATGTTTCTTAGCTTATTTTGACAAAATTGGACCAAACTGGCTGCTAAAAGTGAATTATCATTTCACTATTTCACTTTCATTAATGATTGAACAAAATGGAAAAGTATTTTTTCCATATCTCGTAGCTCATGCCTCTTTAAAGCTGATATTTTCATTTCTTGCTTTTTTTTAATTTTGAAGCTCGTGACAGCTTGATTATAAAAGTTGAAAATAGCAAATAGCAAAATGAATGAAAAAGAAAATACGAAAATTTAAAGAAAATGTAAATATCGCCACACAATGTTTGTGTTTTAGGACTAGGGTCAAGCAAAAAACGGAACATAAATTAAGATGTAAAATGAATCTACCCACGGGATTGCAATTTCATGAAATATCTCCAAATAGGGTATATTTCTCTCAAACGAATGACATTGTTGAAATTGCACCCTTTTTATACGCCCGTTTACGGGACGTATTATAATATACTGTTGTCCATCCTTCGTCAACATGTCCGACAATAACTCAAAAACGCTTTAACCAATTTGCATGAAACTTTGGTTAATTGTTTATATCTGTTAACGTGAGCTCCCTTTTGTTTTTTATAAATTTTAGATATTAACTTTCCAAGTTATGGGGTTTTATTCATTAAAAAGGAGGATTTTCCAGTTTTCGAAAAAAAAACTCAAAAACACTTTCACCAATTTGTATAAAACTTTATTGAATTGTTTATATCTATTGACGTAAGCTCCATTTCGATTATTATAAATTTTAGATTTTACATTTCGGAGTTGTGGGATTTTATTCATAAAAAAGGGGTGATTTTCCAGTTTTCAGATAATATCTTTAAAGTGCTTTGATGAGTATTCATGAAACTTTGGTGACTGGTTTATATCTATTAAGATAACCTCCCTTTATTTTTTCATAAATTTCTGATATGACATTAAGAAGTTATTGAACTTTATTCTTTTAAAAAGCGACGGGCGTATCATGCGCTCATGGCGCAGCTGTTTATTTGATAGTGTATAGATCTGAGTGATGTTCCATAATTATAATTCGATTTAATTAATGATTCAAATGTTTTTTTTAATAGATTTATCTGTGACTACGCAGAAGCACCAAGCTTGGTATGGAAATCTTTGGTAAAGTGAAGTTTAAATGGAGGTTTTCTTCAAACAATCATGCATTTTCTTGGGGGTGGAAAAGGATGGGAGGGTGTAAGTAGTTTTTTTTTTGCAACCACGAGTAGTCATTTTGAACATTGGGAGGAAAGCAATATATTTTTATCACTATATATTCTACATGAATATCTACTTTAAAAGTATTGTGATGTTACAACAAAAACTTATTGTTGACAATCTTTCATATTTGCAAGATTTTATATGAAGAATATAGAATCATTGATTGATTGAGGCCAGTTTATATTTTACTGTGAATGTAAATCTAAGGAGATGTGGTATAATTGCCTCAGAGACAAATATGAGCCCAAATTGTCGTGGATGAAAGACGTAAGCAACAGGAAACTCATTTTAAGCAATTTCTTTAAACATTTATTTTGGTCAGAATATTTATCTGTATTAAAAACTATACTGTTTTCATTTCTCGTTTCATATTTTTTTAAGCAGTGGCTGTACCTTTCCCGTTACTATTCATGTGTTGTGTATTATGTATCGTAACACTTTATAGTTACTGAACAGGTTGAATTTAGGCGACAAAACATCCAAACAGCACCAGATCATTATGATCATTTGCGATTCCAGCTGATTTCAGATAAGTAATAAATGATAAAAGAAAGTTAGAAAGCTCTAGTTCATGTAACCGATTTTATTAGATGATTGATAAATATTGAATACAGAAAAAGCTTAACAATGATCGTAATACTGAAAATGTAAGTTTTGTCATTGAAATGAAAGTAGATCATGACATGATGTGCCTACGCATGGGAAGTTGCATACAGCAAGTCCAGTGATATTGGCAATATCCAGTACGTATAATTAAAATTAGAATTTAAAAGATTTTGCATTGTTATCAAAGTGGTACATGCATTACATGTATTATTGTATGAAGGCAACTGGGGAAAACAGATCTCCTTGTGAAATGAAAACAGATCATGACATGATGTGCATATAGCAAGTCCAGTGATATTGACAATATCCAGTACGTACAGATGAAAGAGACCAGTACTGATAATTAAAATAAAAATTCAAAAAGATTTTGCATTGTTATTAAAGCAGTACGTGTATTATTGTATGCAGGCAACTAGGGAAGACAGATCTCCTTATGATATATTATATATTTAATGCCAATATATAGTTTAATTAAAAATGGGGGTTTGTCATAGACACAAAATTATAACGCAGGCTTACAGACTTCATATGAAGCACCTTAATAAAGTGCAGTCACCAATCTGAATAGTAGAATGTATGTCTATGATATCATTTCAGTAGGCTATGAGGTTAAGCTCACTTTCAGTAACCCCAAACACTCTTTAAGACAATATAATATTGTATATTACTGTTTCGTTTTATTTGTATTTTTGTAATTCATTACAATAAAAGTCACCAGTTTTAGATTTATGCGCTTTTCCCATATATTTTTTATATACCGTAAATAATAAACAAACACCAAATATGTGAATTTTTTTTTAAAAGATAAAAGACTTTTCAATTGAGCGATTAAACTTAAGTCACCTGGTCAAATATATAAAGAAACATATAATGCAAAGATGTCAGCCTTTAAACAAAATGGCCACTGGCTTTCACAGAAACAGATGCCAGCATCCAAAGGAAATGACTGTCAGCATTCAATTTATAATGTGTTGAGACAACTTTTACTTACAACTGGGATTCCAGCATCCCTGAGATTAAGGATGAAAATCCAATTTTTTCATGGGATGGCAGCATCCAAAGAGAAAGTTGAGTCTGCATGCATATACATGTAATTGGGATGCCAGCATCCAAACAAAAGGTATATCAAAGTCTATATATATGTTACATGCCAGCATCCAAATGATGGTGTGTTCAATATGGAACTTTATAAAGCCATATCAGCATCCTGCAAAGATGAAGATGCTATTTCCATATTTTTATGACCCCGCCAAAGAGGAGGGGCATTTAGTTTTACCCTTGTCAGTCTGTACGTACGTACATCCGTACGTCCCAAATTTGGTTTCTGTTCTCTAACTCAAGTTTGCCTCAAACAAACTTATATACAATACTTATTACCACAAAACACAGCTTAAGTTTGAATTTTGGTGGCGTCACTTTAACCTTTCTAGAGTTATGCCCCTTTATAAATGGAAAAATTGCAAAATTTTTCATTTCTGTTCTCTGACTTAAGTTTGCCTCAACCAAATGTTATGAAACTTATACACAATGCTTATCACCATAATACACAGATCAAGTTTGAATTATGGTGGCGTCACTTTTACTGTTCTAGAGTTATGCACCTTTACAATAGCAATTTTTCATTATTTTCAAAAAATATCAATGATGCCATTGTTCAAGTAATTTTTATACGACCGCAAAAAAAATTTTGCTGTCGTATATTGGTATGACGTTGGCGTCGTCGTCGTCATCGTCGTCGTCCGAAGACACATTGGTTTTCGCACTCTAACTTTAGTTTAAGTGAATGGATCTCTATGAAATTTTACCATAAGGTTCAATACCACAAAAGGAAGGTTGGGATTAATTTTGGGGGTTATAGTACCAACAGTTAAGGAATTAGGGGCCAAAAATAAGCACTTTTGTAACTTCCAGACATAACTTGTGTGTAAGTGTATGGATCTTTATGAAATTGTACTACGAGGTTCCATATCACAAAGGAAAAGCTGGAATTGAGTTTGGGGGTAATTGCCCAAAACGTTTAGCAAAAAGGGGCCAAAAATAAGCATTTTTCTAGTTTCCAGACAATAACTTGTGTTCAAGTGTATGGATCTCTCTGAAATTGTACTGCAAGGTACCATACTACAAAGGGAAGGCTGGGATTGATTTTGGGGGTAATTGCCTTCAAATTTTAGGAATTAGGGGCCAAAAAGGGGCACAAAAACAAGCATTTTTCTAGTTTCAGGACAATAACTTGTGTGTAAGTGTATGGATCTTTATGAAATTGTACTACAAGGTTCCATATCACAAAGGGAAAGCTGGGTTTGAGTTTGGAGGTAATTGCCGTAACCGTTTAGGAATTTGGGGCCAAAAAGGGGCAAAAAACAAGCATTTTTCTAGTTTCCAGACAATAACTTGTGTTCAAGTGTATGGATCTTTCTGAAATTGTACTGCAAGTTACCATACCACAAAGGGAAGGCTGGGATTGAGTTTGGGGGTGATGAATCATAAGGGGGTTCAAAAAATTTGGAGGGGGGGATTTTTTTTTCCTTTTTTTTCCTTCAAAATTTTCCATTTTAAATTGGTTATTTGTGATTTATATATAAAAGCAAATGATAATGATATGGTTTGAATAGGTAAATTAAATTTTTTTAAGTTCTTAGACCACATTCATTCTGTGTCAGAAACCTATGCTGTGTCAAATATTTAATTACAATCCAAATTCAGTGCTGTATCAAGCTTGAATGTTGTGTCCATACTTGCCCCAACTGTTCAGGGTTCGACCTCTGCGGTCGTATCAAGCTGCGCCCAGCGGAGCATTTTATTAAAATTGGAGTTATCTTCCTTTGTCCATGATTATAGTTGAATCAACTACAATCAATGTTGTATACAATGCAATGTTTAATTTTGCCTTCGGAGTTCCACTGATAAAACACAGATCAAGTTGAATTTGGGTAGTGTCACTTTAACCATTATTGAGTGATGCCTTTTATAAATCGAAAAATTGCAAAATTTTTAGTTTCCGTTCTGTAACTTAAGTTTGCCCCAACCAAACATGAAACCTATACACAATACTTATTACCACAAAACTAAGATCAAGTACAAATTTGGGTAGCGTCACTTTTATTGTTCTTGAGTTATGTCCCTTTATAATGTATGCAAGCAAGGGCATCATCTGTGTCCATGGGGACACATTCTCCATTTATTTTGTATAATCCGCCAACACATTTTTAAAATATCCTGTATACAAAATTAATAGTTGTTAATTGAATAAAACAACCTCTCAACTACAAAAGGCAATGAAAGAATTATATAGGCATCCGATATTTTTTAAAACCAATAAAATTTGTTCAGCAGAATCTGCTACCCATAGAGATGAAATGGATCCGTATGCTTGAAGTAAGATTAGCATATGTTGATACTATATTATCATACATGAAATTGAATATTATGTCCAGAACAATGCAAGACATAGAGGTGCATACGAATGAAAGTTATGATAGATCCGAATTTTATTCAGAATGCACCAATAAGAAACCGTAGTTTTTCTTCAATTTATTTACCTAAAACTATTATATCAGCTGCAAAATTATTATTATATGTACGCCTACATTGCACTACACAATGGAAATTATATTTATATTTATATAAACGATCAAACTTGTAAATAAATAAATAAATAAATAAATAAATTATATATAAATATACTAAATAAATAAATGATTTGGAAAATACGTTGAAGGTATAAAAAGTCATGAGAATTCTGAATGCAAACTACGTTGAAGGTATAAAAAGTCATGAGAATTCCGAATGCAATTAAGTAAATTTCCGTTAATATGTTAACATGTTGAACTTCGACCCCGGGTTCAACCGGGGTTAATAAACCAATTCACAAATAGAGATCTCCTTGCGCTCAAATGTAATTCTTAGTGAAGTATACTGGCAACTTCTTTCACAGAAATATATACACATTTTATCATTAATATATTGTCATGCTTCTGCATATTCACTTTTGTTTACGCTGAACTTTAGTTAAATTTGATTCTATACAAATTTTATTACTTCAAGCAATAAGAGTAAGAATATTTTTTCGCGCCAAAATAACCTGCATCCTGGCCTGCATCAGTGATCATCAGTATGATATCGTAATCTTTCTGACATTTCATTTAAACAGCGTTTAATAATATAGAGTAATTTTGGTAAGTATTACTTATTAATGTTAAGGTTCTCCAGAGGTGGTTCTCTAGACCTTCTTGGCGGTCAGTTTAATCCCATTTATCAATTATCCCCGATGACAGAAATGTTAACCCAGTCGATTTGTGTCATGAGTGAAAATCTTATCTATTTGATGAACTAATTTCTTCATTAACTGTACATGCAATATTTTTGTATTATTTGACAACCAATCACATTCACTTTGCATGTTTGCATGATAAATGGGTTATGTATGTGTGTGAATTGTGTAGTGTATATATGTAAGGGCGATGCAAATTTGTGACGTCAGTTCGCGATCACGTGACATTATTATTTGTAAACAAACGGGCTCCCCATGTAACACGTGTGGGAATTATCCATACAAAGTGCAATCAATCTTATATTTCACTATTTTATGATATTTTTGTGTCTGTTTGTAGGTTTGCATATCAGTAGTCAAAGTAAAATAGACATAGTGTTGTTGTTCCTGTTCTGAGTTGTGATTTTTTTATATATCCCGGATAGAATTAGAAGGTAAGTACATTAGTCATTATTTAACTTAAATCTGAAAAGATGACCCAACTTTCCCTGTAACTTTTCCTCAATTTTTGAAACACGCATAATTTAAAGAGCATTTGCTTCCCTTGAATACTATTTGACCCCCTCTACTCCCCATTTTCCTCCAAATTTGCTCAAAAGTCATTCTCATTGTCCAACGACTGTTTTGTGATTTTGACATTTTAACTATTATTTTCATATTGAACACATTCAACCATTCAGCGTCCATGTATTTGCATCTTATATGAACGAGGTGTTAGGTCATGTTTTCCTATACACCTTATTTTTATTTGTCTGCCATTACTGGACATCACCCAGGTTCCTGTAAAATTTTGACGTCACAATACAAAATATCTGATGCCACAATTGAAAAATGATTGTTGCATGACATCAATAGTTCAAGCAGGACAGATTATCGGTTCAGTTTTCATGTATTTGCATCATATATGAACGAGATGTTAGTTTTATAACATTAAACATTTTAGCATCGCCGGAAAATGAAGCTTTGAGGTAAATATCTTCTCATTTAAATTATTTTGACATTGGAAACTAGACAAAAATATTGAATCTTATTATATTTCCATAAACCTAGATATACAGTATATCGCACATCCTTTTCTTTTTAAATCAGTCGGAAAGAAACTGTCAGTTTCATTTATTTTTTACCACTCATCCCTTATTTCCGTCTATATATTTTTAGGAGTTTTATCTACACCAAATTAGGACATGGTAACTGGTTCAACATCCGGGTTGTTTGGTTATAGAAACCCAACTTCTTGGTTCTATCCGGATTCTTTTCTAATATTCCCGTTGAACTTTGAGAAGATATCCGCAAGTATCCGAATAAAGAGATGAAGAAGGTCCAAGACGCTTACCTTGTTTTATAAATTATATCATTTATACATTCCAGCATCGCCAGAAAATATAGCTGTAAGGTAAATACCTTCTCATTTTAATTATTTAACATGGGAAACTGGACAAAAATATAACATCGTATGCATCTTATATATCAACCCTGGGAACAGTATATCTGTCAATATATATGTTCCTGATCAACCCAAATATACAGTATATATCTAACATCCGTTTTTAGAATCAGAGTCGTTCCGTTTTCATTTATTTTTCACTACTCATTCCATTTCCGTCAATATTTTTCTGAGAAGTTTTAAAAACACTGATTAGGACATGTTGTTCATTTGGCCAACGATATGTGCATATAGCGCTTCGATCCTTTTGTAGTAGCGGTGAGCATCTGGGACATTCATTTCCCTTTTCATATATTTTAAAAATATGTATCCTATCATGCAATGCGGGATTAAGCTGTTTCGCAGAGAAATAAATAATTTTGACAAAAATCTGATGCACATGACACCCCACCAAGACTATGTCTCTAATTACGATTAACCACAAGCCCTACTGCCATGGCCAATATAAAAATCGGTCAGCTAAATTAATTTGTTCACCACTAGCCATATGACCTACATCAGTAAATTTCATCACTGGTAAGAGGCCTTACAAGTTACAATTTTAATACAGGCAATGTAAAGTAAAAGAAATTTGATTTAAGATTGATTTTCGGTCTAGAAAGTCAAGAAGCTTTTCAAATAAAATTGAGAATGGAAATGGGGAATGTGTCAAAGAGACAACAACCCGACCATAGAGCAGACAACAGCCGAAGGCCACCAATGGGTCTTCAATGCAGCGAGAAACTCCCGCACCTGGAGGCGTCCTTCAGCTGGCCCCTAAACAAATATGTATACTAGTTCAGTGATAATGGACGTCATACTAAACTCCAAATTATACACAAGAAACTAAAATTAAAATTGATACAAGACTAACAAAGGCCAGAGGCTCCTGACTTGGGACAGGCGCTAAAATGCAGCAGGGTTAAACATGTTTTTTGAGATCTCAACCCTCCCCCTATAAAGACTGAATTTGCTCTGAAAAAAATGCCTCACAAAGCCATATAAACCAAAAGAAATTCCATGAATTACTGATTTTCGGGTTTGTAAGGGAGAATTTTCCTCGTACCAGGAGACAATAGACCATATCGCTAACTGAATTTATGTGACATAACATTCATTTTCACCTGTAACAGTTACTATAGAGGCTTACCTTAAAGTCTGATAATACTGTGCTCATCTAGCAAGTTGGTTGATTTAATAGTTCATATCATTAAAACTGAGGGTCAAATCAAATCACAAGGATCATATGTGTCATGATTCAGGGGTGGATCCAGCCATTTTTAAAAGGGTGGGGGGGGGGTTCCCAACCCATGATAAAGGGGGGGAAGCAACTATATGTCCCCATTCAAATGCATTGATCGACAAAAAAAAGGGGGGGTTCCACCCACTTCCTTGATCTGCCACTGCGATTCCACAGCTAATACAAATGTTGAAAAGGACCCAAATCAGTTAAGGAACCAGAGCTACAGTATATATAATAATAAGAAGATGTGGTATGATTGCCAATGAGACAACTCTCCACCAGCCTGAGACGATATGTCATTGAAGTTAACAACTATAGGGACCGCGTACGGTCTTCAACAATGAGCAAAACCCTTACTGCATTGTCATGTATGAATATTAAAGAGTGAATGTCACTATGACAACATGTATGAATACTTTGTAAATAATGTTTAAGAAAGGAGCACATATAGATTTATCGACTTAAAATAAAATTTACTCTAATACATATCTACTTTAAAAGTATTGTGATGTTACAACGAAAACTTATTGTTGACAATCTTTCATATATTTGAAAGATTTTATATGAAGAATATAGAATCATTGATTGCTTGAGGCCAGTTAATATTTTACTGTGAATGTAAAACTAAGGAGATGTGGTATAATTGCCTTAGAGACAAATATGAGCCCAAATTGTCGTGGATGAAAGACGTAAGCAACAGGAAACTCTTTTTCAGCAATTTCTTTTAACATTTATATTGGTCAGAATATTTATCTGTATTAAAAACTATACTGTTTTCATTTCTCGTTTCAGTGTTTTTTAAGCAGTGGCTGTACCTTTCCGGTTACTATTCATGTGTTGTGTATTATGTATCGTAACACTTTATAGTTACTGAACAGGTTGATTTAGGCGACAAAACATCCAAACAGCACCAGATCATTATGATCATTTGCGATTCCAGCTGATTTCAGATAAGTAATAAATGATAAAAGAAAGTTAGAAAGCTCTAGTTCATGTAACTGATTTTATTAGATGATTGATAAATATTGAATACAGAAAAAAGCTTAACAATGATCGTAATACAGAAAATGTAAGTTTTGTGATTGAAATGAAAGTAGATCATGACATGATGTGCCTACGCATGGGAAGTTGCATACAGCAAGTCCAGTGATATTGGCAATATCCAGTACGTATAATTAAAATAAAAATTTAAAAGATTTTGCATTGTTATCGAAGTGGTACATGCATGACATGTATTATTGTATGTAGGCAACTGGGGAAAACAGATCTCCTTGTGAAATGAAAACAGATCATGACATGATGTGCATATAGCAAGTCCAGTGATATTGACAATATCCAGTACGTACAGATAAAAGAGACAGACCAGTATTGATAATTAAAATAAAAATTTAGAAGATTTTGCATTGTTATTAAACCAGTACTGTATTTATTGTATGCAGGCAACTAGGGAAGACAGATCTCCTTATGATATCTTGTATATTTAATGCCAATATATACTTTAATTAAAAATGGGGGTTTGTCATGGACACAAAATTATAACGCAGGCTTACAGACTTCATAAAGTGCAGTCACCAATCTGAATAGTAGAGTGTATGTCTATGATATCATTTCAGCAGGCTATGAGGTTAAGCTCACTTTCAGTAACCCCAAACACTCTTTAATACAATATAATATTGTATATTACTGTTTCGTTTTATTTGTATTTTTGTAATTCATCACAATAAAAGTCACCAGTTTTAGATTTATGCGCTTTTCCTATATATTTTTTATATACCGTAAATAATAAACAAACACCAAATATGTGAATTTTTTTTTAAAAGATAAACGACTTTTCAATTGAGTGATTAAACTTAAGTCACCTGGTCAAATATATAAAGAAACATATAATGCAAAGATGTCAGCCTTTAAACAAAATGGCCACTGGCTTTCACAGAAACAGATGCCAGCATCCAAAGGAAATGACTGTCAGCATTCAATTTATAATGTGTTGAGACAACTTTTACTTACAACTGGGATTCCAGCATCCCTGAGATTAAGGATAAACATCCAATTTTTTTTTCATGGGATGGCAGCATCCAAAGAGAAAGTTGAGTCTGCATGCATATACATGTAATTGGGATGCCAGCATCCAAACAAAAGGTATATCAAAGTATATATATAAATTAGATGCCAGCATCCAAATGATGGTGCGTTCAATATGGAACTTTATAAAGCCATATCAGCATCCTGCAAAGATGAAAATGCTATTTCCATATTTTTACCCCCCCCCCCCCCCCGCCAAAGCGGAGGGGGCATTTAGTTTTACCCTTGTCCGTCTGTACATACGTACGTCCGTACATCCCAAAATTGGTTTCCGTTCTCTAACTTAAGTTTGCCTCAACCAAACTTATATACAATGCTTATTACCACAAAACACAAATCAAGTTTGAATTTTGGTGGCGTCACTTTAACCTTTCTAGAGTTATGCCCCTTTGTAAATGGAAAAATTGCAAAATTTTTCATTTCCTTTCTCTGACTTAAGTTTGCCTCAACCAAATGTTATGAAACTTATACACAATGCTTATCACCACAATACACAGATCAAGTTTGAATTATGGTGGCGTCACTTTTACTGTTCTAGAGTTATGCCCCTTTACAATAGCAATTTTTCATTTTTTTTCAAAAAATATCAATGATGCCATTGTTCAAGTAATTTTTAAAATTGGAATTATCTTCCTTTGTCCATGATTATAGTTGAATCAACTACAATCAATGCTTTATACAATGCAATGTTTAATTTTGCCTTCCACTGATAAAACACAGATCAAGTTGAATTTGGGTAGTGTCACTTTAACCATTATTGAGTGATGCCCCTTTATAAATCGAAAAAAATGCAAAATTTTTAGTTTGCGTTCTGTAACTTAAGTTTGCCCCAACCAAACATGAAACCTATACACAATACTTATTACCACAAAACTAAGATCAAGTACAAATTTGGGTAGCGTCACTTTTATTGTTCTTGAGTTATGTCCCTTTATAATGTTGTATGCATGCAGGGGCATCATCTGTGTCCATGGGGACACATTCTCCATTTATTTTGTAAAATCCGCCAACACATTTTTAAAATATCCTGTTTACAAAAATAATAGTTTTGTTAATTATATATAAAACAACCTCTCAACTACAAAAGGTAATGAAAGAATTATATAGGCATCCCATATTTTCAAGTTTAAAACCAATAAAATTTGTTCAGCAGAATCTGCTACCCATAGAGATGAAATGAATCCGTATGCTTGAAGTAAGATTAGAATATGTTGATACTATATTATTATTCATGAAATTGAATATTATGTCCAGAACAATGCAAGACATAGAGGTGAATACGAATGAAAGTTATGATAGATCCGAATTTTATTCAGAATGCACCAATAAGAAACCGTAGTTTTTCTTCAATTTATTTACCTAAAACTATTATATCAGCTGCAAAAGTATTATATGTACGCCTACATTGCATTACACAATGGAAATTAAAAATGTATATTTATATAAACGATCAAACTTGTAAATAAATAGATGAATAAATAAATAAATAGATGAATAAATAAATAATATTCGGAACGAGAACATGTTGATGTGATATGAATATGAAGCCTGCCTTGTTCTAGACCGACACAAGAGCCGTATTTTCAACGTGGTATTTACAAGTTAACAGTCCACAGGAAGACATTTGACGCTACCCGGACCCATTATTTTTACTCCGGACCGAACAGTTTGTGTTCTTATTCATAAATGCGGCGTGCTTATCGGAGAAGCCGCAAATATTAATTGTAAAGTCTTTTATTTGACACAACAGGGGATCAAACCCACGACTTCGGCAATCACGTTACCACGAGTCCACAGAGGCGGTGTCATTTTGCATCGGGCACGCTCAAATAAAAAAACATTACAACAGGAATGTTTCAATAGTAGAAAAAAACACATGCCTGTAACTATAACAATTCTAATTTTATTTGTTTTAATTTGTGGCTCTTTAATGACCATTTATGAAACCTGCATTCTCATTCTTCATTCTTAAGTACGTCTAGATTTCTACAGAAGTCAAACTATATATATGAATGAAAAGTGTTGTTGGTTTTACGTTAATGACAAAGCAAGCAAATAAAAAAAAACATCCAGTGGGCAACTATGGATTTTTCGGCTAGCAGAACGTTTAAACTACAGTTATTGTAAGATACAAGGCAAAATAATTCGAACTATTAAAGAAAATTAGAGAAAATCTAAAACACAAAAAGAGAAAAGGACAAATAGGTCCATGCGTCGAGCTCCTTTTATGTTACAATACAATCAGTGTTTACAAAGTGCGAATCCAGCATGGTAGGCTGACTCGAAAACTAAATGTGACTCTACGTTTCGTGATTTTTATGTTATTTTTATTCGTAATGGGTGTTCATGCAATATAAATAATATACAATGCTGTCATGAATCATTAAACTTTGTTATCATAAACATTGAATACATACTGTCACGGCCTTAAGTCTTTGAAAAAAGTATTTGGACGTTCTATACGCAGCAACGTTCGGAATCAACTGTACGGCAGTTATAACCGTGATAAAGATAATGATTATAGATCATTAAAACTTGAAACAATAAACTGTACTTCCTATGCAATTGTAATTTCGATATTTGCTTATTCGTAACAACAATATGCAAGACATTCAAACATAAAATAAGATGACTCAATTGTTGCTTGGAGTTCTTATTTCAATGAACATTCCTTAGGGACTATGTAGGATTTTCTGACGTTATTGCAGCATACTTAAACTATACATCATTTTAGAAGTTTAATTAAGGCAAAACTGAAAAAAAATATTTTGGCGAGAAATGGTTAAGGATGAGTTATTGTCTTGTTGGAATAAAATGTTTATCTGCCACTTTTTTAACATGACTTGATTGCAGCATTGTCATGAAAACAAGTAGATTTAACATGGCAAATATCCTTTAAGCACTGATCTTAAGTCATATAAGTCTCTAACAAACAAAATAGTATACTACATCTGTTAGAAATGGAAAATCATGGCCTCTGATAATGACTGACAGCTTTAATAAGATGGAAGATGTTTGGCGAAAAGATCCTAATTTGACTTGCTTGTTTAAAAGCATAAAAGTTGTTTCCAGTTTGTTTTTACATTGAACAAGCTCTAGTTAAGCAATGTCAGTCAAAATATTCTGTATATTATCCCTTTACGGACTTTTTTTTAAGGTCAACAATTAGATTTTAATACTTATTCAACTTACAAGAAATTAATCCATAATGTAGTAATAATATGAACAGCATGTAATTCAGGAGGACCGTAGAACAAATTTTGACTTTTCATGCTATTATAAAGAAAATGATTAATGAGGGTATAACAACAAATGTGAGGTCTAAGAACTCCCTACAGAAATCCCTTGCTTTTCAATGTCTTATGGTATCTATATTTTTGATTTATTAGCCCCAGATTCTGTAATACAGAAATTATAGCACCATTAAAGACATACATTCTACTTACTGACTTTGCTATCAAATCACTGTATTGTAATCCGTTCATTGATATGTATGAAGTCAACAAAGCTACTCCTATTGAGGCTACTAGGTTTAACTGTGACATGGTTTTGTACTTCTGTGTGAATTTTTTCTTCAATGAAAACTATTAAAGTGTTTTATTTATTAAAATCTTTCCTTTCACTATAGGAAAGACCTTACTGTATTTCTTCTGATTATTATTATTCTTTTCCGCCAAACTTTAACGACATTTCCCAAAAAAGTACGCTACATGTTGAAATGATATTAGGTATCAAGTATCGGTTGACCAAAAGCTATCTTGTGGTTAGAGCACCACGCCGTAAAATTTCTTTTATAGCGGTTATCTCCCCTAACACCGAAAACCTTGTTATCGCTTCCCTCAGAAATTGTAAGAGATATCGACAAAATGTTTTTTTTTTAATTGTTTCTTGGGACAAAGTGCAAGTTTGTAACATTTAAGCCGAAGTTATCCGTTGACTTGTTTAGGAGTTATCCCACTTAAATATTTGACGTAAGCGGTGTGTCTCTAAATCTCATGAACCGTAAGTCGTAAAGACCTATGACCTTTTGATATGAGGTCCATGTGCCATGACCTTGAAATTGAGGTCAAGGTCAAAGGTCAAGGTCATGACCTAGAATTTGAACTTAGCTTGTTGTCAGAATTACTCAATAACCATAAAAGATGGCTGATAAAATGTAATGGAGAATATGTGTGTCTTATAGAGATCTGCATTTATTATATGGGTCCTAGGGCACTTAAACTGTTTTTGGGGTCCGAAATGAAGATTTTCGCTTATATCTCAAACGAGGTTAGAGAAAGAAAGAAACTTTGAATTGCAAAAATGTTCAACATGATATTATCTACAAAATTAGGTCAAGGTCAAAGGTCACGGTTCCTAGCAACGACATAAAAAACCTAAACAACCATATATTTTTGAACTTAGAAGGCTATTATTAATATAAATATGACATTGTTAATACTGGAAATGACATTTTTGTCCCTAGCAACGACATATAAGTCCTTAGCAACCACTTTTTTTTAGAACTTTAAAGGCTATGAATAGTAGATATGACATTTTTAATACTGGAAGTAATATGTTTGTCCTTTCAAGCATTCTGATTCTGTATTAGTGTAAATTTAACAAAAAGAAAAAGGAAAGACCTTTCAATTATTCATGAACAATTGTTTTTTAATTTTTTATATTTTTATATGAATAAAAGAAGAATAGTGGTATGCGTAAATGAGACATCAACCCGACGACAAAAAAGACATTTATAGTTCGACAAAAGGTATTCAACAGTAGACAGAATTCTATCCAATATGTAAAATTCTAAATCGACCAGATTCCTAAAAAAGCGGTTACTATCTTTCAACTACATGGAATTTCCAAAATGTAAAAAATGAAAACGAAAAAAAGATCATCTTAATGTTAAGTTTATTTTGTATGAAGAAAACACCTTGTTTTTTTTTTTTTTTTTTATGAATTAAGCAAAATCTTTCTTTTTTATATTTATCTGATTGTTTATCTTTGTCGTTTACTGTAACAGTTATCATCGTTTTATGTACTTAAAGAAATTGACGAAACAAAACGTGGACCTTGTTTATTGATAGTTTTCTTAATAAAAACCCATAATCCATGTATAGGAACAATTTATTAAATACATTTTAAAGATAACATTCATGGCTTGCATTCGCCTAAAGTCAATTCGGGATTTAAGATTGTTATTTTCCGCAAGTAGGGAGAGGGGGTAGTGAGTTCGAACCCCGGCCCGATGGAAACCGAAAAACTTTATAATTAGGCGGATTTTGTTATTTCATTTTGACCCGCTTCATTTAAATTATTTGTATGTGTAGTCTTTTGTATCGTATTATATGAATATCTTTATGTGTATATTATACTTATTTATGTATGCATGTATGTTAACTCAAGCTGCCAAAATTAAACTATTATTGATTTATATTTCCTTTATTTGAAAACCCCGCAATTTGTAATCCTTGTAATCGTGGTCAAAATCGTAATCTGCAATATGATATGAAGAGTTCACTTTATAATGAACAATTCTCCTTAATATTGGAGTGACAAATTAAGAAAAAGTCGCTTCTTTTTGGCCGTGTCGTAGAGTTTTCCAACGATGCAGTTTTTTGGTAAAATCGCGATAGAGCGTGATTTTCCGATTTTTCTTTTTCATTATCAAACACGGGAACGCTTATAATTAATCCCTGAATGAAGATATCATCTGAAATGAAAGAGTAATGTATCAGCTTTCATTTAATATCAAAATTAAATATCATATGAAAATACATATGGAGTGAATTGGAAGATTTCAATTGCATGAATCTTACCGTTTGTCAAAGTATATCATATTTCTAACAAACATCCCCCGTAGTCGATTTTGACAAGAAATAGTGGAACAACCAATACTTAAGAAGTTTTAATATATCACAGTTTGACAAAACATACAAATTAACTTTTACAAGCCTTTTTATAATACTCATCATATAGCAGTTTTACTATTCAATTTTCACCTTAATAAGTGATGTTGCGCTCCCTTTTCCTATTTTCCCCTGACTTCTTGTGTTTTTCACAATGAATTAAATGTGCATTTTCTTAATTTTGGTAAATGAGAATATAGATTTGTATCAATGTTTGTGTCTAGATGTTTGACTTAGTACAGTTGTTAAGGTTTAATAACTTTTGAGGTGTTTTTATTCTTGTTGAGATTTTCGAATAGACTAGTTTTAAACCACATTGGAACACATCCATTACATAAGAACAAGTAAAGTATCATAGGTCGTGTTATAAAGCCTTTTCATGTACAAGAAGAATAAATATTGATACATTTGAATCAGGGAAAACCAATGCTCAACAGCGTGTGCAAAACATTCCGCAGATGAATCAACTTGCTTTAAAACACGCTCCACAGCATTACCATTAGACTGGTCTAAATGTTTATTCTGCAGATAAATGAAATACAACGAGATAAGGCATGTCGAGTCATTTGAGCGTGCCGATTATGTTTTAAATGACGCAAATTACCAGTCCGACTATCCAGTGGTAAGTTTACTTTTTAAAGATTACTTCAAGGTCAAGGTGCTGCATCATTCAGCATGCATTGTTAACTACTACGTCTATCTGAAATGAAAAATTGAACTTACTTCTGATGCTTCAAATCAGTCGGAGCCTGATGTTGCTTTCCAAAAACTAACAGAAAGTCTACACGATGATCTGTTTGTGAAAAAAAAAGAATTTTCATTGTCGTATAATTTGCTAGATATATATTGTTCCTTTCTTCCAGACTCTTCAAGATGTGGAAAAAATTGTGAAAAGCAGTTTATGATCGTTCAAAATTTCAAATCACTACTATTCATCTCTGTCAGAATTTAGTTTTCCTACAGCTTTACAATTCATTCCTACCTCGCGGATAAATATTTTTGCCTGATTAGTAGATGACAATTATTTTTATATGGAAAATGATTACAATGCACTCTCATGTGATACTGTACGGAAATGTATACCTTTATCATAGGTCTGTTCTATGTTCCTTTGGAATTTCAACCAAAGATGAATAACTGGATCTTCTTACTATATTGGATACCTAAACTACATAAGTGTCCTTACAGACAAATTTATATTGCTGGTTCTTCCAAGTGCTCCACGAAACCTCTTTCTAAACTATTAACATCTATTTTATCAGCAATCAAAGCCGGGCTTCAAAGTTATTGTGAAACTAACTATTCTAGAGGTAGAGCGAATCAGATGTGGATACTAAAAAATTCCAAAGATCTTTTAGAGTACATACAATCTAAAGACTCTTTCATCTTGCAATAGTATTAAAACATTTTACTTTTCTACACTTTACACAAGTATTCCCCATTCCAAACTAAAAGACAAATTGAAAGAGTTGGTCATGCTTTGTTTCATAAACAAGAATGGCTTACGTATATACAATTTCTTGTCTTAGGGAGGGATAAATCGTACTTTGTAAAAAATCACTCTGATTCCAACAAAACATTCTTTGAAACTGAAATTATCAAGATGCTTGATTTCTTGATTGACAACATATTTGTTACGTTTGGAGGACGTGTTTTTCAACAAACAATCGACATTATCATTGAAATCAACTTGTGCTCCTCTTCTTGACGACTTGTTCTTTTATTAATATAAAGCTGACTTCATACAGGAACTTCGTATGAAGAAAGAAAAGAAGTTAGCAGTATCCATCAATTTCATTTTGCGCTATATAGATGATGTTATCTCGCTAAATAATTCAAAATTTGCTGACTATGTTGAACGCATCTATCCCATCGAACTTGATATAAAGGATACAACAGATACAGTTAAGTCTGCCTCATCTCGTGCCTTACATCTAGAAATTGACAACGAGGGTCGGTTGAAAGCAAAATTTTACGACAAAAGAGATGATTTAAGCTTTCTATTTGTAAACTTTTCATTTCTATGTAGCAACATTCCAGCAGCGCCTGCATACGAAGTATATATCTCTCAATTGATACGATATTCCAGGGCTCATGTTTCCTATCATTATTTCCTTGATAGAGGGCTACTGCTCACAAGAAAGCTATTAAACCAAGAGTTCCAAGTGGTGAAGTTGAAATCATCCATTCGTAAATTTTACGGACGCCATCACGAGTTGGTTGACCGTTATAGAATATCTGTTACACAGATGACGACGAATATGTTCCAATTGTCGTAACTACAATCTCGTCCCCTTCCCCTGAATGTGACCTACCGAATTAGACATATCACTGGGTTTGTACTTACATGAGCAACACGACGGGAGCCACATGTGGAGCAGGATCTGCTTACCCTTCCAGAGCATCTGAGATCAAACCCAGTTTTATGGTGGGGTTCGTGATGCTCAGTCTTTGGTTTTATATATTGTTTTGTGTACTGTTGTTTGTCTGTTTGTCTTTTTCTTTTTTAGCCATGACGTTGTCAGTTTATTTTCGACTTATGAGTTTGGATGTCCCTTTAGTATCCTTCGCCTCGCTTTAGCTGAGTGTGTGATATCCCTGCATTATAAACCAATTCACCCCTGACCAGAGTTGGTATGGGTATTGTACAAAGTTAAAGTCTTCATGTAAAAAAGTACAACAATTTTAGAGATTTGGCCAAGAACGACTTTGAAACCCTAATAGCTTGTTTTAAAAACTTTCGTAGACGTGTTTGATCGATATGATGTGGAACATTCTACAAAATCAGCAGAAAGAATAAGGGGTCTATTTCATATGGTGGTAGATCTGAGGTTCTTCGGGTCTTTGAAGGCAGATTGTAAGAAATTTCTTCGTGCACCCGAAAATAAACAGAGGTTAATAAGATTTGTAGGTGACTATGCACTCCCGCACTACAATGATTTTAATTTGCAAGACCATGACGAAATATTCCTAGCGGGAATTCATCAATTCATCGCAGATCTATATGATCCTAGAAGCAATGCACAATCAGTACATGGTGATCTCAATAAACTCAAGAATGAGGTCGGAGCTATCTAAGGATGCTTCCTTAGTGAGACTACCTCCTTCAGAGGCATCATTCAGACAGCACATTCTTCCGAGTTTCACTCTAATTGTACGTCTGGATGAATGCTTACATCGCCAAACCACCACCTAGATCACCTTTGGAATGTGGATATGGGGAATAGCTCCACAATTCCAGTATATTTTGAATCCAATGTCCTCTGACTTTTTACAGGACCTTATTGTCCATGTAAAGGCAAAACTATATGTAGCAAATCTTGCGTATGTTACGACCAGAATTTTTCGTGCACAAGCATTTGTTGTTGTCAGGGCTTACTCATCAGATTTTTTTAGAAGATTCCTACGATAAAGATGATGATTGAACTATTAATCTCAATGCCCAATATTTCATGTTTTTTTATGCTAGTGGCCTCCTACTTGATGTGGTTGGGGAGCTCTCTCTAAAAAAAAACAAAACCAAACAAACAAACCTGCCAGTGGTCTCCGACCCTGATGCGGTTGGTGTGCTTTCAAACCAACTTGAGATATTTTTTTATCGAATATTTCGGAAGTATTACAGACATCCACATATTTTTTTTTCTTAGGGTTCCGTTACCTTTTCAAATGAACGTGCATATTGATGTCTAATGTTAGTGTAATATATACCCAGAATGCTTCCTTTGTAGCGTAATATCTCTGTGAATCGTGTTGTTTATTTGTAATTCGCTTATATATTGGGCTTTAAAATCGGTTTTAGTCAAGTCTGCTATAGATTCCATTGTGTGTGTTGTTTTATAAAACGGGGGACATTAGTTTTAATATGCTATTGCTCTTGTACGGATTGACCTATTTACATAAAAAAAACTTCATGTACTATCGTGTTCATGCCGACATTTATGCATCAAGACTATTTTTTATAGTTGTTACCTATTCTGACATCGGACTCGGACTTCTTTTGAACTGAGTTTTACTGTGCGTATTGCTATGTGTTTCTTTATTCTACATTGACTAGAGGTATAGGGGAGGGTTGAGATCTCACAAAACATGTTTAACCCCGCCGCATTTTTGCGCCGGTCCCAAGTCAGGAGCCTCTGGCCTTTGTTAGTCTTGTATGTTTCTTTTAATTTTAGTTCATTTATATGTTTTGGAGTTTAGTGTGACGTCCATTTTCACTGAACTAGTACACAATTTTATTTAGGGGCCAGCTGAGGACCACCTCCGGGATTTTCTCGCTGCGTTGAAGACCCACTGGTAGCCTTCGGCTGTTGTCTGCTCTTTGGTCGGGTTGTTGTCTCTTTGACATATTCTGCGTTTCCATTCTCAATTTTATTTTTTACAGAGTTTGTCTTTAGTGCCGTGTGGAGACAGTAGGTTTATGCTCTTATAATATACTAGTTGATGGAGTGTATGTCCGAGCGAGACCATCTCTATGTTCATTACTTTAGGAATATTTATTTAAAACACAGTTTTCACTTTTCAGCCCCATTCTACTATTAAGTCAGACGTCAGGCGCTACCCTGATATACCCTGTCTTTTGTTTTTGTCTCAAGTTTTGTTGTTAACGTATTTTGTCGGGTACTTAATGACGGATAGCGTTTGACGTCTTTAGCAGAACAGTTTAACTTTATTATATTCCTGTGTGCTGGGTTATATTCTGGACTCCATTATTTGCTCCTTTCAATTGGTAAAACGGATAATACAAAACAAATCATGAAACTTCGAAATGGAAAAATACTTAATAATAAACTCGTTCAAAGGGTATCTACACGTCTCAATCTTCAAAATCGATTATCTAAAAATACTACAATCGTAACATTTTAATAACAAAATTCATGGTTACCCTTCTATCTATAAGTGTTATGCCAAACAAAATGATTTCCATGTCCCCGTCTTTCCACCAACAATACGATAAGGTCCACTTTTAATGGTCGCACATTTTCCTTAAATTTTGAAACTGATATCACTTGAAAAACTAACAGTATTATATATTTACTCGCATGAAACAAACCGGGATGCGGTATTCAGTACGTAAGTGAAACTGGACGATATTTATCTAAACGCACGCAAGAACACTTTTATCGTTTTAAAAGAACCCATCAATTCAAAAGTATCATTTATCAACACCTTAAGAAGCACAATCATCCTTTTAAATATTTAACAGTTCAACCTTTAGAAGTAGTTAATAAGCAGCCTGGGGAATTTCATTAAAAATTTGTACGATCACGGAAAATAATTGAACTAAATTGGATTAAAAAATTACAGACAGTCTATCCTCTCGGTCTTAGTGACAATATCAATGGAATTGGTAATATATCTAGAACAGATTCTGTTAACATTTTGGATAAAGTTTCTAAAACAGTTCGTAATAACCGATCTCATGGGCGTAGAATAAATCGCAATCAAAGAAAATTTCGTAATAACAATACAAATATTTCGGACCTAATTTCTATTTAAAAAAACAACGGTAGACATTATCTATTAACCAAGCTCTGTTCTTTGCCTGTTAATAAATTACATCAAATTTTGGAGGAATGCAACACAATTCCATATTGCAATCCTCAGTATGAAATTGTCAAAATTATAATTGCATATTGTTATTCTAAATTGTTTCCCAAAATTGATCGCCCTGAAGATTACAAAAAACATTTTATTAAAATCAAATATGTCAATAAAGGTTTTGATGTTGTAAATATTGCCGGTACTTTTAATGATCATTCTGTTAAAAAACAAATGCCTGGCTATTTTGATAATACTGAACTCCCTCTTATTTGTTATGTTTACAAAAAATCTACCTGGAAATATGTGTTTAATTACAGCAAAGTGTGTAAAGATGTTAATATTAGTGACAAAACACCTACCTCATGAAATTGCAGTAATTCCGAATACATTTATGACCCAAGTTCCCATGTTATAACAGGAGACCTTAACATTGTTTGTGACCGAGAGTTGAAATCATTCCTCAGTAAAGGACCTAAATATCGCCCCCCGTCAATTATTAATTGGAATGAGCGTCATAACATCATCCACGACTCACCACGTACTTACTGCTCTAAATGGATAAAACGAGAACAAGCTGACAAGAAATCATTAGATTCTTTTTTTAATTCGGTAATGAACATAGTTGATATACGTATTCAACATTTTAAAGATCATTTTACTCCTAACAACAACCATAATAGCCAAATTTCTCGTATCAAACATAAGCTAAAAGAACTCACCAAGGAATATGTTTTTGTCCCGGCTCATAAGGCTGCTAACAATATCATTATTGTTTGACTTAAATTTTACATTGGAGTTCTACAAAAGGAAATCACGAATTCACCAACATTCCAACTAATTCCATTTTCGGAAAATGACATCTGTAACAAACATAAACTTTTAGCTACCTCTTTACAAGCAGAACCAAATACAATGAACGTTCCAACTATGTACTGGCTTCCGAAGCTGCACAAAACTCCTTACAAATATAGATTTATTTCGTCTGCAAGCCATTGTTCCACTACTAAACTATCTATTATACTTACTAGTGCACTTGGTACAATACAAAACCTGGTGATAAATTGTTCAAATAAGGCTTTGAAAATAGTGGAATTAATTACTTTTGGAGTGTCAAAAATTTGTTGGAAGTACTTGATAAATTGCATGCTTATATTGGTGATTTCGAATCTGTTCAAAGTTTTGATTTTTCTACCCTATATACCACTTTGCCTCATAATCCTATTAAGAAACAAATCACACACCTGATTAAATGGGCATTTAAAAAGTCGGTATGTTCAAACTCTTTTAGGTAATTTTTTTAGTAACAACAAACAAAAGAACTATGTCAATTGGACCTGCTTTGATACTATAACTGCCCTTGAATTTTTACTAGATAACATTTTTGTTCGGTTTGGAGATTCCGTATATCGTCAGGTTATCGGAATTCCCATGGGGACTTACTGTGCACCACATATTGCGGACCTGTTTCTGTATTGTTATGAGTTACAATTTATGACTAAAATCAGCAAAGACCCATCGAAACAACATCTGATTCAAAAATTTAATAACACTTTTAGATATTAAGTTGATATATTGGCTCTCAATAATGACGACTTCAGTATGTACACTTAAGAGATTTATCCTGCTGAATTGACTTTAAATAAAGCTAATACTAACAATGAACACTGCCCTTTCCTGGATATTGATATCTATATCTTTAACGGGAAACTTAATACCAAAATTTATGATAAAAGAGATGATTTTTCATTTCCTATTGGTAATTATCCATTTTTAGATGGTGACGTTCCTTTGTCACCATCTTATGGTGTTTATATATCTCAGCTTGTTCAATTCGCTCGTGTATGTAACAACGTATTTGATTTCAACGAAAGAAATCTCTGTATTACTCAAAAATTATTAAACCAGGGTTTTCGATATCACAAACTAGTCAAAACATTTACCAAATTTTATCATCGGTACAAGGACATCATTCGTAAATATAAATCAACATGCAGACATCTTATACGTTCGGGTATTACACATCCAATATTTTATGGTAATATTCTTTACAAAGCACAAAAATGTCGGCATTCACCTCAAAAGCTAACCAAATCTTTAAACAGACTTATTCGGAAAGGATATAGTTACGATACTGTTGTCAAGTCATTAAGGATTGCATATTTTGGTATTAATATTGATTCACTCATAGGGTCTTTGCATCGGAAATAAACACATTTATTCTAAAACCAGTTATTGGCATCATACGGGTTATGTTCTTCTCATATATTTTATGATGGTATAATACTAAACCCCTTACGGGAGGTATTGTATTTGATTTTCATATGATGAGGACATAATCTTTCAATCAGTTTAATTGAGGTCCGGAGCTGGCATGTCAGTAACTGCTAGTAGTCCTTTGTTCATTTATGTATCATTGTCATTTTGCTTAGTTTCTTTTGTTACCTATTCTGACATCGGACTCGGACTTCTTTTGAACTGAGTTTTACTGTGCGTATTGCTATGTGTTTCTTTATTCTACATTGGCTAGAGGTATAGGGGGAGGGTTAAGATCTCACAAAACATATTTAACCCCGCCGCATTTTTGCGCCGGTCCCAAGTCAGGAGCCTCTGGACTTTGTTAGTCTTGTATGTTTTTTTAATTTTAGTTCATTTATATGTTTTGGAGTTTAGTGTGACGTCCATTTTTACTGAACTAGTACACAATTTTATTTAGGGGCCAGCTGAGGACCACCTCCGGGTGCGGGATTTTCTCGCTGCGTTGAAGACCCATTGGTGGCCTTCGGCTGTTGTCTGCTCTTTGGTCGGGTTGTTGTCTCTCTGACATAATCCCCATTTCCATTCTCAATTTTATTTTTTATAGTTCCAACATTCAAGTGTAAATAATCAATAATGAATTTTATCATTTTTTCATTGAATCATGGACCTGATGTTAACTTTACAATACTTATTTATCCTTTGTTCTTTATGGCATGTTAGCAAAATTTTCCCAAAAATATCTTTATATGTTATCATATATAATGGCATAGCTAAATATTAAATATAAATATTTTTTGTCGATAATTTTCGTAGATAAAGATATTTTTTTCATTTTCTTATATGTTGGAAGCGGGGGTATACATCACTAATCTCTGGCAATCAGGCATAAATATGACAAACTGAATTTGTGCGACATTCCCAGAGCTTGATTCCATAGAAAATTGTTCTCAGTCATCATGACGGACCACCAAGAAATTGTCCAAAATTTCAAATAATTGCGATTATTTAAAATCCCCACTTTTGACCTTTGACCACAGTTTTCAAAAAATCTGCATCACTTGTGCACTCTACGACATGCCTTAATCAAAGGGTTTTATAGTTATCTTCAAAATAAGACCAAAATTAGCCGTGTGGTATTTCGGTTCATTAAACTTTAAAATTCACCTTACATGTCACCGTACTATAATTTCAATTTAATGAGACCACACCTTCATGATAACCTACCTAAACCAAAACCTTAATCATATATGGAACGTACTTATAGAACAGAAAACATAAGATCCCATTCTATCGTAAGTGGGCATAAAAAAGAATGTTACAACCTTATGAGCTCTTCATTTTTTCAGATAGGATTTTTAATGCTTTAGTTTCTTCATTGTTAAAAGTTTAAGTTGATACATCTGTACTCAATACTTGACTTTTATGTTTCATCATTGGTATCTATTTTTGTCATCCATCTCGTGATTTCGTTGTTTTTTCTGTCATGTGGTTTTCTTTGTTTGAATCAAACAACTGTCAAAGTTCAAGTATTTCCTACAATTGTTGTAAAATTGTGAAAGTGCATTGTATGAAAAAATGTTAACAATTATTTCAGCATTAGTTGAAATTTCCTGTTATTAGTTTCACGTTTTTTGATTCGGTGCGATATAGAGCTTCACATATTACAATGTTGCACTCTAGATGTCTGCTAGTTATTTGTGTCGTTTGGTTGCTGTCTCGTCGGTTTATCTTTTAAACGTAATCATTGAAGTAATCAGTCTCAGACTAACAAGTCTGTTATATTGTATAGAGCTCCCTTGTAAGGCAGTATATGAGCTTGTCAAAAATTAAACTATCTTCATAATAATATATGTTATTCAGGTCTCAGACAGGGTATATACTGTGACATTCCCGGCTTAGAGTTTATATCCCCTGAGCCGAAGGCGAAGTGGGTATAAGCCCTAAGCCGGGAATGTCACAGTATATACCCTGTCTGAGACCTGAATTACACATATATTACGGATTACCCCTGTCTTAGTGTTTTTTCCAGTGCAGGTATTTGTTAAACATTCACAATGCAGCATGTATATTCATAACATGTTTATTGTTTCTTAATATTTTTAGTAATCCATTTAAATGCACCTTTTTTATCTTGACAATTTTTTTTCCGTTCAGAAAATGTTTTCAATAAAAATTTTAGATTTCATGTTTTGTGTTTGTATGTGTGTGTGGCTTCGTTTTTTACAAAACATATATTGAAAAACCCAACTTATATGTTCCGCATAAGTGAAGGATTTTGTAATTTGCTGTGAAAATAATTTTATCATGTATGTAATAATGTATAATAACACTTTAAAACATTAAATTTTAGTAATTGAAATGTAAATTGCGTGATTTTGTATTAAAAATGTATTACTGACGGATGTACGACATTATTTTCCCTCTGTGAGCCTCTGACATTCCTTAGTGTTCAAAACCCGACACATTTGTAATCCGTAATATAGAAATATATTTTAAATGTGTATAAGATTATGCCCCACATTAAGAATTGTTGTCCGTTTTCTACATCTTATATAAAAAATTAGGTTAAGTCATGCATCCTTATATATTAATTCTCTGATCTTTCAAAGCAAACAGTTTATTATTTACTGCCAATATCCCCATAACCAGTCATAAAGTGCTTACTATACCGACAAACATAATTTTCAAAGAAATCCAAATACCCCGGCCTCGAGCAATAGTTGATATCTCAGGGACAACAAACTTGCTATTAAAGATTTACAACGACTGTCAGACTCGGAGTCCGAGTACGAGTACGACTACAAATCATAAAGGTAAGCTACAGGGTGTTCTCAAATAATGTGTACGCTAATTAATTTTACCATGTTCAATCTCTGTGTGGTGATAGGACAAAAACATTTATCAAATAAATTTTAAAAAATTCAAAACGAATAGTTATTGCTCCAGTTTTATTTTGTTTTTTTTTTTATTTATTGTTTTTTTGTTTGTTTTTTTTTTTGGAGTATAGTACGGCGCACGTTAAGTGCTCTGTAAATATAAATATTTTCGTTCGCCGGAGATTTAATCTTGTGCTCACTAAATTAAAAAATCGTGCGCACGAGTTAAAAAAATGGTGCGCACGACGTTTAAAATGGTGCGCAGGACTTTCAAACTCGTGCGCAAGTTCGTATGGAGTCAGTCAAACTTTGTTTGAAAGTTATGCGCACGAGTTTAAAGATCGTGTTTAAACTGGTGCGCACCCGAATAAATCTCAAACGAAAATATTTATATTTTTTTACATGGCACTTCAGGGGCTCCGTAGTGATGCATACTCCTGTTCGCATTGATTTTGGTGAGAATAAAAGAATAGAGTTTCAATGTTCCCCGCGTTTCACATATTTTATCTGTCCAAGGGCAATACCAAATTTTATAAATATCTGGCAAGAATTGTACACGTTTCATTAGTATGTGATGTATAGTACACTAGATATATCTACCGAAACCAACAACCTAAGTAGAGGTTTCGGTGGCCGTGTATGCGCTGAACTGTCCAAGGTGTTTATATTCGATTGGATTGGATAAATATTGCCCTTCATATATATCGGACAAATTATTTGAAAAAATATTTCAGCAATAAATGCTATTTTTACGTTAGACTTTCACTCATAATCAAATCCTTCTGACTTTATCAAGTTTGTGAGCAAGTCGCCTGAATTAAGAATCTATTTAATGAAAAATGAATAATACTCTTACTATGAAAATGCACCGCATATACAATAGAAATGAATCGATCCTACAGTAAAAATGAAAGTAGTGTATCATTATTCAACAGTAAACATGAATCTCATAACGAAAGCAGAAGTGGAATTTAACTCAATATCAACAAACTGAATGACAAAACCTTTTAAGTTATACAACATTAATAATTATGTTAAAAGGTAAACTTTTCTGACAATAAAACTTAACTGCTGCTTTTAAATCTCCTGCACGCTCTGTTCGTGAAATATTCTTAAGATTTACTTATTTGTGTATTGATTTCCCACCTGGGTGGCTGTAGACGCGATATAAACCCGTCTGCATCTCTTACATTGATGTACCTGTATCATGAATTTATTAATACAATATATTTGATATATGATTTCTTATTTATTCAAAAATTATAATTTTTTCATCTGTTTATTTATCATTCTACATCAGAAATACATGACAGATACAGTAAATATGGTATTTCAGAATTCGCACTTTATATACACTGACAATTATAAGTCGTCAATATTACCGCATGTTAATATCATTTTAGATAACTATACCACTTGAAAAGTTGTCTCATTATTTCATGCCATAGTAGAGTGACAATACCTTACTTTCATTTGACATTTAAAGAGGCAGGATTAGTTGCTGCAGATTTTGAAACTTATGATAAATCATATAGCAAAATTAGATATTTCCTAAAGATGAAATTTAAACAGAAATCAAAGCTTATTAGTGTGGGTGTGCTGGAAACAAAGGTAACAACCTGTCTGGGAAGTCATGAAAACTAATACAAAATGTATATATGATACACACATCACTTTACATAATTCAATCTAAAAAAAATTGAAAATCATCATATTGGTATTTCTTTAACATGATAACCCAGAGCCGAATTATGTATGTATGCATTACATGTTTGTACTCTTTGGATTAATGTATCAATTAGAAGGTAGGGCAGAAAGTCAACAAGAAAGAATTAAAAACTTTTACATGTTGAATACATTTGAAGTAAATACCGAGCATTACTAGTATACATTTTTGATAGAGAAACATACTATCAAAGATACCACAGAATTGATTACCTCCATGGCACCAAGAAATATTTATCCTTTTTATGGTTCAAATTTATTCAACCTCCATTCACCAATGCGAAGGATTATCTGCCGTAATTTCAAATCTTAAAGGGATATGAAAAAAAAAATAAAATATGATTTTTTTTTTGTTCAATTATTATAGCAAGTGAAAAAGTGAAATACTAATTCACTTTTAGCGGCCAGTTTGGTTCAATTTTGTCAAAATAAGCTAAGAAACATCGCTGATGAATTATTCACTTGCAAGTGAATAATTCGACCTCATTGAATCCGTATTCATGTGACCTTCTATTTAATCCCTTAGCTAGAGATGGGTTACGCATAAAATAGGCGTGTTCAGCTATTAAAAAAGAAAAGAATGTCACCATCGAAAGTGAAACAAGAGTAAACCATTTGGTTGACTGATTCGATCCATAAAAACTCATTCTTATACAGGTAAAAACGATGATTTACATATTTTTTAACTTATAATGCAAAATCTAACAGACCTTAAAAAAATCCAATTGCACGCGTTCTTTATCTATTTATCTCTATATTTATGTCTTTATCGGGTTATATGACCGTCGACAGTCTTCGGAGGTCACCTGATTGTTAATTAAATGGCGTCTAGACTAAAATACATACGAAATAGTGTTACATATTATCGAGTCCATGCATCGTAAGTTGGTTATTTCAGACTTTTTATAATTTGAATATACGTTTAATATGTTATAAATCAAATATCATAAATATGAGAATTTGAGTCAAATCGATGAACATGAATTTGACAAATAATGCTCCTTTAAACTATAATATGATCTGTTTAAAACAACTATACCGCTGTAATAAAAGTACTAGACTATGCATACATAGAAATATATGCTACTTCCTATGTTTTTTTTTAGTTAAACTTGTCATTATTGTATATTTTTTTTGAATAACTACTCTAATTGCGGTTTAGTGCTATCTTCGTGTAGTTTTAATTATGTCGTCTGTAGTGTTTAGAAAGAATCTTTTATACAATTTGTAAGAACCTTAAACTACACATACGGAGCATTGATACCATGGCAGGTGTAATTGTAAAATAGCCATGTTTCTTTAATACTTTATGGATTATTGATTTTATGACCTGTTGGTTATTGGCACGTGCCATCGAACTTAAACTTTAAAGACGGAAAATATTAAATTATTCCACAATTACTATAGGAAGAAGAAGAAGAAGAAAAAAAATATTTATTATAGTGCAACCTGAATAAACAAATAAATACATGTTTTATAATACAAAATAATCAGCCAGCCAAGTAGGCCTATGATGCACTTTCGACTAATTATAGTGTATTCTGAATCATGAAAATTATTTTTGAAATCAAAATTTAAGTTTGGTACTAAAATGAAAGAAAAGGCATTTACAAACAGATGTTAAAAGATAGATACATGTAGCTGCTGAACTTAGAATTAAGTTATTTTGTTTTAATGAAAAGCTCTATCCGATGGTATGTTATTTCTAGTTTTAACACTGTCCCGTCACGGTCTTAGTGCTGTTTCAGAGTTTAAGTGCACTCAGAGACATATACATATGTATATATGTTTCCGGTGCACTGATGCGTCTTGGTATTCAGACGCACCACTCTTTGAAATGAATTATATTGTTTAATAATATTTCAAAGCTAAGAAAATAGACGCTTGTCTAAGTTTCAAAAAATAACTCGCACGACAATAATAAATAAATTCCCCGAAGTAATTATTTAGTTTAAGAGGAAAGTATCGAAAGATAACGAAATTAACGAAATGAATCATCTGACATAAAATATACGTGTATTCGGCGTTGATCAGTCCGGATGAAGGTAAATCCAGAAGAGTGCTTCGGACGCATGAAATTTATAAAGTGATGTCATGTTTTTTGTTGTTGATGTTACGTTTAAAATTTGCAAATACTTTTTTTTCAAAGACGAAAAACATTTACCATACACATTTTATTTAGGATAAGGACTAAATGGACATGTTTTTTTACCGGATTAACGGCATTTTGAATTTAAGTGTATAACAAACATGTTTTGTGATTAACGATTGCACAATAAATCGATTCCTCCAATCCACACAATATCCATTTATTGTAAATCTGTTATACATAATACGGTAACTTTTACAACCCTTATTTGAAATACACGTATAAATTATTTATCATAAAATACAGACAACAGAAATTATTTGTGAAATTGGAGCTAATTTCCTAATGCTTGTAGATTAAGACTTTGGTTGGCTTGCTTGCTTTGTTTGTATAAACGTTTGCTCAAGCATTGTCATTAATATTGACATCTGCAAACAATTAAGGTAGGCGGAGTTCAACCTGTAGAAAGTTAAATTTGATTATTTTATTAATGTCCAATCAAATCTAAATAAAATGTATACAGATTTAACTCTGCCTATTTATATCGATTTCACCTTCAAATCTTCACGTGTTTGATATGCTTCAAGATCTAGTTGAGGTTCAAAATATGAGTGATGCGATACTCATAGGAAAGTTTTATATAAGCGGATATAATTAACATTGTTATGTACAAAATTACGTTGTTCGCCCTGCGGATAATAAAATTGTACTTTTTATGACTAGTATGGAAACCACAGATTTCATCAGTCAACCAAAAGACAACTTTCATTTCCCGGATTAAAGATATAGTTTTTAACCCCTGAAATTAACGAATGATATATTTACTTCATTAAACGTTGTATTGAATGATACAAAACTTATATACAGATACTTTAAAAGAAACTTTCAATAATATAAGTTTTCTGTTGAGGAAGGTCGGCTTGAGCGACCAAGAGCCCCCCATTTTTTTTTCTCGTAATTATTAATTCTACTGTACAAGTTCATGTGTTCCAATTAACTTAAATATTCGTATACTATACAATTGAATTTATTAAAACTGTATGTTGACCTCCAGATGTTTGTATTGCTTGTGTCGTTAAGTTGCTGTTTTAGTGACGTTTATCCCACAGCTCTTTACAAATATTTTACTTCCCAGTACTTAAAGCCTATGACGAGCTATGATATTATTCAATTACAGTGTATCCGTCGAGATCGCTTTTGTATTCTCTTCAACGTCCGTGTCAATGCAGTTTCAATTTATTTAAGATAATATATATATCTCATACTTTCTAACAATGATTGTAAATTGTATTTAGATAACAGTTTATGTTATTAACATATATGGTTAACACGCTTGATAAGTTACTGAAATGTCAAAAGATACATGTTTGACGGTGCAAAGCTTAATGGTATAATTTATGTATGCAACATCTTTGAATGTAATGATTTACATTGGCTCCAGGGGTTGTTATTCAAATTAGAAATTCACTTGTTTGGCTTTATAAGTATTGCTTTTATGTGTTAATTAAAAAGTAATTAATTTATATATTTTTACATTATAAATATTTGAATGTTATCAAAGTCACGAAACACTTTATTATTCATTAGAAACCATACAGTTTTGTCAAAAAGTGCAGTTAACATTGTTCAGATATATCTTAAAAGTAGAAATATGTATAAAATCGACATGTTGTATATATGTTATTGAGACAGAAACTTAAAAAATCAAATTATTTAAAATAGACATTCAATTCAAACCGTGAATGCCGCCTTAAGCAATTGACAAACTCCTACATATTTGAAAAGCTCTAAATTAATTCTGGTATTTTGTGTATGCATTAAATAGAGACTATCTAATATCTTACAAAAAGAGTTTGAAGATTCTAAAAGGAGAATCAAACCTCATAAGTCGAAGGGAGACACTCTAACATGGCAAAAACCAAGAACGATGAAAAGACAAACAATACCAAATTATAAATAGACAAAAGCTAAAAAAAAACAAGGGCAACCACTGGCAAGATTCTCGACTTTCGATAAACACATTTTCGACTTTCGATAAACACATAGGTCAAAATTGATCAAGTTTTTTGAGAACGCAATCCTTTCCCTTTTATTTGGTTCAGGTAAACAATAATAGGTACACAGAAACATGGAGAATTAAGTACCAGCTAAGGACAAGCATTTAATTTTAAAATATCGATATTATTCACGATACAATCACAGTGACATATTAAACAATACTAAAACTTGAAATTTCATATCGAAGAATATTTGCATTCACTAAAAGTTAACCTCATTTATTAAATAAATGTATGTAGATATATAGAAAAACACTTAAAAAATACCAGGCTTATAATTTTGACGAGCGTTTCGTCTACAAAATATTCATCAGTGAAGCTCGACACAAAAAGTAAAAACCCAAATAAAGTAAGAAGTTAGAGTATTGAGGGCCAAAAGTTCCGAAATATTTTGCCAAATACAGCTCAGGTAATCTATTCCTGGGATAGAAAATGCTTAGTATTTCCAACAATTCAATGTTTTGAAAACAGTTAATTTATAAATATGACAATATCAATGATAATTCATGTCAACACAGAAGTGAAGACTACTGGACTGGTGAAAGCACTCATTCTTAAACTTTTAGAGCCAGTCTGCAATGTTATCATATTGACCTGAAATAATGCATATATGATACCTTCCTGGCAACTACTCTCTATGCAAACAAATTAAAAAAAAAATTCAATGGTAGTCTCTTTATGGAGTGCCATCTATATGCTACTGTTTTATTGCTAAGAATATGTTTTAATACTGTATTTTAACTGTCAAAATATGTTAATACTTGAGGATAAAATGTTTTCCTATATTTGTTTTACGAAACAGCCAAAATATTTTTAAAAGTGTATATATGTGGCAAAAATATTTGAATGCCATTTGTTTTTTTTTTTCATAAACCCTAATATATCTACAAAATACAAACAAAATCAAATTTCGGCAAATGATCATTGTACACAATGTAAAAATATTAGTTTGGAAGGAATTGTGGTTTATCAGGTGTTATCCTAAATTAATGGTATTACTCCTATTTGGACCCGTCAATAATTCTCCTCTGGGGCCCACCTTATAGAAATTAAATATATAATGCACAACAAAATATTTAATTAGTATCTCATATAACTTTCACATTAAACCCTTCAGTGGCTGCAGAGGATGCGGACCGCAAGTAGTTACACTACACCACTACTGATTTTCTCCTTTTTGGTCCAAAGGTTCCCCTGAAGACCCTCAATAGATAAAACAAATGAATGGTGCACAATTTCACAACCCTCACAAGACATATCATAAGTTCGTTTAACATCCATTCAGTACGTTCTGAGGACTTAAGGATTGTAGATATATTACAAACAAACAGACAGACAAACAGACAGACAGACAAATATCGACCGCTTAAATTCCAAGCACATTGCATAAACAGTAAATAAAATCAAAGTTGTGTGTAAGGCCTAGATTAAATTTTCGGAAAATTCTGTTAGATTGCTATCGGCAACTTATAGGAATTTTTGATACGGCGTATGAAGTAATGCTTTCAAAAAGGAATTTGTGTTTTCTATGTTAGTAAATCGTTTTTATATGCTATTTATAACGCGTTTCACCAAATATACAAAGGGTCATTTTCATTAGTATCTTAGACTGGATTATTTTCTAGATGCACTTCTTTTAATGCATCACATGTGTCTCCATTAATAATAAGTTAATTTCTACTCTTTGTCAATCGGGTCCGACTTATTAAGTATGAACTGTTTCCCTTTTTGACCACGTGAGTTCAACCCTGGCCTTCAGCGGAGTTAGTGGAGATAGCGTTGTCACTACTCAATTTTATTTTATTTTTGCGTGTAACGTTTGTAAGCTATCCTGTGGGAATTTTGTATTTTTCTTTTGCCCCGCTGTTGTCTGTTCTACTTCGACTTAAGATTTTCAAAAGAATCGATAATTCTTTTTAAGAAATACGTTGTTGTTAAACCGAGTGTAGTGCTTAGTTGTACATTGTTATAGCTTTCTTTATCTAGCATGCAACAATAGCTAAAGATACTGTTAGCGTTCAAGTTTATTCGTTGTATTAATTATAGCGACTAATGGCCTATTGATACTGAATAAATATGTTAGTGTCTTCGTTCAGTACCATTGCATCATATTGTGGTCGTTTATCGAGAAATTATGTTATTGATCTCACGTAAAAACGATCAACATCTTTGATTTTTACCACTTTTTGCAAATATTCAATTTTCTTATATTTCACAACTGAAACAGAGTTCTCGTAATATTTTTATTCATTTCTAAGTAATTGTTTCTCACAAACAACCCGATTTGGATTTCTGCAACTATCACCATACCAATTTCCATATTTGATAGATGATTTCACACATAAATTATTATCATCTTTGGGTTCATCTATACCCCAGGTGAGGTACGTAGGATAACTGCCATCTATCCACCGGTATGTCTTATTCCTTAATTTCTGTAATCCAATCCAAAAATCAGCACCTGGATGCTTAGTAGTTTGACTTATTATAAAATTATATTCCTCTTTAGACCCAATGATAACTAAATCTGAAGCATTGTTCTTACAAAGGTTACGGGCTTCAGTAAAATTAGCCACTGACATATCAATAGAGTAGCAAGAATTCTTATAATATACCCAATCACCAGGCCCACACCTTGGATTGTTTTGCATTTTGCATATAAATCTCAACGACATAAAACAATTGTTGTCATTCCACTTTTGAGAGTCGGGTTTCAAAAGTTGGGCGCAGTTCTCGTTATTATTGAAGTTATTCGGTTCTGATTCTCCCCAATCAGTATAATTCAAAATTGTTCTGTCACTCCAGACATATTTCCCATTGTTTTGAAAATTGCTGAGTCCTATCCACTGAGAAATCTGTGTAAAATTAGTTATTAGAAAATTAGTTTCCCTATTATTATGAACACTTACTAGATCAGTTCCGATACTTCGACAATAGTCACGAGCCTAAAACCATGTTCGCCGTTCTGAAAATTCTTTATAACACCATGCATCGAATGTCTTCCAGTCATTTGGACATTCTGTCCAAATTTCGGATATCCGAAAACTTGAATTTCCAGTGCCCTTAGATTTAATACATATTTTTGTATTGTAGCGAGATTTTATCACAATGTGCGTCAGCCCAGCTACTAATGCTATTATAATAACAGTAGTTAACGCTATCCAAAACTTTATGAGACCCTTTGATCTTTTATCATGAACATTAGAAATATCCGATTTTATTTTCACATCGTTGCGCATATGATATGGTTGAGGGTCTGGTTGAGGTTCAAAATATGAGTGATGCGAGCCTGATGGCTTCAAGTCGTCATACTTTCGAAAATTATCTGAAATGGATGCAAGTTGTGTATATCCTTTCTCATCAGTAGGTTCGTCGTATGTATGATCACTAGTTTTCATCATATTTCAATTATTTTCCATTAAATGTGGCTATATCGTCTTCAATGAATATTTACCTTTATAAAGTAACAACACAATATTACACACGTGGATGCACATTTACATTTTTTTGTGTAGATATTACAAAACATTTTTGTCTCGAGTGATTTATTGTACTTTAATGACAAATGGGAAAGACGGGATTTTATGGGTCATCTCAAAATTACGCATATTTCATTGCGTGACAACGTTCGGAAATCAACTTAAACGTATACTTGACAAAAAGTATGACCTATCCAACATAAATAATATTCTATTGTATTTTTTTATTTTTTTTGTTTTCTAATTGAAACTGTTTTATGTTAACTGGAAGGTAATCCTATTCTTACCGTATTTATTCACCAATTTACAATAAGTTAAATGTCTGATACTAGCTTATGGTAAGTAAAAATGCCACGAATGAGTCTTATGCTGACAAAACGCGCGTCAGGCTTAATAAGTTATAAGCGTGGTATTTTAAATGAGTTTTATCAAGTATCAAACTAGAATCCTCTTCCTAAGTACTTGTTGCGTAAATATAGTTTCAGCTGTAAAACATGATGATTGATTGATTGATTTGTAACTGCTAAACATCGCGTCCAAAAAGGGTTATATCGCAACGAGAGAACATGATACGATGTATCCATACTGAAATAAATATTTCTCAAACAATATTCTGTTGGTAATATTAGCAATGAGTTTGATCGGGCTATGCTTTAAATGGCGATCATACGTTGATTGCAATTTATATAAGCTACTAGTTACCCGTAACTCTGTATAAAAATGTATAACAAAAATACCAAACTCCAAGGTAAATTCAAAAACAATAAGTCCATTAAACTGATAAATTCAAACGTTATCAACCAACGGAACGAGTTGGAAACAACTGTCTTATTATTGACTTGGTACAGGCATTTCAGTAAAATGTTGGGTTAAACCTTGTTTATATGTATATAGCTAGCTAAACCTCTCACTTGTATAACAGTTGTTTATAGTTCCGTTATATTGACAAAATTGGCTGTCCGACATACTGTAAACAGTGCATTGGCATTCGCGAATATTCGTTAATATTTGCTCTTTCTAAATATTTTTTCATTTTTTTTATTATGATACTCTGTTTCCCTATCCTTTACCGCTATCAATTTGACAATATTGTCAGAGATATTGGATAATCTGCTTTATTTAGTTACTCTGCTCTTTCTTTTTATATAAACACAACATAGAAAACTAAAAGACAGAGCAACACGAACCCCATTTATACCGGGGTGATCTCAGATACTCCAGAAAAAGATCTTGCTCCAATTGTGGAACCCGTCGTGTTGCTCGTGAAAGAAAAACTCGGTGAAAAGTCTTATTTGGTATATTACAATCGAGGAAAAGAGAACGGACTGTAATTACGATAATTTGACCAATGCCGAATGCATTATCCTTTTTTTTTTTTTCTTTTTTTTTTTTAGTCAATAGCATTTTCTTGACAACTGTCTTGAAAGGTAGAAACTGTAAAAACAAATGATCAACAAGACGATATGTTCTTTTAAATAATATAACACAAACCGTGTATTGACTCCTGATATGAGTTATAACACTAAATAAAGATGTTTACCTATCTATTTGCGTTTTGAATAGTTATCTTGAAAACTTTAACAAAAAAACTAAAACATTGTAAAAACTGCAAAAGTGTTAACAAGTCAATATTGAGGAAAACGTCTTGTATTGCCCTTACTGTCTTTATATTACAATCTTTTTTTCCGATTTATAGTTTCATCAAATATCTCCAAAAAAGTCATAATGATCAGCAATATCAGATATATTAAAAGGTCATATGACAGGACAGAAATCTTCAATTGACTCTTTATTGGAGTTAATGCCTGTTTGCGTTTTGTCTATTATCTTAAATATTATTATGATAAACTTTGAAAGGAAATGAGTACAAGAATGTATCAGCAAGACCAGATCTACAAATAGGTAAGCATGGCTGACATGTTAGGGAGTTAATACTAATGTTCGCTTGTTGACTATAATCTTGAAAAATAAAATATATTTGCGAAACTATAAATTTCTATTATTATAAACTAGTAGATAATGGTGATTTATATGAATTTCCCGTAGAGATAAATTCCACAATCTCTCATGTGAAATACAGCAACTCGTTTATGTTCACTCTCGAGACTTTTACTGAACCCTCACGTGAGACTTCCAATTGAAGATTTCCGCCTCGATACTTAAAAATCAAGGATAAAGCGAGTCTCATAATAGAACTTATCTGTACCATTAATACTCTTGTTGCAGAAGTTAGGTGTTTGGATGTTTGTGTGTACTTTTTGATTGTTATCAAGTGAAACATGACATCACAGAAAAGGGACTTCAAATATTTTGCCTAATTCTCCGATTTAAATATCAATTTCTGGGATTATTTTCTCTACAATGAGTTCTGCCAAGATATTAAGCAGTTTACAAAAAAATATATCGATCTGGCGGGCTAGGCAGGTGCGTCGCCATTTGTATGTGAAGTACAATTGTATTTTATCGGTCGTGTTAAATTAAATATTTTTAAAACCCTTTAACTTAAGTTTTTGTAAGCTAGTTAAAATCATTGTATGCAAATGACAACATTGTTTGTATAAAAAATACTTAGAAGGGATTCCCTTTCATAACTTAGCACAAATGAGCAAAAAGTTATCCCAAGTCCTCAGAATGGCCAAGCAAATGCAGATAACTTTTTTGGAAGGGATATAAACGTTCTCTGAAACTACCAAGATGCTTGAAACTTTTCTTAACAGCTAATTTGTGTAAAAGACGTGTTTTTCAACAGATAGTCGGAATTCATATGGGAACCAATTTTTCCCTTCTTCCAGCACACTTTTTTTTTTTATAAATTCTTCTACAGCAGCTTCTCAAAAAAAAATATAGAAAAAAACTGTTTACATCCTTAACTTAAAGTTCTAGTATAGAAGATGTCATTTTACTGAATAATTTAAAGCTTGGTGAATGTGAAGGTTGCATCTATCCCAGTGAACTTTAAGTAAAGGATTCCGCATACACGGTTAGGTCTGTTTCATATCTTAACTTACATCAAGAATAACATTGACGGTACCTATTTTACTAGACCAGATTTGCATTTCGACAATAAATGTCTCTTCAGTGACGCTAGAGGCAAAAATATATGAAATACAAACCTATTTAAAATACTGAAGAGATAATGAAACCCAAAAAGACAAAAAGTAAGGCCAAAGCCGGGCAAGGAATCAAAATTTTGCATAAGGGAGATATATACCTTAATCTAAAATAATTTCAAAAATGTTATACCAGAACATTTTAATAACAAAATATCCGGATTTTCATGCAAGTACCAAAGTACTGGCTACTAGCCTGGTGATACCCTCGGAGACTTACAGTCCACCATCAGAGTGTTTGTAAAACCAAAAAGTACAAAAAGTATAACCAAAGCCGTGCAAGGAATCCAATATGGAAAAGGCGGATAATCTGATAACCATATACCTCCGACGTATGAACACAACTAAGTTGATAAACCATGATCAGTCTGCCCTCTTGATATCAGGCAGGGCTAATATGGGTTTAATCAACCAGGTTACCATTGAACAACACTATTCACGCAGTTGGTTCCTGGAAATTTTTTAAGAGAAAGTTTTACCTGCCTTGCGTGAAAAACGTGAATCCTATCAGATCCTCGTTTTATTTGTTCTTTTCAGCGCGTAACACAATTATTATTTTGTTAATTTTGGGGGGAGGGGGGCGATACGAGGGATTTGGACGAATTTTTATTTTATTTTTTTCGTTTGTAAAGAAGTTACTAAGTTACTAATACATAAAGAGAAATAACGGGAAACGCCAAAAAATACCACACAGTATAACAGACAACATTGACCACTAACCCATACTCCTCCGGAAAAAAAACCATAAAAACAAAGACAAACAACAACGAAAAACATATGGTCCAGTTAACCGGACTTGGTACACGCCCATTAATATATGGCTAAATCCATACATTTTGTCAGGTATAACAAAGATACCAGTCTTATTATTTAGTACGAGAGTAGTGTGTTTTGTCTACGAAAGGAATATATTGTAGTTATACACAGTTGTGATGCTTAGTTTAACTGTTTCTTGGCGTTCTTTATCTAGCACGCATTAAAGATACCGTTCGCGTTCAAGTTAATTCGTTGTATTATTTTTAGCGTCTAATTATCCCATTGATACTCAATTGTAAGTATCTTTGTTCATTAACATTGCATCATATTGTGGCCACTTAACGAGAACCTGAGGTATGAAATCAAGTAAAAACAAATATGCATCAATGAAACTTATTATTGATTTTTACAACTTTTTGCAAATATTCAGTTTTCTAATATTTTATAACTAGAACAGAGTTCTAATGATAATTTTATACATTTCTAAGTAATTGTTTCTCACAAACAATCCAATTTTGATTGCTGCAACTATCACCATACCAATTTCCATACATGGTAGACGATTTGACACATGAATTATTATCTCCTTTTGGTTCATCTATACCCCAGGTGAGGTACGTAGGATGACTGCCATCTATCCATCTGTATGTCTGATTCCTTAGTTTCTGTAATCCAATCCAAAAATCAGCACCCAACAAGTGCTTAGTAGTTTGACTTATTATGAAATTATATTCTTCTTTAGACTTAAAGATAACTAAATCTGAACCATTTTTCATACAAAGTTTACGGGCTTCAGTAAAATTAGCCACTGACATATCAATAGAATAACATGTATTTTCATAATATACCCAATCACCAGGCCCACACCTTGGATTTATTTGCATTTTGCATATAAATCTCAACGACATAAAACAATTGTTATCATTCCACTTTTGAGAGTCGGGTTTCAAAAGTTGGGCGCAGTTCTCGTTATTATTGAAGTTATTCGGTTCTGATTCTCCCCAATCAGTATAGCTCAAAATTGTTCTGTCACTCCAGACATATTTCCCATTGTTTTGAAAATTGCTGAGTCCTATCCACTGAGAAGTCTGTGTAAAATTAGTTATTAAAAAATTAGTTTCCCTTTTATTATGAACACTAACTAGATCAGTTCCGATACTTCGACAATAGTCACGAGCCTTAAACCATGTTCGCCGTTGTGAAAATTCTTTATAACACCATGCATCGAATGTCTTCCAGTCATTTGGACATTTTGTCCAAATTTCAGATATCCGAAAACTTGAGTTTCCACTGCCTTTAGATTTAATACATACTTCTGTATTGTAGCGAGATTTTATCACAATGTGCGTCAGCCCAGCTACTAATGCTATTATAATAACAGTAGTTAACGCTATCCAAAATTTTATGAGACACTTTGATTTTTTATCATGAACATCAGAAATATCCAATTTTATTGTCACATCTTTGCGCATATGATATGGTTGAGGATCTGGTTGAGGTTCACAATATGAGTGATACGAGCCTGATGGCTTTAAGTCGTCATACTTTCGATAATTATCTGAAATAGATGCAAGTTGTGTATATCCTTTCTCATCAGTAGGTTCGTCGTATGTATGATCACTAGTTCTCATTATATTTCAATTTTTTTCCATAAAATGTGGCTATATCGTCTTCAATGAATATTTACCTTTATAAAGTACATGTAACAACGCAATATTAAACAAGCGGATGCACATTTACATTTGTGTGTAGATATTACAAAGCATTATTGCCTCGAGTGATTTATTGTACTTTAATGACAAATGGGAAAGACGGGATTTTATGGATCATCTCAAAATTACGCATATTTCATTGCGTGACAACGTTCGGAAATCAACTTAAACGTATACTTGACTAAAAGTATGACCTACCCAACATAAATAATATTCTATTGTATTTTTTAATTTTTTTTGTTTTCTAATTGAAACTTTTTTTTATGTTTACTGGGATGTTATCCTATTCTTACCGTATTTATTCACCAATTTACAATAAGTTAAATGTCTGATACTAGCTTATGGTAAGTAAAAATGCCACGAATGAGTCTTATGATCACAAAACGCGCGTCAGGCTTAATAAATTATATGCGTGGTATTTTAAATGAGTTTTATCAAGTATCAAATTAGAATCCTCTTCCTAAGTACTTGTTGCGTAAATATAGTTTCAGCTGTAAAACATGATGATTGATTGATTGATTTGTAACTGCGAAACTTCGCATCCAAAAAGGGTTATATCGCAACGAAAGAACATGATGCGATGTATTAATCTGAAATAAACATTTCTCAAACAATATTCTATTAGTTATATAAGCAATGAGTTTGATCGGGCTATACTTTAAATGGCGATCATACGTTGATTGCAATTTATATAAACTACAAGTAACCCGTAACTCTGTATAAAAATGTATAACAAAAATACCAAACTCCAAGGTAAATTCAAAAACAATAAGTCCATAAAACTGATAAATTCAAAAGTTATCAACCAACGGAACGAGTTGGAAACAACTGTCTTATTATTGAGTTGGTACAGGCATTTCAGTAAAATGTTGGGTTAAACCTTGTTTATATGTATATAGCTAGCTAAACCTCTCACTTGTATAACAGTTGTTTATAGTTCCGTTATATTGACAAAATTGGGTGTCCGACATACTGTCAACAGTGCTTTGGCCATTCGCTAATATTCGTTAATATTTGCTCTTTCTAAATATTTTTTCATTTTTTTTATTATGATACTCTGTTTCCATATCCTTTACCGCTATCAATTTGACAATATTGTCAGAGATATTGGATAATCTGCTTTATTTAGTCACTCTGCTCTTTCTTTTTAAAACAGATGTATTTTTTCTCCTTTGTTTTGTTACATTATAAAAAGTTCTGGTCGTGATTTTGTGATTAAAATAAATTTTGTTTTAATATTCAAACTGAGCTGTTAAACTCTGTTTGTTTGTTATCTGTTTTTGGCCGGGTTTGACGAAGTCCAAAACCAGTTAATAGTATGTTGATGTCAGGCGGATGGGTGCGAAGATGGGTGGGTGGATGGGCATCGTGGCCTCAAAATAATCTTAGTAAATTTGAAATCTGTTTACTATTTGCGGATTACTAGCCCAGTCTTATCGTCCCTTATTGACAGCAAAAATTAAAAAACATGATCGACAAAAGAAGATTTGGAAACATGTTACTTGACGGAAATCGTCAGTCCACTCTTAAAAACTTAATGCCGTTTAATGACAATTTTTGATCTTTTAACAATGATAAAAAAAATTAAACTATAATAGATAAAAAGAAACTTTTATCAGCAAAAAAGATAAGAAGTACCAGATCTACATCTACAAAAAAATCAGCCCTTTTAAAGAGTCATTATCCTTAAAAGAGAGTCGAAAGATATCAAACGGATAATCAAACACATAAGTCGAAGACAAACTGACAATGCCATGGAAAAAACAGTAAAACTAGAAAAAGACAAAAAACAATATAAAAACACAACATAGAAAACTAAAAGACAGAGCAACACGAACCCCATTTAAAGCCGGGGTGATCTCAGATACTCCAGAAAAAGATCTTGCTCCAATTGTGGAACCCGCCGTGTTGCTCGTGAAAGAAAAACTCGGGAGAAAAGTCTTATTTGGTATATTACAATCGAGGAAAAGAGAACGGACTGTGGTTACGATAATTTGACCCATGCCAATGTGTTATCATTTTTTTTTTTTTATTTTTTTTTTTTTTAGTCAATAGCATTTTCTTGACAACTATCTTGAAAGGTAGAAACTGTAAAAACAAAATGATCAACCAGACAATATGTTCTTTTAATTAATATAACACAAATAAAGGCAACAGTAGTATACCGCTGTTCGAAACTCGATAGAGATAAAAACAAATCCGGGTTACAAACTAAAACTAAGGGAAACGCATCAAATATAAGAGGAGAACAACGACACAACAAAAACACAACATTAAAATGTAACACACACAGAAAAAAACCATAATATAACAATGGCCATTTTCCTGACTTGGTACAGGACATTTTAAGAAAAAAATGGTGGGTTGAACCTGGTTTTGTGGCATGCCAAACCTCCCGCTTTTACTGCAACGTCAAACACAACACCAAAACGACAACATCACATGACAGGACCACAATACAAATAAATGGGAGAAACAAACCGTATACTGACTCCTGATATGAGTTATAACACTAAATAAAGATGTTTACCTATCTATTTGCGTTTTGAATAGTTATCTTGAAAACTTTAACAAAAAAACTAAAACATTAAACAGCAAAAGTGTTAACAAGTCAATATTGAGAAATACGTCTTCTATTGCCCTTACTGTCTTTATATTACAATGTTTTTTTCAGATTTATAGTTTCATCAAGTATCTCCAAAAAAGTCATAATGATCAGCAATATCAGATATATTAAAAGGTCATATGACAGAAATCTTCTATCGACTCCTTATTGGAGTTAATGCCAGTTTGCGTTTTGTCTATTATCTTAAATATTATTATAGATAGAGATAAACTTTGAAAGGAAATGAGTACAATAATGTATCAGCAAGACCAAATCTACAAAAAGGTAAGCATGGCTGATATGTTAGGGAGTTAATACTAATGTTTGCTTGTTGACTATAATCTTGAAAAATATGCAAAACTATAAATTTCTATTATTAAATAATGGATATTTATATGAATTTCCCGTTAAGATAAATTCCACTAATCTCTCATGTGAAATACAGCAACTCGTTTATCTTCACTCTCGAGACTTTTACTGAACCCTCACGTGAGACTTCCAACTGAAGATTTCCGCCTCGATACTTAAAAATCAAGGATAAAGTGTTTCTCATATCAACAGTTAATAGTCTGGGTGCTTTTAAAACAAATTCTTGCTTCCAAATAATCGCAAAACCTGTATTAATCATCTCGAAGTGACGATCTTCCATTTTGGCAAGTGTGCGCAATACACATTTATTCATATGCCAAAAAAGTATACTGAAATCATCAATGATAATGTAAAGTTAATCCAAATAACACCAGTTACACAGAAAAGAATTTTGATATTCTGTTTCTATATAATAAAGAGTAACTAATTGCCGTATTTGAATAAATAATGAGACAACTTGTGACCGAACGCCCCTGATGATTACACTTGTGTTGTTCACTCGTTTTATCCATGCGTCGTTCGGTTACGCGTTGTCATATTTTTTATTTCAGAATACGGCAATTAGTTATACTATAAATAATGTACACAGATAATCAATAAGAATCGTAAATGTTCATGTCATTTTTTAATAATAGAACTTATCTGTACCATTAATACTCTTGTTGCAGAAGTTAGGTGTTTGGATGTTTGTGTGTACTTTTTGATTGTTATCAAGTGAAACATGACATCACAGAAAAAGGACTTCAAATATTTTGCCTAATTCTCCGATTTAAACATCAATTTCTGGGATTATTTTCTCTACAATGAGTTCTGCCAAGATATTAAGCAGTTTACAAAAAAAATATATCGACCTGGCGGGCTGGGCAGGTGCGTCACCATTTGTATGTGAAGTACAATTGTATTTTATCGGTGGTGTTAAATTAAATATTTTTAAAACTCTTTAACTTAAGTTTTTGTAAGCTAGTTAAAATCATTGTATGCAAATGACAACATTGTTTGTATAAAAAATACTTAGAAGCGATTTCCTTTCATAACTTAGCACAAATGAGCAAAAAGTCATCCCAAGTCCTCAGAATGGTAAAGCAAATGCTGATACCTTTTTTGGAAGGGATATAAACGTTCTCTGAAACTACCAAGATGCTTGAAACTTTTTTTAACAGCTAATTTGTGTAGAAGACGTCTTTTTCAACAGATAGTCGGAATTCATATGGACCGAGTACACAGTTATTTCGTAGTGTATTTCTTTTAGACAATAAATGAAAATTAAAAAAATCCCACCTGCGCTTTCTCAATAATATTTTTACAGTGTGTTGTACTACTTTTGGGACAAATTATATCAAAATTATAGAAAAACTTCATCGGCTCCAACTCAAAATATGGACAATTTCATGTTAAGGGGGTCTTCAAATCTTTTGACAGCTTCCGAAGTGCTAATTTTTAACATTTTTCAGCTGGACCAAATCACTACTTTACTTTAAAATTCATGACCCAATTTTTTTTACAGTGTCATTTCACCCACCTAAATACTATTTGAGTCATAAAACATGGAGAAATAAATTTGGAAGGGGTATCAAAAAAATCGACAAGTAACACACTGTCCACACTAGGGACTATATTCGTGGACAACGAAAATCAAAGGACGATAACTGTGTACCCGGACCTAATAGGGTGGAAAAAGTTGATAAATCTTAATGACACTTGGTATGACTAAAGCTTATTAAATTATAATGACTGCTTACAAAGTTTCATGGCAATAGGATATATATTATAGACAATATGACTAATTCTATATTCAACTTTGCATGTTAAATTTAGACGTTAAAATTGAAAATTTTCAACTATCAACATTTGGGGCTTAAAAAATTAAAATATTGCAAAAAAAATACATTTGAAATGCCTTAATATATAATATATTATGTATTAAAAGCAATAGAGTACTCATTTGATTTATCAGACTTATCATAATTATTAAAAAGTCATATTTATATGAGCCTGTGGCTAAAAATGGAGGTTTTCAAATTAAGGGCGGCCTTACATGAAGATGTAATATTTTCCAGCAATTTTAAATTTGTAAAGCTTTTTGGTTATAAATAATCCTTACATATGTATTTAATGGACTTTAAATGGAAAGAAAACTTACAAATAACATATCACATTAGTTTAAAAGGGTCTTAGGCCAAGTAAGACTGAAAATAATTTAGGGTCAATTTAGGCCGTATCACATATTTACATTTAAAAATGCATTTTGAAGCTATAGGAAATAAAATTTTGTGTCTTTTCTATCATTTCTATACTCAAGTGACATGATACAATAAATCTGAGCACAAAAAGACTCTTGCATTCAACTTTTTTTGCAGACAGTATGGTCTGATACAAAGATTTTTCACTTTTTAGTGAAAAACATGCATGCAATTTTAGTCTCAACAGGCTTATATTTGAACCACTTGCTATCCTACAGAAGAAAAGAAAGATATTATGTGACATAAAACAGGTACAAAAGACATTGTTAAGTGCTTTTTATACAAATTTGGTGAGGTCTTTATAATGGACTTCAACTTTTATGTTCCAAGCTCCTCACATTTAACTTGATCCAAACAGGGCGTTAGACGAGGATCATATATACAACACATTTTGCACATATTGTCTGAGATAATCTTCTTTTCTGTAGATTCAGAGTTCACAAATGAGTAATACAACTGGACTGAAGCATAGAAACACAAATATTGACACATAAAAACCTGTCAGATAGAAAGTCAGAATGCCACTTATGCATTAAAATTGAAAAAGCTATGAAATGCTTATTTTGACCCTAAAATGCCAAAATTGGTCATTTTTGCAGACTTTCTATCAAATAAAAGTTTAAATCCTTTAGTTTTATGCTATTTGATAAATTGACACCATCAAATCAGGGAAGTTGCCAAAGTACAGATTCTATATTTCCTGATTTCACCTCTTAGGTCCGAGTACACAGTTATTTCGTAGTGCATTTCTTTTAGACAATAAATGAAAATTAAAAAAATCCCACCTGCGCTTTCTCAATAATATTTTTACAGTGTGTTGTACTACTTTTGGGACAAATTATATCAAATTATAGAAAACTTCATCGGCTCTAACTCAAAATATGGACAATTTCATGTTAAGGGGGTCTTCAAATCTTTTGACAGCTTCCGAAGTGCTAATTTTTAACATTTTTCAGCTGGACCAAATCACTACTTTACTTTAAAATTCATGACCCAATTTTTTTTACAGTGTCATTTCACCCCCCTAAATACTATTTGAGTCATAAAACATGGAGAAATAAATTTGGAAGAGGTATCAAAAAAATCGACAAGTAACACACTGTCCACACTAGGGACTATATTCGTGGACAACGAAAATCAAAGGACGATAACTGTGTACCCGGACCATATGGGAACCAATTTTTCCCTTCTTCCAGCACACTTTTATTTTTGTAAATTCTTCTACAGCAGCTTCTCAAAAAAAAAAATATAGAAAAAAACTGTTTACATCCTTAACTTAAAGTTCTAGTATAGAAGATGTCATTATACTGAATAATTTAAAGCTTGGTGAATGTGAAGGTTGCATCTATCCCAGTGAACTTTAAGTAAAGGATTCCGCATACACGGTTAGGTCTGTTTCATATCTTAACTTACATCAAGAATAACATTAACGGTACCTATTTTACTAGACCAGATTTGCATTTCGACAATAAATGTCTCTTCAGTGACGCTAGAGGAAAAAATATATGAAAATCCAAACCTATTTAAAATACTGAAGAGCTAATGAAACCCAAAAGGACAAAAAGAAGGCCAAAGCTGGGCACGGAATCAAAACTTTGCATAAGGGAGATATATACCTTAATCTAAAATAATTTCAAAAATGTTATACCAGAACATTTTAATAACAAAATATCCGGATTTTCATGCAAGTACCAAAGTACTGGCTACTAGCCTGGTGATACCCTCGGGGACTTACAGTCCACCACCAGAGTGTTTGTAAAACCAAAAAGTACAAAAAGTATAACCAAGCCGTGCAAGGAATCAGCGCTTTGCAAAAATGAGATATATTCCTTTATTTAGAATAATTTCAAAAATTTCATTACAGCAAATTTTAATAACACAATATCCCTATTTTCATGCAAGTACCGAAGTACTGGCTACTAGGCTGGTGAAACCTCGGAGACTAACAGTCCACCAGCAAAGGTATTGATCGACCAAATGGTAGTAATAAAATTAGAAGTAACAATTTTACTGCATTGGATGCACGTTTCGACAATAAATGTCTCATCAGTGATGTTCGAGGCCATTGAAAAATCCAAAACTTAACAACAACTAAAATTTACATCAAAAGAGAGGATTTCAGTTTCCTATTTATATCTCTATGTAGCAAAGTTCTACCACCATCAGCATTTTGAGTACATATCTCCTAGTGGTAACAATAATCCGCTTCTTCCGATTCCTATCATAATTTCCTGGATATATGTTTCCTTGATATATGTAGAAAAAGGCGTTATTGAACTAAGGTTTCTAAATGGTAAATTTGAAGTCTTCCTTTCAAACGTTTTATAGATGCCATCATGATTTGGTTGACTGCTATTGATATTGTCATTTGTCTTATCCACAACCCTTTTTCGTTCCGTCGATAATGACATAATAGAATGCGACTTATCGTCGAATTGTAACTTGCAAGTGGTAATGTGTCGGGTGTCACAAATGGAGTAGGAACTGCTTACCCTTCCGAAATACCTGCAATCATCCCTAGTTTTCGATTGGGTTTGTGGTGTATAGTTTTACGTAAGCGTTTAGTTGACTGGTGTTTGTCATTTCGATTTGTTTCCGTTTTGTCCGTGGTCTTTTTTACTTATAGTTTTTAATTGATTCCTGAATATTTTTTCCATCCATTTTCTAGAGCAAAGTGTTGACCTCGAATTATAACAACTTTCGTTTATACAATGCGCCCCAGATTTTAATATTTGTACTTTTATGACTAATGTGACAATCATTTTAAATTACAAATTTACATTTCCGTGACGACGTCCAGGAAAAACAACATTGACGTTTATGAGCTATTTTTTCCGATATGGAAAAGGCGGATAATCTGATAATCATATACCTCCGATGTATGAACACAACTAAGTTGATAAACTATGATCAGTCTGCCCTGTTGATATCAGGCAGGGCTAATATGGGTTTAATCAACCAGGTTACCATTGAACAACACTATTCACGCAGTTGGTTCCTGGAAATTTTTTAAGAGAAAGTTTTACCTGACTTGCGTGAAAAACGTAAATCCTATCAGATCCTCGTTTTATTTGTTCTTTTCAGCGCGTAAATCAATTGTTATTTTGTTAATTTTGGGGGGAGGGGGCGATACGAGGGATTTGGACGAATTTTCATTTTATTTTTTTTGTTTGTAAAGAAGTTACTAAGTTACTTATACATATAGAGAAATAACGGGAAACGCCAAAAAATATCACACAGTATAACAGACAACATTGACCACTAACCCAGACTCCTCCGGAAAAAAACCCCATAAAAACAAATAAAACAACAGCGAAAAACATATGGTCCAGTTAACCGGACTTGGTACACGCCCATTAGTATATGGCTAAATCCATACATTTTGTCAGGTAGACGATTCCGGTAAAAAATAACAAAGATACCAGTCTTATTATTTAGTACGAGAGTAGTGTGTTTCGTCTACGGAAGGAATATATTGTAGTTATACACAGTTGTGATGCTTAGTTTAACTATTTCATGGCGTTCTTTATCTAGCACGCATTAAAGATACGGTTAGCGTTCAAGTTAATTCGTTGTATTATTTTTAGCGTCTAATTATCCCATTGATACTCAATTGTAAGTATCTTTGTTCAGTAACATTGCATCATATTGTGGCCACTTAACGAGAACCTAAGGTATGAAATCAAGTAAAAACAAATATGCATCAATGAAACTTATTATTGATTTTTACAACTTTTTGCAAATATTCAGTTTTCTAATATTTTATAACTAGAACAGAGTTCTAATGATAATTTTATACATTTCTAAGTAATTGTTTCTCACAAACAATCCAATTTTGATTGCTGCAACTATCACCATACCAATTTCCATACATGGTAGACGATTTGACACATGAATTATTATCTCCTTTTGGTTCATCTATACCCCAGGTGAGGTACGTAGGATGACTGCCATCTATCCATCTGTATGTCTGATTCCTTAGTTTCTGTAATCCAATCCAAAAATCAGCACCCAACAAGTGCTTAGTAGTTTGACTTATTATGAAATTATATTCTTCTTTAGACTTAATGATAACTAAATCTGAACCATTTTTCATACAAAGTTTACGGGCTTCAGTAAAATTAGCCACTGACATATCAATAGAATAACAAGTATTCTCATAATATACCCAATCACCAGGCCCACATCTTGGATTTATTTGCATTTTGCATATAAATCTCAACGACATAAAACAATTGTTATCATTCCACTTTTGAGAGTCGGGTTTCAAAAGTTGGGCGCAGTTCTCGTTATTATTGAAGTTATTCGGTTCTGATTCTCCCCAATCAGTATAGTTCAAAATTGTTCTGTCACTCCAGACATATTTCCCATTGTTTTGAAAATTGCTGAGTCCTATCCACTGAGAAGTCTGTGTAAAATTAGTTATTAAAAAATTAGTTTCCCTTTTATTATGAACACTAACTAGATCAGTTCCGATACTTCGACAATAGTCACGAGCCTTAAACCATGTTCGCCGTTGTGAAAATTCTTTATAACACCATGCATCGAATGTCTTCCAGTCATTTGGACATTTTGTCAAAATTTCAGATATCCGAAAACTTGAGTTTCCACTGCCTTTAGATTTAATACATACTTCTGTATTGTAGCGAGATTTTATCAAAATGTGCGTCAGCCCAGCTACTAATACTATTATAATAACAGTAGTTATCGCTATCCAAAATTTTATGAGACACTTTGATTTTTTATCATGAACATAAGAAATATCAGATTTTATTTTCACATCTTTGCGCGTATGATATGGTTGAGGGTCTGGTTGAGGTTCACAATATGAGTGATACGAGCCTGATGGCTTTAAGTCGTCATACTTTCGATAATTATCTGAAATGGATGCAAGTTGTGTATATCCTTTCTCGTCAGTAGGTTCGTCGTATGTATGATCACTAGTTCTCATTATATTTCAATTATTTTCCATAAAATGTGGCTATATCGTCTTCATTGAATATTTACCTTTATAAAGTAGCAACACAATATTACACACGCGGATGCACTTTTACATTTTTGTGTAGATATTACAAATCATTATTGCCTCGAGTTGATAATTGTACTTTAATGACAAGTGTGAAAGACGGGATTTTATGGATCATCTCAAAATTACACATTTTTCATTGCGTGACAACGTTCGGAAATCAACTTAAACTTATACTTTACTGAAAGTATGACTTATCCATCATAAATAATATTCAGTTGTATTTATTCATTTTTGTTGTTTTCTCATTGAAACTTTTTTTGTTATCTGGGAGTTTATCCTATTCTTACGTCTTTTTTTCGCCAATTTACAATAAGTTAAACATATGATACTAAGTTATGGTAAGGATAAGTGCCACGGATGAGTCTTATGCTTACAAAACGCGCGTCAGGCATAATGCTTGATAAGTCTGGTATTTTAAATGAGTTTTATCAAGTATCAAAATAGAATCCTTTTCCTAAGTACTTGTTGCTCAAATATAGTTTCAGCTGTAAAACATGATGATTGATTGATTGATTTGTAACTGCTAAACTTCGCGTCAAGAAAAGGCTATATTGCGACGAAAGAACATGATGCCCATAATCAAATATACATTTTTCAAACAATATTCAGTTGGTTAATATTAGCAATAAGTTTGATTGGGCTTTGCTTCAAATGTCGATTCTACATTGATATGCACTTTATATAAACTACTAGTAAACCGTATCTCTGTATAAAAAAAAGTATAACAACAATACCAAACTCCAAGGTAAATTCAAAAAGAAGAAGTCCATAAAACTGATAAAATCAAACGTTATCAATTAACGGAACGAGTTTGAAACAACTGTCATATTCTTGACTTGGTACAGACATTTTCCGAAGAAAATGGTGGGTTCCATCTTGTTTTATATGTATATAGCTAGCTAAACCTCTCACTTGTATGACAGTTGTTTATAGTTCCGTTATATTGACAAAATTGGATGTCCGACCTACCGTAAACAGTGCTTTGGCCATTCGCTGATATGCGTTCATGTTTGCGCTTTCTAATCATTTTTCAATTGTTTTTTATTATACTATTCTGTCTCCATATTCTTTACCACTATCCGCTTAACAATATTGTCAGAGATGTTGGATATGCTGCTTTATTTAGTTACTCTGCTCTTTCTTCTTAAAACAGCTGTATTTTTTTCCTTTGTTTTGTTACATTATAAAAAGTTTTCGTCGTGGGCCCGGCGTTTCAGTTTTGTTCTGGAATGCTCTCTCTCTCTCTCTCTCTCTCTCTCTCTCTCTCTGTCTCTCTCTCTCTCGTTGTATCTGTATATTTATGATTTTAAACTGTTAAAAAGTGCCCGTTTGTTATCTGTTTTTGGCCGGGTTACACAATGTCCAAAACCGGTTAATAGTATGGATGCCAGGCGGATGAGTGCGACGATGGGTGGGCTGATGGTCATCGTGTCCTCAAAAATATCTTAGTAAATTTTAAATCCGTTTACTATTTGAGGATTACTAGCCAAGTCTTATTGTTCCTTATTGACAGCAAAAACCACAAAACATGATCAGCAAACAGGTTACTATGACAGAAATCGTAAATCCACTTTTTAAAAACTTAATGCCGTTTGAAGTCGATTTTTTTATCTTTTAACAATGATAAAATCTTCAAACTATTATTAAAAAAAAGAAACTTTCATCAGCAAACAAAATCAGCAGTACCAGATCTACATAACAAATCAGCCGTTTTTAAGAATCATTATCCTTAAAAGAGAGACGAAAGATATCAAACGGATAGTAAAACTCTTAAGTCGAAGACGAACTGACAATGTCATGGAAAATCCGTAAAACGACCAAAAGACAAATAACAATATAAAAAAAAAACAACATACAAAACTAAAGACAGAGCAACACGAATCCCATTAAAAACTGGATGTGATCTCAGGTGCTCCGGAAAAAAGATATTGCTACAATTGTGGAACCCGTCGTGTTGCTCGTGTAATAAAAACTCGCTGATAAGTGTAATTCGGTATGTCACAGTCGAGGAAAAGAGGACATGCTGAGGTTACGACAATTGGACCCTTGCCGATTTTTTATCCTTTTTTTGTTTTTTGTTTCGTTTTTAGTCAATAGCATTATCTTGACAAATATCTTGAAAGAAAGAAAATGTAAAAACAAAATGGTCAACAAGACAAGATGTACATATAATTAGTACTAGAACACACCCGCGACATCGCGGATCCGTGACTCAATTAAAGTACCTACGCCTTATTTAGAATATAGCAAAGTGCTCTCGACCAATGAAATTGTAGGATTTGATGCCTCTTAATTGTGAAGAATGAATGTAAATCATTTTCTAAGTAAGGGATTATCCTATTATTTGGGTCTATTTACAGTTAAAAACAAAGAGTTTCTATGAATGAGTTACAACTACCCCGAAGCATATTTATCAGATTGAAAGGATTTATCACACAGTGATTGAAAGTGACTAAAAGTTGAATTGTGAAACAAACAAAAAACTCAAAGTAAGTTGAAGTTTACTGGTGCAGTAAAATTGGTACCGTGAATGTTATTATGAAAATATTAATAACTTCAAATTACTAAAAAGATAAAAGTATATCTAAGCAATGCAAAAAAGAAACAAAAAGCTTTAAAATAAAAAAATAACCTAAATCTTTAGCTTTCAAAAACTTTGACTACTGGATCAGCGGTTGGGAAGAATAGTTATTTTCAATATTCCGATAAAATAGGAAAACAGGGAATTCAATTTAAGTTTTGAACATTATCTTTTAACGGCATTTTATTTGAACATTTCCCTGACATAATGAAATAGTATTTGATGTAAAAAACTGGACCAAAATATTGGCTGTGAAATCAAATTTAGTTGTAACTCAAATTGATTTAAACAGTAAATAAAAAAAAGGATAATTCCTCACTAAACAAATATCATGATTTACATTCATACGCACAATCAGGAAACATATACAATTCCTATCTTTTCTTTCTACTGTTGATTCACAGTACTATCTATAACGCATTTTTTTTTTTTAATATTTCCCAAATGATAAGAAAGTCCTTACATCACTAAAACTCATCCATAAATGACATGCCGAAAAAGAAAGTCATGCATCAATTATAAACATTGCACTGACAATGAAACTAATTCTTGAATACAACTAATCAAGAGATCATTTGAGCCTTGAGCACTTTACAATATTCCAAGTTTGTAAGAGAATGACAATCCCTTACTTCATGATAAGTACTCGCTAACGCTCGTACTTATTCAGGAAGAAAGGGATTTTCATTCTCTTACATATACTTATAGCCTGGATTTTAATTCACTTGCACTAATAGGTTTAAATAATATTCAACTACGGTTTTTACATTTCTGTATGTTTTTAGGACAATAATATTATATGAAGGAATGTATATACTCTTTTTGTTTTAATATTTTATTTCTTAATTTTTGATTTTTAAATAAGTAGTATTGAAATTAAGGGCTTTCAATACCGTGTGACACGGATGCTCCGATAACGGAGGAATTTACTACATGTAAGTGAGGAAGAAGACATATACTATTGGTATCGTTATCAGATTCGACCCGGAACATGTTAAATATTGGAAATATTAATTATGTGGAAGACAAAAGGGCCTGGAATGGCATAATATTTAGCCAACACCATAGTCCTATATTAGTTATATATAAAATTGAATTCTTTAATTTGTCGTTTTGAGTCATGCCGGCTAACAAATTGGACCTCGATATTTGAGTAGTATAGATAACATAAACCTTGTATTGACTCCTGATATGAGTTATAACACTAAAAAAGATGTTTACCTATCTATTAGCGTTTTGGAAAGTTATCTTGAAATCTTTATCAAAAAAAAACCAAACATTAGATAACAAAAGTGTTAACAAGTCAATATTGAGAAATACGTCTTGTATTGCACTTGTTGTCTTTATATTACAATCTATTTTCCGATTTGTCGTTTCATCAAATATCTCAAAAAAGTCATAGTGATCAGCAATATCAGATATATTAAAAGGTCATATGACAGAAATATTCAATCGACTCCTTATTGGAGTTAATGCCTGTTTGCGATTTGTCTATTATCTTAAATATTATTATAGATAGAGATAAACTTTGAAAAGAAATGAGTATCACCAAGACCAGATCTACAAATACGTAAGCATGGCTGACATGTTAGGGAGTTAGTACTAATGTTTGCTTGTTGACTATAATCTTGAAAAATAAAATATAGTTGCGAAATATTAATTTATATTGTTACATACTAATAGATAATGGTGATTTATATGCATTTCTCATTGTTGTAAATTCCAATAATATCTCATGTAAAATACAGCGACTCGTTTACGTTCACTCTCGAGACTTTTACTGGACCCTCACATGAGACTTCCAACTGAAGATGTCCGCCTTGATACTTAAAAATCAAGGATAAAGTGTGTCAAATATCAACAATCAATAGTCTGTGTGCATTTAAAACAACTTCTTGCTTCCAAATAATCGCGAAATCTGCATCAATCATCTCGAAGTGATGACTTTTCATTATAGCAACTGTGTGTAATACACGTTTATATATATATATGTCAAAAAGTATACTGAAATCATCAATGATAATGTAAAGTTTTTCCAAATAACGAATATTCTATTTCTGTATAGTAAAAAGTAAATAATCGCCGTATTTGAATAAATAATAAGACAACTTGTCACCAAACGCCGCTAATGATTACACTTGTGTTGCGCACTCGTTTAATCCATGCGTCGTTCGGTTACGCGTTGTCATATTTTTTTTATATCAGAATACGGCGATTAGTTATACTATAAATAATGTATACAGATAATCAATAAGAATCGTAAATGTTCATGACATTTTTGAATACTTGAACTTATCTGTACGATTAAATACTCTTGTTGCAGAAGTTAAATGTTTGGATGTTTTTGTGTACTTTTTGATTGTTTACAAAAAAAATATCGATCTGGCGGGCTAGGCAGGTGCTTCACCATTTGTATGTGAAGCACAATTGTCTTTTATCGGTGATGAAAAATGAAATATTTCCAATTTTAAAAACCCTTTAACTTAAATTTTCGGAAACTAGTTAAATCGTTGTATGCAAATTAAATGACAAAATTGTTTGTTTAAAAAGTACTTAGAAGCGATTTCCTTTCATAACTTAGCTCAATTGAGCAAAAAGTTATCCCAAGTCCTAAGAATGGCCATAGCAAATGCAGATGTTTTTTTTTTTAGGAAGGGGTTAAATCGTTCTCTGAAACTACCTAGATCATTGAAAATTGCTTGAAATTTTTGAACAGCTAATTTGTGTAGAAGACGTGTTTTTCAACAGACAATCGGAATTCATATGGGAACCATTTTTTCCATTCTTCCAGCCGACGTTTGTTTTTGTTAATTTTTTTACAGGAGCTTCTCAAGAAAAATTATAAAAAAGAACTGGCTTACATCTTTAACTTAAAGTTCCAGTATAGAAAATGTCATCTTACTGAATAATTTAAAGCTTGGTGAATGTGAAGGTTGCATCTATCCCATCCCTATCTGAACTTGAAGTAAAATAAAGGTTAGGTCTGTTTCATATCTAAACTTACATTATTAATAACATTCATGGTACCTATTTTACTAAACCAGATTCACATTTCGACAATAAATGACTCTTCACTGATGCTCGAGGCCAAAATATATGAAAATCCAAACTTTTTTGAAAAAATGAACAGATACTTAAACCAAAAAGTAACACCAAAGCCGGGCAAGGAATCAAAGCTTAACACGAGGGAGATATATTCCTTAAACTAAAATAATTTCAAAAAATTTATAATAGCACATTTTAATAACACAATATCCGGATTTTCATGCAAGTACAAAAGTACTGGCTACTGGGCTGGTAATACCCTCTCGGACTTACAGTCCACCACCAGAGTTGTCGACCCAGTGGTAGTTATAACATTAACGGTGTCCATTTTGTCTGCACCAGATGCGTATTTCGACAATAAATTTATTTTTAGTGGTGCTTCGAGGACAAAATATCTGAAAATCAAAAACTTATTACAAAAACATTGACGAGCTAGTAAAATCAAAAAAGGACAAAAAGTACAGCCAAAGCCAAGACAAAGAATCAGAGCTTTGCGAAAGTGAGATATATTCCTTTATTTAGAATAATTTCAATAATTGTGTAACAGCAAATTTTAATAACAAAAAAACATATTTTCATGCAAGTACCGAAGTACTGGCTACTGGGATGGTGAAAACCTCGGAGATTAACAGTTCACCAGCAAAGGTATTGATCGACCCGATGGTAGTGATAACATTAAAGGTACCAGTTTTACTGTACCGGATGCACGTTTCGACAATAACTGTCTCGTCAGTGATGTTCGATGCCAAACTATTTGAAATTCCAAACTTATTCAAAAATTGACAACAACTAAAATTTACGTCAAAAGAGAGGATCTCAATTTCCCATTTATATCTCCATGTAGCAAAATTCCACCACCACCATCATATTGAGTATATATGTCCTATTTGAAACAATATTCCGCTGCTTTCGATTTCTATCATCATTTCCTTGATATATGTTTCCTTGTTATATATAGACAAAGGCGTTATTGAACCAAAGTTTCTAAATGGTAAAGTTGAAGTCTTTCTTTCGAACGTTTTATAGAAGCCATCATGATTTGGTTGAACAATATTGATATTGTCACTTGCCTTACCCACAACCTTTTTCTTGTTCCGTCGATAATGACATAATAGAATGCGACTTATCGTCGAATTTTAACTTGCAAGTGGTAATATGTCGGGTGTCACAAATGGAGTACGAACTGCTTACCTTTCTTAAAATACCTGCAATCATCCCTAGTTTTCGGTGGGGTTCGTGATGTCTAGTTTTACAATAAGCGTTTAGTTGACTGTTGTTTGTCATGTCGATTTGTTTTCTTTTTGTTCGTGGTTTTTTTACCTATGGGTTTTGATTGATCCTTTAATATTTTTTTCAATCTATTTTCTCGGGGAAAGAGTTGATCTCGAATTATAACAACGTTAACTTTCATTTATACAATCCGCATCAGATTCTGATATTTGTACTCTTATGACTAATGTGACAATTAAGATTTTATCAACATTTTTTATTACAAATTTACATTTCCTTGACGACGTCCGGAAAAAAACCACATAGATGTTTATTAGCTACATCTCATATATATAGTGTACTCGTAATGTTTTTTATCATAATTATTTCAAATGATTTTTTTCTTGTCCAAATCGTCAATTACAAATGCATTATTCATCGCTTACTGGCTTATATTAAGAGTACATTTTTATGTACAAGATATGTGGCAAGTCAGCACAAATCTTTTTACTAATTGTTCCGATGTTTAACATTTAATTGTACTACCAGGTGTAGAAAATATCTCTCAGATCTGATAAAACATATCTTATTTGTGAAACATATCATCAGACACAAGCTTATCAAACTTTAGAATTTCTTTTCCATATGTTTAATACGATTAATTAATGACAATTAATTAAATCCTTGGGCTAACGTCGTCTGTCTGCTAAGTACCGAACGTGACCTATTCCCGAATATGACTGTTTTGCCGAGTGTGAATTCGCATTGCTATTCGACGTTTCTCGGTATTTATACATCCAACATTCATGTATTTAGTTATGATGTTTCTTTTGTAAGTACGGCTCGATATTGTGTTATGTCTTATCGTTTGTGGTTTGAATTCTCAGTATAGTAAAGTTGATTTCCATTTTCCATGGATAAAGTATTGTGTTAGTCCAAATAATTATGACGTCGTCACAGCATTAATTTAAAATAGCCTTTCAAGACTGTCATAATCATGATAATTATTTGGAATAGTATTGTGAAATAACTGAATTTTTGGATCTCGTTCCATATAGTTGTATGAATTTCAAGATTATATATACGTCACAAAAATACGTCACTTTTTGTAGCGTTGATCCATTCATGTGACGAGCAGTTTGTGGTGTCCTGTGCTGTCGTTAATGGGAGATGTCCGTTGTTATTCTGTGGTTTACATGTTGTAATGTACTACGCATTAACCGCAATCTAATTTTACACTTGATGATTTTTTATCTATATTTTAAAACAATGGTAGACATCAATTATTATGCAAACTGGGTCAAATACCAATTAGTAAATTTCATAATATTTATAACGAGTGTGATACAATATCGTTTTTCAGTCCAAAATATGAGAGTACACGGATTATTACATCTTTTTGTTACCATAGACTGTTCCCTCAAATTGACAAACCTGAAGATCATAAAAAGTATTTTCTAAAAATAAAATACATTAAAAGAGGTATTGATTTTATTAATTTGTCTAGAATTTTTCACGACTCTATCGTTCAAAACTTTATACCTCCACATTTTATTAACATTGAGCCACCGTTAATTTCTTATTCGTATAAAAAAACAGTAGAAGTTTAATTTTTAATTATACGTCAGTTACATCAGATGTCAGTATAGAAAATAATGCTCCTTCAATATGAGACTGTGAAACATCGAAGTTTAGATATGATCCCTATGGTCACGTAAGTACAGGGGACCTCAACATCATTCAAGACCGAGAGGTTATAAACTTTCTGAAAAAAGGACTATCGTCGAAAATAAATTGGGAAGAGTGTCGTCAGGTATTAAAGATGCTCTTTCATCCTACTGGACGTTTCTCGGTATTTATACATCCAACATTCATGTATTTAGTTATGATGTTTCTTTTGTAAGTACGGCTCGATATTGTGTTATGTCTTATCGTTTGTGGTTTGAATTCTCAGTATAGTAAAGTTGATTTCCATTTTCCATGGATAAAGTATTGTGTTAGTCCAAATAATTATGACGTCGTCACAGCATTAATTTAAAATAGCCTTTCAAGACTGTCATAATCATGATAATTATTTGGAATAGTATTGTGAAATAACTGTGAATTTATGGATCTCGTTCCATATAGTTGTATGAATTTCAAGATTATATATACGTCACAAAAATACGTCACTTTTTGTGGCGTTGATCCATTCATGTGACGAGCAGTTTGTGGTGTCCTGTGCTGTCGTTAATGGGAGATGTCCGTTGTTATTCTGTGGTTTACATGTTGTAATGTACTACGCATTAACCGCAATCTAATTTTACACTTGATGATTTTTTATCTATATTTTAAAACAATGGTAGACATCAATTATTATGCAAACTGGGTCAAATACCAATTAGTAAATTTCATAATATTTATAACGAGTGTGATACAATATCGTTTTTCAGTCCAAAATATGAGAGTACACGGATTATTACATCTTTTTGTTACCATAGACTGTTCCCTCAAATTGACAAACCTGAAGATCATAAAAAGTATTTTCTAAAAATAAAATACATTAATAGAGGTATTGATTTTATTAATTTGTCTAGAATTTTTCATGACTCTATCGTTCAAAACTTTATACCTCCACATTTTATTAACATTGAGCCACCGTTAATTTCTTATTCGTATAAAAAAAACAGTAGAAGTTTAATTTTTAATTATACGTCAGTTACATCAGATGTCAGTATAGAAAATAATGCTCCTTCAATATGAGACTGTGAAACATCGAAGTTTAGATATGATCCCTATGGTCACGTAAGTACAGGGGACCTCAACATCATTCAAGACCGAGAGGTTATAAACTTTCTGAAAAAAGGACTATCGTCGAAAATAAATTGGGAAGAGTGTCGTCAGGTATTAAAGATGCTCTTTCATCCTACTGTAAAAAATGTTGTAAACGGGAGAAATCTGACAAAAAGTCAAATGATTGCTATTTTAATAAATGTATGAATATTGTTGATATTCGCATAACACATTTCGAAAATAATTTAGAAATAAATAAAAGAGTGTGTAATACGCACAATTCAAGGATTAGAAACAAAATCCAAGTACTATCAAAGCGTTTTGTGTTCGTACCGGCCGACAAAGCAGCCAACAATGTGGTGGTGGTATGACGTAAATACTACATGGAAGTCCTTAAGAATGAAATTATACATTCAACTAATTCAAGGCCGTACGCTCCACAGAGAGTACAATAGTAAATAATCATGTCACTACCACAGCTCAGCTTAAGGCCTCCTCGGAACATTTGAAGGTCCCCACTATGTATTGGTTACCTAAACTAAACAAAAAAACCATAAAATATCGTTTCATCTCGGCCTCTAGTAAGTGTTCTACTAGTAACCTTTCTGTGTTTTTAACGAGTTCCTTATAATTAACTACTATCAAAGAACTTATCGTTAATTTTTGTAATAAAAGATATGAAAACAGTGCAATTAACCATTTTTGGAGTGTAAAATTTTTTTTGGATGTTTTAGATAATTTACGTGCATTTGATGATCCTTTTGATCCTTTTGACAGTTTTGACTTTTCCACTCTTTATACTACACTTCCACACAATCTTATCAAACAAAAGTTTTCCTATCTAATTGAACGGTCGTTTGATAAATCTGGTTGCAAATTTATTTGCTGCAACTCATATAAAGCCTTTTTCTCTAATGAGAAAGGTAAATATGCTAGATATACTTACTGGATTTGTGATGAGATGATTAAAGCACTTAATTTTCTCCTTGACAACATTTATGTACGTTTCGGCAATAAAGTTTATCGACAGATTATAGGTATTCCTATGGGCACCAATTGTGTCCCTTTAATAGCAGACTTGTACCTTTACGGTTATAAATCACAGTTTATGGCCAAACTCAGAAAAGAACCGTCTAAATTCCATTTAATTGAAAAATTCAACAACACTTACCGTTATCTTGGTGGTATTTTTTCGTTAAATAATCAAGAATTCTCTAACTATACTGCTGAAATTTACCCAAAGGAACTTACTTTAAATAAATCTAATATCAACAGCAATAACTGTCCTTTCCTAGATTTAGATATTTCAGTTTTACACCAGAAACTCTTCACAAAAATTTACGACAAAAAGGATGATTTTTCTTTCCCTATTGTTAATTTTCCCTTTTTGGACGGTGATGTTCCTTTGGCACCGTCTGACAGTGTTTATATATCCCAACTCGTTCGTTATTTTCGTGTCTGTAGTGACGTTTTGGATTTTAATGAGCGAAATCTATGTATTACTTGTAAATTATTAAGTCAGGGATTTTGTTACCACAAATTACTTAAAACCTTTACTAAATTCTTTCATAGATACAAAGATTTGGTCTGCAAGTTTGGCTGTACCTGTAGAAAACTTATTTCAAACGGAATAGCACATCCTAAATTTTACGGTGATGTTGTAAACCAAGCCCGGAAATTTAGATACGATCCGGGTAAACTTTAAATAAATTTATTCAAAAAGGTAACCTATTCAACACTGTAATTAAATCTTTGAATATTGTTTTTATTGGTGTAAATATTGATTTTGTTATAAGTAAATTAAAACCATACGAAATATTACACATATGTACTTTCACGGTACTAAAGTCTGTCGATACTTATTATTGCACAAGGTCATGTTTTTCTCTGACTGTTTATGACGTCTTTACACTAAATCCATTGGATGTTGGATGTGTACTGAATGATATTTTAGTCTTAGATACATGATTTTTTTCATTAGTTGTTATTGGCTTTGAACTAGCTGTCAGTAACTGCGAGTACTCTCAGATCTGTACTTAGTGTCTTTTTGTTTTTGGGATGTACAAGTACCCGTCCACGTCTACTTTGTAATTTGTTAGATGTATTTCTATTTGTATCCATCTGATGAGTTAAGCCTTTTTCAACTGAGTTTTATAGTTTGTCCATATGTTGTACTGTTACACCACTGTCCCAGGTTAGGGGTAGGCTTTAGCGCTCAAAAACGTTGTTTAACCCCGCAACATTCTTTATGTGCCTGTCCCAAGTCAGGAGACTCTAGTTCAATGGTTGTCGTTGGTTCATGTCTGTCATATTTGTTTTTCGTAAACTGTTTTGTTATAAATTATGCCGTTAGTTTTCTCAATTGAATTGTTTCATATTTTTCATGTCGGGGCCTTTTACAGCCGACCACACGGTACTGGTTTTTCTCATTGTTGAGGGCCGTACGGTTGCCTATAATTGCTTACATTCACTTTATTTGAACTTTGGTGGATAGTTGTCTCATTGGCAATCATACCACATCTCCTTATTTTTATATTATATTATTTATTTATGCATTTCTCTGTGCTGAGTGTTCTTTCGTTTGTTTGTACTATATTCCTGTCACGTAGTGTTGTCATTTTAACGATATTTTTTAACATTGCCATATAAGCGAGAGGTTTGCCTAGCCATAAAACAAGGTTCAACTCACCATTTGTTCTTAAAATCTCCTGTACACAGGCAATTTTTTCCAACGTGTGTTTAACGTTTGTGCTCATTACGTGAAAACTATGTTATTTCCACGTGTGTATCACACCGTTTAAACGTTTATATCACCTGTATTTGACACACACAAGATTCTCACGTGATAATCACGTTTTAATCTGCTCACGTGATATTCACATTTAAACGTAACGTTATTTTCACATGTAAATTTTTTAACGTGATATTAACGTGTAAATATTGTGTTAATTTCACACGTAAATTTTTAAACGTGATTTTAACGTGTAAATATTGTGTTAATTTCACATTTAGATTTTTTCACATTATTTTAAAGTGTAAAAGTTGTGTTATTTCACATCTATATTTTCACATGATCGTGATGTGAATTTCATATTAATATCACATGAATAACATATGTACATGTAAGTGCAAGTTATTTTTGCAATGGCTATGTTGGATTTTCATGTGTTCAGTGAATATTTAAGGTAATGCATCTGTCATATAAATTTTACCTGAGTACAACATAAAAATTCACCAATTGCAAAACATGAAATTGTAAGTGTATTGTATGTTGTTTACTGTAAACTATAATTCCTTCACCAGGGTTATTCTGAATTAACAAACTAATTAGAAATATACATTGTGCTTTGTTATGCTCTAAATGAGTCTTCCTTTATTTCCTGTTCTATCAAATTATAAAATCTTCCTTTACTTCAAGTTGACAATGGTTTTCATTAGAATCACAAGAGGTATATTCCGTAACAATTCTTTTTAAAAGAAATAAAACTCATTTCATGTTCTGATATCGTCTTTTCACAGTCTTGTTGTTATAATGATTTACTGCTGCAGACACTTATTTCCTCTTTTTATTCATAGAAGATGTATCACTCTGTGTCAATTTTCCCTGCAAACATAAGAAAAGTAGTAAGAACAAAGAAATTATAATAATAGCTTATTAATTTTGTCGTTGAATTCTACTGGTACTGAACATGCTCTAAATAGAAGATGCAAAACTACATCATATGAATGTTTTAGTTTATGATTATTTTATTCGAACAATTGACTTAAATAGGATCAGACACAAGTTTTACTTCTGTATACAATAGGATAATAATATTATATTAAATTGAGTATGCATAAATTTTGCACCTGTCCCAAGTCAGGAGCCTCTGGCCTTTGTTAGTCTTGTATCATTTTTAATTTTAGTTTCTTGTGTATAAATTGGAGTTTAGTATGACGTCCATTATCACTGAACTAGTATACATATTTGTTTAGGGGCCAGCTGAAGGACGCCTCCGGGTGCAGGAGTTTCCCGCTGCATTGAAGACCCATTGGTGGCTGTTGTCTGCTCTATGGTCGGGTTGTTGTCTCTTTGACACATTCCCCATTTCCATTCTCGATTTTATACATACAAAATTTTTTAATTCTAACATGAGTATAAGTTAACCAATTTGAAAATAAAATGCAAGGCTCAGCTTGATATGACTGACCACAGAGGTATATAGACCAATTTGAAAATGGGGCCCAAAATCAGAAATCTAACTAAACGATTAGATTCAGCATATCAAAGAACCCCAAAAATTCAATTTTTGTTGAAATCAAACAAAGTTTACTTTTGGACCCTTTGCTTCTTAATGGGGACCAATTTAAAAACAGGGCTCAAAATTAAAATTTTAACTTAACAGTTAGATATCTCATATAATAGAACCAATAAATTATTAAATTTTATATGTCTTCAAACGACAAAGTTTAAATTTGTACCCTAGGGACCTCAATGTGGACCTATTTTAAAAAGGAGGCCAAATCTATATACAAGTAACAAGGTTTGAAAAAATAAAATAAAGACTTTGAATTAAACACAATTGAAATTGGTCAAGAAAAAAGCAGTTTATACATGTACAAAAAATAAACAAAGTGTTATTTTTGGCCCCTAATGCCTAAACTGTTAACATGGTTAAGGCCATAACCCCCAAAATCAATCCAACCTTCCTATTGAGGTATGGAACCTTGTGGTGTCATAAAGATCCATTAACTTAAATTTGCGACTGTATAAATATATCATGTATATTATAAAAACAAGAGTGCACACCCTGAAATGTCTCGCCTTCTTTACTAACCATTGATATTATGTTGATAGTCCTAAATATAAAGCTGAACTACAACTATCACATAAACTTAACATGATCCAAGAAAATGAGGTCAAGGTCATATAAACCAAACGAGAAATACTTGTAGTATGTATATTTTTACACCTTACAATCATTCAATACACTAAATATAGTTAACCTATTGCTAACAGTTTCTAAAAAACAGACTTAACCAAGAAAACTAAACATTGACCAATGAACCATGAAAATGAGGTCATGGTCAGATGAACCATGCCAGGCAGATATGTACAGCTTACAATCCTTCCATACAACAAATATAGTTGACCTATTGCTTATAGTTAAAGAACAGACCGAAACACAAAAACTTAACACTGAACAATGAACTGTGAAAATGAGGTCAAGGTCAAATAAAACCTGCGAGACTGATATGTACATAATAAAATATTTCCACACACCAAATATAGTTGACCTATTGCATATAGTATTAGAAAAAAAAACCAAAACTCAAAAATTTAACTTTGACCACTGAACCATGAAAATGAGGTCAAGGTCAGATGACACCTGCAAGTTGGACATGTACACCTTACAATCATTCCATACACCAAATATACTAGACCTATTGCTTATAGTATCTGAGATATGGACTTGACCACCAAAACTTAACCTTGTTCACTGATCCATGAAATGGGGTCGAGGTCAAGTGAAAACTGTCTGAGGGACATGAGGACCTTGCAAGGTACGCACATACCAAATATAGTTATCCAATACTCATAATAAGAGAGAAATTAACATTACAAAAAATCTTAACATTTCTTTCAAGTAGTCACTGAACCATGAAAATGAGGTCAAGGACAATGGACATGTGACAGACGGAAACTTTGTAACATAAGGCATCTATATACAATTTATGAAGCATCCAGGTCTTCCACCTTCTAAAATATAAAGCTTTTAAGAAGTTAGTTAACGCTGCTGCCGCCACAGCCGGATCACTATCCCTATGTCGAGCTTTCAGCGACTAAAGTCGCAGGCTCGACAATAAAAACTACATTTATGGGATTTGAAGGAAGAAGTGATGAAAAAGCAAATGAGGATGAAAATTGAAGTTTTGAAGGTTGAATCCAAGATATATTACCATACCCAATGAAATAAGAAACTGCTTAGACATTTATATATTTAAATGTATATGTACAATGACAAGACTCAATACAAAGTTTACAGTAACACTGAAGAATGACAAAACTCAATGCATGCCTGATACAAAGTTTACAGTAATACTGAAGAAAATTTTGTGACGGTCAGATTGACGGGACAAAAACAATAATACAAGTTCTCTTGGTCTGCTTAGATAATGAGGCTGCATGGACAAGCTAATATATATAGCCTTTATTTATATCTTTAACCTTTTAGTCATTTCAGGATATCTGCCCAAGACCATTCTTTGGTAATCTCGGATACATGTACCCAGTACATAATATTCACGAGCAGAGACAATCAAATTTGAATTGTTTTACATTTGTCATTTAGTAGCCTTTTATAGCTGTCTATGCATTATAGGTTTTACTCATTGTTGAAGGCCATACAGTGACCTATAGTTGTTAATGTCTGTATCATTAGGTCTCTTGGAGAGAGTGTCTCATTGGCAATCTTACCACATCCTATTTATTTTACATTTGTATTGACACATACAATGTATATTGAAGTCTTTTGTTTTAACCAAAAGATGCCTCTACTGGTTTTGTTGTTTGTTCGGGTGCTAATTCATTGAAATATAGATGACATTTCTTTTCATTTATTTATCTCAATCGTTTGACCGTTACAGCCAAGTTAATCAAGTATAAAATAAGTATATAATACCTGCTGCTTTTACTTCTTCTCCTTATTGAAAAAGTACATTTCCTTTGTTAATTTCTTTTTTTTCCCCAATGAGCTCCTCAACAATTTTCTCTGTTCATTAACTAAGAACTTGGGAACTTGCTGTATCCCTAAAAACATATCAAATTATTCAATTGATGGAAAAAAATCTTTCATTTTTATAATGGTATTATTTATTACACAATAGAAATATTACTCTTAAATATTTGTTTACATGTAGCTCAAGTTTGTAGTAATGTCATAAATGTGTAAGCTAAACATAAAATAAAAGACAGCTGTTCAAAGCTGACTGACATGATATCATCAATTAGATTTAACCCCCTGAAGTACAAATTAAGGAGAAATTACAACTGAAAATATCGTTTAACAAGAGAAGAGAATTATCCTGTCATCAAAACAAAGATTGAAGAATCCAACTAAATCCCACATCCCCACTTTTTCACCCCCAATATGAAAAATCCCCTTTTTTTAACCTCGATATCCCACAACCCAAAAGTGTGTCATTCCCCTAATGTTCACCTGTACTAATATCAGAGACAGATTTAATGCTCAGCCCCCCCCCCCTTTTTGTGGGCTTAACCTTAGGCAGTCAATGCCCCCTTTTGTTGGCTTAACCTTAGGCAGTCATGCAATGCCCCCCTTAATTGTGGGATTTACCTTAGACAATCAATGCCATCCCCCACCCCCTTTTATTAAAATTTATGTCATTTATGGATCCACCACTGAATATGGAAAAAGAGTTCATAAATCGGTTTGACTTGTGTCTTATCGAATTTGTGTTAAGGTTATTTAAATAAAATATATGTTTTAACTAAACTTTAGTGTAGCCGTAGGGTAAAAAAAAATCAGAAAAAAAACTGTATCGAACTTACCTGCACTGCATATTTTTAAAGTCACAAGTACACAGTACAGTAGACCCGAGACAGAACTTTTTTTTTACTTCTACAGTTCCGTCATTGTACAGTACACAGACTCTGTAAGTCTGTCAGTTTCATATGGACTGTTATCACATTGACATGGAGATTGCTTGCCAAAAATAACCGCGGGAAATACCGCACACCTTGAAAAATTTCGGAATCGGTGTGTAACCCACCAGAAGCGGAATCAATTTATTAACATTGTTTTGTTATCCAGCTGGTAGCTTGATATAATTTAAATATTTAATTTAATTAATTATTTGAATATTTAAACATGAAATACAATCGGTAAATTCAGTTTAAATGAGAATTGATGTGCTTCGTCTCTCAGAGAATTATCCCGTACGGTTCACAGAAACGAGCGTCTCAGACGACACATTTGGACGACACCAATTTTGACACCACAGTAGTGGCAATGGAAAGTAATGCAGATACTCTTGAAGATATAACAGGTATATTTTATTTAACAACCCCGTTATGAAGGTATGTGTACAATAGTTAATTAAAACGTACCATTCCCTGAACAAATACAGTCTTCATGAAACACTTGACTGCCTGAAAATTGGAAAAACCCGTCATAAACTTTTAAATTCCTTTAAATTTAAATCATTTAGGGCCTATGGTTTGTGACTTGTGAGTCCTTTTTCATTAAAATTTTACTGTCCTGACAACATTTATACATGCCTGGGCCGTATGATTTTTATGAGTTAATCATGAAGACCAAATGATCACACTAATAGTAATACCCAACTTTTGAAAGAAATTACCACAGGCACTAGGCTGACTAGCATGTTTTGTATATAATTTAATCTCTGTAAAAAATAAATATTTTTTTTTAAGTTTTAAACTGAATTTTACTGTGCGTATTGCTGTGTGTTTCTTTATTCTACATTGGCTAGAGGTATAGGGGGAGGGGTGAGATCTCACAAAACATGTTTAACCCCATCGCATTTTTTTGCCGCTCCGAAGTCAGGAGCCTCTTACCTTTGTTAGTCTTGTTTGTTTTTAAATTTTAGTTCATTTATATGTTTTGGAGTTAAGTGTGACGTCCATTTTCACTGAATTACTCAATTAGTACACATTATTATGGAGGGGCCAGCTGAGGCCCACCTCGGGTGCGGGATTTTCTGGCTTCGTTAAAGACCCATTGATGGCCTTCGGCTGTTATCTGCTCTTTGTTGGGTTGTTGTCTCTTTGACATATTCCCTATTTCCATTCTCAATTTTACTCAGACTGACTCAGAGACATCATATATAATGTCTCTGATTTACTTCACCAGTATGAAAGAGAACTAAAGTTCATATTTATAGATAAATTACTTTATATTTATATATCTATTCAAAATAAAATTATGAAAAGAAAAGTAGAGATTATTGGGATTTTTTTAATGTCAGAATATCATGGATAAAGCCAGAGGATTCTGAATATCTGGCAAAAACTCAAAAACATGAGGAACGAACATCCTTAGACATAAATATATGTGGGTTTTGATTTTTACAAGACTTCAATAAATAAATAGGGGCTTTTTAACATTCAGCTGCAGGTACTGAGGACCTACATGTATTGATCACTTACACTTATCTGTCTGGAGTGGTATATAAACTACACATGTCTCATAGACATACACCACATAACTCATTTTATTTCACCAGTTAAATATATGTCAAGATTGTTCATGATCATAGAATGACACTTGAGTTAATTATCAGGCAATTACCTTTCATTGTTCCACTTATTAATATTTACCACACAATTTTGGTAGTTCACTGTAATTTTCCCAATTTAAAGTTTGACAGACTATGACAATAACTGTATGTGTAAAAAAATACTTAAAATTTATGCATTTCTTTTTTCTATATGACAGATAATAAGCAGGGCATGAACGAAGTATGGAGGATCTGTTTGAAAATTCCAGACATGAGAAAGAAAATGACAGGGAGAGATGTCCAGTTCAACGTTACCAGGACAATTCAGCAAAGTTCCAACAGATATGTATGCACTATTTCCATTCTATGAAATGTAATGCATTTAATAAAACAGTGTGCTTTAAAAAGAACAACATGCCTTTTGGCTTGCAACATATGTGCAGAGGAAGAATAGATTTAATTTGTTGTACATTAATGCTACATATGATATTTAAGTAACTTTGCAGAACAAAATGTTCTGAATGTTAGCATTAAATATTTGCCACTGGACAACTGAAGGACGTTATGTAATGCATACAAAAATTGATAAGTCAAATGTAAAAGGTGATAAGAATCGAATAATCATTTAAATGTGTAACTAAAAAAACTAACTATATATACGGTACATATACAAATGTACCTAAGAAGTGACTAAACAACATGAACAATAGATATATCTTGGAGCTATTCAGGAATTATCTAACAGGGTCTTTTTTTACACCAACCACCCGTAATATAAAAATTAATTTTACTTAATGAAGTATCTTTCTAAAGAAATTCTAAGGAAATTACAACCACCCCAATATAATATGACTACTTGGCATGACATCAGATGCAACTCATTCATTTGTCATTGTTACCTTTAAAAAAATAAAAACTAGAGGCTCTCAAGAGCCTGTGTCGCTCACCTGACTCTACTTTGGTTTTAGAAATCATGTAAAGATAGATAAAAATCATAACAGATACCCAAATAATGATTGAGGCCAAATTTTGATTAATATTGGTCCCGTTATTTAATAAAATATCCTGGTGGCCATCTTGAACAGTAAATCAGCAACAAAGTAGCAACACTTGGTCAGCACTTCATAAGGAACATTCATGCCATGTTTGGTTTCATTCCATTCAGTGGTACTCTAAAAGAAGACATCTGTATGTATTTCCCATAGGGTCCTATGTTAAACTAAGCCCCATACCCCCCCCCCGCCCTAGCGGCCATCTTGGATGATGGATCTACTGCAAAGTAACAATACTTGGTCAGCAACTCATAAGGAACATTCATGCCATGTTTGGTTCAATTCCATTCAGTGGTTCTCTAAAAGAAGACAATTGTATGTATTTCCCATAGGGTCCTATGTTAAACTAAGTCCCCCGCTGTCGGCCATCTTGGATGATGGATCGGCTGCAAAGTAACAACACTTGGTCAACATCTCATAAGGAACATTCATGCCATGTTTGGTTCCATTCCATTTATTGGTTCTCTAAAAGAAGACATTTTTATGTATTTCCCAAAGGGTCCTATGTAAAACTAAGTCCCCCGCTGGGGGACATCTTGGATGATGGATCGGCTACAAAGTAACAACACTTGGTCAGCATCTCATAAGGAAGATTCATGCCATGTTTGGTTTCATTCCATTCAGTGGTTCACTAAAAGAAGACATTTGTATGTATTTCCCATAGGGTCCTATGTTAAACTAAGTCCCCCGCTGGCGACCATCTTGGATGATGGATCGGCTACAAAGTAACAACACTTGGTCAGAACCTCATAAGGAACATTCATGCTATGTTTGGTTTCATTCCATTCAGTGGTTCTCTAAAAGAAGACATTTGTATGTATTTCCCATAGGGTCCTATGTTAAACTAAGTCCCCCGCTGGCGGCCATCTTGGATGATGGACAGACTGCAAAGTAACAACACTTGGTCAGCATCTCATACGGAACATTCATGCCATGTTTGGTTCCATTCCATTCAGTGGTTCTCTAAAAGAAGACATTTTTATGTATTTCCCATAGGGTCCTATGTTAAACTAAGTCCCCCGCTGGCGGCCATCTTGGATGATGGATCGGCTACAAAGTAACAACACTTGGTCAGCACCTCATAAGGAACATTCATGCCATGTTTGGTTTCATTCCATTCAGTGGTTCTCTAAAAGAAGACATTTGTATGTATTTCCCATAGGCTCCTATGTTAAACTAAGTTCCCCGATGGCGGCCATCTTGGATGATGGATCGGCTACAAAGTAACAACACATGGTCAGCACCTCATAAGGAACATTCATGCCATGTTTGGTTTTATTCCATTCAGTGGTTCTCTAAAAGAAGTCATTTGTATGCATTTCCCATAGGGTCCTATGTTAAACTAAGTCCCCCGCTGGCGGCCATCTTGGATGATGGATCGGCTACAAAGTAACAACACTTGGTCAGCACCTCATAAGGAACATTCATGCCATGTTTGGTTTCATTCCATTCAGTGGTTCTCTAGAAGAAGTTCAAAATGTAAAAAGTTAACGCCGACGACGGACGACGACGGACGACGCCGGACGACGCCGGACGCCAAGTGATGAGAAAAGCTCACTTGGCCCTTCGGGCCAGGTGAGCTAATAAAAAATGACTTATAAAATCATGTCTGATTCTACAACATTTCATTTTATACTTTAAACAAATTTGATATGAATTTGGAGGGCTTGTAATCGTGCAGTCCTATCGCAGCTGTTTATTAAATTTTTAACACACTGTGTGGTACAATTAGATTGCATAATTGGAATCATTATACCAAAAAAACTACTGTTAATGCTAATAATAAAAAAAAACAAAACTAATGGACATTTATTGATTCATTGATGTCTTTATTTTCTCATAATTGAGATATTGAATGATTGATGTTTAGCGCCACTTTTAACACTATGGTGCTATTTTGTGGCATCCAGGTTTTATTGATGGAGGAAGCTGGAGAGAACCATGACCTTTGGTAGGAAAACTGACAATCCTAGTCCATTAAGATTGGAGTTAAGTTCACTTGCCACGTACAGGATTTGAACTCACAACCTTAGTGTTGACTGGCTGCTGGCTGGTGATACAGAAGTTCGACTACTTAGAATACTCGTCCAAGTTGGCCCCATATAATCGAGATATAATAAATATATATATACAAAATTAATTAAATATCACACAACAAAAGGAATGTAAAATAAAGAAAGAAAAAAAGAAAGATTTATACATACACACAAAGAAATATTTAAGTCACTCAGCATAAAATCCCTATGCAATGATGTTAATCTTTAATGATAACATGTTACATGTATATACTGTTCATATTATTAACATTACTAAAGATGATTATGTGCCATTTGTTTGTCAGTCAGTAGAAGGAGGCATAATATGTGGACTAAAGTTCATGTTCATGTACATTTATTTGAATATTTATTTTTCCAGAAAAAATCTGAATTTGAGGCAAATATATACTGTCATGTATATATATACACATGATATAAGATGGATAAAGTACATGATACTTTAGCAGTGCTTCAGAGAATCACATTTGGCTACAGAAGTTTGTAGTATTTTGGTTGTAATCAAGTTATTAAGCTGAAGGTAATTTAATAGTAAAACAAGAAATGTTTCCTATTCAAGTATACTAAAATAAAGTTTGATGTTTAGGTCAGAATATGGTAAAGTTCTTTTTTTTTTGTCTCCCTTTCAATTTACTTGCGTATTTTCTGGCTTTTTTTTTTGTAAAGTACTGGTAAAAGTCAAAATTTGTTTGGTAAAGCACCATTTAAGTTCAGAACATGTTGTATATAGTAAATTAATAATTTAGAATAAATAAAAATAAAAAATACAATTATTTTATCTATCTACCCTAGCTTTCTGCCAGGAGACAGCAAATATGTGTATACATTTTTTGGCTTTATTGTTCAAAAATGATGTTACAAAAACATAACCAAATATTGATTAAATCCTTCATACTGCAGGTTATTTCTATACTTGCATGCCTGAAATTAAGATTATAATCTCATCAAACATTACTTTTCAAGTAGATAATAATATATTGTCAATTATATTATAATAATTGAATATTAGAGTTTCAGTAATTCATATATTGTCTTGTTGACAGCTCATTCAAATTAAAATATATAAAGTTATGAGGGTCCGGTAATTGTAGATTTGACCATGTTGACAGCAACAATAGCTTAAAAGATTTTGACATAAAAATTGAACAGTAATCTGAAACTGATGCTCAGAACCTTGAGGAATATCTAGAATTTCATTTTGTTTATAAAAACTGTATACTATACTTTTTGATAGCCCTTAGTAAAACATTTTCTTGGCTTATTTTCATTTTATGAACTATTTGAGTATTTCTTAATTCATTGACCCAGATTTAAATAGAAGGCTCAAAGGATTGAGATCTAAAAAAAATCTTTTAAGACTTCCAGATGTATGTATGCCTTTCTTCTCGTTATTGCTTTGTTTGATCCTGTTCCTAAGCACATATTGACATAATGATGTTATTTTTTTTTTAATTTACAGCTTCATAGTAAAACAGATCTAGGCTACACCTTCACTATTCAAGTCAGACTTTAAAAGGAAGCCTTTTTTGTTGATAGCTGAACATGTAAGTAAATACATTAATATCTTATTTGTATATTGTACAAATTAGACAAAGGAAGAATAATTAAGAAATAATTCACCTTTTTCAGAATCTAAAGGATTATGGGTAATCTAATTGTTCGTACACCAAAATGAAAATAACATTACCTCATTGGTTGAATTTCTATTGTTTAGAACTTTTTAAACCAATCACAACGTTTTGGTGTACGCTTCGAAAATATTACCCAGAACAGAATGCATTTATTTAGATTCTGAAAGGGCGAATTAAACTGGTGATAATAGAAATATTAAAATGAGGAGATGAGGTATGATATTGCCAATAAGACAACTATCCACCAAAGTTCAAAGAAAGTGGATGTAAGCAATAATGGGCAACCATAGAGCCTTTAACAATGAGAAAAATCCATAATGTATAGTCCGCTATATTTAAAGTTCAGTCTTTGGTTAAAGTTTTTTTTTATTTATTAATATATGAAACCTTCATCATGGATTATCATGTTGATGCAATTAAATGACATTTGAATAGTAGATTTTAATAATCGAGAGGGGTAGAAGATACCAATGGGATATATTCAAACTCAAAGGTCGATTTACAAACTGACAAACGCCATAAAACAAAATAAATAAAATGCTTCGCTGGGGCGCAGCTTGATACGACCGCAGTGGTCGAACCCTGAACAGTTGGGGCAAGTATGGACACAAAATTCAAGCTTGATACAGCTATGACTTTGGATTGTCATTAAATATTTGACACAGCATAGGTTTCTGACACAGGATGAATGTGGTGTAAGAACTGGAAAAAATTTAATTTACCTATTATGGTGGAATATCCATAAACTAAATTGTTTGTTAATTTCAATATATCAAAGAATATGTAGAATTCAATGTTTGATGTAATGTAATAAAGTTGAAATTTGGACCGTTTTTGTTCAATGTGGACCAATTTGGTAACATGTATAAATAATCAAAAATCTAAATACATGGGAGCCCATTTAAATACATCATAAAGGTATTAAAATAGAAAGTGACATCATAGTCATGGCTAAAAATAAACAAAAATCCTTAATCAGCAACATTTAAAGTAATATCTAAAAATAAAATTCCTTTGTAACCATAAAAGCCCATTTAAATACATCATAAAGATATTAAAATAGAAAATGACATCATAGTCATGGCTAAACATAGCAAAAAACCCTTAATCAGCATCATTTAACAGTAATATCTAAAAATGGAAATTACATCATAAAGGTATTAAAATAGAAAATGACATCATAGTCATGGCTAAAAATAAACAAAATCCTTAATCAGCATCAGCAACATTTTATAGTAATATCTAAAAATAAAATTCCTTTGTAACCATAAAAGCCCATTTAAATACATCATAACAGATATTAAAATAGAAAATGACATCATAGTCATGGCTAAACATAGCAAAAACCTTAATCAGCATCATTTAACAGTAATATCTAAAAATAAAAATTTCTTTGCAACCATAAAAGTAAAATAGAAAATGACATCATAATCATAGCTAAAAATAAACAAAAATTTTTTTTATTGGCAAATTTTAAATGGAGTTTATTATACTAAAACAATAAATTTGCAACCATAAACATGATAAAACCCCATTTAAACACATCATAAAAGTATTAAATAATTCAACTACATCATAAGGCTATAAAAATAGAAAATGACTTCATAGTCAAGGCTAAAGGTAAACAAAAAACCTTCATCAGCAAAATTTTATATTGGCAAATTTCCAATGAAGTTTATTACACTAAAATTGTTGGCAAATTTCCAATGCATTTATTAACAATAAAGTTATTGGCAAATTTCCAATTTACATAATTTAAAAGCAGTGTAGATGAGATATTTAAATGAGTTTGAATTACCAACCTTACACTGCTTTTAAATAATGTTCTTTACTCAATTATTTGTCTATTAAAATGGAAACCCTTGTTTTTTAACCTTTTTTCCCCTTATTCCTTAAACATTAGAGCCATAAACATGGTGTGGTATGGTACATTGCAATACAATTTCACAGAGATCCATACACTTGAACACAAGTTTTTGTTGCAAACTAAAAAAATCCTTATTTTCGACCAATATTTGGCCCCTTATTCATAAATGTTTGAGCAATTAACCCCAAAACTCAATTCCTACTTTCTCTTCGTGATAAAAAATAACTAACTTAAAATGTAAATTTTAAACAAAAAAAAGGAAAAAAAAAATTACCCCTTTTTTGACCCCCGCCCCCCTTATGATTCATCACCCCCACCCCCCTTTCCCCCCAAACCAAGCTCAATAACAGCCTTGCCTTTGTGGTATGGTACCTTGTAATACAATTTTAGAGAGATCCATACACTTGAACACAAGTTATTGTCTAGAAACTAAAAAATGCTTATTTTAAACCCCTTTTTAGGCCCCTTATTACTAAACGTTTTGGGCAATTACCACAACACTCAATTCCAGCTTTCCCTTTGTGAAATGGAACCTTGTAGTAAAATTTCAGAAAGATCCATACACTTACACACAAGTTATTGTCATGAAACTAGAAAAATGCTTGTTTTTTGCCCCCTTTTGGCCCCTTATTCCTAAAATTTTGAGGCAATTAACCCCAAAATCAATCCCAGTATTGACCCTTTGTGATATGGAATCTTGTGGTACAATGTCAAAGAGATCCATATGCTAACACATAAGTTATGTCTGGAAGTTACAAAAATGCTTATTTTCGGCCCCTAATTCCTTAACTGTTGGTACCATAACCCCTAAAATCAATCCCCACCTTCCTATTGTGGTATTGAACCTTATGGTAAAATTTCATAGAGATCCATTCACTTAAACTAAAGTTAGAGTGCGAAAACCATTGTGTATTCGGACGACGACGCCGGACGACGACGACGCCAACGTCATACCAATATACGACCTCAAAATTTTTTTGCGGTCGTATAAAAATGACTAAAAGACAAGCAACTGCATACACAATGTAGAAAACTAAAGACTGAGCACCACAACGGCACTAAATATCTTGGTGATCTCAGATAATGCAGAAGGGTTAGCTAATCCTGCTCCACATGTGAAACCTATCGTGTTATTCCAAAAAAATATCTTTGCCAATGCAGAAGGGTTAGCTAATCCTGCTCCACATGTGAAACCTATCGTGTTATTCCAAAAAAATATCTTTGCCAAGTTATACTAAGTCATTAGGCATCAGGCAACTAGCAGATTGGTTATTGACTCTTAATCTAACACTTAGATATCACCATATTCAATAAGCATCAGTAATGTAAATTTTCAACCATTAATCAATAAATCTTGACCTAATGTGAAGTTTTGAAATTTGCAAATTTTTAATGAAAAGGATAGACAAGACAGTACCAGTAAAAACAACACAGACATTGAAAAATTAAGAAACATAAAGAACAAAATTTTGTCTTCTCTTTTTCATTATTTTTGTCTTGCCTTGAAAAAGCTAGATCTAGGGGTGCTGTTTCAACAATGTATAAGTTTGTGATTAGGTCATTTTAAGGGAAATTGAGATATAATGAATATATATATATATATATAAACATGTCTAAATTGAAAACGACGTTCAAACCTATGATTGCGTTGGATAAAAACCGCAATTTTTATACGTGTGCATGCAAAACAAATTTCTTGGTAGAGGGGTCTAAATACAGCACAAACAACATTTTCCAAAAGACCAAAAAAGTGAAAAAGTATATTTTAACAAAACGCATTTGACTAACAGGTCGAACAACTGATGTTCTTAAACCCTGCTGACTGCCATTGGCGATTGCCAAATAAACGGATCACAAGATGTAACAAAATGGATCTTTAAAAATTAATATTTAATACCAAACAGAAAACAAATATGCGGAAAAGATGGTATACCGCAAACAAAAGGTGCAAAAATTAGTACACCATATCCGGATTTCGACAATTAATGTCTCTTCAGTGATGTTAGGGATCGAAACAGTATTTGGAAGGCCATAAAATTTACCTCAATTTAGGATAGACTCTTGAATTTTAAAGAGTCGAAATAGGATGAACGGATCAGATAAACCCGAAGGAAAATATAATACAAGCCCAAACAAAAAAATATAAACATGTCTAAATTGAAAACGACGTTCAAACCTATGATTGCGTTGGATAAAAACCGCAATTTTTATACATGTGCATGCAAAACAAATTTCTTGGTAGAGGGGTCTAAATACAGCACAAACAACATTTGCCAAAAGACCAAAAAAGTGAAAAAGTATATTTTAACAAAACGCATTTGACTAACAGGTCGAACAACTGATGTTCTTAAACCCCACTGACTGCCATTGGCGATTGCCTATATATATATATATATATACAAAATTTATTAGATATCACACAACAAAAGAAATGTAAAAAAAAAGAAAAAAGTTTTATACATACCGTGAAATGATACGGACAATGAAATACTAAAGTCACTTAGCATATAAGTTTGTGATTAGATGTAAGAAGATGTGGTATGAGTGCCAATGAGACAAATCTCCATCAAAGTCACAATTTGTAAAAGTAAACCATTATAGGTCAAAGTATGGTCTTTAACACAGAGCCTTGGCTCACACCGAACAGCAATCTATAAAGGGCCCCAAAAATGTTTGTCAGTTTAAGGGGAACCTTTAGTGATGGGCCAATGATATTTGGTATTCAGTTGTATTAGTATTGGCACATCACATTTCCATGGAGATTATTTGGCCCTGTACATTCAGTCATGTTTTTTTTATGCCCCCGCAACTGAAAGTTGGGGGGCATATTGTTTTACCCCTGTCCGTCCGTCCCATTATGGGTATATAGTTAATCCGCATAACTCCTCCTACAGTTTGAATCCTAGGAAGTTTTCACTTTGCTGTCTGTTTGTACATATATTGAAGGTGTGCATGTGGTCAGGGTTTTGATTTTTATTAATATTTGCTCTTTTGGGAGATAGTTGAACTTTGTCAATTTTTGGAGTATTTACTTTCATAAGAGGAGCGTTTCCAGATAACTCCTCCTACAGTTTGAATGCTAGGAATTTTTCACTTTGCTGGCTGTTTGTACATACATTGAAGGTGTGCATGTGGTCAGGGTTTTGATTTTTATTAATATTTACTCTTTTGGGAGATAGTTGAACTTTTGTCATTTTTTGGGTGTAAGCGTTAATTTAAATGTTATAGTTATTTTATAATAACACTTTGCATCTGCGGGGGCATCAATTGTGTCTCCCAGACACAATAATATCTCAAAGAAAGTCATACATTGACTTTGTTATAATACAGTTACTTCAGAGTGGAGTCACTTTGTCTAGTTTTCATTTCAATTTTACACAGGCAAATCACCACATTAGTTATGATACATATAAAAAAAATGTGGTATGATTGCCAATGAGACAACCCTTCACAAGAAACCAAATGCCACAGAAATTAAGAGCTATAGGTCACTGTACGGCCTTCAACAATGACTAAAGCCCATACTGCATATTCAGCTATAAATCACAAAAGTAAAACAATTCAAACGAGAAAACTAACGGCCTGATTAATGTATGAAAAAATTAACGAAAAAAACAAATATGTAACAACAAACAACCACTTAGCTACAGACCCCTGACTTGGGACAGGCACATACATACAGAATGTGGCAGGGTCAAACATGTTGGGAGGGATCTCAACCCTCCCCTAATCTGGGACAGAAGTGCAACAGCACAACATTAGAACGAACTAAAAAAATCAGTTGAAAAAGGCTGCACTCAACAGATGGATACAAATAGAAATACATACAACAAAAACACAGAGTGGACGTGGATGGGTACTTGTACATCCCAACAACAAACAGACACTTAGTACAAATCTGAGAGTGCAGATACTGACAGCTAGTTCAAAGCCAATAACAACTTAAAAAAAAAAATGCATCTAAGAATAAATTATCAATCAGTACACATCCAACATCCAATGGATTTAGTGTAAAGACATCATAAACAATCAGAAAAAAACATGACCTGGTGCAATGCCAAGATACAGGAAATGACAGATTGTAGATCCATGAAAGTGCATATGTATATAATAATAATGTTTAATAGGGTTGTAAACTATAGATATATTGAGAATTTTATCACATTGTTGTTTACAAAGCAAAAGCAACACTCATATTAGAAGTAAAATAAAGCTTTCATTATGTATGCTTAAATAAGATAATATTATAACAGTAAATAAAATTCTTTTTTTTATCCTTTCAGATGAAGAAACTTTCAAAAGAGTGGAGCATTTAGAAGACGGAACAATCAAATATTATTTGTTACTATTTCAGTAACTTTTCAAATGTTAACTGTTTAGAATATTCTTAAATATAAATATAATTGAATTTAATGTGGAAAGTGTTTTGTTTTTTTTAACATTTGGTAACATATGCCTCTGTTAGGGACAATTTTTTAATCATAAGCTGATTATTTTTAGATTTGTCATGGTAAACCTGCAAGGGACACAACTCTTGAAGAATGAACATTGTAAAATAGCTAGTCTGTATTGAATTGTTGTTTGGTATACATTTGGTTTTGCATTATTTGTTGTGCAATTTCGAATTCGACTTCTTTTCAAACATTGTATAAATTTAAAATGTAGCTGACTTTGACATTGGTATTCATACTTTTAGATTTTTTATGAATTGTCAAACAAACGCGATTATAAAGCAAGAATTTCAAACAAACAAAAAAAGAAATACTAACAGGAAGATTCGAAAGGTTTCAAACATGTAGAAACAGTCTCATGGTTTAAATAAGATTTGGATTTATATATATATATATATATATATATATAAGTTTTAATGGATGCTTAACATCCAGCCACAAATATTACATACATATTCAGGATGATAACAGGTTGATAAAACATGCATATGAGGTAACTGATAATCAATATAAGACAATTTAGTGATGTATAACTCACTTTTACAGTACTTTTACCATAAAGAACCAGAGAAACATCTTCAAATAGAGATGACCAAGAACAAAAAATGATATGTCAATGAGAGCAACAAAGACGATATTTCATTTTTCCTAGTGGCTGCTTCACATAAAAGTCTTGTTGTATTATCACGTTTATATCACTTGGCTTTATATTAAACGTGAATATCACGTTGTATTATCACGTTGATATTATGTGGATTTATATACAACGTGAATATCACGTGAGACGAACGTTTATTTCACGTTGTGCTCACAACGTGAATATTACGTTTCTGCTCTTTTCACGTTGTACTCACGTGGTGTGGACAACGTGAATATCACGTGATTCCCATGTTAAAATCACGTTGGAAAAAATTGCCTGTGTACCAAGTCAGGAATATGGCAGTTGTTATCAAATAGTCCGTTTCTATGTATGTTGGCGTTTGTTTTTGTTGCAGTTCAGTGTTTCTGTTGTTCCGTTGTTTTCCTCTTATATTTGAGGTGTTTCCCTTGGTTTTAGTTTGTAACCCGGATTTTTTTTCTCTTAATCGATTTATGACTTTTGAACAGCGGTATACTACTGTTTCCTTTATTTACATGGGAGTCCTCGAATGAAAACCGGGGCGATATGGAAAAGACTGATAATCTGATAAGCATATACCTCCGATGTATGAACGCAACTAGGTTGATAAACCAAGATCATTCTGCCCTCTTGATATCAGGCAGGGCGTATATAATTTTAATCAACCAGGTTACCATTAAACAACACTATCTACCCTGTTGGTTCCTGGAATATTTTTTAAAATAAAGTTTTACCTGCCTTGCATGAAAGACGTGTATCCTATCAGATCCTTGTTTTATTTGTTCTTTTCAGCGCGAATACCATTTTTATTTTGTGATATTTTGAGGTACGAGGGATTTGGACTTACTTTTTTTTATTTTGTTCGTTTGTAAAGTAGTTACTAAGTTACTAATACATAAAGAGAAATAACGGGAAACGCCAAAAAATACCACATAGTATAACAGACAACATTAATCACTAACCCAAACTCCTCCGAAAAAAAAACATACAAACAAAGACAAACAACAACGAATGATATATGGTTTAGTTAACCAGACTTGGTACACGCTCATTAGTATATGGCTAAATCCATTTAAACTTGAAGGTTATATCTTAACTCAAATTTTCGATTTTACAGTAATGATGGTTAATTTATAGTGCAAAATGAATTTTCTCAGGTAGAAGATTCCGGCAAAAAAACAAAGATACCAGGCTTATCATTTAGAACGACATCATTGTGTTTCGTCTACAACAGGAATATATTGTTGTTATACACAGTTGTAATGCTTAGTTTAACTGTTTTGTGGCGTTCTTTATCTAATATGCATTAACAGCAACAGATACGGTTAGCGTTTAAATGTATTCATTGTATTATTTTTAGCGACTATTTATCCCCTTGATACTCAAAGAAATATGTAAACGTCTTCGTTCAGTAACATTGCATCATATTGTGGTCACTTAACGAGAAATTATCTCATAATTTCAAGTAAAAACGAGTATGCATCAGTGAAAATTATTATTGATTTTTACAACTTTTTGCAAATATTCAATTTTCTAATATAATATAACTAGTGATATTTTTATTCATTTCTAAGAAATCATTTCAGACAAACAACCCGATTTTGATTGCTGCAATTATCACCTTCCCGATTTCCATACATGGAAGATGATTTGACACATAAATCATTATTTGCTTTGGGTTCATCTATACCCCAGGTGAGGTACGTAGGATGACTGCCATCTATCCATCTGTATGTCTGATTCCTTAGTTTCTGTAATCCAATCAAAAAATCAGCACCTGGATGCTTAGTAGTTTGACTTATTATGAAATTGTATTCCTCTTTAGACCCAATGATAACTAAATCTGAACCATTGTTCTTACAAAATGTACGGGCTTCTGTGAAATTAGAATAAAGTAATGTATTAATTGCATAACAAGAATTCTTGTAATATATCCACACACCAGGCCCACATCTAGATCAGTTCCGTTACTTTGACAATAATCACGAGCCTGAAACCATGTCCGCCGTTCTGAAAATTATTGATAACACCACACATCGAATAGCTTCCAGTCATTTGGACATTTTGTCCAAATTTCTGATATCCGAAAATCTGCATTTCCACTGTCGTTAGATTTAATACATACTTCTGTATTGAAGCAAGATTGAATCACAATGTACGTCAGCCCAGCCACTAAGCCCATTATAATAACAGTAGTGAACGGTATCCAAAATTTGATTTTAACATCTTGGCATACATGATATGGTTCAGGATCTGGTTGAGGTTCAAAATTTGAGTGATACGAGCGTGATGGTTTTAAATCATCATACTTTCGATAATCATCTGAAATGGATGCAAGTTATGTATATACTCTCTCTAGTAGGGTCGTCGTATGTATGCTCATTAACATTCAACATAATTCAAGTTTTATTATCAATAAAATGTGGACAGATTGTCTTCAATGAATATTATTCTTTATAAAGTACCATAGTGTTTCACGCCCGGATACACATTTACATATTTGTACTTTCATGATAACTTGTGAAGACTGGATTGATGAATCATCTCAAATTACGTATTTTTCATTGTGTGACAAAGTCAGGAAATCGAATAAAACTTATACTTGACAAAGATATACGACATATCCCTAATGAATAAATTCATTTGTAATGTTTTTGATTTCTGTTATTTTCTAGTTTAAACGTTCTATCTGTTAAACGGGAGGAGGTACTCCTATTTTAACCATGTTAATTCACCAGAACAATAAGTTATACGTCCTGTAATAGTTATAGGGGGATCGAATGCCATTGAAGAGTCTTATGCAAACCAATCACGATTCTGGTGTAATGATTTAATAGTCTGGTATCTGTGATAAGTTTTATCAAGTATCAAAATAGAATCAGTTTCACAACTGGATGAGATTTAGGTGTAGAACAAGATGACTGATTGGTTGATAGCTTCACGTCGCGTCAGCACAAAACACTTTAACACTTTTTCCTCGCTTTGTTTCATTTTAAAAAACTGAAGTTGTTTGAATTTGGAATTCCTTCTCTCTCTCTCTCTCTCTCTCTCTCTCTCTCTTACTCAAGTAAAAATCAATAAAGACAAACATTTCATGTTTACAAAAAGCTGTCCTACACAAATAAAACAATCTGCATTTACCATGATGTATTTTGAAACATTTTTTTTATTGTGAACAAACAAAGCAAACACATTTATGATATAGCTATGATAATCATAGATCATTTCACTCATACAAAATAATTCGAAAGACGTGGTATGGTAAGTCCCAAAAATTTATCAAATAAAATACTCCAAACGATCATTACATCTCCATACTTGTAAGCTGCTTACATACTTGCTTTAGTGCTTCAAACTTTTTGTATTTAACATTTTCATAAAAATAAGAAGATGTGGTGTGATTGCCAATGAGACATCTCTCAACCAGAAACCAACTAACAAAGAAGTTAACAACAGTTACTATATGTCATCGTAAGGCCTTCCACAATGAGCAAAACCCATACCATAGTCAACTATAAAATGCCCCGAAATGACTAATGTAAATCAATTCAAACAAGAAAACAAACGGCCTGATTGATGTACAAAACAATAAACCAAAAACCAAATATGATATACAGCAACAAACGACAACCACTCAATAACAGGCACATGCAGAGTATGGCAGGGTTAAACATATTTGCGGGCGCCCAACCATACCCCTAACCAGGGACAATAGTGTAACAGCACAACATGTGAACAACTATACAAATCAATTGAAAAGGGCTTGACTCATCAGATCAATACAAAGCAGAAAAACAAGGAACAAAAACACAGACTGGACTTGGCAGGTTATTTACACATCCCCGCAACAAAAATATGCTTACTGACTGCTAGTTTAAAGCCTATTTCAACTAATAAAAACATCATGTTTCTAAAATATCAATCAGTACACATTCAACATTCAATAGATTTAGTATAAAGACGTCATATACAGTGAAAAACATGACCTTGTGCAGTGCCAAAATACAGGTATCGACAAAATCTAGAACCGTGAATCTGTTTATGAATATGTATATAACGATAATTTTTGTTTGGATTTAGTTTACTGATAACAAAATTAATATTTATACCAAATAAAAGAATATTCACAATATTCAAAGATCTACTTACAAGGATATTTAGTGATGAGTGCGTAATGGCAGTTTAAAAGTTATGAACTTTGATGTCAAAAAAAAACAATACAGTTAATACCAAGATAAGGAACAACAGTAATTTGAATGCCGTTCGATTTGTTTTTTTATCAAACAAGTTTAATGCACTGGACCTTGTGTTTTCAAATACATCTTAGTAAATTATAAATTCATTTACATTTGATAAAATTGAGAATGAAAATGGGGAATGTGTCAAAGAGACAACAACCCGACCAAAGAGAAGAAAACAGCCGAAGGCCGAAGGCCACCAATGGGTCTTTAACACAGCGATAAAATCCCGCATCCGGAGGCGGGCTTCAGTTGGCCCCTTAACAAAAATGTGTACTAGTTCAGTGAAAATGGAGTATTAATAGCCCTGTTATATCGTCAGCAGTGATTTAAATGATATTCGAGTTTTTTTTTTTTTTAAACATGTTAAATATCCTGGAACTCGTGTCCTTATATCTTAGTCAATTTCCAATCCATTTACAATTTTAGGATTACTAGCCCTGTCTTATCATCCCTCGATCCCAAAATTGTTCTGATCTTCGAATAGTGCAAGGATTTTCTTTTTAGAAAAACAATAGCTTCAAATATCCCTCGTTTTGAAAAGGTGTGAGTTTACTGTCGAATCAGTTTGTTTTGATGGAACTTATTGTCATTGATTCAGACAATATTGAATTTTCACTGATATTTGATTTCGTGTTTTTGCTAATTATAAAGTCTGCATATAAGCCAAAATAAATGTTGTACTTCGTTAAACATTGAAACTCGTGGTTTACTTATACCAACGAAATCAACAAAATTAGTATCCCACGGATAAAAATGAACAACCAGTATGTGCAAGCAAACCATTTTAGCTCAAAAAGTCCTTTGAAAGAATGGTCTTCTCTGAAAACATATGTCCCATATAGACCAAGCTTAGAAAATACAGTTTAAAAATTGTGTCGATTATTCAAAAACATGACTGTCGTGTCTATAAATAGATATAATTGTAAAATGCAAGTAATTGTTTTATATTGTCTTGAAAACCGCCACGGTACATTGTGTCATAGTAAAGAAATTCTCGTAAGGTAAAAATTGCTCAGAATTTCAAGATCTAATAGCATCTATTAAGTCTTAAAATTTTAGATTATATAGTTATTGCCATTAAATGATTTATTTTTACTGATTAAAGCATTTATACGTTTCATCTTGGAACAGCAAAAATAATCAGCTATTCAATCTTTGCAAATGAATATTATGATTAATTTTCTCAGCGAATATTGAAATCTCCATGTTTTTCATATTTATGATTGTTTGATTGTTTTCATGATCACTATTATATTATAATAACAGATAAGCAGAAAGTATAGACAGCAGTAACAAGACCAACATGAGAAAATATTCAAACAAGTAACTGTGACCTGAATTTGGTAATTCGTTCTTAAAAGATTTATTGCCCTTACATGACGATTTTTTACTTATTTCCATGAATTTACCTATTCAAAAATACTATCTTGAAAACTATATTAGATCAAAAGAAATTTGCAGAAGTAAAAAAGATCAGTTGTACAAGATCTACAAATAAATCAAATGATTAAAATCGCAAATCAATCCTTTAGGATAGTCATTATCCTTAAAAGACAGGCGAACGATACCGAGGGGATAAATGATGCGCTCGTAATATGTTGGGTGCCACTGGTGGAGTAGAAACTGTTTCGGTGAGATTGTGATTGCTCAATCTGTAATTTTATATAATGTGTTTAGTAGACTGATATTTATTTATCGCGTCGTCGTTTTTCTTTTGTCTGTAGTGTCTTTTTTTACTTATGGTTTTTAATTGACCCCATGGTATTTTTTTCATCTATTTTCTCAGACAGAGTTTTGAACTTGAATTATAACAACTTTTATTTGTATATTGCGCCTCAGATTATCATACCATATCAGACTATCAGGATTTTGTCAACATTTCAAATTATAAGTTTTCATTTCCGTGACGACTTCCGGACAAACAATACTGACGTATATGACCTATCTCTCATGATATTGATATATATACTTTAAAAGTAATTGTTTCTCACAAATACAACTATTTTTGTTTATGCAATAATCATCGTACCAGTTTCTCCACATGGAAGATATGTGCTACATGTAATATGTTTCACCTTAGTTTCATCTGAACCCAATGACTAGTAAACAGGTTTAGTTCCATCTATTTATCTGTATGATGGTTCTTAAATTTCTTATATTCAATCTAAAATTAGTATCTGATTGCTTCGTTATTTGGCGTATTATGAAGTTGTAATACTCTTTCGAACCAATGATCTGCACTATTGTCCTTACAGAAGCTATAGTCACAAGTTAAGTTAACATATGCCGTAGCAACTTTATAACACGTATTATTGTAATATACCTATAAACCAGACCCACATCTCCGAATTATTCGACTTTTGTTTTTGTAGCAGTTCAGTGTTTCTGTTATTCCGTTGTTTCCTCTTATAGTTGATATGTTTCCCTCGGTTTTTGTTTGTGACCCGGATTTGTTTTCGCTTAATCGATTTATGACTATTGAACAGCGGTATACTTCTGTTGCCTTTATTTTGCATATAAATATGAATGCAATAAATCAGTTTTTGTCATTTCATTTTCCATATATTGCGTCCTGTAGAAAAATGTGCGGAGTGTGTAGTTATTATATAAGTTGTTCGGTTCAAATGAATTCTAATTAGTATCATCCAAAATAGTACCATCGCTCCACTGACAAGTCATTCAAATAATTTTCATAAGACAATTAGTTTCCTTCTCTAACTAGATCAGTTCCAATATTTCGACATGCACTTGAAACCATGTTCGCCGTTTGTAACGTCTTTGTAACACCACCTTTTGAATTCTTCCAGACATTTGGAGATTTTGTATCAACTTCAGATATCCGAAAACGTTTACCGTTTGTGCTGTATTTCTGTCACGTAGTGTTGTCATTTTAGCGATATTTTTAGCATTACCATATAAGCGGGAGGTTTGGCTAGCCATAAAACAAGGTTCAACCCACCATTTTTTCTTAAAATGTCCTGTACCAAGTCAGGAATATGGTAGTTGTTATCAAATAGTTCGTTTCTACGTATGTTGGCGTTTGTTTTAGTTGCACTTCAGTGTTTCTGTTGTTCCTTTGTTTTCCTCTTATAGTTAATGTGTTTCCCTCGGTTTTAGTTTGTAACCCGGATTTGTTTTCTCTCTATCGATTTATGACTTTTGAACAGCGGTATACTTCTGTTGTCTTTATTTACTATTATCACCATCATTAACGCTGCTCTAAGAATGAGTACAACATTTTATACTGTATCGAAATTTTAACAGAGCATATGTCACTCCGGTTGTTTTTGAACATGTACATATAATTATGGCAGTGAACGCTATGCATAGTCTTATACGAAATTTTCATCAGATATGAATAATTTTACTTTCAAATACTAGCCCTTTTTTATTAAAAAAAAAATAAGTCCCAGTGTTATCTTTCGCATCTCTTTTAAAACAAATACCGAACTCCAAGGTAAATTCAAAAAATGTGGAAGTCCATAAAACCTGACAAATCAATTGCTCAACCGTATCAACAAACGAAAAGTTTCCGAAACTTGTATAGGTTCGGAATATGTAATAGCATTATCATAATTGAACTACTTTGTTCTAAGTTTTCATAACTTTGAAAATGATAAAAAAATGTGTACAGATGTGAATATCCTTTTTCGTCAGTTTGTTTCAGGTAAATATGATCATTGGTATTCATTATAAGTCAAATTATTTTCCATAGTATGCATACTTTATCATATTGATACCCATGATATGCAAGGTTTAAAATTTTTAGCGCACACTTATATACATTCACATTTTTAAGTAGACAATTACATAACAATTCTTTCCGAATGCGTAGGTATGTACTTCTGGGAACTAAATTTCTATAAATATAAATTAACAAACAATTGCGCTTTTCCATGACTTAAGTCATTGTTTATATAGTATTTTAAATAATTCATTGACCTAACAACCTTATGACACAAATACACGCTTAAGTTAGATTTTCCTACTTCACTTATCACAAAAAACACACCCTTTGTTACGTCGTATACACACAACATTATAAGTTTATATTTTGCTATGAAAATTATTAGTTAATTTAAGTCTCACACATCCGTTTTAAGAGTAATATAAATATATAAAATCAATCGAAATGAATATAAATAACCATACAGACAAAAAGTAGTAATGTCGTTGCATCCGGTCTTCTGTCTGAATCACTCAAATGTTCCTTTAACATTTCATTCTAACTCCTTTGTACATGTTTCCGTAAAACTGTAAAAGTTTGATTGGTTAAATGAAAATAAAAATGTTTCACATAGCTCGGTATCAAATGTTAGAAAGAAGGAGTTTTTTGCAAAAATATGAACCTTAAGAGACATGGCAAATCAGTTTGATATGAACAATACTTTTGGATTGATTTAAAGGTTACGATTTGATAGAAATACCATCATGCAGCATTATGATTTAGGGTAGTCAATTCGAACCCTTGATTGTTTGTCCGGATTTGGCAATATCTTTGATTCGGTATCAAATGTTAGAAAGAAGGAGGTTTTTTGCAAAAATATGAACATTAAGAGACACGGCAAATCAGTTTGATATGAATAATGTTTTTGGATTGATTTAGAAGTTACGATTTGATAGAAATACCATCCTGCAGCTTTATGATTTAGAGAAGTCAATTCGAACCCTTGATTGTGTGCATCCCTGAAGATACATTAATGGTCGGAATACGCATCTGGTGCAGTACAATTTGTACCGTTTATGTTATTACTTCTAAGTTTCGGTCAATTAAATTTGAATTGCATCAAAACTTCTATGGGTATAACATTTAGTTAAACTATCGGTGATACGTTCAATATTGAATAGTCAACCGTCATTAGATACCAATTTAATCCGTATTTAATGTGTTCATTGTGTTACTCATAGCAGCCTCTTACATTCACAAACATTTTACAACCCTGAATTTATTGCTGGTGTCAAAATTTATGAAAATAGACAGCCTATGAACATTTACTCTGTATACATCAGTCTCTTTGCCTAATATAATAATGTGCAAACAGGACTCTAAAGTTTTCTCTCAAAGTATGTTATAATGATCTAGTACAGTATATAACTAGAGGCTCTAAAGAGCCTGTGTCGCTCACCTAGGTCTATGTGCATATTCAACAAAGGACAATCTCCAACATTGTAGACGAGAATAGAATTCATGACAAAAATCTCTGTTTTGTTGATCTTGTTTTGCTGATCATTTAGTCTGTTTAGTTTCAGACTATCTTCTTAAGGTTTTGCTCAATAAACAAAAGAGGGTAAACAAAAATCCTTATTTTAGGGGCTGGGCAATCACTCCTATAAAGAGTTACAGCTACTACCTATATCAGTGAAATGTGACTTGTAAGTAGATATTGCCTTGCGGATCATTTTTGTGATTTAAAGTGTCTATTTATCTATTATAATTTTTATCATGTAAGGCAAAACCCCCAAAAAATGATAAAAATCGTCATTAAAGGGCAATAATTCCAAGGAGACGTCGGACAATTTCCTCCATATTGTCTTAATTGTAGATCTTGTCTTACTCATCAATTTTGTTTATTCAAGTTTCTATCTATCTATTACAATTTTTAAGATATAAGGCAAAAACGCAAACAATTGGTAAAAATTTTCATTAAAGGGAAATAATTCTAATAAGGAGTCGGCTGACGATTTCGGCATTTAAACTTATCTGTAGAACTTGTCTTGCTGATCATGTTTGCGGTTTAATGTTTCTCTGTATCTCAAGAATGAGGCAAAAATGAAAAAAAATGGTAAAATTTGTCATTTAAGGGCAATAACTCCTATAAATAGTCGTCTGACAATTTTGAAGTTTAGGGACAATTGGTAAAGCTCAACATTCTGAACATTTTTACTTCGTCAGATTTTCTCTATTCAAAACGGTTTTCAAAATAATAGACACAACTTGCATTTTTACCCTATGTTCTATTTTTAGCGGGGTCATCAGACACATTTTTTAAACTAGATACCCCAATAATGATTGTGGTCAAGTTTGGTTAAATTTGGCCCAGTAGTTTCAGAGGAGAAGATTATTGTAAAAGTTAATAGACGACGACGATGGACAACGACGACGAAGGTCGACGGAAGCCAAGTGATGAGAAAAGCTCACTTGGCCCATTGGGCCAGGTGAGCTAAAATCATCATGACATGTACAGACTATCCTGACAAAGTACTATAAATACGAGGGTACAAAAAAATGAAAATAAAACAATACAAATTTCGTGCATGCGCTTCGCCCCTCTTGATCCATCGCATCAGGAATGCCAAATACAGAGCCACGGCAAGAGTCATAAGACCAAAAGGAACTTAATCATACAAATTCAAATAAAGATAAAACTGAAAATGTCATGAAATGTTACACACATATTTTTAAGTCAAGACCAACAAGTATCATGTGTTGACGCTGAATATGTTTATTAAAGTTCTTGGTACCGCGCGATGAACTTTTGAAAAAAAGGACGAGACATTCTTTGACAATCCATCATGGCTTATTATAAATCATTTCCGCAGACTTACGGTTTTTTCAAAATATAAGTAGCAGCTGCAAGCTCTTTAATATCGTGAAGTTGAGAAATGTTTACTCTATACGCAGATGAAGTTGGTATACGGAGGGAGTCGAGATATTTTCCTAACTTACTGAATAGTATTAGACTGATATTGATGCTCATGGTCTTAAAATTGATTGGTTAATAAAAAAATAAATACACTTTTTTAGGAAATGTTTTACCGTTGTCCGTCTTGTAATATTTTTCTTTACTTATGGCAGTCTGTTTTTCCGGATTATGGATCTTGATTTCTCATTGGTTATCATTTTTCACACAAGTTAAGATTTGCTTTTATATAACAAATGTCACAGAGGGGGGAAAAGAGTGCATTGGTATAAGGAAGTACAAAAGTTTGGGATTTTTTTTACCCCAGAAAATTACAAATTCTTAAATCCATTCAAGACTACTATTTAAACAACGAGGCAACATTGGTATTACCTTTTTTATAAGTTCTTTTAATGTACAGATCTGATACTACCTGGGCGAGGAAGAAATTTGAGCGTATACCTGTTCATTTTTGGAGATATTTCTGTACATTATTTTAAGATTGATGGTAACAAATTCGGTGATCTCTTATGGTATATAAGAGACAATTGCCAATCCGCTAAAACATGATGTCTACTTACTTAATATAACTTATCAACGTTTTTAAAAGACTATCATGACGAGTGTCACGTAAGATCAGGATCTGCTAACACACCCGAATCACCGGCGATAATCCCCTGTTGTTGACTTGGTTCGTGTAACTACGTCCTTATCTGTCTTAGTGGAGTGACAAATGAAGAAAAAGGTGCTTATTTTACGACTTCAATGGACCGGCATAACTGCAGTCTGAAAATGATTTTTTTGCACAACTTATACATTAATCTTACTTTTTTATCCGGTCGTAGCCATTTCCTACGGTGCAGTTTTTCATAAAATGGAAATAAAAAGACATGTTTCATTCAAAATGCAACTCGACAAACTTTTTTTACTGTTGTTGCTTTTTATGGTCATCAAGCTCTTGATTTGGCATTTTATGAAGAGTTTAAGTACTAATTTATATTGTAAAACTATAATTTCTTCTATTTTGCCTTATTTTTGTTCGTTTTCACTCAGTTTTAAGAATATGCACTCTGTTCTATTTCCACGGAGTGGTTACAACATTTGTAAATTTACATTGCATCGATATCTTCCAAATTTTTTGCGCTAACAAGTAATAAAACTTCATTTTGTACAGTTATGAGACCTCTCCGGCTCGGTTTTTCTACTAAATTCACGTCTTTCGACATATTTTAATATACATTAAAATTCTATGAATTTCCGGATTTTTTTCTGCTACCGATACGATGTAGATTTACTTTTCATTGACGAATAGCTTTAGAGGTGGCACGGTAGTATTTCCCTGCCATAGGCGACAATAGTAACATTTTACAGATTTTCATCACTTTCTAACACTCCCCAAGACCCAAAACCTACTGTAACTTGAAGTACTTTCATTCAGATATTCAGAAATAAATGAGAAACACCATCATGACCGTTTACTTTTTTAGCTATTGTCACCAGTCTAAGGGAACCAGTCATTTACATCATATTTGGCCGCAGTAAATGTAATATTTTAAAAAAATTGTCAAAAATTTATGTCTATAGTTAGATTTAAAAATAGGCATTTTTCATACTCATTATTGGTTAAAATACTTGAAAAAAATGTTTCTGGTTGATAATCCATTTCAATGTCCAATCACAGTGTCATAAGTATTCACCTAAGTAGGGTACACAAAGGAGCAACCTAAAACGTGGGAAGCAAATACTACCGTGCCACCTTAACCACCACTTAATTAAAAGAATATGCTGTAGATATCTTTTATTCACTATCTATAATCATTTCTGAAACTGTCTGAGAAATCTTAAGTTGTTCTTACATCCATTCCATGAAAACTGAGGGAAATCAAACGACTAGCCATATGCTGCGGAAATCCAGTTTTCAACTCTGAAAAAGAAGAATTAAGACTAATTAGTATTTTATATTTTTTGACATTAAATACAATGTACACTGCATCTTATTCTGTTTTATTTCAAGAAGAAATGAAATGCACTTCAATTAAAGGCAAAATGGAGACTGATGGTCACATTTCAGGCCAGCATGAGGCCTTTTAGTATCCTTATTTGTGATTATTTCAGGTGTTTTTTTGTCAAATTTCAAAGTATTTATTCCTATTTCATATAAAAAGTGACAAGTAAAGTGCTTATTTCTAGTGTAATATTAAAATAGTTGATAACTAAATGCATTTATGTCAATTAGAGGTAAATTATTAATCAAATGGCATTTTATTGGATGTATGATGTCAGAGGTATATATATCTATTACTTTCTGGCACTATAAATCACTCAACACACTCTGACTAACTAGATACTGAGTCAACCTTTATGCTGCTATTGACAGATCCAATTCCACCTGTCCTGACCTTTTCATGATACAAAAACCCAATTAAATTTCTCTTACTGTAAGCAAAGATAACTTTTTTATGAAAATTTGTGAAATATTTAACAATGAAAGGCAATACTAAAAGAAAAAAAGGACACTTTTCAACCTTAAAACAACCTGATTCAAACAGAAATGGAAGTTCCAAAGGCCTTAAAGTTAAGGATGTTAAGAGGACTTATTTGAGACTTAAAAAGACAACACAAAAAAAAGTGGATTGCATTCCTACAAGTGTGCAGCTGGTTGCGGCCAATAATGAACTGCCCGAAAACTTTGAAACTACTGTACTTCTAAGACCCAAGCAGGACTCTTCATTTTTGGACTGTAAAACAATGACGGCTGAAAATATTATTAGGTAAATACTAATATTATTTTTTTTTACCCATTTTAAAGATTTACTTAAGAAATAGGGGAATGACAAAATAAAAATCAACTGAATTGTACTGTTATTTTACCCCAAAAATAAAATCAATTTAATTATTTTTATGAAAAGAAAGCAAACTTTAATAAAAATAATTGTCAAACTTAATACATTTAATACTTTAAGAATTCTTTTCTATTTCTTATTACACAAATTATACCTGTTTAGCTGTTAAAATATATTTTTACATTATTTTAAACATCTGGTGTAAGGGAGGTAATTCTCGTTGAAAACTTCAGTCTTGAAAAACTTCAATATTTCCATTTAAATAGAATTTAACACTATTCCTGAACACTTTTTTTGTTACGGTAGGGCAGAACAAGACACATACAGACTGGTACATTTACAAAAAAGCAGTGAAATGTGGAATGAAAGCTTTCGACAACATATCAGTAAAAGTCCAACCTGTAAAGGCAATCTCCAGTGGAATACTAATAAAGAAGAACAAAGAGGCTTTGTATGGAGAGCTACACTCAATTGTGATAATTGCAACTTTATTTCCAAAAAGTACAAGTTATATAAAGAAGTCCAAACAACAAAAAAGGGTCCAAAGCCTGCTGCAATTAATTATGGCATGCAAGTTGGACTTTCGCAAGTTTCAATGGGTTCCTCAGGCCTTCGAAAAATTTTATTGAGCGGCAATATTCCTGCTCCTTCAACAAAGGGTATGCAAAATTCTGCCAACAAAGTGATCGAAAAGATTGAAATTCAAAATGAAGCTGATATGGCTAATATAAGAACTGAACTCAAAACAATTAACAAAATGCGGGGTCATCCAGAATCTCATATTGATGTTGAAGGCGACGGATGTTATAATAATCCCCTATACAGTGGTATTGGTAAAACTCCATTTCAGCCAGCAACCCAAAGTTGTTATGTTGTTGTTGAAAACATGACAGATAAAAAGCTGGTAATTAATCTTGTCACAAAAAATAAACTGTGCAGTCATGGGAAGGATCATAGCAATGAAAATATCAACAACAAAAATTGTAAATGCACACAAAATTTACAAATGGTTGAAAGCATTGGGAACGAGCAGCGGAGTGCAAGCGAGAGTTTAACAAAACTGTACAGTGAGGGTTTTGAAGTAAGACACATCACTACAGATCCTGACAGCAGTGCCTATAGAGCAGCTGAGCAATTGGCATCTGATTATGATTCAAAACTAACACCAGAGCATCTAATAGATACACGACACTTTTCTGACAATCACAGAAAACATATAAAGAAAAATGAAATTTTAACAAACTTGATGCCGGCTAGGACTAAAAAACAGCGAGATGATCTTATTGGCAGATTTGCATTAGATCTAAGCCAAAGATGTCATGCTGAATATAAATCTGCATTAAAACATTGTGATGGGAATTTCCAAACCTTTAAAAGAAAGCTGTCTCACACAGTTGATGCTATAATTCTTTGTTATCAAAGTAAACATTGCATCTGTAAGAGAAATTCCTTTGTTTGCAAGGGGATAGAAGATCCATGGATCAACAAAAGCATCTATTTGCCTAAAACCTTCAAATTAAATCTTACTATAAAACAGCAGACAGAATTAAGAAAATGTATAAATTATAGACTCGGCCCAAAAGAGTTAGAGCGCACTAAGCTTGGAACAAATACCCAAAAATCTGAATGCGTCAACAGAATTATAAGGCGTTCCTTACCTAGAAGTAATACGTTCAGTAAAAATTTCCAAGGCAGGGCGATTGGCGCTGTATCTTCAGCAAACCATGGGCCGGGTGAATCCGTGATGGCTTTATGCTTGTCTGTTGGTGCACCGGTCACAGCTGGATCAAAAGTACACACACACCTACAGCAAGAACAAAAAATATATGAGAACCACAAACAATATAAAAAATTAGCTAAATATATGAAGAAAAGGAAACAAAAATCTAAAGCAAAATTTGATTTATACTCCAAAAATCAGGAGGTAAATAAATATGAGAAGGGTATGCTACTTGAGAGCCAAAAAAATATTCGACAAAAACTGGCCGACACAGCAAGAGGTGATCATGAAGCGTACACAAAAAAGGCTAAAAAATCATAGGAATACCTTTTGTATCATACCATGCAGTGCGGATAGTGCAGTTTTGAACAGTTTCCATTTTTAAAACATTCATTTCTGTTCATATTTATACAATGAGGCTCATGCACAAGATGTTCAATTAGGATACATTTCTTATTGTTGCATAGATGACTGACATCTAATTGTTCTCCATATTCATTTTTATTTTGTAAATGAGGACGTAATATTTTATTGTATGCCATATATACAAGTCTATGAGTCTTTTCAACAGTTTTTTTTCCATCTGGCCAGGTTACTCTCTTTCGGCCATAGCCAGCTTCAGAACAGGCACCATTCCACTGCATGCATTTATTGCCGAGGGGTAAAATTGAGCTTTTTCTGCATAATTCAAGTAAAATGTTTTCAAAGAATGCTTCCATAATTAATGACTTAGGCTACATGTATAAAAAAACAGAAAAGAATTTGAATACAGCGGCAATTACCATGACAACATTGGAGACATGTATCTCGGTTAAGGTGGCACGGTAGTATTTCCCTGCCATAGGCGACAATAGTAACATTTTACAGATTTTCATCACTTTCTAACACTCCCCAAGACCCAAAACCTACTGTAACTTGAAGTACTTTCATTCAGATATTCAGAAATAAATGAGAAACACCATCATGACCGTTTACTTTTTTAGCTATTGTCACCAGTCTAAGGGAACCAGTCATTTACATCATATTTGGCCGCAGTAAATGTAATATTTTTAAAAAATTGTCAAAAATTTATGTCTATAGTTAGATTTAAAAATAGGCATTTTTCATACTCATTATTGGTTAAAATACTTGAAAAAAATGTTTCTGGTTGATAATCCATTTCAATGTCCAATCACAGTGTCATAAGTATTCACCTAAGTAGGGTACACAAAGGAGCAACCTAAAACGTGGGAAGCAAATACTACCGTGCCACCTAGAAATTCATCATACTATTGTTCGTGTTTTTGCCAAGTAAATATGTTAGTATTGATATTTTTGTATAAAAGGTTTATTCAACAATGTTTTAATAAGATTTTGACTGATAAATTTTTGCCAAAAAGATATTTTATCGTGTTTTTTCTAAAAGTTAAAAATAGATTTTTTCTAACAATAAAAGTCAAATTGGAGCGGATAAGTGTTATTCCCGGAATACATCTAGGTGTAATACCACCAAATCATAGTACGTCACATCCGGTTGCATACGAAAATAGGTCGAAAAAAAATATTCCCTTGAATTTGACAGTTGTAGGTAATTGATCCTACATTTCATTGCAGTAAAACATTTCTGGGTCATAAACATATATCTTGGGTATTTCAAAGCACCATTATTTTTTTATTTGGGGTTTCTATAGAATATTTTGGAAACTTGAGATTACATGGTTACTAAAGCTTGTATACAGGTTAAAAAAGGGGGAAAATTTGATTGGTTAACTTCCAGTGATGGTTATTTTCTTATATGCAATGAAATGTTATGTGAAATTTTTTCTATAGTACTGGACAGGATCAAACTTTACTCATGCCAAGTATTTCTTTATTTGAAACAAAGATAAAGTCTGCACAATTTTTTGAAAAGTGCAAATTTAACAAAGACTAATAGGGGAAAATCAATGGTGGTATTACACCTAATATAGGAAGCTGTACATGCACCTTTGACCTTGTGAGTACTCTCATGTGTTAAAATTTCTTGCTATTTAAGTGAAATATTACTAATAATGAAATATTCTGAGTGGATTGAGTCTCCAAAACACATTTTATGAGAAAAATTCCTTGAAATAGGACTTTACCATGAATATTAGTTGACAGAATAAGCCATACTTAGAGTTTTGGGGAGCTTTTTCTCCTTTTTTCTTATATTCTGCTATACTAGAAAAAATTTTCCTAAGAAATACTTTAATAAATATATAGTTTTAAGTAAATGAAATTATTTTTAAAGCAGTAACAACAAATTATTCACCAAAAGAGAAGCTTTTTATGTCCCTCTCTGGAACGCGGCGTAAATTTAAGTTTTGCGTAAGGACTTATTGAAACCTCCTTGGAGACAGTAAACTTTTATACGGATAGTTCATTCAGCTTGAATACTTCAATTAATCATTTATTATAACATTTCTATCATAAATGAGTGAAAGTTACCCCAAAATTTTTATTTATTGGCCTATAAAGTAGAAATTTTGAGGAAATGAGAGGTATAAATGGACCAGAAGAGACCTTATAAGGAAGACAAAGAGGTCCATTGGTAGTATTTATCATCCTAAAGTCATCTTTTGTATCATATTCAACTGTTTGTAGGCAGATGAGATAAATATTTGATCATTTATTGGTCCACACTATATTCTATCATGATGCGGCTTGGTTTGGATTTTTCGAAGAAATTTAGCTCAAATCGCTGCAGATGTCGTCTTACATTATACTAGATTTTTCTCAAACTATTGAACTGATTATGACAAAACTTGACAGGAATGCTTGAAATAACCAGTATAACAAAGGAAAAAAGTCACATTCAGTTTATTTAACAAAAAAGTCTTCTTTAGGTGTAATACCACCAACTCATAGTACGTCACATCCGGTTGCATACGAAAATAGGTCGAAAAAAAATATTCCCTTGAATTTGACAGTTGTAGGTAATTGATCCTACATTTCATTGCAGTAAAACATTTCTGGGTCATAAACATATATCTTGGGTATTTCAAAGCACCATTATTTTTTTATTTGGGGTTTCTATAGAATATTTTGGAAACTTGAGGTTACATGGTTACTAAAGCTTGTATACAGGTTAAAAAAGGGGGAAAATTTGATTGGTTAACTTCCAGTGATGGTTATTTTCTTATATGCAATGAAATGTTATGTGAAATTTTTTCTATAGTACTGGACAGGATCAAACTTTACTCATGCCAAGTATTTCTTTATTTGAAACAAAGATAAATTCTGCACAATTTTTTGAAAAGTGCAAATTTAACAAAGACTAATAGGGGAAAATCAATGGTGGTATTACACCTAATATAGGAAGCTGTACATGCACCTTTGACCTTGTGAGTACTCTCATGTGTTAAAATTTCTTGCTATTTAAGTGAAATATTACTAATAATGAAATATTCTGAGTGGATTGAGTCTCCAAAACACATTTTATGAGAAAATTTCCTTGAAATAGGACTTTACCATGAATATTAGTTGACAGAATAAGCCATACTTAGAGTTTTGGGGAGCTTTTTCTCCTTTTTTCTTATATTCTGCTATACTAGAAAAAATTTTCCTAAGAAATACTTTAATAAATATATAGTTTTAAGTAAATGAAATTATTTTTAAAGCAGTAACAACAAATTATTCACCAAAAGAGAAGCTTTTTATGTCCCTCTCTGGAACGCGGCGTAAATTTAAGTTTTGCGTAAGGACTTATTGAAACCTCCTTGGAGACAGTAAACTTTTATACGGATAGTTCATTCAGCTTGAATACTTCAATTAATCATTTATTATAACATTTCTATCATAAATGAGTGAAAGTTACCCCAAAATTTTTATTTATTGGCCTATAAAGTAGAAATTTTGAGGAAATGAGAGGTATAAATGGACCAGAAGAGACCTTATAAGGAAGACAAAGAGGTCCATTGGTAGTATTTATCATCCTAAAGTCATCTTTTGTATCATATTCAACTGTTTGTAGGCAGATGAGATAAATATTTGATCATTTATTGGTCCACACTATATTCTATCATGATGCGGCTTGGTTTGGATTTTTCGAAGAAATTTAGCTCAAATCGCTGCAGATGTCGTCTTACATTATACTAGATTTTTCTCAAACTATTGAACTGATTATGACAAAACTTGACAGGAATGCTTGAAATAACCAGTATAACAAAGGAAAAAAGTCACATTCAGTTTATTTAACAAAAAAGTCTTCTTTAGGTGTAATACCACCAAATCATAGTACGTCACATCCGGTTGCATACGAAAATAGGTCGAAAAAAAATATTCCCTTGAATTTGACAGTTGTAGGTAATTGATCCTACATTTCATTGCAGTAAAACATTTCTGGGTCATAAACATATATCTTGGGTATTTCAAAGCACCATTATTTTTTTATTTGGGGTTTCTATAGAATATTTTGGAAACTTGAGGTTACATGGTTACTAAAGCTTGTATACAGGTTAAAAAAGGGGGAAAATTTGATTGGTTAACTTCCAGTGATGGTTATTTTCTTATATGCAATGAAATGTTATGTGAAATTTTTTCTATAGTACTGGACAGGATCAAACTTTACTCATGCCAAGTATTTCTTTATTTGAAACAAAGATAAATTCTGCACAATTTTTTGAAAAGTGCAAATTTAACAAAGACTAATAGGGGAAAATCAATGGTGGTATTACACCTAATATAGGAAGCTGTACATGCACCTTTGACCTTGTGAGTACTCTCATGTGTTAAAATTTCTTGCTATTTAAGTGAAATATTACTAATAATGAAATATTCTGAGTGGATTGAGTCTCCAAAACACATTTTATGAGAAAATTTCCTTGAAATAGGACTTTACCATGAATATTAGTTGACAGAATAAGCCATACTTAGAGTTTTGGGGAGCTTTTTCTCCTTTTTTCTTATATTCTGCTATACTAGAAAAAATTTTCCTAAGAAATACTTTAATAAATATATAGTTTTAAGTAAATGAAATTATTTTTAAAGCAGTAACAACAAATTATTCACCAAAAGAGAAGCTTTTTATGTCCCTCTCTGGAACGCGGCGTAAATTTAAGTTTTGCGTAAGGACTTATTGAAACCTCCTTGGAGACAGTAAACTTTTATACGGATAGTTCATTCAGCTTGAATACTTCAATTAATCATTTATTATAACATTTCTATCATAAATGAGTGAAAGTTACCCCAAAATTTTTATTTATTGGCCTATAAAGTAGAAATTTTGAGGAAATGAGAGGTATAAATGGACCAGAAGAGACCTTATAAGGAAGACAAAGAGGTCCATTGGTAGTATTTATCATCCTAAAGTCATCTTTTGTATCATATTCAACTGTTTGTAGGCAGATGAGATAAATATTTGATCATTTATTGGTCCACACTATATTCTATCATGATGCGGCTTGGTTTGGATTTTTCGAAGAAATTTAGCTCAAATCGCTGCAGATGTCGTCTTACATTATACTAGATTTTTCTCAAACTATTGAACTGATTATGACAAAACTTGACAGGAATGCTTGAAATAACCAGTATAACAAAGGAAAAAAGTCACATTCAGTTTATTTAACAAAAAAGTCTTCTTTAGGTGTAATACCACCAAATCATAGTACGTCACATCCGGTTGCATACGAAAATAGGTCGAAAAAAAATATTCCCTTGAATTTGACAGTTGTAGGTAATTGATCCTACATTTCATTGCAGTAAAACATTTCTGGGTCATAAACATATATCTTGGGTATTTCAAAGCACCATTATTTTTTTATTTGGGGTTTCTATAGAATATTTTGGAAACTTGAGGTTACATGGTTACTAAAGCTTGTATACAGGTTAAAAAAGGGGGAAAATTTGATTGGTTAACTTCCAGTGATGGTTATTTTCTTATATGCAATGAAATGTTATGTGAAATTTTTTCTATAGTACTGGACAGGATCAAACTTTACTCATGCCAAGTATTTCTTTATTTGAAACAAAGATAAATTCTGCACAATTTTTTGAAAAGTGCAAATTTAACAAAGACTAATAGGGGAAAATCAATGGTGGTATTACACCTAATATAGGAAGCTGTACATGCACCTTTGACCTTGTGAGTACTCTCATGTGTTAAAATTTCTTGCTATTTAAGTGAAATATTACTAATAATGAAATATTCTGAGTGGATTGAGTCTCCAAAACACATTTTATGAGAAAATTTCCTTGAAATAGGACTTTACCATGAATATTAGTTGACAGAATAAGCCATACTTAGAGTTTTGGGGAGCTTTTTCTCCTTTTTTCTTATATTCTGCTATACTAGAAAAAATTTTCCTAAGAAATACTTTAATAAATATATAGTTTTAAGTAAATGAAATTATTTTTAAAGCAGTAACAACAAATTATTCACCAAAAGAGAAGCTTTTTATGTCCCTCTCTGGAACGCGGCGTAAATTTAAGTTTTGCGTAAGGACTTATTGAAACCTCCATGGAGACAGTAAACTTTTATACGGATAGTTCATTCAGCTTGAATACTTCAATTAATCATTTATTATAACATTTCTATCATAAATGAGTGAAAGTTACCCCAAAATTTTTATTTATTGGCCTATAAAGTAGAAATTTTGAGGAAATGAGAGGTATAAATGGACCAGAAGAGACCTTATAAGGAAGACAAAGAGGTCCATTGGTAGTATTTATCATCCTAAAGTCATCTTTTGTATCATATTCAACTGTTTGTAGGCAGATGAGATAAATATTTGATCATTTATTGGTCCACACTATATTCTATCATGATGCGGCTTGGTTTGGATTTTTCGAAGAAATTTAGCTCAAATCGCTGCAGATGTCGTCTTACATTATACTAGATTTTTCTCAAACTATTGAACTGATTATGTCAAAACTTGACAGGAATGCTTGAAATAACCAGTATAACAAAGGAAAAAAGTCACATTCAGTTTATTTAACAAAAAAGTCTTCTTTAGGTGTAATACCACCAAATCATAGTACGTCACATCCGGTTGCATACGAAAATAGGTCGAAAAAAAATATTCCCTTGAATTTGACAGTTGTAGGTAATTGATCCTACATTTCATTGCAGTAAAACATTTCTGGGTCATAAACATATATCTTGGGTATTTCAAAGCACCATTATTTTTTTATTTGGGGTTTCTATAGAATATTTTGGAAACTTGAGGTTACATGGTTACTAAAGCTTGTATACAGGTTAAAAAAGGGGGAAAATTTGATTGGTTAACTTCCAGTGATGGTTATTTTCTTATATGCAATGAAATGTTATGTAAAATTTTTTCTATAGTACTGGACAGGATCAAACTTTACTCATGCCAAGTATTTCTTTATTTGAAACAAAGATAAATTCTGCACAATTTTTTGAAAAGTGCAAATTTAACAAAGACTAATAGGGGAAAATCAATGGTGGTATTACACCTAATATAGGAAGCTGTACATGCACCTTTGACCTTGTGAGTACTCTCATGTGTTAAAATTTCTTGCTATTTAAGTGAAATATTACTAATAATGAAATATTCTGAGTGGATTGAGTCTCCAAAACACATTTTATGAGAAAATTTCCTTGAAATAGGACTTTACCATGAATATTAGTTGACAGAATAAGCCATACTTAGAGTTTTGGGGAGCTTTTTCTCCTTTTTTCTTATATTCTGCTATACTAGAAAAAATTTTCCTAAGAAATACTTTAATAAATATATAGTTTTAAGTAAATGAAATTATTTTTAAAGCAGTAACAACAAATTATTCACCAAAAGAGAAGCTTTTTATGTCCCTCTCTGGAACGCGGCGTAAATTTAAGTTTTGCGTAAGGACTTATTGAAACCTCCTTGGAGACAGTAAACTTTTATACGGATAGTTCATTCAGCTTGAATACTTCAATTAATCATTTATTATAACATTTCTATCATAAATGAGTGAAAGTTACCCCAAAATTTTTATTTATTGGCCTATAAAGTAGAAATTTTGAGGAAATGAGAGGTATAAATGGACCAGAAGAGACCTTATAAGGAAGACAAAGAGGTCCATTGGTAGTATTTATCATCCTAAAGTCATCTTTTGTATCATATTCAACTGTTTGTAGGCAGATGAGATAAATATTTGATCATTTATTGGTCCACACTATATTCTATCATGATGCGGCTTGGTTTGGATTTTTCGAAGAAATTTAGCTCAAATCGCTGCAGATGTCGTCTTACATTATACTAGATTTTTCTCAAACTATTGAACTGATTATGACAAAACTTGACAGGAATGCTTGAAATAACCAGTATAACAAAGGAAAAAAGTCACATTCAGTTTATTTAACAAAAAAGTCTTCTTTAGGTGTAATACCACCAAATCATAGTACGTCACATCCGGTTGCATACGAAAATAGGTCGAAAAAAAATATTCCCTTGAATTTGACAGTTGTAGGTAATTGATCCTACATTTCATTGCAGTAAAACATTTCTGGGTCATAAACATATATCTTGGGTATTTCAAAGCACCATTATTTTTTTATTTGGGGTTTCTATAGAATATTTTGGAAATTTGAGGTTACATGGTTACTAAAGCTTGTATACAGGTTAAAAAAGGGGGAAAATTTGATTGGTTAACTTCCAGTGATGGTTATTTTCTTATATGCAATGAAATGTTATGTGAAATTTTTTCTATAGTACTGGACAGGATCAAACTTTACTCATGCCAAGTATTTCTTTATTTGAAACAAAGATAAATTCTGCACAATTTTTTGAAAAGTGCAAATTTAACAAAGACTAATAGGGGAAAATCAATGGTGGTATTACACCTAATATAGGAAGCTGTACATGCACCTTTGACCTTGTGAGTACTCTCATGTGTTAAAATTTCTTGCTATTTAAGTGAAATATTACTAATAATGAAATATTCTGAGTGGATTGAGTCTCCAAAACACATTTTATGAGAAAATTTCCTTGAAATAGGACTTTACCATGAATATTAGTTGACAGAATAAGCCATACTTAGAGTTTTGGGGAGCTTTTTCTCCTTTTTTCTTATATTCTGCTATACTAGAAAAAAATTTCCTAAGAAATACTTTAATAAATATATAGTTTTAAGTAAATGAAATTATTTTTAAAGCAGTAACAACAAATTATTCACCAAAAGAGAAGCTTTTTATGTCCCTCTCTGGAACGCGGCGTAAATTTAAGTTTTGCGTAAGGACTTATTGAAACCTCCTTGGAGACAGTAAACTTTTATACGGATAGTTCATTCAGCTTGAATACTTCAATTAATCATTTATTATAACATTTCTATCATAAATGAGTGAAAGTTACCCCAAAATTTTTATTTATTGGCCTATAAAGTAGAAATTTTGAGGAAATGAGAGGTATAAATGGACCAGAAGAGACCTTATAAGGAAGACAAAGAGGTCCATTGGTAGTATTTATCATCCTAAAGTCATCTTTTGTATCATATTCAACTGTTTGTAGGCAGATGAGATAAATATTTGATCATTTATTGGTCCACACTATATTCTATCATGATGCGGCTTGGTTTGGATTTTTCGAAGAAATTTAGCTCAAATCGCTGCAGATGTCGTCTTACATTATACTAGATTTTTCTCAAACTATTGAACTGATTATGACAAAACTTGACAGGAATGCTTGAAATAACCAGTATAACAAAGGAAAAAAGTCACATTCAGTTTATTTAACAAAAAAGTCTTCTTTAGGTGTAATACCACCAAATCATAGTACGTCACATCCGGTTGCATACGAAAATAGGTCGAAAAAAAATATTCCCTTGAATTTGACAGTTGTAGGTAATTGATCCTACATTTCATTGCAGTAAAACATTTCTGGGTCATAAACATATATCTTGGGTATTTCAAAGCACCATTATTTTTTTATTTGGGGTTTCTATAGAATATTTTGGAAACTTGAGGTTACATGGTTACTAAAGCTTGTATACAGGTTAAAAAAGGGGGAAAATTTGATTGGTTAACTTCCAGTGATGGTTATTTTCTTATATGCAATGAAATGTTATGTGAAATTTTTTCTATAGTACTGGACAGGATCAAACTTTACTCATGCCAAGTATTTCTTTATTTGAAACAAAGATAAATTCTGCACAATTTTTTGAAAAGTGCAAATTTAACAAAGACTAATAGGGGAAAATCAATGGTGGTATTACACCTAATATAGGAAGCTGTACATGCACCTTTGACCTTGTGAGTACTCTCATGTGTTAAAATTTCTTGCTATTTAAGTGAAATATTACTAATAATGAAATATTCTGAGTGGATTGAGTCTCCAAAACACATTTTATGAGAAAATTTCCTTGAAATAGGACTTTACCATGAATATTAGTTGACAGAATAAGCCATACTTAGAGTTTTGGGGAGCTTTTTCTCCTTTTTTCTTATATTCTGCTATACTAGAAAAAATTTTCCTAAGAAATACTTTAATAAATATATAGTTTTAAGTAAATGAAATTATTTTTAAAGCAGTAACAACAAATTATTCACCAAAAGAGAAGCTTTTTATGTCCCTCTCTGGAACGCGGCGTAAATTTAAGTTTTGCGTAAGGACTTATTGAAACCTCCTTGGAGACAGTAAACTTTTATACGGATAGTTCATTCAGCTTGAATACTTCAATTAATCATTTATTATAACATTTCTATCATAAATGAGTGAAAGTTACCCCAAAATTTTTATTTATTGGCCTATAAAGTAGAAATTTTGAGGAAATGAGAGGTATAAATGGACCAGAAGAGACCTTATAAGGAAGACAAAGAGGTCCATTGGTAGTATTTATCATCCTAAAGTCATCTTTTGTATCATATTCAACTGTTTGTAGGCAGATGAGATAAATATTTGATCATTTATTGGTCCACACTATATTCTATCATGATGCGGCTTGGTTTGGATTTTTCGAAGAAATTTAGCTCAAATCGCTGCAGATGTCGTCTTACATTATACTAGATTTTTCTCAAACTATTGAACTGATTATGACAAAACTTGACAGGAATGCTTGAAATAACCAGTATAACAAAGGAAAAAAGTCACATTCAGTTTATTTAACAAAAAAGTCTTCTTTATAGGAAGCTGTACATGCACCTTTGACCTTGTGAGTACTCTCATGTGTTAAAATTTCTTGCTATTTAAGTGAAATATTACTAATAATGAAATATTCTGAGTGGATTGAGTCTCCAAAACACATTTTATGAGAAAATTTCCTTGAAATAGGACTTTACCATGAATATTAGTTGACAGAATAAGCCATACTTAGAGTTTTGGGGAGCTTTTTCTCCTTTTTTCTTATATTCTGCTATACTAGAAAAAATTTTCCTAAGAAATACTTTAATAAATATATAGTTTTAAGTAAATGAAATTATTTTTAAAGCAGTAACAACAAATTATTCACCAAAAGAGAAGCTTTTTATGTCCCTCTCTGGAACGCGGCGTAAATTTAAGTTTTGCGTAAGGACTTATTGAAACCTCCTTGGAGACAGTAAACTTTTATACGGATAGTTCATTCAGCTTGAATACTTCAATTAATCATTTATTATAACATTTCTATCATAAATGAGTGAAAGTTACCCCAAAATTTTTATTTATTGGCCTATAAAGTAGAAATTTTGAGGAAATGAGAGGTATAAATGGACCAGAAGAGACCTTATAAGGAAGACAAAGAGGTCCATTGGTAGTATTTATCATCCTAAAGTCATCTTTTGTATCATATTCAACTGTTTGTAGGCAGATGAGATAAATATTTGATCATTTATTGGTCCACACTATATTCTATCATGATGCGGCTTGGTTTGGATTTTTCGAAGAAATTTAGCTCAAATCGCTGCAGATGTCGTCTTACATTATACTAGATTTTTCTCAAACTATTGAACTGATTATGACAAAACTTGACAGGAATGCTTGAAATAACCAGTATAACAAAGGAAAAAAGTCACATTCAGTTTATTTAACAAAAAAGTCTTCTTTAGGTGTAATACCACCAAATCATAGTACGTCACATCCGGTTGCATACGAAAATAGGTCGAAAAAAAATATTCCCTTGAATTTGACAGTTGTAGGTAATTGATCCTACATTTCATTGCAGTAAAACATTTCTGGGTCATAAACATATATCTTGGGTATTTCAAAGCACCATTATTTTTTTATTTGGGGTTTCTATAGAATATTTTGGAAACTTGAGGTTACATGGTTACTAAAGCTTGTATACAGGTTAAAAAAGGGGGAAAATTTGATTGGTTAACTTCCAGTGATGGTTATTTTCTTATATGCAATGAAATGTTATGTGAAATTTTTTCTATAGTACTGGACAGGATCAAACTTTACTCATGCCAAGTATTTCTTTATTTGAAACAAAGATAAATTCTGCACAATTTTTTGAAAAGTGCAAATTTAACAAAGACTAATAGGGGAAAATCAATGGTGGTATTACACCTAATATAGGAAGCTGTACATGCACCTTTGACCTTGTGAGTACTCTCATGTGTTAAAATTTCTTGCTATTTAAGTGAAATATTACTAATAATGAAATATTCTGAGTGGATTGAGTCTCCAAAACACATTTTATGAGAAAATTTCCTTGAAATAGGACTTTACCATGAATATTAGTTGACAGAATAAGCCATACTTAGAGTTTTGGGGAGCTTTTTCTCCTTTTTTCTTATATTCTGCTATACTAGAAAAAATTTTCCTAAGAAATACTTTAATAAATATATAGTTTTAAGTAAATGAAATTATTTTTAAAGCAGTAACAACAAATTATTCACCAAAAGAGAAGCTTTTTATGTCCCTCTCTGGAACGCGGCGTAAATTTAAGTTTTGCGTAAGGACTTATTGAAACCTCCTTGGAGACAGTAAACTTTTATACGGATAGTTCATTCAGCTTGAATACTTCAATTAATCATTTATTATAACATTTCTATCATAAATGAGTGAAAGTTACCCCAAAATTTTTATTTATTGGCCTATAAAGTAGAAATTTTGAGGAAATGAGAGGTATAAATGGACCAGAAGAGACCTTATAAGGAAGACAAAGAGGTCCATTGGTAGTATTTATCATCCTAAAGTCATCTTTTGTATCATATTCAACTGTTTGTAGGCAGATGAGATAAATATTTGATCATTTATTGGTCCACACTATATTCTATCATGATGCGGCTTGGTTTGGATTTTTCGAAGAAATTTAGCTCAAATCGCTGCAGATGTCGTCTTACATTATACTAGATTTTTCTCAAACTATTGAACTGATTATGACAAAACTTGACAGGAATGCTTGAAATAACCAGTATAACAAAGGAAAAAAGTCACATTCAGTTTATTTAACAAAAAAGTCTTCTTTAGGTGTAATACCACCAAATCATAGTACGTCACATCCGGTTGCATACGAAAATAGGTCGAAAAAAAATATTCCCTTGAATTTGACAGTTGTAGGTAATTGATCCTACATTTCATTGCAGTAAAACATTTCTGGGTCATAAACATATATCTTGGGTATTTCAAAGCACCATTATTTTTTTATTTGGGGTTTCTATAGAATATTTTGGAAACTTGAGGTTACATGGTTACTAAAGCTTGTATACAGGTTAAAAAAGGGGGAAAATTTGATTGGTTAACTTCCAGTGATGGTTATTTTCTTATATGCAATGAAATGTTATGTGAAATTTTTTCTATAGTACTGGACAGGATCAAACTTTACTCATGCCAAGTATTTCTTTATTTGAAACAAAGATAAATTCTGCACAATTTTTTGAAAAGTGCAAATTTAACAAAGACTAATAGGGGAAAATCAATGGTGGTATTACACCTCTACGTATATAGTAGTCCACTAATGCTGACATCTTCGCAAGTTTATTTTTATTATATATCCTATTCTGTTCTGACCATATAAATGCCCTTGCCTTTTGACTTGACTGCTACATGTAGCATGTTCTGCAAGCCCAACTGGTACAAAAGAGGGACGAAAGACACCAGAGGGACAGTCAAACTCATAGATCGAAAACAAACTGACAACGCCATGGCCAAAAAAAAAAGACAAACAGATAAATAATAGTACAGATGACACAACATAGAAAACCGAAGACTAAGCAACACGAACCCCACCAAAAACTGGGGGTGATCTCAGGTGCTCCGGAAGGGTAAGCAGATCCTGCGCCACATGTGGCACCCGTCGTGTTGCTTATGTTATTACAAATCCGGTAAATAGTCTAATTCGGTAAGTCACATTCGTGAAAAGGGAAGGGTATTGTAGTTACGACATAAGGAACATATCCGATATCATCTGTGAAACGGTTATTCCATAACGGTCAACCAACAAACGCGACAAATTTCTACGTTTCACTGAATCTGACGAAGGGCTCCAAAAAATAATAAAATTATCTAAACGACTTTAAAAAATAAAGTCACTCCATTTTCACAAGAGTTTAAAACCAAGGCCCTTTACTACATGGCTTGCTCTGTTATTTTTTTCAACTTAGCAATCCGAAGAAAGAAGATTTAACGATGAGTTGAATGCTTTACATGTACGAGAAGGCTTCTCATTGCTTGTTTTGTGTTATCCTTGAAGACTTTTGTCATGTCTTTTCCTTTGGTAAAATACTGATCAATACTGATGCTTCCTACTTCATGAATTGAAAAAAAAGTACGATTCAGCCAAACTACCGTGTAAGTTTGAAAAACATTATGCAAAATCAATCGTTATACGGAAAACAAAAAGGGCAGGGAGAATCAAATGTTGGGTTCGGTATTTCACTGATTTCGGAAGCCTTTCAGGCAGCTAACCATGTAAAATATGGATAAATACTGACAGAAATTAAAACTGAAATTGAGACACTAACTAGCAATAGAGACCAAACATTACATGCAGCCGCTTCTATAGTTCCTACTTAAATGTAGTCCTTAGAAACAGCAAATGGGACTTACCCAACAACATCTGAAATATCAATTTAATTTTCCATACAACACTCCTTGCTTGCTTAAGAAGTTGTTGTTGTGGATAGTTGGTTGATGTTTAAGCTTACAATGGTGAGGGTATTTACTTCTGAACTTCCTGACGACAAGATGTCTAAAGTCTTAGCAAAAGCAGAATGTATAGTTACATTAAGCAACTATTTTTTTTATATCATTTCAGCTAAAATTGGCATTACAACTACAGTTTTGAAAAAAAATAATGTAAATGGCAATCAAAATTCCCATGACTTTCGTGCATGATACTCCGAAGTACGAAATATCTCACTAGCTTAGGAAATTAGGAAATAGGCAAAATCCATACATGTCATATTTGTCTTATGGTATTGCTGCATTTGAAGGTGTTCATATAATATAAGCGGGAGCTTTTAATGTTGACATCAATGCTGGGACAATTGATGGTAAAAATACTTTTCACTCCAAACTTATGGCTGTCTTTCAGTAGAAAACAGACACTTCAAAAGCTATCATAAGTTCCTTTAAAATTAACTTGAACTAGACAGATCTTTGACGTTTGATGATTCTAATAACAATCTTATGACATGCTTACCAATCGACAAGCTAAAACAACTTATAGACGTTGTTTTCCCTATGCTTACGGGAAGATTCAGTTTGTTTTAAGGAAAAAATCGATACTTCGGACAAGTCTTGGATATTTATCCAACGTATTTCAAACAAAACTTAGATCCAATACCTATTTCTGCAGAAAACAATGAAAACATTTTCCCCAATTCGGACCAGCTTTCACAAAAGGCAATCAGAATGCAAATTTGTATATACGTTTCTACCTTATGCTCTAGTCACATAAACCAAACATAGCAACATTTTACTATATATACCACTATGAAATAACGTTTGGATATGTTCAGCAAAATCATGTGCAAATGTTTGGCCAGCAATTGCATGCTGATGCCTAATAAGAAATATGGTCTATGGCAGACGTTTTATAGTCTCACATTATAAGAATATGAGAATGTCATGAGCTTTCATCTTTTTTTTATAACAACAGTTAGTAAGTTAATGACTTCAGCTGGGCTATATGACATATGTGTTGACTCTGGAGTTTATGCTCGAAATACAGGAAGCATATTCTTATTTGCGAACAGTTTAAACGTAGTATCCCAGATTTAATGCTGCCCTCTGATGCTCTCATGTCTCCTTTATTTAAAGCATTTTTCAATTGACAGAGAAACATAAACTGTATAAAAAGCATTGAACCAAAAGTATGGGCGGCGTTCCTTGACTGTCGAAGTTCAGGTTTTGTCTTATCCAAAAGCACAAAAGGCATTGACGATTTCTTTACTGTTTATAAAGATCATACATTTGCTTTAAGAATTGAGAACACATACCGGTTTTCGTCGAGGGACCTATGTCATCATATTTCCTTCAAGACCTTGTTTTACATGCAAGGGTAAAGTGCTTGAAATAAAAGTTGTGTATGCAACACACGGAGTTCGACTTGTCCAAGTAGTTGATCGTGTGGAGGGTCTGAAGGAAGTAGAAATCATCTTACTCACAAAGCGATTTCTGAAGAAGACGACGACGAAAACGATGTCTGAACAAATTATGTAAAGTCAGAAATATTGGAAAATTATTTCGTATACATATATTACAATAGAACTCATGCATGGTGGTTACATCTTTGACTATGTTTAATGTTTAAACCCAGGGAGGAACAATGTGAAGCCCTGTTTTCTGAAAATGTTGTGCACTTTGCATTTAAAGGAACCTTGCAGCAACTCTTTCTGAGGATTTCATAGTGGGCTGCTGATGTCAAAATTCCAGTCCATACAATCTCAATGTTCACAACAGAAAAATATATGTTTACCTATCAGTACTTCATTTAAACCATTTTATTCAGTTGCTTAGTGAAAGATTTGCCGCTTGCAACCGGTATATAATTAAACAAAAACAAAATAGATTCGAATCTTTCTTTAGAAACCACGTAAAAACCAGAAATATATCTTTAAATGTACATGCAATGTACAAAATATCAATTGAAAGCCATTTCCTGTTTTGTCTTTGCCTTTTTATTGTTGCCCAACTGAATTTCCCTGAAAATTGGCATTTGGTGATTACATTTTTTTTCAAATTGACTCGAAAGTGAACTGCTATTGTTTATTCTTTCGTTAAAGGAGTAATATCTTGCCTATTTCACAATTCAGATATTATTTCCTGACTTTTTATAACCCCTTGTGATTTTTTTTTTTACACTAAGGAAAAACTCAACTTCGGAACTTTGGCCTAAAATTTTACCATTTTTCGATTCTACGACCATGCAAAATTTAAAGTTTAAACATTTCTCTAAACGAAAATTCATAATTTAGCCTGCAGTTAGGGTGGTCCATTAAAGTTGAAAATTTGTTGGCTTGGTCACTCCACTATCTACGGTGTGTTGTGTAGACTTTTTTGTCTTTCGGTCGTTTTTCGTTTTTAGGCATTGTTAGTTTGTCTTCTAATAATGAGTTTAAATATCCCATTGTTATCTTCACTTCTCCTTTGATATTTGGAAGACTTTAAATATTTTTTTCCAAATTAATGCATCCAAGATGTGAATTATATTAAGCACTTTACATAGAAACAATTAAATCCTTCGCATGTGTTTTCAATTTGGATTATTGACCGTCAGATCAACTGGCCTTCCAGCATCAAGCCTTCGAATTACGAGTAGTAAACCACATATTATCTATCATATTTTTCCATACCTTTCATTTGTATAACTAAAACATCCATCAAGAAATTTTCGTTTTGAACAATGAAAATGATTTTGTTCTAAATTTCAAAACACAATTTGTAACGCCTTCGGGACCATTTTTTTGAAAGCATTTGTATAAATGTTGATTAAATAATACAACCACAATAGTTGTTATACATATAGTAATAAACATATCAGTTACGTAAGACACACTTATTTTTGTTTATCATGTCAAACATGCTTTTTGCAATATCTTTAATTACGTAAGAAAAGGGGCGCGTTTAAACCAGAGATACAGGAACGTTGTCACGTTCAGAAACATTTTACAGGGAAATAAGCAGGATACACAAAATATCACGGATCTGAGTCTTTATAAATATGAACAATTATAAGTTCGACTATTGTTATGAAGATATCTGCAGGAGTAAGTATATTTTTAATCTTGGAATATTAAAAGGACCAATATTGTCCTTACACTAAGTATATATTTCTAAGTTAAAAGGTAAACAGGTTTTCTTCGAAGTGTGTTTTGTGTAGGAGTGTGCAGGATTGATGCTGCTCAATCTTTAGTTTTCTGCGTTTTGTTTTGTGCACTGACTGTTACTTGTCTGATCGTATAAGAAGCTTATCGTAATTTCTTTTTTTAAGAAATTAATTTCAAGATGTCGTATACATGATCATGGATAACATTTATAAATAGTATGCGTTCACATTGTTGATATGCATTTCCATTTATCAGGAACATTCCAATCCAGGAGCTAGAACCTTAATATTTTATGAACACTATAGCCCGTACAGTAAGGCTAAGCAATTATTGGTATACAGAATAATGAAAGATAGAAGTACAATTCATTTAATACTATAACAGTTACTAACATCTGACTAAACTACCATAATTGCTCTTTAAATTTGAATGCAGGAGTTTATATGACAAGGAAGTTGTGGTTAGCAATGGAATGCTTCTTGAACCAATATATTACAGTAGAATAAAAGTAATTCAAAACTAAAGTATTGCGTATTGCGTGTCATTCTAATTCATAACCCTCAGCATTGTTGGCGCTTACCTTTGCTTCATGGTTCTTCTGTAAAGTCATTATTTGTTTTGTCAAAAAACTGAAACCCAAATTAAAGTTTCAGAAAATGAACAAACAAAACTTATAAATACGTATGAAATGCAATTATAAAGTCTGCCCTGCGAAAAAAAAATACACATAAAAATAAATACAGTTAAAACAAGTTTACGAAGCATTCCATATCTTTTAAGAAAGGTGATTTTTTCCTCATTCATTATTTTGGCGATTGAAGAATGTTAGTAATTACTCACTTCAATGATATTTTGACAAACGTAATACTTGAATTAAAAACCATTTTTTAGTAGATTTTAATCATGAAATGTGCACTATTACTGACCTTCGTCGTACTCCTGGTTGTTTGGGCTGATGACACACATGCCTGGTTTGGAGGAGGTGGAAGTTCTCGTTTCTAGTTCTAGAAGTAGCGACTCATCAAAGTCATTGAGTAGATCTGGTTCTTCAAAAACAAATCGTAAAAGTGGCGGTGGCTGGTGGGGTGGTAGTAGAAGTTCTAGTTCCAGTCAGTCCGTTTCTTCATCAGCGACAAAGTCAGTTCAGAAACAAGAAAAGCCAAAAGCAAGCGTAATTGATAAAGTGAAAGGGGCAATTGGTGGAGCCATTGATAATGTTAACACAAAAGCGAAAGAAGTAAAAACGTATGTCAAAGGATACGTTAATGGCGCAAAAGAGATGCACAACACATATACGTAAGTGTTGATGAATCTGGATTTATGGAATAAAAACGTATCATAAAAGTATCGTTCAATAATACACGTATATTTGTAACAATCTGATAACGGTAAGTGTACAAATACTTTTATGTATATCTAAAAAAATATATTGTTTACACTAATGTGGTGATAGATAAAACAATCACAGATGCGATTAAAACAATAAAAGAACAAATGTAATACTGTATAAAAAAAATACTAGGCATTACTGAATGCAAGTTCATAGAAGTTAACATACTGGCATAGAAATCATGCCGTCCAAGATTCTAATATCGGCGACTGTCCTCCATTATTGCAATATGAGTAAATGCTACCAATCTATTAGAGAGATCTATCAAACAATTACAAGATTAAGGCGAAGAAAGATTTTCAGAAACAAAATAAGGCATTTAGGTTGTTCATAATAGTCCTTCTACTATGAGCACACAAATATACTCGAGCATATTGTTTTTCTTTAATTGTTTAACATTTCTTACCGATATAACATGTTACTTTTATTATTCTTCCCTTAGTTTATTTATTTTATATTTACATTGTGTCATAGGTCAAATTTATTTGTTCAGTGTATGTTCAATGGTGTTAAAGAAGACTTTTTTGTTAAATAAACTGAATGTGACTTTTTTCCTTTGTAATACTGGTTATTTCAAGCATTCCTGTCAAGTTTTGTCATAATCAGTTCAATAATTTGAGAAAAATCTAGTATAATTTTAGACGACATCTACAGCGATTCGAGCAAAATTTCTTCTAAAAATCCAAACCCAGCCGCATCATGATAGAATATAGTGTGGACCAATAAATGATCAAATATTTATCTCATCTGCCTAAAAACAGTTGAATATGATACAAAAGATGACTTTAGGATGATAAATAGTACTAATGGACCTCTTTGTCTTCCTTATAAGGTCTCTTTTGGTCCATTTATACCTCTCATTTCCTCAAAATTTCTACTTTTTAGGCCAATAAATAAAAATTTTGGGGTAACTTCCACTCATTTATGATAGAAATGTTATAATAAATGATTAATTGAAGTATTCAAGCTGAATGAACTATCCGTATAAAAGTTTGCTGTCTCCAAGGAGGTTTCAATAAGTCCTTACGTAAAACTTAAATTTACGCCGCATCCCAGAGAGGGACATCAAAAGCTTCTCTTTTGGTGAATAATTTGTTGTTACTGCTTTAAAAATAATTTCATTTACTTAAAACTATATATTTATTAAAGTATTTCTTAGGAAAAAATTTCTAGTATAGCAGAATATAATAAATAAGGAGAAAAAGCTCACCAAAACTCTAAGTATGGCTTGTTCTGTCAACTAATATTCATGGTAAAGTCCTATTTCAAGGAAATTTTCTTATAAAATGTGTTTTGGAGACTCAATCCACTCAGAATATTTCATTATTTATAATATTTCACTTAAATAGCAAGAAATTTTAACACATGAGAGTACTCACAAGGTTAAAAGTGTATGTACAGCTTCCCATATTAGGTGTAATACCACCATTGATTTTCCCCTATTAGTCTTTGTTAAATTTGCACTTTTCAAAAAATTGTGCAGAATTTATCTTTGTTTCAAATAAAGAAATACTTGGCATGAGTAAAGTTTTATCCTGTCCAGTACTATAGAAAAAATTTCACATAACATTTCATTGCATATAAGAAAATAACCCTCACTGCAAGTTAACCAATCAAATTTTCCCCCTTTTTTAACCTGTGTACAAGCTTTAGTAACCATGTAACCTCAAGTTTCCAAAATATTTTATAGAAACCCCAAATAAAAAAATAATGGTGCTTTGAAATACCCAAGATATATGTTTATGACCCAGAAATGTTTTACTGCAATGAAATGTAGGATCAATTACCTACAACTTTCAAATTCAAGGGAATATTTTTTTAGACCTATTTTCGTATGCAGCCGGATGTGACGTACTATGATTTGGTGGTATTACACCTAAAGAAGACTTTTTTGTTAAATAAACTGAATGTGACTTTTTTCCTTTGTAATACTGGTTATTTCAAGCATTCCTGTCAAGTTTTGTCATAATCAGTTCAATAATTTGAGAAAAATCTAGTATAATTTTAGACGACATCTACAGCGATTCGAGCAAAATTTCTTCTAAAAATCCAAACCCAGCCGCATCATGATAGAATATAGTGTGGACCAATAAATGATCAAATATTTATCTCATCTGCCTAAAAACAGTTGAATATGATACAAAAGATGACTTTAGGATGATAAATAGTACTAATGGACCTCTTTGTCTTCCTTATAAGGTCTCTTTTGGTCCATTTATACCTCTCATTTCCTCAAAATTTCTACTTTTTAGGCCAATAAATAAAAATTTTGGGGTAACTTCCACTCATTTATGATAGAAATGTTATAATAAATGATTAATTGAAGTATTCAAGCTGAATGAACTATCCGTATAAAAGTTTGCTGTCTCCAAGGAGGTTTCAATAAGTCCTTACGTAAAACTTAAATTTACGCCGCATCCCAGAGAGGGACATCAAAAGCTTCTCTTTTGGTGAATAATTTGTTGTTACTGCTTTAAAAATAATTTCATTTACTTAAAACTATATATTTATTAAAGTATTTCTTAGGAAAAAATTTCTAGTATAGCAGAATATAATAAATAAGGAGAAAAAGCTCACCCAAACTCTAAGTATGGCTTGTTCTGTCAACTAATATTCATGGTAAAGTCCTATTTCAAGGAAATTTTCTTATAAAATGTGTTTTGGAGACTCAATCCACTCAGAATATTTCATTATTTATAATATTTCACTTAAATAGCAAGAAATTTTAACACATGAGAGTACTCACAAGGTTAAAAGTGCATGTACAGCTTCCCATATTAGGTGTAATACCACCATTGATTTTCCCCTATTAGTCTTTGTTAAATTTGCACTTTACAAAAAATTGTGCAGAATTTATCTTTGTTTCAAATAAAGAAATACTTGGCATGAGTAAAGTTTTATCCTGTCCAGTACTATAGAAAAAATTTCACATAACATTTCTTTGCATATAAGAAAATAACCCTCACTGCAAGTTAACCAATCAAATTTTCCCCCTTTTTTAACCTGTGTACAAGCTTAAGTAACCATGTAACCTCAAGTTTCCAAAATATTTTATAGAAACCCCAAATAAAAAAATAATGGTGCTTTGAAATACCCAAGATATATGTTTATGACCCAGAAATGTTTTACTGCAATGAAATGTAGGATCAATTACCTACAACTGTCAAATTCAAGGGAATATTTTTTAGACCTATTTTCGTATGCAGCCGGATGTGACGTACTATGATTTGGTGGTATTACACCTTAATATGTCCTTTGATTGAGTTAAGCTATTTCAGTTGAAATTTTATAGTGTGTCTTTCTATGTTGTGATGTTACACTATTGTTTCAGAAAAAGGGTGAAGGTTTGGTACCATTAAAACTTTTAAACCCGCTGCATTTGATTGCACCTGTCCTAAGTCAGGAATCTGATGTTCAGTAGTTGTCGTTTGTTGATGTTGTTCATAAGTGTTTCTCGTTTCTCGTTTTTTATATAGATTAGACCGTTGTTTTTCCCGTTTGAATGGTTTTACACTAGTAATTTTTTGGGGCCCTTTATAGCTTACTGTTCGGTGTGAGCCAAGGCTCCGTGTTGAAGACTGTACTGTGACCTATAATGGTTTACTTTTATAATTTTGACTTGGATGGAGAGTTGTCTCATTGGCACTCATACCACATCTTCTTATATCTATCAACTTTTTCTCAGCGGTTGCAAAGCACTTTTTCTAAATCAATTAAGTTTTGAATCAGGATGACACAGTCACAATAGTATAGTTAAATAGTCTCTTTATATTCTTAGACAATGTCATAAAACTATGACAATGTCATTTACACTGTTCAAGCAGCACCGCACGTCAGACAGAAAAGCTGATTGTACATTAGTGAAAATTTGTCACGCCCTCATGAATGTGGGCGTTCTATCAAATACCTTCAGAAAGCTTTCATTAAAATTATTTCGCACACAAGTAACTGTAGTTTCTAAACAAAACAAAAATGTTAATTCAATTTGCTTTGCATTAAACATGTAATGAAGCCACGGATTCATAACCTTCAAAAATTGTTCACTAACGGTTGATAAAACGTAGAAAGTCTGAATAGAAATATAAAAATTATGTCCAGTGCGCGTTTAAGAACGGGCTCTATTCGGACATTTTGAGATATTTCAGTGGTGTACTTGTTTTGTGTATAAAGAATTTTAGAGTTCAATTTGACTTTTAATCAGTTGCATTTTCAATCTTAATCAAAGATGTGTTGGGTTTTCTTCTTTTCTTTAAATTAATATCATGATTCTCTGATATTTCCCATTACCTTCTGAAATCTTGTTTTGAAGATGAATGACTTAACATTTTTACACCAAACATATAAACTTTTACTCTGCGTTTAAAAATAGCATTAAAAGTACAACATCTAACAACAGATAAACATTGCTAGAAGAAAATGAGCAACTCGTTCTCAGGTTGAGATGGAATATGTCGTTATTTGATTTTATGAGATAACAATAGAAACCCCTTAAATATCTTCTCATGACAAGCACGAAAAGTGACGAAACTGAACTTCCAACACCGAGTGATTATATTAATTAACATATACGTTTGTACATGAGCTTTAGAATGATCGAGATCGCATTATGTAATGGACTAATTTTATCATTTTTTGATGTCCCCCTTAATTAATCAATGGGCATTCCACTCCCTGTTTTTTCGAAGAGAGCCTTTAATATTACAATATATTACAATACGCATATTTAAAGTACGTCGACATGCCGCTCATTTTTTGAAGGCATGTCAAACTGTCACTAGTACAAGAAGTCCTATTGAAAACATCAAAGAGTATTGTACGTTATTGTCGGAATTGTGGACTACTGATTCAAAATAATGTTGATTTCGACGACGAGCTTTGTGACCGCTGAGAAAAAATTGAGTGTAATATATCTGTTGCCTAGAACTTGAAATAATGTCTAAAATTGCGTATAAGATATATAACATATCAATATATAATTAGGGAAATGAAAACAGCCACTAAACAAATGGTAAAGGATGACAAAAGCGCAAAAGGTGCAGACAAGTACTTTCATGCAAAAGCCAACTACAAGGCAGCACAACATGGTCCTGGTGGTAAAGCAGCGGCAAAGCATATCAGGTAACTATATCCTCGTGAAATATGAAAAATGATCCTTCGCAAAAACTCTATTATAGATCATTCAACCACTCGGTTCAATACTTCAATAAAAGTAACACTGATAAAATCTATATAATACCCCACCAGGCAAGTATTGCAATGCACGGTTTAACAACGGCGTGGATATGAGTTCTGCGTTGGAGAATTTTGTTAAATGCGAAACAGGGAGAAGACTATATGAATGGTGTTAATAATTGAGAAATAGAATAATGTCATTATTATAAAAATAAGGAGATGTAGTATGATTGTCAATGAGGCAACTATATCCACCAAAGTTTAAATGAAGTCGATGTAAGCAACTATAGGCAACCATACGGCCTTCAATGAGAAAAACCCATACGTATAGTCGACTATAAAAGGCCCCGACATGAAAAATATGAAACAATTCAATTGAGAACACTACAGGCCTAATTTATAACAAAACAGTTTACGAAAAATAAATATGACAGACATGAACCAACGACATTATGTTCACCTGAATAAGAAAAAGATCATAACTCTATTAGTTGGAAATATATATTTTTCAATTCCATGTACCTACAATTATATAAGTGTTTCCCTTAAACATCATATTTATCAAAATATAGAGATTTAGTATGATTGTTAATATTAATGAGTTAACCATCCGCCAGAGACCAAAGGACGAGGATGTAAACAACTGTATGGTACTGTACGGCATTCAACTATGAGCAAAAGCCATACCGTATAGAAAGCTATAAAAGTCTTCAAAAGGACGAAATGTGAATAAAAAAGAGGAAAACTAACGGACTGGTTCATGCTAACAACAACAAACTGAAAAATAGTGAGGCAGATAACAACCAACGACAGTCACTGAATTACAGTCCTCAGACTTGGGACAGGCGCATAAACAATGTGGCGGGGTTTAACATGTTTATGAGCACTTAACCCTTCCTTTAACCTTAGACAGTGGTGTAACAACACAACATAATAACAACAATAACCCATTGGAAAGGGCTTCACTTGTCAGACCGGTACTAAGCATAAAAACCAAAAACCAAAAACACAAAACATCCCGATCGAAGAGTACTCGCAGTTATTGAAATCAAGATCACATATTTTGTTGAAGAAAATGAATTTAAAGTCTATATGCTTAAACAATAAACCAAAGCAAATTTGGCAGACAGCAATCAACGATGTTTGATGATTGCTAATCTAGCAAGGCCTGTTCATCTGTGATATTTATTTATATTATAAAAAATCGATAATGAGTAGTCCACCTCAATTAAAATAAGAATATAAAATACGTAAGAAAATTTTTTTTTTTAAACTGTATCTGTATTTTTTTTTTTTCTTATGTTTTAGTGATGCAAGAGAGACATATCAAACTGCATTTCAAAAAGGGAAAAATATAATTGGGAAAGTAAGTGACGAAGGATACAATGAATTTGCTGCTGATTCCGCTAAAGACCAAGAGGCTAACAGACATGGACAAAATGGTGGTGATCCCAATAAATATCGCACCAAAGATATTCCTGACAAATACAAAAAATAATGTTGCCACAGTTACAATTTTTATGCTTAAGAGATCAGTTTATAAAACATGTATCTCTTGTGTTATATTTTTATCGTTGATAAAATGTCCTTTATACAGCAGACCAAATTATTTAGAGCCACCTTTAGGTTGAATTTAAATCAAATTTAAAACTTCCACGTTTGCCTTCCTCTGCATAGCTCTAATTCTTTAAGCTATGATGGCTATGGGGTATACTATTTTGAGCACAACATATAAAGATGAAAAATTAAATAAACACTCAAGCTTATTTCATTGGGTGTGTATAAGGATGAAATATGTATAACTATTTCATTTGTTTGATCGTATTCGCATGGGATTTTGTGGTATCAGTTTTCAGTAGATCTATTTTGTAAACTGTAGTAAAATTTTGCACACTAAAAAGTATTGTAATTCCATTTCATAATACCCCAATTGCATTTTTTGTTTAACAAATTCCATAATTTTCATAATACTTTATTTTTGTCTCTAATCTAATTCGTCTAAGGTATTTCCCGAAGCTTGCATATATCTTTTGCAATGTTAGCTGGTCTGAAAAATCTGTAGTGGGCAATATCCAAGATAATATATATGTAAAATTTATAATATTTCAAAAGGGGATTTGTAATATGGGTTTCAAAACACAGAATGAGGGCTCGAAATTAGAAAAATTTGATGAACATCAAACAGCTTCTGCATATATGGTGGTGGGTCATTGATATAGACAAAATGATAAGTAAGAGATTTATAATTACGATGATATGACTGTGTCTACGCCAATAAGAAAAGTTGAAAATATTCATCACATTCAACGAACATTGTTGTTAATGTCTTATCTGCGACCGTTTGTTTTGTTTAGTTTTGCCTTTCGTTTCACTGACATACACCAACCCGGAAAATTAACATTCTAATTCGGAAAAAAGATTAGTCGATTTCTAATTCAGATCATTGTAACTCCCGGTAGTATTTCCTGACCCATATGGATAATGATAGCCTTTTTATAATTTTCACCACTTTCTAACACTGCCCAAAATAAAATTGAGAATGGAAATGGGGAATGTGTCAAAGAGACAACAACCCGACCATAGAGCAGACAACAGCCGAAGGCCACCAATGGGTCTTCAATGCAGCGAGAAACTCCCGCACCCGGAGGCGACCTTCAGCACAGTGTTCAGATACATTGTCTTAAGTACACAAAAAAGCAACATGAACTCTGCAGGAATGTAAATACTACCGTGCCACCTATATTCAGCTGTGTAAGTCAAATTACTGGTGAATAAGGCATCAAAATTTAACAGGTTTTGCAGATTTTTACACAGTGTTTCTAAAGTAAAATATGTCTTATAGCTGAATTGAGCATTGCCTTTGTTTGTGGCATCTTGATATAATGAGACACCAGATATTTCAGACGACAAATTGTTCTTGGTGACTACTGTGTCTGACATTTTAAATCAAGATTACATCCGAATCAGTACTCGTTGTGAAAATCGTAAATTCAGCTGTGTGTACATCCCAGGGAAGATGCCATCCTCTTAACTTTTTATTTCAATTGTTATAGATTTATCGTTGTACGGAGTAATGAAGTGTTCGTTTGACATATCGTACATAAGTATTTTACCTGAATTGCAAACTTCCCAAACACTATATCCATAGTCGTAACGAAAAAAGAGGAAAAAGTAACTAAGTGGGCAATTCAAACTCATAAGTCGATATAAACTGACATCGCCATGCTATAAACCAAAATACAAAGAAAAAACGAACAAGTTAAGAAAACACAACATAGAAAACTAAAGATTAAGTAACTACAACCCCACTATAAACAGAGGGTAATCGCAGAAAAGAAGAATGAAATGAAAAAACAAATGAAGATTTATGTTAATGTTTCTGAACGAATGTGTGCTTTTTGTAGTTCGGTACTTTTGTTATTCTTGTTTGCTCACTCACTATATCAGACTGCTTTGGGATTTCATTCTTATAATATAGGTTACGGATTAATGTGATTTTGATTTTTTTTTATTTGTAATTTGCAGTCAAAATCCCACTTGCGTACCGATTGAAAAACATTACGTGAAAGTTGAAATCTAGAGTATGGTTTCAATATCGAAGCATCGGCTACTGTACAGATGATATCCTCTGAGACAGATAATCAAATAGCATCAGTTTCTTCGTGATATTTAATTTTTTTTTTTTTTTAAACATTTGATACAACTTGGTTTTGGTGCGTTCAATACGTATTTCTGAAATAACCTTCATAAGGTCAAAAATATCATAGATATAAGGTCTAAATGAAGAACGAAATTGGTATTTTCGGTACAAATAAAAATAAAAATTCAAACTCCTTTAGAGCAAAACACTCTGGGCACATGAACAGAAAAATAAACTTTTGATGGAAAGGTAAGAAATAAAAGGTTCATTGTAAACGGAATTGAATCATCGAAATATCTATAAGCAAAAATAAGATTTTCGGTTTAAATCATTGTAATATTTCACTAGTATTTAATACGATCTAGTAATGACTTGAACTAAAAGTATTTCTATGTTTTAAAGCACAGGAAATTGAAAAGTAAGTAACACATCTATATCAAATTACGTTTAGTTTTAACAATAATTATTCAAAAAAATTAGATTAAAATGAAAATCATTTGGTAACAGTATAAGCCTTTGTAATCCCTTCTCACATTTCATTTACTCTTTTTTAACGTAAATGATAGCTTTCATATAAATTCTTTAAAAAAACGAAGAGTTTCTCAATGACAATTTCAAAGACATAAATATCCAATCAGCGAAAGAATAACATTTCGCGGGGATGTGTCTAATGTCGAATTAGATTGCACATGAACTATTTTCAAATAAAAACAAAGCGTACTACGACCACTTTCTTATATATCAATTTAATGTGATCTGAAAGTTTATTCGGAAACCGATTGATACAAAATATAACATTTACATTGATTAAGCTGTTTGATTTAAAAGGGGATGTTAGAAAAAGGCGCATTAATGCTATTATGTTGCTTCAGTTTGATTTTCTTTCCTTGGTTGGAGGGTACAGCTGTCCTGAAAGGAGAAAATCAAGTACATTTGAAAGATTGGTTCATCGATGAACCTATTTTTCAACTAGGTCATGGAAGTCTTGCTGCATGCACATCGCATTGTGTTATGATAGATGAGTCAATGTCTATGTTTTACAATGGAGCTGCGCAAAAGTGCATTTGCATTAACACTGGATACATAAAGAGACCATCAGCATTAGGACAAAGTGCTGCTGGGTGGAACTATTATCTAATTTTAGACGGTAAGAAACGTTTGTTAAATAAGGTATATAAGCATTAAGTATCTGAATAAGTGTTAGTGTTACTTGTCGACATACTTATACTCGGCTGTACTGTATACAATCATTTAAGTAAGACAAAAATATAGCTATTACAATGGAATTGACATAAGAAAAGTTGCCAAAAAAGACGATAGTAGAAAGGAAGGCAAAGCATTAATGGAATTTATTATTCAGATAAAGTCCTTTTTGTTATGCTGCTTCAAACGTGATATATTGAAGACTTAATACAAATGTTCAGACAAATTTATATAACTGACTATACGTAATAAGCTGTCAGCATTGTTGAAGGTTGTACGATGACCTATAGTTGCTCATAGCTGCTCAAATAGATATAATGTGGAAAAACGACTGAAATCGGCACCATTACGAATTGCTTGACCGATACACCATGTCTATGTATTCACATACTAGTGCCATGATGTCCCTGCCTTTGATCTTCAGATACCCAAATAGTGGTATAATCTGTCCTATTACCTATTGTGTTCTATTCCCGATTGTAACATTTTGCCTGAGCGTGGATTCGCATACAGAACTGCAGAACTAACTAACACTACCAAATGTGGATGTACTCGCACAAAAATATAGAAATAAGTGGATGTCATATAATTCCCCAAGAGATAACTATCTTTAAGAGTCTGAATGACGTGGATATAAATATAGGCGACAAAAATTCCCATTTCTCTGCAATAATATACCCACTTATCGATCGTATTGCGTTAACATATCTCAGCTAAACGTTACGCTCGTGCATATGCATATTATACGGCCTTAGCGTATATAAAATTTAACATTACAAAACTAAAACCCATTTGTATGAAAAGATACAATTGTATAATAAGGTGAAACTCCGGTAACAACACTTATCTAAGAAATTGATTTAGTCGTTTTGTATTCCAAATATTTACCTTCTATACACACCTAAAACTGCTCATCGAACTTATAATTATTTTCTTCTCAGTATCAATTATTTAATTATTGAAAATAAAATTCATATACTACTTAACAAGATTAAATAAAATCAATATGCTTTTGATTAACTATGATTTAAACATGGAGATATAACTTTCATAAATCCAAGACTGCTATATTCAAACCTAGCATGTAAAATATTTCCTAAAGGGGGAATACAAATAACCGCTCCTGGCTTCCTCAACATCTACAACTGTTCTATGTCATCACCAGAGACATACTTTCAGTTTTAATGAGAAGGTAACACTGATCCCAACTAAATATCCTTTATTTGTGTACATTTGTATGGACAGACAGTAATCCATCAAAATACACAGACAACTAAAACGCTACAAACATGTACCCAACCTTACATCTGGATTGACCTTATGTACTCCGGAAGGATAAACAGTTTTATTGTTGTCCTAACTTTGACTATAATCAGCGATGGAGCAGTAGACTACAATAAAGTTTTTGAGGGAAAAATATTTGCAAACAACAATTGTATCAATTTTGCTATTAAACATGTCTCTTTTATGCAAAACATTATATTTTTTCGTCTCATTGCAGTATTTTCCTGATTAAATTTGGATACTGTAAATTGAAAAACCATTGTAATGTTTATATTGATGAAAACAATGAGACAGTATCAGGTTCGCATTCATAATTTCAGTAGTAATTTTCCTTCATAAAATGTTTGCAATCGCAATAATTAAATTGCGCATATTTACCAGTAGTCAATGATTCGCAATTATAAATGCACGCATTATTTCTGAATTTACAGTAACCTGAACTATTTATTTGTTTTATAAAACTAGTGTTTAAATTGAGGAGACCGTATAAACACGTAAATGTGTAAAACATATTGTGTATTTTCCTTCATTAGAACGCTGTTCCAGAGAATCTGGCTATGTGTACAGCAAAATATTTAACAGTTGCTACAAGCTCCACCCGGAAAACGCTTCCTTATCATATGCTGATTATAGTCCTATCTGTGAAAATGAAGGAGGTGAACTTATGAAAATTGATTCAGAGAAGAAACAACAACATATTGCAGATTTTCTTGGTTTGTATTTCTTAAAAAGAAAACTTGTTTCAATCTCGTTTTTTTTTTACCCGTTTGAAGATATTTTGTCTTCAAACCATACATCGATTCCCACCTTCGAGACCATGCAGTAATTGAATCGACTTCCCTCAAATCTATCACACCGTCTCTTATCAGTTCGACATTAAAAAAAATACTCTGTTTAAGATTTATAGTGTTGAAATTTCAAAATCTTAGACTTTTTCTAGTTATTGGTTATAAAACCCAAAAGTATATTTTTTAAAACTCATGTTATGTATCTTTTCTATAAGTTTCATATTTATGCTTTGATATATGTAGACTTTATAAATATAATAGTTTAATTCTTATCAATCCTAACATTTTATTTCATAATATCTATAACAAGCTTTAGATTATTATTAATCGGATTAAAATCAGTTTTTTTTTTTCATAAATAATGATTCGAAATATTTACCTTCTCTATTACGTTTTGTCTTGGTCTGTATCCACAATATTAAATAACTATTTATACATAGGAATTTTACCGCAAATACAACTGAGGAGTGTAAAAATGATCCTAAAATATAATATTGTCTGAAGTTTAACCACTATCCCCCTCATAATTCCAGAATTAAAAAAAAAATGTGTGTTGTTTTTATTTTGTTTCTAATAAACGAGTTAACTATTGTAACAACTATTAGCAATCCGACACACGATTAAAACTGACTAAATAAACATAATTATCAAACAGAAATAGCATTAACGGAATCAATTTCACTACTTAATATTAACATTAATGTTTTCAAATATAAGTCATTTTATACATAGTTCCTTGTCTACTTCTACTGTTTTGAAAACAAATCAAAAACGAATGTAATACTAAACATTTCCTTCTTAAATATTAAATCAGTTTTGACGTCCGAATGACAAATAAATAGTCAGTATTCTGTTTGATGTATATAAATAGACTTATGTACATAAGATCCCATTAAAGTGTGGAACATAAGAGATGACTGTAGTTTTTCGTCAAAGATAAATTTACTGTAAATTAACATTAACAGATGCGTTAATTGCAAAATGGAGCGAGACAGGATACATCGACAGAGAATGTGTCTCCTGATATGAATGCATCATTCAATATAATAAGAACAATAAATCAAGAAAAAAACAAAACACAAAACAAAACAAATAAAACAGGGACGAAAGATACCAGAGGGACAATCAAACTCACAGATCGAAAACAAACTGACAATGCCATGGCCAAAAATAAAAAGACAAACAGACAAATAATAGTACAGATGGCACAACATAGAAAACTAAAGACTAAGCAACACGAACCCTCACCAAAAACTGGGGGTGATCTCAGGTGCTCCGGAAGGGTAAGCAGATCCTGCTCCACATGTGGCACCCGTCGTGTTGCTTATGTTATTACAAATCCGGTAAATAGTCTAACTCGGTAGGTCACATTCGTGAAAAGGGAAGTGTACTGTAGTTACGACATAAGGAACATATCCCATATCATCTGTGAAATGGTTATTACATAACGGTCAACCAACTCGTGATGGCGTCCGTAAAATTTACGAAGGGATGATTTCAACTTCACCATTTGGAACTCTTGGTTTAATAGCTTCCTTGTGAGCAGCAATCCTCTATCAAGGAAATCATGATAGGAAATACAAGCCCGGGAATATCGTATCAATTGGGATATATATTCTCCGTATGCAGGCGCTGCTGGAATGTTGCTACATAGAAATGGAAAGTTCACAATTGGAAAGCTGAAATCATCTCTTTTGTCGTAAAGTTTTGTTTTCAACCGACTCTCATTGTCAATTTCTAGATGTAAGTCAAGATATGAGGCAGACTTAACTGTATCTGTAGTATCCTTTATCTCTAGTTCGATGGGATAGATTCGTTCAACATAGTCACCAAATTTTGTATTATTTAGTGAGAGAACATCATCTATATAGCGGAACGTAAAGTTAAAGGATATTGCTTGTAAATTACTGCTGTCGTTGTTTTAATTTTCTAGATCAGTTCGAAATTACTTCATGGATTATGTTCCAAGGATATCATCGAACAGCAGAGTTACATTGGTACTATAACGATGGGTCAATTATGTCTTATTTTAATTGGCACCCCACTCAGCCTGATATGACTTTAAATGGCGTTGGAGAAACCATTGGTATGAAAAGATATGATGGCTATAAATGGCATGATGTATGGTTATACTTTAAAGGAGCATTCTTGTGTGAAAGAAGAATCTTGGAATATTGATGATTTTGTATTCAAACAGGACTATATGTAGACAAGTTCCACTGTGTTGTCATATTCCATGAAGACAGAATTCCTTCATTTCATGCTCTTTGGTTGTGTCAACATGGAATACAATTTTTAATATTTTTCCATCCATCGATATATATGTACCATGAAAGAACTATTTATATTCTTAAAACAATAGATGACATATCAGACACGTTCGAAAGGCTACAATTTTGATTTAAACAATTCAAACATACACATCGAATAACTTTAAAGAAGATTTATTTGCATACCGAAGAACTCCTACAAAAAAAATGATTTTAAATCCCAGATTCGCTCAAAATACAACGTTTGTGGAGTCACGCAAGTTTACCTTATGCTTTGTTGGGATTAGAACATGGATGCGTTAAAAAAAACCAGAAAGAAGAGCGAATAAGTTATTAGCGTGGACATCGTCGTATCAAAATACACTAACGAATCAAAAATAAATATATTACAAAATAAGTTGTATATCAATTGTTCATAAGAAATCATCTTTTTTGTGGATGTCCATGTTATTTAATCTGATGTTTAATTAAAAATAATACAGAGATGCAAATGTAGCTTTTGTTAGATTAAATCAGCTTAAATGTAAAACTTTCACTTTAATGGTTGTTATTACACAGGGGTGTGGATAGATCAATATGTCTGGTCGTTCGTTCGACAACCATTCATAGGTGACTAGATGCATATGAAACGTTCTGAAAATATTCACTACTAATTGAGATTGCTCAATTCTTGTCTAAATTATTATTACAGTCTTTCATCAGTATTAACAAACAGATTTTTCGGTATATGCCAATGAAGCAGCAACCCAACTACCCAAAACGTATCTAGAGGTGAATTCATCAATTGCAATTTACCAAAGAACATGAATTGTATAAACTATACCCGTAGATGTATTATAAAGTAGAATGGCACTAGAGTTGTAAATGACTTTTGATGACTATGTGCCCATTTTAGCATGACAATACAATGCCTAATCAAAGTCAGGATAAGCATGTGGTGTAATACATACTGCTTCGCGTTTCGTCTACATAAGACCCATCGAAGATACAAGGTTTATAATTTGGTTCGCCAGCTGCGCGTTTTGTCAACATGAGACTCATCAATGACGTTTAAATCATAACAGCTGGAAGGCCGAATCAATTACGTAGTTGAAGAGCATTTAAAACAGAAAAGTCAAAAAAAGTAGCAAATAATGCTAGAAGAAATTACCTTTATAGATGTTACATTTGTTATAACTTAATCAAAATCAAACTTTATATATGAGCTTCGTCAGATAGAAATCGACCTTATGCAAATAAAAACATATACATGTAGTACGCTTTATTCGACGGAGAAATTTGCATGCAAATGCTTGAACCGTTTCTGATTTGAATATTTTGAAAGAACCTTAAATGTCAGAATTTTATTTCCCAATCAATCATAGTGTACACGTAATGCATGTATATGTACATGGTGTAACTATCGCCAGTTGCATAAGGTCGATTTTTATCCGACGCAGCTCATATAAAAGGTTACTTAGTTAGAAAGCTATTACTTATTTAATTCTAAATGTGACAAATTAAACACTTAATTTCTTCTCTAGGTGTAATACCGCCGTTGTTTTTCCCTATTAGTCTTTGTTAAAATTGCACTTTTCAAAAAAATGTGCAGAATTTTTCTTTATTCAAACAAAGAAATACTTGGCATGAGTAGAGTTTTATTCTGTCTACAGTACTACCAGTACTACAGACAAAATTTCACATAACATTTCATTGCATACAAGATATTAACCATCACTAGAAGTTAACCAATCAAATTTTCACACCTCTTTTCCTGTGTAACCATGTAACCTCAAGATTCCAAAATATTCTATAGAAACACCAAATAAAAAAGAATGGTGCTTTGAAACACCCAAGGTATATGTTTATGACTCAGAAATTTTTTACTGCAATGAAATGTAGGATTAATTTCCTACAAACTGTCAAATTCAAGGGAATATTTTATTTCGAACCTTTTTCGTATGCAACGGGATGTGACGTACTAGAATTTGGTGGTATTTCCTAAAGAAGGTTTTTTTGTTGAATGAACTTAATGTGATTTTTTTCCTTTGTAATACTAGTTATTTCAAGCATTACTATCAAGTTTTGTCATAATCAGTTCAATAGTTTGAGAAAAGTCTAGTATAATGTAAGACGACATCTACAGCGATTCGAGCAAAATTTCTTCGAAAAACCCAAATCAAGCCGCATCATGATAGAATATAGTGTGGACCAATAAATGATCATATATTTATCTCATCTGCCCACAAACAGTTGAATATGATACAAAAGATGACTCTAGGATGATAAATACCACTAATGGATCTCATTGTCTTCATTATAAGGTCCCTTTTGGTCCATTTATACCTCTCATTTCCTCAAAATTTTAACTTTTTAGGCCAATAAATCCAAATGCGGGGTAAATTTCACACATTTATGAAAGAAATGTGATGATAAATGAGTAATTGAAGTATTCAAGCTGATTGAACTATACATATAAAAGTCAACTGACTCCATAGAGGTTTCAATAAGTCTTTACGTAAAATTTAAATTTACGCCGCGCTCCAGAGAGGGACATAAAAAGCTTACCCTTTAGTGAATAATGTGTTGTTACTACTTCAAAAATAATTTATTCACTTATAACTGTATATATATTAAAGTATGAATTAGGAAAAGTTTTCTATTATAGCAAAATGTAAGAAATCAGGAGAAAAAGTCAGAAAAAGCTCCCCAAAACACGAATTATGGCTTGCTCTGTCTACTAATATTCATGGTAGAGTCCTATTTCAAGGCAATTTTCTCTTAAATGTGTTTTTGAAACTCAATCCACTCAGAATATTTCATTTTTGTAATATTTCACTTAAATAGCATGAAATTTTAACAAAAGAGAGTACATACAAGGTCAAAGGTACATGTGCAGCTTCCTCTAATAGGTGTGATACCACCATTGTTTTTCCCCTATTAGTCTTTGTTAAATTTGTACTTTTCAAAAAATTGTGCAGAATTTATCTTTGTTTCAAATAATGAAATACTTGGTATGAGTAAAGTTTTATCCTGTCCAGTACTACAGACAAAATTTCACATAACATTTCATTGCATATAAGATAATAACCATCACTGGAGGTTAACCAATCAAATTTTCACCCCTTTTTTTCCTGTGTACAAGCTTTAGTAAACATGTAACCTCAAGTTTCCAAAATATTCTATAGAAACACCAAATAAAAAAAGAATGGTGCTTTGAAACACCCAAAGTATATGTTTATGACTCAGAATTTTTTACGGCAATGAGATGTAGGATTAATTTCCTTCAACTGTCAAATTCAAGGATATGTTTAATTTATGTAATTGTACTAAAACTATTTTGATTTGTCGAGCATCTGGATGGCGCCTTAAAATTTCTTTTTAGGTAGATTCTGAAGTCTTTATTGTTGAATGTATTAGGCTTTTTAAAATTATGGACTCGAGCGAATCTGATAAATATTTTGATACAGGCACGTGTCGTGTATAAATAAAATCTGTTTCAAACGTTTAATTTAACGAAGGTGCTTATGTAGCTACTACATGTAATCTTTCAAAGATGTTTGTTGATAATATATATCAAACTTATGTGTTTTCTTTATGTTTTGTCATCTTAACTTAAACAAAAATACTCTATATGTCTTTAGGATACATGTATCTGTTGTGGTCTCATTGAGATATACCATCCCTTTTTTTTTATTCTTATCGAATCGTGTACTCCATAATTAAGTTTTGTCTATAAAGAATATTTATTCCTGAAATGAAATTGATATATTGTGTAAATTGTGTTTTCTACTAAACATATGCTACATAGATTTTGATTGACATTAAGCTGCAATCTACTTTAAATAAAAATAGGCTAACATACAGACGTATGTGTAACTAATAAAGATGATCAATGTAATAAAAGATAATTAAAATATGCAAATAGCTATCAGTTTTATAGCTTTTAAAGCTATATTGTTGGCTAATTTAATTATCTCCATATGAAAGCTTTATATCCGAATTACAGCTGATATTTTCAATTCATTTGTCGTACCTTTACATGTTATATATTGTGCAAATTGTTAAATGTACTTTTACATTTTGTCGATTGCTTGTATTGCTAAAATATACAACAAACTTCAGCTAAAAAGAAAAGTATTTTTTTCTGACTTAGAAAAATACATATATCAATCGGATCCGGTAATATTTATTTGAAAAAAAACTTAGTTGAACTTTGGTTAATAGTTGTCTCGTTGGCAATCATACCACATCTCCTTATTTTTATATTATATCATTACACACAGCTGGATTTTGCATTTTGTTGTGCATTAGGTGTTATGGTTATTACTGTGATCGCAGTTACAAATCTTATCATTACTTTTGTCACTTGTGAGAATGGCGTGCTGGTTCATTAACAAGGTTAAAGCTAAAACCTGTTAATAACAATGCAGGAAAAGATGATTATCTGATAAAATTAACCAACAGTGAAACAAGTAGCTACCAAGTTGAAGAACTCATATTTTAGATATGTTGACTGACACAAGTTATGGGCGCCAGTATGGAAAGTAAATGCAGCCCAGAAATGTGTTATGTTAGAGCCTTCAAAGTTATCAATAAAATGATTGGTACATATAAGTATAACCTTAAGATTTTGCATTGCAGTAGATTTAGAGATCAAAAATAGCATTTTGCATAAGGAAATAAATTAAAGCTTTGTGTTAACATAATTAAAAGCTACTACGAGTTAAAAACGTAAGATGTTTGTTGAGTAGTAACCACAGAAATTAAGAAACTAAGAATAGAGCCCTAATTTGCAAGACATTTATTAACATGTAGCTTTAAACTAATTGAGTGTTGATAAGTTTTAGTTTATCTCTGTGTAGAGAGCCGTTTTTTAAGGACCGAGTGCTGGCAGTGGCGTAGTAATTGTACGTATTTTTTTTTAAACAGCTACAGGTCGAATTTCTGTACGCACTCTTTTTTTTTCGGGATAAGAGTTTTGACAGTTGAAATGTAACAAATATTCAAAAGTAGCTACATCATCTGTATCGTATTTTCGAGAGAAAATGTTTTGCTCCATTTAAAGATAAGAGTTTTTTTTTCATTAAACTAAAATTGCACTCGAAATGAACAAGCGGATCCTGATAGCCTGAATCTTTCGCCTGTGCAGAACATATATCTGTAGTGCTGATCATTTTTATAGCTTTCTGGCGACTGATTTTCAATATATTATGGTTTTCAAGATAGAAAACAATTAATTTCCTTTCATCCGTATGTTTTATTTCTAGACAGAGTGGTCATATTGATAAATGACTTAGGCAAACAACACAGACTTAATATAATACATCCTAAGAATTATTCAGTTCAAGTTTGGTAGAGATTGGTCCCCTGTTTTCAGACGTGACAATATTTGAGAAAGTGTAAAAAAAAAAAGGACGACGATGGACACCAAGTAATGAAATCAACCATGGCCGTATGACTTAAAACTTATGTTCCTACAAATTTTATTAAATTGCAAGATAAAAGTGTTTTGTTAAACAAAAATGAAACTATATTCGAAATTCAAAGCTTTAAGATTGAGAACATAGGTGCTTCGTTTGAAGGCAGCATCTTCAGTAGACAACCGTCTTTCCTATTGGAACCAACTATGTTCCTCTTTTAATTGACCTGTTTTATGGGAGGCAGATTTCCGAGAGGAGTTACTCAAGAAGTATGCAAGAAGTTAGTATTACCTTTTACATTCACGCTAGATATATGAATCACTCTCACGAAATAATTCAAAGTTTGGTGACTATGTTGAACGCATCCCATCGAACTTGAAATAAAGGATAAAACATATACAGTTTGTCGGCTTCATATCTTGACTTAAGTATAAAAAGTGACCACGGTCAATTCAGAACTAAACTCCATTAACTAAATTGTTGCCAAAATCATGTCCTCCCTTCCTCCATTGTAACATCACCGAATTTTGACGTTACACAAACTTTTCACTAGCCATGATCAACATTATGGCTGCCACGAGTGGATCAGGATCTGCCTACCATTCCAGTGTACCTGATTTCATTCCAGGTTTTTTTTAGATTAGTAATGCTCAGTCATAAGTTTTCCGGGTAGTGTTCTGTAGAATATAGTTTTTCTTTTTGTTGTTTTTTCTTCTTGCAATGAAATTATCTGGTTTTTCGACTTATATAATTTTTTGTAATTGTTCTCTTTGTTTTTGCTGCCACTTTTTTTATGAGTATGACTAACATGAGATATTACCTCAGCATCAAATGTTGTATGCTGGTTAATGGAAAAATAACATCATTATGATATTATACTATTAAAAATGTATCTATTATATAAAAAAAAATTAAACTTATGTAGTGACAATGACAATAACACATCAAACCAATAAAGAAAGCTTTGCTCGACAGTATGCATCTTATGCTTGTATTCATTAATCAGCTAATACAAATTTCGAATGATATGTATTTCTTTAAGTATCAACATTAATAGGTCAAAAATTAAATAAATTTATCGTTTATTGGTAAAGGGATTTGTTTTCGTCATTTCAATCTTCAATTAATAAAATAATGGTCAGGAATCAGCCTTTTAATGAAGCTTTTGCAGTTGCCCTAAATACCACCATCAGCAAATAGGGATTATTTTGCTTTTCATTGTTTAGATAACACATCGATTGTTGTCAATATTACGAGATAATAATTTACCATATTTAAAAAAGAGGTAATAAAGGTGCTTAAGGAATATACAAGGTATATACAGAAAAAATATGCTTGTTCGATTGTCGAAAGTGGAAGACGTGTTGAGAAGCTTATTCTCGTTCAATATTCAAATGAATACTGTTTACAATCACAAATCCGGCTATTTCTTTATGTTAGCACATTATTACATACTATATTAGTTGTTTTATCAAATATGACTGAAAATTGATATTGTGGAAGAAAACCCTTCCTGAGCAACTTCAATTACCCCCGGTTTAAGTTAGTGTTCGTACATTTCGGTGTAGTGTCATGAGGACTGTTGTTTCTCTGTCCTTCATTTAACGCTTTGGTCAAGGTGTTATATGTGTATTTATCGGAAATGTAGGAATCATCTTGTCCCTACGCCCATTTGTTTGGGTATTTTTCCATTCATATGTCCATCCATTAGACTAAAAACACTTTGTGATGAGCAATACTCCTCCTACATCGCTTGATAAATTTTAGTAAGTTCAAAGTTTTGACGTGCACATATGTAGATTGTACATGAAGTAATTTTATTCATGATTAACACATTCAAATAGAGTTAAATAGCAAGGAATTCAAATTCATCATTACAGTCCTGCTTTTAAGTTATCTCATTGTTTACGCTTGTTTTTCTAACATTTAAACATACTATTTTGTATGGTTGTTTTTGTCAACTAATATCAGACAGTTATTGCAGTTATGAGATCTTTGCACCATTAGAAAACCAAACGAACAGATTATAGCATGCACATCATTGGAATGAAGAAATAAAAAAGGTGGTTCTTATTTATGTGATTGTTTGGATAAAGTTGATTGGGTTTCCTTTATAATTTAGTTTTGGAAAAAGAGATAGGACATAACTTCTAACCAACAAATTTTGACAACCAATGTGATTAGAGAAATAACGCGAATACAATTAGTCTCGTTTTCCTGTAGTATGAAAATAAAGTGTGAAAATCGTAAAAAAATATCGCTGCCAGGTCATCAGCCGAGGGCTTAACGCATCAACATGAAAAATGCTATGTTTTGTCAGAAAATGCCTACTTTTAAAAAAAAAGTTCTTAGTGATACTGACTATGTGGTATGTGTTTTGCTCATTGTTGAAGGCCGTACAGTGACCTATAGTTGTCATTTGGTCTCTAGTGGAGAGTTGTCTCATTGGCAATCATACCACATCTTCTTATTCCTATATTGGTGATGATTGGTTGAAATGTAAGTGTGACAAATCTATTTTGGGGTAGAAAATCTGTAGTATTTCAAAATATGCAATGTTTTGTAAACAGTTAATTTATAATTATGACCATATCAGTGATAATTAATGTCAACGCAGAAGTGCTGATTCCCTCGGGGAGGAAACCCCAACCAGCAGTGGCATCGACCCAGTGATTGTAAATAAACTCATCCTAGATACCAGGCTTAACTTGTGTACGATAGGCGCGCGTTTTGTCTACAAAAGACACTTAAGTGTACAATCAAAAAAGTTAAAAAGGCTAAATAAAGTGAGAAGTTGAAGAGCAATGAAGACCTAAAATTCCGAAAGGTTTTGCAAAATACAACATGCAACTGCATGTAACTGCAATATTTCAATGTTTTAAAAGAAAAATACGTAGTTTGATAGGGTTTCCTTCTTCGGACAAGCACACAGAACATTTTCAGTGCCTAGAATATAATTGTGTATAGTTTTTTCGCCAATGTACGATGCAGCTGAATCAGCCAAGAATGATAATACTAAAATTAAAAACAAAATAACAAGATAAGACAGAAGAGTTTTTGATAGGCTGGCAAATAAACTACACATTGAAATATCAAACTTTAGCGTCATTAAAAGCATGCATCCCGTATGCATTAGTTCCTTCAAACATTTTTGCATTTTTTAATGTGTTTCTTCAACCTAAAATTGACTACATACAATTTTTTTTAACGTAGAACAGCTTTTTGCAGATGGTGATTTTTGGTGGTTTTTTTGGGCAACTGAATTGGTTGTTATGATTGGCTGTGTAATCAACAAGAAGCGTGATTGCAGTAATTCTATGATGTCAAAAACTTCCTAAGCACTAAATGAAATATGTTATTTGGTTTTATGGTGATTAACAATTGAATCACATACAAATATTTGGTTTTCCCTCATTTTTATCATTTTAGCTGGAATTTATGGGAAAAGGCGCTATTTATTAAAAATACGTCATTTATATCTTAAAGTGCGTTTGATAATTGACTAATAGTCTCTGTTCTAAAAGTTTTTCATATTTCAATACAGAATTTTATTATTTAGAAGATAAAATATTAAAAAATGCTGACGTCTTGTAAAATAAGAAATTGTCCGTCCTTGACCTTTTAATGTGATTTGACAGAAATTGCACCGTACGAATATTTGACGACCGGGCAAAAAAGATACTCTTTCGAATGGTATATGATTTAGCCGTATGTTAGGTGTGTGCATCAAAAATGAAGTTTTATGGTTTATGTCACTCGAGTATTATTGACAAAATTTGGTGAGATTATCAAAAAGACATAATAGGTAAATTGGGATCCAGGAGCCAAAACTGTGTAAACATACATCACAGACATACATTTCAACTGACTAAAACATTCAAACAAACATACAAATAAATCTAACAAAGACGCACAAAAATATTAGCTGTAGTCGATAGTGAATTTGACAAAGACGGCAAAAATAAATTTTTGTAGTTAGTAGTAAATTTGACAAAGGCTCCAACAAATAAGTTTTAGTGATTTATAGTTTTCACAGTATTACGTCTTCAAATACCAGACCAGTTGTCTTATCTGTAATTCTATGGCTTGTGACATTTTGCCTGAGTATGGATTGGCATGACAGGAGATACGGTTCAATCTTGATTCTTTTTCGTCAAAATTATCTCCCCATTACGCCTCCTAGTTTTTACAATCGTAAAAATGAAAGCCATTGTAGGAACGATGTGCTGTCAATTTAGCTCTAGAAAAAAGATAAATTTATCCACATAGCATCATTACGATCCTTTTATGCAGGTTGTATTTTAAAAGACAAATGTATCTACTGGCTATCGGGCATCATTTAATGTACTTTTATGCCTTTAGTCAAATTAAAACTATTGTCTGATCGGTTGTCAGGGGGAATTTTCGAAAAGTTCAAAAAAATTGAAAAATTCTAATTAAATATCTCGTGGAAGGGCATACTTACAATTTTAGAGGTAAAAGACTAATAACTCTAGATAACACACACACACAAGTTTTTTTGAAGTTATGCATTTTCAAAATCCACTTCACTTGTAAAGTCTGTCGTCAAGTACTTTTAGTAAAAATTTATTATTCAAACCCAACTACTGTTATGACTTGTTATGACTCATTAGAAAGGTAGTTTGCTTGACCCATATATCTCCTTTTTTAGTACTGTGAATTTTAAAACTATTATTTCAACCTGTACCCTAAATATATATAAAAAAAAAATGGAATCTGAAGCGAGATGATGTATCAAATATTTTTGTTTTATGCGTTTTCAAGACAGAATAGTCAACACAAAATCGCCTGAACGCCTGAACATTAAAAGTTGTACTTGACTTTCTCTTTTCGATGAAATTATTGCCCATTTTTAGGATTTTTTCCCAAAAAAACTGTCGCCGGTGGCAGAGATGCAAATTATTCTTTAAAAAGATCATTTTTTTATCTTTCTGTTGAATTTTTTTTGTGCGGAATTTATGCTTATGCACAAAAAAGATCCACATGTAGTTGCACCTACCACAATCGACTGTTTTGTAAAAATTTGTCTTTAATTTAAAAGATAACAAATATGTCGAAGCTCCATACTATAATTTAAGTAAAACACATATATAAGACGCATAAAAATCCTAAATTATGCACCTTCATTTAACTTTTAAAGGCCATAGAAACAGATATACGAACTTGGTCTTTTTCACTTTCACTAATAAAGTGTTCCATTTCTGTTGTTCAATTTCAACAGGGTATCCGCCTGGGTTACCCTGTCAGCGCACCTGCTCCCGCTCCGTTTAGAGTTTATACGATTCCCTCAGGTTCTATTTGTTACTTTGATTTGTATCTTCTAAATCGAATTATGAGATTTGGATATCAATAAACTATTTTTGCCTAAATTAATAGGTATTGGCGTCTTAATGGCAATATCTTTATTTAATATTCGATATATCCATGACATCTTAAATGCTTCAACACGACTTTCAATATAAAGCATACTTAAACCTCCGTGTACATAGCTTATAACCATCATCATATATTATCTATTTTTTCATTCCAGATATAGTTTAATGTATTATTCTAAATTTTTATGTTTCTCTAAAAAAAAACAATTTTTAGTGTGTGATACCTTGATTTGTCTTCTTAATCGATTGATGAGATTTGAGCATCGGTAAACTAGTACTACCTAAATTTACTGAAATTATGATCAAATTTTGTTGATAACACATTTTAACGTATCGATAAAAAAAAACTGTACAATAACCATTGGAAAAAAGAGAAAAGAACACCAAGGAGGCCATCGAAAATCATTAGTCTAATAAAAACAGACAGCACAATGGCATAAAAAGCAAAGGAAGAAAATAGTAAAATAACAAAAACACCGAACTCCAAGGAAAATTCAAAACGGAAAGTCGTTTATCAAATGGCAAAATCAAAAGCTCAAACACATCAAACGAATGGAAAACCAAACATTGACGATCCATTTTGGTTTGATTAATAGTCGTACATCACCTCACCAAAAAACTGGGTATGCCCTTTAAATATTTATTCCTTTTTTTTAAATCGCACATCAAACACATTCATATAATGTTAACTTTCAAGTTAACATTGAATGCCTTGAAATGATAACATCAGAGTGTTGACATGCTTCAGCAAAACAATTTTATAAACGCATTTAATATTTTTGTTAAACACAGATCAAACATATTGTGTTAACTTTCCAGTAAACATATCATACTTCAAATGAAAATTATATCAAACAGAAAAGCTTAAATAGTTTATTGCTTGTTATGTTGATATGAATATTTCAAGATATTGTAAAATATACTATTATCTTTAGATTAATGATAGTATTAAAATACATAGAAGACATTCTTTTTTTTAATAATCGACCAGTGTTTAAATTTCAAGAATATTACTTTCTTTTTCCTCAAGCATTTATTTATTAATAAGGCCACAAACGCCTCAAACACAAAAATGGAAACGAACCGACTTATTCGGAGCTTTGTTCAAATAAAACTTTTAAACTGGCGTTATTTTCTGAGTAATCAAAGCATATGACCATATTAAAAGGAACATTTGTAAACTTGTGCAGCTTTGTCGATATAAAAATAAGGAGACGTGGTATGATTGCCACTTAGACAACTATCTATCAGAGTGTAAATGACATGGATGTAATATATGTCATCGTACGTCCTTCAACAATGAGCAAAACCATACCGTATAGTCAGTTTTTTTAACTGCAGCATAGCTTATAGTCACAATAAATCATAGCAATTTGAACGTAATTAAAAAATATTTCACAGTAATTAATTATGATAGTTTCGTTTTATTCCTCTTTTTTATTGCATGCCATTTGAAATGAAACCGATTTCTATATTGAATTTTATTCTGAAGTTTCCATCTTTCGTTTCTGGGATGAAAAGAACGACATTTCAAACATTCATGAATATATAATTCTTGCCCATTGTTCTACCTGTAATTCTAAATGAACGAATGGCTGACAATGCAGATGGATATCCAGCAAATTTCCCGCGCAAGAAACGACAAAAGACAAAACTGTTCCAGATTACATATCAACAGGACGGTCATCGAAAAACGGGAGATTTTTTTATTTCACTTGAAAACCCCAAAACCTCATATATCTTGTAAACTGAACTAAAACTGTATGTAAAGTTCAATATGTACACCAAACAGCACTTTTATCTTTTTGTTCCAGAAACTGAAGAACATCTATACTGTTTCAGCAGACTTTGATTGATTCACTGTCGCTTAGGGCAACATAAACACAGTATTATTTTTTTAGTGAAGGTTAATTGAGAAGTGACCATCGAAAGTAGTAAAACACAACGCCACATGTCCCTTCATGTTAATGGAATAGTAAGCAGTTCCAGCTTCTCTAATTACACTTCCCCCTTTTGGGTAGTTAAAGTGCATTAAAACGTCCTGAAGGAGGATAGGAGGGTCGGATTATTGTATTTGTGAAAGGTACATACTCGGTGTCATACCAAGTCATGAAAGCATCCGTAAAAATCATTCAAAAAGATGACCTCAACTTTACTTTTAAAGGTTCTAGTTGTGTACCTTCAATGAATACTAGTCAACAAAAGAAACGATACAAGGCAATGTATTTTTCATATATAATGAAATTGTACACACTGTATCTAGGTAAATAATTGCCCAATTGGTCTAAAATTTACAGAGTGTTATTTTCTTATCAAAACATTGATTTAAGGCATAAACGCGATTTTTTTTTTTTTGCAATTTTTGTTTATTTCAAAAATCGTATTTTCACCTAAAAATTAAAAAAATCGATATTAGAACTTAAAACTTTAAACTTAAAAATGGTCTGCTTAAAATTTTGAATGCCTTTGCAGATATTTGAGTACTTAATTCTCATCTTCGAAATTAAATGCCGACTTTTTGTCATCATTTTCCGCAACATAAATTTGACCCCTGTGTTCAATAACAAGGTATTTTCTCACTTTCCAATTTGGACAGATTCTTTTAATCATATACATTTGGTGTATTTACTGTCTTCTGATTGGTTAAAAGTATTACCTTTATTTTCAATGTTGTCAATTTTTATGGCGACACGCCCACTCTCACGTTCTGTATTCATACGCCAACATGTGTGTACGTTGTTATTGTTAATATAAATAATATAAAAAACTCTTTGATAGAAATTTATTTATAATGAATGGCTTTTATTTATTTTGAATTTATTGAACCATAAAATTAATTTTTGACTCTTCACATTTTACATAATCCGCTTCGCGGATTATTCAATGTGAAGAGTCAAAAATTAATTTTATGGTTCAATAAATTCAAAATAAATAATAGCCATTCATTAATTGCTTTGCATAATAACTGATGCATAAATATTCTAAGATTACAAAGAGACAAAATACGTAAAAACATTGTTGAAAAGTCTTTTAAAATTGTGATAGAGATAGGGGTATCTCGATCACAATTTTTTAACACTTACACTTATTATCTGCATATGGGATACACATTTCCCAACTCATTCAGTATTCAAGAGCTTGCAACTGCTACTCAGACTGACTTTATGAAACGTCACCAGTGTCTGAGCAGAAAGTTGATGAGCCAAGGTTATGTCAAAGAACATCTCTTCCTTTTTCTAAATAGGTTCATTGGAAGATACCAAGACTTTGTTGATAAATATTCCGTATCAAGTTCAGAAATAATACATGATGGTCTTAAAGTATAGATTCTAGGTACTGACGTTGTTTATCGTCTTAATTAATTTTTTCGAAAACTAAGGATTTTCTTATCCCAGGAATAGATTACCTTAGCCGTATTTGGCAACAACTTTTTGGAATTTTGGGTCCTCAATGCTCTTCAACGTTGTACTTGTTTAGCTTTATAACTATTTTGATCTGAGCGTCACTGATGAGTCTTATGTAGACGAAACGCGCGTCTGGCGTATTAAATTATAATCCTGGTACCTTTGATAACTTTTTACGTGTTATAGTGGTCTTTTTATATGTCATTGTATATTTTTAACCTTTACTTTTAAGTTCATTTTTGGTAATATACTTTTGGCGTGGCTCAGTACTTATACATCCCGCCATTGTGTTATTGTGCTATGGCCAATTTTGTATTCTTATCTTTTATTTTTGCTTATGTACTTTGTTAATAGAGTGTCTTTATGCTAATTTGTTTTTCTTTGTTGAAATAGCTATTTGTTTTTATAGTGATTAGATTATATTACAATGTTGACTGCTGTACCCCAATTTTTGACATTTTTTACCTATTATGTCTGTTTGTTTTACTCAAACATTGTTTTACTCAAACATTGTTGTCAATATAATGGAATTCTTTGCGACTGTCATACAGGTGAGAGGTTTAGCTAGCTATAAAACCAGGTTTAATACACCATTTTCTACATAAGGAAATGCCTGTACCCAGTCAGGAATATGACAGTTGTTTTCCATTCGTTTGATGTGTTTGAGCTTTTGATTTTGCCATTTGATAAAGGACTTTCCGTTTTGAATTTTCCTTGGAGTTCGGTGTTTTTGTTATTTTACTTTTTACTCGTCAGGATATCAAGTACATTATAGCAGTAATACCCTGGTATCTATGATGAGTTTATATCAAGTGGCCAATCTACTGTGTTATCTGTGTCATTAATTGAGTAGAATATGCTGACTATTCCGGAGCAAACGAGTTCAACATCGATTTTTAATTGTAATATTTTGTGAAATGTTGTGTGTTTGTTTTTATCATTTTGGTCATGGTGCTGTCAGTCTTTGTTCTACTTTTATTGTTTGTCTACTGGGCATTGTCTCCAAAATTTTGCAGCGGAACTTTACGATAGCGTTTTGTATGAAGCTGTGTCTCGATTTTAACCATTCAGAATGAAATAAAACGTACTTTTGAATGTTCTAAAAGAAAGTAAGAATACACCAAAGCAGCAACCGAGAGTCGAAGATGGAAAAAGAACTTCGTGTTAAAAACATACAAAGCAAATAGCAGTGTTAAAGACATAACGCAGGAACTAATTGATAAATTGATTGTTGTGTATTAAACATCATAAAAAGATCTTAAGCAAGATGAAAGCCCAATTTGTTTTAAATCTTTAAATTCGGGACTTTTTGTGAATAAAAATTGCAAAACAGTGTCAGGTATTCACAAAATAATGTTGAGACCATGGTGAGTCAACTGTTTACCACTTATTGGTACAGTCGTGCTCAGGTACATATTTTTCTTAAATATGGTCTCCATATAAGAACGACGTGTCAGTCATCAGATAAAAAGAATAACTTGGTTCCTTAGTACATTGTATGTCTAACATAAGATCATAACATTTTTTTCAAATTACAACGTCAAATTTGCATAAATTAAGATTTATTTAACACCGTATTGCAAACATTTATTGAAAATAAATCAGAGCCTTCACTTGCATATCAAACCTGAAAACTATATGAATATATCTTCTGACGAAAATGATATATGTACATGTATATAAAAAATGTTGCAAAAAACAAAAGTATTCAAAGCCATTCTAGAAACCAAGGGTGCTGCATTTACTTGAGAATCTATAAATTGCTACAAAGCAGTACAAAAATTCTTTCTACAAACTGTATCTTGAATAAAACACATTTATGCAAATTTGTGAAGGAATAAAGGTTATTATAAATACCAGTTATGGTGTCAAACGTAAAATGTCACCGTTTTACGATCTGTTCCGAACAAAGTCGATGTATCTATTTTGAGAATTGATGCTATATGCATCATACCGTTGGTTTTCTAACTGTCATGGGCGTTGGCAGTCAAACAAATTACGGAATAGGAAACGAAATATATATGTACAACAAATTAACAAAAAAACATCTCTCGATTCCCTAAACTAGTAGACCTTTCGATATTCCTTCGATTGAATATAAAACATTTTTAAGGTCTGCTGATTTTGAGCTTATTATATTATAGACACACTTGCCTATTGTTGAACACCATATGTTGACCACCTCATACTTTTTGTTTTCCGGTGCTGGGTTGATGTCTCATCGGCGTATATCCTGCATCTTCTTTTATCATTAGGAAAATTAAATTCAAACTCAACTAATAACCTGTTTATATAACATATAATCTCTATAAGGATATCAAAAGGGCATTTTATGTGTAGGATTTGATTCGTAAGAAGATAGGTTGACCAAAAACATTATTAAGATATTTTGTTAATCAAAACCTTATTAGAAAAGTATCCTAATATATTTTTTTAATAATAAGACCTCTTATGAATTTTTATGAAATAAATTATCATTTTATATATACTAATAAAACGAATAACACGTGTTCTTCGTTAGTAATGTTCAAAACCAAAAACATAAATGTTTAGAGCATTAAATAAAAGTGCATGATAGAATAGTTATATTTATGTTGAAAAAATCCATCCAAGCATACTAGAAGGATTACATGTAATGGCGAAACTAACCAAAAACAGTGTAAAGCAAAACAATAAAAAAATCATTTTCGAATAGACAATCGGTTTTTTAACCGAGTATCCTGAATTAAACACAAGACATCTGCCTTCCATTGATATTACACAAATAGGAATATTACGTATAGTTTTGATAACAAAGGCATCTAATGTACTACATGAAGTTCGACGAATAATGCTTGTTGAGTATCAATATTCCATTAGTATGTTAACATTTTGTTCCATATATAATCAAAAGATTAAATTATAATGCCTTGCACAAAATATTTTTGTGTTCACAAATAGTCTCTTAGAATACCATTTATATAGCAACAATTGTTACTGCTGATGATTGATATCGCTGTACAAAATTTCGGCCCAATGTATATTGCAGCAGCAAAATTTAAAGAATATTTCTCACAATAGAAATACACTTAACAGTGAACACACAGTAAACCATTATCATTCCCAGTCATAATATTCTGTCCGGTTCCGGCACAAAATAGAAGCAAATATTATTCCAAGAATCTGTAAAATGAAAGGAAATAAAAAAAAATAAAATGTCTATATGTTGGTGCTGGATATTTTCAATTGAAAAGTACATACAACACCTTATCTTATAAAACCTCTATGTTAAATCTGATAATAAGAATCAAAATAAAATATTTCAATTACATGTATAATTCATAGTGACAGTGCATTCATGTTAAAAATAACATAACAAAAATATATGTATGTTTTTATGCTTAAATTATTAGTGCCTAGCATATTATGTATGATCAATGGAAGGCAATCCCGAATATCATGTCATAGGATTTGACTTGAAATATTTTGTTAATCGCTTTTAACTAATGCCATGGAGTCAATCTGTATCGGTAAAGAGTTGTTTATGACTTTCTGTAGCAGATTTAACATGGATGTTTTAAAGACTCAGTAATGAAAAAAGATGGGGTTAAAATCTTAAAATATTTGGTATAATCAATGTTCATGTATTTTATAACACTTATAAAGGTATTTTTGTATTCCTTTAAGGTTCAAACTATAATAATGTACACATTTTTGTGTAATAAGATTTCCTCTTTATCTGCAAACTTTTAATTCATCACCCATAATATATGTTTTGTTGTTCTAATAATATCTTCTCATCTTTATAGTCTACATGTATATTTAAAGGGATAAATGTTTTCGTTTTTGAATTTTTTTTCATAAAAAATAGAATACATCAAACTTACCCCAAAACATGCTATTCCACCAGCTACTCCTATCAACACATCACTATTTGTAATAAACCAATCCAGTATCACCGTATGACAACCCTAAAGAAGTAATTACAACAGTTGTTAAAGTCTATTTTGTATAGGGAAGTATGCATCAACCGATTCAAAAGATTGTAATTTCATTATTGCTGAATATTAACATACTTATGATATCTAGACGTTTTCTGTTTCAGGCATGTTTTATGGTGCATGAAGATATAAGAAAGACGAAGTGAAACAGCAATTTCTTATAAATATCCCACAAATGTTTGTAAATACGCTGAAAATCCCGGATCTGGAGGAAAGATGAAGACAAAACAAATATTGAATCTAAATAGCTTTACCCATATACCATAATGGCATTGCATTCAGGTCAAAATGAAATGTCACAAATAACCGATACAAAATAAAATAAGGATTGGTGTTCTTGTGTTTAGTTGTAATGTATTCCTGTCACGTAATGTCATTTTAGCGGTATTTTTAACATTGCCATATAAGCGGAAGTTTTGACTAGCCATAAAACCAGGTTGCACCCACCATTTTTTCTTAAAACGTCCTGTTATCAAATAGTCCGTTTCTATGTATGTTGGCGTTTGTTTTTGTAGCAGTTCAGTGTTTATGTTGTTCCGTTGTTTTCCTCTCATAGTTGATGTGTTTCCCTCGGTTTTGGATCGTGACCTGGATTTGTTTCAGTTAAATCGATTTATGACTATTGAGCAGCGGTATACTACTGTTGCCTTTATTGAATTATAAGGATATATTTTTATTCAAGATAAAGACTTTAATCAAGAAAAGGATATATACCTCCAAGTTAATATGATTTTTAAAATTTTGCTTTTCCTATTATGATTTCCTGGATATAGGGTTGCTGTTTACAAGGAAGTTATTGAATCAAAGGTTTTTAATAGTAAAGTTGAAGTCATCCATACGAAGTCTTAACTGACACCATTATGATTTGGAAGACCGTTATTGAATATCTGTGACAAAGATGACAACGCATATGATCTAATCGTCGTAGCCACAATCCTGTCATATTTCATGTTGTGGCTCGTAGTGTTTCTTTTTGACCAGAATATTGTCTGTTTTTCTTCCACTTATGATTTTGGTATTTTCTTCCTCTTAAGTTAACGATTATTAAGGTTTGTCATTACTATCCAAAAACGAATTGGTCGCTTATTGTCATTGAAAAGTTGGTAAAAGAGACTCACAGATTACCTGATCGTAAATTGAAAGATATGGTTATGTTGTTATGGTTTTTGTTTGTTACCTTGATTTGTCTGTTCCTAATCGATTTATGAGATTTGAACATCGGTAAACTACTGTCGCCTTAATTTATGGAACATTTGAGCATCGCCTGTGTTGGCGTAATTTGCTGTACATAACTATTTCAGTTAGATATTGTCTATTGCACATTATCATCGTAATCCCCCCAAAAAACATAAAAATAGAAATCTGTTCGTACATTATCAGGTAGTATTTATATAGACATTCCAATAATGTTTGTATCTTAACTTTTTAACTGATGGGTTTGAATGTTACTATGCAGAGCGCAAAGAGAAGCAACGTTCACGATAAATATCGTAACATATTATGGTAGCATATTCTAACAATATTTAAAGTTTTGTAAAGATATGATGAGGCGGGTTGAGGCGACGAAAATTAAAAAATTGTGTAATTTTCTAATATCGTCAGTTTCAGTTTCAGTTGTTTAAAGTGATATTGGTCTGACAAAGCGGCATAACTCAGTTCAATATTGTTAAAAACTGTTTGTGTTTTTGTTGTTCTCTTTGCTCAAGGTACCTAATACAAAATGAAACGAAATAGAAAAATCGTATGCCTTTGTTGTATTCGAAATCTGTGTGAAGTAACAGAATGATGCATTTTTTTTATGAATATAAAAATAAGAAGATGTGGTATGATTGCTAAATGAGACAACTCTCCACAAGAGAACAAATGACATAGAAATTAACAACTATAGCTCCCCGTACGACCTTCAACACTGAGCAATACCCATATATCATAGTCAGCTATAAAAGGTCCCGAAATGACATATGTAAAACAATTCAAACGAGAAAACTAATCATATATATAACGGCCTGATCTATGTACAAAATAATGAACGAAATACAAATATGATATACAGCAACAAAATACCACCACTGAATAACAGGCTCTTGACTTGGGACAGCTGCTATTCCATTTTAAATCTTTTAAAATTTAGTTGGAATGCCTAATTTATACTTCAAACATTTTAAAATTATTTTAAATATACAAGTACTTCATTTATCTGGTCCACTAAACGCACCATAAATGAATATATGATAAACTGTGTGTAAATGATAATTACTAACTTAAAGTGAGGTGAGCTGAAACCAATTTGCAGTTCTGCACATACCGTTATTTACGTTGTGTTTTTGTTTTTATGTTCAATGGTGAATCTCAAGCTAACATTGTACTGCACTAAAAGGATACTATACTTATTGAATATAGTGTTGGACAGTCTAATTCAAGCTAGACACGACGACACTATGCTGAAATATTCTGAGCTTATCCCTTTTTTCTGACAAAAAAATAATAAAATGCTCCGCAGGGGCGCAGCTTGATACGACCGCAGAGGTTGAACCCTGAACAGTTGGGGCAAGTATGGACACAACATTCAAGCCTGATACAGCACTAAATTTGGATTGTAATTAAATATTTGACACAGCATAGGTTTCTGACACAGAATGAATGTGGTCTAATAACTTAAAAAAATTTAATTTACCTATTCAAACCATATCATTATTATTTGCTTTTATATATAAATCAGAAATAACCAATTGAAAATTGAAAATTTTAAAGAATAAAAAGGGAAAAAAAATCCACCCCCCAAATTTTTTGAACCCCCTTATGATTCATCACCCCAAAACTCAATCCTAGCCTTCCCTTTGGTATGGTACCTTGCAGTACAATTTCAGAGAGATCCATACACTTAAACACAAGTTATTGTCTGGAAACAAGAAAAATGCTTGTTTTTTGGTCCCTTTTTGGCCCCAAATTCCTAAACATTAAGGGCAATTACCCCCAAACTCAAACCCAGCTTTCTCTTTGTGATATGGGACCTTGCTGTACAATTTCATAAAGATCCATACACTTACACACAAGTTATTGTCCTGAAACTAGAAAAATGCTTGTTATTTTGCCCCTTTATGGCCCCTAATTCCTAAACTTTTCAGGGAATTACCCCAGAAATCAATCCCAGCCTTCCCTTTGTGGTATGGTACCTTGCAGTACAATTTCAGAGAGATCCATACACTTGAACACAAGTTATTGTCTGGAAACTAGAAAAATGCTTATTTTTGATCCCTTTTTGGCCCCTTTTTCCTAAAAGTTTTGGGCAATTACCTCCAAACTCAATTCCAGCTTTCCCTTTGTGATATGGAACCTTGTAGTACAATTTCATAGAGATCCATACACTTACACACAAGTTATTGTCATGAAACTAGAAAAATGCTTGTTTTTTGTCCCTTTTTGGCCCCTAATTCCTAAAATTTGGAGGCAATTACCCCCAAAATCAATCCCAGCATTCCCTTTGTGATATGGAACCTTGTGGTACAATGTCAGAGAGATCCATAAACTAACACACAAGTTATGTCTGGAAGTTTTGGCCCCTAATACCTTAACTGTTAGTACCATAACCCCCGAAATCAATCCCCACCTTCCTTTTGTAGTACTGAACCTTATGGTAAAATTTCATAGAGATCCATTCACTGAAACTAAAGTTAGAGTGCGAAAACCAATGTGTCTTCGGACAACGACGACGACGCCGGACGACGACGACGACGACGACGACGCCAACGTCATACCAATTGCAATATACGACCGCAAAGTTTACCGAAATTTTGTTGTAAATTAGATATTCATCTTAGTACTTTTTTTTAACTTTTCACGTGATAATGATCAATCAGAATAGGTATGCCTTCATACGCAAACACGTGTGGCATGCATCAAAACTGTTACTTTACAATTTGAATTATCTTGACCAAAGGTACTTATCGTGACATTATTAGCTAAAGAGTGTATTTTTATATACCTCACTATATAGTTGAGATGGAAATTCAACCCGCAATTCGGCTTCCTTTTGACATTTTGCGATATTTGACTTACAACAGCTCTCTGGAACTACCAACGAACTTTACAAAAACACAAAATGTGACAATATTGAATCCAAAGACATTTAAATAAAATACTGTTCACCATTCCGGAGGACCTGAGTTCATTCTCGATTTTTTAAAGGAGTCGTGTTGCACAATCTTTGTTGAAATAGTTATTTACCTTTGTAGTGATTAAGATTATAACACAATGTTGACTGCTATACCCCATTTTTTGACATATTTACCTATTATGTCTGTTTGTTTTGCTCACACAACGTTGTCAATATAACGGAATTCTATGCGACTGTCATACAGGTGAGAGGTTTAGTTAGCTATAAAACCAGGTTTACTCCACCATTTTCTACATAAGGAAATGCCTGTACCAAGTCAGGAATATGACAGTTGTTTTCCATTCGTTTGATGTGATTGAGCTTTTGATTTTGCCATTTGATAAAGGACTTTTCGTTTTGAATTTTCCTTGGAGTTCGGTATTTTTGTTATTTTACTTTTTTCTTTTTACCAATTGTGTTGTCTGTAGTAAAGGGTTTTAACTAGTACATTATTGAAGAGATACACATTTTCCGAGTAATTAAATATTCATTAAGACAACTGCGTGTGCTTTCTTCATCTTAGTTCAAGTTTTCTTTGTGTGTTATATTATTATGATTTTTGAAGCAATACAATTCACGAGGGTCATTCTACAACAATGAGTCATGCCTGTACATACCACTAATAGATTTTCAGTAGAGAACAATTTTGATATTTTTCAGGATTTCTTGATTATCACTATTCAGCCTATTGTTGCCATACTATGTATTTGTAAACATTTATTACATGATTGTACATTTCGAAAGTATCAATTTCTTTCTCTTATTTTGAAAATCATAGTTTCACTGTTAAAAAAAAAACATTTTAAAATTCCATCTCATATGAACATCGCTAAACTGATATTGCCTCCAATTCATATATGCCATATCATCAATGCCGATAGTACAGTTTTCACTTATTTTGTATCACAATATGGGACGAATTGTTTTTACAACAAAGACGAAATTTGTATGTCCATGACTCTTTAAAACTCTGTTTTACGGTAGATTCTTATAAATTGCATATCCCGAAAGGAATCATTATGCCATCATGCAGCAGAATGATAAATAATAAATATAGAAAAAAAACTTATTCCTTACGTTTTTCTAAAGAACCAAGAGGCAGATTCACAAAAAAACATACGACTAAAATTGATCGTAAGTATACTGAATTGTTCTTGACTTACGATCAATCGTAGTCGCAAGTTATTTTTGTGAAACTGACTCCTGTGTGTTAACTGATAAGCTAATACACTTGAAAAACTAATGGAGAACCCTTAATGTCAAATCATACAACGAAAAAACATAATAATGTTCCAAAATCAGAATTTTACATTATTTGGCTGCCTTGGTTTCTTTAGTACTGCATATTGTAATTAGAGCAATTTCAAAAGTAATTTCATGTTTCTTTCAGAATAGTACAAATTTTTATTCAAATATTATACAGAAATTGTTAATGTGACTTATTTAATTAATGTGGTACATAACACTACAGGGAAACAACTCTGTAAAAATCAGCTGGACGTTTTAATCACGTTCTATCGTTAAGGAAATATTAAGCTTCTCAATGATTAAAATTTGTGTTTGTCAAACTGCTATATATACAATGAATTTTTTCCGATAAAGTGTGTGGTTCAAGTTTTTAGAAATTTTTATATTTAAGTCAAAGGGTCAAAGTAAATATTTTGGCAAAATTTTATGAAGTACTGGCTACTGGGCTGGTGAAAACCTCGGAGACTAACAGTCCACCAGCAAAGGTATTGATCGACCCAATGGTAGTGATAACATTAAAGGTACAAATTTTACTGCACCGGATGCACGTTTCGACAATAAATGTCTCATCAGTGATGTTCAATGCCAAACAATTTGAAATTCTAAACTTGACAATTACTAAAATTTATGTCAAAAGAGAGGATTTTAATTTCCCATTCATATCTCTATGTATCAAAATTCTACCACCATCAGCATATTGAGTACACATCACCTAGTGGTAACAATATTCTGCTGCTTCCGATTCCTATCATAATTTCCTTGATATATGTTTCCTTGTAATATGTAGACAAAGTCTTTATTGAACCAAGGTTTCTAAATGGTAAAGTTGAAGTCGTCCTTTCGAACGTTTATGGACGCCATCATGATTTGGCTGATTGCTATTGATATTGTCACTTGTCATATCTACAACCCTTTTCGTTCCATCGATAATGACATTATAGATTGCGACTTATCGTCGAATTGTAACTTGCAAGTTGTAATATGTCGGGTGTCACAAATGAAGTATGAACTGGTAACTCTTCCGAAATACCTGAAATCATCCCTTGTTTTTGGTGGGGTTCGTGGTGTATAGTTTTACGTTAAGCGTTTAGTTGACTGTTGTTTGTCATGCCGATTTGTTTTCGTTTTGTTCGTGGTCCTTTTTACTTATGGTTTTTGATTGATCGCTGAATATTTTTTACATCTATTTTCTCGGACATAGTGTTGACCTCAAACAACATTCATTTGTACAATGCGCCCCAGACTTGAATATATGTACATTTATCACTAGTGTGACATTTAAGATTTTATCAATATTTTAAATTACAAATGTACATTTCCGTGACGACGTCCAGAAAACAACACTGACGTGATTGAACTATCTTTCATCTTTATAGTACACTCGTAATGTTTTTGTTCATAATTATTTCAAAAGAATTTGTTTTCTGGTTTACGGGAAATATTTAAATTTCAATCATGTCCAAATCGTCAATTGCAAATGCATTATTCGTCCCTTACTTGCTATCATTAAGAAAATATCATTATATCTAATTAGTTATGTCGCAAATTAGAAGATATATATTTAGAAATGTTTCCTTTGTTTAACAGTTTAATCGTACTACTAGGTGTAGAAAATATCTCTCAGATCTGATTAAAATATTATTATTATGAAATACATAAAAGTTAGAAGAGGTGGTATGGTTGCTATTGCGACAACTCTCAACCAGAGACCGAATGACAAAAGAATAAGATTATTCAAAGGAATACGTTTACCCGGAACGTATCTAAATTTCCGGGCTCGGCTAACATCATCTCCTTAAACATTAGGATGTTCTACCCCGTGTGACATGAGTTTTCCAAAGGGACAGACAACCTTCCTAACCAAATCTTTGTATCTATGGGAGGATTTAGTAAACGTTTTAAGTAATTTGTGGTAACCAAATCCCTGACTTAACAATTTACAAGTAATACATAGATTACGTTCATTGAAATCCAAAACATAGCGAGCGAGTTGTGATATATACTGTAAACACCTTAACATGGTGCCAAAGGAAACTTACCTTTTGAAAAAAAGGACCAGAATATCGTCCTCCATCTAAAATAGATTGTGAACAGTATCGTCAGGTCACAAAAGACCCTTTTTCATCGTATTGTAAAAATTTGTGTACACCGGGAAAATCTGATAAAGAGTCTCTTGATTCTTATTTAAATAAATGTATGAATGTTGTGGATATTCGAATATCACATTCTGAAAATAATTCAGAGTACATAATACGCCTATTTCTAGAATAAGAAATAAATTTCAAGAACTTTCAAATCGGTTTGTGTTTGTTCAAGTCGACAAGGCAGCCAACAATGTGGTGATTGTATGCCGTAAATACTACACGGACATTCCTAAAAACTTAAAATTCCTTCAAGTCCGTGCACTCCACAGAGAGTCATATAGTAAACAGACATATCATAACCAAATCACAGCTGAAGGCCTCTTCTGAACATTTGAAGGTTCCTACTATGCATTGGTTACCTAAACTTTACAAAAAACCAGTAAAATATCGTTTCATCTCGGCTTCTATTAAGTGTTCTACAACTAATCGTTCAGTGCTTTTAACTAGTTCCTTAAATACTATCAATGAATTTATATATGAAATAGTGGAATTACCTATTTTGGAGTGTAAAAAATTCTTTGGATGTTTTCGATAAATTACGTGCTTTTGATGGTCCTTTTGATTCTGTTGCCATTTTTGACTTTTCAACTCTTTACACTACACTTCTACACAATCTTATCAAACAAAAGTTTTCCTATTTAATTGAATGGTCGTTTAGTAAATCTGAATGGAAATATAGTTGCTGCAACTCATTTAAAGCCTTCTTCTCTAATGAGAAAGGTAAATATGCTAGATATACTTACTGGATGTGTGATGAGATGATTGAAGCTGTTAATTTTCCCCTTGATAATATTTATGTTCGTTTCGGCAACAAAGTTTATCGACAGGTTTTAGGTATTCCTATCGGCACTAATTGCGGCCCTTTAATAGCAGACTTTTTTTTTGTACTGTTATGAATCTCAGTTTATGACCAAACTCAGTAAAGACACGTCAAAATTGCATTTAATTGATAAATTCAACAAAACTTACCGTTATCTTGATGATATTTTTTCGTTAAATAATCAAGAATTTCCAAATATACTGCCGAAATTTACCTAAAGGAACTTACTTTAAATAAATCAAATATAAACGGTAATAACTGTCCTTTCCTAGATTTAGATATTTCAGTTTTACACGGGAAACTCCACACTAAAATTTACGACAAAAAGGACGACTTTCATTTCCCTATTGTAAATTTTTTCTATTTTTTTTGGATGGTGATGTTCCTTTGGCACCATCTTACGGTGTTTATATATCACAACCCGTTCGCTATGCTCGTGTCTGTTGTGACGTTTTGTATTCTAAAGAAAGTAATCTATATATTACTGGTAAATTATTAAGTCAGAGATTTCGTTACCACAAATTACTTAACACCTTTACTCAATTCTTCCATAGATATAAAGATTTGGTTTTGAAGTTTGGTTGTACCTGTAGAAAACTTATTTCAAACGGGATAGCACATTCCACTTTTTTTGGAGATGTTGTTTACCGTGCCCGTGAATTTAGATCCTGGTAAACTTATCGATCTATTAAATAAACTTATTCTAAAAGGTTATCAATTCGACTATGTAATTAGATCTTTGAATATTGTATTTATTGGTATTAATATTGATTTTGTTATTAGTAAATTAAAATCAAACTATCAATTCCACACTGTAATTAGATCTTTGAATATTGTTTTTATTGGTATTAATATTGATTTTGTTATCAGTAAATTAAAAGTAAACTAAATATTATGGTTATATTCATATGCACATTCATGGTTCTACAATCTGTAGATACCTATATCTTGGCATTGTGCAAGATCATGTTTTTCTCTGACTGTTTATGACGTCTTTACACTAAATTCATTGGATGTTGGATGTGTACTGATTGATTATTTAGTCTTAGATGCATGATTTTTTTTTATTAGTTGTTATTGGCTTTAAACTAGCTGAGTACTCTCAGATCTGTACTTTGTGTCTGTTTGTTGTTGGGATGTACAAGTCCCCGGCCACATGCACTCTGTGTTTTTGTTAGAAGTATTTTTATATTTTGTTTCCATCTGATGAGCTAAGCCTTTTCCAACTGCGGTATGGGATTTGCTCATTGTTGGATGCCGTACGGTGACCTATAACTGTGTTATTTTAGTCTCTTGTGAAGAGTTGTCTCAATGGCAATCATACCACATCTTCTTGTGTATAATCACCATCCAAAAAAAAGATAATTAACAATAAAGTCGTCCCTTTTGTCGTACATTATTTAGTAGAGTTTCCCGTGTAAAACTGAAATATTTAAATCTAGGAAAGGACAGTAATTACCGTTTATATTTGAGTTATTTAAAGTAAGTTCCTATGGGTAAATTTCGGCAGAGTATTCAGAAAATTCTTGATTATTTAAAGAAAAAATATCATCAAAATAACGGTAAGTGTTGTTAAATTTATCAATTAAATGCAATCTAAAAGGGGTTACTGAGCATGAAGGATAAGACACAAGCTTAACAAACTTTAGAATATCTTCTCAATATGTATAATACGATATATACAAACCGATGAATCAGTGACCTTTCAATAAATCCTATGGCTCATATGGGAGTCCCTGAATGTTAATCGGGTCGATATGGAAGAGGCCAAGTATTAATCTGATAATCAAGTACCTCCGATATATGAACGCAATTAGGTTGATAAACCAAGATCAGTCTGCCCACTTGATATCAGGCAGGGCTTATATGTGTTTAAAGTATAATACAACCATTGTTTTTTCCCTATTAGTCGTTGTTAAATTTGCACTTTTCAAAAGATTGTGCAGAATTTATCTTTGTATCAAATAAAGAAATACTTGGCATGAGTAAAGTTTTATCCTGTCCAGTACTACAGACAAAATTTCACATAACATTTCATTGCATATAAGATGATAACCATCACTGGAAGTTAACCAATCAAATGTTCACCCCTTTTTTCCTGTGTTCAAGCTTTAGTAACCATGTAACCTCAAGTTTCCAAAATATTCTATCGAAACACCAAATAAAAAAAAATGGTCCTTTGAAAAACCCAAGATATATGTCTATGACTCAGAATCATTTTTATTGCAATGAAATGTAGGATTAATTTCCTACAACTGTCAGATTCATGGGAATATATTTTTTGACACGTTTTCGTATGCAACCAGAGGTGACGTACTATGATTTAATGGTATTACACCTTGATCAGTTTGGTTACCTTTGAACAGTACAACAGATCACATAAACCACTAACCAAGACTCCTCTGAAAGTATAAAACATACTAACAAAGACAAACAATAACCAAAAATATATGGTTTAGTTAACTAGGTACACGCCCATTAGTATATGGCTAAATCCATTTGAACCATACGATTATATCTTAACTCAGATTTTCGATTCTACAGTAATGATGGTTAATTCATATTGCAAAATTATTATTTTCAGGTAGAAGATTCCGGCAAAACACCAAAGATACCAAGTTTATTATTTGATTCGACGTCATTGTTTTTCATCTTCAAAGGAAATATATTGTTGTTATACACAGTCATGGTGCATAGTTTAACTGTTTCGTGGCGTTCTTTATCTAGCATGCATTTACAGCTGAAGAAACGCTTACCGTTCAAATGTATTCGTTGTATTACTTTTAGCAACTATTTATTCCATTGATACACAATGAAATATGTAATGGTCTTCGTTCAATAACATTGCGTCATATTGTGATCACTTAACGAGAAATTTTCTTAAGATTTCAAGTAAAAAACGAGTATGCATCAGTAAAATATATTTTTGATTTTCAAAACTTTGTACAAATATTCAGTTTTCTAACTAGTGATATTTTTTATTTATTTCTAAGTAATTGTTTCTCGCAAACAACCCGATTTTGATTGCTGCAACTATCACCCTCCCAATTTCCATACATAGTAGATGATTTGACACATGAATTATTATCTGTTTTGGGTTCATCTATACCCCAGGCGAGGTACGTAGGATGACTGCCATCTATCCATCTGTATGTCTGATTCCTTTGTTTCTGTAATCCAATCCAAAAATCAGCACCTTGGTGTTTAGAAGTTTGACTTAATATGAAATTATATTCCTCTTTAGACCCAATGAAAACTAAATCTGAACCATTGTTCCTACAAAATGTACGGGCCTCTGTAAAATCAACAACAAGTAATGTATCATATGAATAACAAGAATTATTGTAATATATCCAATCCCCAGGCCCACATCTTGGATGAATTTGCATTTTGCATATAAATCTCAACGACATAAAACAGTTGTTGTCATTCCACTTTCTAGGGTTTAAACTAAAAAGGTGTGTGCAGTTCTCGTTATTATTGAAGTTATTCGGTTCGTTTTTTCCCCAATCAGTATAATTCAAAATTGTTTCGTCACTCCAGACATACTTCCCATTGTTTTGAAAATTGTTGAGTCCTAACCACTGAAAAGTCTGTGTAAAATAAGTAATTAGAAAATTGGTTTCCCTTTCGTTATGAACACTAACTAGATCAGTTCCGATACTTCGACAATAATCACGTGCCTGAAACCATGTTCGACGTTCTGAAAATTCTTTATAACACCACACATCGAATGTCTTCCAGTCATTTGGACATTTTGTCCTAATTTCTGATACCCGAAAACCTGAATTTCCTCTGTTGTTAGATTTAAAACATACTTCTGTATTATAGCGAGACTGAATCACAATGTACGTCAGCCCAGCTACTAATCCTATGATAATAACAGTAGTGAATGCTATCCAAAATTTGATTTTCACATCTTTGCATACATAATTTGGTTTAGGATCTGGTTGAGGTTCAAAATATGAGTGATACGATCTTGATGGTTTTAAGTCATCATACTTTCGATAATCACCTGAAATGGATGCAAGTTGTGTATATACTCTCTCTTCAGTAGGTTCGTCGTATGTATGATCATTAGCATTCATCATAATTCAAGTTTTATTATCAATAAAATGTGGACAGATTGTCGTCAATGAAAAGTATCCTTTATAAAGTAACAAAGTTTTTCACGCCCGGATACACATTTACATATTTGTACTTTAATGATAACTGGTGAAGACTGGATTTATGAATCATCTCGCATAACGTATTTTTCATTGTGTGACAAAGTCAGGAAATCGAATACAACTTATACTTGACAAAGATATACGACATATCCGTAATAAATAAATTCATTTGTAATGTTTTTGATTTCTGCTATTTTCTAGTTTAAACGTTCTGTCTGTTAAACGGGAGGAGGTACTCCTATTTAAACCATGTTCATTCACCAGAACAATAAGTTATAAGTCCTGTACTAGTTAGTGGGGGATTGAATGCCATTGAAGAGTCTTATGCAAACAAATCACGATTCTGGTGTAATGATTTAATAGTCTGGTATCTGTGATAAGTTTTATCAAGTATCAAAAAAGAATCAGTTTCACAACTGGATGAGTTTTACTTGTAGAACAAGATGACTGATTGGTTGATTGATATGTAACTGCTTAACGTCGCATCAGCACAAAACACTTTTACACTTTTTCCTCGTTGAAGTTGTTCGAATTTGGAATCCCCCCCCTCTCTCTCTCTCTCTCTCTCTCTCTCTCTCTCTCTCTCTCTCTCTCTCTCTCTCTCTCTCTCTCTCTCTCTCTCTCTCTCTCTCTCTCTCTCTCTCTTACTCAAGTAAAAATCAGTAAAGTCAAACATTTCATATTTACAAAAAGCTGTCCTACACAAATAAAACAATCTGCAATTACCATGATGTATTTTCAAACATTTTTTATTGTGAACAAACAAACCAAACACATTTATGATATAGCTATGATAATCATAGATCATTTCACTCATATAAAATAATTCGAAAGACGTGGTACGGTAAGTCAACCTAAAGTTCGTCAAAAAAATTTATCAAATAAAATATTCCAAACGATCATAACATCTCCATACTTTATAAGCCACTTACATACTTGAAGACCCTTTGGTGGCCTTCGTCTGTTTTCTGCTGTTTGGTCGGGTTGTTGTCTCTTTGACACATTTCCCATTTCCATTCTCAATGTTATTGCTTTAGTGCTTCAAACTTCTTGTATTTAACATTGGTATAAAAATAATAAGATGTGGTGTGATTGCCAATGAGACAACTCCCAACCAGAAACCAACTAACAAAGAAGTTAACAACAGTTACTATAGGTCATCGTAAGGCCTTCCACAATGAACAAAACCCATACCCCATAGTCAACTATAAAAGGACCCGAAATGACTAATGTAAATCAATTCAGACAAGAAAACAATCGGCCTGATTGATGTACAAAACAATAAACCAAAAACCAAATATGATATACAGCAACAAACGACAACCACTCAATAACAGGCACATACAGAGTATGGCAGGGTTAAACATATTTGCGGGCGCCCAACCATACCCCTAACCTGGGACAATAGTGTAACAGCACCACATGTGAACAACTATACAAATCAATTGAAAAGGGCTTGACTCATCAGATCAATACAAAGCAGAAAAACAAGGAACAAAAACACAGACTGGACGTGGCAGGTTATTTACACATCCCCGCAAAAAAAAATACACTTACTGACTACTAGTTCAAAACCTATTTCAACTAATAAAAACATCATGTATCTAAAATATCAATCAGTACACATTCAACATCCAAAAGATTTAGTATAAAGACGTCATTTAGAGTGAAAAGCATGACCTTGATCCCAAAATTGTTATGATCTTCGAATAGTACAAGGATTTTCTATTTAGAATAAAACAATAGCTTCAAATATCCCCCGTTTTGAAAAGGTGTGAGTTTACTGTCGATTCAGTTTGTTTTGATGGATATTATTGTCATGGATTCAGACAAAATTGAATTTTCAGGGATATTTGATTTCGTGTTTTTGCTAATTATAAAGTCTGCATATAAGCCAAAATAAATTTGGTACTTCGTTAAACATTGAAACTCGTGGTTTACTTATACCAACGAAATCAACAAAATTAGTATCCAACGGATAAAAATGAACAACCAGTATGTGCAAGCAAACCATTTTAGCTCAAAAAGACCTTTGAAAAAATGGTCTTCTCTGAAAACATCTGTTCCATATAGACCAAGCTTAGAATATACAGTTTAAAAATTGTGTCGATTATTCAAAAACATGACTGTCGTGTCTAAAAATAGATATAATTGTAAAATGCAAGTAATTGTCTTAAATTGTCTTGAAGAACTGTCACGGTACATTGTGTCATAGTAAAGAAATTCTCGTAAGGTAAAAATTGCTCAGAATTTCAAGATCTAATAACATCTATTAAGGCTAAACATTTCAAATTTTATAGTTATTGCCATTAAATGATTTATTTTTACAAATAAAGCATTTTAGTATCACCTTGGAACAGCAAAAATAATCAGCTATTCAATCTTTGAAAATGAATATTTTGATTAATTTTCTCAACGAATATTGAAATCTCCATATTAATATTTATGATTGTTTGATTTTGTTCATGATCACTATTATATTATAATAACAGATAAGCAGAAAGTATAGACAGCAGTAACAAGACCAGCATGAGAAAATCTTCAAACAAGTAACTGTGACTGGAATTGGTTATTCGTTCTTAAAAGATTTATTGCCCTTACATGACGATTTTTTACTTATTGCCATGAATTTACCTATTCAAAAAATACTATCTTGAAAACTATATAAGATCAAAAGAAATTTGCAGAAGTAAAAAAGATCAGATGTACAAGATCTACAAATAAATTAAATGATTAAAATCGTAAATCAATCCTTTAGAAGAGTCATTGTCCTAAAAAGACAGGCGAACAATACCGACGGGATAAATGATGCGCTCGTAATATGGCGGGTGCCACTGGTGAAGTAGAAACTGTTTACCCTTCCGGAAGACCTCTGGTTTTGGGTGAGATTGTTGTTGTTCAATCTGTAATTTTATATAATGTGTTTAGTAGACTGATATTTATTTATGGCGTCGTCGTTTTTCTTTTGTCTGTAGTGTCTTTTTTTACTTATGGTTTTTAATTGACCCCATGGTATTTTTTTCATCTATTTTCTCAGACAGAGTTTTGAACTTGAATTATAACAACTTTTATTTGTATAATGCGCCTCAGATTATCATATCATAATACCTAGAGTGACTATTAGGATTTTGTCAACATTTCAAATTATAAGTTTTCATTTCCGTGACGACGTCCGGACAAACAATACTGACGTATATGACCTATCTCTCATGATATTGATACATATACTTTAAAAGTAATTGTTTCTCACAAATACAACTATTTTTGTTTATGCAATAATCATCGTACCAGTTTCTCCACATGGAAGATATGTGCTACATGTAATATGTTTCATCATAGTTTCATCTGAACACAATGACTAGTAAACAGGTTTAGTTCCATCTATTTATCTGTATGATGGTTTTTAAATTTCTTATATTCAATCTAAAATTAGTGCCTGATTGCTTCGTTATTTGGCGTATTATGAAGTTGTATTCCTCTTTCGAACCAATGATTTGTACTATTGTCCTTACAGAAGCTATAGGCACCAGTTAAGTTAACATATGCCGGAGCAACTTTATAACACGTATTATTGTAATAAACCCATCAACCAGACCCACATCTCCGAATTATTCGCCTTTTGTTTTTGTAGCAGTTCAGTGTTTCTGTTATTCCGTTGTTTCCTCTTATAGTTGATATGTTTCCCTCGGTTTTGGTTTGTGACCCGGATTTGTTTTCGCTTAATCGATTTATGACTATTGAACAGCGATATACTTCTGTTGTCTTTATTTTGCATATAAATATGAATGCAATAAATCAGTTTTTGTCATTTCATTTTCCATATATTGCGTCATGTAGAAAGGTGTGTAGAGTGTGTAGTTATTATATAAGTTGTTCGGTTCAAATGAATTCTAATTAGTATCATCCAAAATAGTTCCATCGCTCCACTGACAAGTCGTTCAAATAATTATTTTCATAAGACAATTGATTTCCTCCTCATTATGGATACTAACTAGATCAGTTCCAATATTTCGACACGCACTTGAAAGTATGTTCGCCGTTTGTAACGTCTTTGTAACACCACCTTTTGAATTGTTCCAGACATTTGGAGATTTTGTATCAACTTCAGATATCCGAAAACGTTTACCGTCATTGTCATGATAATTGTTTGGACTGGTATTGTGAAAATAATTGTATGTAGTTCAAGATTACATATTCGTTACATAAGTGCGTCACTGTCTGTGATGTCCTGTGCTGTCTGTCGTTGATGGAAGATGTTCGTTGTTGTTCATCGGTTTGGATGTTATTCGACTATTATATTATCTGTTTGTGCGTTTCTCTGTGATGAGTGTTCTTGCGTGTGTTTGTGCTGTATTTCTGTCACGTAGTGTTGTCATTTTAGCGATATTTTTTAGCATTACCATACAAGCGGGAGGTTTGGCTAGCCATTAAACCAGGTTCAACCCACCATTTTTTCTTAAAATGTCCTGTACCAAGTCAGGAATATGGTAGTTGTTATCAAATATTTCGTTTCTATGTATGTTGGCGTTTGTTTTTGTTGCATTTCAGTGTTTCTGTTGTTCCTTTGTTTCCCTCTTATAGTTAATGTGTTTCCCTCGGTTTTAGTTTGTTTTCTCTCTATCGATTTATGACTTGAACAGCGGTATACTACTGTTGCCTTTATTTACCATTATTACCTTCATTAACGCTGCTCTAAGAATGAGTACAACATTTTATACTGTATCGAAATTTTAACAGAGCAGACGTCACTCCGGTTGTTATTGAACATGTACATATAATTATGGCAGTGAACGCTATGCATAGTCTTATACGAAATTTTTTATCAGATATGAATAATTTTACTTTCAAATACTAGCCCTTTTTTATTAAGAAAAATAAGTCCCAGTGTTAACTATCGCATCTCTTTTAAAACAAATACCGAACTCCAAGGTAAATTCAAAAAATGTGGAAGTCCATAAAACCTGACAAATCAATTGCTCAACCGTATCAACAAACGAAAAGTTTCCGAAACTTGTATAGGTTTGGAATATGTAATAGCATTATCATAATTGAACTACTTTGTTCTAAGTCTTTATAACTTCGAATATGATCAAAAAATGTGTACAGATGTGACTATCCGTTTTCGTCAGTTTGTTTCAAGTAAATATGATCATTGATATCCATTATATGCAAGGTTTAAAATTTTTAGGTTTTGCACACACTTATATATACATTCACATTTTTAAGTAGACAATTGCATAACAATTCTTTCCGAATGCGTAGGTATGTACTTCTGGGAAGTGAGGGAAAACTAAATTTCTATAAATATAAATAAACAAACAATTGCGCTTTTCCATGACTTAAATCATTGTTTATATAGTATTTTAAATAATTCATTGACCTAACAACCTTATGACGCAAATACACGCTTAAGATAGATTTTCCTAAGTAAACACTTATGACAAAAAACACATCCTTTGTTACGTCGTATACACACAATATTATAAGTTTATCTTTTGCTATGAAAATTATTAGTTAATTTAAGTCTCACACATCCGTTTTAAGAGTAATATAAATATAAAAAATCAATCGAAATGGATATAAATAACCATACAGACAAAAAGTAGTAATGTCATTGCATCCGGTCTTCTGTCTGAATCACTCAAATGTTCCTTTAACATTTCATTCTAACTCCTTTGTACATGTTTCCGTAAAACGGTAAAAGTTAGATTGGTTAAATGAAAAAAACAATTTTCACATAGCTCGGTATCAAATGTTAGAAAGAAGGAGGTTTTTGCTAAAATATGAACCTTAAGAGACATGGCAAATCAGTTTGATATGAACAATGCTTTTGGATTGATTTAAAGGTTACGATTTGATAGAAATACCATCCTGCAGCTTTATGGTTTAGAGAAGTCAATTCGAACCCTTGATTGTGTGTCGGATTTGGCAATATCTTTGATTCTTTTTGGTTTTTTGAGCTCATCAAAATTTTATATGAGGTTTTGGGTTTTCAAATATTTTGGCCTCGTGCATCCCTGAAGATACATTAATGGTCGGAATGCGCATCTGGTGCAGTACAATTTGTAACGTTTATGTTATTACTTTTAAGTTTCGGTCAATTAAATTTGAATTGCATCAAAACTTCTATGGGTATAACATTTAGTTAAACTATCGGTGATACGTTCAATATTGAATAGTCAACCGTCATTATATACCAATTTAATCCGTATTTAATATGTTCATTGTGTTACTCATAGCAGCCTCTTACATTCACAAACATTTTACAACCCTGAATTTATTGCTGGTGTCAAAATTTATGAAAATAGACAGCCTATGAACATTTACTCTGTATACATCAGTCTCTTTGTCTAATATAATAATGTGCAAACAGGACTCTAAAGTTTTCTCTCAAAGTATGTTATAATAATCTAGTACAGTATATAACTAGAGGCTCTAAAGAGCCTGTGTCGCTCACCTTGGTCTATGTGCATATTCAACAAAGGACACTCTCCAACATTGTAGACGAGAATAGAATTCATGACAAAAATCTCTGTTTTGTTGATCTTGTATTGCTGATCATTTAGTCTGTTTAGTTTCAGACTATCTTCTTAAGGTTTTGCTCAAAAAACAAAAGAGGGTAAACAAAAATCCTTATTTTAGGGGCTGGGCAATCACTCCTATAAAGAGTTACAGCTACTACCTATATCAGTGAAATGTGACTTGTTAGTAGATATTGCCTTGCGGATCATTTTTGTGATTTAAAGTGTCTATTTATCTATTATAATTTTTATCATGTAAGGCAAAACCCCCAAAAAATGATAAAAATCGTCATTAAAGGGCAATAATTCCAAGGAGACGTCGGACAATTTCCTCCATATTGTCTTAATTGTAGATCTTGTCTTAAACATCAATTTTGTTTATTCACGTTTCTATCTATCTATTACAATTTTTAAGATATAAGGCAAAAACGCAAACAATTGGTAAAAATTTTCATTAAAGGGCAATAACTCTAATAAGGAGTCGGCTGACGATTTCGACATTTAAACTTATCTGTAGAACTTGTCTTGCTGATCATGTTTGCGGTTTAATGTTTCTCTGTATCTCAAGAATAAGGCAAAAATGAAAAAAATGGTAAAATTTGTCATTTAAGGGCAATAACTCCTATAAGAAGTCGTCTGACAATTTTGAAGTTTAGGGACAATTGGTAAAGCTCAACATTCTGAACATTTTAGCTTCGTCAGATTTTCTCTATTCAAAACGGTTTTCAAAATAATAGACACAACTTGCATTTTTACCCTATGTTCTATTTTTAGCGGGGTCATCAGACAAATTCTTTAAACTAGATACCCCAATAATGATTGTGGTCAAGTTTGGTTAAATTTGGCCCAGTAGTTTCAGAGGAGAAGATTATTGTAAAAGTTAATTGACGACGACGACGGACGACGACGACGGACGACGACGACGAAGGTCGACGGAAGCCAAGTGATGAGAAAAGCTCACTTGGCCCATTGGGCCAGGTGAGCTAAAAACATCATGACATGTACAGACTATCCTGATAAAGTACTATAAATACGAGGGTACAAAAAATGAAAATAAAACAATACAAATTTCGTGCATGCGCTTCGCCCCTCTTGATCCATTCGCATCAGGAATGCAAAATACAGAGACACGGCAAGAGTTATAAGACCAAAAGGAACTTAATCATACAAATTCAAATAAAGATAAAACTGAAAAATGTCATAAAATGTTACACACATATTTTTAAGTCAAGACGAACAAGTATCATGTGTTGACGCTGAATATGTTTAATAAAGTTCTTGGTACCGCGCGATGAACTTCTGAAAAAAAGGACGAGACATTCTTTGACAATCCATGGCTTATTATAAATCATTTCCGCAGACTTACGGTTTTTTTCAAAATATAAGTAGCAGCTGCAAGCTCTTTAATATCGTATGAGTTGAGAACTGTTTACTCTATACGCAGGTGAAGTTGGTATACGGAGGGAGTCGAGATATTTTCCTAACCTACTGAATAGTATAAGACGGATATTGATGCTCATGGTCTTATAATTGATTGGTTAATAAAAAAAATAAATACACTTTTTTAGGAAATGTTTTACCGTTGTCCGTCTTGTAATATTTTTCTTTACTTATGGCATTCTGTTTTTCCGGATTATGGATCTTGATTTCTCATTGGTTATCATTTTTTACACAAGTTAAGATTTACTTTTATATAACAAATGTCACAGAGGGGAAAAAAGAGTGCATTGGTATAAGGAAGTACAAAAGTTTGGGATTTTTTTTACCCCAGAAAATTACAAATTCTTAAATCCATTCAAGACTACTATTTAAACAACGAGGCAACATTGGTGTTACCTCTTTTATAAGTTCTTTTAGTGTACAGATCTGATACTACCTGGGCGAGGAAGAAATTTGAGCGTAATACTATACCTGTTCATTTTTGAAGATATTTCTCTACATTATTTTAAGATTGATGGTAACAAATTCGGTGATCTCTTATGGTATATAAGAGACAATTGCCAATCCGCTATTACATGATGTCTACTTACTTAATATAACTTATCAACGTTTTTAAAAGACTATCATGACGAGTGTCACGTAAGATCAGGATCTGCTAACACACCCGAATCACCGGCGATAATCCCCTGTTGTTGACTTGGTTCGTGTAACTACGTCCTTATCTGTCTTAGTGGAGTGACAAATGAAGAAAAAGGTGCTTATTTTACGACTTCAATGGACCGGCATAACTGCAGTCTGAAAATGATTTTTTTGCACAACTTATACATTAATCTCACTTTTTTATCCGGTCGTAGCCATTTCCTACGGTGCAGTTTTTCATAAAATGGAAATAAAAAGACATGTTTCATTCAAAATGCAACTCGACAAACTTTTTTTACTGTTGTTGCTTTTTATGGTCATCAACTCTTGATTTGGCATTTTATATAGAGTTTAAGTACTAATTTATATTGTAAAACTGTAAGTTCTTCTATTTTGCCTAATTTTTGTTCGTTTTCACTCAGTTTTAAGAATATGCACTCTGTTCTATTTCCACGGAGTGGTTACAACATTTGTAAATTTACATTGCATCGATATCTTCCAAATTTTTTGCGCTAACAAGTAATAAAACTTCATTTTGTACAGTTATGAGACCTCTCCGGCTCGGTTTTTCTACTAAATTCACGTCTTTCGACATATTTTAATATACATTAAAATTCTATGAATTTCCGGATTTATTTCTCCTACCGATACGATGTAGATTTACTTTTCATTGACGAATAGCTTTAGAAATTCATCATACTATTGTTCGTGTTTTTGCCAAGTAAATATGTTAGTATTGATATTTTTGTATCACAGGTTTATTCAACAATGTTTTAATAAGATTTTGACTGATAATTTTTTGCCAAAAAGATATTTTATCGTGTTTTTTCTAAAAGTTAAAAATAGATTTTTTCTAACAATAAAAGTCAAATTGGAGCGGATAAGTGTTATTCCCGGAATACATCTACGTATATAGTAGTCCACTAATGCTGACATCTTCGCAAGTTTTTTTTTATTATATATCCTATTCTGTTCTGACCATATAAATGCCCTTGCCTTTTGACTTGACTGCTACATGTAGCATGTTCTGCAAGCCCAACTGGTACAAAAGAGGGACGAAAGATACCAGAGGGACAGTCAAACTCATAGATCGAAAACAAACTGACAACGCCATGGCCAAAAACTGGGGGTGATCTCAGGTGCTCCGGAAGGGTAAGCAGATCCTGCTCCACATGTGGCACCCGTCATGTTGCTTATGTTATTACAAATCCGGTAAATAGTCTAATTCGGTAAGTCACATTCGTGAAAAGGGAAGGGTATTGTAGTTACGACATAAGGAACATATCCGATATCATCTGTGAAACGGTTATTCCAAAACGGTCAACCAACAAACCCGACAAAATTCTACGTTTCACTGAATCTGACGAAGGGCTCCAAAAAATAATAAAATTATCTAAACGACTTTAAGAAATAAAGTCACTCCATTTTCACAAGAGTTTAAAACCAAGGCCCTTTACTACATGGCTTGCTCTGTTATTTTTTCAACTTAGCAATCCGAAGAAAGAAGATTTAACGATGAGTTGAATGTTTTACATGTACGAGAAGGTTTCTCATTGCTTGTTTTGTGTTACCCTTGAAGAATTTTGTCAGGTCTTTTCCTTTGGTAAAATACTGATCAATACTGATGCTTCCTACTTCATGAATTGAAAAAAAAATACGATTCAGCCAAACTACCGTGTAAGTTTGAAAAACATTATGCAAAATCAATCGTTATACGGAAAACAAAAAGGGCAGGGAGAATCAGATGTTGGGTTCGGTATTTCACTGATTTCGGAAGCCTTTCAGGCAGCTAACCATGTAAAATATGGATAAATACTGACAGAAATTAAAACTGAAATTGAGACACTAACTAGCAATGAAGACCAAACATTACATGCAGCCGCTTCTATAGTTCCTACTTAAATGTAGTCCTTAGAAACAACAAATGGGACTTACCCAACAACATCTGAAATATCAATTTAATTTTCCATACAACACTCCTTGCTTGCTTACGAAGTTCTTGTTGTGGATAGTTGGTTGATGTTTAAGCTTACAGTGGTGAGGGTATTTATTTCTGAACTTCCTGACGACAAGATGTCTTAGCAAAAGCAGAATGTATAGTTACATTAAGCAACTATTTTTTTATATCATTTCAGCTAAAATTGGCATTACAACTACAGTTTTGAAAAAAATAATGTAAATGGCAATCAAAATTCCCATGACTTTCGTGCATGATACTCCGAAGTACGAAATATCTCACTAGCTTAGGAAATTAGGAAATAGGCAAAATCCAAACATGTCATATTTGTCTTATGGTATTGTTGCATTTGGAGGTGTTCATATAATATAAGCGGGAGCTTTTTATGTTGACATCAATGCTGAGACAATTGATGGTAAAAATACTTTTCACTCCAAACTTATGGCTGTCTTTCAGTAGAAAACAGACACTTCAAAAGCTATCATAAGTTCGTTTAAAATTAACTTGAACTAGACAGATCTTTGACGTTTGATGATTCTAATAACAAACTTATGACATGCTTACCAATCGACAAGCTAAAGCAACTTATAGACGTTGTTTTCCCTATGCTTATGGGAAGATTCAGTTTGTTTTAAGGAAAAAATCGATACTTCGGACAAGTCTTGGATATTTATCCAACGTATTTCAAACAAAACTTAGATCCAATACCTATTTCTGCAGAAAACAATGAAAAACATTTTCCCCAATTCGGACCAGCTTTCACAAAAGGCAATCAGAATGCAAATTTGTATATACGTTTCTACCTTATGCTCTGTTGTGCCACGATTATTTACAGTATTCTTTTAATAATAACCTTCATTCATTGCTTTTCATTTGTATTTCCCGGTGTATATTTTCCGCGAAACTAGGTCATACATATTTTCACTTTTGTACACTTGCTTGTTATGCGGAATGATTTTCTATAGTTACAACATAATTACCTTATTCAGAAGTTATTAATGCATCCTATTTTATCCATAGTTATCCTTTTATAATGTTAGAATTATCCGAAATCATACTTGTCAATTTAAAGGCCATTTTGGTTTACTTTCACAATTGTGTACACGCGTACTATTTTTAGGTGTATTGATTAACTTGATCTTTCAAACGTTTGGGGAAAAGTATAGTCAGTTTCAAATTATAGCCGCTGGCGAACAGCTGAGTTTCAGACAGTGACCAAGAATTATTTATTCAGGTATTTTGGCACACACTGCAATTCTATTTAATTGATTTATTGATAATGATATTAGCTTTTAATAAAGCTGCTTTTATTTATTTAAACAAATCTTATTTCTTGATTATCCAAAGTTTGGACTTCAAAACAGTTTTATTACTTTGACTTTAATTGATATTTGTATAATATCTGCCAAACCATTTACAATAACGGTTGGCGCTTCAATTGGTGGCAGCGGTGGGAAGGAAAAAAGTAATACATAAAAACTACAAAAAAAAAAAAAAACAATATACAAATCAGCTTATATTGAAACTCAAAGTGTGGTTTACATATAATATTATTGAACACCAAGAGTTATTGAAATTCAAAGTGTATTTTTTCATATAAATTATTGAACACCAAGAGTTATTGAAATTCAAGGTGTATTTTTTCCTTATAAATTATTGAGCACCAAGAGTTATTGAAATTCAAGGTGTATTTTTCCATATAAAATATTGAACACCAAGAGTTATTGAAATTCAAGGTGTATTTTTCCATATAAATTATTGAACACCAAGAGTTATTGAAATTCAAGGTGTATTTTTTCCTTATAAATTATTGAGCACCAAGAGTTATTGAAATTCAAGGTGTATTTTTCCATATAAATTATTGAACACCAAGAGTTATTGAAATTCAAGGTGTATTTGTTTCCTTATAAATTATTGAGCACCAAGAGTTATTGAAATTCAAGGTGTATTTTTCCATATAAATTATTGAACACCAAGAGTTATTGAAATTCAAGGTGTATTTTTCCATATAAATTATTGAACACCAAGAGTTATTGAAAATTAAGGTGTATTTTTCCATATAAATTATTGAACACCAAGAGTTATTGAAATTCAAAGTGTATTTTTTCCTTATAAATTATTGAACACCAAGAGTTATTGAAATTCAAGGTGTATTTTTCCATATAAATTATTGAACACCAAGAGTTATTGAAATTCAAGGTGTATTTTTCCATATAAATTATTGAACACCAAGAGTTATTGAAAATCAAGGTGTATTTTTCCATATAAACGATTGAACACTAAGAGTTATATGAAACTCAAGGTGTATAATTCCATATAAAATAATTGAACACTAAGAGTTACTGAAACACAAAGTGTATTTTACTAAAAATATTTTAATAACATTAAAGGTAACTGAAATTAAGTATTAATTCAGTCTGGTATATTAAATATGAATTTAAGATACAGACAATTACCACTTCCTATGTTTTTAAATAGAGGGGGGGGGGTCCCCAAGAGCTCCCTTATATAGTGTTAATTCCAATTTTTCGTACTTAACAAGAGAAAATGAGACACAATTTGTTTCAAATAGTGGGTTATCAAATATGCCAAGTTTACATGGTTCTTCAAGTCAACTTACCTTGCCTGCTTTAACCAGTAATAATTCAATAAATGAACCGGGGGTGTCAATGATAAGAGACAGTGCACAGAGCATTAATGTTCCTGTACAGAGTGCACTGAGCACAGATGTACAACATCAGAGTGCACCAAGCACATATATTCAAACTCAAGGTGCACCTAGCACATGTATTTCATCACAAAGTGCATTGAGCACTGGTCATTATACCCAAAGTGCACTGAGCACTGGTCATTATATCCAAAGTGCACTGAGTACTGGTCCTTATATCCAGAGTGCACTGAGCACTGGTCCATATACCCAAAGTGCACTGAGCACTGGTCCATATACACAAAGTGCACTGAGCACTGGTCCATATAACCAAAGTGCACAGAGCATTGGTTCATATACCCAAAGTGCAACAAGCACATTTGTTCAAAACAGTAGCGCTTCAAACACTTATGCAAAAGTACAAGGTGTACCAAGTACATGGTCCTTTTCCACGGGAGGAATAAGCACATCTTATGCATCTAATCCATTTCATGATCAGACAAAGACGGCTAATATACCACTAATTACATCATTCAGTGACACCAGTTTCAACAGACCAAACAGCCATAATAACGGCTTTTATTTATTTAAATTGAGAGAGAAAATAAGGGAAATTGAAAATGAAAGAGATTATTACAGACAGCAGAATAACCAACCAGATAATACAAGACAGCAAAATTTTCAATCAGAAAATACAAGACAGCAGAATATCCAACCAGATAATGCAGGACAGCAAAATTTTCAAATTGAAAATGAAAGAGATTATTACAGACAGCAGAATAACCAACCAGATAATATAAGACAGCAAAATTTTCAATCAGAGAATACAGGACAGCAAAATTTTCAACCAAATTATACTAGACAGCAAAACAACCAAATGAGATACCGAACAGACTCCACATCTAGCATGCAAGATAGTTATCACTCAAGACTACCATTCTACAATGGAAGAAGTGACTGGAGTACATTTCAGATGCAATTTGAAATAATTGCTGAAAGAAATAATTGGGACCCAAGACGTCAAGCTGAGGAAATATTACTGGTTATAAAGTTATTTTTTCAACTTAGCAATCCGAAGAAAGAAGATTTAACGATGAGTTGAATGTTTTACATGTACGAGAAGGTTTCTCATTGCTTGTTTTGTGTTACCCTTGAAGAATTTTGTCAGGTCTTTTCCTTTGGTAAAATACTGATCAATACTGATGCTTCCTACTTCATGAATTGAAAAAAAAATACGATTCAGCCAAACTACCGTGTAAGTTTGAAAAACATTATGCAAAATCAATCGTTATACGGAAAACAAAAAGGGCAGGGAGAATCAGATGTTGGGTTCGGTATTTCACTGATTTCGGAAGCCTTTCAGGCAGCTAACCATGTAAAATATGGATAAATACTGACAGAAATTAAAACTGAAATTGAGACACTAACTAGCAATGAAGACCAAACATTACATGCAGCCGCTTCTATAGTTCCTACTTAAATGTAGTCCTTAGAAACAACAAATGGGACTTACCCAACAACATCTGAAATATCAATTTAATTTTCCATACAACACTCCTTGCTTGCTTACGAAGTTCTTGTTGTGGATAGTTGGTTGATGTTTAAGCTTACAGTGGTGAGGGTATTTATTTCTGAACTTCCTGACGACAAGATGTCTTAGCAAAAGCAGAATGTATAGTTACATTAAGCAACTATTTTTTTATATCATTTCAGCTAAAATTGGCATTACAACTACAGTTTTGAAAAAAATAATGTAAATGGCAATCAAAATTCCCATGACTTTCGTGCATGATACTCCGAAGTACGAAATATCTCACTAGCTTAGGAAATTAGGAAATAGGCAAAATCCAAACATGTCATATTTGTCTTATGGTATTGTTGCATTTGGAGGTGTTCATATAATATAAGCGGGAGCTTTTTATGTTGACATCAATGCTGAGACAATTGATGGTAAAAATACTTTTCACTCCAAACTTATGGCTGTCTTTCAGTAGAAAACAGACACTTCAAAAGCTATCATAAGTTCGTTTAAAATTAACTTGAACTAGACAGATCTTTGACGTTTGATGATTCTAATAACAAACTTATGACATGCTTACCAATCGACAAGCTAAAGCAACTTATAGACGTTGTTTTCCCTATGCTTATGGGAAGATTCAGTTTGTTTTAAGGAAAAAATCGATACTTCGGACAAGTCTTGGATATTTATCCAACGTATTTCAAACAAAACTTAGATCCAATACCTATTTCTGCAGAAAACAATGAAAAACATTTTCCCCAATTCGGACCAGCTTTCACAAAAGGCAATCAGAATGCAAATTTGTATATACGTTTCTACCTTATGCTCTGTTGTGCCACGATTATTTACAGTATTCTTTTAATAATAACCTTCATTCATTGCTTTTCATTTGTATTTCCCGGTGTATATTTTCCGCGAAACTAGGTCATACATATTTTCACTTTTGTACACTTGCTTGTTATGCGGAATGATTTTCTATAGTTACAACATAATTACCTTATTCAGAAGTTATTAATGCATCCTATTTTATCCATAGTTATCCTTTTATAATGTTAGAATTATCCGAAATCATACTTGTCAATTTAAAGGCCATTTTGGTTTACTTTCACAATTGTGTACACGCGTACTATTTTTAGGTGTATTGATTAACTTGATCTTTCAAACGTTTGGGGAAAAGTATAGTCAGTTTCAAATTATAGCCGCTGGCGAACAGCTGAGTTTCAGACAGTGACCAAGAATTATTTATTCAGGTATTTTGGCACACACTGCAATTCTATTTAATTGATTTATTGATAATGATATTAGCTTTTAATAAAGCTGCTTTTATTTATTTAAACAAATCTTATTTCTTGATTATCCAAAGTTTGGACTTCAAAACAGTTTTATTACTTTGACTTTAATTGATATTTGTATAATATCTGCCAAACCATTTACAATAACGGTTGGCGCTTCAATTGGTGGCAGCGGTGGGAAGGAAAAAAGTAATACATAAAAACTACAAAAAAAAAAAAAAACAATATACAAATCAGCTTATATTGAAACTCAAAGTGTGGTTTACATATAATATTATTGAACACCAAGAGTTATTGAAATTCAAAGTGTATTTTTTCATATAAATTATTGAACACCAAGAGTTATTGAAATTCAAGGTGTATTTTTTCCTTATAAATTATTGAGCACCAAGAGTTATTGAAATTCAAGGTGTATTTTTCCATATAAAATATTGAACACCAAGAGTTATTGAAATTCAAGGTGTATTTTTCCATATAAATTATTGAACACCAAGAGTTATTGAAATTCAAGGTGTATTTTTTCCTTATAAATTATTGAGCACCAAGAGTTATTGAAATTCAAGGTGTATTTTTCCATATAAATTATTGAACACCAAGAGTTATTGAAATTCAAGGTGTATTTGTTTCCTTATAAATTATTGAGCACCAAGAGTTATTGAAATTCAAGGTGTATTTTTCCATATAAATTATTGAACACCAAGAGTTATTGAAATTCAAAGTGTATTTTTTCCTTATAAATTATTGAACACCAAGAGTTATTGAAATTCAAGGTGTATTTTTCCATATAAATTATTGAACACCAAGAGTTATTGAAATTCAAGGTGTATTTTTCCATATAAATTATTGAACACCAAGAGTTATTGAAAATCAAGGTGTATTTTTCCATATAAACGATTGAACACTAAGAGTTATATGAAACTCAAGGTGTATAATTCCATATAAAATAATTGAACACTAAGAGTTACTGAAACACAAAGTGTATTTTACTAAAAATATTTTAATAACATTAAAGGTAACTGAAATTAAGTATTAATTCAGTCTGGTATATTAAATATGAATTTAAGATACAGACAATTACCACTTCCTATGTTTTTAAATAGAGGGGGGGGGTCCCCAAGAGCTCCCTTATATAGTGTTAATTCCAATTTTTCGTACTTAACAAGAGAAAATGAGACACAATTTGTTTCAAATAGTGGGTTATCAAATATGCCAAGTTTACATGGTTCTTCAAGTCAACTTACCTTGCCTGCTTTAACCAGTAATAATTCAATAAATGAACCGGGGGTGTCAATGATAAGAGACAGTGCAAAAAGCATTAATGTTCCTGTACAGAGTGCACTGAGCACAGATGTACAACATCAGAGTGCACCAAGCACATATATTCAAACTCAAGGTGCACCTAGCACATGTATTTCATCACAAAGTGCATTGAGCACTGGTCATTATACCCAAAGTGCACTGAGCACTGGTCATTATATCCAAAGTGCACTGAGTACTGGTCCTTATATCCAGAGTGCACTGAGCACTGGTCCATATACCCAAAGTGCACTGAGCACTGGTCCATATACACAAAGTGCACTGAGCACTGGTCCATATAACCAAAGTGCACAGAGCATTGGTTCATATACCCAAAGTGCAACAAGCACATTTGTTCAAAACAGTAGCGCTTCAAACACTTATGCAAAAGTACAAGGTGTACCAAGTACATGGTCCTTTTCCACGGGAGGAATAAGCACATCTTATGCATCTAATCCATTTCATGATCAGACAAAGACGGCTAATATACCACTAATTACATCATTCAGTGACACCAGTTTCAACAGACCAAACAGCCATAATAACGGCTTTTATTTATTTAAATTGAGAGAGAAAATAAGGGAAATTGAAAATGAAAGAGATTATTACAGACAGCAGAATAACCAACCAGATAATACAAGACAGCAAAATTTTCAATCAGAAAATACAAGACAGCAGAATATCCAACCAGATAATGCAGGACAGCAAAATTTTCAAATTGAAAATGAAAGAGATTATTACAGACAGCAGAATAACCAACCAGATAATATAAGACAGCAAAATTTTCAATCAGAGAATACAGGACAGCAAAATTTTCAACCAAATTATACTAGACAGCAAAACAACCAAATGAGATACCGAACAGACTCCACATCTAGCATGCAAGATAGTTATCACTCAAGACTACCATTCTACAATGGAAGAAGTGACTGGAGTACATTTCAGATGCAATTTGAAATAATTGCTGAAAGAAATAATTGGGACCCAAGACGTCAAGCTGAGGAAATATTACTGGTGCTTAAAGATGAAGCTGCAAAATTTGCATCAGAGCTACCGTATGAAACAAGGAGCTCGTTTCGACTTTTATCCAAAGATATGGAAAGAAGATTTGGAGATAACAACCTGCCTGAAACCTACAGAAAAGAGTTGCAATTTACCAGAAAAAATTACAAGGAGTCAGTAAATGAATATGCTGCTCGCATTCAGACAATGGTCAGGAAGGCATATCCAGGCATGGATAATCAACTATTCAACAATATTTCAATTGAGAATATGTTAAATGGATTAAATGATCAAAGTATTGCCTATGATGTATTGACAAAAAGACCTAAAACTATGGAGGAAACAATCAATCTTGTAGCATGGCATACTACATGCAAAAATGGATTGAGAAGCAAAACTCAAATAAGGCAAATTGAAATTGAAGAAGAAGAAACGTCTTTTGATGCTGATCAGTCTGATGACATAGAAGTGAGACGAGTTGGAGGTAAACGATTTGTAACAGAGGAGCGTCTTAATCAGTTTGGTAGAGAGATGAAAGAAAGTATCACGACTGAAATAACCAAGTCTATTGAGAACATAATGAACACAAGACTACCAACATCAAATACATACCAGCCTAAGAAGAATTTTAACAGCCAAAATTCAAGATGGAATAACAAGGACAAAAACCAAAAGCAAAACAACACAAGATGCTATGCATGTAATGAAGAAGGACATTATGCAAGGTCATGTCCTAACCAGAAACAGACACAAGGACAGGTTTCAGACGGAAATCCGTTAAACTAAAACGGGCTGAGACTAATGGCCAAGTGTCAGCCCGCAATTGCAAAATTAAAACAGACTTAGTAGATATAAACCAGACAAATGAGGATCAAGTAGATAGAAACATTGAATGTGTGTTTCTTGGTAAGGGGATTGAAAATCAAATGGTGAACTCTGCCAGTAAGAAAGAAAGTACAGATTTTGTTGCTGAGCCTATACCGGAGGACCAAGGTCTCTCTTTAAATGGTGATAGTGGTCAGGATACAGGTGCTGAAAAGGACGTAATATTTAACAATAAAGAGGAAATTGTAATTGATCGCGTAACAGCAGCCAGTATTAAGGTACCAATGGAAGTCAGTAATCAAAAAGTAAAAGCTGTAATTGATACTGGAGCAGAAGTTACTGTTTTAAATGAAGACATATTTTTCCGCCTTCCAAAAACAAGCAGATCAAAGTTGAAACCAGCACTGAAAAAACTAGTTGTTGCCGAAGCAGGGAAGCAATTGGGAACAAAAGGTATAGCAGCAGTGACGTTAACACTTGGAGACTCAAAGTTTGTCTGGGATGTATATGTAGCAACAATTGGTGATGATTTGTTGCTAGGCTGTGATGTCCTTGATGAAATGGATATAACAGTAAACTCTAGAAAAGGAATTCAACTGAATGGAAAATGGATTGAGTGTGAAGTTAACCGCAAGTCAGACATGATAGCAAGAGTGGTTTTAACTGAAAATGTAACCGTTCCAGCCAATTCTGAGATGATATTATTTGGTGGGAGTGATAATACTGATGCTATAGATACCAGATATACCATGCTACAACCAGTGGTTGAGGATAATCGGAAAATTATGGTTGCACAAATCCTTGTTGACCCTTTTGAAAAAATCATCCCCGTTAGACTGGTCAATATGGAGGACCACCCTGTACAGTTGAAAAGAAATTATTTAATAGGAGAGTTACATCCAGTTACAAATATTACACAGTTTGATGACATCCAGACCAGTACAAAACCTTTGGACGATAATACCAAGAATATCTCCAAGTTGCACAATTTGAAGATGAATATGAGCCTTACAGATGAACCAGTAGGTATTCCTGATGACTGGAATAGTACCATTCGGAACTGTAAAGCAGAAAATTCCTTGGAGATGGATGATAAATGCAGAAATGAGGCCTAAATTCCTGCATTACCAGATCATCTTAAGGATTTATTTGAAAGAAGTAGCAAAAACATAGCAAATGAAGAGACCAAACGAAAGCTTGCAGATATGCTCCTCAAGAACAGCAAGGCATTTGCTGGTTCTAAAACTGATGTTGGAACATGTTCCTTTATAAAGCATAGAATAGACACAGCTGGTGCAGCACCAGGAAGACAGCCACTTAGAAGGACACCAATAGGATTTGAGAATGAAGAATTTGAGAACTTACAAGATCAACTTAAGACGGGAGTTATCAAACCATCAAAATCAGCATGGGCTTCACCTGTAGTACTTGTTCGGAAGAAAGACAACTCTGTGCGCTGGTGTGTGGATTTTCGCAGAGTCAACGATCTTACAATTAAAGATGCCTACCCAATTCCTCGCATAGATATGTGCCTTGATTGTCTAGCGTCAGCGTCCATATTTTCATGTCTCGATCTTCAAAGTGGTTATTGGCAGTTACTGGTAGAAGAATCAGACCAATCAAAGACTGCATTTATTACCAAGTATGGCCTGTATGAATATACAAAGATGCCTTTTGGACTTTGCAATGCCCCAAACACTTTCCTGAGATGCATGCAGTTGATATTTAGAGGACTTCAATGGCAAACACTCCTGATATATATCTCGATGACATTATAATTTTTAGTTCTGATGAAGAAGAACATCTTAAAAGACTAGATGAAGTTTTTTCAAGACTTAAAAATGCAGGGCTCAAGCTTAAACCATCTAAATGTGATCTGTTAAGAGAAGAAATATTATACCTAGGCCATGTGGTAGGAAAAGAGGGAATAAAGCCAAATCCAAAGATAGTACAGTCCGTACATAGCTGTTAAGTTCCATCAACAGCAAAAGAGATTCAACAATTCCTTGGTCTATGTAATTATTACAGGCAGTATATATTCAAATTTAGTGACATTGCAGCTCCACTCAGTCATCTTACCAGAAAAGATGTACAGTTGGGTGCAGACCAAGCATTACATAAAGTAAACGCAGGTTAACGCCGCGTGCACATATATCGTTAGTTAACTTCAATTTTCGCGTTTACTAGTAAACGCGCGTTTACTATAATTACGTTAACGCGGTCAAAATGGAAATTTCTAATGTCTACCCGAGTAAACGGGCGTTTACTATGTGTCCGTTTAGTCAGTAGTAAACGTGCGTTTACTTCAGATTTCACAAGTTTATTTTTACGTGCACTTAAAAGTAAACGGGCGTTTACTACAGATTTCACAAGTGTACAGTATTTCTACGTGCACTTAAAAGTAAACGCGCGTTTACTTTTCGCGTTAACTGATTGTGTAAATTAAGAAATAAACTTCGTGTTCATTTGTACATTTATTTTTAATTAAAACGACTTGTATCTTAATATTTTATGTACAAGTGTTTCAAACCAGAACAATTCAAAAACACTTTTAATTCGAAATATTTACTTTTATTAATTACAAAAAATCAGTTCCAACAATTTTCCCGAGTAGCAGATTTTCTATATTTTCTTTTCAAAAGTTACATGTACAAATATCGAGGCAAATAGAAAGGTTATCCAACACATCGGATAAATATTTGTATATGATGGGATATAAACATCATGGTATACGTTGCTTCGTTCCCCATTTTTAACAGTCTCTTCCTAAATATAACTCTATGCATTTAATACATGGATTTTTAATCGTGATTCACCTTGTTTGCCTTGGATTTACATGATTTAAGATTCTGTTTTGCCAAATGTTCGATCGAGACAGACTTATCCATAACGATTATATATGATATCTGGGACGTCCGAAAAATATACTCGTTCTGAACATGAAAAAAAAATAAATTTGCCCCTGGACGTTAGGCTACAAACAAAATCAATCAACTGCCATAATATATTAACAGTACACTTTTCCAAGAAGAGAACTTCTCATACTTTGGATACATGTTAACTCGTACTTTTCATTATAAATTACTTTAATCAGTCATGTCAGTGTTGGATGATGCCGTTAAATATTATAGGTTTTTTTTAAATACAAACCATCCCGAACTACTGACTTAAGTGACAGTTCATTATGCAACTATAAAGATTTCCACAAAAAAGTGCAAATATGGTCAGTTTTGGTTGATGCGGACAAATAATTTTGTTATATGAGTCAGTCTAAGGTATGAAAACACTAAAATTTGTTTACTCTTCAATATTTTGAATAAAAAGAGGACATGCTGGCACTATAACTTGATGCAAACAAAATTGTGTAGTCATTGTTTTCTAATATTACTGTCATTTCTTTTATACAGTTCCTCCTGACCTAAAAATATAACTAGTTTACTATGCAGCTATATAGATTAGCATGATATAGTGCAAATATAGTCAGTTTTGGTTGATGCGTACCAATTATTTTCTTATACGAGTCAGTCTGAAGTATGAAAACTACTGATATTTCCTTACGATTCAATATTTTGAATAAAAACAGGACATGCTGGCACTATAAATTGATGCGAACCAAATTTTTTAGTCATTGTGTTCCAATATTGCTGTCATTTGTATTATACAATCCATCCTGATATAAAAATATTACTGATTTAGTATGCGACTATAAGATTTACACAATAAGGTGCAAATATGGTCAGTTTTGGTTGATGCAGACAAATAAGTTTGTTATACGAGTCAGTCTGAGGTATAAAAACTACATGTACTGCTATTTGTTTGCAATTCAATATTTTGAATAAAAATAGAAAATGCTGGCACTATAAATTGATGTGAACCAAATTTTTTAGACATTGTTTTCCAATATTGCTGTCATTTGTATTATACAGTCCCTCTTTAATAAACTGTGTTATACGAGTCAGTCTGAGGTATGAAAACTACTGATATTTGTTTACAATTCAATATTTTGAATAAAAACAGGACATTTTGGCACTCTCAATTGATGCGAACAAAATTTTGTAGTCATTGTGGTCCAATATTGCTATCATTTGTTTTAACAATCACTCTTACATAAAAATATAACTGATTTACTATGCGATTATAAGATTTACATAAAAAAAGAGCAAATTAGGTCAGTTTTGGTTGATGCAGACAAATAATTTTATTATACGAGTCAGTCTGAGGTATAAAAACTACCGATATTTGTTCACGATTAGATATTTTGAATAAAAAGAGGACATGCTGGCACTATAAATTGATGCGAACCAAATTTCTTAGTCATTGGTCCAATATTTCTGTAATTTGTATTATACAGTCCCTCCTGACCTAAAAATATAACTGAATTACTGTGCAGCTATATAGATTGACTTGATAAAGTGCAAATATGGTCAGTTTTGGTTGATGCAGACAAATAATTCTGTTATAAGAGTCAGTCTGAGGTATAATAAGTACTGATATTTGTTTCAAATTAGATATTTTGAATAAAAAAAGGACATGCTGGCGCTATAAATTGATGCGAACCAAATTTTTTAGTTATTGTTTTCCAACATAGCTGTCATTTGTATCATACAATCCATAATGATATAAAAATATTACTGATTTAGTATGCAACTATAAGATTTACATAAAAAAGAGCAAATTAGGTCAGTTTTGGTTGATTCGGAAAATAATTTTGTTATACGAGTCAGTCTGAGGTATGAAAACTACTGATATTTGTTTACGATTCAATATTTTGAATAAAAATAGGACATTTTGGCTTTCTTAATTCATGCAAACAAAATTTTGTAGTCATTGTGGTCCAATATTGCTATTATTTGTTTTGTACAATCCATCCTTACATAAAAATATAACTGATTTACTATGCAACTATAAGATTTATAGAAAAAAGAGCAAATTAGGTCAGTTTTGGTTGATGCAGACAAGTAATTTTGTTATACGAGTCAGTCTGAGGTATGAAAACTACTGATATTTGTTTATGATTCAATATTTTGAATAAAAACAGGACATATTGGCACTCTCAATTGATGCGAATAAAATGTTGTAGTCATTGTGGTCCAATATTGCTATCATTTGTTTTATACAATCCATCCTTACATTAATATATATAACTGATTTACTATGCAACTATAAGATTTACATAAAAAAGAGCAAATAAGGTCAGTTTTGGATGATGCAGACAAATAATTTTGTTATACGAGTCAGTCTGAGGTATGAAAACTACTGATATTTGTTAACGATAAGATATTTTGAATAAAAAGAGGACATGCTGGCACTATAAATTGATGCGAACCAAATTTTTTAGTTATTGTTTTCTAATATTGCTGTCATTTGTATTATACAATCCATACTGATATAAAAATATTACTGATTTAGTATGCGACTATAAGATTTACATAAAAAAGATCAAATTAGGTCACTTTTGGTTGATGCGGAAAAATAATTTTGTTATACGAGTCAGTCTGAGGTATGAAAACTACTGATATTTGTTTACGATTCAATATTTTGAATAAAAACAGGACATTTTGGCACTCTCAATTGATGCGAACAAATTTTTGTAGTCATTGTGGTCCAATATTGCTATCATTTGTTTTATACAATCCATCTTTACATAAAAATATAACGAATTGTCTATGCAACTATAAGATTTACATAAAAAAGAGCAAATTTAGGTCAGTTTTGGTTGATGCGGACAAGTAATTTTGTTATACGAGTCAGTCTGAGGTATAAAAACTACTGATATTTGATCACGATTAGATATTTTGAATAAAAAGAGGACATGCTGGCACTATAAATTGATGCGAACCAAATTTTTTAGTCATTGTGGTCCAATATTTCTGTAATTTGTATTATACAGTCCCTCCGGACCTAAAAATATAACTGAATTACTGTGCAGCTATATAGATTGACTTGATAAAGTGCAAATATGGTCAGTTTTGGTTGATGCAGACAAATAATTTTGTTATAAGAGTCAGTCTGAGGTATAAAAACTACTGATATTTGTTAACGATTAGATATTTTGAATAAAAAAAAGGACACGCTGGCACTATAAATTGATGCGAACCAAATTTTTTAGTTATTGTTTTCCAATACTGATGTCATTTGTATCATACAATCCATACTGATATAAAAATATTACTGATTTAGTATGCGACTATAAGATTTACATAAAAAAGAGCAAATTAGGTCACTTTTGGTTGATGCGGAAAAATAATTTTGTTATACGAGTCAGTCTGAGTTATGAAAACTACTGATATTTGTTTACGATTCAATATTTTGAAAAAAACAGGACATTTTGGCACTCTCAATTGATGCGAACAAAATTTTGTAGTCATTGTGGTCCAATATTGCTATCATTTGTTTTATACAATCTATCCGTACATAAAAATATAACGGATTGTCTATGCAACTATAAGATTTACATAAAAAAGAGCAAATTTAGGTCAGTTTTGGTTGATGCGGACAAGTAATTTTGTTATACGAGTCAGTCTGAGGTATAAAAACTACTGATATTTGATCACGATTAGATATTTTGAATAAAAAGAGGACATGCTGGCACTATAAATTGATGCGAACCAAATTTTTTAGTCATTGTGGTCCAATATTTCTCTTATTTGTATTATACAGTCCCTCCTGACATAAAAATATAACTGAATTACTGAGCGACTTTATATATTTACTTGATGAAGCACAGATATGATCATTTTTGGTTAATGAGGTCAATTAATTTTGTTTAACGACTCATCCTGAGTCGGACAGTCTAAGATGTGAAAAATGCTGGATTTTGGTGATGATTTAATTATTTTAATAAAAGAAGGACATGCTTGAACTGTTTGTTTGTGCAGAAAAAAGAAATATACTATGATCAATTTTCAATTAATTTAAGAGGTGTTATTACATTATTAATAACTGTTAATGTCTATCGAAAATGAACAGTTGGTCATTTAATTTTGATGTACTTTATCATTTGATATTTAAAGTCAGTGTATCCAGGATACGATGACAATTTGCGTTAACGCGCGTTTACTACAAACAGTAAACGTGCGTTTACTTTTGACGAAATTAGAAGACGCGCCTTTTTCACGTTAACGCGGAAGTAAACGCGAAAATAAACGCCCGTTTACTCTTTACAAAATTAGAAGACGCGCCGATTTTGCGTTAACGCGAAGGTAAACGCGAAAGTAAACGCCCGTTTACTTTTTATGTCTACTGAAATTTCCGAGTTAACGCACAGTTAACGCGGCGTTTACTTGAAGTGCACGCGAGTTAACGCCGCGTTAACTTTTTCCGCCCGTTTACATGTAATGCTTGGTCTGCACCCAACTGTACTTTTTAAATGGACACATCCCTGTCAAGAATCTTTTGAAAAATTGAAAAACGCACTGACAACATCACCAATATTGGCATACCCACAATCAGACGGAATGTTTATATTGGACACAGATGCATCTAATATAGGTATTGGCGCTGTGCTGTCTCAAATCCAAGAAAACAAAGAAAAGGTTATATCATATGCATCAAAGAAGCTAGACAGGGTACAACAGAGGTATAGTGTCACAAGACGAGAACTACTTGCAGTTGTCACATTTATACAGCAATTTCGGCACTATTTGCTTGGAAGAAAATTTTTGCTGAGAACAGACCATGGATCATTAAGATGGATATTTGCATTTAAAGACCCTCAGGGACAGTTCGCACGATGGATTGAAAGTCTTAGTCAATACAATTTTGACATTCAACACCGTCCAGGTACAAAACATTTGAATGCTGATGCAATGTCTAGAAATTCTAATGAAAATGATCTTTGTATACATTTGAAAGAGGGAAATCTTGATTCAAGTTGCACTGAATGTATTGAATGGAAACAAGAATGGTCAGAATTTAGAAAAAAGGTTGATAATGTAAAGAATTTAACTGATAAACCTATGATAAGGAATGTAACACAGTCAAGCCATAGTCATTGTTCCAGTTGGCTAACTAAATACACAGAAAAAGAGATGAGTACATTCCAGAAAGAAGATCCAGATTACAGTTTTTTACATAGATGGATGGATGAAGAAGAAACACCAGATAGAGATAAATGTGCCAGTTTCAGCCCAGCAGTAAGACATTATTGCCTGAATTGGAGTAATATTGTCCGTATTGGTGGAGTAATATACCAAAAATGGAGAGAAGTTAAAAGTGAACAAGATCACTTACAACTTCTAGTACCAGCTGTTATAAAGAAAGAAATAATAATCACCTGTCACGATACTGGATATTCTGGTCATTTTGGTATTAAGAAATCAGTCCAGAAAATGAAAAATTATTTTACATGGTATCAAATGACAAAAGACGTCAGAATACACATAGAAAATTGTGTAATTTGTACTAAAAGAAAAAGTAGAAAATCAAAAACTGGGTTGGTTGATTATAGAGTGGGTTACCCTTTAGACAGAGTTAGTATTGATGTAATTGGACCTTTACCACAAACACAGAGGAGAAATAAATATTTATTGGTAATAGGAGATAATTTCACCCGATGGATGGAAGTTTATCCTTTGCCACATCAAAAGGCTGATATTGTGGCACATAAGTTTGTAATGGAATTTATAACGATATTTGGAATACCACTAGAACTGCACAGTGACCAAGGCAGTAATTTCCAGAGTGAATTGTTAAACGCTGTTTGTAGCATATTAGAAATAACAAAGACACGGACAACACCTTACCACCCTGCCTCAAATGGGCTTATTGAGAGGTTTAATCGTACCCTGGCAGGAATGATAAAAAGTTTCATCAACAAGAATGCTACAGACTGGGATGTAAACATCAATCTACTACTGGCAGCTTATCGTAGTACACCACATCCTGCTACAGGCTTCTCACCTAATTTTTTAATGCTAGGTCGAGAAATAAGTATTCCAATAAAATTGATATATCCACTGCCAGACCAGAAATATGAAGGGCAAAATGAGTATGCTCTAGATCTTCAAGATAGATTACAAGATATGTATCATATTGCCAGGGAACATCTCAAGACCAATGCAGAACGACTTAAAAAGAATCATGACACTAGACTGACAAAACATAAATATAAAAAGGGAGATCTTGTATATAAATTTGACAAAACTATAAAACAAAAATTTAAATCCCCATGGCTTGGTCCCTATTTTATTTCAAAAGTTTTGAGCACAGTGGTCTATGAAATCTGTTTTAAATCTAGAACTGAAGTTGTTCATATAGATAAATTAAAACCGTATGTAGGTGAAATACCAGACTGGGTTAATAGAAAACTCAATCAATTAGAATAAATGTTATGTTAAGAGTAAACATACACATTTTATACATGTATTTATTTATTCCTGTATAAAAATAATATTTTAGACTTGTTAATTTTATAAAGTATTAAGTATTGATTAATTTTATTCTTACAGAATTATGGTACTGTTTCAATGTTCCTATTTGTATGCAAAACCTGTAACTTTAAAACAATTTCCCATGCTAAATGGCAAAGACATTTAAAGGATCTTAAAAAACCTCATGTTAACAAAGAACATATTTGTATGAAAAGTATTAATCCTTATGTGGTGATTGTGGGTGAAGACATTACAGAATTTGAATCAACATGTATAAATGACAAAATAGAAGATGAAGAAGAGGAGATTGAAATTGTGGAAGTAAATATTGATCCCAAAGATGAAAAAATTTTGGAATTAGAGAATAAATTGGTAAAAATGAAATCAACACATGAAAATCAACTTAAAGACTTAGAAGAAAAGCATACATTTGAGTGCCTTCGATTTGGGAATTTTATAGAGAGACTGGAAAAGAGGAAGACAGATCTTAAAGAAGAAGTGAGAAAACTCCAAAATAGATTAACCGAGACTCAACCCAAATCCTCTAAGAAGATCAGAAGTTCTGTTTGTGTCATTGAATCAAGAAAATAGAAAGAACTTTTTAATTATATTGAACTTTTAATGAATGAGACTTATTGTGATATATACATGTACATTGTTTGTTTTACTGTTATATATGTATGCTTCTTATGTTGAAATTTGAAATTTGAATATATATTCATTTTATTTCATGTAAATTCTAGGGACAGAATTCTTTTTTCTTTGAGAGGAGCAGTGTTGTGCCACGATTATTTACAGTATTCTTCATTCATTACTTTTCATTTGTATTTCCCGGTGTATATTTTTCCGCGAAACTAGGTCATACATATTTTCACTTTTGTACACTTGCTTGTTATGCGGAATGATTTTCTATAGTTACAACATAATTACCTTATTCAGAAGTTATTAATGCATCCTATTTTATCCATAGTTATCCTTTTATAATGTTAGAATTATCCGAAATCATACTTGTCAATTTAAAGGCCATTTTGGTTTACTTTCACAATTGTGTACACGCGTACTATTTTTAGGTGTATTGATTAACTTGATCTTTCAAACGTTTGGGGAAAAGTATAGTCAGTTTCAAATTATAGCCGCTGGCGAACAGCTGAGTTTCAGACAGTGACCCAGAATTATTTATTCAGGTATTTTGGCACACACTGCAATTCTATTTAATTGATTTATTGATAACTATTGTTAATGATATTAGCTTTTAATAAAGCTGCTTTTATTTATTTAAACAAATCTTATTTCTTGATTATCCAAAGTTTGGACTTCAAAATAGTTTTATTACTTTGACTTTAATTGATATTTGTATAATATCTGCCAAACCATTTACAATAACGGTTGGCGCTTCATGCTCTAGTCACATAAACCAAACATAGCAACAATTTACTATATATACCACTATGAAATAACGTTTGGATATGTTCAGCAAAATACTGTGCAAATGTTTGGCCAGCAATTGCATGCTGATGCCTAATAAGAAATATGGTCTATGGCAGACGTTTTATAGTCTCACATTATAAGAATATGAGAATGTCATGAGCTTTCATCTTTCTTCTATAACAACAGTTAGTAAGTTAATGACTTCAGCTGGGCTATATGACATATGTGTTGACTCTGGAGTTTATGCTCGAAATACAGAAAGCATATTCTTATTTGCGAACTGTTTAAATGTAGTATCCCAGATTTAATGCTGCCCTCTGATGCTCTCATGTCTCCTTTATTTAAAGCATTTTTCAATTGACAGAGAAACATAAACTGTATAAAAAGCATTGAACCAAAAGTATGGGCGGCGTTCCTTGACTGTCGAAGTTCAGGTTTTGTCTTACCCAAAAGCACAAAAGGCATTGACGATTTCTTTACTGTTTATAAAGATCATACATTTGCTTGAAGAATTGAGAACACATACCGGTTTTCGTCGAGGGACCTATGTCATCATATTTCCTTCAAGACCTTGTTTTACATGCAAGGGTAAAGAGCTTGAAATAAAAGTTGTGTATGCAACACACGGAGTTCGACTTGTCCAAGTATTTGATCGTGTGGAGGGTCTGAAGGAAGTAGAAATCATCTTACTCACAAAGCGATTTCTGAAGAAGACGACGACGAAAACGATGTCTGAACAAATTATGTAAAGTCAGAAATATTGGAAAATTATTTCGTATACATATATATTACAATAGAACTCATGGATGGTGGTTACATCTTTGACTATGTTTAATGTTTAAACCCAGGGAGGAACAATGTGAAGCCCTGTTTTCTGAAAATGTTGTGCACTTTGCATTTAAAGGAACCTTGCAGCAACTCTTTCTGAGGATTTCATAGTGGGCTGCTGATGTCAAAATTCCAGTCCATACAATCTCAATGTTCACAACAGAAAAATATATGTTTACCTATCAGTACTTCATTTAAACCATTTTATTCAGTTGCTTAGTGAAAGATTTGCCGCTTGCAACCGGTATATAATTAAACAAAAACAAAATAAATTCGAATCTTTCTTTAGAAACCACGTAAAAACCAGAAATATATCTTTAAATGTACATGCAATGTACAAAATATCAATTGAAAGCTATTTCCTGTTTTGTCTTTGCCTTTTTATTGTTGCCCAACTGAATTTCCCTGAAAATTGGCATTTGGTGATTACATTTTTTTTCAAATTGACTCGAAAGTGAACTGCTATTGTTTATTCTTTCGTTAAAGGAGTAATATCTTGCCTATTTCACAATTCAGATATTATTTCCTGACTTTTTATAACCCCTTGTGATTTTTTTTTTACACTAAGGAAAAACTCAACTTCGGAACTTTGGCCTAAAATTTTACCATTTTTCGATTCTACGACCATGCAAAATTTAAAGTTTAAACATTTCTCTAAACGAAAATTCATAATTTAGCCTGCAGTTAGGGTGGTCCATTAAAGTTGAAAATTTGTTGGCTTGGTCACTTCACTATCTACGGTGTGTTGTGTAGACTTTTTTGTCTCTCGGTCGTTTTTCGTTTTTAGGCATTGTTAGTTTGTCTTCGAATAATGAGTTTAAATATCCCATTGTTATCTTCACTTCTCCTTTGATATTTGGAAGACTTTAAATATTTTTTTCCAAATTAATGCGTCCAAGATGTGAATTATATTAAGCACTTTACATAGAAACAATTAAATCCTTCGCATGTGTTTTCAATTTGGATTATTGACCGTCAGATCAACTGGCCTTCCAGCATCAAGCCTTCGAATTACGAGTAGTAAACCACATATTATCTATCATAGTTTTCCATACCTTTCATTTGTATAACTAAAACATCCATCAAGAAATTTTTGTTTTGAACAATGAAAATGATACGTTATTTGTTCTAAATTTCAAAACACAATTTGTAACGCCTTCGGGACCATTTTTTTGAAAGCATTTGTATACATGTTGATTAAATAATACAACCACAATAGTTGTTATACATATAGTAATAAACATATCAGTTACGTAAGACACACTTATTTTTGTTTATCATGTCAAACATGCTTTTTGCAATATCTTTAATTACGTAAGAAAAGGGGCGCGTTTAAACCAGAGATACAGGAACGTTGTCACGTTCAGAAACATTTTACAGGGAAAAAAGCAGGATACACAAAATATCACGGATCTGAGTCTTTATAAATATGAACAATTATAAGTTCGACCATTGTTATGAAGATATCTGCAGGAGTAAGTATATTTTTAATCTTGGAAAATTAAAAGGACCAATATTGTCCTTAAACTAAGTATATATTTCTAAGTTAAAAGGTAAACAGGTTTTCTTCGACGTTTGTTTTGTGTAGGAGTGTGCAGGGTTTATGATGCTCAATCTTTAGTTTTCTGTGTTTTGTTTTGTGCACTGACTGTTACTTGTCTGATCGTATAAGAAGCTCATCGTAATTTCTTTTTTTACGAAATTAATTTCAAGATGTCGTATACATGATCATGGATAACATTTATAAATAGTATGCGTTAACATCGTTGATATGTATTTCCATTTATCAGGAACGTTCCAACCCAGGAGCTAGAACCTTAATATTTTATGAACCCTATAGCCCGTACAGTAAGGCTAAGCAATTATTGGTATACAGAATAATGAAAGATAGAAGTACAATTCATTTAATACTATAACAGTTACTAATATCTGACTAAACTACCATAATTGCTCTTTAAATTTGAATGCAGGAGTTTATATGACAAGGAAGTTGTGGTTAGCAATGGAATGCTTCTTGAACCAATATATTACAGTAGAATAAAAGTAATTCAAAACTAAAGTATATTGCGTATTGCGTGTCATTCTTATTCATAACCCTCAGCATTGGTGGCGCTTACCTTTGCTTCATGGTTCTTCTGTTAAGTCATTTAAGTTATTTGTTTTGTCAAAAAACTGAAACCCAAATTAAAGTTTCAGAAAATGAACAAACAAAACTTATAAATACGTATGAAATGCAATTATAAAGTCTGCTTTGCGAAAAAAAAAAATACACATAAAAAGAAATACAGTTAAAACAAGTTTACGAAGCCTTCCATATCTTTTAAGAAAGGTGATTTTTTTCTCATTCATTATTTTGGCGTTTGAAGAGTGTTAGTAATTACTCACTTCAATGATATTTTGACAAACGTTATACTTGAATTAAAAACCATTTTTTAGTAGATTTTAATCATGAAATGTGCACTATTACTGACCTTCGTCGTACTCCTGGTTGTTTGCGCTGATGACACACATGCCTGGTTTGGAGGAGGTGGAAGTTCTCGTTCTAGTTCTAGAAGAAGCGACTCATCAAAGTCATCGAGTAGATCTGGTTCTTCAAAAACAAATCGTAAAAGTGGCGGTGGCTGGTGGGGTGGTAGTAGAAGTTCTAGTTCCAGTCAATCCGTTTCTTCATCAGCGACAAAGTCAGTTCAGAAACAAGAAAAGCCAAAAGCAAGCGTAATTGATAAAGTGAAAGGGGCAATTAGTGGAGCCATTGATAATGTTAACACAAAAGCGAAAGAAGTAAAAACGTATGTCAAAGGATACGCTAATGGCGCAAAAGAGATGCACAACACATATACGTAAGTGTTGATGAATCTGGATTTATGGAATATAAAAGTATCATAAAAGTATCGTTCAATAATACACGTATATTTGTAACAATCTGATAACGGTAAGTGTACAAAAATATATTGTTTACACTAATGTGGTGATAGATAAAACAATCACAGATGCGATTAAAACAATAAAAGAACAAATGTAATACTGTATAAAAATAATACTAGGCATTACTGAATGCAAGTTCATAGAAGTTACTGGCATAGAAATCATGCCGTCCAAGATTCTAATATCGGCGACTGTCCTCCATTATTGCAATATGAGTAAATGCTACCAACCTATTAGAGAGATCTACCAAACAATTGCAAGATTAAGGCGCAGAACGATTTTCAGAAACAAAATAAGGCATATAGGTTGTGCATAATAGTCCTTCGACTATGAGCACACAACTATACTCAACTTTTTCTCAGCGGTTGCAAAGCACTTTTTCTAAATCAATTTAGTTTTGAATCAGGATGACACAGTCACAATAGTATAGTAAATAGTCTTTTTATATTCTTAGACAATGTCATAAAACTATGACAATGTCATTTACACTGTTCAAGCAGCACCGCACGTCAAACTCAGAAAAGCTGATTGTACATTAGTGACAATTTGTCACGCCCTCATGAATGTGGGCGTCCTATCAAATACCTTCAGAAAGCTTTCATTAAATTTATTTCGCACACAAGTAACTGTAGTTTCTAAACAAAACAAAAATGTTAATTCAATTTGCTTTGCATTAAACATGTAATGAAGCCACGGATTCATAACCTTCAAAAATTGTTCACTAACGGTTGCTAAAACGTAGAAAGTCTGAATAGAAATATAAAAATTATGTCCAGTGCGCGTTTAGGAACGGGCTCTATTCGGACATTTTGAGATATTTCAGTGGTGTACTTGTTTTGTGTATAAAGCATTTTCGAGTTCAATTTGACTTTTAATCAGTTGCATTTTCAATCTTAATCAAAGATGTGTTGGGTTTTCTTCTTTTCTTTAAGTTAATATCATGATTCTCTGATATTTCCCATTACCTTCTGAAATCTTGTTTTGAAGATGAATGACTTTACATTTTTATACCAAACATATAAACTTTTACTCTGTGTTTAAGTATAGCATTAAAAGTACAACATCTAACAACAGATAAACATTGCTAGAAGAAAATGAGCCACTCTTTCTCAGGTTGAGATGGAATATGTCGTTATTTGATTTTATGAGATAACAATAGAAACCCCTTAAATATCTTCAAATGACAAGCACGAAAAGTGACGAAACTGAACTTCCAACACCGAGTGATTATATTAACTAACATATACGTTTATACATGAGCTTTAGAATGATCGAGATCGCATTATGTAATGGACTAAATTTATAATTTTTTGCTGTCCCCCTTAATTAATCGATGGGCATTCCACTCCCTGTTTTTTCGAAGAGAGCCTTTAATATTACAATATATTACAATAAGCATATTTAAAGTACGTCGACATGCCGCTCATTTTTTGAAGCATGTCAAACTGTCACTAGTATCAGAAGTCCTAGTGAAAACATCAAAAATTATTGTACGTTATTGTCGGAATTGTGGACTACTGATTCAAAATAATGTTGATTTCGACGACGAGCTTTGTAACCGCTGAGAAAAAATTGAGTGTAATATATCTGTTGCCTAGAACTTGTAATAATGTCTAAAATTGCGTATAAGATATATAACATATCAATATATAATTAGAGAAATGAAAACTGCCACTAAACAAATGGTAAAGGATGGCAAAAGCGCAAAAGGTGCAGACAAGTACTTTCATGCAAAAGCCAACTACAAGGCAGCACAACATGGTCCTGGTGGTAAAGCAGCGGCAAAGCATATCAGGTAACTATATCCTCGTGAAATATGAAAAATGATCCTTCGCAAAAACTCTATTATAGATCATTCAACCACTCGGTTCAATACTTCAATAAAATTAACACTGATAAAACCTATATAATACCCCACCAGGCAAGTATTGCAATGCACGGTTTAACAACGGAGTGGATATGAGTTCTGCGTTGGAGAATTTTGTTAAATGCGAAACAGGGAGAAGACTTTATGAATGGTGTTAATAATTGAGAAATAGAATAATGTCAGTATTATAAAAATAATGAGATGTAGTATGATTGTCAATGAGGCAACTATATCCACCAAAGTTTAAATGAAGTCGATGTAAGCAACTATAGGCAACCATACGGCTTACAATGAGAAAAACTCATACCGTATAGTCGACTATAAAAGGCCCCGACATGAAATATATGAAACAATTCAATTGATAACACTACAGGTCTAATTTATAACAAAACAATTTACGAAAAACAAATATGACAGACATGAACCAACGACATTATGTTCACCTCAATAAGAAAAAGATCATAACTCTATTAGTTGGAAATATATATTTTTCAATTTCATGTACCTACAATTATATAAGTGTTTCCCTTAAACATCATGTTTATCAAAATATAGAGATTTAGTATGATTGTTAATATTAATGAGTTGACCATCCGCAAGAGACCAAAGAACGGGGATGTAAACAACTTTATGGTACTGTACGGCATTCAACTATGAGCAAAAGCCGTACCGTATAGCAAGCTATAAAAGTCTCCAAAAGGACGAAATGTGAATAAAAAAGAGGAAAACTAACGGACTGGTTTATGCTAATAACAACAAACTGGAAAAAAATGAGGCAGATATCAACCAACGACAGTCACTGAATTACAGTCCTCAGACTTGGGACAGGCGCATAAACAATGTGGCGGGGTTTAACATGTTTATGAGCACTTAACCCTTCCTTTAACCTTCGACAGTGGTGTAACAACACAACATAATAACAACAATAATCCATTGGAAAGAGCTTGACTTGTCAGACCGGTACTAAACATAAAAACCAAAAACCAAAAAAACAAAACATCCCGATCTAAGAGTACTCGCAGTTATTGCAAGCATGGTCACTTATTTTGTTATACTTTGAAGAAAATGAATTTAAAGTCTATATGCTTAAACAATAAACCAAAGAAAATTTGACAGACAGCAATCAACGATGTTTGATGATTGCTAATCTAGCAAGGCCTGTTCATCTGTGATATGTAATTATATTATAAAAAATCGATAATGAGTAGTCCACCTCAATTAAATAAGAATAGAAAATACGTAAGAAAGATTTTTTTTTAAACTTTATCTGTATTTTTTTTCTTATGTTTTAGTGATGCAAGAGAGACATATCAAACGGCATTTAAAAAAGGGAAAAATATAATTGGGAAAGTAAGTGACGAAGGATACAATGAATATGCTGCTGATTCCGCTAAAGACCAAGAGGCTAACAGACATGGACAAAATGGTGGAGATCCCAATAAATATCGCACCAAAGATATTCCTGACAAATACAAAAAATAATGTTGCCACAGTTACAATTTTTATGCTTAAGAGATCAGTTTATAAAACATGTATCTCTTGTTATATATTTCTATCGTTGATAAAATGTCCTTTATATAGCAGACCAAATTATTTAGAGCCACCTTTAGGTTGAATTTAAATCAAATTTAAAACTGTAACGGGGTATTTTCTAGGTAAATACAACACAAACGATGATCTAGGGTTCTTTTCTTTTAATACACTATATTTAGACCCTAAAACATATAACAACAAATAATAAATATTCACTTGACAAGACAGTACATGTAACATATGGGCAAAGGGGAATAACTACAATTTATACTCATTCCTTTAAATATCTATATACTCAAATAAGCCCTTTAATCACAAAAATCTAACTCTTTAGTTAACTTTCCAATACAATATTCATATGTATCTCATAGTAATAAATAATTATATACATCTCAAATCTTTTAAAGAGTATACAAATTCTGACCAACATAAATATATCACATAAACTACACTTCACATAAACAGACAATTACTTAAATAAAACTAGACAGCACAGACATTACAAGTAAACAACATAGAACACAATGCTTACCATGTATATGGTACATAGGTCAGTGTAGTAATTGGAAACATCACAGTGATGTGTGTATAAATCTGAGCACTACTCATACATGTCATATGAGAAGGTATTAATCCATATCCTGAATATAAGGATATTGAAAATCCAAGAATATGGAGTATAATATATATAAGAAATCAATTTATCAAACAGGTTATTTTTCACCACTGCATTTCAATATGTCTGCAGTATTAATCTCCAGAAACAAAGAAAACCTATAGTAAGGCCTAAGGCCTAAAGATTGACCAATCAAAAGGTTAGAATTTTCCCTCCGAAATGATATGACAGAAAAGAGGTTCGCCAAAGGATAAAGAGAATAATACTAGAACAATAGTACTAGAAATAGAAACAATGAGTAACTAAACTATCAAACATTGCAATAAAATTAATAATAAAAAATATCATACTTAATATATATCAATCAAATATGACTCTGCCACAAACTCCCCCTGGATGTAAAATGACGTCCCGGTCATTTACCAGAAGGAATACATACATATAGAAATATCAATAATAAAATGTTCCTAAAATAAATATAATAAAATACTAATCATTAGTAATGACTGCGAGTAGTGCCTCGCCTGCTTGTCTCTCTAATCCCGGAAATAAACCATGTCTCAAACAATCAGAAATAAACTTAGCCTTTTGTTCTCACTGTTGCTGTATAGGAACAGCAACCTTGTGAACAAACTCACCTGAGCGCATCCATTCTGGTTCAAGACGGATACGTCTTGAACGTCTAGGTACAGGAACTGGAGGTAATGGTATCACAACTGGTTCTGGTTGTGTCTCTATATCATCCTGTTGATCTCCTGAAGCGCTTCCTACTGTGCTTTGAACATCAGAATCATCTCAACTGGCACAAGTTGCAGTAGAGTGGGCGTCCCCATCTAATTCTGTGTCATTCTGTAATGGAGTGTCCATATCTTGTAGAGTAGGGTCCATATGATACTGTGGAATATCATAATCCAATCGAAGAAGAACATCTAACTCCTCATCACTACTCTCATAATCAGATGGCTCTGGTGATGGCTGTTCTGTTCTTTGTCTCAATCTTGTTCTTGGAGGTGGTACTGGTCTGGATGGTGGTTCTGGCTTTCTCTGTGTGATGTAACCCACAGCCAAAGAAGATTCCTATGAAGTGTGCGTCTACGGCCCTCTCTGTTCTCCTTCTGTACGGTGTAAACTGGAACATCACTGTTAGGTTGATCGATGATAACATAGACATCATCTTTCCAACGGTCAGCTATCTTATGTTTCCCATCATAAGCTACCACTTTCACCAATACTTTATCTCCAATCTCTAAAGTAGCTCCTCTGGCTTTTAAATCATAGCCTGTCTTCTGTTTCTCTCTGGCTCTGTCTGCAGCCTTAGATGTCAACCCATAAGCTTTGACAAGTATCTCTCTTAGTTCCTGAATGTACTTGGACTGTGGTGTCTAACTGTATCTGTGGTTAGTCCAAATGCTATATCTATAGGCAAGTTAGATTCTCTACCAAACATCAGAAAATAAGGTGAATGGCTGGTGGCTTCATGGCGGGTACAGTTGTAAGCATGTACAAGTGGAGCAACATGAGTCTTCCAGTTTATCTTCTGGTGTGGCTGTAAGGTTCCCAACATGCCAAGTAGAGTCCTGTTGAACCTCTCAGTCATGCCATTTCCCATGGGGTGATAAGGTGTTGTCCTTGATTTCTGTACTCCAAGTAGCTGACAGAGTTCCTTAATCACCTTGCTCTCGAAGTTGGCTCCTTGGTCTGAGTGCAATCTCTGTGGTATGCCATAATGCACTATAAAGCTGTTAAACAGAGCTTCTACCGTTGTTCGGGCGGTCTGGTTCCTTGTTGGTACAGCTTGAGCATAGCGTGTTTAGTGGTCAGTAATTACAAGGATGTTCTGTATGCCTCCTTTAGATGGTTCCAATGTTAAGAAGTCCAAACACACCAACTCCATAGGCTGTGATGATGAAATGATGAAATGTTGATCAATGGAGCTCTGTGTGGGTCTTTCTTTCTCTTGAGACATCTGTCACAGTGATTGATCCATTCATCAATATCCTTGTTCATGGCTGGCCAGTAAAATCTATCTCTGACTAAGCTGTTTGTCCTATCCCTTCCTGGATGACCCATCTCATTGTGCAATGATTCCAAAACTATAGGTACATGTGTGGATGGTAAGACTAACTGTCTAATATTTCTTCCATTAATGGTTATCTCCCTGTATAGTATGTTGTCATGCAACTTCAGCTGATCAAAATGTCGATTCAGAGAAGTGGATGGTAACTGTCCTTTCCTGGGTTTAGATCATGACTTCACAAAGTCAATCCAAGGCTTAAGATGTGTATCTGACTGTTGAACTGCAGCCCAATCAATATCATGCTCCACTTGCATGTGTAGATCAATATTCATGGTGTTGATAACATCAGGTTCAACAACTAAAGTGTCAAAATATGGTGTTCCTATGGTTCCACAAATTGCCTTGATACTGTCCAAAGATAAAGTAGCTTCCTATGCTGGTGGTAATCTGGAAAGTGCATCAGCTTCGTTGTTAATCTTTCCTGGCCTGTATGCTATGTCAAAACCATATGCTGCAAGTGCTGATAACCATCTGTGGCCTGTTGCATCTAACTTCGCTGATGTAAGTACGTAAGTTAATGGGTTGTTGTCTATTACCACATGAAATCGGTGTCCATACAAGTAATCGTGGAACTTATCTGTAATGGCCCATTTTAAAGCGAGGAATTCCATTTTATGAGCAGGATAGTTTTTCTCAGCTTTGGTCAGTCCTCTGCTGGCATGTGCAACTACTCTGAGTCTGGCTTCTTGCTCTTGATACAGCACAGCTCCTAGACCTAAACCACTGGCAACTGTGTGCAACTCAAACGGTCTGTGATAATCTGGATAAGCCAATACAGGTGCTGACGCTAAACTCTGCTTAAGCTGATTGAACGCTGTTTCTTCTTTGTCTCCCCAAGTCCAAGAGTGTTGTTCTCTGTTTTCTTCTTTCCTGATTTTGGCTTTGGTGCTGGTATAAGATCAGTCAGAGGTCTTGCTATCTGGCTGAAGTTCCTAATAAATCTACGGTAATAACCAGCAAATCCTATAAACCGTCGAACTTCCTCCGGTGTAGTTGGAGTAGGCCAAGACATCACTTTATCTATTATCTCCGGGTCTGTTTCTACACCATCTTTGGATACTATGTGGCCAACATACTTTACTCGTGGCATGAAGAATGAGCATTTCCCAGGTGATAACTTCAGGTTGGCTTCCCGGATTTTATCAAATACTAGCTTCAGTCGCTTAAGATGTTCTTCATAGGAGTTGGCAAAAATAATGACATCATCAATAAAGAGACAACAGATGTTCATATGGTAATCGCTGAGGCATTCTTGCATGAGGCGTTGGTAAGTAGCTGGTGAGTTTGTCAAACCGAATGGCATGCGGTTGTACTCATACAATTCAAGCGGACCTACAGTAAATGCTGTTCTTTCCTTATGCGCTTCCAATATCTCGACTTGATGGTAACCCCTTTCATATCGATGACCGTAAAGTATATATTCCCTGCTAAATGATCTAGAATGTCCTCTATACGTGGCAAAGCATATGCATCTTTTTTAGTATGGTTATTAAGTTGACTAAAATCCACACACATTCGTAGAGAGCCATCTTTCTTCTTGACGAGTACTACGTTTGATGAATATGGGCTGTGCGACTTCCTCATAATCCCTGCTCTCAACAACTGGTGAATGTGAGCCTTTACTTCCTCATACATGGATGGCGGTATGCGTCTATATCTCTGTTTAAAAGGATGGTTATCGTCAAGTTCAATCTCATGTTGTACCAGATGTGTATGTCCAACATCAATATCGCACTTAGAAAAGATGTCGCTGTATGATGTTATGAAGTTCTTTCCTCTCTCAAGTTCATCAGATGACAAGGTCTTTACATCAATCTTTACTTGTTCCAAAAGTGGTGTGGTGAAATCTGTATCAGATAAATCAGGTTGGTCTTGAATATCTACTGGTTGTAATTCAGCAATCACTGACTTAGGTGGAATAGTAACAGTTCTAGTTGTTATGTTGCTGATGTTCACATCTATTCTTTGGCTGATTCCATACTTGTAACTAATTAAAGATGGTGCAATATCTAAGTCATGTGGTATGACTGACTGTAATGTTTGTTGTACCATGGCTGATGTTGGATGATACGGTAACGCTTTATCAATGTAACCAGTTATACATATGTTGGAATTTGGTGGTATGGTAATCGGTCTCTGTTCTGCATTCTTAATGACTGCCAATTGATTCTTGTTCCTTTGTAGCTCCTTCTCTCTCAAAGTAATACAGCGGAATGATGTATACCATGGTGTGGTTAACTTAGCAGACTGTAAAAAATTATTTCCATGTCGTTGACGGCAACTATCCATGATATTTGTAAGTAGGTTGGTACCCAGTAATAGTGGTAAAGTTGAGTTGTATTCACTGTCAGGAACAACAAAAACAAAAAACAAAAAATTTACAAGTGTGGTGTTGATCCAGCTGTTTAATATATAAATCCACTTCTATATATCCAATATAAGGTAAAGATTCACCATCTGCACACTCAATCTTTAGTAGTTGACTGAAGGTCTGTATAGGTATATGTTGAAGATGCTGGTTGTAGAATGACTTACTAACTGTAGAAACGGTTGATCCAGTGTCTAATAAAGAAGCTGATTCTATTCCTTCCAAAGTAACTTTTGTTTCAGTCGGTGAACCACAAAGTCCAGATGGTATCTTGTTAGCTGCTGTACTTTTACAAATCTGTTGTTTGGGGCTGCTATCAGAACTGTCTACATCCCGCCCCTTGGTGTAGACTCCCTGGCGTTTAAATGCTGAAACTGAGCTGGCTTATTGGCACATCCTCTTGCAAAATGTCCCTCTTGACCACATTTCCTACAGTATATAGGTCTCTACCTCTCATATGTGGGTTGCTGTCCTTCAAATGCAGGTTGCTGTTTTTCATATGCGGGTTGCTGTTTCTCATATCCTTGACCATTCCATCTACCTGTTGTATAATTACCTCTTTGACTTCCTCTATAATTATTACCTCTATAATTTCCTCTATAATTATTACCTCTATAGTTTCCTCTATAACCTCTACCTCTACTTTGTCCTTGGTACTGGTTTTGGTTTTGATGTTGCTGCATACCAGTTTCAATTCTGTCTAATCTAGATGTTATTACATTCATGAATTCTGTAAAACTTTTCTCTTGTTCATTGTCATCATCATTATCATCATCATCAGTATTCTTGCTGACAGCCTTCTTTGATGTTCCCTTTGTTGTGTTTTCAAGGTAGGCATATCTATGATGTTATCCTATTCTATCCTACGTAAAGCAACGCGCAAAGAATCAAATGTTGTATATTTCTCTTTCTCGTAATGGCTAATAGCTTTCAAATTCTGGCGTAGTCCTTTCCATAGCATATCGTGCAACATTTCATCCGCTTCCGATCTTTTTACTTTGTCTGTCTGCAATGCCTTCTCTAATATATCTTCCAATCTAAAACTCCATGCAGATACATCTTCATCTTCATGTTGGGTGGCATTGTAGAATTATCGCATGACAGATTCCTTCTCCTCTACTACACCAAATACGCTGTCCATCTTCTGTAATATTGCTGATAATTCTGCATGTGGACCAATACGCATCACTTCTTTCCCTGCTGGATCCTTCAATGATCTCCGTACTGACTGAATTATTAACTCCTTGCTGTGGGTTTGTTTGTTGATAAGACATACTAGTTCGTATCTCCACAAATCATATGTTACTTCTCTACTTCCTAACTTATCCTTTCCTGAAAAGTATGGTAATCTTAATGGATTGATGTAGGTAGATGTTGGTTTTATTCCTGCTTTTACGTCAGATTTATCCTCCTTTACTAATGATGACATTAAATCCTTTATGTTCTGTGGTATTTCTGACGGTTTTTCTCCTAAGGTTTGCAGTGCCTTAGCAAGGTCCTCGAATCCACTCATGATGACGTTGTATGTATATATATCCTGTTCTATAAATAATTCCTAATGTCGTACAAGAAAATGTAAGATGAGACTACAAATACCTACAATTCAAGTAAACTACCACTAAGTATAAATATGAGAACACCAACAGGTGTAAATAAGGAAATAGAAAGAAGAAAGAAAAGAAAAAAAAATTGTACTAAGTACTGAATAGACAAACACCGAAAGGTGTAAAATAAAGAACAAAATAAATATCAGTCAAAACTGAATCAAAATCAAATGTCTGAAAAGAAAATAATAAAGTACTAATAATATATATTAAGTATCAACTAAATCAGAAAATTTACTAATGAAATATAATGTATAAATAAGAAATGTGAAATGAAAAACTCAAGTGAAGTCACCAACTATCAAGTAAACTTACTATAAATCAATAATGTAATGTAAAATAGCAAAAAAATAAGAGTTATTTCCCTTTACCAAGGAGAAATACTAAACTAATACCTGAGTAAATGAATGTATACAATGAATTACCTCCCCTGAATATGGAACTAACTACAACAATCTACCAAAAAAAATTGTATTAGGATTATCTCCCTTGATACCAAATCAAACCAATCTACAAAAGATATAAATATAATATATTAATTATCTCCCTTTATAATAACCAATAAGAATAAGAGAAAAAAAAAATATATATATACCTAGTAAGTATCAACAAATGTATAGGTAATGTAGTGCAGTAAATAATATATATAACTAAAGTATGTAAACTTAAGTGCTATATATTTAACCTTTGTCTCTCAATATACCATATATGTATCGCTCAATGTTATATATCACATACAACCTATGTTTCGCAAAAACCTAATGTGTGACTCACAATACCGTATGTCTCGCTAATACCTGTTCACACACATAAAATAAATACTATACTAATACTGCTGCACCTGAAAAGGGATTGGGTACTTTTATTTATTAAACACTCAACACATATAATACTATGAATTCAAATTAATCACACTGAATTATAGCAACTCCAAGTAAAGTGTAACAAGTAACTACTAAAATAGCTTGCAAAAGCACAAGTCAGTAAAGACTAAAGTTCCAAGTTAACTATCAACTCAAGTATGAAAAGTACAACTGTCCAACCACAATAGATCAACTAAGTGTCAGGTAGTACCAAACAGTAAAGTAGGAAAACGGATTAGTAAACTAAACTGTAACTGAATAGGTAGGTATCACAATCTCAAAATACAAACAATCATTCACAGACACACACACACAATTATACAAAGTGCCTAACCTAATCAAATCCCTATTTATCAAACAAAGTTTAAGTTTAATAAATAAAAGAAAAAAAATTTTTAAAAATGTTTACTACTATGTAAACAATAAACCTATATACAAGTACACATGTACTGAGACACAAAGTACACTTATGTCAAGGTCACACAAATATATACAAGTAGAATAATATGATACACAAAATTAATTTACACAACACAAAGACAACACAATGTTAAACACAAATATTTACTAACACATGTAATACAAATACAAGACACACACACAATATACTATGAAATGTGTTTCTTGACTGTAAACGACAACAAAGTATGTATCAGCTTTCTATTTCACTGCCTAATACTATGTTGAATATCAACAAGTCAAAGAACACTAAACATGCAAACAAACAAATGAAATTCTGTGAGCTTACTGTATAAATCAAATTATATTACTATATATTGCTCAATGCAATGTCAAGTCAACCAAATATACAGGTATAATACAGTAAAAAAGCAAATGCTATGTCTACAAATGCAGTTTTCAATTTTGGATTATGTTTCAAGTTATTACTACATGTACTTTCACACAATATATACTATGTCAACACAAATATGTAGGGGGACATATATTTTCACCAAATAGGTATGTCTTTCAATCACAAATAATAAATACACAATGCAAAAGCATAAAAGTTCACAACATCACTGCAAAACTGTGTTGATTTTCTTATTTGTCCATGTGAAACAATCACTTCCGGTTCACGGTTCATTCCAGGTCAGCTTCTGTGAGGCTCTAAACGATAAACCTTTGTGGGCGCCAAATGTAACGGGGTATTTTCTAGGTCAATACAACTAGACAGCACAGACATTACAAGTAAACAACATAGAACACAATGCTTACCATGTATATGGTACATAGGTAAGTGTAGTAATTGGAAACATCACAGTGCTGTGTGTATAAATCTGAGCACTACTCATACATGTCATATGAAAAGGTATTAATCCATATCCTGAATATAAGGATATTGAAAATCCAAGAATATGGAGTATAATATATATAAGAAATCAATTTATCAAACAGGTTATTTTTCACCACTGCATTTCAATATGTCTGCAGTATTAATCTCCAGAAACAAAGAAAACCTATAGTAAGGCCTAAGGCCTAAAGATTGACCAATCAAAAGGTTAGAATTTTCCCTCCAAAATGATATGACAGAAAAGAGGTTCACCAAAGGATAAAGAGAATAATACTAGAACAATAGTACTAGAAATAGAAACAATGAGTAACTAAACTATCAAACATTGCAATAAAATTAATAATCAAAAATATCATATTTAATATATATCAATCAAATTTGACTCTGCCACAAAACTTCCACGTTTGCCTTCCTCTGCATAGCTCTAATTCTTTAAGCTATGATGGCTACAGGGTATACTATTTTGAGCACAACATATAAAGATGAAAAATTAAATAAACACTCAAGCTTATTTCATTGGGTGTGTATAAGAATGAAATATGTATAACTATTTCATTTGTTTGATCGTATTTGTCATGGGATTTTGTGGTATCAGTTTTCAGTAGATCTATTTTGTAAACTGTAGTAAAATTCTGAACACTAAAAAAATATTGTATTTCCATTTCATAATACCCCAATTGCATTTTTTGTTTAACAAATTCCATAATTTTCTTAATACTTTATTTTTGTCTCTGAGTTAATTCGTCTAAGGTATTTCCCGAAGCTTGCATATATATTTTGCAATGTTAGCTGGTCTGAAAGATCTGAAGTGGGCAATATCCAAGATAATATATATGTAAAATTTATAATATTTCGAAAGGGGATTTGTAACATGGGTTTCAAAACACAGAATGAGGGCTCGAAATTAGAAAAATTTGATGAACATCAAACAGCTTCTGCATATATGGTAGTGGGTCATTGATATAGACAAAATGATAAGTAAGAGATTTATAATTACGATGATATGACTGTGTCTACGCCAATGAGAAAAGTTGAAAATATTCATCACATTCAACGAACATTGTTGTTAATGTCTTATCTGCGACCGTTTGTTTAGTTTAGTTTTGCCTTTCGTTTCACTGACATACACCAACCCGAAAAATTAACATTCTAATTCGGAAACAAGATTAGTCGATTTCTAATTCAGATCATTGTAACTCCCGGTAGTATTTCCTGACCCATATGGATAATGATAGCCTTTTTATAATTTTCACCACTTTCTAACACTGCCCAAAAACCTATATACACAGTTAACTGAAGCACTTTCATTATAATATTCAGAAATGAAATTTAAATATGTATCATGACCGTTTACTTTTTTTGCTATCTTTATAAAACTTAGGCCACTAGTGCTTTTAGGTCTTTTATCATGCAGTAAATACAATATTTAAAAATATTATCAAAAATTCATTTTCACCTGTATGTAAAACTATTTCATACTTTTCTACACTTGATTCATCCCTCAGCTTGGAAAAGTATGTTCAGTAGATACTGTATTTTTTTTGTCAAATCACAGTGATCAGATACATTGTCTTAAGTACACAAAAGAGCAACATGAACTCTGCAGGAATGTAAATACTACCGTGCCACCTATATTCAGCTGTGTAAGTCAAATGACTGGTGAATAAGGCATCAAAATTTAACAGGTTTTGCAGATTTTGACACAGTGTTTCTAAAGTAAAATATGTCTTATAGCTGAATTGAGCATAGCCTTTGTTTGTGGCATCTTGATATAATGAGACACCAGATATTTCAGACGACAAATTGTTCTTGGTGACGACTGTGTCTGACATTTTTAATCAAGATTACATCCGAATCAGTACCCGTTGTGAAAATCGTAAATTCAGCTGTGTGTACATCCCAGGGAAGATGCCATCCTCTTAACTTAATTTTTTTCAATTGATATAGATTTATCGTTGTACGGAGTAATGAAGTGTTCGTTTGACATATCGTACATAAGTATTTTACCTGAATTGCAAACTTCCCAAACACTATATCCATAGTCGTAACGAAAAAAGAGGAAAAAGTAACTACGTGGGCAATTCAAACTCATAAGTCGATATAAACTGACAACACCATGCTATAAATCAAAATACAAAGAAAAAACGAACAAGTTAAGAAAACACAACATAGAAAACTAAAGATTAAGTAAATACAACCCCACTACAAACAGAGGGTAATCGCAGAAAAGAAGAATGAAATGAAAAAACAAATGAAGATTTATGTTATTGTTTCTGAACGAATGTGTGCTTTTTGTAGTTCGGTACTTTTGTTATTCTTGTTTGCTCACTCACTATATCAGACTGCTTTGGGATTTCATTCTTATAATATAAAAATGATAAGGGATTAAGGTGATTTTGAGATTTTTTTTATTTGTAATGCAGTCAAAATCCCACTTGCGCACCGATTGAAAAATATTACGTGAAAGTTCAAATCTAGAGTATGGTTTCAATATAGAAGCACCGGCTACTGTGCAGATGATATCCTCTGAGACAGATAATCAAATAGCATCAGTTTTTTCGTGATATTTATTTTTTTTTTTTTAAACATTTGATACAATTGGTTTTGGTGCGTTCAATACGTATTTCTGAAATAACCTTCATAAGGTCAAAAATGTCATAGATATAAGGTCTAAATGAAGAACGAAATTGGTATTTTCGGTACAAATAAAAATAAAAATTCAAACTCCTTTAGAGCAAAACACTCTGGGCACATGAACAGAAAAATAAACCTTTGATGGAAAGGTAAGAAATAAAAGGTTCATTGTAAACGGAATTGAATCATCGAAATATCTATAAACAAAAAAATAAGATTTTCGGTTTAAATCATTGTAATATTTCACTAGTATTTAATACACTCTAGTAATGACTTTAACTAAAAGTATTTCTATGTTTTAAAGCACAGGAAATTGAAAAGTAAGTAACACATCTATATCAAATTACATTTAGTTTTAACAATAATTATTCAAAAAAATTAGATTAAAATGAAAATCATTTGGTAACAGTATAAGCCTTTGTAATCCCTTCTCACATTTCATTTACTCTTTTTTAAGGTAAATGATTGCTTTCATATAAATTCTTTAAAAAAACGAAGAGTTTCTCAATGACAATTTCAAAGACATAAATATCCAATCAGCGAAAGAATAACATTTCGCGGGGATGTGTCTAATGTCGAATTAGATTGCACATGAACTATTTTCAAATAAAAAACGAAGCGTACTACGACCACTTTCTTATATATCAATTTAATGTGATCTGAAAGTTTATTCGGAAACCGATTGATACAAAATATAACATTTACATTGATTAAGCTGTTTGATTTAAAAGGGGATGTTAGAAAAAGGCGCATTAATGCTATTATGTTGCTTCAGTTTGATTTTCTTTCCTTGGTTGGTGGGTACACCTGTCCTGAAAGGAGAAAATCAAGTACATTTGAAAGATTGGTTCATCGATGAACCTATTTTTCAACTAGGTCATGGAAGTCTTACTGCATGCACATCGCATTGTGTTATGATAGATGAGTCAATGTCTATGTTTTACAATGGAGCTGCGCAAAAGTGCATTTGCATTAACACTGGATACATAAAGAGACCTTCAGCATTAGGACAAAGTGCTGCTGGGTGGAACTATTATCTAATTTTAGACGGTAAGAAACGTTTGTTAAATAAGGTATATAAGCATTAAGTATCTGAATAAGTGTTAGTGTTACTTGTCGACATACTTATACTCGGCTGTACTGTATACAATCATTTAAATAAGACAAAAATATAGCTATTACAATGGAATTGACATAAGAAAAGTTGCCAAAAAAGACGATAGTAGAAAGGAAGGCAAAGCATAAATGGAATTTATTATTCAGATAAAGTCCTTTTGTTATGCTGCTTCAAACGTGATATATTGAAGACTTAATACAAATGTTCAGACAAATTTATATAACTGACTATACGTAATAAGCTGTCAGCATTGTTGAAGGTTGTACGATGACCTATAGTTGCTCATAGCTGCTCAAATAGAATAATGTGGAAAAACGACTGAAATCGACACCATTACGAATTGCTTGACCGATACACCATGTCTATGTATTCACTTACTAGAGCCATGATGTCCCTGCCTTTGATCTTCAGATACCAAATAGTGGTTTAATCTGTCCTATTATCTATTGTGTTCTATTCCCGATTGTAACATTTTGACTGAGCGTGGATTCGCATACAGAACTGCAGAACTAACTAACACTACCAAATGTGGTTGTACTCGCACAACAATATAGAAATAAGTGGATGTCATATAATTTCCCAAGAGATAACTATCTTTAAGAGTCTGAATGACGTGGATATAAATATAAGCGACAAAAATTCCCATTTCTCTGCAATAATATACCCATTTATCGATCGTATTGCGTTAACATATCTCAGCTAAACGTTACGCTCGTGCATATTCATATTATACGGCCTTAGCGTATATAAAATTTAACATTACAAAACTAAAACCCATTTGTATGAAAAGATACAATTGTATAATAAGGTGAAACTCCGGTAATAACACTTATCTAAGAAATTGATTTAGTCGTTTTGTATTCCAAATATTTACCTTCTATACACACCTAAAACTGCTCATCGAACTTATAATTATTTTCTTCTCAGTATCAATTATTTAATTATTGAAAATAAAATTCATATACTACTTAACAAGATTAAATAAAATCAATATGCTTTTGATTAACTATGATTTAAACATGGAGATATAACTTTCATAAATCCAAGACTGCTATATTCAAACCTAGCATGTAAAATATTTCCTAAAGGGGGAATACAAATAACCGCTCCTGGCTTCCTCAACATCTACAACTGTTCTATGTCATCACCAGAGACATACTTTCAGTTTTAATGAGAAGGTAACACTGATCCCAACTAAATATCCTTTATTTGTGTACATTTGTATGGACAGACAGTAACTATCAAAATACACAGACAACTAAAACGCTACAAACATGGACCCAACCTTACATCTGGATTGACCTTATGTACTCCGGAAGGATAAACAGTTTTATTGTTGTCCTAACTTTGACTATAATCAGCGATGGATCAGTAGTCTACAATAAAGTTTTTGAGGGAAAAATATTTGCAAACAACAATTGTATTAATTTTGCTAGTAAACATGTCTCTTTTATGGAAAACATTATAATTTTTCGTCTCATTGCAGTATTTTCCTGATTAAATTTGGATACTGTAAATTGAAAAACCATTGTAATGTTTATATTGATGAAAACAATGAGACAGTATCAGGTTCGCATTCATAATTTCAGTAGTAATTTTCCTTCATAAAATGTTTGCAATCGCAATAATTAAATTGCGCATATTTACCAGTAGTCAATGATTCGCAATTATAAATGCACGCATTATTTCTGAATTTACAGTAACCTGAACTTTTTATTTGTTTTATAAAACTAGTGTTTAAATTAAGGAGACCGTATAAACACGTAAATGTGTAAAACATATTGTGTATTTTCCTTTTTTAGAACGCTGTTCCAGAGAATCTGGCTATGTGTACAGCAAAATATTTAACAGTTGCTACAAGCTCCACCCGGAAAACGCTTCCTTATCATATGCTGATTATAGTCCTATCTGTGAAAATGAAGGGGGTGAACTTATGAAAATTGATTCAGAGAAGAAACAACAACATATTGCAGATTTTCTTGGTTTGTATTTCTTAAAAAGAAAACTTGTTTCAATCTCGTTTTTTTTCCACCCGTTTGAAAATATTTTGTCTTCAAACCATACATCGATTCCCACCTTCGAGACCATGCAGTAATTGAATCGACTTCCCTCAAATCTATCACACCGTCTCTTATCAGTTCGACATAAAAAAAAAAGATTTATAGTGTTGAAATTTCAAAATCTTAGACTTTTTCTAGTTATTGGTTATAAAACCCAAAAGTATATTTTTTAAAACTCATGTTATGTATCTTTTCTATAAGTTTCATATTTATGCTTTGATATACGTAGACTTTCTCAATTCTCAATTTTATTATTTATAAAACTAATAGTTTAATTCTTATCAATCCTAACATTTTATTTCATAATATCTATAACTAGCTTTAGATTATTATTAATCGGATTAAAATCAGGTTTTTTTTCATAAATAATGATTCGAAATATTTTTATCTTCTCTATTACGTTTTGTCTTGGTCTGTATCCACAATATTAAATAACTATTTATACATATGAATTTTACCGCAAATACAACTGAGGAATGTAAAAATGATCCTAAAATATAATATTGTCTGAAGTTTAACCACTATCCCTCTCATAACTCCAGTATTTAAAAAAATGTGTGTTGTTTTTATTTTGTTTCTAATAAACGAGTTAACTATTGTAACAACTATTGGCAATCTGACACACGATTAAAACTGACTGAACAAAAATAATTATCAAACAGAAATAGCATTAACGGAATCAATTTCACTACTTAATATTAACATTAATATTTTCAAATATAAGTCATTTTATACATAGTTCCTTGTCTACTTCTACTGTTTTGAAAAAAGAAAAAAAAACGAATGTAATACTAAACATTTCCTTCTTAAATATTAAATCAGTTTTGACGTCCGAATGACAAATAAATAGTCAATATTCTGTTTGATGTATATAAATAGACTTATGTACATAAGATCCCATTAAAGTGTGGAACATAAGAGATGACTGTAGTTTTTCGTCAAAGATAAATTTGCTGTAAATTAACCTTAAGGGAAACAGATGCGTTAATTGCAAAATGGAGCGAGACAGGATACATCGACAAAGAATGTGTCTCCTGATATGAATGCATCATTCAATATAATAAGAACAATAAATCAAGAACAAAACAAAACACAAAACAAATAAAATTTGTAAATTACTGATGTCGTTGTTTTAATTTTCTAGATCAGTTCGAAATTACTACATGGATTATGTTCCAAGGATATCATCGAACAGCAGAGTTACATTGGTACTATAACGATGGGTCAATTATGTCTTATTTTAATTGGCACCCCACTCAGCCTGAAAATACTTTATATCGCGTTGAAGAAACCATTGGTATGAAAAGATATGATGGCTATAAATGGCATGATATATGGTTATACTTTAAAGGAGCATTCTTGTGTGAAAGAAGAATCTTGGAATATTGATGATTTTTGTATTCAAACAGGACTATATGTAGACAAGTTCCACTGTGTTGTCATATTCCATGAAGACAGAATTCCTTCATTTCATGCTCTTTGGTTGTGTCAACATGGAATACAAGTTTTAATAGTTTTCCATCCATCGATATATATGTACCATGAAAGAACTATTTATATTCTTAAAACAATAGATGACATATCAGACACGTTCGAAAGGCTACAATTTTGATTTAAACAAGTGAAAACGTTCACAATTCAAACATACACATCGAATAACTTTACAGAAGATTTATTTGCATACCGAAGAACTCCTACAAATGATTTTAAATCCCAGATTCGCTCAAAATACAACGTTTGTGCAGTCACGCAAGTTTACCTTATACTTTGTTGGGATTAGAACATGGATGCGTTAAAATAAAACCAGAAAGAAGAGCGAATAAGCTATTAGCGTGGACATCGTCATATCAAAATAAACTAACAAATCAAAAATATATATATTACAAAATACGTTGTATATCAATTGTTCATAAGAAATCATCTTTTTAGTGGATGTCCATGTTATTTAACCTGATGTTTAATTAAAAATAATACAGAGATGCAAATGTAGCTTTTGTTAGATTAAATCAGCTTAAATGTAAAACTTTCACTTTAATGTTGCTATTACACAGGGGTGTGCATAGATCAATATAACTGGTCGTTAGTTCGACAACCATTCATAAGTGACTAGGTGCATATGAAACGTTCTGAAAATATTCACTACTAATTGTAATTGCTCAATTCTTGTCTAAATTATTATTACAGTCTTTCATCAGTATTAACAAACTGAGATTTTTCGGTATACGCCAATGAAGCAGCAACCCAACTACCCAAAACGTATCTAGAGCTGAATTCATCAATTGCAATTTACCAAAGAACACTTTTTTTTTTGTATAAACTATACCCGTACATGTATTATAAAGTAGAATGGCACTAGAGTTGTAAATGGCTTTTGACGACTATGTGCCCATTTTAGCATGACAATACAATGCCTAATCAAAGTCAGGATAAGCATGTGGTGTAATACATACTGCTTCGTGTTTCGTCTACATAAGACCCATCGAAGATACAAGGTTTATAATTTGGTTCGCCAGCTGCGCGTTTTGTCTACACGAGACTCATCAATGACGTTAAAATCATAACAGCTGGAAGGCCGAATCAATTACGTAGTTGAAGAGCATTTAAAACAGAAAAGTACAAGAAATTAGCAAATAATGCTAGAAGAAATTACCCCTATAGATGTTACATTTGTTATAACTTAATCAAAATCAAACTTTATATATAAAAGGTTACTTATTTAGAAAGCTATTACTTATATAATTCTAAATGTGACAAATTAAACACTTAATTTCTTCTCTAGGTGTGATACCACCATTGTTTTTCCTCTATTAGTCTTTGTTAAAAAAAATGTGCAGAATTTTTCTTTATTCAAATAAAGAAATACTTGGCATGAGTAGAGTTTTATCTTGTCTACAGTACTACCAGAACTACAGACAAAATTTCACATAACATTTCATTGCATACAATATATTAACCATCACTGGAAGTTAACCAACCAAATTTTCACACCTTTTTTTCCTGTGTAACCATGTAACCTCAAGATTCCAAAATATTCTATAGAAACACCAAATAAAAAAGAATGGTGCTTTGAAACACCCAAGGTATATGTTTATGACTCAGAAATTTTTTACTGCAATGAAAGGTAGGATTAATTTCCTACAACTGTCAAATTAAAGGGAATATTTTCTTTCGAACCTTTTTCGTATGCAACGGGATGTGACGTACTAGAATTTGGTGGTATTACACCTGAAGAAGGTTTTTTTTGTTGAATAAACTGAATGTGATTTTTTTTTCCTTTGTAATACTGGTTATTTCAAGCATTACTGTCAAGTTTTGTCATAATCAGTTCAATAGTTTGAGAAAAATCTAGTATAATGTAAAACGACATCTACAGCGATTCGAGCAAAATTTCTTCGAAAAACACAAATCAAGCCGCATCATGATAGAATATAGTGTGGACCAATAAATGATTACATATTTATCTCATCTGCCCACAAACAGTTGAATATGATACAAAAGATGATTCTAGGATGATAAATACCACTAATGGATCTCATTGTTTTCATTATAAGGTCCCTTTTTGTCCATTTATACCTCTCATTTCCTCAAAATTTCAACTTTTTAGGCCAATAAATCAAAATGCGGGGTTAATTTCACACATTTATGAACGAAATGTGATAATAAATGAGTAATTGAAGTATTCAAGCTGATTGAACTATACATATAAAATTTAACTGACTTCATAGAGGTTTCAATATGTCTTTACGTAAAATGTAAATTTACGCCGCGCTCCAGAGAGGGACATAAAAAGCTTACCCTTTAGTGAATAATGTGTTGTTACTGCTTCAAAATAATTTTATTTACTTATAACTGTATATATATTAAAGTATTAATTAGGAAAAGTTTTCTATTATAGCAAAATGTAAGAAATAAGGAGAAAAAGTCAGAAAAAGCTCCCCAAAACACTAAGTATGGCTTGCTCTGTCTACTAATATTCATGGTAGAGTCCTATTTTAAGGCAATTTTCTCTTAAAATATGTTTTTGAAACTCAATCCACTCAGAATATTTCATTTTTGTAATATTTCACTTAAATAGCATGAAATTTTAACAAATGAGAGTACATACAAGGTCAAAGGTACATGTGCATCTCATAGTAGGTGTAATACCACTATTTTTTCCCCTATTAGTCTTTGTTAAATTTGTACTTTTCAAAAAATTGTGCAGAATTTATCTTTGTTTCAAATAATGAAATACTTGGTATGAGTAAAGTTTTATCCTGTCCAGTACTACAGACAAAATTTCACATAACATTTCGTTGCATATAAGATAATAACCATCACTAGAAGTTAACCAATCAAATTTTCACCCCTTTTTTTTCCTGTGTACAAGCTTTAGTAAACATGAAACCTCAAGTTTCCAAAATATTCTATAGAAACACCAAATAAAAAAAGAATGGTGCTTTGAAACACCCAAGGTATATGTTTATGACTCAGAAATTTTTTACTGCAATGAAAGGTAGGAGAGGTTAAGATACAGATGTATGTGTAACTAATAAAGATGATCAATGTAATAAAAGATAATGAAAACATGCAAATAGCTATCAGATTTATAGCTTTTAAATTAATCCTACCTTTCATTGCAGTAAAAAATTTCTGAGTCATAAACATATACCTTGGGTGTTTCAAATTTCTTTTAAAGCTGTATTGTTGGCTTATTTAATTATCTCCATATGAAAGCTTTATATCCCAGTTACAGCTGATATTTACAATTCATTTGTCGTACCTTAACATGTTCGGACGCATGAAATTATTAAACGTGTTGTTTTCAATTTTTTACATCACTGGGTCGATACCTCTGCTGGTGGACTAACAGTCCCCGAGGGTATCATCAGCTCAGTAGTCAGTACATCGGTACTGACATGATTTATTACAAACCTTTCTAAAATTGTCCGTTGTTAAATTTTGAAATTATAAAGAAACTAAGGTTTCAACTTCCTCAGGCAAAGTTGACCTTAGATGAATTTGGCTATTTGTTTTAGGTTTTTTTGTCATATAGCTCTTCAACTGTTTCGGTACTTATACTTCCCTCGGATTTCAAATGTTTGGCTTTTAGCGTTCCTGGTGAAGGTAAATCCAGAAAAGCGCTTCGGCGCATGAAATTATTAAACGTGTTGTTTTCAATATTTTATATATTGTGCAAATTGTTAAATGTACTTTTACATTTTGTCGATGGCTTGTATTGCTAAAATATACAACAAACTTAAGCTAAAAAGAAAAGTATTTTTTTCTGACTTAGAAAAATATATATCAATCGGATCCGGCAATATTTATTTGAAAAAAAAACTTAGTTGAACTTTGGTTAATAGTTGTCTAGTTGGCAATCATACCACATCTCCATATTTTTATATTATATTATTACACACAGCTGGATTTTGCATTTTGTTGTGCATTAGGTGTTATGGTTATTACTGTGATCGCAGTTACAAATCTTATCATTACTTTTGTCACTTGTGAGAAAGTCGTGCTGGTTCATTAACAAGGTTAAAGCTAAAACCTGTTAATAACAATGCAGGAAAAGATGATTATCTGATAAAATTAACCAACAATGAAACAAGTAGCTACCAAGTTGAAGAACTCATATTTTAGATATGTTGACTGACACAAGTTATGGGCGCCAGTATGGAAAGTAAATGCAGCCCAGAAAAGTGTTATATTAGAGCCTTCAAAGTTATCAATTAAATGATTGGTACATATAAGTATAACCTTAAGATTTTGCATTGCGATAGATTTAGAGATCAGAAATTGCATTTTGCATAAGGAAATAATTTAAGCTTTGTGTTAACATAATTAAAAACTACTACGAGTTCAAAACGTAAGATGTTTGTTGAGTAGTGACAACAGAAATTAAGAAACTAAGATTTTTGAATGGAGCCCTAATTTGCAAGACATTTATCAACATGTAGCGTTAAACTAATTGAGTGTTGATAAGTTGTAGTTTATCTCTGTATAGAGAGCCGTTTCTTAAGGACCGAGAGCTGGCAGTGGCGTAGTAATTGTACGTATATTTTTTTAAACAGCTGCTGGTCGAATTTCTGTACGCACTCTTTTTTTTTCGGGATAAGAGTTTTGACAGTAAAAATGTAACAAATATTCAGAAGTAGCTACATCATCTGTATCGTATTTTCGAGAGAAAATGTTTTGCTCCATTTAAAGATAAGAGTTTTTTTTTCATTAAACTAAAATTGCACTCGAAATTAAACAAGCGGATCCTAATAGCCTGGATCTTTCGCCTGTGCAGAACATATATCTGTAGTGCTGATCATTTTTACAGCTTTTTGGCGACTGATTTTAAATATATTATGGTTTTCAAGATAGAAAACAATTAATGCCTTTCATCCGTATGTTTTATTTCTAGACAGAGTGGTCATATTGATAAAATGACTTGAGAAAACAACAGACTTAATATAATACATCCTAAGAATTATTCAGTTAAAGTTTGGTAGAGATTGGTCCCCTGTTTTCAGACGTGACGATATTTGAGAAAGTGTGAAAAAAATGACGACAATGGACACCAAGTAATGAAATCAACCATGGCCGTATGACTTAAAACTGATGTTCCTACAAAATTTATTAAATTGCAAGATAAAACTGTTTTGTTAAACAAAAATGAAACTATATTCGAAATTCAAAGCTTTGAGATTGGGAACATAGGTGCTTCGTTTGAAGGAAGCATCTTCAGTAGACAACCGTCTTTCCTATTTGAACTAACTACATGTGTATGTTCCTCACATGTACCTGATTTCATTCCAGATTTTTTTTAGATTAGTAATGCTCAGTCATAAGTTTTCCGGGTAGTGTTCTGAAGACTATAGTTTTTCTTTTTGTCATTTTTTCTTTTTGCAATGAAATTATCGGGTTTTTCGACTTATATAATTTTTGTAATTGTTCTCTTTGTTTTTGCTGCCCCTTTTTTTATGAGTATGACTAACATGAGATATTACCTCAGCATCAAATATTGTATGCTGGTTAATGGAAAAATAACATCATTATGATATTATACTATTAAAAATTTATCTATTATATAAAAAAAAAATTAAACTTATGTAGTGACAATGACAATAACACATCAAACCAATAAAGAAAGCTTTGCTCGACAGTATGCATCTTATGCTTGTATTCATTAATCAGCTAATGCAAATTTCGAATGATATGTATTTCTTTAAGTATCAACATTAGTAGGTCAAAAATTAAATAAATTTATCGTTTATAGGTGAAGGGATTTGTTTTCGTCATTTCAATCTTCAATTAATAAAATAATGGTCAGGAATCAGCCTTTTAATGAAGCTTTTGCAGTTGCCCTAAATACCACCATCAGCAAATAGGGATTATTTTGCTTTTCATTGTTTAGATAACACATCGATTGTTGTCAATATTAGGAGATAATAATTTACCATATTTAAAAAAGAGGTAATAAAGGTGCTTAAGGAATATACAAAGTATATACAGTAAAAATATGCTTCTTCGATTGTCGAAAGTGGAAGACATGTTGAGAAGCTTATTCTCGTTCAATATTCGAATGAATACTGTTTGCACCACGCGCTTTACAATCACAAATCCGGCTATTTCTTTATGTTAGCTCATTATTACATACTATATTAGTTGTTTTATCAAATATGACTGAAAATTGATATTGTGGAAGAAAACCCTTCCTGAGCAACTTCAATTACCCCCGGTTTAAGTTAGTGTTCGTACATTTCGGTGTAGTGTCATGAGGACTGTTGTTTCTCTGTCCTTCATTTAACGCTTTGGTCAAGGTGTTATATGTGTATTTATCGGAAATGTAGGAATCATCTTGTCCCTACGCCCATTTGTTTGGGTATTTTTCCATTCATATGTCCATCCATTAGACTAAAAACACTTTGTGATGAGCAATACTCCTCCTACATCGCTTGATAAATTTTAGTAAGTTAAAAGTTTTGACGTGCACATATGTAGATTGTACATGAAGTAATTTTATTCATGATTAACACATTCAAATAGAGTTAAATAGCAAGGAATTCAAATTCACCATAACAGTCCTGCTTTTAAGTTATCTCATTGTTTACGCTTGTTTTTCTAACATTTAAACATACTATTTTGTATGGTTGTTTTTGTCAACTAATATCAGACAGTTATTGCAGTTATGAGATCTTCGCACCATTAGAAAACCAAACGAACAGATTATAGCATGCACAGCATTGGAATGAAGAAAAAAAACGATGGTTCTTATTTATGTGATTGTACGGATAAAGTTGAATGGGTTTCCTTTATAATTTAGTTTTGGAAAAAGAGAAAGGACATCACTTCTAACCAACAAATTTTGACAACCAATGTGATTAGAGAAATAACGCGAATACAATTAGTCTCGTTTTCCCGTAGTATGAAAATAAAGTGTGAAAATCGTAAAAAAAATCGCTCCCAGGTCATCAGCCGAGGGCTTAACGCATCAACATGAAAAATGCTATGTTTTGTCAGAAAATGCCTACTTTTAAAAAAAAGTTCTTAGTGATACTGACTATGTGGTATGTGTTTTGCTCATTGTTGAAGGCCGTACGGTGACATATAGTTGTCATTTGGTCTCTAGTGGAGAGTTGTCTCATAAGCAATCATACCACATCTTCTTATTCCTATATTGGTGATGATTGGTTGAAATGTAAGTGTGACAAATCTATTTTGGGGTAGAAAATCTGTAGTATTTCAAAATATGCAATGTTTTGTAAACAGTAAATTTATAATTATGACCATATCAGTGATAATTAATGTCAACGCAGAAGTGCTGATTCTCTCGGGGAGGAAACCCCAACCAGCAGTGGCATCGACCCAGTGATTGTAAATAAACTCATCCTAGATACCAGGCTTAACTTGTGTACGACAGGCGCGCGTTTTGTCTACAAAAGACACTTAAGTGTACAATCAAAAAAGTTTAAAAGGCTAAATAAAGTGAGAAGTTGAAGAGCATTGAAGACCTAAAATTCCAAAAGGTTTTGCAAAATACAACATGCAACTGCATGTAACTGCAACATTTCAATGTTTTAAAAGAAAAATACGTAGTTTGATAGGGTTTCCTACTTCGGACAAGCACACAGAACATTTTCAGTGCCTAGAATATAATTGTGTTTAGTTTTTTCGCCAATGTAAGATGCAGCTGAATCAGCCAAGAATGATAATACTGAAATTAAAAACAAAATAACAAGAAAAGACAGAAGAGTTTCTGATAGGCTGGCAAATAAACTACACATTGAAATATCAAACTTTAGCGTCATTAAAAGCATGCATCCCGTATGCATTAGTTCCTTCAAACATTTTTGCATTTTTTAATGTGTTTCTTCAACCTAAAATTGACTACATACAATTTTTTTTAACGTAGAACAGCTTTTTGCAGATGGTGGTTTTTGTTGTTTTTTTTGGGCAACTGAATCGGTTGTTATGATTGGCTGTGTAATCAACAAGAAGCGTAATTCTATGATGTCAAAAACTTCCTAAGCACTAAATGAAATATGTTATTTGGTTTTATGGTGATTAACAATTGAATCACATACAAATATTTGGTTTTCCCTCATTTTTATCATTTTAGCTGGAATTTATGGGAAAAGGCGCTATTCATTAAAAATACGTCATTTATATCTTTAATATATATTTATATTATTATAAAGTGCGTTTGATAATTGACTTATAGTCTCTGTTCTAAAAGTTTTTCATATTTCAATACAGAATTTTATTATTTAGAAGATAGAATATTAAAAAATGCTGACGTCTTGTAAAATAAGAAATTGTCCGTCCTTGACCTTTTAATGTGATTTGACAGAAATTGCACCGTACGAATATTTGACGACCGGGCAAAAAAAGATACTCTTTCGAATGGTATATGATTTAGCCGTATGTTAGGTGTGTGCATCAAAAATGAAGTTTTATGGTTTATGTCACTCGAGTATTATTGACAAAATTTGGTGAGATTATCAAAAAGACATAATAGGTAAATTGGGATCCAGGAGCCAAAACTGTGTAAACATACATCACAGACATACATCTCAACTGACTAAAACATTCAAACAAACATACAAATAAATCTAACAAAGACGCAAAAAATATTAGCTGTAGTCGATAGTAAATTTGACAAAGACGGCAAAAATAAATTTTTGTAGTTAGTAGTAAATTTGACAAAGGCGCCAACAAAAAAGTTTTAGTGATTTATAATTTTCACAGTATTACGTCTTCAAATACCAGACCAGTCGTCTTATCTGTAATTCTATGGCTTGTGATATTTTGCCTGAGTATGGATTGGCATAACAGGAGATACGGTTCAATCATGATTTTTTTTCGTCAAAATTATCTCCCCATTACGCCATCTAGTTTCTACAATCGTAAAAATGGAAGCCATTGTAGGAACGATGTGCTGTCAGTTTAGCTCTAGAAAAACGATAAATTTATCCACATAGCATCATTACGATCCTTTTATGCAGGTTGTATTTTAAAAGACAAAGGTATCTACTAGCTATCGGACATCATTTAATGTACTGTTATGCCTTTAGGCAACTTAAAACTATTGTCTGATCGGTTGTCAGGGGGAATTTTCGAAAAGTTCAAAACATTTTGAAAAATTCTAATTAAATATCTCGTGGAAGGGCAGACTTACAATTTTAGAGGTCAAAGACTAATAACCCTAGATAACATACACAATTTTTTTTGAAGTTATGCATTTTCAAAATTCACTCCACTTGTAAAGTCTGTCGTCAAGTACTTTTAACAAAAATTTGTTATTCAAACCCACCTTCTGTTATGACTTGTTATGACTCATTAGAAAGGTAGTTTGCTTGACCCATATATCTCCTTTTTTAGAACTGTGGATATTAATATTATTATATCAACCTGTACCCTAAATATATATAAAAAAAATAATGGAATCTGAAGCGAGATGATGTATCAAATATTTTTGTTTTATACGTTTTCAAGACAGAATAGTCAACTCAAAATCGCCTGAACGCCTGAATATTAAAAGTTGTACTTGACTTTCTCTTTTCGATGAAATTATTGCCCATTTTTAGGATTTTTTCCCAAAAAAAAACTGTCGCAGGTGGCAGCGATGCAAATTATTCTTTAAAAAGATCAATTTTTTATCTTTCTGCGGAATTTTTTTTTGGCGGAATTTATGCTTATGCACAAAAAAGATCCACATGTATTTGCACCTACCACAATCGACTGTTTTGTGAAAATTTGTCTCTAATTTAAAAGATAACAAATATGTCGAAGCTCCATACTATAATTTAAGTTCAAAAACATATATAAGACGCATAAAAATCCTAAATAATGCACCTTCATTAAACTTTTAAAGGCCATATAAACAGATATACGAACTTGGTCTTTTTCACTTTCTCTAATAAAGAGTTCCATTTCTTTTGTTCAATTTCAACAGGGTATCCGCCTGGGTTACCCTGTCAACGCACCTGCTCCCGCTCCGTTTAGAGTTTATACGATTCCCTCAGGTTCTATTTGTTACTCTGATTTGTATCTTCTAAATCGAATTATGAGATTTGGATATCAATAAACTATTTTTGCCTAAATTAATAGGTATTGGCGTCTTAATGGCAATATCTTTATTTAATATTCGATATATCCATGACACCTTAAATGCTTCAACACGACTTTCAATATAAAGCATACTTAAACCTCCGTGTACATAACTTATAACCATCATCATATATTATCTATTTTTTCATTCCAGATATAGTTTAATATATTATTCTAAATTTTTATGTTTCTCTAAAAAAAAAAAATTTTTAGTGTGTGATACCTTGATTTGTCTTCTTAATCGATTGATGAGATTTGAGCATCGGTAAACTAGTACTACCTAAATTTACTGAAATTATGATCAAATTTTGTTGATAACACATGTTAACGTATCGATAAAAAAACTGTACAATAACCATTGGAAAAAAGAGAAAAGAACACCAAGGAGGCCATCGAAAATCATTAGTCTAATAAAAACAGACAGCACAATGGCATAAAAAGCAAAGGAAGAAAATAGTAAAATAACAAAAACACCGAACTCCAAGGAAAATTCAAAACGGAAAGTCGTTTATCAAATGGCAAAATCAAAAGCTCAAACACATCAAACGAATGGAAAACCAAACATTGACGATCCATTTTGGTTTGATTAATAGTCGTACATCACCTCACCAAAAACCTGGGTATACCCTTTAAATATTTATTCCTTTTTTTAAAATCGCACATCAAACACATTCATATAATGTAAACTTTCAAGTTAACATTGAATGCCTTGAAATGATAACATCAGAGTGTTGACATGCTTCAGCAAAACAATTTTGTAAACGCATCTAATATTTTTGTTAAACACAGATCAAACATACTGTGTTAACTTTCCAGTAAACATATCATACTTCAAATGAAAATTATATCAAACAGAAAAGCTTAAATAGTTTATTGCTTGTTATGTTGATATGAATATTTCAAGATATTGTAAAATATACTATTATCTTTAGATTAATGATAGTATTAAAATACATAGAAGACATTCTTTTTTTTAATAATCGACCAGTGTTTAAATTTCAAGAATATTACTTTCTTTTTCCTCAAGCATTTATTTATTAATAAGGCCACAAACGCCTCAAACACAAAAATGGAAACGAACCGACTTGTTCGGAGCTTTGTTCAAATAAAACTTTTAAACTGGTGTTATTTTCTGCGTAATCAAAGCATATGACCATATTAAAAGGAACATTTGTAAACTTGTGCAGCTTTGTCGATATAAAAATAAGGAGACGTGGTATGATTGCCACTTAGACAACTATCTATCAGAGTGTAAATGACATGGATGTAATATATGTCATCGTACGTCCTTCAACAATGAGCAAAACCATACCGTATAGTCAGTTTTTTTAACTGCAGCATAGCTTATAGTCACAATAAATCATAGCAATTTGAACGTAATTAAAAAATATTTCACGGTAATTAATTATGATAGTTTCGTTTTATTCCTCTTTTTTATTGCATGCCATTTGAAATGAAACCGATTTCTATATTGAATTTTATTCTGAACTTTCCATCTTTCGTTTCTGGGATGAAAAGAACGACATTTCAAACATTCATGAATATATAATTCTTGCCCATTGTTCTACCTGTAATTCTAAATGAACGAATGGCTGACAATGCAGATGGATATCCAGCAAATTTCCCGCGCAAGAAACGACAAAAGACAAAACTGTTCCAGATTACATATCAATAGGACGGTCATCGAAAAACGGGAGATTTTTTTATTTCACTTGAAAACCCCAAAACCTCATATATCTTGTAAACTGAACTAAAACTGTATGTAAAGTTCAATATGTACACCAAACAGCACTTTTATTTGTTTGTTCCAGAAACTGAAGAACATCTATACTGTTTCAGCAGACTTAAAGATTGATTCACTGTCGCTTAGGGCAACATAAACACAGTATTATTTTTTTAGTGAAGGTTAATTGAGAAGTGACCATCGAAAGTAGTAAACCACAACGCCACATGTTCCTTCATCTTAACGGAATAGTAAGCAGTTCCAGCTTCTCTAATTACACTACCCCCTTTTGGGTAGTTAAAGTGCATTAATACGTCCTGAAGGAGGATAGGAGGGTCGGATTATTGTATTTGTGAAAGATACATATTCGGTGTCATACCAAGTCATGAAAGCATCCGTAAAAAACATTCAAAAAGATGACCTCAACTTTACTTTTAAAGGTTCTAGTTGTGTACCTTCAATGTATACTAGTCAACAAAAGAAACGATACAAGGCAATGTATTTTCCATATATAATGAAATTGTACACACTGTATATAGGTAAATAATTGCCCAATTGGTCTAAAATTGTTATTTTCTTATCAAAACATTGATTTAAGGCATAAACGCGATTTTTTTTTTTTTTTGCAATTTTTGTTTATTTCAAAAATCGTATTTTCACCTAAAAATTAAATAAATCGATATTAGAACTTAAAACTTTAAACTTAAAAATGGTCTGCTTAAAATTTTGAATGCCTTTGCAGATATTTGAGTACTTAATTCTCATCTTCGAAATTAAATGCCGACTTTTTGTCATCATTTTCCGCAACATAAATTTGACCCCTGTGTTCAATAACAAGGTATTTTCTCACTTTCCAATTTGGACAGATTCTTTTAATCATATACATATAAATAAATTTGGTGTATTTACTGTCTTCTGATTGGTTAAAAGTATTACCTTTATTTTCAATGTTGTCAATTTTTATGGCGACACGCCCACTCTCACGTTCTGTATTCATACGCCAACATGTGTGTACGTTGTTATTGTTAATATAAATAATATAAAAAACTCTTTGAGCCTAATTTTTGATAGAAATTTATTTATAATGAATGGCTTTTATTTATTTTGAATTTATTGAACCATAAAATTAATTTTTGACTCTTCACATTTCGCGGATTATTCAATGTGAAGAGTCAAAAATTAATTTTATGGTTCAATAAATTCAAAATAAATGATAGCCATTCATTAATTGCTTTGCATAATAACTGATGCATAAATATTCTAAGATTACAAAGAGACAAAATACGTAAAAACATTGTTGAAAAGTCTTTTAAAATTGTGATAGAGATAGGCGTATCTCGATCACAATTTTTTAACACTTACACTTATTATCTGCATATGGGATACACATTTCCCAACTCATTCAGTATTCAAGAGCTTGCAACTGCTACTCAGACTGACTTTATGAAACGTCACCAGTGTCTGAGCAGAAAGTTGATGAGCCAAGGTTATGTCAAAGAACATCTCTTCCTTTTTCTAAATAGGTTCATTGGAAGATACCAAGACTTTGTTGATAAATATTCCGTATCAAGTTCAGAAATAATACATGATGGTCTTAAAGTATAGATTCTAGGTACTGACGTTGTTTATCGTCTTAATTATTTTTTTCGAAAACTAAGGATTTTCTTATCCCAGGAATAGATTACCTTAGCCGTATTTGGCAACAACTTTTTGGAATTTTGGGTCCTCAATGCTCTTCAACTTTGTAATTGTTTGACTTTATAACTATTTTGATCTGAGCGTCACTGATGAGTCTTATGTAGACGAAACGCGCGTCTGGCGTATTAAATTATAATCCTGGTACCTTTGATAACTTTTTACGTGTTATAGTGGTCTTTTTGTATGTCATTGTATATTTTTAACCTTTACTTTTAAGTTCATTTTTGGTAATATACTTTTGGCGTGGCTCAGTACTTATACATCCCGCCATTGTGTTATTGTGCTATGGCCAATTTTGTATTCTTATCTTTTATTTTTGCTTATGTACTTTGTTAATAGAGTGTCTTTATGCTAATTTTTTTTTTCTTTGTTGAAATAGCTATTTGTTTTTATAGTGATTAGATTATATTACAATGTTGACTGCTGTACCCCAATTTTTGACATTTTTTACCTATTATGTCTGTTTGTTTTACTTAAACATTGTTTTACTCAAACATTGTTGTCAATATAATGGAATTCTTTGCGACTGTCATACAGGTGAGAGCTTTAGCTAGCTATAAAACCAGGTTTAATACACCATTTTCTACATAAGGAAATGCCTGTACCCAGTCAGGAATATGACAGTTGTTTTCCATTCGTTTGATGTGTTTGAGGTTTTGATTGTGCCAATTGAAAAAGAACTTTCCGTTTTGAATTTTCCTTGGAGTTCGGTTTTTTTGTTATTTTACTTTTTACTCGTCAGGATATCAAGTTCATTATAGCAGTAATACCCTGGTATCTATGATGAGTTTATATCAAGTGGCCAATCTACTGTGTTATCTGTGTCATTAATTGAGTAGAATATGCTGACTTTTCCGGAGCAAACGAGTTCAACATCGATTTTATTGTAATATTTTGTGAAATATTGGTGCTGTCAGTCTTTGTTCTACTTTTATTGTTTGTCTACTGGGCATTGTCTCCAAAATTTTGCAAGGGAACTTTACGATAGCGTTTTGTATGAAGCTGTGTCTCGATTTTAACCATTCGGAATGAAATAAAACGTAATTTTGAATGTTCTAAAAGAAAGTAAGAATACACCAAAGCAGCAACCGAGAGTCGAAGATGGAAAAAGAACCTCGTGTTAAAAACATACAAAGCAAATAGCAGTATCAAAGACATAACGCAGGAACTAATTGATAAATTGATTGTTGTGTATTAAACATCATAAAAAGATCTTAAGCAAGATGAAAGCCCAATTTGTTTTAAATCTTTAAATTCGGGACTTTTTGTGAATAAAAATTGCAAAACAGTGTCAGGTATTCACAAAATAATGTTGAGACCATGGTGAGTCAACTGTTTACCACTTATTGGTACAGTCGTGCTCAGGTACATATTTTTCTTAAATATGGTCTCCATATAAGAACGACGTGTCAGTCATCAGATAAAAAGAATAACTTGGTTCCTTAGTACATTGTATGTCTAACATAAGATCATAACATTTTTTTCAAATTACAACGTCAAATTTGCATAAATTAAGATTTATTTAACACCGTATTGCAAACATTTATTGAAAATAAATCAGAGCCTTCACTTGCATATCAAACCTGAAAACTATATGAATATATCTTCTGACGAAAATGATATATGTACATGTATATAAAAAATGTTGCAAAAAACAATAGTATTCAAAGCCATTCTAGAAACCAAGGGTGCTGCATTTACTTGAGAATCTATAAATTGCTACAAAGCAGTACAAAAATTCTTTCTACAAACTGTATCTTGAATAAAACACATTTATGCAAATTTGTGAAGGAATAAAGGTTATTATAAATACCAGTTATGGTGTCAAACGTAAAATGTCACCGTTTTACGATCTGTTCCGAACAAAGTCGATGTATCTATTTTGAGAATTGATGCTATATGCATCATACCGTTGGTTTTCTAACTGTCATAGGCGTTGGCAGTCAAACAAATTACGGAATAGGAAAAGAAATATATATGTACAACAAATTAACAAAAAAACATCTCTCGATTCCCTAAACTAGTAGACCTTTCAATGTTCCTTCGATTGAATATAAAACATTTTTAAGGTCTGCTGATTTTGAGCTTATTATATTATAGACACACTTGCCTATTGTTGAACACCATATGTTGACCACCTCATACTTTTTGTTTTCCGGTGCTGGGTTGATGTCTCATCGGCGTATATCCTGCATCTTCTTTTATCATTAGGAAAATTAAATTCAAACTCAACTAATAACCTGTTTATATAACATATAATCTCTATAAGGATATCAAAAGGGCATTTTATGTGTAGGATTTGATTCGTAAGAAGATAGGTTGACCAAAAACATTATTAAGATATTTTGTTAATCAAAACCTTATTAGAAAAGTATCCTAATATAATTTTTTAATAATAAGACCTCTTATGAATTTTTATGAAATAAATTATCATTTTATATATACTAATAAAACGAATAACACGTGTTCTTCGTTAGTAATGTTCAAAACTAAAAACATAAATGTTTAGAGCATTAAATAAAAGTGCACGATAGAATAGTTATATTTATGTTGAAAAAATCCATCCAAGCATACTAGAAGGATTACATGTAATGGCGAAACTAACCAAAAACAGTGTAAAGCAAAACAATAAAAAAATCATTTTCCAATAGACAATCGGTTTTTTAACAGAGTATCCTGAACTAAACACAAGACATCTGCCTTCCATTGATATTACACAAATAGGAATATTACGTATAGTTTTGATAACAAAGGCATCTAATGTACTACATGAAGTTCGATGAATAATGCTTGTTGAGTATCAATATTCCATTAGTATGTTAACATTTTGTTCCATATATAATCAAAAGATTAAATTATAATGCCTTGCACAAAATATTTTTGTGTTCACAAATAGTCTCTTAGAATACCATTTATATAGCAACAATTGTTACTGCTGATGATTGATATCGCTGTACTAAATTTCGGCCCAATGTATATTGCAGCAGCAAAATTTAAAGAATATTTCTCACAATAGAAATACACTTAACAGTGAACACACAGTAAACCATTATCATTCCCAGTCATAATATTCTGTCCGGTTCCGGCACAAAATAGAAGCAAATATTATTCCAAGAATCTGTAAAATGAAAGGAAATAAAAAAAAATTAAAATGTCTATATGTTGGTGCTGGATATTTTCAATTGAAAAGTACATACAACACCTTATCTTATAAAACCTCTATGTTAAATCTGATAATAAGAATCAAAATAAAATATTTCAATTACATGTATAATTCATAGTGACAGTGCATTCATGTTAAAAATAACATAACAAAAATATATGTATGTTTTTATGCTTAAATTATTAGTGCCTAGCATATTATGTATGATCAATGGAAGGCAATCCCGAATATCATGTCATAGGATTTGACTTGAAATATTTTGTTAATCGCTTTTAACTAATGCCATGGAGTCAATCTGTATCGGTAAAGAGTTGTTTATGACTTTCTGTAGCAGATTTAACATGGATGTTTTAAAGACTCAGTAATGAAAAAAGATGGGGTTAAAATTTTAAAATATTTGGTATAATCAATGTTCATGTATTTTATAACACTTATAAAGGTATTTTTGTATTCCTTTAAGGTTCAAACTATAATAATGTACACATTTTTGTGTAATAAGATTTCCTCTTTATCTGCAAACTTTTAATTCATCACCCATAATATATGTTTTGTTGTTCTAATAATATCTTCTCATCTTTATAGTCTACATGTATATTTAAAGGGATAAATGTTTTCGTTTTTGAATTTTTTTTCATAAAAAATAGAATACATCAAACTTACCCCAAAACATGCTATACCACCAGCTACTCCTATCAACACAGCACTATTTGTAATAAACCAATCCAGTATCACCGTATGACAACCCTAAAGAAGTAATTACAACAGTTGTGAAAGTATATTTTGTATAGGGAAATATGCATCAACCGATTCAAAAGACTGTAATTTCATTATTGCTGAATATTAACATACTTATGATATTTAGACGTGGACGTTTTCTGTTTCAGGCATGTTTTATGGTGCATGAAGACATAAGAAAAACGAAGTGAAACAGCAATTACTTATAAATATCCCACAAATGTTTGTAAATACGCTGAAAATCCCGGATCTGGAGGAAAGATGAAGACGAAACAAATATTGAATATAAATAGCTTTAACCATATATCATAATGGCATTGCATTCAGGTCAAAATGAAATGTCACAAATAACTGCTTCAAAATAGAACAAGGCTTGGTGTTCTTGTGTTTAGTTGTAATGTATTCCTGTCACGTAATGTCATTTTAGCGGTATTTTTAACATTGCCATATAAGCGGAAGTTTTGGCTAGCCATAAAACCAGGTTGCACCCACCATTTTTTCTTAAAATGTCCTGTACCAAGTCAGGAATATGGCAGTTGTTATCAAATAGTCCGTTTCTATGTATGTTGGCGTTTGTTTTTGAAGCAGTTCAGTGTATATGTTGTTCCGTTGTTTTCCTCTTATAGTTGATGTGTTTCCCTCGGTTTTGGATCGTGACCTGGATTTGTTTCAGTTAAATCGATTTATGATTATTGAACAGCGGTATACTACTGTTGCCTTTATTGAATTATAAGGGTATATTTTTATTCAAGATAAAGACTTTAATCAAGAAAAGGATATATACCTCCAAGGTAATATGATATTTAAAATTTTGCTTTTCCTATTATGATTTCCTGGATATAGGGTTGCTGTTTACAAGGAAGTTATTGAATCAAAGGTTTTTAATAGTAAAGTTGAAGTCATCCATATGAAGTCTTAACTGACACCATCATGATTTGGAAGACCGTTATTGAATATCTGTGACAAAGATGACAACGCATATGATCTAATTGTCGTAGCCACAATCCTGTCATATTTCATGTCGTGGCTCGTAGTGTTTCTTTTTGACCAGAATATTGTCTGTTTTTCTTCCACTTATGATTTTGGTATTTTTCTTCCTCTTAAGTAAACGATTATTAAGGTTTGTCATTACTATCCAAAAACGAACTGATCGCTTATCGTCATTGAAGAGTTGGTAAAAGAGACTCACAGATTACCTGATCGTAAATTGAAAGATATGGTTATGTTGTTATGGTTTTTGTTTGTTACCTTGATTTGTCTGTTCCTAATCGATTTATGAGATTTGAACATCGGTAAACTACTGTCGCCTTAATTTATGGAACATTTGAGCATCGCCTGTGTTGTCGTAATTTGCTGTACATAACTATTTCAGTTAGATATTGTCTATTGCACATTATCATCGTAATCCCCCCAAAAAACATAAAAATAAAAATCTGTTCGTACATTATCAGGTAGTATTTATATAGACATTCCAATAATGTTTGTATCTTAACTTTTTAACTGATGGGTTTGAATGTTACTATGCAGAGCGCAAAGAGAAGCAACGTTCACGATAAATATCGTAACATATTCGTAGCATATTCTAACAATATTTAAAGTTTTGTAAAGATATGATGAGGCGGGTTGAGGCGACGAAAATTAAAAAAAATGTGTGATTTTCTAATATCGTCAGTTTCAGTTTCAGTTGTTTAAATTGATATTGGTCTGACAAAGCGGCATAACTCAGTTCAATATTGTTAAAAACTGTTTGTGTTTTTGTTGTTCTCTTTGCTCAAGGTACCGAATACAAAATGAAACGAAATAGAAAAATCGTATGCCTTTGTTATATTCGAAATCTGTGTGAAGTAACAGAATGATGCATTTTTTTATGAATATAAAAATAAGAAGATGTGGTATGATTGCTAAATGAGACAACTCTCCACAAGAGAACAAATGACATAGAAATTAACAACTATAGCTCCCCGTACGACCTTCAACAATGAGCAATACCCATATCGCATAGTCAGCTATAAAAGGTCCCGAAATGACATATGTAAAAAATTTCAAACTAGAAAACTAATTATATATATAATGGCCTGATCTATGTACAAAATAATGAACGAAATACAAATATGATATACAGCAACACACGACCACCACTGAATATCAGGCTCCTGACTTGGGACAGCTGCTATTCCTTTTCAAATCTTTTAAAATTTAGTTGGAATGCCTAATTTATACTTCAAACATTTTAGAATTATTTTAAATATACAAGTACTTCATTTATCTGGTCAACTAAACGCACCATAAATGAATATATGATAAACTGTGCGTAGATGATAATTACTAACTTAAAGTGAGGTGAGCTGAAACCAATTTGCAGTTCTGCAAATACCGTTATTTACGTTTTGTTTTTGTTTTTTGTGTTCAATGGTGAATCTCAAGCTAACATTATGCTGCACTAAAAGGATACTATACTTATTGAATATAGTGTTGGACAGTCTAATTCAAGATAGACACGACGACACTATGCTGAAATATTCTGAGTTTATCCCTTTTTTCTGACAAAAAATAAAAAGTTTACCGAAATTTTGTTGTAAATTGTAAATTCATCTTAGTACTTTTTTTTTACTTTTCACGTGATAATGATCAATCAGAATAGGTATGCCTTCATACGCAAACACGTGTGGCATGCATCAGAACTGTTACTTTACACTTTGAATTATCTTGACCAAAGATACTTTTCGTGACATTATTAGCTAAAGAGTGTATTTAATACTTTTATATACCTCACTATATAGTTGAGATGGAAATTCAACCCGCAGTTCGGCTTCCTTTTGACATTTTGCGATATTGGACTTACAACAGCTCTCTGGAACTACCCACGAACTCTACAAAAACACAAAATGTGACAATATTGAATCCAAAGATATTTAAATAAAATACTGTTCACCTTTCCGGAGGACCTGAGTTCATTCTCGATTTTTTAGAGGAGTCGTGTTGCACAATCTTTTGTTTTCTGTGTAGTGTTTTGTCGACTTTTTTTGTCTATAAAGTGTCTATATGCCATTTTGTTTTTCTTTGTTGAAATAGTTATTTGCTTTTATAGTGATTAAGATTATAACACAATGTTGACTGATATACCCCAATTTTTGACATATTTACCTATTATGTCTGTTTGTTTTGCTCACACAATGTTGTCAACATAACGGAATTCTATGCGACTGTCATACAAGTGTGAGGTTTAGTTAGCTATAAAACCAGGTTTAATCCACCATTTTCTACATAAGGAAATGCCTGTACCAAGTCAGGAATATGACAGTTGTTTTCCATTCGTTTGATGTGTTTGAGCTTTTGATTTTGCCATTTGATAAAGGACTTTCCGTTTTGAATTTTCCTTGGAGTTCGGTATTTTTGTTATTTTACTTTTTTCTTTTTACCAATTGTGTTGTCTATAGTAAAAGGTTTTAACTAGTACATTATTGAAGAGATACACATTTTCCGTGTAATTAAATATTCATTAAGACAACTGCGTTTGCTTTCTTCATCTTAGTTCAAGTTTTCTTTGTGTGTTATATTATAATGATTTTTGAAGCAACACAATTGACGAGGATCATTCTACAACAATGAGTCATGCCTGTACATACCACTAATAGATTTTCAGTACAGAACAATTTTGATATTTTTCAGGGTTTCTTGATTATCACTATTCAGCCTATTGTTGCCATACTATGTATTTGTAAACATTTATTACATGATTGTACATTTCAAAAGTATCAATTTCTTTCTCTTATTTTGAAAATCATAGTTTCACTGTTAAAAAAAAATATTTCTACACAATTGCTTTTTCTCTTTATAAAATTCCATCTCATATGAACATCGCTAAACTGATATTGCCTCCAATTCATATATGCCATATCATCAATGCCGATAGTACAGTTTTCACTTTTATTTTGTATCACAATATGGGACGAATTGTTTTTACAACAAAGACGAAATTTGTATGTCCATGACTCTTTAAAACTCTGTTTTACGGTAGATTCTTATAAATTGCATATCCCGAAAGGAATCATTATGCCATCATGCAGCAGAATGATAAATAATAAATATATAGAAAAAAAACTTATTCCTTACGTTTTTCTAGAGAACCAAGAGTCAGATTCACAAAAAAAAACATACGACTAAAATTGATCGTAAGTATACTGAATTGTTCATGACTTACGATCAATCGTAGTCGCAAGTTATTTTTGTGAAACTGACTCCTGTGTGTTAACTGATAAGCTAATACACTTGAAAAACTAATGGAGAACCCTTAATGTCAAATCATACAACGAAAAAACATAATAATGTTCCAAAATCAGAATTTTACATTATTTGGCAGGCCTCGGTTTCTTCAGTACTGCATATTGTAATTAGAGCAATTTCAAAAGTAATTTCATGTTTCTTTCAGAATAGTACACATTTTTATTCAAATATTATACAGAAATTGTTGGTGTGACTTATTTAATTTATGTGGTACATAACACTACAGGGAGATAACTCTGTAAAAATCAGCTGGACGTTTTAATCACGTTCTATCGTTAAGGAAATATTAAGCTTCTCAATGATCAAAATTAGTGTTTGTCAAACTGCTATATATCCAATGATTTTTTTCCGATAAAGTATGTGGTTCAAGTTTTTAGAAATTTTTATATTTTAGTCAAAGGGTCAAAGTAAATATTTTGGCAAAATTTTATGAAAATTAAACGAGCCAAATTAATTTTAGTCAGAGTGTTTGGTACCACCTTAAATAATGTTAAAGTCGAAGAGATAACAGTGTTTGTTTTGCTATGCAAACAACAGCTCTGCAATTAACAGATAATAATGTTAATCAAGTCCATTGTTATTGATAAGTCCAAATAATTATGACGTCTTAAAAGACTATTTTAATGTTTTACTTTGACGCCTCCTTCCTCTCAAGACGTCAATATTATTTTGACTATGTCATTGATACTGTCATATTAACGTTGTTAACTTCCGCTGGTTGACATTTAAATATTCACATTTACTTAATAATGATGTAAATAAAGTTACCTCTTGTCCAATCCTGAACTGAATACTTTCCTCATATTCTGAATAATTCTTTGATCCACAACACTGGAACTGCAATACAATTTTTTTTTAATATTTTGCGCAGCTGGATGGATGTGTTTGCAGAAAATAAAAAAAAGAAATAACTTCCTCGATTTTGATGCATAAACTCTAAAACGTCTTGAATGGAAAAGTGTATTTAGTTTATGTATATGTGTTAGATAAAATGTTATTTTAAAATTGATAAAGAATTACATTAATTGCAGTCGTGTTCATGAATTCTGTTTTACCAATTGTAATACATGTGTCAATCATATACAAAAGACAGGAAAAGATTTTCAAAAAGACAAATGTTTGGAACATGCATCAATACGATCTTTTTTTAAAATCTGAAATAACGTTCTATTCATCTTATGTTGAAGTTAAATTTAGCTGGATTTTGATATTCCTTTTGGGTCTTTTTGGGGAATATAGTACTTACTTATACACCCTTTGTCTTCCTACTGGGGAATATAGTACTTACTTATACACCCTTTGTCTTCCTATTTTACAGTTTGTGCGTTCCTAACGAAGGTTAATCCAGGAAAGCGATTCGGACGCAGCAAATTTAAACAGGGTTGTTTTAATGGTACAGGTGTACATGGCATATTGCATATGATTTTTATTCAAAAGTACCTGTTTCTGAATGTAATCCATAGAAGAATTATTTTCTTTTGTATAATTTCTCACTTCTGACAGTAAGTGGGTATGGAACATATCTTCAAGCTGAAATAATAAAAATCTTTATATAATTTCTTTTTAATATATAAACTTGCTTTATCATTTTGTTATTTCCGTGTTATTAAATAAAGCAATAAATAGGATATATCATAATATATAATTGATATAACGTTTAGTTTTATTAGATCTTTATCAGAAAAGTAACAACCAATAAATAAACACTAACACAGAAATGTAAGTATAATTAATTGTTATCATCAACTGCCTTTCATCAAAGTACGCTATGTTATTTGTATTTTCACATTCTTTTGTCTTACTTTTCTTAAGATAATTGGTAAATGTGAGATTCAGAATGTCGCTTTCGAGGATCCTGTGTTCCTTTGGATATATTTAGGGTTGTCGTATCAAACAATCTCGAGGGTTTTTATGAATCAGTTACACCGGTTGACTCGAGTTCAATCGGTGTGAATGACGTAGTTGAACAATCGGTTCTTTCTGTGACGCAATAACATGGGAAAATATACAGGAAAACACACCAATTTGAAATTCGTCTTTAGCACATTTATATTGTACTTGTATGCTGAGACTACTATAACACAGAGATTGGTCACTTCCCGTACTGACCAGTCAAATAGTAATTAATTGTAAGTCTTCGATCACGTGACTTGGCACGTGACTCGCAATGATTGACAAGAAGGATTCGACCGCCATTTTTGACAGCGAAAGAGAAAATAATAATTAACAAATGTGGATTTATAAAGAGTGTTATGTTCCGGTAAGTGTGAATATAAGATTTGACATGTTCATAAATGTTGGTTTATAAGCACTTTAAATAAAATTAGTGCAGTTATAGACTTGAATTTACCGACCAAACCGGAAAGTAACCTCGAGTTATTACCAGTCCGTGGGACAGGGTCAATGAGCAACTCACCCATAACTTACATTCAGATGAACAATCTGTTTTCCGGATAATGTATGTGCAAGCCTTAGTAATTAACCGATGTAATGATGTAAAATTTGTAATTATATGAAATTCCAATTTTTCTGTATCAGTAAGTTCCCGCTGCAGAACTGAGAAACACACGAGACAAGTTGCACACACACAACATGAGGTATGATAGGTGAATTTGTATTGTTAGTGAAAGAAATTTAGATTTATATTTGGTTCCCTTGATAATATATATGCAGTCTATACATGCTAGTATGATAATATTATGCAATGAAAATGTGTCACCATGTGAAATACCAGTACACCATGAGTTCCTAAATAGACGTATTTTTTTTAAATAATTGACCCAAACATGATGTAAAAAGTACATGCACCTTTGGTCTGCATCCTTTATCAGTTGATCCATATTGACATGATTGGTCAATTACTGCTGAGTCTCAAGTCTCAGATTACTGTCTTAAAAATTAATGAATTGCCTATGCTATAAACTTGACAAACATTATTTCTTTTTATTTATAATATATTCTTTATTGTAGGAATACCCCCCAGAAAGAAATCACGCATTAGAAGAAGGGAGAAGTACTACAGGAGAAAATGACTTTTTTTAGTATTTTTTTTAATTTCATTGAATTTGTCATGCTTGTCTTACATGGAGAAATAAATATTTAAGTCTTTGAATATACATGTTTATTATTATATACATTAAAACTAAGACAGGAATGCAGAAATTCACTACATTGTGTAACACGCTCAGTTTGGATAACAGTTCAATGAAAGAAAAAAAACAAGTAACCGCACATCTTTATATATTAAAGGAATAGCCACTTGAAGCAAACTTTAAGGAGATTTTTATATATTTTTGCTAATGATCATCAGACAACTCCTTTAGTCCAAATGAAGTTCAATGAAGTGGATGTAAGTTATTGGAATGCACCGTAATTACCTTCAACAATGAGAAAACCTATAACGTGCAGTCAGCTTCAAAAGTCCCCGACATGGAAAATATATAACAATTCACTAGAGAAAACGAAGTGTCTACAATAACAAAGCAATTAACGAAAATTCAAATATGACGGACATGAACCAACAGCAACCACTGAATTACAGGCTCCTGACTTGAGACGGGCACATAAAGAATGACAATGTTAAATATTTTTAGGCGCTCATCACCACCACTAGCATGGGACATTGGTGTAACGACATAACATAAAAACAAACTTTAAACATAATTTGAAAATAGTTCATTTCGGTTTAATCAGGCTGACTGTACATGAAATATTTGCCACTGACAAGCAGTTGTGAATCGAAGTTGAATTTACAGAAAGGTGATATCATTATTTTTGGCTTCTCAGAATTTTCACATGGTAAACTGTCAGCAGTTACCCAACAAAAAAATGTTATAGGAAACCTTTTTACAAAGCATCATGCAGACAACAATTAACATGGTATGTCACCAAACATTGAACAAGCACATTTATATTTGCTGTGGCTAAAAAAACTAAAGCAAATCACAACTCTTTTCATCTGAGTTGCTCAATTATTAGGGTTACAAAAAGCATAGCGATATAACTAAAACATACGACACTTTAACAATAGACAATATTCAAATTTTCAAAAACTTTACGGCTCTGTATTGAAGCACAAAATTTCTTGTCTGGGATTTTGAAAGAGGGCACATATTTCTGGTGTTGAAAAAATGTCATCGTAAATTACCCTAATGTGTTTCTATTTATGTTAACATAGAGATAATTTGATTATTCAGTCACATAATTTTGAAGCTTCTTCGTTCTGATTTACATGTACTTGCGGTTGATGCTTCTTTTGGAGTTTTTGTAGTTTTTGCAGTCTTTGCAGCAGGGACGTATAGTCATCCTCAGATTCAAAATCTGATGCAGTATATTCACCACGTAAAAGATCAAGATTGAGATCACTATCATCCCAAGATAAAAAATCAATGTTACTGGACATTGTGAATTGAAAAATGAAAATGCCAGCGATATTTTGGGAACATATATATAATTTGTAGGGCTTATGTTTGCTTTATGTATCCATTGCATTGTTATAACCTCTTTGCTGATCTGTTACGTAAGGAAATTACTCATTTACCTTTAATGAAATTTTTTCTCTCTTCTGTGATCGCCGCTTATTACATTGTTTGCAAAAACTTGACCTAATTATCAGACGAAAATTTAAAAAAGTGGGTGGGGGGGTTGAAACTTGTTTGAAAAAAAAAATTACGTTGGATAATCTGAATGAGGGTCTGGATGGGGGTTCTTTATTTCCTATAATTTCTATGCCATTTTTCTCTTTTCTTTAAATCTTAATAACTTATTATTTTCTCTTCTCTATTCTTTATTTGTCGGTCCATTTTTCTCCATTCTATACCTTTTTGCCCCTATTTCTCCATTCTATAAAACCCCATCCACACCCTCCTGAATCCTACCACAAGTGCACCGACGATATTTGACAAGGTTTACTACAATAAACATGTATATTGGGCACTCAGCAGTGAAATACCTTACAAGTATAGAATAAAAGTTTACTGCAATAAACGGAGCCTCGTGTACCTTGGGCACCCAGCTGTGAAACAAAATTCATCTCCCATGCTTTTGAGACTACCTGTCTTTACAGGTAAAATATTTGTATATTAGATACAATTAACGGACGTGTAGCAAAACAATGTAGCTGTAAGATCAAGGATTTGTATTAAGATTGATAAGATTAATCACATTCACATTTTCAAGAGTGGCCGCATAATAACAAACTATTAACAAATTATTATTGATTAAAACAAAAATTTAAATATGAATAGAGATAACTGCATTTGAAAGATAAAAACTATATTCTTTTTTTTTTTGATTAATTCAATTTTGTTTTTAAATTATTTTTAAAAGAAAAATAATAATATCCGATACTGTTATAGTATTCTCAGTGATAGGTGATATATGTCGTCTGCTACGGTCGAATACGAAACTACGTTAAAATAACGTAGCTAACTACCGGAGACTCAGATAATCCGATAAATCTATAGTGACCAATTTCTGTGTTATAGTAGTCTCAGTTGTATGTCAGTCTTTTAATGACGGATTTGAAACACTAGCTATATAGTAATCATTCTATTCAATGTGCTTTTTTCCGTTTTCGTGTTGCATCGTCGACTTTGCTTTTTAGTAAGCTATTTACTTAATACTGGGAACGGTATATCTAACGGGAAATGAATCTGATAGGCTTTTCAGTATAAAATTGATAAAATCTCGGACTTCACGAGACTTCTCGAGATTTGTGGATTTTGGTAGCGTCCGACTGAAAAACTATCGGTCAATATATATGTTCCTGCTTAATACTGGACATAGTTTCAGTTCTGTCATACGTAGGGGTACCTTATTGCCAAATGCCAACTATATATTTATAATCGCTTAATTGTTATGAACAAATTACATATAGTTGCATTCGTTGTAGTACAATGAACCGGTTTACACAAAGCATGTTCATATGCTCAATGTCAAAATGGTATTATTCAATATCTACCTTACAGACCACTTAAATCTATGACTACTATGGAAGAGGTTTCAAATTACAATTAACAAATAAATATTATGGACGCAGTCATTTTATGTAACTTTAAAACTAAGACTAGTTAGTACTAATGGTCATTGTGTACAACTGACAATAATTTTTCGTTGACTCTCCCATAGGTCAAAAGCAACATGATATATTTGTATTTGTCCTAAACTTAGGAGAACAAAGAAGTATTATTTGAAAAGAATTATGAGGTAATGGAGCTAACTAAACATTTCCTCTAAAATGCAACGGGTCCCTATTTTTTGGGACTGAAAAATATTGGCCAAACAAACGGATCTCCTCTCCCTTTACTTACCTAGACCGTACGCATGTCGTAAAAATAAAAATAAAACACACAAAAAACCTTGCACAGCGCAGCTACCAACTAACATGAACAAAGAAATAAAACCGGCGCAGAATTTGGAAAGCAGGGTCAATGAGTTCGCTACTGCAGGAAGCCAGCTAATGTAAGAAGCCTGTATCCCAAAAAAGTGTTAATACTGGCTAATGGAGGAGACTATTGTATTGCAATTTCAAATATCATTAAAATAGCAAAGCGTATATTCAATCAATTGTGTGTGATGCGGATTTTTAATTATTCGCTAAAGGTCAAAAGTTTGCTTAAGTTTACCTTCACCTAGGTAGTGTCAGTGATCAACACGTGTTTAACTGTACATTTCCGTTGTGAAAAAAACACCTCTTTGTTCTGCTAACCAATCAAATGTAACCATAACATTAAATAAACCAAAGAAGTTGCTCTTTCGTTTTAAGATATATACTTATTACGTCAGTGACTTGAGATTACACGTCACTATGGTTCAAATTGCTTGTCGAAGAGGAGAAACGATATTTCCCTAAGATCTAATCTGATAATTACTCAAACTTTATTGCGATGTCTTACCTTATGATTGCAGGCAATAAAAAGGCTCTTTACGATTATGTAGTATTAAGCTGCATTATTAATTAGTAAAAGAAGAGCAAACAGCAAATGAACAGAGGTGCTCAGAACCTTTACTCAACCAACATTATATCTAACAGAAAAATTATATCCATAGACTTGAATGTCGTGACAAAAATATTGTAGAGTTCAGGATATTTTCTTAATAGATTTTTAGTGTTCCATTTTATATATGCCTTTTAGTAGTACTCTGATTGAGATCAAATGAGGTGCGGTGGTGCTCAAGCAATTTAGTTTAAAGAGAGAGTCGAACTATACCAAAGGGTCATTCAAACTCATAAGTAGAAAATAAACTGACAACGCCATGGCTAAAAAAAGAAAGAGACAAACAGACAAACAACAGTACACAAAAAATAAAACACAACATAGAAAACTAAAGACTTTAACCCAGTCATATGTCTGTCAATACTGATGTGAACCTCGCTAGTTGTCGTTGCGTCTTGTACTTTTTATGTGAATGGTAAATCTACTCCAAAATTGTTTAGGAAAACAATATACAACTTGACATAATTTATAAAAATAAGAAAATAAATGTAGTATAAAATTGAGAATGAAAATGGGGAATATGACAAAGAGACAACAACCCGACCAAAGAGCAGACAACAGCCGAAGGCCACCAATGGGTCTTCAACGCAGCGAGAAAATCCCGCACCCGGAGGTGGTCCTCAGCTGGTCCCTAAATAAAATTGTGTACTAGTTCAGTGACAATGGACGTCACACCAAACTCCAAAACATATAAATGAACTAAAATTAAAAAACATACAAGACTAACAAAGGCCTGAGGCTCCTGACTTGGGACAGGCGCAAAAATGCGGCGGGGTTAAACATGTTTTGTGAGATCTCAACCCTCCCCCTATACCTCTTAGCAATGTTGAATAAAGAAACACATAGTAATACGCACAGTAAAACTCAGTTTAAAAGAAGTCCGAGTCCGATGTCAGAATAGGTAACAAAAGAAACCAAGTAAAATGACAATGAAACATAAATGAACAAAGGACTACTAGCAGTTACTGACATGCCAGCTCCAGACCTCAATTAAACTGATTGAAAGATTATGTCTTCATCATATGAAAATCAAGTACAATCCCTCCTGTTAGGGGTTTAGTATCATACCACCATAAAATATATGAGAACAACATAACCCGTATCATGCCAACAACTGGTTTTAGAATAAATGTGTTTATTCCCGATGCAAAGACCCTATGAGTGAATCAATATTAATACCAAAATATGCAATCCTTAATGACTTGACAACAGTATCGTAACTATATCCTTTCCGAATAAGTCTGTTTAAAGGTTTGGATAGCTTTTGAGGTGAATGCCGACATTTTTGTGCTTTGTAAAGTATGATTGCCAATGAAACAACTCTCCACCAGAGACAAAATGACGTAAAAGTTATAGAAACTTGTCTTAAGCTGAGTTCGTACTATTTTTAAGTGTTTTGTTTATTGTGTTGGTTTGGGTTGCTGTCTTATTGAGGTATTCTCATGTTCTTTAACTCATATGCAAGGATCAATCACGATCAGGTTATCCTTATCAAAAACGCACTTCCTTTGTTCCGGAAAGTAAGTTTCCTGTCCAATAATGTACTTTTATGTTTCCATAACGTGAACATAAATGGCAAGTGGGACAAATTACAGTAACTGTTCAGACCGTAACGGTTATGAAAATAAAACAAAAGAGTTTTGCATCAATGAAATACATGTCTTGATCTTGACTAAATTGATCCTCTTTTATATGAATTTCGTTATGTTGGTGCCTTACTCTATTGTACGTTTTACTGAATCGTTAGTCTATCTAAAACATTTATAAACAAAACAAAACAAATGTATATTGGAAAAAAATCATATAGTTACTTACATCTGCTCTTTGAATAGCTAAATAAATCCCTGCTGCTAATTCTGCTAATATCACAATAATCAAACATGCAATATACTGAAACAGAAAAAAAACGAGTTTATTTCTGTTATGCAGACTTAGAATGGTAATCAGCGGAAGAACTGAAAAAAGTTAAAATCAAATAATTTTACTGGTGTATATTCCAATACAGGAATGATACCAACTGACACAAAATACAAACAACGTAAACATAAATTTAGATTTTTCTCTGATATATTTCCTTTTCCTAAGGGACTTCTACAATAATTGAAAAAATATTAAAACAAATAATAAAATTGAGAATGGAAATGGGGAATGTGTCAAAGAGACAACAACCCGACCATAGAGCAGACAACAGCCGAAGGCCACCAATGGGTCTTCAATGCAGCGAGAAACTCCCGCACCCGGAGGCGTCCTTCAGCTGGCCCCTAAACAAATATGTATACTAGTTCAGTGATAATGGACGTCATACTAAACTCCAAATTATACACAAGAAACTAAAATTAAAAATGATACAAGACTAACAAAGGCCAGAGGCTCCTGACTTGGGACAGGCGCAAAAATGCGGCGGGGTTAAACATGTTTTTGAGATCTCAACCCTCCCCCTATACCTCTAGCCAATGTAGTAAAAACAAACGTACAACAGTACGCACAGTAAAACTCAGTTTAAGAGAAGTCCGAGTCCGATGTCAGAATAGGAAACAAAAGAAAATAAACAAAATGACAATAGTACATAAATAACAACAGACTACTAGCAGTTACTGACATGCCAGCTCCAGACCTCAATTAAACTGATTGAAAGATTATGTCTTCATCATATGAATATCAGGCACAATCCCTCCTGTTAGGGGTTTAGTATTATACCGTCATAAAATATATGAGAAGAACACAACCCGTGTCATGCCAACAACTGGTTTTAGAATAAATATGTTTAATTCCGATGCAAAGACCCTATAAGTGAATCAATATTAAAGCCAAAATATGCAATCTTTAATGACCTGACAACAGTATCGTAACTATATCCCTTCTTAATAAGTCTGTTTAAAGGTTTTGTTAGCTTTTGAGGTGAATACTGGCATTTTTGTGCTTTGTAAAGAATATTACCATAAAAGATTGGATGTGAAATAACCGAACGTATAAGATGTCTGCATGTTGAGTTATATTTATGAATGATGTCCTTATACCGATGATAAAATTTAGTAAATGTTTTGACTAGTTTATGATATCGAAAACCCTGGTGTAATAATTTTTCAGTAATATATAAATTTCTCTCGCTAAAATCTAATACGTTGTTACATACACGAGCGAATCGTACAAGTTGAGATATATAAACACCATAAGAAGGTGACAAGGGAACGTCACCATCTAAAAATGGATAATTAACGATAGGAAATGAAAAATCATCTCTTTTATCATAAATTTTTGTATTAAGCTTCCCGTTAATGATATAGATATCAAGATCGAGGAAAGGACAATGGTCATTGTTAGTATTAGCTTTATTTAATGTAAGTTCAACAGGATAAATTTCTTTAGTATACATACTGAAGTTGTCATTATTGAGAGCCAATATATCAGAATTTCTCAAATGCCTTTTTGCTTTATTGGCGTGATTTAATGTCTTTTTTGGTAAAACGTGTGCACACGAGAGTGTGTTTTGTATGTGACAGTATGTCCTGAAAGCTTTTATTTTAAATAATGTATTAGTGAAAGATATAATATTTTTCACACATAAAAAATGAAAAAAATAATTTAAACAAATTCTTTCCCACAAACACGTAAAAACTTATATAAAAATATGTTAACAGCTGACACCCTTCAGGTTATGACGTCATTAGTGGTAACTAACTGAATCAGTTGGCGATCAGACACCTTTTTATCTAATGAGATAGACAGTATATTCTAAATAACATTGACTGGAGAAATAAGATCAATGTCGATTAAGTGTTTACAGTAAAATTAAATGTACTTTTAAGTTGAAGTTTTAATTTATCTACAAATGTTTAAAATAAATCTGAATAAACAACTGGTAAATATGAAGCTGAGTACATCACAATAGATTCTCGTTTATTCCATCTACATATAAATGTTTTCAAGAGGAGATTTCTGTAACGCAAAGAGCCTTTAGAATCCTCTAATACACCTCGTTGTCATAATAATTGTCCATTTAAAAGGGGTCAATACAGGTTGTAATGTTTGGTTTTATGTGTATTACTGTTGTCGAGAAATAATTCAGAAATAATCGATACTAGGTACAGTGGAAACCAAAGGTTTGAAAAATTAAAAAAGCATGTCACTGATGAATGAATAGTTGACAAAAAATTAATAACAAGAAAATATATGTCCGTCATATCTAGTTTATCCACGACGACGACAGACGAAAAAGACGACGACGACGACGACGACGATGACGATGACGATGACGATGATGATGATGATGATGATGATGATTAAATTCTACGCACCACTCCAAGCATACAAAAGCTCTCTCTTATGGCACCACAGCATCCACAGAAACCCGTTAGAAATATAAATCCACCAGCTGCTATTAACACATACGCAGCAGGAAAAATAACGTCAGATGGTAAATCTAGCTCTAACTGTACTGTATCTTCTAGTTTACTATATATGTCATTGTCAAAACGTAACCACAATCCTATTCCTAACAGTCCTCCACCACATACCTAAAAGTAATAAAGTATTCCTTTTACTTCATATTTACATCAATGTGTTTACTTAAAATATTAAAGAATTTCATTCTGATTGATAAAATTAGATATTCAAATGACATTTTTTTCTGGCCACCATTTTTGCGACTACGTCTGCTCTAAGCATAAATTGATTGTAAAACATTGTCCTGGTTATCATACCAACATTTAAAGGTTCGACAAACTTGCCAGCTAAGACCCCGAAAAAATGCAATCGACCATAAATGGAATCAGTTTTGAAATGGATTTTCGTGATGCATTGATAAGTTCAAATCAATTGACAAGAGTGTAACAAAGATTCAATGTTTTTTTGTGTAACAATTTGTTTTAAACCTCTCAGTTGACTATAAAGATTCAAAACAATTGGCCAACTAGAAAAAATATACAACTATCGAAACGAGATAAACAATATAAGAGATCTTCTGTGGACAAAAAGTTCTAAACTGGACATGACATGACTTGCATAAACAAACGAGCAGACAGAGTGATTCCTTATATACCCCTTTTTTCGAACTTCCTTCGGGTATCAATAAATATCGCAAATTTACGGTTTTATGATTGATTGTTACATTTCATGAGATTTAGATGCAAGATTGTTGTTTGTTCGTGCATTATAGGCGTAAAAAGTGGTTCTGTATAGCTTATTGAGTGGTGAGGTCGAATTATATATATAAAACAAACTTAAGACAATAAATATTGCAGTTGTCACAAGGTAAATTGAAATGCAATAAAGGTTTTACAATTATATGTTTCACTTTGTCAGATTTGTTCTATGAACTCTACATAACAAAGGCATAATTCGCATATCTATTTTTGCATATAAATTTAGCTACTTTTATATCTCCGAGGATTTCAAAATTGCGAAATGGAGACGAAAATGGAACGAATCATATGATTTCAAAGTAAAACTACTGGAGGAGTAATCAAATATTAAGGTGGTACCCAACACCTTGACTAATATTAATTTGGCTCGTTTAATTTTCATAAAATTTTGACAAAATGTTTACTTTGACCCTTTGACAAAAATATAAAAATTTCAAATAATTTGAACCAACCACTTTATCAGAAAATTTTCACTGGCTATATAGCAGTTTGACAAACACTAATTTGATCATTGAGAAGCTTAATATTTCCTTAACAATACAACGTGATTAAAACGTTTAGTTGATTTTTACAGAGTTATCTCCCTGTAGTGTTAGGTACCACCTTAAGAATCAACCTCATCTTCAAGACTTTTTCATATTTCTTACCGTAAATGTTGGTGTTTTGTTTGTTGTTGTAATAGATGTATTCTGATTTAACTTACCCAAAATAAGAAATTAAAAACAATTAGGAGTAATCTGGAACATTTCGCACAATTTCCCTCTGCCATGTTATGTGTATCTGAAATTTTAATTAAAAAAAAACGTTGAAACATAATATTGCGTTTCACTTACTTAAAATGATTTTAAGTAATAGTCTATTTCATACCTATATGTATGCGAATTGTGTGATGATTTCTTAATGATTTATTGTACAGATGTGAAGTCCAACATATACGAAGCTGGAAAAAGAAAATACTATTGATTTGTAAAAGAGAGAAATCTTCTACATATTTAATTTCAGACAACATACATTTTAAATTGAATGAACGTACTAAACTATATATACTTGTATATAAACATGTGATCCACGTGTTATTTTGTCATGCAATATAGCAGTGTCTATATTTATCAGGAGCTGTAGGTGGTAATATCATGGAAATTATAATAAAAATAACTATATGCATTTGTCTGCAGGAAGCTAATGTAATACTCATTAAAAGATGGTTATTTATCTTCGCAATAACGTATTTTGTAGCAAGATGGCTACGAAGAGTATATGAAATGAGAAAACCAGAAACCTCTTCTGTCTAGTATATAAAGGAGTGTAAGGCCTGATCATAACCGTCATCTAATATTGATGTATTGCAATTACTTTTAATTACGAAACTTAACAACAGTTGCGATATGTAGTAATTACGAAATTTCAATAAAATACATTTTTTCTTAAACTATTAGTTGAAACACTGGAAATTTTTTTTTCTCCTACCAGTAATATACCTATGCAACTATGAGTAATAAGATGATATTTTTTTCGGCACGAAAGGCAAAATAAGAAAGATGATTTTTTTTTCCATTGAGTTCAATCGGAGTTTAGCATCTGCTATTTAGCTATTTACTCGGGTGATAGCGATCGATAGTCCGATTACCCTGTTATTGGTTCCTGGTATTCAGGCGAAAAAAATCAGTAAAAAGTAAACAGATATCATTAGTAATAACTTTTACATTCTCTTGAAAGTACAATGTATACTAACTATGAAATTCAAATGTATATCTTTATTTATTCTTCATGATTGCATGATTCAAACATCGTTCAAAGTCATTTTAGACTTGTTTCTGCCTTAAAAATTTGTTTAAGATATAAAAATAAGAACGTGCTAAAATTTAGAAATAATACTTTTAATATCTAAAGGTTATGCAGCTTAAAATGCTTAAAAATTAAGCAGCTTCCGATGAACTGGAGCAGTAAAAAGCGATAAACTCCACGAAATAATATTTTTTAAAGCTAATCCTTTAAATGTTAAGCTTATTTCTCGAATAAAGTAATGTAACATATAAGTGTTGTGCCAGACTTTAGATAAAATCGAGCTCGAGGCCATTAAAATTTTATAATTTCAGAAAATGCTCGTTGTAGCAGACCTCATGGTTACTCAAACATGCTATTACATGTGACTGTCATTGTTCTCATCGCTGCCGAGGAACGGAAATCAACACCAAGGGTAATCAGAATACTGACAGTTATTTGTAAACATTTCACAGTTTCATAATTGCAGATGTGGAAAAAAGAACAAATTGATAAGAAAGGTAAATATTGGGCTGATATTTGGTTCATTGTAATGTAACAACTACAATCTTTCCAAAAAGCTTGTCGGAGTTTAGAATCTAATTAATATGAGCAGGAGTGAGTAACTAGACGTTAATGCGAGATCTAGTATAGGTTTAGAACTTCAGTTAAGTTGGGCTCAGGTGTTATTTTAGGTCGGGATTTAATGTAAAATATGAATTAATGGTAAAGGATAATCAAAATCCGTTCCACATGTCCATCATTATTATATTTTATTCACTTTGCTGTCGTGGTCCTTTGCCAGTTAATTACCCGACGTATTTTTGTCCTCTTATCATTTTCCGGAAAATGTCTTCACCAAGTCAGCAATGAGACATTTGTTTTCCAGTTGTTCCATTGGTTGATTTAATCGAGCGTTTAATTTTTTCACCTTTTCGAATTTACCTTGGAGTTCGGTATTTGTGTTATTACATTTTTTCACTTCTTTTTTATAATGTGTGATACTGTCTCCATTCAAAAAAATGATTTTCGCGGGAGTTCGTCACCAGAATTTATTGTTTTCGTTCTCATCTAAAATTCAACATAAACAACGGTGGTCTGATTGGATAAAAATACATTTCATAGGTAAAATTGGTATTTTCCATGAATGCATGGTAAGAGGGTTCCATTTCAGTAAACGAGGTCATAGAATATAAAAAGCCCTACTACACAATCCGGACCTAAATATTTATCCTGATCGATCATTAGAAGAAATGGTTAGAATTTCACAATGATTCAGATATTAATCTTGATTCAGAAACCCCAACCGATGATTTAATGAAAGGGATTACTTAGCCTAAAAATCTTGTTATACAAAATAATGTAACAAGATCACAAGACCTATATAGAACTAAAGACATCAGAAGTACTATGATTTGTTGAAATATTCAGGTTCACAGCTGAAAAAAATACATGATGACCGTTTTCTTTCGCAAAATAGTCGGTTTCTTTATAAATCAGAATTGTTGTGGCTTTAAGTCATGTATAGTGATCACAGATTTTACACAAAAAAAAAAAATCAGGATATATACTAAAGTACAGCTGATGGCATTCTCCAACTTGTAAAACCTCTGTTCATGCATGTCAACTTGAAAATAATATACAGAAGTAAATATTACTGTTCCCTTTTGATACAAATATACGTAGTATTCCCATTAAAATGGTGATGTTGGGAAAAAAGTCATGTCTATGAACATTCTGAACATGCAACAGTTCTAACATTATTGTTTGGGTACTTAACGTTTAAGTATGTTTGCCTACCGATTATCTGTCTGATCTACCACTTGTATCATATATGTAAGGTGTATACATGGTACACGACTGATGAAAACAATCGCACGCAGTGGTGATCAAAAGAAATAATTACACTCCAGCCAGCAAATTAATAATGCTAAATGACAGACAAAATGCTTAATTGCATACCTTAATTTCATCTATCATACTTCATATAAACATACTATTTCCTTTGCTATAATTATATACGTTTGATTCTTCTTGAATACAACTCACAAATGTAAGAACTGCATTTTTCGCTAAATAAATACAGTTGGCATTATAAGTAGCCAACCAGATTTATAAGATCCCATATATGCAATTGTCATGACGTCAGCAATGGTACGGTATTATCATCATACCATTATTAATGTCATAACTCTTATTGCTTGAAAAAAAAGATCGGCAAATTACCAGATAATTGTTCATTTGTTGAAGTCATTCCTTATAGAATAAAAAATAAATCGAAAAACACGCCAATTACATTTTTCAGGTGTTCTTTTTTTCCACAAAATATTACCGGTTTAGTTAAGATATCGGTATTTTGGTGGCGGATCCGGTTTATCTTCACTTTTATGGAATTACCCCCCCCCCCCCCCCCCCCCCCCCCCCTCCTTATTTTCTTGGATCCGGCGTCCCTGGTATTTATATTAATATAAATATCTATTAATATTTGGAAGTTACTATAATGTTAGTAAAGATTGTACTTACATGCACTTTTTTCCTATTGAAGATTTAAAGATTCCATAAATGTACTTATATCTGTTGGAAAAAAAACAAAAATTACAAATATGATAGTTTTATATTATTTTATCAGCTGTCCTCGATTTATAATTGTACATGACAAACAAAACAACAGTCACGCCAGGGTATTTTAAGTTTCTTAAGTGATAACTAGTTTTCTTATTCTACACATTAGCAACATGAATTACTATATAAACTTCCCGTTTTGTTTATAAGAAAATGTCATTGTCTTTTGAAAAACTGTAAATTTTCACACCTTTCAACGTCATGAAAAAAAATCGTAGCAGTTTAGTTAAACAAGGACGTTCCTCCTTGCGTGTATAAGAGAAATTTTGGACATCTAAATGATTCTGAATTAAGTTGCAGACTTTTCATTACAGACTTGACAGTAATATTGTAATATTCGTATGGATATTTCAAAGGTTCGAGTGTCCCGGCCACCCTATATGAACGACTATCACTACGACAGATACAATAAGATATATTTTCCTGATTGCCCTTAAAGACAATTGTTTTTGCTAAATACCGTTTACGGCAGATTTTTTAATGCGTTTCCAAAAGCCATTGAATTACAATGGATTTTGCCATCGTATATATTTTTACCATTCATGTTTAATATTTATTAATGTATAATACATGTTGTTTTAGTTGTTATCGTCGCTCATAAATCTGTACAGATTTGGCTTATTTATAAAAAGTGCAGCTTTTATATGCGTATTGTGTAATTGTATGCATAAGGTGAGACGTAAATAAAATATCGAATTGAATCGATTGTACTGCAAATGTTGATCTGTTTTACATGTAGCTATTGCATCTGCCATACCGAAAGCCAGTCCGAACAAGTTAATTTAAAAGACCCCCCTCAAATGAAGGTAATCTTGCCAGTGTTCTAGGCCTTCTACCGGTATTATGATTTGAGTCTACAGAATTTTGCATCTCGTAGTTTTATATATATCTTTTAAGAAGAACAATCAAGCTTAAGGACATAAGGACAAGATGTTTATCTATCAATGTCTAAGTGTGTATACATTAATTTATTATTGTGTATCTAATTAATATAATGAAAACAATGCACACCTACAATATAATCACGCGGTCAATTATCAATCATCTTGATTAGAACAAGACTGAATAGATTGCTTTTGACTACTTGTACATGGCTAAGGTGTTTTCTATCATTCTGTTACAACCGCCTTGTCCTTTATGGTTGATACATTTGCACATCCCGGTCTAAAGTGAAACAAATAATAACCCACCAATTAAAGACGGTATTTTACGCTTTCGCAAATTTAAAACTGATCGAAAGTCTATTATGATCTATATTAAATGTACAAGATGAAAATGACGAAATGTGTTATAAATAGAAATGATCTAAATGGTGAGGTGTAAGCCAATGAGAGAGCAACCCAACAACACAATAAAAACCAAAGACATCTAGAGGTCAATATGCAGTATTCAACGATAGACAGCACCGGTTTCTATACAATATTTATAATACACAAGTCTAAATTGAAAACAACGTTCAAACCTATGATTGCGTTGGATAAAAACCGCAAGTTTTATAATGTATATAATAATTAAATTACCAGACAAAGAACATTTAGAGGTATATCCCCGTACAGCATTAACTCTCAGAATTACCAAATTACGTAAGGTACACAACAAACAAAGGAGAAGGTTCACGAGAGGTCAGTATTGGTCTAAAATCAAATTTAATGTCTATCATAAACATGGCATGAAAAATTTATCATGCAAATACAAAACACAAAAAAAACGCCTTTATTTTGTAAGGTCAAGATTATTAGAGAGTCTAAAAACAGGTCTAAAAATAAGTTATTCCTGAGGCAGTACAGTATTACAGGATAACAAATTTAATGTCTTACCAAACAAACATTTCAAACGTTTATTGCAGGTGGTTCTCAACAAGGTTTTAACAAGTTGAACACTAGAACATCATGAGAGAGAATTCAAAGCTTTGTTTTGTTTAAATGTCCCATTGGTATCTTATTCCTATTTTTTAAATAAGCTAACACCAACAATGACCAATACAGATAAATAGTGATGCTTTGGTGCTTTTAATGCAGAGCTGATTTACTTAATTTCATTTGACAATGTTAATAAATATTGAAGAAAGCATCGTGTTTTATATAATTAAACGTTTTGCAGGTCGTTTAAATTTGGATTGCTATATCATTGACAGTAACTCGATTGCTCTTTTTAGTCATACGTACGTAATAAGTAATTCTGACCATATGGAATGAAAAAAAACATCTTTACCATAAAATCTTCTCCAAAATGCGTCTTCATACACTTTGCATTTTACTCAGCATCAAAACCTTGTTTAGGGATCAAACTTTATATTTTATTAAGCATCCAAACCTTGTTTATGGATCACACTTTATATTCTACTAAGCATTCAAACCTTGTTGCCCCCAAGGGTGACTGGGGAATAGAAGTATGGTCACCATTGGTCTTCCTCCGACCGGCAGTAAAACCCGTGCTAAAGTGGGGCGTCCGTTTGGCTGTGCGGGATGTACAAATTTGCAGCCACGTCCGGTCAGAATGGGGACGTTAAATCCGATGCCTCGTGTAAAGAAAGTGCCACGTTCTTTGCACGTTAAGAACCCTTGCAACAACTCTTTGAGGGGTCCGTAGGTGACCTGTTGCAAGGCTAAATTTCTGTCCCTATCCAATATACCCTCATTTCCCGTGGCAGTCTAAATTTCTCCGACCTTAATCCCTTAATCTATTACAGAACCTACCTATTGTATTTATTGTGAACTTGTTCTCGTCCTGAATATGCATGAAATATTTGCCACTGGACGTTAAGCAACCAACAATCAATCAATCAAACCTTGTTTATGGATCACACTTTATATTTTACTATGCATTCAAACCTTATTTAGGGATCACACTTAAAATTTTACTAAGCATTCAAACCTTGTTTAAGGATCACACTTAATATTTTACTAATCGTTCATACCTTGTTTAGGGATCACACTTTATATTTTACTATGCATCCAAACCTTGTTTAGGGATCAAACTTTATATTTTACTAAGCATTCAAACCTTGTTTAGGGGTCACACTTTATATTTTACTAAGCATCCAAACCTTGTTTAGGGATCACACCTTATATTCTATTAAGCATCCAAACCTTGTTTAGGGATCACACTTTATATTTTACTAAGCGTTCAAACCTTGTTTAGGGATCACACTTTATATTTTACTAAGCATCCAAACCTTGTTTAGGGATAACACTTTATATTTTAATAAGCATCCAAACCTTGTTTAGGGGTCACACTTTATATTTTACTATGCATCAAAACCTTGTTTAGGGATCAAACTTTATATTTTATTAAGCATTCAAACCTTGTTTATGGATCACACTTTATATTTTACTAAGCATTCAAACCTTGTTTATGGATCACACTTTATATTTTACTATGCATTCAAACCTTATTTAGGGATCACATTTAAAATTTTACTAAGAATTCAAACCTTGTTTAGGGATCACACTTGATATTTTACTAATCGTTCATACCTTGTTTAGGGATCACACTTTATATTTTACTATGCATCCAAACCTTGTTTAGGGATCAAACTTTATATTTTACTCAGCATTCAAACCTTGTTTAGGGGTCACACTTTATATTTTACTAAGCATCCAAACCTTGTTTAGGGATCACACCTTATATTTTATTAAGCATCCAAACCTTGTTTAGGGATCACACCTTATATTTTACTAAGCGTTCAAACCTTGTTTAGGGATCACACCTTATATTTTACTAAGCGTTCAAACCTTGTTTAGGGATCACACTTTATATTTTACTAAGCATCCAAACCTTGTTTAGGGATAACACTTTATATTTTACTAAGCATCCAAACCTTGTTTAGGGATAACACTTTATATTTTAATAAGCATCCAAACCTTGTTTAGGGGTCACACTTTATATTTTACTAAGCATCCAAACCTTGTTTAGGGATCACACCTTATATTTTATTAAGCATCCAAACCTTGTTTAGGGATCACACCTTATATTCTACTAAGCGTTCAAACCTTGTTTAGGGATCACACCTTATATTTTACTAAGCGTTCAAACCTTGTTTAGGGATCACACTTTATATTTTACTAAGCATCCAAACCTTGTTTAGGGATAACACTTTATATTTTACTAAGCATCCAAACCTTGTTTAGGGATAACACTTTATATTTTAATAAGCATCCAAACCTTGTTTAGGGATCACACTTTATATTTTACTAAGCATCCAAACCTTGTTTAGGGATCACACTTTATATTTTACTAAGCATCCAAACCTTGTTTAGGGATCACACTTAATATTTTACTAACATCCAAACCTTGTTTAGGGATCACACTTTATATTTTACTAAGCGTTCAAACCTTGTTTAGGGATCACACTTTATATTTTACTAAGCATTCATACCTTGCTTATAGGAATTAACACAGTTGATAAGAAACGATGAAGACACTGCTATATTTTTAAATTACATACACATTCACATATGAACATGGTATGCAGTACTCCTTAAAAGTGCTTAAATATCTTTATTGTATTTATTATCACGATTCACGTTTAATAGTTGATATAAAAGAAACGGGGTAAGTACTTTCTGTGTATACGAACAGAAAAATGGTGGTTATAACGTAAAACGAGATTATTGCATATTAGCTATATCATAGTTTAAGACTTTCTCATGTACTAAACTGCTTAAAATAGAATATAATGCGAGGCAATTCTTTTCGAGCTATTTGAATTGATACTAAAAATAAAACAAGCTGTTTCCCATATGCATACTTTTTCTGGCTATATAAAATCTTCGAATACACAAAGTCGATTTAATTCTGTGCAGTCGGTACTCCTTCTGGCGGTGCTTGAGTTTTCATGCATGGGTCGGGAGTTTCATGAATATGAAAAAGAAAATGTGGTATGATTGCAAATGAGACAAATTTCCACCAGGGACCAAATGACGTAGAAGTTAGTAAAAGTATATTTTTTCTCTATCTTGACGCCTTTTTTTCAGGGGACTTTTTGTCTCAAACATGTTTATATGCCTTAATCTTGTACCATGAACAATAAACATGGGGTGTAAGTTGTTATGAACTGGGATAACCTTGTTTGTTGGTAGGAGGTGCATGGTAAAGACAAGCATATATCATCAAATGACATGACTCTAATATTTCTATGTATCTATATTGTATATGACAATGTAATAAACAATACACATTTGTATTAATTAGACATTTATACTTAATATAGTATCATGGACCTTGACATTTTTGTCGATATATTAATGGAATTAATTATGATACGGTCCTTACAAACTTAACAGCCCAAGTCACTATTGTACATAATCTCTAGCATAACTGATATTGAATGGGTTTGAAGGAAAAAATTAACCCTTAAGATTTTTTTTATCAATAAGAATGTTTCTTTATGTCCAAAGTCAGTCTGTATAAAACCTATATCACTAATAAATCCTTTTCATAAGTATGCTTTGTTAGGGGTTAAGTTCTTTAAAATCATTAATGTCATCCAAACAAACTGTAAACATCTGCCTTGTCTAGTATCGTAACGTTGCTCTCCTACGCTCAATGTATGATAGCACTATATGATGAGGAATGCGTATACCAAACAGTCGATATGCTTTTATTCCATTTCTATTCAAAATATACAAGAGATGGAATAGAAATGTTCCAAATAGATTTGTTGCGAATTTTTGATAGTTGCCAGAATTACTGAAATAGATTGCTTTCCGTTTGATATTTACCAAACAAAAACTTTCTTACTGTAAAATGCATTTACTCTGACAATAAGAGGTGTATTATCAAAAGCGGAAAATTACAAGGGCACTTACAACAATAAAAACTAATAGTCTGAGCAAAAATACCTCCACCAAATGCATTTATTGCTTGATTGCAAACATTAAAAGCAATCAACGTTTATCAAATATTTTCATTAATAATTGCACTGTGTTGCGAGTTACATAATACATTTCTTAATATTTACTTATTTATCTATATAGTAATCAAATAATACTGTGTCCAGGAGCTGACCATACCATGTCCAAGAAAAAATATCGGAGATTAATGTGAGATATAACACATAAAACAGCCTTCAGTTCAAACACGTAGTTTTTGTAGAATCTAGAATTTTGTCATCTGTTTCATGTCAAAAATATATACAAGTGTTTACTTTCATATCAAAAGTTACGTAACTTTTCACACTTTGTTAAGACATACTTTTTGTAGATCACTCCACAAAACAGACAGTTTGGTTTTTTTCCCACAAAGATACTCTATGTACTGTTTAATAGCTGTAGATACTACACATGCATCATTTAACAGTTTGCAATAACTAATCCGTTATGATAAGTTATAATCTATAGATTTAATTCCAGGCAAAATCAAGTATTAAGATATATATTGCAATTTTATAACTTACCTAAGAGCCTAGGAAATGGTTTGTCTACATAATGTAGGAAGTATATTCCAGTTAAGAAGAACTCTGTAGAACACGATCACTGCCAACTGTTATATGTACAATACATAGATAGAAATGATACATATCAGTGCGGTGAGGTGCCATGCTGAGGAGGGTTATCAGTTGGATCGTCTGATAATTTGAAATTTAGGGGGAAAGCTGTAACATGTATATTTTCTTCAAATAATACAGCTTATTTGTGAAAAAGACAATAAACAAGTTCAAAAAATTTTATATTCAAAACAGTTGCATTTGAAAAAGTCGATCTTTCAAAAATGGAGCAATGCCGAAATATCGAACACATGCAAGATGTAGACTGATGCAAATTTAATCATTTAATGGTTCTTATAATGATGTTTGTAATTATAAAGTAATGTCAATGCCCTCAAGTTGCCTCACGAAAAATATTCTTAATATTACTCATTGGTGATATTTTATCCTCCTATAAATGTCATGAGGACCATTAAGGATTTTCTTCGTTCTCTAAGAAGAAAGAAGTGAGAATGTTTACAAATAAAACGTGGAATGTATTGGAAAGTTAATTATTGGAGGAAGGAAATGAATTAGAGCTGGTTTAATTGTGTTATGCAATAGATTACCCACTTACTATCGGATTCTTGAGATTGCTTATCAATAGCACTTCAAAGATAGTCTATCCAATCATAAGAGGCAGTTATGATACAGTTGTATACAACATAGAGTATATTTAGCTTAATAGACACAGTTTTCAATGCGAAACTAAACAATTCAAATACAGAACATTTTCTAAATCTGCATGTTCAAGTATACATGCATTTGGTATAAATTTAATAAGACAGAAAACATCACATCAGACCTAAGCGTGAATAAAGGCGTTCTGAATAAATATGTATATATAAGAGCGGTGTAGATATGATTATTACATTATATAAAGTCTAATCTGTAAAGCACTAAAGTTGTAATTCGGAGATAATTCATATGATATCCTAGGGATGCCTTATAATCACAGGGAATTATATAATTATAGCTGATACAGTTCGCAGTCTTATAGTTGAAACCAATTTAGAAACAAATATTGTTTTTCGTTAAGTTAAGTTTTTTTTTCAATTAGTTGTAATTTCTTATTCGATAATCACCATCTTCAACCGCGGTCAGAATTAAGGATAGTGTAATGTGTCATCCTTAAATTACGCGGACGCACATTAAACCCACAGGAAAACGTAGACAACCACTTTACGTTGATAGTACTAATAGGGCCTTCCCATTTTTTTCATCTTTACACATGGTTTGATGTGTTATTATATTCAAGGTATTGGCAAATTTTAGAAAAAATGTGGGACTTTTCTTTCCATTTCTAAAGTCTTTCTCGAAAAAAATTAATATTTCCAATCCAAACATGTTTTAACATGTTTTTCTTATAAAGACCAAACAATTTGTGTACGGATGTCTTAGAATGCTTATATTAAAACAAACAAACACGTATAACTTCTTCTTCTTTCAAATACTGGCCACATTCAACATGATCAATATTCTGGCAAGTTGCGCATGATTAAAAAATGGTTAAAATCAAATTGTTGAATTGTTTAGTTAGAGGTGTTGATCACTTGAGACTTGAATATCTCAAGAAACTTTGCTGTGGCGATATATGGATGCAGTTTGTTCCAATCCTCTACGGTGTTTACAAAGATTCCAAATTTGAGTATATGGTTAAAATATGCCATAAAACGCCAATTTAGTAGGTTTTCCAACATTTTAATCTGAATCATTTTGACATGTTGTCACAATGTGATATATTTCTCTTTTGGTACCCGTAACATAAAGTTGTGGCGGACCTAGTTATAGTTTTTTTTTTTTAAAGGGACCCGATTTCATTATATATATAAGTATAAAATATATATTTTTTGATGTCCTTGTATTAATGTTATTTGATATTTTTCATAATAAGAGGGTGATTGGATCGCCTCATAACCCCTAACAGTAAGGATAAATATTACTATTACTTAGAAATGATGGTAAAACATTCGCTTTATGTGTTTAAATAGTAAAAGTAAAGTATTATTACTACTCAATACGACTTCAACAATGTCCAACAATTTAGGAATAAATGCTAGCCAGGATTATTGTATTTCTTTTAAATAGGAAATTCCGTCAAATTGAGGCAATATTGTTTTCATATATTTGGCTTACTTCAGCACATCATCATTAGCAGCTGTCATTTGATATCTCTCCCGGTTTTTGTTGAGATTCGTTTCGCGCGGTCTTTTTTTTATGTAGTTTTTTGTAGACTGGTGTTTTTTTGTAGTTTTTCGTTTTTTGCCATGATTTTGTCGGTCTCTCATCGACTTTCAATTTTGTTATTTCTCTCATATATGGATACATGTACATAGATTATTTCATACTCGTGTTTGCAATAGCAAAACACTAAAGTTCTGCTTTACAACCAAAGGGAACACAACATTAATCTAATGTTAAAGTTATTCTTTCCATGGAAAGTTATTGTACTTCGTTCTTTTCGTTAATATACTTCCGTAAGATTAATGAATTTGTTTTCTCATATAGAAAAAATATCTGTTTACATGATCATTATGACGCTCCCCAGAGTCTCAAATATTTCTTTCTTTCTGAATTTCCTTACTTATTTGTCTATTTTATTTATTTATTTGCTTACCTTTATACTAAACAAGCTAACACCCTTATATCCTACATGCTGTACTCTAAGGACCTTTGTTAGACCTGGACATATCTTACAAGATCTTAATTAGTTGTATGTCACTGATGATGTACGACGATAAAAATGTCCAGGTAATGAGATAAGTATGTCACCTGAGGGCCGTCACCTCTTATGGCAATTTCAATAAATTAAACATCTTAACGAATTACACATATCACCAGTAATGCATATTACAACTATGATTTTTAAACCCTCGCGCGATGCTGGAAATTTAGCCGAATTTAAAAAGAAAAACACGTGGCAATACAAAATGAGACTTTATAGAAATACATCTATGATTATACAATTGACTGTTTCCTACAATAATTATGTTATCTTCCTGTTTTGATTGTATGAATAATTTCTAAAATAATTAAGTATAAATGTTTGTTTGTTTGGTTTGGTTTTTTTTTTTTATTTAACTCGAAATCAACATACTTACAAATTCAAAATATAAATTGTAATATTTTCGATTCCAAGTTTTGTAGAAAAAAACAATATCAGTACAAATATCTATGCTTTGTTAATGGAAAACCGGAAAATAAAATAGGAGGTACACAATGCCGTAAGCTCCTAAAATTGTGTGCATGTTTTATTGCAATCCAGTCCCTGTTGAATAAAAGGTTTTAATGTATAAACAAATAAACCTAAATAATGACCATAGAACTGCTTAGATAAGCATGGATAAAATATACCTCTAAAGTTTTTCCCTCTTTTTGTCCATAATAAAATCATGTATTTGATTTCTTCAATTTTTTTTAAGCAAACAAATAATTTATTACCGATATATCCTTATCTCCGTTTATTCAAAACTGACATTTAAACAAAAGTTTAAATTGTAAATATGTCCATGTCTAGACATTTAAATTATAATTTCTCAATTCAAATCCACATCAACAAATTCAAGATAGTTTCATATTTCTAGCAGGAGCAGCTAAAATATAGATATAGAGCAACCTCACTGTCGATATCATGTTGAAATTCTGAAAGTTTTGTCAACGTGGCTATATGTGACAATACGCAGTTTGATCAAAACCCGATATAAGATAGCTTTAACGCTAAAAAAGTAAAATCAAAATAAGATTAGCTTTCCGCATTTGCTCCTTATTTTTGTTTTGTTAACAACAGAACGAAAAGCAGGAGCTAGAGCATGTGCGGAGAACTATTTTATATTAAATTGAGACGTGTTAACAATCTAAACACAAATACTCCTCTGACGTGTTACAATATTGCCATTTTAGCGAATTTGATACTACTAATTTAAACATAATTACCATTTCCAGTCAGTTTAAATCAATACAGACCGGAGTTTTCCTCTTATGACACGTACTCTTCTTTGTGTAAAGTAGAGAAACATTTTTGGTATGAGCCAGGGTATAAATAGGACTGACGAATCTTTAGCTTTTAGCTTTTGTTTATATCTATTTGTTTTTATTTGTCAGAAGGACACGGTTCCCCGTCCATCAAGCTGAAGAATCACTTCCGATAGTACAACAATAATGAAACAATTCAGTTTACCGTCTAACGTAAGACATACTCTGCATTCCTAATGTTGTTGTATGGGTCTGAAAGTCTTACGTTGAACTGAAAAAAATTGGCGTTATTGTATACCATGATGAATCGCCATAACATGCATTACCAAAATCCTAAATTTTCAAAATCACTTCCTGTTTTCCTACTTATCTACTTCAATCGGCCACTTAACGTAATTAGGTAAGTAGATGAAGTTTTCCGAAATAGCCTTTTGAACATGTGTCAAATTATAGTTGTTTATCATTAGTACATGGCGGACATCTTCCGCATCCACATCTCAATTGACATAATTCTGAACGGCTGTTTTTACGACCCTGCTAGCCAACCAACATCACACCAATTAATTTCAGTCATATTAACGGACATAGCAACTGTCCATATTCCCCTTTGTTATTCGTTTTGTCGTATACTTGTTCAAATATCCTTCTTGGATATACAATTAGTTAGTGTGTTAGTTAATGATTAAAAAAGGCAATTGTGACAAGGATCTTTGAGAAGTTTACTCAATAACACATTAAATCAAAAGTTGTCTAATCAGTAAGGGGTTTAAGCAATATCAGTACAAATAATGGCGCAGTTGAAGTGCACATCACTGAGTTTTTTTTTAACTGATTATTTCTTATAAAACTTTTGAAATATAAAGCTTTACATTTTTAAAAGTGCCTGAAAAGAACATTGAGATTAAAACATTGCAGTTACTGTAACTTAAGCCTAAATATTAAAATAAATCTAATTAAATGCACAGAATATAGGCGAAAAAAAAAATAAGGAGATGTGGTGTGATTAAAAATCAACAACTTTATATCCACCAAAGGCCGACAGACATATTTCCATAATCAGTAAAACCAATACATTATAGTAAGCTATTAGGCTCTAGGATAACAAAATGTGAAACAACTGAAAAGAGAAGCAAACGACCTGGTTGAAGTATGTGGTTCCTGGTGTTAGACAGACACATACATAATATGGCGGGGTTAATCATTATTTTGAGTGCTCAACACTCCTGCTTAACTTGAACAGTGGTGTAAGAGCAAAACTTTTGAAGAAATTGAAAAGTGTTTGACTCATACGATTAGTACTAACACAAATAACGAAATATATGTCTATTTTTTTTCTTATATGGAACGATATTTGTATTTCAGATGTTGTGTTAGTCGCGTCGAAAAACGTAAACAAGAGGAAGACATTATGGTAAAGTCAAAAGATCAATCAGCATTCAGTTTACCAGACGACGATTTTTTTGTTATTTCAAATTACAAAGAATGGTGGAATGGAGGAACAATTAATAAACAATGTTTAATATCAGAAAGTATCAGAAGGTTTCCCTGAAATATGTTGATTATGTTATTTAAGCTCCATTTAACATGAGTATATGAATGTAAACGCATAATAGCAATGCAAATTTTGTTTGTTTTATTGCACTTATCGGCGCGTATTTGTGTGTAAAACTACGGAGGTAGGAATAATTTTCTCATGTAGATATATAACTGAATCCTTGATTTTAAAATCTAAGTGTAAATCGTTTGATTGGTATTTCTGTTAAGTGTAATGGTGTTCCCAATAATTTCAAGGATGAACGAATATAAACGATTGATTCTGCATAATTTTGATTTAAAATTGATTACGAATTTTGCCCAGAACAAACTCTCTACAAGAATGGAGGCAGCTGTTATGCTTCTTTTGTTAACTCTGGGTCTTAACCCTTTCCCTTTCAGGCATTTTAGACCTTTACTTATCGAAAAGACACTATCAAAGTTCAATTGAATACTGCATTCGCACCAATGGTCATGCACATGCCATGTTGGGCTCATATGAAAGATAATTGATCAAATATTTCAGCAAATTACGTTTAATGATAATTCGTCCTTTTTTGGTCACGTGGGATGTTTCGAAATGTCACGTGACTTTTGGAGAAAATGTGAAAAAATACGAAATCCTTGGGACAAAAGTCGTGTAGAGACATATTGTTGCGCTAATAGGGTAAGGTTTTGGTGGAAACACAATGCCCCAAGTCTGTTAAAGACATACAAGTTATCATATTGGTATTAAAAGAGGAAATGCGTGCTATATGCCTTGAAATCTCGATGTCCGTAACATTCAAAATAACTGATTTCAGACGCTCTTTTCGTCCAATTTCAAACTCGGACACTAGTTTTTTGTCTAAATCGATTTCAGTCAAGCAGTAACCTAAATTTTGTTTTTTAAGGGAAAATTCATTTAATTACTAATGATAACTTGATGTGGCGTACCCTGGACCGAACCCGAGGAAGTAAATGGGGGCAAAAGGGGGGGGGGGGGGCAATTTGGCACACACATTCTTTTAAAAACAAACATAAGTATTTCATTGGTTTTTCTTTTTGAAATTGAAAGTAAAGTTAAGTTAAGTTACATTTAATATAGGAAATAATTTTTCAACCTCCGGCAGTGAGAATCGAACACGCGATCTTTCCGCCTTGGGTTTGTTCAGCATACCCCTGCACCACTGGCATCGTTAGGAATATATTGAAATTTAAGTACTTAAGTCTACTACTCAAGACGTGAAAAAAAAACATATGAAGATCCTCACCCAGCTTGTTTTCTATTAGAAATTATGTGTTCAGATAATATATTTTTGATGCCAAATGGCCAAATGCATGGTTTTTTGCGCAAATATAGCAGGAATCCAGTTCTTAATCTGTCTTGTTTCCATTGACATATACATTTTCCTTCATTTAAACAAAAGTGTTTTCAACTTTATCATACCCAAACACTTACGAAACCATGTTTTGTTACATCTATTTCAACTTTGCTAAAAAAATTCAGGACATTTCAGTGATTTTTATCTCTTTTACGATAAAATCTTTAAGAAATGACTACGGATTTTTAGCGCATTTCAAGTTTGTGTTTGCGCTGGTACACTAAAAATTACATTTTTAACTAGTGTACAAGTTAGAACTATTATTTTAATACCATTCTTCAAAAACTCACTGCACAGTTATTGAAAAAAGTCATAATTCCCCCAAAAAGGATAGTTTTCTATGCTATTCTTTTTGAAAATATTCTTTAAAATTCGAAGTAAAAAAAAGGTTTTTACAGAATAAATACATGTCAGTAAGAGGCGAATTGACTATGAACTGATAATGATAGAAGTTTGATGCACATTCAATCATATTGCTGGTATCCTGAGGATTGATTTGAGCCCTTAACCATATCTGTACGTCAGCAAATGACGATGGAACAAGACTAAATGCCCAAAAAATATCTTAAAATTTGCTTCACCGGTAAGCTGTACCGGTGTGAAAGGGAAAGGGTTAATGTCTTTTGCATGTAAATAAAATCAAAATGATATAAAATGTACGTTTTTTAATATATATTTCAAATCCATGATGCTAGTGGATTACAGAAATGTCTTATTAGAAGAGTTTGTTGGCGTTATATGATTTTAAGTTGGGATTGCATTTTTTATAGATGAAACAAACAATGAATACAAGGGGTATCCTTATACTCAAATCGATCATAGAAGAAATAAATCCGATAAAGATAATTAGTAAACTAGACCTGTTATCACAATTCACCTTTTTTCAATATAAAAACTCACATTTTCCCAAAAGTACTTCAGTTCTTAAACTTCATTTTGTTTTTTTTTTAATCAAAATTTAAAGAAAATGAATTTCCAAAAAAAAAATGGCGAATAACTTCCATCCATACACCCTTTCAAGATATATATATATTATATGGGCTTCCAAATTCCGTTTCGATTCCTAACATCACTGAAGAGACATTAATTGTTGAAATGGTGTACAAATTTTTGCACCTCATGTTTGCGGTAAACTATCTTTTCCGCAAGTTTATTGTTTTTTGTTTGGTATTAAATTTATAATTAAGATCCATTTTGTTACATCTGGTGATCCGATTATTTGGCAATCGCCATGGCAGTCAGCAGGGTTTAAGAACATCCGTTGTTCGACCTGCTAATCAAATGCGTTCTGTTAAAACATACTGTTTAAGTTTTTTGGTCTTTTGGAAAATGTTGCTTGTGTTGTATTTTGACCCCTCTGCCAAGAAATCTGTTTTGCATGATCACGTATAAAAATTGCGGTTTTTATCCAACGCAATCATAGGTTTGAACGTTGTTTTCAATTTAGACTTGTTTATATTTTTTCGTTTGGGCTTGTATTATATTTGCCTTCGGGTTTATATAATCCGTTCATCCTATTTCGACTCTTCAAAATTCAAGAGTCAATCCTGAATTGAGGTAAAATATATGGCCTTCCAAATACCGTTTCGATTCCTAACATCACTGAAGAGACATTAAGTGTCGAAATCCGGATATGGTGTACAAATTTTTGCACCTCATGTTTGCGGTATACCATCTTTTCCGCAAGTTTATTGTTTTCTGTTTGGTATTAAATTTATAATTAAGATCCATTTTGTTACATCTGGTGATCCATTTATTTGGCAATCGCCATGGCAGTCAGCAGGGTTTAAGAACATCCGTTGTTCGACCTGCTAGTCAAATGCGTTTTGTTAAAATATACTTTTTCACTTTTTTGACCTTTTGGAAAATGTTGTGTGTGCTGTATTTAGACCCCTCTACCAAGAAATTTGTTTTGCATGCACACGTATAAAAATTGCGGTTTTTATCCAACGCAATCATAGGTTTGAACGTTGTTTTCAATTTAGACTTGTATATATATTTATTCATATAATATCAACTGGTGATATTGTTTGTTATCCAAACTCTAAAAAACGAATTAATATATTATGCACTTGTCGACTATATGTATTCTGCTTTGCTGTTTTTTTATCAGCATTGTACATGTCCCAACACGAATCACATACAAACTTGGGGTGAACTCAAGTTTTCCGGAAAGATAAGCAGTAGCTTATCCAGTAGTAGCCTCGTACATAATTCTCTGTTCAAAACAAATAAAATATATATATATATTCTTTTAGATAGTTATTGAGGCTAAATACTTATTGTGTTGTTCATAACAAGAGTGGATACAAACTTGTGTTGTCTGATGGGCGAATGTTGATAATGGCTTGTGCAGGGGTGGATTCTGGTGGATGCTAGCAGGCGCATATCCCATTCTTGAATTTAAATTTCTGTTGTGTTGGCTGATGGGCAAATGTGGACACCATTGAAATAATAATAATAGAGATACCCGAGGAAGCCACAAGACGATAACAATGAAGGAAAACTCTGAGGTAAAACATTTGAAAATTACCCTGACTAATGTGGTTCTGCAAATTTGTTTCGTTTTGATCGAATCTTTGAAATATGAACTTAATGCAAGATAAAAGTATCAACATATTAGAACATCAATGAAAAATTATGACAATGGTAATGAAAATGCAATGAATACATTTAGCATCTGTATGTTTCATCATTGAATTTCCCCAATTCCTCAGTTATGACCCCTTAATTATGCATTATTTGTGTTTTTGGCAGAGCAAATTATAAATTAACAGTTATTACCCCCTAAATTATGCATTATTCGTGTTGTAACGTCAGTTTTTGGTAAAAATATTTATAAAATTTAACAGTTTTTCGAACAGACAACTTTGGCAGCAACCCAACATCAAGAAAATTATTGTGTCTATGGAATCGTTATAAATATTGGCACCTTTCGGAAACAGCACATCCTATGTGGCGGCCTTTTTTTTTTTCTTGAAGTTTATAGGTGCAAACATTGCATACAATCATCATGTTTTGACAACATATCCAAAATGTGATGACTTCGGAGCATATAATGTACTCTTCTGAAAACATTTGTATTGCTTAGCTAAAAATATAAAAATAAGAAGATGTGGTATGATTGCAAATGAGACAACTCTCCACAAGAACCCAAATGACACAGACATTAACAACTATAGGTCATCGTACGGCCTTCGACAATGAGTAAAACCCATACCGCATAGTCAGCTATAAAAGGCTCCATTATGACAAATGTAGAACAATTCAAACGAGAAAACTAACGGCCTGATTTTTGTACAAAATAATGAACTAAAAACGAATATTATACGCAGCAACAAACAACAACCACTGAATTACAGGCTCCTGACTTGGGACAGGCACATACAGAATGTGGCGGGGTTAAACTAGTTAAATGGCGCCAACCCAGTGATTCAATAATTGATTTCTACTATTACATCTGAATTGTCCTCTGCTGTAAGTAACTACGAAAATAGATAATCTTCACCTTTTTCAAGCTATTTGGTTACCAATCTGTGTGACCCCAAAAGTTCTGATTCGATTTTGTTCTTATTTTCTGCTTTTGAAGATAAATTAGTCTGTCTCTGTGCTATTTTCGTGCTAATAGTGGTTTTAACTTCCGTTAGTGAAAATGATCTGTGCCCCAGACTTCTGAAGGTTGAGAAATATGTCGTGAAGAAAGATACTACACTCACTCACGGAATCGGCCAAACCAAACAATTGACCTATCAAAAAGGAATTCGACAAGCTGAGCAAATATGTTCCAAATGGTACCAAGAAAATTTATAAAAACATTTTTAGTGGCATTCGTATTATGAAGACAAACTTTGTTAGCCATATGTTAGAAGAAGAATAAAACATAAGCTGGTGCAATTATTGGAAATCTTACAATGTGCATATATAATACTTCTTATGTAATCGTAGTAGTCAATATTTTTGTGACTCCGGTCTGCTTAATTAGTCATTAAGGGTCGGTTGAGTTAAATGTACAACAAAATAGATCACTTGAATTTGTCCGAGAGTAAACTTCTATTTTTTATTAGCAATACTAGAGAAGCACCTGCATATATCTAATTTTAAATCTTGTGTTTCCTGTCAGAATTTTAATGATATGGTGTCATCATGAATTATTTGATCGTTACGGATTATATGTTTTATGCAATTACCATGGAAATGTTATATTGGTCGAAGCCATAATTTCGCTTTCCCCTCTGATTTATGGCAAATCATCGAATGCGACTTGTTAAATATGAGCAATATTAAGACAAGAAACGATGCACTCTCCCCGAGTGACCTATTTCACTCCGTTTTTTTGTCATCTTTATTTACGCTTTATTATTTTCTTATAGAATTTAAAGGTGTTCAGATTAAATAACTCTAATATGACCTAAATAAGAGTCAACAGTAGTGTACTGATGTTCAAGTCTCGTAAATCCATTTAGAAGTTCTACGTCGAGTTATTGTAGGTGGAAAGGACTGAAAATGCAAGTTTCCATCATTTTGAACTACAACATTCTGTTCAAATTGTACATCGAAGTAAGGTGGTCCTTCAATTTTAAATTCCAATGATATTTTTTTTAATTTGATTGCTTGCTCTGTTTTACATTGACATTCATCCTCTGGTCTTGACTATTCTATTAAAGTAGCTTGACGTTACTTCATTCAATTTCTATGGCAATATTTCAAAACAGATACATTCTATTGTGAAATGTTTCATGCGAGCTACTGTCTCTAACGAATTAAAATAGGTTCAAGACTTCCAACATTAAACTTACTTACAATGCAATTTGGAACTGATGAATTAATTCAGTTTTGCGGCAATTCTGACATTTCGAAATATATGTCAATCGTCTATCTGCTGCATTTTACGTTTACACCCTCTACTTTTTTTCTTATTTCCTTCTGCATCTGTTTCATGACGAAATAAAGATTTGCAGGTGTTTATTTGATTTGATTTTATTTCATTCTTCTGTAGTTTACAATCATTTTAACTTTCTATCTGTATTCAGTTTATCTACCTGAATGAACACACTATTTCTTATCTGTATTCAGTTTATCTACTTGAATGAACACACTATTTCTTATCTGTATTCAGTTTATCTACTTGAATGAACACACTATTTCTTATCTGTATTCAGTTTATCTACTTGAATGAACACACTATTTCTTATCTGTATTCGGTTTATCTACTTGAATGAACACACTATTTCTTATCTGTATTCGGTTTATCTACTTGAATGAACACACTATTTCTTATCTGTATTCAGTTTATCTACTTGAATGAACACACTATTTCTTATCTGTATTCAGTTTATCTACTTGAATGAACACACTATTTCTTATCTGTATTCGGTTTATCTACTTGAATGAACACACTATTTCTTATCTGTATTCGGTTTATCTACTTGAATGAACACACTATTTCTTCGAACATTGCAGAAGTTTTAGCATCTGTAACGATGGCTTCCGTCGATAATATTTTTCTCATTCTTATAAGGATCAGATATTATATAGTTCATAGACAAATGTCTACCATGATTGTTACAAATCAAAACAAAATCACGTTAGCTGTGTTTTATCTTTTCTATTGTAGGAATGGTGTTATGGTCTCATAACTATAGTCCTGTAGCAATCGATACCAGAAAACTACTTATTCATTGCCTCCCCTAGACAAGATCTTCTGCAAGATAATTTGTTTACAGTTTGTAAGATAACCAAATGATAAACCTCTTATAAACATAGGTGTTCCTTAGATTATCTTGTATAGGCTGTATTGGTATTATTTTGGATTCAAGTTTTATTATTGGATTTCAAATGAAAGGTTTCAACACCACTGATGAGAATTATTTGTTCAAATTGTGCAAATAGTACATCTAGTCATCTTTGATGTTGATGTTTTATATCAAAACCGTGTTTACTGAAACACTTGTCAATCGGACTAAAATCGGTGTCGTACGCTGGTCTTATTTCCACTGCTTGTGGACTAACAGTCACTTATGATTTGCTCAAATACTCAGATTCCAAGTAATTTAAGTTTTTCTTTCAATGGAAGATCAATATCTAACACATCAAGTCATAAACACTTAGGTGTAACCTCTCCCAGGACGCAAAGTGGAATGAGCACGTAGAAAATATTTCCAAAAATATTACAAAGCATTTAGGAGTCTTAAGAAAATTAAAATTTAAGATGAAAAGACAGAACTTAGAAAAAAATTTATCTGGTATATGAATATGCTTGCGAAGTGTGGGACAATTGTGGTATTTGCTATTCAAACAAATTAGAAAAACTTCAACTGCAAGCTACGAGGATTGTAACAGGACTGCCAATCTTTACTAAAACCGAATATTTATATTTAGAGACTGGCTGGGAACCCCTTCACAGTAGGAGGCACAGAAGAAAACTCCAATTATTTAATAAGATGTACAATGGTCTTGCTCCACAATATTTATGTGATTTAATTCCTCCAACTATACAAAGTACAACTGTTTATCCATTGCGTAATGACAATGACTTAATAGCCCCCTTTTGTCGACTCTCCTTAACAAATTCTGCATTTATTCCCTCGTCCATCAGAGAATGGAACAAAATTGATAATTCTATCCGTACACTTGATACCCCATCTAAGTTCAAACGCTATTTGTTGAATAATACATACGAAGCAAAGACTGTACCTAATCATTTTATGTATGGTCCGCGGAAATTGAGTGTAATTTTAACACAGCTGCGATGTTCAGCCTCATTTCTAAATAACGACATATTTGAATCAAATATAATACAAAGTCCATATTGTGCGTGTGGCGATCCGCGTGAGGATTCATTTCATTTCTTCTTTAATTGCAATAAATACGCCGATATAAGGAACGATCTATTAACCAACATTCATCGTTTACAAGTGACAATAAATCTACAGTTGCTCACTGAGGGTAGCCAAACTTTAACATACGAGGAAAACTGTGAAATCTTTAAAAAAGTCTTTAAATATATAAAAAAATCAAAAAGATTCCTTGTAGTATAATCAAATAAGATATGAATGAACAAAAACATTCATTTATTTATTATTTTTTTTATATTTGTATTATTTCCTATTTTTCTTTTATTTATATTTTTTATCTTTTTTTTTTCTTTTTCTCAATTCTCTATCCTTTTCCTTGTTAATTGTGTTAGGCTTTTCTTTTTATCTTCTTTGACTGTGCAAATGCCTCATTTTACTATTACATTTAATATATGTATCTACTGAACTGTGCATGCTCTGTATAATTGTTATTGTAATATTATGTAAAGGAGAAGACTTCATAAGTTGGTTAAAATTGTGTCCGATCCTTTTTGTATCTATGAGCAAATAAAATTGTTATAAACCAAAACAACTAACAGTTACCGAGGTTCGCCTAATATGTAACCAATAATTCAGTATATGAATCTTTAAGCATGATACAAACTTTGTTTACCGTAGGTTTAAGTATAACACAAGTGCCAACAATGATTATTAATGCAGCGCATGCCTTCGGTTCAGCTTGAAGAGTGTTTTGGTGTCCTAAGGAGCCTCCTTATGGGTTTTGATTATGTGATTACTTGGCCGTATTTGTAGTGATCATTTCATTACCAGACCAAATATTTCATGATTATTTGATTATTTGATAATCTAGGACTGTATTTTTGATTATTTGATTATCTTGTTCAAAAAAATAATAAATGATTATGTGATTATATTGGCAAAAAATTTGAGATTATGTGATTACTTGGACACCCCCATGAGGGTCCTCACTAAGTTATAATCCCGGTATCTTTGATGAGTTTTTATAAGGGTCTGCTTTACTTGCAATTTGAAAAAAGAACTATACATATCAAACTTGTAAATTCTCTCCCTTTTACCATGACTTCCTCGATATCACATACATGTTCAAAAAGCAAATATCATTTTCTTTTAGCAAACACTGTTCAATTATCTCCCTCATTACACATTGTAATTATTTTTTTACTATTGTGAAGTAAGAAGATGCCAAGAGGGCAGACGAAAACCACAATTCACAGAGGGATAGACATCACAAAATGTTTGAAATAGAAATCCTAAGATTGATCAACGCAAACCGAATCAAAACTAAGGTGCCCAAGAAAAGTATAAATAATGCAGCAGTTTCTGCTACACGAATGACACCCGTTATAATACTAATACTCAAATAATCTCATATTTAAATTCGACAATGTCATAAAAGAGGGACGAAAGATACCAGAGGGACAGTCAAACTCAGAGATCGAAAACAAACTGACAACGCCATGGCCAAAAATAAAAAGACAAACAGACAAACAATAGTACAGATGACACAACATAGAAAACTAAAGACTAAGCAACACGAACCCCACCGAAAACTGGGGGTGATCTCAGGTGCTCCGGAAGGGTAAGCAGATCCTGCTCCACATGTGGCACCCGTCGTGTTGCTTATGTTATTACAAATCCAGTAAATAGTCTAATTCGGTAAGTCACATTCGTGAAAAAGGGAAGGGTATTGTAGTTACGACATAAGGAACATATCCGATATCATCTGTGAAACGGTTATTCCATAACGGTCAACCAACTCGTGATGGCGTCCGTAAAATTTACGAAGGGACGATTTCAACTTCACCATTTGGAACTCTTGGCTTAATAGCTTCCTTGTGAGCAGCAATCCTCTATCAAGGAAATCATGATAGGAAACACAAGCCCGGGAATATCGTATCAATTGGGAGATATATACTCCGTATGCAGGCGCTGCTGGAATGTTGCTACATAGAAATGGAAAGTTCACAATTGAGAAGCTGAAATCATCTCTTTTGTCGTAAAGTTTTGTTTTCAACCGACCCTCATTGTCAATTTCTAGATGTAAGTCAAGATATGAGGCAGACTTAACTGTATCTGTAGTATCCTTTATCTCTAGTTCGATGGGATGGATTCGTTCAACATAGTCACCAAATTTTGTATTATTTAGTGAGAGAACATCATCTACTAGTATATAGCGGAACGTAGAGTTAAAGGATACTGCTAACTTCTTATCTTTCTTCCTAAGAAGTTCCTGTATGAAGTCAGCCTCATAATAATAAAGAAACAAGTCGGCAAGAAGAGGGGCACAATTGGTTCCCATTGGAATTCCGACAGTCTGTTGAAAAACACGTCCTCAAAACGTAACAAATATGTTGTCAATAAAAAAATCAAGCATCTTGATAATGTCAGTTTCAGAGAATTTTTTGTTTGAATCAGAGTGATTCTTTACAAAGTAGGATTTATCCCTTCCTAAGACAAGATACTTGTATCTACGTTCGCCATTCTTTTTAATGAAACAAAGTAATACCAACTCTTTCAATTTGTCTTTTAGTTTGGAATGGGGAATACTTGTGTAAAGTGTAGAAAAGTCAAATGTTTTAATACTATTGCAAGATGAGAGAGTCTTAGATTGTATGTACTCTAAAAGATCTTTGGAATTTTTTAGTATCCACATCTGATTCACGCCACCTCTAGAATAGGCAGTTTCACAATAACGTTGGAGCCCGGCTTTGATTGCTGATAAAATAGATGTTAATAATTTAGAAAGAGGTTTCGTGGAGCGCTTGGAAGACCCAGCAATATACCGTTGTTTGTAAGGACACTTATGTAGTTTAGGTATCCAATACAGTGATGGAAGATCCAGTTCTTCATCTTTGGTTGAAATTCCAAAGGAACATAGAACAGACCTATGATTATCCAGGATTTCCTCTTTGGTAAGTGTCGTGAGGGTATATGTTGAGTTTTCAAGTGAATTGTCAATACCTAATTTATTTATCAAGCAGTTTATGTAATGATATTTACACACAAAAACGATGTTGTTTGGGGCTTTATCTGCGGGGACCACAACATATTTGTCATGGAGGTAGGACAAGTGTTTTGCAACATTTGGGTCTTTAAAAATTGATGTAGCGTGGGTGTTGATATGCCCATTTAGTTTCTTAATTCGGATTTGTATCAACGACCTCACAGCCTTAATCCATTCGGAAAGAGTATCTACGTCTTCTTTCTCGCATTTAGCCCATTGCCTGGCATAATCCTCGACTGAATCCATCAGTATTTTGAAGTTGTATTTCCAATTGATGGATTTAGGCTCACGATATTTCGGACCTTTGGATAACAAATTTCGCAGGGAAGTGTTATTGACAATGTTGAGGTCTCCGGTAATAACGTGGCCAGCCGGATTATATGTGAATTGGGAACTAGCACAGGAGCAATCAGGAGGTTTAGACTTGAAGTCGTCAATGTTGAGATCCTGCAAAACGTGTTTGTAATTGAAAATTTTAGTTGCAATTGGTTTGGTATAGGTAGAAGAAATTATTGGTACAGACTGATCTTTAAAATGAGGAGGTATTTTTGACTGAACTTATTTATGATGAAGGATATTGCCTAAGTTGACGCCATCGAGACCTTTGTTGGCAAAGGAAAGTTTAAGAAAAGATCTTTTCTCTTTTTCATCTTTTCCAATGCGAACTGGTTTGAAAAGTCTGTGACTTGCAATATCCGAAATGATAGCTGTAAGTTTGTATTGGTTTGAATGAGGGTTTGTAAAAGTGGTTTCCAAACATAAATTGAACAGAGAATGAAGTTTTGAAAGGGGTAATGAATACAGTTTCGTGCGAATGTGATGAATACCTAACGGCTTTTGTATAAATGGCAGCAAGTCATTAATAGAGACATCATGCAAAGTAGGTGATGTATAATGACGATGACCATGACTGCGTCTACGTCGAGGAGTAGAGTTGAAAATATTCATCACATTCACCGAGCTGCAGGAAGGACTAGATAGAATACCTATACCATCAATTTTGTCATTGCAACCATATGGTGTCGCAGTTCCCAATTGTCGAATCCAGTAGTCCTCTTTTTGTCTACGGAGAGGCGTTGCAAGTTGAGGATTGTTAGTCTTGTGGTATATTTTTCCGATTATACGAACTGTCATAGAAACGATGGAATGATCAGGCTGATTAAAATGCTGGTACAGAATGTCGTTTGCATTGAGGTTGATATCTGATCTATGGCCGCACATACGTTTGTTTAGCTTTCCTTTCGTTTCACCGACGTAAACCAATCCACAAAGGTTACACTCTAATCCGTAGTAATCATAAACGATGATTCAGAAATTAAACATAAATTTTGTACAAATGAGAACGACACAAGCTTACAAATTCGTGAACCAGTAACCACCGGTATATATAAATTATAAAACCTCATGCATGAAAGAATGTTAACACTTTCTTTTAAGAACAAGGGATACACAAGGTTGTTACTGACATAAACTATGAAATTAAATTTTACCAAGACAGCGAAAACTAAAGACAAAATAACTTGATTCCTACTGAGCTTAGAGGTACATGAAGGATAAACAGTTCATGTCATACTGGTGGCATCGGTTGTTATGATCATAACATGTAAAACAGGTAAATATTTGTTTATAAGCCAGAAATGGGGAAAGGAGGTCTTGTTGGTTTCAACGTCTAAGGAACTCGGGTCCTTTTGGCCTAATATATGTTTGCCAAGGGTTCCTTTGTTTTTATTCCTATTTTCTGGGTCCGTTCGCCCTACGTTATTATAACGTAATGACTTTAAATGGTAGATTAACATAATTTTGTTTTTCTAAATGGATTATGCTGAAAGTAAGTAATACTAAAAAGACATATGAAAAAAGTGATGCTAAAATTTATTAATCTTAAAATCCAGAACGAAAACGCCATAACAAATATTTAACTAAACTGAAAAAAAAGAAAAATATATTAACGGTATAATATATCTCTTACAGAAGGTTGAAAGAAGAGATGACATTAACTTTTAAAATTTTGAAATACTAAAGCACTGAGAGTGTTTCAGCTCTTTCCTAAAACTGCGTAGTGCATACCGGTAGCAAAAAGATTAAGTCGCAGAAAAACAGATAATACAATGTCCAGAACAAAAGACAAGAGTCCAAAATCACAACACAGCAAATTAAAGATTGAGCAAAAGAAGCACCACCAAATACCAAGCGGAACACGGGGAAAGAATGCAGTATCTGCTCCGCGGAACCTGTCGTATTGCCAATTATGCTATCCATTCGACCATAGCTTCCCAGTGAACTATAAACCCTTTATCAACGAAATCACGAAGGGAAACGCAAACCCTGGAATCAACACGGCGGTTTCGATTTCAAATTGCATAAAATGGAATATTTCAGTAATTCTGTTTTGTTCTCAACGGACCCTCACTGTCAATCACGAGATACAAGTAATAATACGAAGCAGTCTAACGGTACCTTTGATATCACGAATTACAAGTTTAGTGAGAAAGATGAGATCAACATACTAGTAATCACCAAACTTGAATTATTAATTGAGAGACAATCAACTCTTTATTCTCGATAATAAAAAATGCTAGCATCATTTATTCCTTATTTTTAAACCAATAAAGGAAAACACGTCATCTAGAAGGGAAATAGTTGATTCACTTAAAAAAATACCCGACTGTTAACACATCGTCCACCAACCCACAGTTATGTTGTAATTAAACACGATTCGGCATCTTCATGATGTTAGATTTATATATCTTTATGTTATGATCAATAGTTTTTACTAAATGTCATTTTTCCTTCCAAAAATAAGAGATATTTTTATCTACGTTTGCCCTATTTTCATAGAAAAAAAAATGAAAATATCTTTCAATATGCCTTTAAGTTTAGAACGAGTAACATTTGTGTCATGGGTGAGTTAAATGTTTATATTCTATTGAAAGAAGAGATGGATTAATGTTGGATGTACTCTTAACAGATCTTTATGTTTTTGTACTTCTAAGTATCCATTTCTCTACAAATGAAAATAACACTTCAGTAATTCCGTTACGTCCGAAGTACTTTTCTGGATTTACCTTCATCAGGAATATTCAAACCCAAACATTTGAAAGCCCCGGATGTAAAAGACATAAACACGTAAAGAGCTATATGCATAAAAAGTGACTTAAAATAAGATTAAACGAGAAAACCAACGGCCTGTATTTATAACAAAACAATGAATGAAAAACAAATACGACAGAAACGAACCAAGGTCAAGAAATGAATAACAGGCTCATGACTTGGGACAGGCTCATAAAAAATCCACCTAACCAGTTGTAACAGCACAACATACGAACTATAATTCAGTGCCTGTGTTGCTCACCTTGGTCTATGTGCATCTTCAATAATAGACACTCTCCAATATTGTGGACTAGACAAGAATTCATAACAAAAATCTCTTCTTTTTTTCGTTGATCTTGTTTTGCTGATATTTTTTTTTTGTTTACAGTTTCTCTATATCTGCTTTTGTTTTTGCCCAAAACACACAAAGGGTAAATACATTGTCATTTAAAGGCAATCACTCCTATAGTCTAAATAAATAACGATTTCCGTAAAATTTGACTTATTTGTAGATCTTGTCTTGCTCATCATTTTTGCTTCTTAGAAAGTGTCTATCTCTTGTTTGAAGACAATAGGCAAAACGTAAAATATTAGAAAATTGTCTAATAAGGAGCGAACTGGCGATTTCGGTAGACTTAATTGTAGTTCTTCCGAAGCACCTGAGATCACCCCCAGTTTTTGGTGGGGTTCGTGTTGCTTATTCTTTAGTTTTCTATGTTGTGTCATCTGTACTATTATTTGTCTGTTTGTCTGTTTATTTTTGGCCATTGCTTTCGATCTATGAGTTTGACTGTCCCACTGGTATCTTTCGTCCCTCTTTTTTCAACCATATTGACTTCTTTGTATATCTTGTCTTGCTGATCATTTTTGCCAGTTAAAGTTTCTCTCTACCTAATTTTCAAGATAGTAGGCAAACATGAAAAAAATAGTAAAATTGGTCATTCAAGAGCAATAACTCCTATAAGAAGTCGTCTGTTGTAAATAGACAATAGGTAGATCTCATCATTCTCAACATTTCAGCCTATGTAAGATTTTCAAGATAATAGACAAAACTTGCATATTAACCCATATGTTCTATTTTTAGCCATGTCAGCTATGTTGGTTAAAAGGCGGGATCATCAAACACATTTTTAAAACTAGATATCCTAATGATAATTTTGCCAGGTTTGGATAAATTTGGCCCTGTAATTTCAGAGGAGCAGATTTTGTAAAAGTTTAAGACAACAGACAACAACGGACGACGGATGTCAAGTGATGTGAAAAGCTCACTTGGCCCTTTTGGACATTTAAACCTTAGATCAAGGATTCCAGTATTCCACATTTAAAATCAGATGGCCTACAAATAAAGACATTTCACAAATAACATTGTTTTATTGCTGCTCCTTAAGGGAAAACATTTCATTAATGAAACACATAAAAGCACTAGTAATAGTAAAAAATACTTCATTGTGATGCACAACAATAGTCATCTCTTTTGCACAAACAAGCGGAACGTTTTTGGTTAATAAATGGCACATGATTCTTTTTTATATAATTTTTTCAAATGACAAAAAAGTAAAACAGTCATAAAGTATAAGATATTATTGAACATTACAAATCTTAAACCTTTTTTCTGGTTACCATGCAATAAAATTATTATTTTAATCAAGGAAGAAAAGATATAGAAATATTCTGAAATGATAAAATGAATGCATTTAAATGCAGCAAACATTAAATAATCTTATCATTTCAAGCCTGCAGAAGAAACCTAATTCCATCAAATAGTAAATTGTAAAGGCATGCTAAATACATCAATGCTTTTTTAAGTACAATTGGCACAAGAAGAAATACTTTTCTAATTTTACTTAGCAATTCATGGGACTTTTGTCTTAGGACTGTTTTACTAAAACTAGATGGTACCTACGGAAGGCACTTTTAGAGTAACCATCCATAAAAGGCCTGTTCCATAAAAACATACATGGGACTAAGGGAACTTGAATTTGCCACTTTGGGTTGTGTTATATACATTGTTGTATAGGTTTAAAATGTATGCATATTCTTAAATTGCATATGTACATCTATCCCTTTTCTTTTCTTAATTCTTAATTAAAATAATTATAGAATATCCTTTATAGCAATGGAGAGGGATAAAATTCAAGGTTTTATCTTATGATGCAAATAGATAACCTTAACATTTGACATTGCAAATATGATTTAATTATATCAGACAGATGGCTGACATTTATAATCATTTTTGCAACATAAGTAAAATTAGAAAATATAAATGAAAATTGATTGTTCTGTATGAAAATACTTTGAAATTTGCAAATATGATCATTTAGATCAGCAAAAAAAAAGTTTTGAGCTGATTTAGCAATACTCAATGCACCAAACATGTTGTTCCTTAAAACATCCATATGGCTAAAAAATTATTATGCTTATGAGCATTTGTTTTCTACTGACAAGGAGATATTAATTTTTCTTGACTTTTCTAATAATATCGATGAAGCCGACAAACGACATCAAACCTGAGCATTAATCATTTCTTTGATCCCTGTATGGTGTCATATCACTAGTACAAGTAACACTTCTTAACAGCTCTGCAGTAATTAAACAATAAAATGTTAATGAAGTTAAAATATTGAATGTTCTTCCTTTAGTACATTTTTGTTTAAGTGTTATAAATTTTATTTGCAAGAAAGAATGCATTACAGCTCAATTTCGACCAAAAAAAAGATTCATTCCAAAGATTTTTTTCTTTAATAAAATTCAAGAAAAAATAATAATGGTCTGGCCCGCATTTTCCTGCTAGAAAGAGTTAAAGATATTTTCAAATACAAATAAAGTTATATACACTAGAATACCATTTGTTTACTTCAGCAATGAGAAATGATAGATGATACCTCTTAAGCCTATTAACTTAAAAGCTGATCATTAGTTTAAGGTTTACATATTCAAAAAGTATGCATAATAGATTATGCTCCTTCTTTTGTGAAATTAAATTCAGCAAAGGAAAATGCAGTTTGGAACCAAATTAGTATTATATTGTTTAATGTAAGATTTCTCAAATTTGATAAATGTAATTAAATCATACAAAGATGTTTTTGTTTTAAATATTTCCTTTTAACATGTTATCCAGCTATGAAATGACTGTAACTATAGTAAAATGGCAAAAGTACAAAGTATTGATGGTTTAACTTCAAAATACCAGTGCTGAGAAATTATTTAAAGCACATTTCTTGTACAAAAAGATAATCATATAGTAAGTGTATTATCTTATTATCAGTTTCAAAATAAAGTTCTGTTTTTGGTAACATTTGTGGTCTATGTTTGTTTTGACAACATGTTCCTGAAATTATTCTGTTTGGTTTACTATGCTAAAATCTTGAAATTTGTACTTATAAACAAGTAAAATAGTAGAATCAAGCCTTAGTTAAATTATGAAGCCATTTTAAGAAGATAAGCTTTAAATAGTTTAACACATTTTTTCTATTTTTCATGAATTTACAGGACAAAATATTTTCCATTTGTACATTGCCATTCCATTACAAAATTATAAATGTGCACCATAGTTTAACAATTCTGGAAGTAAAACTTTTCATTGGATTTCAAACTGTCTAAAAAAAACTATTCAAAAAACAACTTTTACAATAAACAAATCTAAACATCAATATAGATACAAATCTAGCACTTTTTCAACACATATAAAAATATGAACACATCTTCTTTACTTGCAAATCATTGATAAAGTAAACACAATCTATCCAATGAACTATAGTAAGCTATAGCCAATCAACCATTGTAGAATCAGGGTAACTCTATAATGTGTATTTGCCTTTATTCAATGTTCTATACTTTTTCAATCAAAACATCAAATGTTCTTCGAGTATCTGTAACTCATCAATCATAACAAAAAAATCTAAATTGTTGAAAAATATGTTATAACTCATTGAAAGTTGTTGTAGATAACAAATTGAAAAAATGTCACACCTCAGTTTTTGTTTAAAACATAATTATTCAATCACTATGTCTTTAAACATATCTTCCCAAATGCAATACTCTATTTCAGTGACTTAAGTATTCATTCATGTTCAAATACCTAACTATTTCAATTGCAACATTCTAAGTCTTTCCAGTGTGTATAGCCTGCCTAGTTTATTAATATAAAAGCAAACTGCTTCTATAACAATGTACCAGGATAAGAATATGGTTAAGATTTTATCAACTTTGTAAATATGGTTATGGTGGTGTAGAATAACAATTACATATATCAATAAAACAACAAATTAAGAAAAAAACAAGTACTACAATAGATTAGTTATCAAAAATATATACATTGGCCAATTGGGTTGGTTAGTTTAGAAATATAAATAAAAAAATAGTTTACTTTATTCCAAACATAGTTGTGTCACATGTGAAAAGTTAGTGTTTTTATTCTCAGATGTAAATATGATATGTGTGTGTGCCAAAACCTGTTATTTGATTTTAAAAAGGTGTAGAAATTTTATATATTGTAAATAGTATTTTATTTCATATTGTTTAGTGTATCATATCTATGCATTTTAATAGTCTCTTATAATTTTGTGTAGAATGACTCTGATTTTATTTAGTATTGTTTTACAATGTATAAATATCGATTGTACTTGTTGAGAGATGAGACTTTAATAAAACATTGAATTGAATTGTGATCACTCCATTATTAATTATCATTCAACACAAACAAAAATCATCTGTACTCGACATGTTATAATAGTGAAATTTATCTTGCATGTGAGAATTCATTTGATACTATATTCACTGGGTTTATCAGTTGAATTTATCTTTTATGTCACAATTATATTCTGTATAACAATGGACATGACACTGTTGTGTTGTAATCTTATTTCCCATGGCAGTTTGGTTTTTATAAGTCTAAACATAATATACTATTAATTTAAGTTTTGAATGTATGCATCTATTGTCTTATGGGCAATTGTAATTGTAAGAGAAGTGACATTTTTGGTATTAGAATTACTTTGCTTACACTCTCAAGATTTATCCCAAAACTGACAAAATGAATTATATGAAAGATCAAATGCGTCCAGTTCATACTTTCCAAACCAATTAGAGGGAAACATTCATGATATCTAGAATTGGCAGGCAAAAAGCATTTAGATGTACGCAACTGGTTAGTTCACTTCAAATGTTATCCGTTACTATTGAAAAAATTGTTAGGTTTTAAAATCAATACTGTTCTGGTAAAATAGTTTGATTTTTTTGTCTTTTTTTTTACTTAACATTATGTTTACCTGAATTATTATTTTTTTTTTGTCAATACCATAATTTTATTTGAGTAACTCTTGATATAATTAAGGTAGAATTGATCACTTGCACGATAAACATGCAAGAGGTTTTAATTAAAAGTTGAAAGATTTTTTTATAATTTTCTCTAAAGTTAAAAAGTTAAACTTTTACTGTAAAAATAACCCAAGATTAGTACAATTAATTCATGTCAAACACAAGATATAAGAATATAGAACCAACAAGCTATACAGTACAAAAGTCATTTCTAAATGTTTAAGTAAAACAATAACTTAGAACAGGTTGGATATTTGATGAGTAAACACTTATTTCGATAAATTATTCTGAAGTTTCAATATTTATTCATAATTATGTTAATCGATTGATTGGCTGATTAGTGGCACTTTAACAACCTATTACCACAAAAGGACTTTGTCGCTGTAAGAGCCAGAAAATTACCCTATAACTACAAAGATGAATATGGTTAATGACAGAACTCCAAGATCATTGAATACCCTGAAGAAGCAACAGAGCTTAAGTTTCTTAAATAGTCTACATATAAGAATTCAATTAAACATCTTATTGTCACAAAAATCTAAGTCAACATTACATTTGCTCATTTGACTTTTTAACTATACTATGCAGTTGCCATTTTCAAATCTACCTGGTTAGTATAAATGTATATAAGAGCATGCAAGTCAGATATTTTGATTAAACATTTACTCATCTTTCTCAATAGAAGTGACAATTTTGTTGGCAGTACTATTATATACACAACAATTGTAGATGCAGAATCAAAGACATTTACTGTTATATCATGTGTCCTGAGCAAATACAAATGTAAATAAGTATAAAAGAAAATTTTTTTGTTAACAAACATTGAATGAAAGAAATATGTACTTTGTATTATGATCTCCAGAAGAAGGGGTTCTGTTGCAATCTTCGTTCAAAATTAGCATACCAAGTCTGCACTGTACTTAATGGAACATATGTTTCTGTGGGGTTTGGTGACATTTGTGCTTGAGTTTGTGTAAATGAAGTAGCAAAGTTGAAAAAGTTCTCTAACATTTTTCTTGAATATTCAACAAAAGTTTCAGCTGTGGAAACTGCAGCTTGTGGTGATGGTGTTTGCTGAGAAAGCTCCTCCAGAGTTTCTATAGAAAGGCCTATCTGTGCCATGTGAGACATGTGTGGTATACATTGGCCAAAAGGATTTGTACTATCAGTAGCTGCAATAAAAAAGAAAAACATTAGTTTTAGAATAGGTAAATGTGTTTAAATGCCTAAAACATACCAAAAGACATTTTCCTATAATCATGTGTACCATCAATAGTTACAAAAACCTGATGGCTCAAAAAAGCCTGTATTACTTACCATAACTTATTCTAATTGGCCACTCTAAAACCTTTTTAAGACCCTATTCATTATCCTAAAAGTTCATTTTCGGAAATTTTTCATTACATTTCATACCTAATCAGAATTAAGAATTACACATAGCTATGGTAGGAGTGCCCTGTTTTCCCGTGATTTTCCAATATTTTTTTTTATAATTTAAGGGGTCAATTCTTCTATTTTTAGTAATAGTGGGGTTAATGTTTTGATGACAAAATATGTCATCAACCATTAATTTTAAGGATGATTATAAATGCATTATCTAACAAAAAAACCAAGACGACAATAAAAACCATTGAGTCAAAACTCAGAGTCAAAGAATATAGACAAAAAGATAGACAACAATCTACAAACATTACATTTATCAATATGAATCCCATCAAAAACCAGGGGTAAACTCAGGTGATGCAAAATGGTCATCAGTTCCTGCTCCACTAGTACTAGTTGTACCAGCCCTGTTGCTTATCTAGAGATAAGACGACTTTGATGATTCCAGTCATCAGGAAAGGGGGACCGATTTGTGGCTACGACTAATGGAACATATCCGTGGTCAAATTTTCTATTTTTCGTAATGGTAAGGCCATATATGAGAGCTGTAGGGGTTATAAACCAAACGGGGATCACAAACTGCGGCAGATCAATTGGATAATTTTTGGAAAATGCAGCTGTCTAGGAACTCAATCCCCTAAAAATAAGGTCTTTGTTAAAAACTGCATTATAACTTGTAGTTTTCACTTTCTTATTCTTTGGTCAATAGTGGCTACTAGATCATTGGTAATCATACTACATCTCCCTTCTTTTATACAAATACATTAACTGTTCTTACCTGATTTGAGGTTTGTGACTTTAAAGATGGCACTTGGTTTTTGGTTAGCTATAACACCCAGTAATATCCACTGCTGGCCTGTAGGATTTGGGAAGGAGAAATAAACTGAAAACAAATTGTAAAATGCTAATTAATTGATATCAACTTATGGAAAATTACAATTACAATGAAACTGGATTAATCATTCATAATTAAATGTTACAACTAATTATATATTTCAGTTCTTAAGAAGTTATATGTGTGGAAAAATACAGGTTCATTGGAGAAACTATATATCTGATTTTTAACATTTCAAATTGTATGGTCCACTTTCTTTCTACAGGTATGAATCACCTTACATAGTAGGATGGCAAATGCGCTATATACAAATATACACCTGCACCCACTTAAAGCTCATATCAACACACAAAAGAACGTGCCACTAATCCACCAATTCATGCATATATATATATAAAACGGTAACGGTAAAAGCGTGCTGTACAAATACTGTGTTGTCATTTACATATTTATATATACATCGTGCATTACAGTGCAATCGGTTAAGACGGATGATAATTAATGCACTTAATGATCATCATTGCTCTTTGCCTAAAATAGTAGTTGTTATTATATGCTAGGTGTGCGGATATATACATTAGCTTTGTCACAACAAATCAGTAAGCTAAAAGTAATGACTTTTAATAATTGTCTGTCCAAAATTATAGGCCAATAATGAGTGAGAATTGAACACCACTTGCTATGAACTTTATTTAATTTCAATATAATAATAAATGAGCTGTTTTATACATCTTTGTACTTCAGTTTTATGGGAACAATTGTCCTATTGGCAATCATACCACATATCAAAGACTAGTCTTGCAAAAAAAATATGCAACACCAATACCATGAATACAGGATAGAACACTCTTTTGGAACCAACAGCATAAAACAAGTGAAATAGAGAGAACAAGGTCAGCATATATAATGAAGCCAAGTAAACAACCCACATTCTTATCTAAAATATTCATATCTGGCTTTCAAGGTTAATACAAAATAGTAGGGCTCATGCTACCAGGCTACTGAGGCGAAGAAGTCACTTTTCCGTCCTCTACTACACTTATCAACCTTCAAAAGCAATAATTAGTAATGGATTATTTTTGACATGAAAAGAGATATTGTCTTTTGAGTGATAACTGATATTGAGGATAAAACAGACATACACATGTAAGGTAAACGTTTGTGATACCCTTAGCCAACAACATTCAAAAAGTAAAGAGATGATTATGACTTTCAATTACAGTACTGGTAAGCTTAAAATAACCCTGAGAAACAATACAAATAAGAAAACAAAACTTGTGAATATCAATCTTGTATTTCATAAACTAATGTCTCAGACTGAAATGTAAGGAAAAACAACAAGCGATGCCGACTTAATCTGCACAGTAAGGAAAACTTCTATGTCTTCATCAAAGTTAATAAAAGGTAGTTGAGCTAAAGATCCTGCAGACAGCAAATCAGAAAATCAGAAAATAAAACCCAAAATAGACATGTACATGTATCAAGGTCTCAATCATCAAGAGTGTAGACAAGTTGTGAACGATCAGAAACAACTGACATGTCTGACATCAAGATATACAAGTAATGGACAAAAACATTTACATTTACACTGACTTTGGACAGACAAATAAACAATTTGCGAGTTTAACTTGGGTCACACTTACCTGCTCCACCATATCCATCAGGAAAAGGAGTTTGTCCTGTCAGAAATATGGCTATGTGATTAATGCTGTCAGCATCTTCTACATTAAATACAAAATGGGTTTCATTTATCTGTTGTACTTCAGCTTGCACCTGTAAATAGAAATTTATTGTTAATATATTAGTCAATATCGTCATTTATAGAGCTGAAACCAATTCTCTGTACCAACAACAAACTGTTGACATGTGCTCCATGTAATAACTACTTTTTGTGTGAACATGATCATTATGGTGAAAGGAAATACTTATTTGATCAATTTAAACTGTGCTCTCTTAAATTACGTAACTATAGGTCTACATGCCTCTGTCGTGTAGCATTTAGTTTATATATTTACATAAGACAACTAACTGTCTGATGAAATGAAGGCTTTTCTCTTTTACTTAATTCTAATCACTGAAATCCTGAAATTCTTCATTAAATAAATGTATCATTTTGTCATCATGGTCATTTTGTTACTTAAAACTAAAAATAAAATATATTTTGAATATTTTATTAAACTGATTTAACTCAGATATATGAATAAAGTACTTTCAATGTTAATGCAACATAAAATTGAGAATGGAAATGGGGAATAGAGAGTATGTTATTTCATCTTTTTATATCTCTTTGCTCAAGTGGTTAAAAGGTTGTTTATTAACATGATTAAGTCTAACAGGCAAAATCTATTGATAACTTAAATGACTGGCAATTGAGTGAAAGAATTTACAATCACAAGTAACTGACTAGGTGTTCAGTTACAATTCTATGCAATGATATTGATCAAAGATCAAAGGTGTTGTATTTCAATGAATAGTGTCAGTCACAATAGAATGGAAATAATTTTCTGATCATAATATATATACAATCTGCTCTGTATATCATGACTTGTACAATACAAATATACTAGACATGATAGTTAAATTTTCAAAGATTTAAAGTACTTAAATGGAATAACATTTATAACACAATGTACATGTACGGTATACTATACTATAAGAAAAACTGTAAAGAAGGGAAAATGCAAATTACTATCCTAATACAAGCACTTTTTTGCTTTGACATGTGTTTCAGTTTTGTCAACTTCAATTTCTTGTGTGTCAAGGTATGATGGATGGTCCAAATTGTCTAGTCAAAATTGTCAGAGTTGTTTTCACAGACAGTCCAAGTTGTCTTTGAATTAATGTATATTTAATTTTTTTACCCCTTACGATCGGTACCATGATTTCCCGAGAACTCCCAAGAATATTGAATATTGACCTGAGAACCGATAAATGTTACCCAAAAACTTTATTTTATATGGTGTTCTACTATTTTAATAGATATTAAAGTAAATAATTTTAAGATACAAGATGTTTTTCTCTCAATAAAAGTACAATTTTACTTCTTGAATTAGAATTGTGTGTCTTGTAGTGTATGCAAGTTCCGTGTGGATAACAATATGGCGGACGTAAATATTCAAAAGGTGGATAGCTCTACCTAAATAAAAGTATAAATCTTTTTTTTTTTTAAATTTAAGCTTTCCAAATGATGTATTTACTTTTCAATTTTCCATTATAACAGAAACTAATCCTTTTCCATTATTAAAGAAAACGATTCTTCAGAACTTTTTTACTCTTTTATTTAAAATACCTTTTGAATAATTACCAGATTACGTCCGCCAAATTGTTATGCAAGGAACTTGTAAACAAGAAAGTGAAATTATACTAACTTTTTTTAGAAAAAATGACTTATATCTCATGATCAAAATTATATACTTTAATATCGATAAAAGTAGTATGAAACTATGTTATTAAATAAAGTTTTTTCTGGTAACATTTATCGGTTCTCTGGTCAATATTCAGTTCTTGGGAGTTCTCGGGAAATCGTTGTACCCCTCACAATCGGTAGGTCTTTTCACCACCGAACACCACCGCACACCACCGAACTCCCCAAAAATTTTTTTTTTTAACTCTTAGTGTTATAAATGTGACCTAAATATAATATTTAAGTTATTAATTCAACAAATAATAAGGTTATAAGGTTAAGAGAACAAATATCTACATCGAACAGAAAAGGAGAGTCTATAACACTACAACTCTGCAAACCACCACTGGACACCTCAAATAATTGTTTTTCTTCATTTTTCTTCTTCTTTTATAAAATAGTTGTACCAATAACAAGAAAAGAGACATGAACAAATGTTAAATATTTCGGGAACTAATATCCTTCATCAGTAATTGATGTCAAATGATTCTTATACACACACAATGTAATCCGGAAAAATAGTGATGAATCCGGAGACGTTTTTCTTTATATGGATTATATTGATAATCGACTTTAACAGAAAAATGATGCATATAAACATCTAAACAAGAGTGCACACGCTGAAATGTCTCGCCTTCTTTACTAACCATTGATATTATGTTGATAGTCCTAAATGAAAGCTTTACTACAACTATTACATAAACTTAACATGATCCAAGAAAAGGAGGTCAAGGTCATATAAACCAAACGAGAAATACATGTACACCTTACAATCATTCAATACACTAAATATAGTTGACCTATTGCTTATAGTTTCTAAGAAACAGACTTAACCAAGAAAACTAAACATTGACCAATGAATCGTGAAAATGAGGTCAAGGTCAGATGAACCATGCCAGGCAGACATGAACAGCTTACAATCCTTCCATACAACAAATATAGCTGAACTATTGCTTATAGTTTAAGAAAAACAGACTGAAACACATAAACTTAACACTGAGCAATGAACTGTGAAATGAGGTCAAGGTCAAATAAAACCTGCAAGACTGACATGTACATCATAGAATATTTCCATACACCAAATATAGTTGACTTATTGCATATAGTATAAGAAAAAAGACCAAAACTCGAAAACTTAACTTTGACCACTGAACCATGAAAATGAGGTCAAAGTCAGATGACACCTGCCAGTTGGACATGTACACCTTACAATCATTCCATACACCAAATATAGTAGACCTATTGCATAAAGTATAAGAAAAACGGACCAAATCACAAAAACTTAACTATAACCACTGAACCATGAAAATGAGGTCAAGGTCAGATGACACCTGCCAGCTAGACATGTACACCTTACAATCATTCCATACACCAAATATAGTAGACCTATTGCATACAGTATAAGAAACACAGACCAAAAACACAAAAACTTAACTATAACCACTGAACCATGAAAATGAGGTCAAGGTCAGATGACACCTGCCAGTTGGACATGTACACCTTACAGTCCTTCCATACACCGAATATACTAGACCTATTGCTTATAGTATCTGAGATATGGACTTGACCACCAAAACTTAACCTTGTTCACTGATCCATGAAATGAGGTTGAGGTCAAGTGAAAACTGTCTGACAGGCATGAGGACCTTGCAAGGTCATACATACCAAATATAGTTAACCTTTTACTTATAATAAGAGAGAATTTAACTTACAAAAAACCTTAACTTTTTTTTCAAGTAGTCACTGAACCATGAAAATGAGGTCAAGGACATTGGACATGTGACTGACGGAAACTTCGTAACATGAGGCATCCATATACAAAGTATGAAGGATCCAGGTCTTCCACCCTCTAAAATATAAAGCTTTTAAGAAGTAAACTAACGCCACCGCCGCCACCACTGGATCACTATCCCTATGTCGAGCTTTCTGCGACAAAAGTCGCAGGCTCAACAAAAATTGTTAAATTAGACGTAATTTAATTGATTTTACCGTTTTATTGTATAAAATCACTGATTTTCTCAGTGGTTGATGGTTTTTTGGGTGTTCGTGTGTGGCGGTGTTCGGTGGTGTTTGGTGGTGAAAAGACCCACCCCCTCACAATTGTCTGAAAGTCATTTACAAATCTATAGTTTAATTACATGCCATTAACTCTGATTTACGTCCCAGAGGGTCAGAGTACACAGTTATCGTCCTTTGATTTTCGTTGTCCACAAATCTAGTCCCTAGTGTGGACAGTGTGTTACTTGCCAGTTTTTTTTATACCCCTTCCAAATTTATTTCTCCATGTTTTATGCCTCAAATAGCAAGTAGGGGGATGAAATTACACTGTAAAAAAAATTTGGGTCATGAATTTTAAAGTAAAGTAGTGATTTGGTCCAGCTGAAAAAGGTTAAAAATTAGCACTTCGGAAGCTGTCAAAAGATTTGAAGACCCCCTTAACATAAAATTGTCCATATTTTGAGTTAGAGCCGATGAAGTTTTCTATACTTTTGATATAATTTGTCCCAAAAGTAGTACAACACACTGTACGAATATTATTGAGAAAGCGCAGGTGGGATTTTTTTAATTTTCATTTATTGTCTAAAAGAAATGCACTACGAAATAACTGTGTACTCGGACCTAAGAGGTGAAATCAGTAAATATAGAATCTGTACTTTGGCAACTTCCCTGAATGATTTGATGGTTTCAATTTGTCAAATAGCATGAAACTAAAGGATTTAAACTTTTATTTGATAGAATTTCTGCAAAAATGACCAATTTTGGCATTATATGGTCAAAATAAGCATTTCATAGCTTTTTCAATTTTGATGCATTAGTGGCATTCTGACTTTCTATCTGATAGGTTTTCATGTGTCAATATTTGTGTTTCTATGCTTTAATCCAGTTGTATTACTCATTTGTGAACTCTGAATCTACAGAAAAGAAGATTATCTCAGACAATATGTGCAAAATGTGTTGTATTTATATAAATAACCCTCGTCTAACACCTTGTTTGGATCAAGTTAATTGTGAGGAGTTTGGTACATAAAAGTTGAAGTCCATAATAAAGACCTCACTAAATTTGTATAAAAAGCACTTTACAATGTCTTCTGTACCTGTTTCATTTCATATAATATCTTTCTTTTCTTCTGTAGGATAGCAAGATGTTCAAATATAAGCCTGTTGAGACTAAAATTGCATGCAAGTTTTTCACTAAAAAGTGAAAAATCTTTGTGTCAGACCATACTGTCTGCAAAAAGAGTTGAATGCAAGTGTCTTTTTGTGCTCAGATTTATTGTATCAGGTCACCTGAGTATAGAAATGATAAAAAAGACACAAATTTTTATTTCCTATAGCTTCAATATACATTTTTAAATGTAAATATGTGCTACGGCCTAAATTGACCCTAAATTATTTTCAGTCTTACTTGGCCTAAGACCCTTTAAAACTAATATGATATGCTATTTGTAATTTTTCTTTCCATTTAAAGTACATTAAATACATATGTAAGGATTATTTATAACCAAAAAGCTTCACAAATTTAAAATTGCAGGAAAATATTACATCTTCATGTAAGGCCTCCCTTCATTGGAAAACCTCCATTTTTAGGCACATGCTCATATAAATTTGACTTTTGAATAATTATGCTAAGTCTGATAAATCAAATGAGTACTCTATTGCTTTAATACATAATACATTATATATTAAGGCATTTAAAAAGTATTTTTTTGCAATATTTTAATTTTTAAAGCCCCAAATGTTGATAGTTGAAATTTTTCAATTTTAACGTCAAAATTTAACACGCAAAGTTGAATATAGAATTTATCATATTGTTTATTATATATATCCTATTGCCATTCAACTTTGTAAGCAGTGTTATAATTTATTAAGCTTTGGTCATACCAAGTTTTATTAAGATTGGTCAACTTTTTCTATCCTATTAGGTCCGAGTACACAGTTATCGTCCTTTGATTTTCGTTGTCCACAAATATAGTCCCTAGTGTGGACAGTGTGTTACTTGCCAGTTTTTTTTATACCCCTTCCAAATTTATTTCTCCATGTTTTATGCCTCAAAAAGTAAGTAGGGGGATGAAATTACACTGTAAAAAAATTTGGGTCATGAATTTTAAAGTAAAGTAGTGATTTGGTCCAGCTGAAAAAGGTTAAAAATTAGCACTTCGGAAGCTGTCAAAAGATTTTAAGACCCCCTAAACATAAAATTGTCCATATTTTGAGTTACGGCCGATGAAGTTTTCTATAATTTTGATATAATTTGTCCCAAAAGTAGTACAACACACTGTAAAAATATTATTGAGAAAGCGCAGGTTGGATTTTTTTAATTTTCATTTATTGTCTAAAAGAAATGCACTACGAAATAACTGTGTACTCGGACCAGAGTACATGCATGTTATCTTAAATCTGGGGTGCCTAAAATTAAGGAGATTGGTAAACCAGTATCATGAGTATTGAGATTGTGAAGTACGGGATATCTGAAGAAACATACATAAATTAAAATATATAAAATGTTGAGGTGCCTCAGGTGGAGTAGTTCTGTTCAAGCTATATCTCACAATTTCTATTAATGAACGGGTTTTTGTATCACATTTGGAAAAATTGTTCCAACTTTAGTTCTAGTTAGGTTCTTTCCATGTTAATTATTAGCTAAGATCTGGAAAACTATAGTCGCTGTCATGTTAAAATGACACTGATATTTTGGTTGATATTTTAAACAATCAACCAAAATCCAGGGGCCATTTATTCAATGACGGCCACTATAGGTTGGAATATAAATTTGGATGTTGACCTTTTTCTATGAGGTTTGCATGTCATCTATATTATTATATGGTAAACCAAATAGTCTGGAAATTTCTGGAAAACCCATTTCAGTGAGGATCAATAATGCACACAAGAAAAATTTGGATGAATGATGACGCCGTGAATATATGTACAGGAATACGCATATTTTTATAGGTCGGCAAGAGAAGCAATATGAAGAAAATTACCAGACGTCCTGGTATTAACAATCCAAACATTTCTAGTTCAGCTCAAATTTCGTTTTGTTGTTCTTTAATGCCAATGTCAATGTTGATTTTGTTATTTCTGTATTTCTCGTATTCATTCTAAGCGCAAAAAGGATGACGACTTGTTTTCTAAACCGAAAATCAAAACCGTCAAGAAGACAAATTTTATTTTTAAAAATTTTTCCTAAATTTTGTTCTGGATGTTATAATGTATCAATTGAAAATAAAATTGTCGTAGTTTTTATATGCGGCTAAAAGTATTTGTAACATGAAATTTCTGGGTGGTCATTATTTTTTTTTGTATTTACATCCCTTTTGATAGCCTCTATTGGGTAGAGATGTATGATCTGTAACAACGAATTTGAATGGCTATGGAAAATATTCCGCGAAAAAAGAGGAAATTTGGAGAACTAAATTACAAGTCCTTCATTCTTGATAAAAATTGTAATTAATCTTGTTTCCTTGTTTCTGTCACATTGTTTTAATTCTGTCAGGATACACACTTATTTCAACGAGATTGATTAACATAAAATAAATATGCAAATGACCTCTGAATTACACGAAGATGTATTAACCAATCACAAAATTGTTTACTTAATAACTATTCACATGTTACACGTGGTGATTCAGACCGGTGCCGTGGTAGTGCTTACAACATCGTTTGAATACAGAACAGAATTTACTATGTTGAACGAGGATTTTTAGATTACAGTATAAATACAGCCTCACAGGATGTTCACAGACAACGTGGTGACAATGCCAAGGTTTTTATTTATGACACCCATGCATTCACATTGAAAAAAATTACATATATGCACGTGTAAAACACATGTAATACTAATAGTTACTGGGCAGTGTTGGAGCATGGGTAGATTATTTTGAGAATGCATGACACTCGGTTAAGTAGTATTCTAAAGATATGGTGTATTCCATCTGAGACTATCGTAACACATATGTGTTGTAGTAGTCTCACATTCCATGTTAATACCTTATTACTTTCATAAATTTAAGAATATGGAAATGTGGTAGTTATGATTGACTAAGAGTGCTGCCCTAATCATGACCAGATGTGGAAAGATTGGGCATTTGCCAAGGAGACAACTATCAACCATGAACCAAAGGTTTGGATGAAAATAGCTACAGCCTTACAGGTCACCATAAGGCTTTTCAACAATGAACAATCAAAACTCATTCTTTTAAGGTTCATCATAACCTTTTGGCAAATATGATCGTATTGACACCACAAATTCACTCTTGAGTACAGACAAACCTGCAAAAAAAAATTGAGGATGTCTCATTGACATTTAACATGTTTTCCCCAATCTGAATCTGCTTTCATACACATGAGTCATGAGAGAGAAAAAAAAAACTAGCCTACATGTAAGAAAACTGTAAACAATGGAAAAGAAGATATATTAATTATGAGTGCCTTCATAATATTTTTTTGCCTCTATTCTAAGTTACAACAGAAAATCCCTAACAAACCAAAAGGCGTCTATCCCTTTTAGTCACAAAGTGACCTTGAACACAGAGCATGGATCACAGCATTACAAGTAGACCCATCACTTTAAATGTTAAGTTTTGGGTTTGTAGTAATGCAACAAAAAAAAAGAATTTATAGCGTGAGCATTTTCCTTATTTAGATGCTCTTATATAATTTCTAACATTTTATTAAAATAAATGGAAATGTATATCTGTGCAATATACAAACAAGGAATGAGACCAATTGATTGGTGCTTAACTTCACTTTCAGCAAAATTGGCTATTTCGTGGCCGTCAGTTTTTATTGGTAGAGGAAGCGGGAGTGCCTGGAGAGAACTATGACATTTGGCAGGAAAACTGACAATCCATGTCAATTAAGATTGGAGTCAAGCACACCTGCAATGAGCAGGTTAGAACTCACAACCTCAGTGTTGACAGGCTAGTGATACAGTAGTTGGACTACTTAGACCACTTTACATTCAATGAATTATGGCGCTGAGATACTTTTATGTTTTGCTTTGAAAATATAAATCTTTGATTATGATCATGACAATATTCATGATATTCAGTAATGCAGTGCTGCTCAGTATCCATTCAGTTTTTCAAACATCAGAAGATTAAAAAATGGAAGCACAGTATGCATTTAAATGCACAATATATTTTGTCCTTCATATCACTTGACCAGCATGATTAAATCTTCTATAATGTTTTACAGTGCCTGGTGTCTAGACAATATACTACTGAAAGATGTCTCACCAGAATCATGGAAATATTCCCCAGAAAGAAATACAAATGATACAGAATACTACATATTTGAGGAAGCAGGAATTGACAGGTTTGATAAAAAAAAGTTACTTACTCTCTGACACTTTTAATGCTCAGAACTAATAAAGTTTAAGATTTGAGACTACAGGGACTACAGTGATATTTTTTTTTCTTGAGGAAGCATTTTTAAAAGCATTACAAGTAGACCCACTACTTTAAATGTTGAGTTTTGGGTTTGTAGTAGTGCAATATAAAAAAAAAAGAATTTATAGCGGGAACATTTTTATCTTAATTAAGATGCTCTTATAAAATTCCTGACATTTTATCAAATTAAATCTACAAACTAGGAATGTGACCAATTGATCATAAGGATCTTGAACTCTACAGAACATTCAATAAATTATGGCACTGAGATATATATGTATGATTTATTTTGAAAGTTCATGATCGTGATGATGTTCAATAATGTAATGCTGCACAGTATCCACTCAGTTTAAGGTTTATCATAACAAATGGTCAAATTGCAGTTTTTACACCTCAAAAAAATTACTCAAGAGTAAAAAAATTTGCGCTCGTATATTGGTATGACGTTGGCGCCGTCGTCGTCGGAAGACACATTGGTTTTCGCACTATAACTTTAGTTTAAGTGAATGGATCTCTATGAAATTTTACCATAAGGTTCAATACCACAAAAGGAAGGTTGAGATTGATTTTGGGGGTTATGGTACGAACAGTTAAGGAATTAGGAGCCAAAAATAAGCATTTTTCTAGTTTCCAGACAATAACTTGTGTAACGGTGTATGGATCTCTCTGAAATTATACCACAAGTTTCCATACCACAAAGGGATGGTTAGGATTTGCTTTAGGGGGTTACCATTTGGGAATTAGGGGCAAAAAAGGGGGAAAAACAAGGGTGTCCTGGTTAATGGACTAATACTTTAGTACAAAACATAATTTAAAGCAGTGTAAGGGAGGTAATCCAAATACAATGTTTTGATTACCTCCCTTACACCGCTTTTAAATTATGTTTAAAGAAATGCATATTTATAAAGGAAGACCAGTAAAAATATCTGCAAATGTTGCATTTTTTTTTTTTTTTACAAAAAAATCTATATGAAAGATTTGACACCATATCTTAAATTCTATTATGAAATAGATTAAGTTAGCACTATGGTAAATTTAAATGGGTAATTATGTAATTATGACTGCAAACTCCATTGGAAATTTGAATTGAGATTATGACCATATCTTGAGGGAAAGAATTTTTTTGGGGAAAAAAGGGGGGGGGGGGGGGGGGGGTAAAAAGAAATTGTGGGGGGTCAATTTTTTCTCATTTCAGATTTCAGAAATTAAAAAGAAAAATTCTTCAATTATTTTTTTTGTGGGGGGAGGGGGGGTCAATTTGCAACAGCAAAGTGTATTGCACAAAAGCAAAAAATTGAATATAAATTCAAATCATATAACCAATTCTAAGTTCTTTGACTACAGTTATTCTGTGTCAGAAACCTTTTATGTGTCAAATATTTATTTACAATACAAATTCAGACCTGTAGCAAGCGCGAATATTGCGTCCATTTTTGCCCCAACTGTTCAGGGTTGGACCTCTGCTGTCGTATCCAGCTGTGCTTGGCGAAGCAATTTATTATTTATGGTCATCAATTAGAACAAAAATGAGTTTCTGTATGTTGTTCAGATAGTATCTTTTTAAATTTCTTTCTATATTAATGCATGTTTATGTATATATATATTTCCTGTAGGGTAAGACAGTTCCATGATTACTGTAATGTTGGTAACCTGTCAACAGGAACCAGTGTTGCTAGTTCTGAATGTAGTGATGACCTTTACCTTGACGTTGATGCTGATACGGAAGCTGACCTGTTTGGTGACCTTGCATCATCTGTCCTCAGTATTATACAAGATATCAAGGACACAGGTATTGAATTATTTAAAAATTTTTTTTGATACATTGAGCATTGTTCAAGAGTGCACTGTGGAGAACACTTGAGCATTTTTTATAAGCATGGTATCCTGCAAGTTTTTCTGCAGGGTCTTTTTTGCTGTCCTCTGATTGAATTCCTTCTTCAATATTGTATTTTATTGCAACATTTTCAGTATGCAGACTACATACATATCTTGCACTCCTGGTGCCGTTTATAACACATTAGTGGCCAACTGAAAATTTGTGTGTCACCATTAAAAATTACTCAAATTGGCTTCTATGAAAAGGTAAAGAAAACTTTATATCTTTTGTGATGCACATTTGGTTTGCTCCTTTACTTTGTAGTATTAGGAGTATGTGTAAAATGTGCCAAAATAATTATCCATCTGATAACTACTTGTGTATGTTATACTCTGGTTTTAACACCTGGATACACAATTAAAATTTGTATTTTCTGATGTCAATTTTGCCTAGAATGCTGGATTCTTTTGCCATACATTGCTTCCTCAAGATTTTTTTGTGGGATTGTCAGTTTTAAAGAAAACCAACTTAAGAACATTCATTCAAAGTATGTTTGTCTGCTTAGGTTAACTTGTGTCCATGAATTGCTGTCAAATTGAAATTCACTTACATCTTTTAATCTGCTAATTCATAAATCAGAATATAATTTTTTTTTGTGTTTTCTCAGTTTGGATTTGCCATATTGGTTGATGAAAATGTGATTTAAACAATCAGTTCACCATTGTTAATCTCTAAGAGTTTTGAAGTTGCAGAGAAGATTATTACGTTTAGTGTTTAACCTCAAATTTCAATTTATAGAAATAGTGAAATGCAATATAGTTGCAGGTTCACAGAAAATAATTCTTATAAAGATAGCCCTCTAAAGGATATAATCATTTTGGATTGGCCCAATAGGTTCAGTTATTGATATTTTTTTAGACACAATGCAGGGGCAATAGTTGCTCTGTATTAAATCCAAGTGAGCAAAAAAAAAAATCATTTGCATTTAGAGCAGAGAGGCTTAATTTATTATTTTATAAAACTTGCAAGTAGTCGATGAGGTAGGCATTAAGAATAACTGTTTTAAGATATATTTTTTTTAGATCCTATTTTGAACATTTTTCTTACCTTGCCTATAGTAATGAATCATTTTAAGCTTTAATTATGTTAATATTATGCACATTTGGTTTGCTCCTTTACTTTGTAGTATTAGGAGTATGTGTAAAATGTGCCAGAATAATTATCCATGTGATAACTACCTGTGTATAGATCTGTTATACTCTGGTTTTAACACATGGGTACAGAAATTGAAATATATATTTTCTGATGGCAATTTTGCCTGGATTAGCACCATGCTGCATTTTGGACAAGCATTGTGTCCTAGAGATTTTTGGTAGGATTGTCAGTTAGAAAAAGAACCAGTTTATGAACATTCTTGCAAAATCTGCTTGTCTGCTTTGGTTTTAATGTGTTGCTGTCAAAATGAGATTTACCTCCATATTTTAATTATATGAAAATTTGACTTGCTTATTTTAAATAGGAATCTAGATTTAATTTTTGTACTTTCTGTTTATGGTAAACTGTGAAGGGTGGCCATATTGGTTGATGGAAAGTTGATTAAATGATCAGTTCATTAACATTAATATCTTAAATTGTGAAGTTGTGGAGAAATACTTATTATTAGTGTTTTATCTCAATCTTCTTTTATAGAAATAGAATAGTGAAATGTATTATAGTTGCAGGTTCACAGAAAATAATTCTCGTCAGGAAATCTGTACAAAATAAAATTAATTATGGCAATATTTGGTACAGATTGGCCTGATAGTTTCAAAGAAGATTTTTAAAACTTTAAACACTGGCATACTACATAATAATGAAAAATACCAACTTTTAACAATGCACATTTGGTTTGCTCCTTTACTTTGTAGTATTAGGAGTATGTGTAAAATGTGCCAGAATAATTATCCATGTGATAACTACCTGTGTATAGATATCTTGTACTCTGGTTTTAACACATTGATACACAATTAAAATTTCTTTCCAAGTTCCTGATCACAATTTTTGCCTGAAAGGACACCATACTGCATCCTTTTGACATACATTAATATTGCATTCTAAAGGTTTTTAGTGGGATGGTTTAAAAAGAACTACATGTAGTTTATAAACATCCCTGCAAAATTTGTTTGTCTGCATTGGTTAACTTGTGCTCATTCGTTATTGTCAACTTGAAATTCATCTATCTTTTAATCATATGAAATTGGACATGATATGTGATGGGCATTGAATCAGAATCCATTTTTATGCCCCAGCCGATTGGCGGAGAGGGCATTAAGTTTTACCCTGGTCTGTCTGAACGTACGTCCCTAAATTGGTTTCTGTTTTTTAACTTTAGTTTGCCTCAACCAAATGTTGACACAATGCTTATTACCACCAAACACAGATCAAGTTCGAATGTGTGTGGCGTCACTTTCACTGTTCTCTAGTTATGTCCCTTTATAGATGTAAAAATTGCTGAATTTGCTGTTTCCACACTCTTAACTTTACTTTGCTACAACTAAATGTTCTGAACTTATACACAATGCTTATAACCACCAAACATGGATAAAATTTAAATTTGGGTGGCGTCACTTGTACTGTTCTGAGTTGTGTCCCTTTTCAAATGAAAAAATTTGTGAAATTGCCTTTTCTGCACTCTAACTTTACTTTGCCTCAACCAAATATTATGAAACTTATACACAATGCGTATTACCATTAAACACAGATCAAGTTGAAATCTAGGTGGTGTAACTTTAACTGTTCTTGTGTTTAGCCCTTTGTAGATGGAAAATTGTATAATTTGCTGTTTTGCGCATTTTGGTCGGGTTAGTGTAGCACAGTCCTTAGTTTTCTATGTTGTGTTTTGTGTACTGTTGGTCTTTGGTCTTTTTCTTTTTTAAGGCATGGCGTTGTCAGTTTATTTTCGACTTATGAGTTTGAATGTCCCTTTGGTATCCTTCACTCCTGTATCACTTTGAACTGAGTTGTGCCTCTTTATTACTGAAAAAATTTCTTTTGTCCAAACTGTACCCGTTGTATATACCGACCAAACTTTTCATTTCCACACTCAAAAGTTTGAACATTAACTAGCGCATATTTACATCGGGGGCATCTGTGTGTCATGGACACATTCTTCATTTATTTTAAATCTATCATTAATGACAGAAGCAGACCATCAATTTGATATGACCATGCATATTTTTATTGTTTTCCCAGAAATCTCAAAAATCCTTTGCCATTCTAATCCAAAACAGAGAATTAAATTTTACCTTATTGTTATATAGCTAGGTAATAACAGCAACATGATGATTGGACATTATCCTAGTATCAATGATGGATGTAATATTCCGCCCCAGTCTGATTGCTTATCATTACTATGTCATAGTTACTTGTGTTGTAGGTTTCCGTAAGTTGAGCTTTTTATACAACCAGAAAAAAATATCATGTGGTGTCCAACCCTCCCATACATTTGTTTCCTACAATAGCCCATAGGCAGTTAAAGGTGGTCATAATGGTTGATGGAAAGGGGATTAATTGACCAGTTCATTGACATTAATCCGTGGTTGAAGTTTATTAAGTAAAATAAATCTTGGTAATGTTTGATCTCAATGTTCTATGAAATAGTGAAAAGTATTGGATACTTTCTTTCAAGGTCATAGAATGTAATTCTTATCAGGAAAGTCTTCTAAAGAATAGACGGGTTTATCTGTAATTGACCTAGAAAACATGGGCGCATCCATTAACCTCTCACGTGACCGATCCGCCATTACAACCGTGAAAAATAACGCACATGTATTGATCAAAACATTATCGATTTTCTGTTTACATTTGTATTTCTTTCATTTTCTGATTTATTTTACTATGGATGCTGCCAAAAGTTATAAAAAAACATGGAAGCATTTCTTGTGCAGTTAATAGTTGTACAAATAATCGTAAAAAACTTCAGGTGTGGAAAAAATCAATATGCGAATTACACAACGAGTTGCACGATGACTGCTCTCGTTTGATTTCATATACGTCTTATGACTCTGATGCCTCCAGACGAGCCAACAAATCTGAGTGGATCAAAGCCGTATAAACCTAAAAAAACTTTGCATAAACAGGTTTTTGTATGGTCCGGACATTTTTTTTTAAATAAAACTTGTTATGAAAGTCAAATAACACTGGCTGACGAATGTTTACACGATGTGAAACGATTGTTAAAAACTCAAATTAATCTATAAAATTTAATCCGATGACTACAGTGCATCTGCCTCTTTTTGTATAGAAGATCCACCGCGACATCAGATGCGGATCATGGAATTTGAAAAAAGGGGGGGGGGGGGGAGATTGGTTGCGTGCCCCAAACTTTTGCAGTGGAAGCGGTAAAATGTCTGGTTTAACCATAAATGAAGCTAATAACAATGAAACCTACCCCGAGGCTACATGTAAACTTAAAGGTTTTATATATATATATGTAGGTCTGTGTGCCGTATAGTATATATTCACTTTATTTTCTTTATAAGACGTATACAGTTACTTCTGTTGATTTGAACTTTCCTCAGTAGATTCTTCTGTGCATGAATTCTAAAATTTTATACATTAGAAAGGATTTTTCAAAGGTCTAACTCTTTTGGTAATCAAATAGTTTACTAGAACCTACGAAAGAGTAGCTATAATCCGACAACCCGAAATTCCGACTGTTCAGTAAAATACACCCCTAATCACGGTTATATTGCAATACTGTATTATATACACCGGGGACTTATATAAGAGTCTAATACGGATTAAGGATGAAAATCTACTATACCTCTGTTTTGGAGTGGTTGGGAGGGGAGTTGGCAAAACACTAAATGACGCTTCAAAACATAACTAATCATCGCTTTGAATTTACATGGAGTCTTTGGTGGTTTAATGGCATTCATTTATATTAAGCACGGACTGGAGCATGATGTTATATACTATACATACTATAGTAATTGTATGTCAAGTATTTTTCTGCAAAAGAAATATAGCCAAAAAAGGTTAAAAAAAAAAGAACTTTAATACTACGCCCCCCTTTCAAAAATCCTGGATCCACCCCTGCCAAAGTAATACGAAAATGTCACTCAATTTTGAGTATTATACGTGAGTCAAGCAAAAAGCACAAAACTCTCGTCTCTGTAGGTTCGTCTGATTAGTGGATTATTAAATTTTAGGACTGTCTCATTATATGTCTGACCACAGAAATTTCTATGATTTGATAAAATTGCACCCTGGTTTTTCTGATATATCACATTCGACCGGTCAAGACTATTTATTTTTTATTTATGTATGCGTTATAATTATTAATATTATGATTACCAAATGATTATAATCGACATGTAATCTGGGACTAGAATTGGTATAAAATTAATTATGTCCCGCGTGTAACATATCAAATACAGTTATATTTTAAGGACACGACACCTGGCCTGCAATACACTTAGAATCCTTATCTAATTACTTTATTATTTATAGAACATTTAATTTTGCCGCGGTCAAGTACGACTTCACATTCTTGTGTTTACATTTAATTATATGCAGTCAGGGCATATAGATCTATATCTTGTTTCTATTTTTTCACGGTTGTAATGGCGATCGTACTACGACGACGCCTAGGAGTCGCGTCACAAACTAAGGCAGATAATCGGAAAAACCTGTCTATAATTCTGGCCATATTTGGTACAGATATGCCCGATAGTTTTAAAGATATAAACAAAAAAACTTGAGACACAATGACATATAATGACATTATGTTGTCACAATAGCACGCTCTGTATTTTGTCCAGGTGAGCCAAAAAATCTATTGCATTTACAACAGGGAGTCTTACATTATTATTTTATCAAAGTTGTGATAAATAAGATTTATATCAGTACAGTCGATTACGGTTATTTGCATCGCCTATTTGTCAACCAAAATTATGCAATTAGGCAGTGTATGCTTATATCTAAAATGCAAAATTGCAGAGTCAAACAAGATCAAAAGTAAAGGTACTCCCTTAAAAAAGATGAAGAGCTGTGATCTACATGCAATGTAATGAATTCTAATAAAAGTATGTCCGATGTCATATATGTTATTGTCACTTTAACCATTCTTGGGTAATGCCTTTTTTTTTAATAGAAAATTGCCAAATTTGCTGTTTTGGGCATTCTATCACTTTTATCTTCAGTTATATCTCTTTATAACTGGAAAAATTTCTTTTTGTCCGCCCTCTACCCGTTGTATATACCGACCAAACTTTTCATTTCCACACTCAATTTGTACATTGACTAGCGCATATTTACATCTGGGGGCATCTTTGTCATTGACACATTCTTCATTTATTTTAAATCTATCATTAATGACAGAAGCAGACCATCAATTTGGTATGACCATGCATACTTTTATTGTTTTCCCAGAAATCTCAAAAATCCTATGCCATTCTAATCCAAAACAGAGAATTGAATTTGACCCTATTGTAAAAGCTAGGTAATAACAGCAACATGATGATTGGACATTATCCTAGTATCAATGATGGATATAATATTCCGCCCCAGTCTGATTGCTTATCATTGCTATGTCATAGTTACTTGTGTTGTAGGTTTCCGTTGGTTCAAGTTGAGCTATTTATACCCGCAGAAAAAAATATCATATGATGTCCAACCCTCCCATACATTTGTTTCCAGTATTAGCCCATAGGCTGTTAAAGGTGATCATTATGGTTGATTGAAAGGGGATTAATTGACCAGTTCAATGACATTAATCCGTTTTGAAGGTGCAAAGAAAATAAATCTTAGTAATGTTGGGACCTCAATGTTCTATAAAATAGTGAAAAGTATTGGATACTTTCATTCAAGGTCATAAAATATAATTCTTATCAGGAAAGTCCTATAAAGAATAATCCTGGCCATATTTGGTACAGATTTGCCCGATAGTTTTAAAGATAAAAACAAAAAAACTTTAACACACAATGAGATATAATGACATTATGTTGCTCTGTATTCAGGCCAGGTGAACAAAAAAAAAATTCTATTGCACTTACAACAAGGAGACTTACATTGTTATTTTATTAAACTTGTGATAAATAAGATTTATATCAGTACTGTTTACAGATTTTATATTAATTTACCCATTTCAAATAACCAACTTTTAACAATGCACATTTGGTTTGCTCCTTTACTTTGTAGTATTAGGAGTATGTGTAAAATGTGCCATAATAATTATCCATGTGATAACTACCTGTGTTTAAATATGTTATACTCTGGTTTTAATACACAGATACACAATTAAAATTTCTTTCCAGGTTCCTGATGGCAATTTTTGCCTGAAATGACACCATTCTGCACCCTTTTGACATACATTGCTTCTTTAAGGTTTTTATTGGGATTGTTTGAAAAAGAACCAGTTTATAAACATTCCTGCAAAATCTGTTTGTCTGCATTGGTTAACTTGTGTCCATTTGTTGTTGTTATGTCCCTTTATAAATGGAAAAAAATTGGTGACTTTGCGGATTCTGAACTCTAACATTACTTTGCCTCAACCAAATGTTATGAAACTTATACACAATGCTTATTACCACCAAACACAGATCAAGTTGAAATTTGGGTGGCGTCACTTTAACCGTTTGTGTGTTATGCCCCTTTATAAATGGAAAAATTGCCAAATTTGCTGTTTTCAACACTTTGGTCTTGAGTAATGCCTCTTTATAACTGGAAAATTTCTTTTGTACACACTGTAGCTACAAGGTGTATATAATGACCAAACTTTTCCACAATCAAAATTTGTACATTGACTACTAGTGCATATTTACAAGCAGGGGCATCTGTGTCCCATGGACACGTTCTTCTTTTATTTTAAATGTATCATTAATGACAAGCAGACCGTCAGTTTGATATGACCATGCATATTTTTATTGTTTTCCCAGGAATCTCAAAAATCCCATTACATTCTAATCCAAAACAGAGAATTGAATTTGACCCTATTGTTATAGCTAAGTAATAACAGCAACATGATGATTGGACAATATCCTAGTATCAATGATGGATGTAATATTCCGCCCCAGTCTGATTGCTTATCATTGCTATGTCATAGTTAGTTGTGTTGTAGGTTTCCGTTAGTTGAGCTTTTTATACAACCAGAAAAAAATATCATGTGGTGTCCAACCCTCCAGTACATTTGTTTCCTACAATAGCCCATAGGCAGTTAAAGGTGGTCATAAGGGTTGATGGAAAGGGGATTAATTGACCAGTTCATTGACATTAATCCGTGGTTGAAGTTTATTAACATGATTAAGAAAATAAATCTTGGTAATGTTTGATCTCAATGTTCTATGAAATAGTGAAAAGTATTGGATACTTTCTTTCAAGGTCATAGAATGTAATTCTTATCAGGAAAGTCTTCTAAAGAATAATTCTGGCCATGTTTGGTACAGATATGCCCGATAGTTTTAAAGATATAAACAAAAAAACTTGAGACACAATGACATATAATGACATTATGTTGTCACAATAGCACGCTCTGTATTTTGTCCAGGTGAGCCAAAAAATCTATTGCATTTACAACAGGGAGTCTTACATTATTATTTTATCAAAGTTGTGATAAATAAGATTTATATCAGTACAGTCGATTACGGTTATTTGCATCGCCTATTTGTCAACCAAAATTATGCAATTAGGCAGTGTATGCTTATATTTAAAATGCAAAATTGCAGAGTCAAACAAGATCAAAAGTAAAGGTACTCCCTTAAAAAAGATGAAGAGCTGTGATCTACATGCAATGTAATGAATTCTAATAAAAGTATGTCCGATGTCATATATGTTATTGTCACTTTAACCGTTCTTGGGTAATGCCTTTTTTTTTAATAGAAAATTGCCAAATTTGCTGTTTTGGGCATTCTATCACTTTTATCTTCAGTTATATCTCTTTATAACTGGAAAAATTTCTTTTTGTCCGCCCTCTACCCGTTGTATATACCGACCAAACTTTTCATTTCCACACTCAAAAGTTTGTACATTGACTAGCGCATATTTACATCTGGGGGCATCTTTATGTCATTGACACATTCTTCATTTATTTTAAATCTATCATTAATGACAGAAGCAGACCATCAATTTGGTATGACCATGCATACTTTTATTGTTTTCCCAGAAATCTCAAAAATCCTATGCCATTCTAATCCAAAACAGAGAATTGAATTTGACCCTATTGTAAAAGCTAGGTAATAACAGCAACATGATGATTGGACATTATCCTAGTATCAATGATGGATATAATATTCCGCCCCAGTCTGATTGCTTATCATTGCTATGTCATAGTTACTTGTGTTGTAGGTTTCCGTTAGTTCAAGTTGAGCTATTTATGCCCGCAGAAAAAAATATCATATGGTGTCCAACCCTCCCATACATTTGTTTCCTGCAATAGCCAATAGGCTGTTAAAGGTGATCATTATGGTTGATTGAAAGGGGATTAATTGACCAGCTCAATGACATTAATCCATTTTGAAGGTGCAAAGAAAATAAATCTTAGTAATGTTGGACCTTAATGTTCTATGAAATAGTGAAAAGTATTGGATACTTTCATTCAAGGTCATAAAATATAATTCTTATCAGGAAAGTCCTATAAAGAATAATCCTGGCCATATTTGGTACAGATTTGCCCGATAGTTTTAAAGATAAAAACAAAAAAACTTTAACACACAATGAGATATAATGACATTATGTTGCTCTGTATTCAAGCCAGGTGAACAAAAAAAAAGTCTAGTGCACTTACAACAAGGAGACTTACATTGTTATTTTATCAAACTTGTGATAAATAAGATTTATATCAGTACTGTTTACAGATTTTATATTAATTTACCCATTTCAAATAACCAACTTTTAACAATGCACATTTGGTTTGCTCCTTTACTTTGTAGTATTAGGAGTATGTGTAAAATGTGCCATAATAATTATCCATGTGATAACTACCTGTGTTTAAATATGTTATACTCTGGTTTTAACACACGGATACACAATTAAAATTTCTTTCCAGGTTCCTGATGGCAATTTTTGCCTGAAATGACACCATTCTGCACCCTTTTGACATACATTGCTTCTTTAAGGTTTTTATTGGGATTGTTTGAAAAAGAACCAGTTTATAAACATTCCTGCAAAATCTGTTTGTCTGCATTGGTTAACTTGTGTCCATTTGTTGTTGTTATGTCCCTTTATAAATGGAAAAAAATTGGTGACTTTGCGGATTCTGAACTCTAACATTACTTTGCCTCAACCAAATGTTATGAAACTTATACACAATGCTTATTACCACCAAACACAGATCAAGTTGAAATTTGGGTGGCGGCACTTTAACCGTTTGTGTGTTATGCCCCTTTATAAATGGAAAAATTGCCAAATTTGCTGTTTTCAACACTTTGGTCTTGAGTAATGCCTCTTTATAACTGGAAAATTTCTTTTGTACACACTCTAGCTACAAGTTGTATATACTGACCAAACTTTTCCACAATCAAAATTTGTACATTGACTACTAGAGCATATTTACAAGCAGGGGCATCTGTGTCCCATGGACACGTTCTTCTTTTATTTTAAATGTATCATTAATGACAAGCAAACCGTCAGTTTGATATGACCATGCATATTTTTATTGTTTTCCCAGAAATCCCCAAAATCCCATTACATTCTAATCCAAAACAGAGAATTGAATTTGACCCTATTGTTATAGCTAAGTAATAACAGCAACATGATGATTGGACAATATCCTAGTATCAATGATGGATGTAATATTCCGCCCCAGTCTGATTGCTTATCATTGCTATGTCATAGTTAGTTGTGGTGTAGGTTTCTGTTAGTAGGACTATTTATACCTGCAGAAAAAAATATCATGTGGTGTCCAACCCTCCCATACATTTTTTCCTGCAATAGCCTGCCATAGGCTGTTAAAGGTGGTCATAATGGTTGTTGGGAAGGGGATTAATTGACCTGTTCTAAGGCATTAATCTGTTTCGAAGGTGCAAAGACAATAAATCTTAGTAATGTTGGACCTCAATGTTCTATGAAATAATGAAAAGTATTGGATACTTTCATTCAAGGCCATAAAATATAATTCTTATCTGGAAAGTCCTATAAAGAATACTTTTGGCCATATTTGGTACAGATTTGCCTGATAGTTTTAAAGATAAAAACAAAAAAAACTTAACACACAATGAGATATAATGATATTATGTTGCTCTGTATTCAGGCCAGGTGAGCAAAAAAAATTCTATTGCACTTACAACAAGGAGACTTGCATTATTATTTTATCAAACTTGTGATAAATAAGATTTATATCAGTATTTAAAAGAAGAACTGGTAACAGATATTATATTAATTTACCCATTTCAAATATCCAACTTTTAATTAAGCACATTTGGTTTGCTCCTTTACTTTGTAGTATTAGGAGTATGTGTAAAGTGTGCTAGACTAATTATCCATGTGATATTTTCCTGTGTATAGATGTGTTATACTCTGGTTTTAACACATGGGTACAGAAATAGGATATTTAGGTGCTCATAAACTATCATATTTCTTTATTATGCAAAGTATTAAAATGTATTTTAATAGACTTGGTTCTCAAAATGAGCCATGTAGTGGTGATTTCATCTTCTTAACCTCAACAGCAAAAAAAAGTTCAGTATATAACATAAATGTATGTGTCTGTTGCTCAATACTTGATTAGCAAAAAATACACGGAAAAAAAGAAATATTGCATTTCCTTTATAAAGCTGACGAAAATTTTAACTGAAATTAATGAACAATGGTAAGGTGAAAAAAAGTATCAGTAATTATTTAAATTACCCTTATTTTACCTGTACTCTTAACTATTTTGTTGCAATGTTCAAAAGGATTAGGAAAGTAAAAAGTCTTTTAGTCTTGTGTAGGATTTCAGTTAAGAGTTGTTTCCCTTACAATACTATTTAATTATTTTTTTTGTAGATTTTTCTGAAGTTGTTCTTGAAGATCATGAAGATATAAAGGACACAGAAATAGATTCATCATGTGATAATTGTAGCAGAATTATACCTCCATCCGAACCAGCCAGTATAGATTTATCTTGCAGTAGTTGTTCAAATTATTCTTCTAAAAACAGAAGACACAAGAAATGGTATGGTATTGTCTTGTGTTATCAATAAATTCTATCTGAAGAAATGTTAGCTTACTTAGGTTTTTTAAAATCCCCCACCTATGAAAATAGAGAAAAATTATGTTTTCTGGTCTGTGCTCTCTGTCTATTAGTCCACCATGCATCAGATTAAGTATTTTGTTGAGGTAGTTTACCATGTGAGGTCATTTCAACTTGAAACTTAGTACACATTCATTATGTAATGACCTTTTTAAATCATATGCCAAATAATGGTTTTTACATCAATTATAGTTCACTGCACATAGAATCGTGATAGCAAGAAATTAGGACATTCTAAGGTTAAAGATGGTTACGGTAGTTTTCTATGAAGTTTTGGTATTATTAACTTGAAACTTAGTACACATGTTTATTTTGAGGTAAACTTTTAATTTATAAGACAAATTGAAGATTTTAACCATGATTTAAACATCGACATATGATAGTGTGTGCGGTGCATGGTGTTGGATGGATATAGTCTTGTTCCCATTTATTTTGAAAGTGATACTTGTCTCCAATTCTAAGTTGATTGATTGCTTGTTTAAAAAAATCATTGTTCTTGTTAAACTTGTTCAAATAATGTAACAGTAGAAAATGTGAAGATTTAATAACGTCATTGATGAGTTAATTGATGAAAAAAAAAAAAAAAAATACCGAACTGCAAGGTAAATTCAAAAAGGGAAAGTCCAATAAAACTGACAAAATCAAATGTTATCAACCAACAGAACAAGTGAAAAACAAATGTCATATTCCTCACTTGGTTTCAGGCATTTCACAAAGACTATTACATATCTTTTTGAAGGTTTTAGTCAATTACTATATTGACAGTACAAAAATATCTGATAACTTACTATACCGACTGAAAAGAGAAGTAAACCTGTGGATTAAAGAAAGATACGCAAAGAGAGAAATATAATAGCATACATTCATGTCGAATGCAATAAGCTAAAAGGAATATTCTCCTAAAACATGCAAAAAATAACAATGTTTGCAAATAGTGCCCTCTTGTAATTTCACTAGATTTTCAGTCTGACTGTAAAAATTCTGTTATTAGGTCTTTCCACTTTTCTGTGGAAAGACCTATTGTATTTGTTCTGATTATAATTATTAGGTCTTTCCACTTTTCTGTGGAAAGACCTATTGGTTTTCTTCTGATTATTATTATTTTTTTCTTCTTCTGCCTCTTTTTTCTGACGGTGCTTTTTTGTTTCGCAAGATGTCGCTTAGATTTTTATACGACCGCAAAAAAATTTTGAGGTCGTATATTGGTATGACGTCGTCGTCGTCGTCCGGCGTCGTCGTCCGAATACACAATGGTTTTCGCACTCTAACTTTAGTTTAAGTGAATGGATCTCTATGAAATTTTACCATAAGGTTCAATACCACAATAGGAAGGTGGGGATTGATTTAAGGGGTTATGGTACCAACTGTTAAGGAATTAGGGGCCAAAAAGGGGCCGAAAATAAACATTTTTGTAACTTCCAGACATAACTTGTGTGTTAGCATATGGATCTCTTTGACATTGTACCACAAGATTCCATATCACAAAGGGTCAATGCTGGGATTGATTTTGGGGTTAATTGCCTCAAAATTTTAGGAATAAGGGGCCAAAAGGGGGCAAAAAACAAGCATTTTTCTAGTTTCATGACAATAACTTGTGTGTAAGTGTATGGATCTTTCTGAAATTTTACTACAAGGTTCCATTTCACAAAGGGAAAGCTGGAATTGAGTGTTGTGGTAATTGCCCAAAACGTTTAGTAATAAGGGGCCTAAAAAGGGGTTTAAAATAAGCATTTTTTAGTTTCTAGACAATAACTTGTGTTCAAGTGTATGGATCTCTCTAAAATTGTATTACAAGGTACCATACCACAAAGGCAAGGCTGTTATTGAGCTTGGTTTGGGGGGAAAGGGGGGTGGGGGTGATGAATCATAAGGGGGGCGGGGGTCAAAAAAGGGGTAATTTTTTTTTTTCCTTTTTTTTTTGTTTAAAATTTACATTTTAAGTTAGTTATTTTTTATCACGAAGAGAAAGTAGGAATTGAGTTTTGGGGTTAATTGCTCAAACATTTATGAATAAGGGGCCAAATATTGGTCAAAAATAAGGATTTTTTTAGTTTGCAACAAAAACTTGTGTTCAAGTGTATGGATCTCTGTGAAATTGTATTGCAATGTACCATACCACAAATTGAAGGTTGTGATTGAGGTGGGGGATGATGAATCAAAAGGGGGTTGAAAAAATGTGTGGGGGGTAGGATTTTTTTTTTTCCTTTTTTTTTCTTTAAAATTTTCCATTTAAAGATGGTTGTTTCAGATTTATATATGAAAGAAAATAATAATGATACGGTTATATATCATGAGGAACTGAAATTTAAAATTATGTATATTGGAAATTTAGGTTACATTGGAAAGTAATAATTGGCTTTGGTGGGGGGGTGGTGGTTATGGCTCTAATGTTTAAGGAATAAGGGGGAAAAAGGTTAAAAAACAAGGGTTTCCATTTTAATAGACAAATAATTGAGTAAAGAACATTATTTAAAAGCAGTGTAAGGTTGGTAATTCAAACTCATTTAAATATCTCATCTACACTGCTTTTAAATTATGTAAATTGGAAATTTGCCAATAACTTTATTGTTAATAAATGCATTGGAAATTTGCCAACAATTTTAGTGTAATAAACTTCATTGGAAATTTGCCAATATAAAATTTTGCTGATGAAGGTTTTTTGTTTACCTTTAGCCTTGACTATGAAGTCATTTTCTATTTTTATAGCCTTATGATGTAGTTGAATTATTTAATACTTTTATGATGTGTTTAAATGGGGTTTTATCATGTTTATGGTTGCAAATTTATTGTTTTAGTATAATAAACTCCATTTAAAATTTGCCAATAAAAAAAATTTTTGTTTATTTTTAGCTATGATTATGATGTCATTTTCTATTTTACTTTTATGGTTGCAAAGAAATTTTTATTTTTAGATATTACTGTTAAATGATGCTGATTAAGGTTTTTGCTATGTTTAGCCATGACTATGATGTCATTTTCTATTTTAATATCTGTTATGATGTATTTAAATGGGCTTTTATGGTTACAAAGGAATTTTATTTTTAGATATTACTATAAAATGTTGCTGATGCTGATTAAGGATTTTGTTTATTTTTAGCCATGACTATGATGTCATTTTCTATTTTAATACCTTTATGATGTAATTTCCATTTTTAGATATTACTGTTAAATAATGCTGATTAAGGGTTTTTTGCTATGTTTAGCCATGACTATGATGTCATTTTCTATTTTAATATCTTTATGATGTATTTAAATGGGCTTTTATGGTTACAAAGGAATTTTATTTTTAGATATTACTTTAAATGTTGCTGATTAAGGATTTTTGTTTATTTTTAGCCATGACTATGATGTCACTTTCTATTTTAATACCTTTATGATGTATTTAAATGGGCTCCCATGTATTTAGATTTTTGATTATTTATACATGTTACCAAATTGGTCCACATTGAACAAAAACGGTCCAAATTTCAACTTTATTACATTACATCAAACATTGAATTCTACATATTCTTTGATATATTGAAATTAACAAACAATTTAGTTTATGGATATTCCACCATAATAGGTAAATTGAATTTTTTCCAGTTCTTACACCACATTCATCCTGTGTCAGAAACCTATGCTGTGTCAAATATTTAATGACAATCCAAAGTCATAGCTGTATCAAGCTTGAATTTTGTGTCCATACTTGCCCCAACTGTTCAGGGTTCGACCTCTGCGGTCGTATCAAGCTGCGCCCCAGCGAAGCATTTTATTTGCATATGATATCGAACAGTAATTACGATTTTGAAACTGACCCTGTTAACCTGAACACTTTTTATTGTGTAAGTTATCTCCCCAAACACTGTTTTTCTTGTGTACCCCATCTCCTTCGCAACCGTTAAAGATAACAACAAAATTATTTCACCAATTTGCTCGTTATATCCTCAGGATCTTGAAAATAATTTTGACCAAAGCGGTTCCGGAAAATCCATATGAGAGTTATTTCCCCTTCTGTATTTAGAATAATTAAAATGTAATTGTAATTGGTTAACCATAAGTGATAGAGACCTAGGGTCTTTTGATTTGAGGTCCTTGGTCCAAAAAAAATGAAAATAGGGTCAAGGTCAAAGGTCATTTCTAAATTTGGATTTTGGCTTATTTTCACCTCTTTTCAAACACAATATTAGATATCGACAACATATTTTTACTTCATTGTTAGTTGCGACATGTCGTAACACATACATTTTGGTTTAAAGGGTACGCTTACATCAAATTAGAGTTTTCTCCCCTCTTTTATTTAAAAATATGCATATGGTGATATAACTCATGAATCAAATATGATTAAGACCTAAGGTCTTTTGATTTGAGGTCCTTGGTTGATGACCTTGAAATTGAGCTCAAGGTCATAGGTTAAATTGACGTTCTAGATTTTGACCTTTGCTTTACCTCATATGGATACATGATAAAGCCATGGGATTTTTTTTATTAGGTTTCAAGCCATTTAATCTTAGAAAAGCCAACCAGAAGTGACCTTGTGTAAACCGGAAGTAGCTTTTTTTTGTACTTAATTAATATAAAAGTTTATAGAACCAGATATTTTTGGTATCAGTGTCAATCAAACGTTTGAATAATGCCGGAAGTAACAAATTATCTCCCTTATTTAAAAAATATTGTATAGAAACCATATATTTTTGGAATCAGCGTACAATAAGCTATCATTTGACGCTGGAAATGACATTTTAAACCGAATTTTACTATTTTCATATTAAAATTCATGTTTTTTTTTTTGTGGAAAGACCTTCGATTGTTCTTTGAACAATTGGTTTTTAATTTTGATAGTTTTTTGTTAAGTTCTATGGTACCAGTAATAGTTTCTAAATTTCTTGATATTGCTCATACACCTAACAGAATCTATGGAAATTGTATACTTTGTGCATATATCATGTATATTGAAGTTTGTATTTTCAATGAATCCACAAAATTGATAGTTCTTTATAACGTGTTATTTATTTACAGGAATGAATTAAAGGAAGATGAGAAAGTTATAGTTGTTGACCAGCTAAGCCAGAGAATAAGTCGTGATCTTGGAATAAGAGAACAGTTGGAAGTTGTAAGAATGATAGATCCTAAATCAAGAATTTCACCCACAGATAAACAGTTCTTAATAGGTTTGTAAATTTTCATACAGGAATTCAATTGTAAGAAGTTTCATTCTGCAATGCATTCTTATTCAAACTTTTAACCATGTTGTGTGTACATGAATTAAGAACTTCAAAGATTTAAGTTTTTGATACAAATTGTATATTATACATACATACATACAGACGCACAGACAGACAGGCAGACAGACATACTGAAAGACAGACGGAGACGGATAGATCAGACAGACTCCTTAATATTGTTTATTTTTCAATCAAAGAGCAAAGGTAAGACTAGTTTTATACATTTTGTTTCGTAACAGACTTTTAATAACATTAATATTGCTTTTTGCTTTAAAATTGTACTTCCAATACAGCAATTAGTTATCAGTTTCTGCAAGGGATCAAACGCAGCTTATAGAAATGTGTTCCACTTCGAGAAATTAATGCATTATTGTTTCGCATTTTTGTTTTTTATAAATTATCTGCAAGAAAAAGAATTTTTGAGTAAGCTTTCCAGATAATTTGGTATTTTGGGTTTTTCCAAGGCACCTACAATAAAAATTTTTAAAACCCATGATGAAGAATACTTATCATTTAAGATGTTTAGTGTTGCTCATCTCATCCCTTACTGCTGGAGAAATACACATTTAATTCTGGAATAGCACCATACTCTTATAGTCAGGTGGGTTGGGGGTTCAGACTTAGCTATGATAACAAAAGCTACTTATTAACATGAAGATTCATATTAAAGTTAGACTATGTAAGTCAGAGCATGACCCCAATTAGCCTTCTTCAAAGACATTCGAAATATGGGCCATAGCACACTCGTCTGATGTAGATACCAGCTGAATATTTTACTTTAACCTGCACTTAAGGTTTGCTGTTGTTGCTGTAACCATGTTGACAAGGGTTCGATTAAGTGCAACAGAAATTATCTTGGATAACTACCAACAGTATTTATAGAACTGGTGGATTTAATGCAGGATAACACACATTGTATTGTCCTGAATTCATTAGGTCAAAATAGAAAAATTTCTGTTTCCTTTTATTACTTTTAAAAATGGTATTTCATGAAGGAAATGATGGTTCGTTTAAAGTAGAGCATCAAATTTGGGAACGGTCAAGTAATTTGAATCACATTTTAAAATGACATATTAATTTAGATAAAATTTCTTTTACTAATGGCAGCATTACTGGGGTACTTCATGAAAAATTTAAAAATGAAAAATTCAACCTATTTGATGCTACACTACACACAGGGATTGATTGATTGTTGATTGTTTAATAATAAATTAATTTACATATCACTTTGGAGAGTAAAATGAATATCTACCTAATCACTGATAGAAAGATACCTGTTTCTTTATTGTCATGATTGTATACGGTTTTAAATATTAATTTAACTAAGCATATGTAAATTGTAAAAATGAGTCTTAAAATATATTATTTCTGCAGAACCTTAGTTAAAGTAAAAACTGAATATGGACTCTGGAGTATTTTTACCATTTAAAACTCTTAAAATGAAGACGATTTCAATTGTACAACTGATATATATGTTTTAATTGTGACCTTTTTTAATAGCTTTATAATTAAGTAAATAAAAAAAATTAAAACATGAATTCCCAGTACATATACAGCAAAATTGATAGAAGCATTTCAATATTATATAATATTAGTTGAAAATTATGTGAAGAAGTGTATGACTGATAATTTGAAACCTTAACCCCCCTTCCTGTTGGCAAAACATACACACACATACACATTTCATTTATATCTGGAATGGCACTATTTCATTTCATTATAAGCCGATTATTTTGCTTCAAATTTAGGCAATTGTAGTTTATAGATGTTCAAATCTCATTAATCTTGCAGAAGTGAGAATGTAAAGATTTACGAGTCTTTAATCTGCACTTAAGGTTTGCTGTTGTTGCTGTAACCATGGTGACAAGAGTTCGATTAATTGCAACAGAAATTATCTTGGATAACTACCAACAGTATTTATAGAACTGGTGGATTTAATGCAAAATAACACACATTGTATTGTCCTGAATTCATTAGGTCAATATAAAAAGAAATGTCTTGCTTCATATTATAAGTTTTAAAATGGTATTTCATGAAAGGAAATGATGGTTGGTTAAAAGTAGAGCATCAAATTTGGGAACAGATGAGTAATTTGAATCTCATTTTTCAAATGAATATTAATTAATATTTAAATTGTACAACTGATATGTTTTAATTGTGACCTATTTTAATAGCTTTATTATTTTAAAGTAAATAAAAAAATTAAAAAACATGAGCTCCCAGTACATATACAACAAAAATGAAGGAAGCATTTCAATATTATATAATATTATTTGAAAATTTACGTGCAGAAGTGTATGATGAATCATTTGAAATCTTAAGCCCCCTCCTGTTGGCAAAACCTACACACACATACACATTTAAATCTCAATTGGCACGATTTTATTTCATTATAAACCAATAATTTTGTTTTGAATTTAGGCAAAAGTAGTTTTTAGATGTTCAAATCTCATTAATCTTGTAGAGTCTTTAACCTGCACTTAAGGTTTGCTGTTGTTGCTGTAACCATGGTGACAAGAGTTCGATTAAGTGCAACAGAAATTATCTTGGATAACTACCAGCAGTATTTATAGAACTGATGGATTTAATGCAGGATAACACACATTGTATAGTCCTGAATTCATTTGGTCAAAATACAATTAATATATGTTTTCCAATATAAGTTTAAAAAATGGTAAAGAATGAAAAAATTGTTTTCAGTAGAACATAAGGAACATAAAAGTATACAGAATCACATTATCCAAAGACCTACATAATTTTAGCTAAAATTTCTTGTATTTATTGCAACATTTCTTTAGTACTTTTAATTTGAAATATGTAACTTTAAACCTATGCAGTGAGATGCTAGCTATGTAAGCAGAATTTTCATGACACCATGCATCGAGTATGGGTGTGTGTATATGTTTCCTGATGATGTTGCTTAAACTTAATATAGATGGTCTTCATTCAGCTTTCATCAAACATTATAACTTTATTTAACTACTGAAATTAATAAATCCAAATTTACGGAAGGTGCAGAAATGATACTTATATTAACATTACTTGTGTACTTTTAGATATAACAAACATGACAGAAGAAAAAATAGAGAAAATACAAGATTACATAAAGACACATTCTTGTGCAGATTGTCAATCAGATGATAATGGTGTATCAACTTCTTCACCAAGAAAAAATAAAAAGGTATTGCCATATATCTTCTTCAACAGAATATACATTATTTTTGGACCTTAGATTATTTTACACTTGACAAGAAATATCAGGAAATAAAATATTTATTAAATGTGGGAGATAATTTTTAGAAGATATATTATATGAACATGAATGTTTTCCAAACAGAATAGCAACAGATATGTTATATAAAGTAACTCTTTCCAGAAATAAAAAATTATTTAAGGGCTATTCCAGAAATAAATGTAAGGAGGGGAGGCACTTTTTTTTTAACCATGCTATGCATATAATTTGAATTGATTATTTCATATAATTGTTAAAGTTATCTGTCTTAATTAACCACCACCCATTTAATTTTATTAAAAGTGCCTTGCGATCCCCCCCTTCATTAAAGTATGGAAAAGCCCTAAAGTACCTTTTAAGTCCTTTTAAGTTTATGTTGGCAGATTTCTTTCATTTTCAGTTCAAAAATATTTTATAAGTGATTTTGAAATTTTTCTCGGGTGAATCTTTGAATTTTAAACAGATTTGCAAGTTTTTACTAATGCTTAACTGTTAAAGTAAGTCCGATGAATATGTGCTTGTATACTATTTGGTGATTTTCCAAAAAATATTACTGGTAGTTTGTGCAATCTATTCTGAAACATTTTGAAAGGGTCATAAATTAATGTGTAATAACTAAACAATGATTCACCCATAACACTAGAAAGAGTGAATTTTAAATGAATCACCTTATCATTGGGGTTACTGTATATAAACATTACACAGTATGAAAATAATGTGCTATGAAAGCCAACAAGACAACCATCCACTAGAGTTCAAATGATGTTTATATATGCAACTATAGGTAACTGTACGGCCTTCAACAATTGAGAAAAACCCAAACCTGTATAGTCAATTATAAAAGGTCCCGACATGAAAAATGTGAAACAATTCAATCAAGAAAACTAACATCTTAAAAGTTTTAAAACAATACAATTTACGAAAAAAATATGATAGACATCAACCATCAACTACAGGCTCTTGACTTGAAGAACAAACAGTGTTTGTTTCCAACATACAGATATTAAATATGTATATTGGTAGGTTGCTCAATTGCAGTGATTTTTTTCATGAACCTTTTGAAATTAACCCAGTTTTGTGTTTTTGTTTGTCTTTTTTTCTGAAATGGAAATTGAATTGTAGCCATTTTTGTAGTCGTGAAAATGTTAGTTGAATTACTAGATTTTAGACAACTGTTACATCTGTTGGGCTCCCATTGGATTATTATCTTCCAATTTGTAACTATTTAACAAGGGTGATTTCAGCACCTTGTTTAAATAAAACCAAGTGCAGGCAATTAATACAAAATACAAAATAATACAGTTTATTCAAATACTATTTTAGCGACAAATGTCTCAGGAAAGGAAAAACAGACAGCGAGCTGATAGACAAAGACAGAGGAAAGAATACAGACAGATACTTAAAGAAAAGCGTAGTGGATTGTTTGTGAAAGAAGAGGTATTGTCAATGTCTCGGTTAACTCCGCCTCCAGAGGAAGAAGATATAGACATTGTAGGATAGCAGACTAAGAAAACAACAAATATCAATGTCAGATGAAGAAATAGTATCAAGAATTTAATAACTTGTATTATATATATATTTAAACAATTATATAGATGTGTCAATGTCAAAATTTAAAAGATAGTCTATTCATGATTTTGTCTTTCCATGATCAGTCTAAAGTAGTTGATTTTAAATTATACAGATTATTGTCTATTTAATTTTGTCTGTCAGGTGCCTTATTCAAACAACTCCTCCTAAACTGCTAGACAAATATTGATGAAACATTACACAGTTGTAGAACACTATTTTTATGATGGAGCATTGAAATACGATCTTGCAAGTTAAAGGGGAGATAATCAAATTATACTATTCGTAATTTGGGTTGACATATTCTTTGTGAGTTCACTCACAGTCCTTGTTTTCAATGAAGTTACAGCTAAAGTCAAATACTGAAATACTCATCAATGCCTTATCTTTTCAAAACTACAATAAATAGAAATTGATGACTTGATCATTTTTAAAAGTTATGCACTTGAAAATATTAATTATCAGTCAGGCTTATTGACTCAAACAGGTGATTTCATAATCACCTATTTTAGTGATTTGAAAATTTCAATAATCACCTATGTAAGTGATTTTGGTGTTTCCTTTGATCTTCAAATGCTAATTTCATTAATATTTCATATTTTGACAAATTTTCTTGAATTTTTCTTAATAGATCAGTTATCCCTTTCTCTTGTATATTAATTTCAGCAATGCACTTGGGCAGTAAGTTAGTGCGCTAAAGCTTTCAAAAGTACCCTTGGGAATTTTTCTGTAATCAAATATTCATTAATTACACTTACAATCAGACAAAGGTCAACAATCTTAAGTAGCCTGATTGGTCTTCTTGTCTATTTTTGTGAAAATTTTCAATTTTTCAATGCTGAAATCACTTGTATTAGTAGTACCCCTGACTGATTATATAGAAAATTGCATTGTAAGCGATCACACATGTACAATTTTTGCCAGATTTTTATCAAATTTATATCAAAGGTTTACTAGTAATGTCTCCAACAATTTGGAAAATCAGTGCCGATCAGATTATTTTAAAAGAGTAATGCCTCTTGGAAATATTAATCATTTCAAAAATTGCATTGAATTTGCTATCAAGCCTTCATTTCTTTAAAATATTTATAAAAAGTTTCAAAGCACACAAGTCTTTTTTAGTGATTGCCCTTGGACAGATAAAATATGTCACATTGTGCAATGCTGGGGACATTGGAACTCTTTTATTTTAACCTTGTATCTTAAATAATGAAAACAATTGTAGATTCTATTGTATAAAAATTTGAAAGCTCTGCAGTTTCTTACTTAAATAAGACGCAATGCACAAAGATGTTGATCATGAATGAAAATTTTAAAAAATGCCTTGCTAATGGATATGATTTCGTTGAAACACAAATATACTTTGAGCATGTGTGAACTCAAATTGAAACATTGGAATAGGGTTTGGCACTTAGACGGAAGCCCCCTAGTCCTGTGCTTTTCAAATTTTTGTAGGAAAGAAATGCAACTCAATTAAATGAACATGTTGCTAAATATAAATTCTGCTGAAATACTTTATTTAAACAAGTCAAACAAGCATTCTGGGGTATAGAATTAGGCTATTCTGACTTACCTTATTTGCTAGTAAGAGGGTTCCATTGTATACACTGTACACAGTCAAGTCTATTTGGGATATATGAATGATCATTTCTTATGCATTGTAATTTGTTGGAATATAATGTGATATTTAAGTATCTGATGTTTTGTTGAGGAAAAAACCCTCAAATGACATAAATATATATATACTAAAAGTTATTTATCAGATGTGCCTGGATTATTGATTTGTTTCTTCTATATGCAATATTTAAAAACAATAAAATAGTAGAAATATACATATATATATAGTTCACTTCATTCTGCTTCAATTTTAATGCATGATAGTATGGGTATACCATCAGCTGCCAGCATGAACTGTTCTGAAAAATTGTCATTTCTAACAAGACAGTTACAGTATGTGGAAGACCAGCAAAGATTTATAAATACAAGGATATTCAAGCTTCAGGCTGATAGTCTGGGATGAAAATAAAGATTGGTGTAAGAAAGAGTCATAAATTTCAAAGAACTGAAAATATGTCCGACTTGATCTGAATTTTTCATAGACAGATTATCTTGTGGTATCTTCTCTTCTTCCTTTCCATAGTTTTATGTTCTCTAAAGCACCACATCAAACTACATTAAGTTGTAAGTTGTGAACTTAATGCTGTGTTAAGACATATCAAGTAAAAACACAATCTTTAATAGTTTTACAGCCAAACTACATATGTATGTATATATGAAGTCAAAAATTTAGACTTTTTGTCCATAATTTTACCCCTGTTAAAAAAGAGGGTATACTGGTTTTGTGTGACCATATATCTGTCCTGTTAAAATTTTGGTCACACTTTTATTAGGAACTACAAATCAGATCTTCTTGACATTTGGTATCATGTTCTTTTGTGAGGATGCTAAACTGTTTTGCATTTTCATCAATTGATCCACTTCCTGTTTACCAAATACTTATATATTCTTAGACATAATGGCCATGTTTAAAATGATGGTTGCATTTCTGGATTTTCTTAGACATAATGGCCATGTTTAAAATGTTGGTTGCAAGCTTTTCTTATCACTTGGCGTCGTCGTGGTTAACTTTTACAAAAACCTTCTCTGAAACTACAGGGCCCAATTTAAGCAAACTTGGCCACAATCATCATTAGGGTGTATAGTTTAAAAAATGTGTTCGATACCCCGCTTGCCATCCAACATGGCTAAAAATAGAACATAGGGGTAAAATGCAAGTTGGGTCTATTATCTTGAAAATTTGCTGTTAAAAGAGAAAATCCGAAAGAGGCAGAAATGTTCTAAATGATGAGATCTACCTATTGTCTATTTATTTCAAAACTGTCAGCCGCTTCTTATAGTTGTTGCCCTTAAAAGAAAAATTTTACAGATTTTTTTTTCATTTTTGGCTAATATCTGAAAAACTATAATAGATAAAGAGAAACTTTATATACCAAAATGATCAGCAAGACAAGATCTACAAATAAATCTAATGGTGGAAATCGTCAGACAACTCCTTATTCAAGTTATTGCCCTTTAATGACAATTTTTTATTTATTTTTAGTGTTTTTGCATATATCTGAAAACTAAAATAGATAGATAGAACCTTAAATAAGAAAAATGATCAGCAAGACAAGATCAACAAATAAGTTTATACTCTTGAAATTGTCTGACGACACCTTATTGGAGTTATTGCGCTTTGAAAATGATTTTTACCATTTTATACGTTTTTGTCTAATATCTGAAAAACTATTATAGATGAATAGAAACTTAAATAAGCAAAAATGGTCAGCAAGACTTGACCTACAAGTCAAAATAGCTGAAACTGTTGGTCGACTGCTTGTAGGAGTTCTTGCTCTTTAATGAGGAATTTTACCAATATTTTACGTTTTTGCCTACTATCTTGAAAACTATAAAAGATAGATGGCAAAAGTGATCAGCAAGAAAAGATCTACAAATAAGTTAAATTTTGTCTAAATCATTGGTTTAATCTATGTATGAGTGATTGACTTTTTTTGTTTTTTGTGTTTATTGTGTTTTGGGCTAAAATTAAAGAAACCGTAAAGAGAAAAATTGATCAGCAATACAAGATCAACAAAAAAAAAGGTTTTTATCATGAATACTATTCTAGTCCGCAATGTTGGAGAGAGTCCATTGTTGAAGATGCTCATAGACCTAGGTGAGTAACACATGCTCTTTAGAGCCTCTAGTTTTAAAAGAAAAAGCTTTTTGAAATGACTGAAGCCTGATATTGCTTAAACTGAAAATATCAGTCTCAGTAAAAACAACAACACTTGCACATTAAATTCTATATGTTTTTAAAAAGGTACACTACATTATGGTTTTGTAGGATATTCAAAATTAATTGATGAATGGGTGCAGTTAGTTTATGCATGTTTCTATACACATCTTTGTCCTTTAGTCATAGTTGTCTTATTGGAAATCCTATCACATCTCCTTTTTAGCTCGCCTGGCCCGAAGGACCAAGTGAACTTTTCTTATCACTTGGTGTCCGTCGTTGTTAACTTTTACAAAAATCTTCTTCTCTGAAACTTCTTATCCAAATTTTAATCAAACTTGGCCACAATCATCATTTGGGTATCTAGTTTAAAAAATGGGTCTGATGAACCACCTGCCAACCAAGATGGCCAAGATGGCTAAAAATAGAACATGGGGTAAAATTCAAGTGTTGTCTATTATCTTGAAAACCACTATAAATAGAGAAAATCAGACAGGGCAGAAATGTTTGGAATGATGAGATCTACCTATTGTCCATTTACTTCCAAACTGTCAGATGACTTTTTATACAAGTTATTGCCCTTAAATGACGAATTTTACCGATTTTTATATGACCGCAAATTTATTTGCGTTCGTATTATGTTATGGTGTTGTCTGTGTCTGTGTCTGAAGACATTTTGATTCACAGACAATCACTTGAGTATAACTTCATGGATCTCTATGAAATTTTAGCACAAGGTTCCATACCACTAAAGGATGATTGGGATTGTTTTTGGGGGCTATTGTCTTAGCAGTTTTGTAATTAGGGGCCAAAAAAGGTCAGTTTTACTGGTTCATGGAAAATAAATTGGTTCGCAGTCAATAACTTTAGTATAAGTGTATGGATGTGTAAGAAATTTTAGCACATGGTTCCATACCACAATAGGAGGGTTGGGATTGATTTTAGGGGTTATTGTGTTAGCTGTTTTGTAATTAGGGGCCAGAAAGGGGCCAAAAACAATTGTTTGTCTGGTTTTAAGACAATAACTTGAGTAAAAGAGATATTTCTCTGGTCAAAATTTTAGAACAAGGTTCCACACCACAATAGGAAGGTTGGGATTAATTTTAGGGGTTATTGTCAGATTTCTTATTAAACTAATTTAAGCATAAAAACTTAACATCGTAAATTACTAATTAATTCAGTCAGTGTACCATGTCCTAGGGGGGCAGGGCTTCAAAATAGCTGTCAAACTGATATGTACTGATAGTAATGCGACTTCATACAAAATATAATTGATCTATCACAAGTAGATCCTATCAAACTAACTTAAGCAGAAAACTTAACATTGAAAATTGCTAATTGATTCAAAGTCACTGTACCATGTTCTAGGGGGCAGGGCCTCAAAATAGTCGTCAAACTGATATGTACTGATAGTAATGCAACTTTATACAAAATATCATTGATCTATCACAAGTAGATCCTATCAAACTAACAAGCAGAAAACTTAACAATTGTTGACGCCAGAGGCATTGCTGGAAAAGCAATCCCTATGTCTCGCTTTCAGCGACTTTCATCGCAGGCGAGACAAAAAACTGAAAAACATGTGTCCATAGGACACCTTGCTCTGCTTGTACTGTCACATTTCTAGTTTATGGAACTACCAAATCTGTGTCCAAACCCTAATTTGGCATGAATTTTAGAAATTTGTGTGCTAAGGTTAAATTTAATGTGACAAAAACTTCAGGGTTAACTACCTTAAACCAAAACTTTAAACTGATCAATGAAACACAAAATCTGGGTCAAAATTAGTTTTCGGCAAATCTTTTAAAACATTCACATCATAATGAACATGTCATTGTGTACTAAATTCTAAATTGATGTAAAAACTTCATTAAAAATTACCTTAAACCAAAACTTAAAATTGATATGGAACAGATGGACTGACAGACAGACAGACAGACAGACCATAAAATATGAAGCCTTCTACTATCATAAGTGAGGCATAAAACTAGAGGCTCTAAAGAGCCTGTGTCGCTCACCTTGGTCTATGTCAATATTAAACAAAGGACACAGATGGATTCATGACAAAATTGTGTTTTGGTGATGGTGATGTGTTTGTAGATCTTACTTTACTGAACATTCTTGCTGCTTACAATTATCTCTATATATAATGAACTTGGCCCAGTAGTTACAGTGGAAAATATTTTGTAAAAAATTACAAAAATTTACAAAATTTATGAAAATTGTAAAAAATTGACTATAAAGGGCAATAACTCCTTAAGGGGTCAATTGACAATTTTGGTAATGTTGACTTATTTGTAGATCTTACTTTGCTGTACATTATTGCTGTTTACAGTTTATCTCTATCTATAATAATATTCAAGATAATAACCAAAAGCTGCAAAATTTTCTTAAAATTACCAATCAAGGGCAGCAACCCAACAACGTGTTGCCTGATTGGTCTGAAAATTTCAGGGCAGATAGATCTTGACCTAATGAACAATTTTATCCTCTTCAGATTTGCTCTAAATGCTTTGGTTTCAGAGATATGAGCCAAAAACGGCATTTTACCCTATGTACTATTTTTTAGCCATGTCGGCCATCTTGGTTCGCGGGCGGGGTCATTGGACACATTTTTTAAACAAGATACCCTAATGATTATTGTGGACAAGTTTGGTTAAATTTGTCTTAGTAGTTTCAGAGAAGATTTTTGTAAAAGATTACAAATATTTACGAAAAATGGTTAAAAGTTGACTATAAAGGGCAATAACTCCTTAAGGGGTCAACTGACCATTTTGGTCAAGTTGACTTATTAGTAGATCTTACTTTGCTGAACATTATTGCTGTTTACAGTTTATCTCTATCTATAATAATATTCAAGATAATAACCAAAAACGGCAAAATTTCCTTAAAATTACCAATTCAGGGGCAGCAACCCAACAACGGGTTGTCCGATTCATCTGAAAATTTCAGGGCAAATAGATCTTGATTTGATAAACAATTTTACCCCATGTCAGATTTGCTCTAAATGATTTGGTTTCAGAGATATAAGCCAAAATCTACAGTTTACCCCTATGTTCTATTTTTAGCCATGGCAGCCATCTCGGTTGGTTGGCCGGGTCACCAGACACATTTTTTAAACTAGATACCCCAATGATGATTGTGGCCAAGTTTGGTTAAATTTGGCCAAGTAGTTTCAGAGAAGAAGATTTTTGTAAAAATTAACGGACAACGGACACCAAGTGATGAGAAAAGCTCACTTGGCCCTTTGGGCCAGGTGAGCTAAAAATGTCTCTCTGTTTGCCCATGAGGTACAATATTTCTTTACTCCTGATAGTTAAATTCTACATTCTAACATGCTAACTTTAGCTCTTGTGTTGAAAATCTAAAATTTAACAATCTTATTTGGAGAAACATTGTTACCCACTTCAATAGAAGAAGGAGGATCAATATTTTTAAACAGGAAAATGTTTTCATTTTCTACATTATAACATAAAACTCCTTGATTTGAACAGGAAAAGTACATTTTGTCATTTTTGAAGACACTTTTTGTACATTAATACTAGTGATAATTAGGCACTTGATTGTTAACATGGCTATAACCAACTAAAACACTTAAAACATGAGGACTATAAATATATGTAAGGTTTTGTAAACTTTCTGAATGTAATTTAATGGCAACCAGCTATTATGTTGTCATTATGATGGCAGATCAAATTGATAGACTTTGATTCACTCTTTGTTTAAAGATAAGATATTGTGTAGACACTTGTCTATTATTGAAGACTGTATGTTGACCTCTAGATGTTTTTTTATTTTTTTGTGTTGTTGGTTTGCTATCCTATTGACATATACTCAAGATCTCTTTTTATTCAGTTATAGTTGTCCTGCAGAAACATGAAAAGTTAAACATATATATAATAAGAGGTTTGTTAATGAAATCGTCAATGACAGATAGATGAGGATATTTCAAGGAAAAAACAAGATTAACACCAGAATCTTTAGAACAGCATTTTATTTGATAACATTTTCATAAAAGAGGTAAAGCATGGGGCAGTGATAATAATACATAACATCACAGCAAATAGCTCTGGTGGGATTACTGGGGTCGGCCTTCCAGACTTTATGGTTAAATGTCAAAATTTTCAGTACAGAGCTGAAATACAACTATGAGTTATAAATGAATATACTTTGATAACCTCAAGAAATTAGTAATTACATTTCTGTAAAATATCAAATACAATTTTGTTTATCAAAAAATAATGTTATCTTTCTTATCTCATTGAATGAAATAGATCATACTGAATTTTTAAAAATATATTCCTCTATTCTTCAAATATAAAAATCAGTTCATATATCTTTATAGACCTGTAAGAAAATTAAAACATTTATCCAGAAGGGCTGATTATCACAGGTCATCAATATTATACTGCATGAACAGGCAGAGAAAGAGTTACTCCCCTTGAAACCACACCAAACTTATAATAAATAATAATGTTTAGAAACATGATAAAAGCACTTTATAATAGAGTTCGAATCTTATGAGCATCATCAAAATAAAATTAGTTTCATTTTCTAGTAATGGTTGATAATTTTAAATGAACTAAATTGATTCATTTCTTAATTGATTAATTAAAATCAACACAATATGAAATTCAAATAAAGCTACATGTTCTCTCAGCAAAAATAGAAAAAAATCTCAAATAATCTTATCATGTTTAAAAACTCAATCAACAACATAGTAATTGCTTATTGCACCAATATAAAAAATAAGTTAAAAAATAACAGCAATAATTTAATTAAATTATTTTTCTCTTCAAATAAATTATTTCATCAGTTAAAAATATATTAAAATCTATATCTGTTCATTGAACTACAAACATTCCTTTGTTTGCCTATAACCCATAATATTACATTTTCAAAATCTGCACTTAATAAAAAAAAAATATAACATTTATGGTATATTTCAAATCGGAACTTACTTTCAAAATTTTTATGAATCATGCATAAAATTTATGTGAAAATTCCATGGAATACAAAAATAACTAAAATTTCTGCTTTTGATTCTTTACTTTTATTAAACAGAAAACACTTAGCTTATCCTTTGCACTGAAAACTGCAAACAACAACTTGTTACTATTTTCAAAAATTGAAAAAATAATGTTATGCTTATAGGCAAAAGATACAATTTAATTCTTTCAATCAAACAATATCTATATACAATATAGTATTACCAATAAAGTCACTTTGTTTTATTAGACTTTTCTTAATACAGTAACATTCTTACAGCTAAAGCGAAAGAGAAGAAAACTAATATAATATTACCGGTACATCTACAATTTACCAATTGTCTTCTGATGTTTTTCCTATTTTTTTTCTCTTATGAAATTCATTTTGTTAAAAAATTTGTAAGAAAATCACCATATTCCAGAAAAGCCTCAAAACAAGAATCACTCAGCAAAACTTAGCTGATGAAGCGAAAATGATTGAGACTTAAAGGATCATGATGAAATGACAAAAAAAAGTTACAATTAATTTTAACATATATGCCTCTGGTACAATCCTCATACAGATCTTACATTCTTTTGGCACATAGCCAAAGAAGTGATGAAATTTATCACATCCAGGAAGCACGTAAGTCTAAAAATAGCTGATAATCACACAACTTTCACTCGTAGGTTAGTGAGCAATCTGTTCATGTGTTTGAAGGGCCACAATCCCATGTTGTCATTATGTAAATGATATGTAGAGAGAATCATCTAGCCTGTTCTTTTACTGAAAACAAAAATCATAATAAAAATATATAATATGAATATATACTAGACATTTCTCAGTCCTTATTGAATAGTTATAAAAAAAGTTTTTTTTTTAAAAAGAATATTGTTTTAATATGTTAACAGTCTAGTTTAAAAACCAAGTTCTAAAGGTGTTTCTAGTCCTTTAAACAATTTGGTATTTTAAATAGCCGATCATTGATAGTATCTTGTAATTTTCTTCAAAACTTGTCCATTGTTGGTGTCTACTGTGGATTCATCATTAATTGTTTTATGGATTTTGCAGGTAAAGGAAAACCATGCATTTAAATGTTTAAAAAAGTACAAATTTTCTATAGGCTTTAAACCCCTGCTTATACGCAGAAATTTACTAAACTACGAAATCAAACATCCCTGAAAATAGTTTTTTTCTAAATCCATTAAAATTGGTATCAACAAAAATCTCAATGAGTCCACAGTATGTTATCTTGAATAAGGAAAGCTTGGCCTATAATTTTTTTAAAATAAGAAAAGACTAGTATATCCATAGTCATGGTTCACTATTGACTGTTTTATCTCTTCGGTATTAGTCCTATCAGTTTTGCTGCTCCCAATTGTTTTGTGTAATTTGCTTTCGAAGTATTTTTTCTTGAACATATATAATTGTGATATAAATTATTCCAGTAACATGTACAGTGTTCACTAAAACAGTATAATACATTTAGTCATGTTATCACTATACATCTTTTTAGTATATACAGATAAATTGTATGTGTAATACAGTCATTGGCAAGCATGCTGTATCAGCCACCTGTGATGATATCGATATCAGCACGGTTGCAAAGGCTTTATCACACCTTTAATCTGTATGACGTCACATCATCGATTGCCGTCACTGTTGCAAAGGCTTTATCAAACCCCTAACCTGTATGACGTCATGTCAAACCTCTAACTGTATGACGTCATTTCAAATCCCCTTATATGTATGACGTCATGTCACATAAAAAACATCTACGTGAGGTACATGTATATAATAAAGTGTATATGATATCCATATTTGATATATAGAGAATATCATATGGCTTTTTCAATATCACATCCGTATCAACCCGAGAAACCAATATAATCCCAAGAGCTCTGCTCGAGGGATTATATTGGTTGAGGGTTGATACGGTATGTGATATTGAAAAAGCCATATGATATTCTCTATATATCAAATATGGATATCTATAATTAATTGTCACATCAATGATTTATCACTAATCTGTAAAGTGATCACCAGTTAATACTTTCTGATGTATATTTTTTTCTGTTGCAGTTAAAATGAAATACATGTACCATGAAGCAGGGCTTCCAAAATTTCCTGACGACAGCCGGACATTTTTCAAAGAAATATTTTTGACGGTCAATGATCAGCTGGATACTTAAATGTAACTGAGAGGATGCATAAATTGATATATGTGTCTAAATAATTAGTAGTGTTATATGCAATAAATTTATTTATAACTGTTTTGTTTTCTTCATTCTAAAAATAAATAAAATATTATCCTCGGTATTGTGTCATTTTTCTGTGTATTGTAATACAGTAACCATCATTGCATCAATCAGCTTCAGTACTTGACTGTTCTCATGTTTTTTTTTCTGTTTATATAATCTATCTTCTCTCTGTGAGTACTTAACACTTTGTAAATTAAGGCCATCTTATTTGAAACTGTTGATGTTGGCTTTAATTGCAGTACAACTTGATCATCAATACACGTGATACTTTTCTTTTTGTGTATTGATTACCTGACCACGTGACTTTTACAACTGATGCGGTATTTATAGATAACATTGAGGAGGCCCAATGAAGGATATTGTTTTAAACCGTGTAAAATCTACTGAACAGTGATAACATTTTTCTTTGTACAATGATAAGTACAAAATTAAATGTTTTTGCGTAGCCAGATCAGTTGACTCGTCGATCATAATTCCCACGGCGGGACTTAACTTTACGTCGGACATCACCTCTTTCTCTATAACATCGGAAATTGTCTGAACAAATTCGGAGGAGGCAACATTGTTCTCTTGATATAATTTAGAAGTGATCACGGCACCATTTAACTTAGTTAAATCATTTATTGACTGAAATTTGTCCATTGGTAAGTTGTCTTTAGCAATAAAGTAAGCATTACGGAACAAGGTGCACATTGCGCCGTTGTCAGTCTTTTCATGAACTTTCTCAAATACTGATACAATTGGATTACTTTTGGAAGCTGTCTCTAATTTAAGAGCTTGAATGTGGTCATTGCTATAATCATGCTCTACAACGGCTGACTTTCGAAAATTTGTCGAACCAGGCTTTACAAAGTTATTTTTAAGTTTATGTTTTTGACAAATGTCACAAAACATGGCATTTAGCATACTGTCAAATCTTAACCATAAAAACAGTTGTAACCATTTATGAATAAAGCTTCTAGCAGATTTCGAATTTTGATCGGAATCGTCACGTTTACGTTTGCCCATGATGGCAGATTTGTAAAGTTCAATTTGAGACAAAGTCTTTATAACAGTCGGAGATTGTCATGATTGGATATTATTCTTTATGATTTTAATTATAAAAACAGTTTTTAATATGAAAACAAGAATAGAGAACGCCCCCTTATTTATTGGACAACTCAGCTTGGTACAGTTTTTCCTATATATTTTAGTAAATTTTCCCCTTGAGAGTACCCCAGTATTTAACACGATGTACAGTGTTAAATAAAATAATATATATCATACTTATTCATTTACAATTATCCTTATTTGAAGAATAACTTTTAAATATCAGGATACTTTTTTAAACTGAATGCTCATTTAAAATAATATCTATAAAGCGTAATTAAATAGGATGTTGTTCCATACACGCTTACATGTTTGACCTCGTTTACCTGATTACCTTTATGTACATTGATTCTATTGATAAAGACAAGCTAAGGACACCTCATCAAAGGTAACAAACCTGTAATCAGTGAATGATTTATGGCTTCAATATAACTTATTGAAGGGATAATTGTTTGACAGCTTGTTGTTATTTAAATAAAAGAAAACGTGTTTTTTCTACTTTTTATTGATGTACACAAGCTAAAGACCAAGCCGTACATTTATGTACCCAGAGGATTAGACTAACTGAGACACTTCAAAGTATCTGAAATATGCTGCTTCTGTTTTATTAAACCCAATTATGACCGAAATATCTTTGTGAAATAGATTGCCACAATTATAAACTAAAATGCCCAAACGGACATTTTTATCGATCGATAGTTGGTAAAAATTGAAATGACCGTTTCATGAAAATGCCTTGAATAACAAAATGTGGCACACCAATTCTATTTGACCGTTTGAGGCTGAGAGCAGCCGGTCTTTTTATGAAAGTTTCGGTCAAGTCCGGAATATATGACCGTTTTGGAAGCCCTGCCATGAAGTTGTTTTCCAACATAACATCGTTCTCTACAAATATCAGATATCACAATCAGATTGAAAAACAGATTATGTGCCTTTTTTTTTTTTTTCTAACAAGGATGATACCTCTGTTTTACTTTCTGTTGTGAATACCATTTTGAGATTCTCTGGTTTTGTCATGATGACATCCCCCCCCCCTTTTTTTAGGGCAGAAATTTCATTGGTTGACATAATTATCAGAACAGAAAGTAGTACAGGTCGTTGTCAGATCCTGATAAGAAAGTGTGAACACAAGAACTGATTATTCTACATAAAAAATTGAAAGCCATTTTTGCATGCAAACGATTATTTCTAATATTCTTAACTTCAATACCCACCTGAAATGTAGGCAAATTTTTATGAATAAGTCAACTGCTGATAAACAATAAAAGCTTACATCTCTACAATGACAACGTTCTTCAATTTTTTTTTTAACAAAAGTTTCATTTATTTTACTAGACATTATCACTATTTGTCTGCCATTACTGGACATCACAGCCGTTCCTGTAACATTTTGACGTCTCAAGAGAAAATGTCTGACGCCACAAAAGAAAAGTGATTATTAAATGACATCAATAGTTCATGTGTGGCAAATTCTCAGGTGAAGTATTGCAGATTCTCAAATAGCTATAAGGTCCATATCTTTAAATGACTAATGAAGACAAAACAGAAGACAACATGAGATGACATGATTCAGGCATAGCTATATACATTTATACAATACATTTATCTTGTTGTGCTTGCTATTGTCAATTGATTCTTTTTTTAATTCTTGATTTAAAACAATTTGTCAAAATTCCATTTAATCTCAAATAAAGGATCCGAAAAAAATTTTCTATCCAATATGATTATAACATTTGAGCTGTTGACTGCATGTAATCTTTTTTGATAAATCCATAATCAAATTTTTGATTTTTTCTTTACATCATAAAAAAAATCAAGGTTTCAATATGAAATCATCTCAAAATTTACCATACACTTTCTCAAAGTTAAAATTAAAACTGTTTTTCTAACATCTAATTATTAATATACTATTATACTCTACAAAGACTAGACATTGCTATACATTAACATTTGACTACATATTACGTAAGACAAGCACTACAGACTAGATAAGACAACAATCTTCCATGTAACGTATGATGTAAATATATATATTGTTCAACTGGTCATCATAATAATTTTTTTCTTATATCCATTTTTTTTTTAAATTGATATAAAACTGATTTGTTTTATTGTAAAGTTGCACACTGCTCTTGACTTTACAGACTAAAGCATAGCATCCATACTTTAAAGTAAACTACAGACACACATGTATATAAAGGTCACCAACAGGAAAAGAGAAAGCTGACAGAAGAGAGGAGACCATTGAATTGAGGTTCAATATGCATTGGTTTTACTAAAGTGTGACAAGAAGAAGATGACCTGATACGACAGGTTTTTGCTTAATGAAGGTGACCTTTATAACAGGTTTGACTACAAAATATAGCATTATTTATGATGACCATGAACACTGAACTAATGCCTGACTGTCATTCTCACCTGCATGTCTTCTATAAGTTTGACAACGTCAATATCGGCTACAGGTGAGGAACTTACAGCAACACTAAGGGTAAATGTCCATTGGGAGGAGCCTCGGCTATTCTTGGCTGTCACTGTATATTCACCAGAATCGGTAGCTAAAGCTACAGGGATCTCAAATGTGAATTTGTTTTCATCTTGTGAAAATTTAAATCTTCCTGTGTCCTCTACTTCTTTACCATCCTTACTCCACTGAACTGTAACAAGAAATAATATTAAGATAGATGGATCACAGGCGCTTGGGGAATGAACCCCCCTGTTTCTCAATATTTTTTTTGTGTTTAAATTTTATTTAGTAAATATTCTGTGATATTTTAACTTATTTTCACTTATTTAATGTGTTCTTGCTCTTTTCCATACCATATTACAATAACAGTAGTTTATAAATTTTGATTACTATAATGCATATTTGGACAAGAAAATGATAATGTCATATGAATATGAACCCTACTGTGTACTAGATCACCACACAGAGCCAGGATCTTTAACATGCCAGTCCACAAGGTAACAGTCAGCAGACAAATTATTAGTACTCCAAGTCAACCAGTCTATGCTTTTACTCCTAAATGCTGTGTGATTACCAGAGAAGAAAAATGTACCAATTTTCAAGTCTATGGTTAGACATTGACAGGGATCAAACTTACCACACTGGAGGCAAGCACAAGACACAAGACCACTGAGGCTGTTAATTATATTATACAGAGATATGGTATATTCAAGTAAGAGATACCAGCTTTATCTGTCAATTTTTTACACAAGACACAAGGTGTCTAAGTAAGCTTAAAGTGATCTTCAGATTTATACAATCATCTTAAAACAAGGTGCTATTTGTTGGTGAGTTATATTTCTAAACAAGAATAAGATCTTACCAGAGTCAGCCTCGTCAAGTGTACATGATGCCTTAAATGCTGTTCCTTCATCTATACTCTGTGACTTTGGATGTGATATAAAAACAGGAGCTAAAGGGTTTACATCTGGTTCTACAAATTAAATCAATAAATAGATTTTAAAAAAAAACACTATTATATCTCTTTTAATACAAAAAGCAACATTATTTGGAAAATGTACTGGCGTGATGAAAAAATAGGCATCCATTTTGAATGTGAAAAACCATGCATTGTTCTTGAAATCAAAAGTTTCAAATCCACAAAAGGAAAACTCTTTAACACTGGTAATGGTATTCAAGACATAAAATCTCACACAAAAATAAATAAACATGTGAAACATGCATTTCAAATCATTCATCATCCTTCAAGGTATTACAAACAAATTCATGTAGTCGTTTGCATGCTTTTTTCCATATAAGAATTTTCAGATATCTTGTGTTTTTCATTTTTCTTACAATTTTAGAAAGTAAGATTTTATTTCCTTATCTACACTGTAGTATTATACTGTTTAACTATCATGAATATGAGCATAATTAGAAAACCAACTCCATTTATTTATTTATTGATTTCCTTACCTTCAACTTTTATATAAAAACTACTTGTTGTTGATCCAGCATTATTTTTAGCAACACATTTATAAATTCCTGTATCTTCTGGAAAAACTTCAGCTATAATTAATCTAAACATATTGCCTTCTTTGTGATATTGGAAATCAGCTGAATCTTTTATTAATTCATTACCTCTGTACCATTCTACTTCAGGGTTTCCTACAAATCAGTGGGGGTTTATAATTTATATAAATTCAGAATTTATTTTTTCATTGTCATCTTTCTAGTTTATTTTCTGTCATGTCATAATGTCTTTTGAGAAATTGGATACCTCGCCTTTTGATTCCCCAAAAAAGCCATTAACACCTTTAATTCCTCCTAACCTCTCATTTAGGTTACAAATGAATGGTCCCTAAGCAATTTCTGTGAGAAGTTTTTTCAGTATATCTTTTTAAACACAATATCCTATATATACTTATAGAAAACAATTGTAACTGAAACAGGTGTTCTCCCTGGAACATGGTATGTTTTGAAAGGTAAAACTCAAAATCAAACATTTGTGGCAAAGGTGGATATATATGGGGAAGTGATGCATAACAATCAATTTCAAAAGTTCAAACATCAAAATGACAAATCAAACCATTCTGAACATAGAAACCTTCACACAACAAATAAACAATCATTACAAAATTTCAGTTAAACAAAAAATAAATGACTTTAAGAATATCTACATGAAAGTATTATCCGTAGTTTTACAGTTCTTAGATATAATGTATGTCCAGTGTTTACTGAGTTTTGCCATTGAACTTTTACCCAATAATCATCATTTGAATTCAAAAGTTAAATTGTATATATAATACTGTTTTCATAGTGCTATTAACTTAATTCTAAAAATAATGAAATTAAATAAAATGAAGAAAGTATTTACATTCATTCTTATTCAAACTTTTAAAAGCATATTTTTTCAACTGTTTTACAATCTTAAAATAAGCATTTAAATTAACATTTACAACATAAACAGAAAGGGGTGAACAGTTCCCACACACAAATCCCTCACCTGATATTCTAGATTGTAATGTTGCTTTATCACCGTCTTCTAAACTAACACCAGCTGGATGTTCTATAAACCCTGGCCTAGGTGATGAGGATTTTATTTGTGGAGGTGTTGAGGATTTAACAGGTTTATTTTCTACAAAATAATCAGAACACCATATTAACATGTCAGCATAGGGACTAAGAGGACTCTCTTTACTACAAAATAAGCAGAACACCATATTAACATGTCAGCATAGGGACTTAGAGGACTCTCTTTACTACAAAATAAGCAGAACACCATATTAACATGTCAACATAGGGACTAAGAGGACTCTCTTTACTACAAAATAAGCAGAACACCATATTAACATGTCAGCATAGGGACTAAGAGGACTCTCTCTTTACTACAAAACAAGCAGAACACCATATTAACATGTCAGCATAGGGACTAAGTGAACTCTCTTTACTACAAAATAAGCAGAACACCATATTAACATGTCAGCATAGGGACTAAGTGAACTCTCTTTATTACAAAATGAGCAGAACACCATATAATATGTCAGCATAGGAACTAAGAGGACTCTCTTTACTACAAAATAAGCAGACCACCATATTAACATATCAGCATAGGGACGAAGTGAACTCTCTTTACTACAAAATAAGCAGAACACCATATTAACATATCAGCATAGGGACTAAGTGAACTCTCTTTACTACAAAATAAGCAGAGCACCATATTAACATGTCAGCATAGGGACCAAGAGGACTCTCTCTTTACTACAAAACAAGCAGAACACCATATAAACATGTCAGCGTAGGGACTAAGTGAACTCTCTTTATTACAAAATGAGCAGAACACCATATTAACATATCAGCATAGGGACTAAGTGAACTCTCTTTATTAACAAAATGAGCAGAACACCATATTAACATGTCAGCATAGGAACTAAGAAGACTCTCTTTACTACAAAATAAGCAGAACACCATATTAACATGTCAGCATAGGGACTAAGAGGACTCTCTTTACTACAAAATAAGCAGAACACCATATTAACATATCAGCATAGGGACTAAGTGAACTCTCTTTACTACAAAATAAGCAGAACACCATATTAACATGTCAGCGTAGGGACTAAGTGAACTCTCTTTACTACAAAATAAGCAGAGCACCATATTAACATGTCAGCATAGGGACCAAGAGGACTCTCTCTTTACTACAAAATAAGCAGAACACCAAATTAACATGTCAGCGTAGGGACTAAGTGAACTCTCTTTATTACAAAATGAGCAGAACACCATATTAACATATCAGCATAGGGACTAAGTGAACTCTTTTTACTACAAAATAAGCAGAACACCATATTAACATGTCAGCATAGGGACTAAGTGAACTCTCTTTATTACAAAATGAGCAGAACACCATATTAACATGTCAGCATAGGGACTAAGTGAACTCTCTTTACTACAAAATAAGCAAAACACCATATTAACATGTCAGCATAGGGACTAAGTGAACTCTCTTTATTACAAAATGAGCAGAACACCATATTAATACTGGTTCTCTGTAACTATTTAAACTCTTAAATAGGGAGTGTGGCACGCATGGTCATGGATTTTCTTCAAACTTCACACACTTACTAGTCTTGATGAAACAAACAAAAAATGGCAAAATGTTGGTTGCTAAGCATATCGGTTGCCATAGCAACCAATGACCAGTTTTACCTCTTCTGGATATCTATGATTTTAAGTTGAAAATGGCTATTTTCAATATATTTTTTCATAATAAATGATTAAGAGAAAGACTATTTTTTTATGATTTTATTAAATATATGCATTTTATTAATGTAATTTAAAAAGTGGTATTTTCATTTTCATTTTCAATCATAATCACACATATCTCCTTTTTATGTGGTTTGCATTGGGTAAAAAAATACCCTTTTGAGGTCATTTTTGAATGCTCACCATAATTTTTTGCGGACACCTCAGTTAAAGTCAACCATGAATTCATAAATACCATAGTCATATCTTATCAATGATGCGAAAAAGTAATGGGGAAGTATGTTTCATTTTTTTGTTACCATGGATACAAAATGCTTGGTTTTCATTTTTTCAGAAAAAAAAAATTTTGAAAAATTTTGAAAAAAAATGTTTTAAAACCTAATTCTGCAGTCAGAAAAATATAAATAAATATACAATTTGTGGAAATTATTGTAATCATTAAAATTTTAAACATATTCATTTATATAGGTATAATAGTTTTAACTATGTTGCTATGAAAACAATTTCATGATGATACACAAGTTTAAAACAATTTTGAAAAAGTTTCAGTTAGTTTCTTAAATGTACACAAAACTAGAAAAACTAAAACACTTATTAAGTTTCGCTGTATTCACATATGTGTATGTATAAATGATTTTGCTAGTATAGTATATCGATAATGGTGTTACCACTTGAAGGAAACAAATACAATTTCTCTTAAGTGGATAAAATTGCTGATTATGAAGAAATTTCTGTTTCATGATCATGAAAAATATACAAGAAAAACTAGAAATACTAGTAAAATCATTTAAAAAATTAAATATTCAATTGTGCAATATTTGGGGCTGGAAAGATTTTGTAAAAAAGAAATGATCGATTAGTTGTGGTTGGATTTATGTCCAGTGTCAAACATCTCATGCATATTTCAGAAGAGAACAAAATCAATAAATTTAATAGGAACATTGTAGGTTTTGTGCTAGTCTACTGGCCAAAAATTAATTATAGTCAATAATTTGATGCAATTCAACACAATTAAAAATAGAACCAAAAGAGTCAGACTTTGATCCTCTAAATAAATGATAAATGACCATCTAAACTTTCTATAAAGGAAAAAATACCTTTATTATGAGCTGTTTATTTTTCTTATTCATTCTTTTAAACTCAATGTTGAAATGTCAAAGCATGTATAGCTATACGTTTTGAATAATATTGTATTATAGGATGATGAGTATCTACATGAAGATAATTTTTGAGGTGAAATTATAAAAAATAGAAAATTTCAAAAAGGTCCTGCAATAGGGCTAGGCTGGGATGAAGGCGGACAATTTAAAATATCACTGGAAATCGGGATCAATTGGACAAGGACAGAAATTTCAATAGTTTAACTAGGGAGCCCCTAAAAGAATAAACACAAGGGTCCTTTAGAAAACAGAGGGCGTAACAAGCAAGGGCGGTTATAGTCGGCTACTCGATGGTCCCTGCTATCCATCCGACACATTTCTTGTTTGACGTTCTGGCTGGGGAGAATTTTCGAGATTTTCAAAAAAATACGGTTTCCCTACGAGGACCCTTGGAAAATCTGACAGTGGGTGACTGCTGGTCTTACAACGAGCAACAGGGGGAAAATATACCATCAAGACAATTTTCATATAAGGGGTCCCACTGACTGTCTTAAGAGATGGCCCGCTAAATTCATGCTTCAGTGATTCCATATGTAATCAACAAAATGTTCCAATGAAAGGAGAGGGCGGGCCCTCAGGGCCCCTTGGATCCGCCTATGGTCGCCCTATATTAACATTACTAATAGGCATTGGATTATTGAAATTTGAGAAAAAAACAATTATCTTCATGGATTTTTAACAGCAAATTAAAAAATATTGACAATACGATATCTCTAGATCTTTACACAGGGTAACTTTAAAAGAATTATATACATGTACATATACTTTGATTTTCACTGAAAGCCCATTACAGAAAGATGTTTCTCAAAATTAGTATATTGTCTTTCTTTTAACAAAAAAAAATATATTTTACTTTGAAACAGGAGTCAATGTTTATAAATAACATATTATACATGTGACTTTTTGTCCGCGATTTTTTGTCTGTGACTTTCTGTCCTTCATTCTGACCGTTATCATGACCAGGAAAAATGACTTTATACCTATTTATATGTAATAGGCTTTGCATCAAATTTATAGAAACATTAGATTGAACCATTAATTTTTTCAAATAAGAAAATATAAAATGCGTACAGACCTATTAGCAAACGATAAATGTATTGACTTTCGGGAACATTTAAAACTAAGACAAGGCTCTGGCAACCCTCAAGTAAAGTCCGCGAATATGTATACTTATATTTTATGAAAATATTTTAAACTACCAGGATATCGTGCATGCAGGGGCTCGGGCATACCGCAAGTAGTCTGCAAAATGTTTATTTGTTTTTTATGAAAATATTTAAAACTACCAAGATAACCATCACAAGGCTCGGGCATGCCTTAAGTAGTACGTGGAAATAATTATTTACTGTAAGACAATATTAAAAAACAAACTATATTGGATTTATCAACTTACATGTATTTATGCATGGCCTACTTCAATCACAACTTTTGTGTGTTACTTTATATTTGTGATCAAACGTGTCAAATTATAACCAGTAACATACAACATAATTTACAACACAGTTAAATACAATATACTACTCAATACCACAAAAAGTTTAAATAATCCAGTGCTCGTCTAAACTGTTTTCCCAGTTTTTTACCATTCAATCTTAATGTTAATTTTTCATAAATTTTAAACAAATCCTACATTTTTGTCCTATAAGATATAAATAAGTTTTAAGTATTACAACGACCAGGACACAGTAAAACGTTGGTCAGGTCAAGTCTTTTACTCAAAAACATATTATTTTCTCTGATTTTTTTTAATAATATTAAATAACACAGAAATTTTCATCAGTCATGTTTTTGCTGTTGTTGGTCAGGTCATTGTCAACGTTAGGAAGGTAACGTTTTCTGAATTTTTTATTATTTTTTTCAATATTTATTCATTAATTTATATATTAAATGATCAAATTTTATTATATTTCAAATTTAACATAAATCCTTTAAGAAATAAAAAAGTCATTAGCATTTTCATTTGGTCCTGTCGTTGTCAGCGTTGGTCAGGTCACATTTTATGAAGATTTAAAAAAAGTTTTCTATATTTTTTTCTTATATTTATGTATTGAATGGTCTAAATTTATAACAATTTAAATTTGACATCAATCCTTTTAGAAATAAAAATAGTTATTAGCATTTTCGTTTTGGTCCAGTCATTAGAGTAACCCACCAAAGGGAGATAATTCGTATTGTGAGGAATATTGCACAATGATCATTTTTTAGAAATTAATTTCACATGTTTCTAGTTAGATTACCCGTAACTTTTTTTAATTTTTGACTAAAACAAGACTGAAATTAATTGTTTTTATGTTTCTTTTTAATAGATGTAGCTGCATAATTTCACAACACTACACCAAATATTGTATTTTTCTCAAAAATCCCAACTTTCTCTGCTGTTACCATGGTAACCAACCAATATATATATCGGTTGGCATTATTTTTCCGACTAGTCCAATAGAATCTACATATCAGCCAATTTTCAGGAAGATTGGTGACTATGTGTGCCGAAAAAGTTTAAGTGGTTACAGAGAATGAGTATTAACATGTCAGCATAGGGACCAAGAGGACTCTCTTTATTACAAAATAAGCAGAAAACCATATTAACATGTCAACATAGGGACTAAGAGGACTCTCTTTATTACAAAATGAGCAGAACACCATATTAACATGTCAGCATAGGGACCAAGAGGACTCTCTTTATTACAAAATAAGCAGAACACTATATTAACATGTCAACATAGGGACTAAGAGGACTCTCTTTATTACAAAATGAGCAGAACACCATATTAACATGTCAGCGTAGGGACTAAGTGAACTCTCTTTATTACAAAATGAGCAGAACACCATATTAACATATCAGCATAGGGACTAAGTGAACTCTCTTTATTACAAAATTAAAGAACCTTAGTGAGCGCGCTCACATACCCCACGTCCTCACATTGTCATTGGGTAATAAAATATGTGTAAGAAAAAAAATTGTATAAGAAAATAAATTGAATCATAATTTCCTGTCGATATGCACATCTACATAGTATGTCCTTATTATCTACAAAGTTTCATGAAATTCTGTTGTGTGGTTTCAGAGGAGTTGCGATGACAAACTGTTGCAGTAGTACCAGGGAAAAAACTTAACGGTCGCCCAGGGCGACCAGAAATTGACCTGGGCGATCTTTTTATTCAGTTGTGGTAGCCCAGGTGGCGAATTGAAAATAAAGTACTCGACAGACGGAAATCCGCTGTTCGCCGTGGCTCCAAGTGCCGGCTACTTCACTGACAAAAATATAAATTCAAAAAGAAAAAAAAATCTTTTTAAAATGTATACAGGCAAGTGTCGAGAGTAGTATTGTCGCAAAGTTGCGGTCGCGATAAACAAGGATGTAAAATCAGTGTTTACCTTTGACTAAATATAGTTCACGTTAATTCAGGTCACTGATTGGTCGTCTACTTAAAGTCCGGAAAGTATCGTATGTTTGCAAGGATAACAAGAGAGACGTTCCGATGTCATTTACAATATGAAGCTATCAAATACCCTGTACGGTTTTGGCTTCAAGAAGCGAAGAAATTCAGAGAAGATGACAATAGCATGTTATGAAATAATATCAGTCAAATAAAAGAACGTATAATATATAATGTTGTTAAGAATCTGGAAAACAGTACCTTTTGCAGTTCCCCTTTCAAAGCCCACGTGGTGTCCAGAGAATGAAGGTCAAAAACAAAAGTAGAATATTGTCGACCACAAATAAATAACATTAGTTCAAAATGATTTTAGTTTCCTACTTACTGAACAGTTTACAAAAAAGAGAAAATCAGAGGAGATATCAATTTTATGACAATGCTTTTGAAATACTTGTACAAATCTTTTGAGAAAAAAGGGGGGTCATGATTTGTTTACAAATGTACGTAGTTACGCAAAATAAATCGATCGAGATATTTAATAAATTAGATTATTAAATAAATGAAATTAAATATTTCATCGATCATCTACATGTATTTTAGGACAGAGAATTCTTTAGTTGTCTTAAAAAGATATTAAAAAAAACCTGGTACACAGGGCATGAAGATTCCCATTTTGTAAATGATTCTTTTTTTTATGAAATTTGATTGAAGTCAACAACAAAAATAAGACAAAATTTACATTTTCCCAAGCATCTAAATCACCTCCAGGTATGCTCAGAATGCAGGGTTTTGAGTCTAAAATTTCAAAATTTTCTTGGGGGGGCATGCCCCCAAACCCCCCTAGCAAGTTCAGCCCGCTTTGCGGGCTTCACCGGTGATACTCATAGTGAAATAAAGTGGGCTACTAACTTTTTGTCTGGGCTAACTGATTTCCAAGTCTAGTAGCCCAGCTGGCTACTGGCCTTACAAAGTTAAGTTTCACCCCTGAGTACATTGAAGCAAATAAGTTCAAAGGGGCGTAACTCTTAGAAAAAAAATTGAACCGTAATTTCCTGTCGATATGCACATCTACATAGTATGTCCTTATTTTATCTAAAAAGGTTTCATGAAATTCTGTTGTGTGATATCAGAGGAGTTGCTATGACAAACTGTTGCATAGTACATTGAAGCAAATAAGTTCAAAGGGGAGTAACTCCTAGAAAAAAAATTGAACCGTAATTTCCTGTCGATATGCACATCTACATAGTATGTCCTTATTATCTAAAAAGGTTTTATGAAATTCTGTTGTGTGGTATCAGAGGAGTTGCGATGACAAACTGTTGCATAGTACATTGAAGCAAATAAGTTCAAAGGGGCGTAACTCCTAGAAAAAAATTGAACCGTAATTTCCTGTCGATATGCACATCTACATAGTATGTCCTTATTATCTAAAAGGTTTCATGAAATTCTGTTGTGTGGTATCAGAGGAGTTGCGATGACAAACTGTTGCAGTAGTACATTAAAGTAAATAAGTTCAAAGGGGCGTAACTCCTAGAAAAAAAATTGAATCGCAATTTCCTGTCGATATGCACAACTACATAGTATGTCCTTATTATCTAAAAAGGTTTCGTGAAATTCTGTTGTGTGGTTTGAGAGGAGTTGCGATGACAAGAAACAGGACTGACGGACAGACGGACTGACGGACAGACAGACGGACGGACGGACGGACGGACGGGTCAAAAACATTATACCCTCCGCAACTCGTTGCGTGGGGTATAATGAGCAAAACACCATATTAACATGTCAGCATAGGGACCAAGAGGACTCTCTTTATTACAAAATAAGCAGAAAACCATATTAACATGTCAACATAGGGACTAAGAGGACTCTCTTTATTACAAAATGAGCAGAACACCATATTAACATGTCAGCATAGGGACCAAGAGGACTCTCTCTTTACTACAAAACAAGCAGAACACCATATTAACATGTCAGCGTAGGGACTAAGTGAACTCTCTTTATTACAAAATGAGCAGAACACCATATTAACATATCAGCATAGGGACTAAGTGAACTCTTTTTACTACAAAATAAGCAGAACACCATATTAACATGTCAGCATAGGGACTAAGTGAACTCTCTTTATTACAAAATGAGCAGAACACCATATTAACATGTCAGCATAGGGACTAAGTGAACTCTCTTTACTACAAAATGAGCAGAACACCATATTAACATGTCAGCATAGGGACCAAGAGGACTTTCTTTATTACAAAATAAGCAGAAAACCATATTAACATGTCAACATAGGGACTAAGAGGACTCTCTGTATTACAAAATGAGCAGAACACCATATTAACATGTCAGCATAGGGACCAAGAGGACTCTCTTTATTACAAAATAAGCAGAACACCATATTAACATGTCAACATAGGGACTAAGAGGACTCTCTTTATTACAAAATGAGCAGAACACCATATTAACATGTCAGCATAGGGACCAAGAGGACTCTCTTTATTGCAAAATAAGCAGAACACCATATTAACATGTCAGCATAGGAACAAAGAGGACTCTCTTTATTACAAAATAAGCAGAACACCATATTAACATGTCAGCTTAGGGACCAAGAGGACTCTCTCTTTACTACAAAATGAGCAGAACACCATATTAACATGTCAGCATAGGGACCAAGAGGATTCTCTCTTTACTACAAAATGAGCAGAACACCATATTAACATGTCAGCATAGGGACTAAGAAGACTCTCTTTACTACAAAATAAGCAGAACACCATATTAACATGTCAGCATAGGGACTAAGAGGACTCTCTCTTTACTACAAAATGAGCAGAACACCATATTAACATGTCAGCATAGGGACTAAGAAGACTCTCTTTACTACAAAATAAGCAGAACACCATATTAACATGGCAGCATAGGGACTAAGAGGACTCTCTCTTTACTACAAAATGAGCAGAACCCCATATTTACATGTCAGCATAGGGACTAAGAGGACTCTCTCTTTACTACAAAAGTAGCATCCTCAAGTTAAGTTTTATCTTCAAAATACAATTGAGATGTGTTGTTGTATAATGATTCTTCTCTAAATGAATGCACATATACATTTGCACCAATTAATAAAAAATATAAAGTAAGATGCTTTGCTACTGAAATGAACAATGATTTTAAATAAACAAACATAAGAAAAAACTTAGGCCACCACAGCTATATCGTAAATGTATGCAAACTTACCAGTAACTTGAACCGATGTTCGTGAGGATGCTTGACCTCCAGGATTTTTAGCTTTACACACATAATTTCCATCATCATCAATGATGCAACTGTCTATTGTTAATGTATGTCTACCAGCTATTGCTGATATTTTTATGGCATCATCACTTTGCATGAGCTGAAAAGACATAAATATGTATGTGTGAATTCTATTTGAGTTTATAGTAGTCATCAAATTATAAGACTTCACCATCTTAAAAAATCATATTTGAAAAAAAGTAAAGATCTTCTTGAAAAATTGTACTTTGTTACTGTGATGTGAGCTGGCCAGTTATCACAATTACTTCTCTTGCTTAAATTAACTTATATTAGAAATATCTGAAACAATTTGTTACAATTTTAGTATTTAAATATCACTATTCACTGTTCACAGAAGTCAAGAATAATTGGCAGAAAACATAACTATATCGAAAAATATATACTGGAAAAGTATGCCTGAAATAAAGATGAAAACAAAATCTAATTCAATATTTGACTGTTTATATAAAACAGTTGTATCCATACACATCTACTTGCAGACTTATCAACACACATTTTGACAAACTGTTGAAAATATTTATTTTAACTTACCTGACCATTATAAAACCATTCTACTTCTGGTTCAGGTTGACCTTTCACAGTACATGTCAATTTCAACCTATCCCCTTCATTTAAACTCAAAGGTGACAGTTGTGTTGTAAATTCTGGAGCTTCAACAGATGGCTCTCGTTTTTTATCTTTAAAAAAATGATTAAATTATTAATGCAATACTTGTTTTTTTGTTTGTTTGTATTTGCAATATTAACTAATGTTCTCATGACAAATATTTCAAGACACTTACATGAAATTCCAAAAAGTTTGAAATATTTTTTTACGTAATAATTATCTTCTGCTCTCATGGATATTTCAAGCAATTTACAAGTTATACCAAGGAGTTTGAAATACTTAAACTAATTTATACTGAATAATTTTCTCATACTAAGCTGAATAAACAAAGTAAAGTAAACTTATATGTTTATTTCATATTTAGGGGATTGAGGGGAATCAGCAAAATCCTAGATAGGTGACTAATATGCTAACATTTCAACACGCTGGATTAAAGGAAGTGTGTCAGTCAAAAACAGAATAAAACTTGAAAAAAATACTGATTTAGAACCTAAAGAAGCATACAAGTAAATTTGTGTTACCTCTACGTGAACCCCTGCTAGATGAATATGAATCTTCATATGATGATTCTTCAACACGTCTGGACGATCTATTTGATGTACGTGTTGAAGATGATGATGATGTTTCATTATAACTACTACTGGAATCTGCGAAACTAAATCCCGATTTTGTTGTCCTTGACGTTCTGGATTGTTTGTGACTTTTGAAGATGTCTGACTTGTCAAAGTCATGAGCTCGATCTGTAATTCAACAAATAAATAATATAAGTTTCAAGTATAAACAGAAACAATTTTTTTTTATTCATTAGAACAGGGAAATACACATTTTTTATTGATTTTTCTGTTAAAAAAACAGAGAGGCAAAGAAAAAAAACATTATTGTTTAATATTCCAACGTAATTAGCTATAGACTTTTTTCTTGCAGATAAAATTCTGTTTTATCTTTTGTTTTTACTATTTTTGTAATAATGACTTCATTTCATTTACAAGACTTTCTCCTTAACTGTATTTTTTGGCATTTTAGTTTTTGTGTGTTCCAATTTTTGCCATATTAATATGAGCATTTATAAAGTACAATTACTGCCTTATTCAAATGTTGCATACACTTTAATTGTACTGAAAAACCTTCTTTAGTTACCTTCAACTACAACACGAGATGATGTTTCATGTTCTCCAAGCTCATTGATGGCTCTACATGTGTAGGTACCAGTATCAGCCAGTTTAGCAGACTGTACCTCAATAGTGGCGACACCACCAGAGTAAGAACACATGAAGTGAGGATCTTTTGACACATCCTTATTATCCTTGTACCAGGTTACCTATTTATAATAAAACAACACATAAAAGGTTCTTATTAAAAATAACAAAACTTAATACTTGTTCATAAAATTTCTGTTCATTTATGATTTTTTAACAGAATATCCAAACACAACCAGCATTTGTTGAAAAATCAATTTATATTTATTTCAGGTGTATCATTATTCATTAATACACAATAATAATTTTGAAATGATCTCATAAAATTCAGATCCTCAGCATTTTTCATTAGTATTCAGACATTTGAAATCTCTACTAATTATGTCATTTTTGTCTTGTAAGTAGTTTTTTTTTTCAACATAGATTTTATATTTCTTTTATAGGTCACAAACAATTTTCAGGTAAATGTAAGTAATAGTCTTCAGAAAAAGTGATGAAGATCTACCTTTGGTACTGGTGTTGACTGTACACATGTTAGAAGTTTGAACTCTGATCCTGCTTGAATCAAACGAGGACGTAAACCAAAGCTTATATTTGGTGCCTCCTCGACAGGTTTGATTTCTGGAGCTGGTGACATTGATTGTCTTCTTGACCTGAAGAACAAAAAAAAATATATATATAAACAGCTTGACAAAAAAAAGCACTTTGTGTTTTATAGTACATCCTCAACCTGCTCATTTATATTCAGTTGTTTCAAGAAATGTCTTCATCCCTATGATTTTATCATAAACCTATTCAATGTTCTGCATAAATAGTACTGAAAATAAAACTTTATGATGGTTGTTTTAATCAAAGATATCTAAAAGTGAGTATGTTATACACATGCACATATTCAAGAATATCACTTCATGGTTCAAAATTTTGTAAATCATAAATGATCTTTTTGGGAATTCTGACCAGAGAGCTTACCTTCGCATTGGTGTTGTATCCCTACTGCTTGGTATCCTTTGTAGTTCTGGATTGACTAAAATAAAAGAGAGATATAGTGAGACATCTCCATAACAATATTTGGGATACAAAACAAAATCACTGATAGACAACTACATAATGAATGTAAATAAAACAAATAACTATTTATAATGAATAAAAGTAATTTTTGGAACAAATATGACAAAAAATAAATAAACTGTTAACACAGAGATATGTCTCGCCTTCTTGTTATTTTGATAGTAAAATGCAAATGTCGAAAATAACAATACTTTAACATGTAAGTTATGCAAAATATTCAAAGTCAATCAATCTCCATGGAAATGAGATGTGCCAATGCTAATACATAAGCATACCAAATATCATTGATCTACCACCAGTGGGTCCCCAATAACTGACCTAATACCAACTAATACATGTAAACTAAGAAAAAGTCTCAAAGTCAATAGACCACGACTGAGGGATCGGGGCCAAATAATCTCCATGGAAATGACGCCAGAAACAGCATACCTATGTCTCGCTTTCTGACTACATCAAGGTGAGACAAAAATTGCATAATAACCTTCAACTTTGAGTGTAGCGTGTTCTTCACGTTTTCCAAATGAATTTTCTGCAATAACAGTGTAAACTCCCTTGTCAGCCATTTTCAATCTACTGATCTTCAGCTCATACTCGTTGCCACGATATTTTTGCATGTATTTGACACTCTGAGACAGAACTGAATTGTCATATGACCTGAAATCAAAATGGAATATATCATACCATAAATCATAGCAAGCTTTAATCACTTTAAATAAGGTAAGGCAGCTACTTCTTTTTTATTAATTTAAATCTTAATCTGAAGATCAAGGAAATCTCAGCAACAATTTTTTTAAACATACTAACTGACAGAATGAACTCAAATCTACTGTGTATAAAAAACTTAAATTAACCTATGAAAAACAGAGAGAACAATTATTGACACAGACTTTTTTTTTCAAAAAGTAATATATATTTACCAAGTGACAATTGGTGGTGAAGCCCCAATGATTTTACAATCAAATTTGGTGGACTGACCCTCAGCAGCCAGAACATTTCTTGGTTTACGGATAAATCTGGGTGCTGCTTCTTTGCGATCTAAAAAAAAATTAAAATTGAAAATATAAAATCTCTGTGATTCTAAATACAATCTAAAAAATACGTCCATATTTAGCAAATAGAAACCATCATTTTTCATTTCATTCAGCAATATAAAAATATTCAAAATCAATTAATTAAAATAAAACAATAAATGTTACTTACCAAAGTAAGAATCAAAGATTGAGAAGTCTTTAGGTCTGTTTTTCCTAAGAGCACCAAAGTTTGCAATACGACCAATAGCTGGGTTTGGAGCTGGCCAGTCAGCCTAATAATAGATTGTAAGTCTAAAATAATCTAGGAACATACAATTTTACATTTTTGAAAATTACAGACAATGATTATATTAAACAATTTCATCTTAAATTTTAAAAGAATCATTTTATGATCAATTACTTATGGAAAAAGTACAAAGAAAATTAATATATTATTTAATTTAATTAAATTAAATGTAAGAGGTGAAGCAAATACAAAAATAGTGCACATTTTGTATATTTTTTCTTGAAAATTCACCTGAAAACATTTTTTCGTGCAATTTCAACAGATACACTTACATATTTTGCTCTCATTTTAGCTCTAATGCTGTCATAGCGACTAGATGGAATTCTGGTTGTGCGACCACTAAGGTCACCCTAAAAAAGTAAAACAAGATGTTAAAATAAATAATTATGACTGCTGTCCTGCTAGTGAGAAAGAAATATAACTCAATTAACATTATTTTCAAATGTCCAAAATATAATGAAATTCGAAGGGATACTATCGGACAGTCTCTTGTATTAATCTTAAGATTATCTTATATGGGGACAGTTTAAAGTCTGATGAGGACAATATGCAAATATTTCATAAAGTTTCTGAATATATAAATAAAACAAAAAGTTTTGAAAGTTGACCTTGTATATGTTTTTATTAGTTATATAAATTGATGTCAAATCGAGTGGATTGCCCATATTGACTAAAATCGGACACGTGTGGTGGTTCCAGTGACTGTCTATCAAGAAAGTAAGTTTACTGTTTCGTTGTTTTTTTTTGGTATTTATTCAAATTTATTATATGTTACCTTAAACTTAATATACTGTTGGCACGTCATATTGTTTGTTAAATAGATGTTATTTATTTTTTTGGGAGACGGATTTATAAAAGTTTTTCCAAACTTGTTTCCGAATCCCATATTTGAATTTCATGTAACATTGTAATACTTTATTGTTGTAATTTTTCATTAATAAATACTGTTTAAACTAACATTATCTGTAAATTAAGTCAATTCAATTTGGCACATAGTCCATTACAACCTTTTGAACTTTAACCCTCATTTCATAAGTGTTTTATTTCACATACCTTCATCCAATCATGATCTAAACATTCATGGACTGTCATCCTCCTCCTGAAATTTAAATGTGTTCCAATATAGTCAGATTATAGAATTGTGCAAAATGATAGTAATATAACACTCAATTACTCCATGTCAGCTATTTTTGTTTCCAGTTTTGTTTGCTGTTTGAGCCTTAGACAAGGCAATTAAATTTTCACTATATTCATTATTTGCATTTTATGGCATTGTACAATGTATCATAATAAACAGTAATGTTTGAGTATGGTTAATTACACGGTAAAATGTCTACCGGGAAAACCAGAAACATTCAAATTTCCGGTTATGAAATATTTATTACTTAATATTTATAACTGATACTTTTCAATATTTTTAAAGATAAAAGTACATACTGTGGTTGTCTGATAAGGAGTTTTCTGATAAAGTCCTTAGCCTCGGGAGATATATTTGCAAAAGCATCATCTGCAAACTCCCAGTCACATCTCTGTACATTGGCTAATGTTTCCAAATCATCTTCTCCAGCAAAGGGGGATAATCCACTCAATCTGGAAAATAGATAATTATACATTAAAATTCTTTCACAATATACTAATACTTCAAAACTTGGAAGTTATACTTCTTCAGGGTAGTGGAGAAGAAAGACTGCAGAAAGTAGTGTACAATTTTTGGTTTCAAAGTCATAAAATATGAATTCATATAGACAACACCTATTCACTACAAAAAGTTTTAAAATAATGACAAACCTGAATGTATTGATTCAGATATTAAACATTTCTCCTCCTAAATTACATTGTACAATCTCAAAGTTCTTGTAAATGATGTGTCAACCAATAAAAACATTTCATTTTTTTATAAAAGATAGCAATGTTTCAACAAAAAAATAATATAGGAACTGTTTTCTTATACTTACAAAACATAAGCTAGCACACCAACTGCCCACATGTCGGTATAAAATCCTACAGGTTCACGATCTACGATTTCAGGGGCAGCAAACTCTGCTGTTGCTGTTGTAACTTTGACAATTTCATCAGGGTTTAATTTAGTAGCTAATCCAAAGTCAATCATTTTCACTTCATTGGAATTCTTAGTTGTACACATCACATTTTCAGGCTGAAAATAAATAATGCAATAAATTAATTCATAATTACATTTTTTGATTTGCTAAATTACATATTAATTCATTTAATTTATTGAAAAGAAAAACTTTTAAAATTGAAGCAGGGACATGCAATACTGAAGACACAACCAGATTTTCTTTCGATTTTAGCTTTCTCAGAATGTATGAATTTTGTGTTGCATAAGTGTACATTAAATATAAATTTTCTTAAATTCAATGATGAATGTTACAGAAAATATTTACAAATTCAACTATGCATGGGTGTTGCATGTTGAATGAATTTTTAAAATCTGTCTTTTTTTAAAATTTGCATGAGTATTAGGAGTGAAAAAATGTTCCTTCTAACCCCCTAACCTTTGTATATTGTTTTTCCTGTAACACCAATAGCCCTAATAATATGTCTGTTGTTGAAAATTTTTTTTTTTTTAGATGTAATTCTGTTGTTAGAATGATGTCTAATTGGCTTGTTCTCCTCGTCTCCTTTTATTTATATCAGAATTAACCTAAAAACAAATTTTGTATGGCATGGATAAAGACTTATGAAATAATTGGCAATATGGCACTTTCCAAACATTCATAATTTTTTCAGACTTACTTTAACATCAAGATGGACAATGCTGTTCTCATGCATGTGTTTAAGACCATCACAGACTTGTCTCATGTAGTTGATAACCTCACATTCTGTCATTTTGTAATCATCTGCTGCTATTCTGTCAAATAATTCTCCACCAGCCAAACTGAAATATTTCATTAATACATATAAACTTTACCAGGTAAGAACAATTTGTTGCATGACCAATTCTTTTTAAATAAGTGAATCATAAAGAGTTCGACTAGCATAGAATAAACAGAGATTTAAATTTAAATAAGAATTCCTCTTCCTTTGATTTTATTATTGTAAAGTGGTCTATTTTTTGAAGGATTACAATTTCGCGATTTGCTGAGACCAAACCTGTTTGTGAGGTTTTATTTTTTCATGTTTTTTTCATCCCTGATTGGAATATTCCATAGCATTCCAATCAACAATAGGGAAAATTTGTGATTTTACCTTAACCTCTCGTGAAAATTTTCCACTTTTCTCATGTTTCTGTATCTCATAGAAATGTTTTGGTTATCTTCATGTTATTTTTACATTTTATTCATTATACATGTACTAATATAGCTATTGAAAGCACCATTTCTTTTATTAACATCTGACGCTTGTTGGCATTATATCATGAAAAGTATGAAAAGTGTGAAAATTAGACGCAAATATCTACTTACAATTCAAAAATAAGACACATTTCATATTTGTCTTCAAAAGCATCCTTTAACTGTAACAGTTTAGGATGGTGACACTGGTTCATTACATTGATTTCATTCTTCACAGCAAACTTGTCTAATGGATAAGGAGTGTTGATAAACTTAGCAACAAATACTCGTCCTGTTGCCTTTTCTACACATCTATGAACAACTCCGAAAGCACCACTACAATATAAATTGAAATTACACTGATTATCTCCTTGAATAAACAGATAAATGGTGAAAAGCAAAAATTTATGAAATAAAATTTTATAAGAGTACCTAACCATACTTGGACAAGCTTGCTTAACCAATTAGACACAACAGCAATCCGTATCTGAAATGGTACACAAACCTTTAAAATGAAATAGATACTCAAATATTAGTTTTCATTTAAATATTTACTGCCTCTTTACATTACTGACTACTCAATTCTCTATTCTATGAATAACATAAATATATATATATATATACTCGCAATGACATTTAAAGATTTTTTTTTGAAATAAGCAATTTATATGAAACATAATCTAGTCAATAAACTACAAACCTTCCCAACTCTTCCAGGATTTCGTAGTAGTCATTAACATTAGCATCCTTGACCGAAACAGGTTGAGGAACATACTTCTTCCACAAGTCATGATCTACAAAAATGATTTCAGTATACAATACCAGGATAGCCCCAACTTGTTCTACCTAAGAAATGACTGATTGACAAAGTTTGACCCCAACTTCAAAACAAAGCAAGTTATTTCATGCCAACTCTGAAGCAATAGTTTTTTATTATGCTATATGACTCATGTTGGAGTCCTTCAGGCAAGTGATTTTATTCAGTTTTGGTTATTCTGTTTAAGTCCGTATTTGCTTTTATGTTCTCAGTGATTTATACTGTAGCCAAATAGACCACTTTAGAGTTATGTCCTTCACCGGAAAAGTTTGTCAATTATACGCGCCTTTATGACGTCATTTACCAGATAGAGGGGACCGCCTGTATCCATGCACTTTTAAAGTTCATCAAGCGTCTTCATGATCTCCATTATGCAGGATAAACTATAAATAATATTTGTTCCATATGCACTTAATCACAATTCCCTAATGACAGCAATGCTGATTATCAATTATAAGAATTTAATTTGCAGAATAATTCGTGCAATATAGCATCATATTTTTTCACCCACTCGCTCAACATGGGAAGGAAGTGACGATGCCCCTAAACGCATGAATGATGTTCAATAAAAACCAAAGTTTTGATGGAAATGCAACGAACTCAAAAGTGGTCTATTTAACTTTTCTTTCTAGGCAGCTTTGCATTATTTGGTAGTTTTCTTGTTTTTGCAGTTACTTCATTTTGTTGAGGCAAGATCCAAATTTTACATATTCATGATATCTTTCTACTCAAGGAAATTAGTTGGTTTATAATATATATATATATACATCTTTATCCATGTATATGTGTGCTATTGTGTATGTTTTTCTTGCTTTAATATTACATGAATAGGTTTACTACTGAATTGTGTGGTTAAACTAAATATTAGTATCATTATGGAAAAGATGGATATTGTGTATTTATTTATAATATAAAATCCCTACACACACCTAGAAAACCAAAAACAAACCAACATGTTTGTTTGTTTTGTTGTTTTTAGAGAAAGTAAAAGTAGATAGTGACTAATAAATTATACTCAGGTTAGAAGAATGTATTTCCTTTGAAATAATATATGAGCTGCATTGAAATAATATATGAGCTGCATCGGATAGAAAACATCTTATACAAATGAATATCAATATCTGTTAACCTATTTCAGGTTGAAAAATCTCTATGCAAAGTCTGTAACTGTTTGAAAATTGAGTTGTTATATTAAAGAACCCTACAAAACAGACCAAAATTCATCTTTCATTCTTATTTGAATGTTTCCAAAATCAATCAAAGTCTTATACATGTACATACATCTTATATATGTGCACTTGCATAAGGTCAATTTCTATCCGACGCAGTTCATATATATCTTGACTTTTAAAGAATAGTACGTATTACAGTAAATGTAAAAATATTAGAAAGAGAACTACATTAATTTTCACAGAAAGAAATACTTACAATACTTATCATAGTTATCAACCTTTGGTCCAGTACCTCTGACCTTTCTACCAAACCCATCTACAATCATAATATATAATGTTATTACAATTTCAAGAATCAACTACCAGTAATATTTTTAATACATAATTAATAATTTGATTAAAAATTCCCATTAACATAATACATATGCAAGAAAGAGATTTCATAAGAAATGTAAATTAATGAAGTTTAATATGTTCTAATTCAGTCGTTTTAAAAGAATAGTGTTTTTAGGTGCATTTTAGTTGTCTTTTCTTTTAATATAAAGTTTTCAAACTATAATTGCAATACCTGTGACAATCCAACTTTCAAAGTGTTTTCTCTATATACTATATAATGCTGACCAGTTATTCCTCCCATCCCTTAAGTCTGTACATTCAAATTATGTTTACCAAATCTTGCACTTATCAATAGAACAAATTTACCATACGTAAAATTTAGTAAACCTAAGTTCATGTAGTGCCTGATGAGGTCATTCCTTGTGATTGAACCAAATAAATAAAACCTTTCTGTATACAAAAATGCTGCAAACCATCTTAAAACATACCTTCCAGGGCTCTCTTCTTCTTAATAGCATCAGATTCATCTGTTTTGATGACTGCAGTAGGGTCACATGGATCACTCTTGCCATAAAAGTTCTCAGCAACAACACGGAACTGATATTCTTTGTTAGCAGATAAAGATGTGATGTTATGGAAACACATTCTGTAATTAAATGTTATGTTACACCAATTAACAATACAAATATTGTCAACTCTGTTTAGAAACTTTCATGCTCATTTTTCAATACAATAATATCAATTGTAAAATAAAAGCTGTATAGGTTTCCCTTTGAGTGTACCATTACAAAGTAAGCTTGTTATATCCATTCCTTTGGAGCACTACTTGATCATAGAATAAATCTTGGTCTATTATATTTCATTATAATGTCTTTATTAAGTGTGTTTGCACCTAAAAACAAAATAAGCTAAATATAAAACAGGCTTTCCTTCATATATAGTAAGTGCCACTTTAAAGTCTAAACCAATTAATATTTCACTTTTTAATACTGAAAAGGCCTTACCTAGAAACTGCAACTCTTATCCAGTTGGAATTTGGTGGTTCACATTTCTCTATAACATATTGTGTGATGAAACTTCCTCCATCGTTCAATGGTGGTTTCCATGACAACAGGACAGATTCATCACGAATGTTTTCACAGGTTGGGTAGCGTGGTGGATCTGGCCGATCTGTAAGTGTAAAGCACTTCGTAATAACTTTCAAAGGATTAGGAACCTGATTCACTTTTTGTAAAATGCTGTCCATAAAAATAACATGATAAAGATAAATGACTAAATAAACTGTTGGTCTCTTCAATGGATTTAAGGCATTGGTGTTATGATTTTCCTATTCTGGCATTTTAACATTAACATCACAAAATATAACATTGCCATGATTTGGTAAAAAATGAAACAATGTACTGTATTCAAACTTAAAATCAAATGTGAAACAAATTACTATATTCAATTTTAAATCAAAGTAAAATGCATCATTTGTGGTCAATGCTAATTTTCATAAATACTTTTATCAAGAATGCTAAGAGTCAAAAGATGAGGCAGTTAAAAATGTATATATTAATAGGAGTTATACAATGAAATCTGCCTAAACCGAATACTGCACACATATCAAGCTATACAGTGATTATTGATTAGTGTTTTAACCTGCTAAAACCAAACACCTTTCTAATCCCAACAAAATCTTTTAAAAAGGGGGTGTGGTTAAGCCAGGTATCACAGCATAATCAAATAGGGGTCTAGAAAGAAAGGCGAAACCTTCTGAGCAGGCAATCAGAAGTTCCTAAATTATTGTGATGTTTTTATTAATGCAAAAAAATGTGACAGTTTCAGGTTTCGCAGAAAAACAAAAACTTTCATCCATAATTTCAGCAATGATTTCCCTTCAAAAATTTTCACAAACACCTTTATTTGTTCTTACATTTTCTATCAATAATAAGTGATACACAATAATAAATACATGCATAAATTCTGAAATTTACAGTCATAAAAATAAAAGAAAACTAATGAAATTGTAAATACCATTGATTTGTATTTTGATTACAGCTGAATCTGAACCAAGGTCATTTGTAGCTGTGATTCTGTATGGTCCATCTTGGTCTTTGTTGGCATCTTTGATGGTCAAGATGGCATGCCTCTCAGTGACTTCGCTGTGATAGTTACGACCTTTGACCTCTTCACCATCATGCATCCATGTAATGGTAGGTTTAGGGTTACCAGTAAATGGAATTTTTATGACAGCTGATTCTCCTTTCTCGAAAATAGCTACATCTTGGAATCTCTTTGGAACAGTTATCTTTGGTGGTGCTGCAATGTAAATAAACTGAAATCTGCAAACACATCAAATGTCTTGTAATAAAATTCAAAATACACAAGTTTTAACTTTGTTTTTCATAAATAACAAATTACAGAATGAAACATTGAACCACTACACCTGTCCTTTTAGTCTAAAAATGTTAAATAGAACTCCGGTCAATTCAAGAATTTTGAATCAAAATTAAAATAAATGGGGAATGTGTCCATGGGACACAGATGCCCCCACTTGCATATAACACTATAAAGGGATATAACTCAAGAACTGTAAAAGTGACTCTACCCAAATTTGTACTTGATCTGAGTTTTGTAGTAATAAGCATTGTGCATAAGTTTCATAACATTTGGTTGAGGCAAACTAAAGTTAGAGAACAGAAACAAATATTTCAGGAATTTTTCATTTGTAAAAGGCAAACTTAAGTTAGAGAAAGGAAATGAAAAATTCAGGAATTTTTCCATTTGTAAAGGGGCATAACTCTAGAACAGTAAACATGACACCACCAAAATTCAAATTTGATCTGTGTTTTGTGGTAATAGACATTGTGTATAAGTTTCATAACATTTGGTTGAGGCAAACTAAAGTTAGAGAAAGGAAACGAAAAATTCAGGATTTTTTCCATTTGTAAAGGGACATAACTCTAGAACGGTAAAAGTGACGCCACCAAAATTTAAACTTGATCTGTGTTTTGTGGTAATTAACATTGTGTATAAGTTTCATAAAACTTGGTTGAGGCAAACTAAAGTTAGAGAATGGAAACGAGAAATTCAGCAATTTTTCCATTTGTAAAGGGGCATAACTCCAGAATGGTAAAAGAAACGTCACCAAAATTCGAACTTGATCTGTGTATTGTGGTAATAAGCATTGTGTATAAGTTTCATAACATTTGGTTGAGGCAAACTAAAGTTAGAGAATGGAAACCAATCTTGGGACGTACATACAGACGGACAAGGGTGAAACTTAATGCCCCCTCCGCTACAGAAGGGGGCATAAAAATGAAATACATTCTGACTTCCTGCATTCTCCTCAAGTATACAGCAGTGCATGATTTTATCCGTTGTTTAAAAAATGATACAGGAAGGTTGTACAGCCTGTCCACATGACATAAACTTACAACTGATTTCTAGGTTTGCTCTGGACATTCTTGAGCCACCACTGTTTGATGCTCGACAGGAATATTCATCTTGATCCTCACCAAAAACATCATGAACAACAAGAACTTGTTTGTCACCTTCATTGTAAATTTCAAATTTAGGACTATCATAAATTTCTCTGGTTCCCTTAAACCATTGAATGTCAGGTGCTGGTTTACCAGATACTTCACATTCAAATTTGGCTGATTTTCCTTGTTGAGCATGACATTTTCTAAGTCCAGAAGAGAATTCAGGAATAACAGCAGCTTAAAATAGAAAAAATAAAAAAACTATTCATTGAATTCATTGGATAATTGACTCACACAATAATATCAAAGCTATCCAGACTTAAATAATTGCTCTGGTATCCTGCAATGGTGGTAAGTCGTGCACTTAAGGCCATTTTTTATTTTATTTTTCTGTAGACTTAGCTTTGTTTTTTTTATTACTGTGTATTGTCAAGCTTGGTTACTCATAATTGTTTCTCAGTCACTGAATGTACGATGTTGTTCCATACTGCAGCAGCTGACCCGGTTTGTTTACATTCAAATTCTAATGGCTTCAAAACCACGTGACACATTGAATCGTTATATCCAATCAAATTGCTCTTCCGTCAATTAGGTGATTTTTTAGTACAAGGCAATTATATTATTTGTTTGTATGATATTGCTTTGAAATAGTTTGCAATAAATTGGGGGTTTATTCAATAGGAAATCTCTTTATTAGCCATGAAATTTGATATCAATGGAATTTTATATGAATATTTACTTATGGTCAGAATATCGATCTCTTTATATTGAACCAATTTTTTTTTTTATGAAAAATATATGTATATTGTTTTTTAATGACCTACTCTATATTCCTGAACAAAAATATGGCATGATTATCGTTTGTTTCCCAAGGTTTTTCTTTCAATTTGGATGGTTTTTTTCGCGGGAAAATCGCGTAAGACGTAAGGTGCTTGCCATTTTGAAATTCTTAAAAATACGATTTGCTTGGCCTGTTTGGTCTGCCATTAACATTGATGACGCCAAATGGAATGTAAACAAAGCAATGGAGGCCTGAAGAGGGGATTTCTGAAGTTCTGGAATGTTTATAGGCATTCGGAAGTCAGGTTTCAAACGGCCATTAGAAAATTGGCATTTTTGTACAATACTTTAAAATAACAATGAAAACATATCTTTAGAAATGTTTGTTTATTTAGAAGAGTAGAAAAAATGTATTCTGCACTAATTTTGTACGCTGGTATTAGCGTAGTGACGTCAATGCAGAGTTTTCCCGTGTGATAAGTACAATAACAAAATCCGAACGAACCAACATTATGACCGATTATAGACTGCGGTAGGATATAAAAGGTTTTAATGAGGTATAAAAAGACATAAAAAAAACTTATTTTTACCTTTTGTTATTTTTATAGAAAAAAAATCTCCTCAAGAGATTTTTAATCTGCTTTTACTAATCTCCTCTAATTTTGAATCAACTAATTTTAAAAATCCTTATAACTATTTTCCAAGAAAGCCTGATGTTACTGTAAAAAAATTATATGACAATTTGCAAGAGAGACATACAAAAAATGCAGACATATATATCTGGTATTTTACCTTTAGGATCTTTGATTTTGACAGCTTGTGAGTTCATAGAAGGTTTACTCATGCCAGCCTCATTTTCAGCAAAAACTCTAAACTCATAACGTTTATCTTCAATAAGTTTTGGAATATTAATAATGTTCGTTATACAAGGCTGCAGATTTACTCTAGTCCAGTTGTCATGACCATGTTCACGTTTGTCTATCCAGTAGCCTTTAATTCTGCCACCACCATCATGTTTTGGTTTCTCCCAAGTAAGACTTACAAAGTCACTTCCAACTTCAGTAATTTCTGGGACTCCAGGTGCATCTGGACGGTCTGTATAAATGTAAAATATACACTGTTTAAACAAATCAATACTTTGATTTAAATCTGTTTCAGAAATACTGCTTAAGATAGGCATTTTTAGAAAAATCCTTTCATATATAATTCTATACATTAAAATGGTGTGATGTGTATTGTTTCACAGTTTTTTGCTCTAAATTATGGTTTTCGTTATCTAATACTACTTATTCTAAATTAGGTCTATTCAAAATTATAGGCAGCTGAATCTGGACAGTAATAGGGGTACAAGAAACAATAGAGCTTGAATATTCTTCTATGTAAATTTACAGTCTAAAGCTTAACCATAAAAATATTTCTTGAAATCTATCAGCAGTTTCATTTGATCAGCTATTGCAAAGCAGTCTTTTAAAAATAAATATTAAAGTCCCTTACCAAATGGCATCTTAGCGACAATTGGTGTCTCTGCTGTCAGTGGTTCTGATTGGCCAAATTCATTGACAGCTGATACACGGAATGCATATTGGTTGTTCTCATATAATCCTTGTACATCTTGATTACAGTCCTGGAAAGTAAATGTATATATTCATTTTATTGATGTTTTAGGCAGTATTTCATGTATTAAACAAACAAATGAACAGCTTTATTAACAATAAGAAATAAGTTTTATCACTAAAAAATTAACTTTAAAACCAGAAATCAATTATTTTTTAAAATTTAACACATCTTACTTTCATCATTAAAATAGAAAGTTATGAAAAAGTTTTGGGTGATTTTCAAGAACAAAAAGAGATTATAAAATAAATCATCAGTTAAACAGCATAATATGATGCCAATTTTTTTGATAGTTCTATACAGAATAAAAAGAAATTTAACACTACATGTATCGACACAGAAGTTTATACATTCAATCAACAATAAAAAAACAGAATATTAACCTTGCATCGTGAAGAGACAGTGACCCAGTATGGTTTTCCCACTTCCTGTCTCTCTACCACATAATGTGTAATTTTAGAACCACCATCTGCTTTTGGTGGTTTCCATGACAATCTGCAAGTACTTTTGGTGATGTCAGATACTCCAAGAGGACCGGTTGGTTTTTCTGGAGCTCCTGTTGAAAAGAGAATTTAACACTTTGAAAAACATTATATACACTTAACATCTTGATCAAATCCATGAGCTTGGACACTTTAAGTGCACACATTACCACTAGTCAACCAAAGCAATTATGGGTTTGAGCAAATTTCATATCCTATAGAAATTAAAAGTATTATCCACATTCTAAAAATCACAATCTAGAATATAATTTTATATTTATTGCATGTAATTTTAGCCCTGACATTGATACCCGTTTATTTTGTATTAATTTTTCATATAAAATAACATCAAACATACCAACGACTTTGAGACCAAATCCTAGTTCAGCTGCACCACTGGCATTGCTAACTTCTACTTTGTATTGACCTGCATCATCTATGTTAGCATCTGTGGATAAAACAATTGAATATGTTGTTTAATTCACCTTTAAAATGGGAAAAATGCCACACTTGTGCAAGAACTCATATAAAAAAGCAGGTAATTTAATTATTAGATTATTGGTGTCATTTTTTAAGACAGTCAGTGCTTTTAAAAATATAAATCCTAATGAAAATATGTTTCCAACTTGAAAAACACAGATCAAGTTGTTTATCCCATCTTCAATTTAGAAAATGGATGGAAATCAAAACAAAATTTCAGATAAACTTTTTTATCTTTCTATAAATACAAACACGATGTCGAATTTATCCAGTCCCCACTTTACATTGTCTGAGAACATAATAATTTTTGATACATGAAGCAAGAAAGGATATGGAGTAAATATATAATTTATCTTTGCTTAAACTTACCATTGACAGTAAGACTAACATAATCATCAAATGGCATAATCTTAACACGTCCATTCTCCACCAGTTCACGACCATTCTTCCTAACTTTGACTTCAAATGGTCCAGTTCCAGAGAATGGAATCTTGATCTTAAACTGTTCTCCTAATTCAACTTGCTGATCATGGAAATCTTTTCCGAACTTAGGTGGTGCTAAAGAATGGAAAAAACAAATCAACTAGTAGTCTTTTTATGGATGGATGTTCAACATCCAGTTTGGTAATATTACAACTATATTGAGTATGAGGATATGTCATTGTGTGTGACAGAGTCATTGTGTATGACAGAGTCAGTTTGTGTGACAGTCGTTGTGTATGACAGAGTCATAGTGTGTGACAGATTCATTGTGTATGAGAGAGTCATTGTGTATGACAGAGTCATTGTGCATCACAGAATCATTGTGTATCACAGACACAGTGAATTAAATTTGTAAAACTTTATTGAATATATTTACCATCTGCAAGAAGACATGTATCCCCACCCAAAAATGTTATTTAGATTTCAAGCAAGCCAATCATATCTCTTAGACATACTTTTGACATGCTTAGCTGAGAAGCAGTAAATACTCGTTTTAAAGTCTTTGATTTAACTTTACTGGGTATCAAATCTACAATCTCTTACATTCCTATGATGTACAACTCTTTTTGGATATGACATACATAATTCTATACAGATGAACAATAATAATTTCAAAATGATTGTTTCAAAAGTCATAAAAAAATCAATATTTATGTAGTGGTGAGTAATGACTGATGGGAGCTTAACATTCAGAAGCAAATTGTAATAATGAATGTGATTAATTAATACAAAAAAAGTAAATATTGAATGTTTGTATAATTTTTATATACTGTTCTTTAAAAAAATTCTAATAAGTCGCTTAAAGTCAAGAAAATAACACACTATATACCAGACAGAAAAAACTATTTTTTTTCAATACAATACTTTATATATTAAGTAACACATTAAACTTTATCAACAAAACAGCTTACATTGTATTTTGAAGTTACAAGTGCATGAGTCTCTTCCAAGAGGATTAGAGATGTCACATTTAATTTCTCCTTCATCATTGGCATACAACTCAGTAAAACGTAAAGTAAAGACGTCATCGTTCTGTGTAAGTCTTGTACGAGCTGTGCTACCAATGGGGACACCGTTCTTATACCTACAAAAAGTCATTGTAGGTTAGAATATATTCTGTTTTGGCAATTAAATTAAATCAAAATTCTATTTTTGATTCTGAAATATTTTTGGTTGTAAGAAATTTCCACAGTGTAATTTCTAATTATCATTAAGTTAATAAGTTTGACGCCATAAGAAACACCAGGTTGGAGTTACACTGAAAGACAAAAATAGAAAGAACTTATTTTCCAACTTCCACTTAAGATGGTAATCTATTTCAATTCAACAAACTATTTGTCTCAAAATATATGTTATAAAAAAAGAAAATTTAATTACAGTGGATTCATTATTATTCGTGGAATACTAGTTTTTTTGGATTTCTTTGGTAGAGGTGAACCTCGAATCTAAATGTTCAAAAAAGAACAAATTTTCTATAGGTTTGTATGTAGATTTTTTTGCAAAACCATGAAATCCAATATCCACGAAAATATATTTTATACTCAATCCATGAAAATTGATACCCATGAAAATAAATGAATCCACAGTAGTTATAAAATTGGACATACCATGACACATCTGGCATTGGCTTGCCATGAATTTGTACACTGAAGATCATTTCACCTCCAAGTGGACCCATCTCTGATGGATGTAGTTTCTTGATAAATTCTGGTGCACTACCAACTAAAAGAATATACAACAGAATAAGATAATATGTTTTATTTATTTCAAATAATCATTATAAAAATGTTTTTATAGGTTCAACTTTTGACCTCTATCATTAGTTTTCAAGAGAACAACATTACCTGCCTTTACTTATAGTTCAAATTAACAAAATTGTATTACTTTCATTTCAATGCTAATTTTCAGTTAATGTTAAAATATAAAAAAATGACAATGTATTACCAATCTTTTCTTTGATTTTGATAAGTCCAGTAGAGCCACTAGGTTCTCCTTCTCCGGCTTGATTGACAGCTCTGACTCTGAACTCAAACTCTCCTCCTTCTGGAAGTCCAGATACAGTGTAACCACAATCTGATATAGGGTAATCGTTGACCTTCACCCACACATCACTGTCTTTTGGTTTCTTTTCAATGATGTATCCTATAAATAGATTATGTATGGCTAAAGTTATCATTTGGTGTAGATGTCCTGTTTTCTCCCTGAATTCCAGTCTGACATTTAATAAAAATTTCATTTGAGTCAGAAGTCATTAAATTTAAACTTTTAGTAATGAAACATTTATTTCCATATGCTAGCCTGAGATTTGGGAAGGATTTCTATTCTATATCACCTGTAACAAATATGTGAACAGTTTTTCTATTTGATTCATTAATGAATGAGATTTTGCCATTTACACAAATGGATTTCTCCATTTCCAATCACTAAATTCTAAAATGGGCAATTCCAAGCTAAGTCTGTAATTTCAGTTCTGTAAACCTAGCTATCTTTTTATGGAAAAAAATTAAATTCAACGAAATACCACGGTATATTTAGTTACATTTTTTTTCGAATTCATAAACATAGCTACAAAACTAGTAAGAGTTATGTACCTTTGATTTTAGCTCCACCATCATTTCTTGGTTTGTCCCATTTAAGATCAACAAATGTTTTACCAACATTGTAAGTTGGAACACCAGGTGATCCTGCTATTGCTACAACAGATAATATATATGGTCAGTGAAAGAACACTTTTAAATTGAGGATTTAAACAGTAATAATGTGACTCAAAATAACTTCAGGAGCTCTTTTCACAAAAAAATCTTACAACAAAAATTAATTGTAAGTAATACTGAACTGACTTGGCTTATGAGTATTTTTTCTTGTAAGAATTTTTGTGAAATGAGTTGCAGATCTTCAGATAATCTATAACTGCATTACAAATAAATACAACTCAAAATATTTGATCTAATAAATAGTAGTTAGATGTTTGGTTTTTTTTATGAAAGAAGTTAATAAATTTCCTATTGTTTCTTAGTTCTGGTATTTGTTTAATATTAACAAAACAATAATGAATTAATGTTGTACTACACAATAGAAAAGAAAAGATAATGTTTATCAATTCATGAAATCAAATCACTAATTCCACTTGACACGACCAAAAGCACAGCACTTTTATATTGCTGTTCTTCATCTCAAAGTCACAGTGAGGCCTTCAACATGGAGAAAATGCTTACACCTCATTACTGCAAGTTCAAGAAGGTCCCTAGTATCTGTTAGAGCAGAATTCTGTCAAGTTTACAGAAGAACCTTAATAACTATTGTTCTGTAAAGTTTACCTTGGTTTTCTATTATCATGTAAATATCACTATACCATAACATAATTGTTGACTTACTGTATTTAGGTTTGGTTCTGACAACTTCTGTTGCTTTACTTGGCTCTCCTAAACCAGCAATATTCTTAGCTCGGACTCTGAATTCATAATCTTTGTCTTTCTTCAGTCCATCAACTGTGAAAAAACAATGACTGAGCATTCAGTTTTGTCAATTTTCTCACTTTTTATATGTATATTTCTATGTATATTCATATTCGTATTATTTTTTTATATATTTATCCCAGAAATTTTTATAACATTAAATGATATGCACCTTCTTTTTTTTTCAGCAAATCTTCATTTAATTGAAATAAGGAAGGAAACCAAAAAAATCCCATGAAATAATTATTCTTTTCTAACTTGAGATATGGAATCCTTTAACAGTAAATCTTACCAGTGTATTTAAGATCTGGAGAAGCTATGTCGTTATGCATCTTCCATCGTCCAGATGTAGGATCTTTGTATTCCACACAGTATCCCTGGATCTTCTTTCCTCCATCGTGAGTTGGTGGATTGAAAGATAATGTTACACTGTCTTCGTCCACATCCAAAACATGGACATTCGTTGGTACTCCAGGGGCAGCTGGAAAAATTATATGGCTTTGTAATTAAATCATCATACTTACAACAAATATCCGTTAAAGGAAATTCAATCATGAGATTGTACAATATATGCCCCATTAATATAGCAATTAATTGCAACAAACAGCATTAATAACTATAAACCACTAAATAATGTAATGAGACCTGAAAGATGGTGCAAAATCTAAATTAAATGTATAATTAAAACAACAGTTTGAGACAAACGTTGTTTCAATTTCATGTCCTATATTTTTCTTTCTTCTTAATTTTGCTTTGCATCAAGATTGTAAGCTTGCAGACTTTTTTTTTATCCTGCTACTCTCCTTGACATATACCTTTATATTGCTTTTTATTTATATTTATATCTAAGATCAGGAGGTGTTACAAAAATCATCATTACATACTGTAGGGATGCTGGGCAACAACTGGTTCCAGGACTTCTAATGGTTCGCTGACTCCATTTTCATTCTCTGCTGATACTCGGAACTTGTACTGATGACCTTCATCCAAGCCCATGACTTCATATTTAGTTCCACGAACAAATTTACTAACTGGTTCCCATCTACCTGTTCTGGTGTCACATTTCTCAACAACATAATTAGAAACAGGACTACCTCCATCATCCTGCAAAATTCATAATTCAAATTATCTTTGGCTTAAAATTATGGAATTTGCAAAATAAATTTAAACAAGAATATTCAAAAAATATCTAGATTTTTTTTAAAATCTTACACTAAAATGAATATATTTTTTGTTGCAATACAAAATTATTTTCATAATTAAGTGCAGAGGTTATATTTGATAAATCAAATACTTAGAATCACTCAAACTGCTCAAGAATATTGACCAATAAAAAGGTTAGAAAATGTGTCACTTTGTATAAAAAGATTACAGGTTGGTACAGACAGTTCTATTTGTAATTTGCTTGATCTGGCTTTTTTGAGTTGAACATAACTTGTAAATCAAGTTGAGTTGTGAGTTATTGCTCAATAATGACACCCTGATATAAGTACTTGGTAAACAGGAACACGACAACCAATGAATGTCAAAACACATCACTTTGTGAAGCATGGTCACATGTACACCAAATCCTAGTGTGTTAAGATTCCTACTTCCTGGCAAAAATATGATGAAATTTAATACATGGTAATTATGTGTAAGGACATGCAAGTATTCAGTTAACCGGAAGTTGCTGAGCCTTGAATGTGCAAATGCATCCCATAGCGATCATGCTAAAAAAAAGCCTGATACCAACTTTCAGGAAGCTCTGATTTGCAATTTCTGAGAAAAAAGATGAAAATTTGAAAGGACTGTAGAACAGACACTCAGAATACCAGACAGTGGTATAGTATATAATGTTATCTTATATCTATCAAAGAGTATAAATTTGGTTACCTTAGGTTTGTTCCATGTCAATACACAGGAATCTGGTGTTATGTCTTTACATTCCAATGGGCCTTCAGGTTTGCTTGGTTTGTCTAAAACATTTTAATAATCATATCATATGTGTACTTATAAAATGTCTTAGCAATATATAAACAAAATATGACCACTTATGAAAACCTTTTTTTACCATACGTTCCAAGTCATCTGAATTCAGCAGAAATGACCTTTGTACCATAGTAATGAATAAATAATCTTTAAAACAGTTAACATCTTTATATATGTTTGAAGTGATTGGAATATGAAAGACAGAAATTTGATATTTTCTTAAATTTTCCTTTGATCTTTCTGTGTGATCATTTTCCATCTCAAGCTACTTGACCGAGATGAGTCCTTGATACTGCCTATAGAAATAGCAATAGACAGATTATCTATAGTCTTTCCAACTCTAGGAAGTTTATCTGCTACATCTTAATATCTCAGGCTATAGCCCATCGATAAGACTGTAGCTCTGAAAATCGCTCTAGTTTTCAGAACCATTGATAATCTATAAATATAGAATACAACTGAGACATGAAGGTTGTTCCATAAAAAACATACATGGGACCCAGGGAAGGCACTTCCAAATCTCAACTATGGGTGGGTGTCATCTATGTTTTTGCATAGTGGAAATGTTAGTAAAATTTTAATTTGCCTCTATAGGTGGTTAATATAAAAATAAGGAGATGTGGTATGAATGCCAATAAGACAACTATCCACCAAAGTTCAAATGAAGTGTTTGTATGCAATTATAGGCAACTGTACGACCTTCAACAATGAGAAAAACCCATACTGTATAGTCGGCTATAAAAGGCCCCGACATGAACAATGAAACAATTCAATAGAGAAAACTAATGGCCTAATTTATAACAAAACAATTTACGAAAAAAATTTGTAAGACATGAACCAACGAAAACCACTGAACTACAGGCTCCTGACTTGGGACAGGCACATAAAGAATATGGCGGGGTTAAACATGTTTGTGAGCACTCAACCCTGCCCTGACCTGAGACAGTGGTGTAACAGCACAACATAAAAACTAACTATAAAAATCAGTTAAAAAAGGCTTAACTCATCAGATCGATACAAAGAAAAACATCAAACAAAAACACAGACAGGACGTGGCAGGATATATATCCATCCCTCATTCCTTACCCCATTTTTAAAGTGCCTTCCCTGGGTACCAAGTATGTTTTAATGGAACAGCCCTGAGAAAACCTTCAAGCATTAAGACCAGATTTTTGCAAGCCCACTGTGAGTCAGTTTGTGTTTACTTCCAATTTTTGAAAGGTTTCTTTTTTGGTTTTTCATTTCTTTTTATCTAAATTTGCTGTTGGATGATAACATAAAAAAGAAAGTTTTCATGTTTAGAGCTTTTTAAAAATGTTCTATAAGACTATGAACTTGACATAATTTGATACATTGTACAAGACCAATACCTACAATAGATAAATTTTATATGTAGTATAAAAGATTGAAAACTTACTATTTCACTATGATTTAAAAGGGTGTAAAGTAATTGCTGCAGATTTTTAATGGCCCTGCATTCAAAGATTATTTCAATATTTGAATACATCTTTACATTTTTTTTCTCAGTTGTATAAATTAAGATGAAATTTAAAATGAATCTGGTTATAAACATGAAGAACAAGGAAATATACTGACCAACAATGACCACATTGAGAGCAATAGTATCCTGTCCTTTCTCATTTTTCATTGTCAGTGTGTATCTGCCTGCATCATCCTTAGTTGCCTTCTTGTTTAATAACTTCAGCTCATTTGGTGTATTCTCAAACTTGATTCTGTCTCCTTCAAAAAGGTCCCTTGTACCCTGTTGTAGAACAATTAATCTTCTTTTAAACAGTCAAATTCTTAATATATGTTTGTAAAGTTTGGAAAGAGATAATCATTTTTCATGATATAATTTCATACAGAATGCCACCTAATTTTATTTTGTGATTTTGTAATTGAGATTTGTTTTCATATTATTTTTCTACTCACAAATGATATGAAAATAAATTGTTGAGAAAATTAGTTTTTTTCTCAATTATATCATTTTTTAAAAATCAGTTAAAGGAATGGAATTTCCTGTGTTTAAAATGCCAAGTAATCTTTTCCGCATTCAAGTTTAGGTAACAACAAAATAAAGAGTGTTGAAAAAGAATTATACACAACTTTTAACAGTACTTACAATAGTCCAGTTAGTAGTAGGAATGGGATTTCCATTGTATGGAATGACTATCTTGAATGGTTCTCCAACCTTAGCAATAACATCTCTTGGTGTAAAGCTCTTGTCAACCTTTGGTGCAACTTTAAAAAACAATGTTGAAAATGTTCATGTTCAAATATTCACAAACAAGTAATCATTATAATTTTTTTCTTCCCTTAATTCAAGTTTTGTTGACAATTAAACTGTAAGAAATTTTAACAAGAGAGGAGCTGTCAAATTGGATTTTCTGTATTTTGAAGGTAACCATTGTTGAACAGAAGAAGGCAGTTAGTACGAATGAAATTAATGTATAATGAGCTTAACAATTTGTATAACATGCCACCTTCTGTGCTTATTTTCAAAGCAATCAAGGATCATATGTCCTGAATAGTAAAACTGAAAATAGTCAATATCAAACTTGACCTCCACTTTGTCATCAGTAACAGCATATTGAAATTTGAAAAGCATTGGTTGAACAGACCATTAAATCTCAGTTCATATGACATAGTTGTACATAATTTCTACAGAACCAAATATGTCATAATCTTACCTGGTGCTGCTCTAGCTTTGATTGCCTCTGAAGTCTGCGCCCAATCTCCTACACCTGCATTATTCCTAGCTGCAACACGGAATTCATACTCTTTTCCTTCCTGTAATCCTTTTACTTGGAACTCATTGGTCAGAATATCAGATATGTTAGCCCTTCAAATGGATATCAAAATATAAGTCTCAAAAGCTATAATAAGAAAGACTAGCTGTGAAAAAAGAACAAGGAAGCATAAACTCTTAAAATGTGCGCAAATATTGAAGAGAATACCATAACCTTGAAAAAAATAGTTCCAAATTTTTTATGCTGATTATGAAAATTGAGTTGTCTGTTTGACAGCAGAAATATAAGTCAATTCCCAAAGTGTGTTTCCATTTCATAAACTGAAAGTACTATATTGGTCAGTTCATTTATACAGAATGCAATACTTGAGAAATAATCAATCAACAAAATAAATGTAAAATTATTTTTTATTCTTATTCTTATCCTTTCTAATCTACAGGTATTCATTCCTTGCCTGGTTTTAACATCTTTTAAGGTGTTTTGTGCTTTTGTTTTCTGCTAAAAATATTTTAAGCCTTCGCTTTTCCAATAATTGATTTCCACACCTCTGACAAGAGAAAATTTTTAAAATGCACATTTGGTGTATCAAGTTCAATTTAACATCTTGTAATTTTGTATTGCCTGCACAAATAAGTATGAGTGTAAATACTTATAAATATTCTTGATGGTAAGAATATCTAAGCATGAAATTTAGTGACAAAGTTTTACAATCCCCCCCCCCCCCCCCCCCCCCCTCCAAAATTTAAAGTAGACAATGTGTTTGTTATCTTACTTGGTCCAATCTGGCTTTCCTTTCTCCTTTTTCTCAACTACATATCCCTTGATTAGATTACCACCATCATTTTTAGGTGGAGTCCATGTAAGTGTTATAGAATCCTCGGTGTATTCCAAACATTTTGGTGTGCCTGGTGCTCCAGGAGCATCTAGACAGAAAGAATATATCAAATTCAACATTATTTATTTCTGTCTATGTAAATAATAGAAAAAATGAAAGGAAACTGCAATACAAATTTGCATGATTAATCTTCAAATTAATAAAAAAGACATACTTTTTTATACCTGCATCATTTTGGGGCATTTTACACATTGGTAAACTGAAATCTAATTGTGAAGGTTACATTAATACTTATATTTTTGGGTCTAGATTTTTCCTTATAAAATTCAATTCAGAAAAAAATGCAATATCACTTTAAACACAATTACGTGAACTTATTAAACATTATATTTGTAATGTGTATTTAAGTTAATAGTGTAGTAGCTGGCAACTTACTAAGACATACAAATAAAACCAAGCATTTTTATAATTAAAAAAAAAAAAAAATGAAGGGCTTATCATCTAAATGTGGTGTTATTTTTATTTAGGATATTAAAAGTTGTGGTTTTAGATATTGCTTATAATAGAGAAATTTCTTTTGGCTACAGGTCTCATTCAGTTGGTGTCTTATCATGGTATACCCCAAATCTCCATTTATTCAATTTTACTTGATATTGTATTTCAACATTCATCAAACCAGTTGAACAGTAATACTTTCACAATAACAGAGAAATGTGAGCAAAGATTTTTTCTTTTTCTTTATTAAAGAAAAAATGCTTTTAACACCTACCATATGGCAATTTAGCAAGAATTGCTTTATCTGTCTCTAAAGGTTCACTAATGCCTTGAGCATTTTCAGCCATTACACGGAATTCATATTCTGTTCCTGGCTCTAGATTGCGAACTTGACAAGTTGGTTCTTTAGCTGTACCAGTAACTTTGCTCCATTTGGGAGATCCTTTCTTTCTCTTTTCAATGATATAATTGTTTATTCTTTCACCACCATCATCTTTGGGTGTGCCCCATGACAATGTCAGTTCGTCACCATTTATATCAGATGCTGTGAAAGGTCCTTCTGGTTTAGCAGGTGGAGCTGAAATCCAGGGTATAAAAATTATATATTTTATATTTTGTTTCATGAAACGCATAATTAGTAGGTACTGTAATGTAGAAAATTTTGCCAGGTTTTTATCATTGTTAAAATTTGGACAGGATCAGTTTCACAAAAATAAAACTTGAGTCTTAATTTTGATAGTATTATCTTTATGCAGCATTTCCTGCAATTAATCTCACATTTTTATCAATTGTTCACAATTGAAATAATAAATGCACACAAAAATTTCAGAATTTATATTACATATGTTACACAGATGACCAAACAGAAGGAGACTCATCACCAAATTTTTACCTACCATGAGCAACAGCATGGAATCTTCTGATCATTCTAGGACATGCCAGTTCTATATTCTGAGTGAGATTCTTGTTGCTCAATTTGATTTTTCTATGAAGTTTTTCATAGACTATTGCGTGCCTTTTCCCAATTTCTCTATTGATCATGCTGTTGTCTGGGTTCCTTCAACTTATAATTTTGATTGCTCACTTGATTTCATCTTGCTTTTATTAACTTCTTCTTAACTTATTTCAATATTGCAAGACATTATACATAAGTTTTTAATAATGGTGAATTATGATTTAGGAAATGTTTTCATCTGTTTATTCCAACCCCTTTATAGTATAAGGCACAGTGTAATGCTTACATAGAACATTGACATTAACAAATCCTGAATGATTTCCTGAGGGATTGGTTAAAGTGATCTTGTATTTGCCAGAATCTGCTCTCTGTGACTTATCATTGGTCAACATGACAGCATCATCTTCAACCTAAAATCAATAACAAATATTTAGAATTGAAACAAACACACACACAAATGCATAACTTGATAAGTGTCACACACTTAGTCAATACAAATGGTTGAAACATTTAACTGAATGGCCATATTTTGTTGTATTTGCTAAATTTTTATCTTATATAAATAACTGCTGAACCAATGCCTTCTAAATCTTTTTTTGGTAGAGTTCCCTTAAGGTGGTACCCAACACCTTGACTAATATTAATTTGGCTCGTTTAATTATCATAAAATTTTGACAAAATGTTAACTTTGACCCTTTGACAAAAAAATAAAAATTTCAAAAAATTTGAACCAACCACTTTATCAGAAAAATTTCATTGGTTATATAGCAGTTTTACCAACACTAATTTTGATCATTTAGAAGCTTAATATTTTCTTAACAATACAACGTAATTAAAACGTTTAGCTGATTTTTTCAGAGTTATCTCCCTGTAGTGTTAGGTACCACCTTAAATTGATACAGATGGTATGCAGGGTTGTCAAATGAAAGGTTAATTGACAACAACACTTAAGTAAACTGCAACTTTTATTTGATCGGCATCTTCAGAAAAAGGTATTAATTAGAATCCCTGAAGTGCAAAATAACGGCATCAAGTATGTGACCATAATCATGTATTGTCTATTGTTTGTGTTCATATAGGATACTATATGTGTTTATGTAATTTTGTACAGAAAAATGAATTAAAATAGAATACAATGAAATAAAATTATTATAATTCAGATTTTTTTTCAGAATTCAGAGACTTCATCTTGAAACAATGTTGTAAACTCCCAAGTTCTGGCGGTAAATGTATAAATAAATCAAAAATGTGTTGTAAAATACAACATTGTGTATAAATACGCTTGTAAAGATACAGTGTACAGTTTCTATATCAATTTTTTCTAATTTGAATGACACTTTTTAAGCAAATCAAAACAATAATAGTTGCAGTTTACTTAAGTGTTATTGTCAATTTAGCAATTTTTATCTTATGTACAAATTCTCATAGTGGTTTTATATTTGTTCAATTTTCTCTACTTATAGAATTTCAAATTAATCTCTCCAGAAAAATATTCTTCTGTTGTGGCATGTAAATTCAAAATCTTTTTTGTTGCAACATAAAATATTAAAGCTTTGTGTACGGTGACTGTTCATTTTAAATATCTTATATTATCATAAATGTGCTTTTCAGGCCCTGATCTCAGGCAAGTCTGGATTTATGGGTTATGTATCATCTTTCCATTTTTATTTTAAGACTAAGTTATCTACCTTTGTATGTATTCTAGCCACACTTGGCAGTTCTTCCTCATCAATAGTCCACAATGCTGATGGTTTAGGCCAAGCTTTGTAAGGTACTCTGATCTGGTATTTCTGACCTTGTTTAACAGTGATATCTTTTATTCCAGACAAATCCAAGTGAGGTTTCTCTGAAATATTGATAAAGTTCAATTATTTGTCTATAACTGATATAATACACCAATTGTTTATTCATTTTTGTTACTCATTATGTACAACTCCTGAACAGAGCTATAACATGATTGCTTTGTACAATAGTGAATTTGGAACTGGCATGGATTCTACTGTTGATTATGTTTATATACAACAAACTCATTCATATATATTCACCAGTGGTTGGTCTAATTACATTATACCTATATACCTGCTTGATATTCAGGAGTGATTGGTTTAATTAAGTTCTAAATATATAACTGCTTGATATTCAGGAGTGATTGGTTTACAGCAGAATGCATTGAGTGTGTAGGTAAAGGTAATATCTTTGGTTAGCTTGCTTGTTAGCTCATTATAAGGTTAGGTATACTACCCTCCTTTCGGAGTAGTATAGTCCTACAGACAGATAGATTGGTTATCGGTCGGACTAGTCTACTCTTAAAGGAGGGTAGTTTACCTAACCTAATAATGACTTCACGGTTCAGCTAACAAGCAAGCTAACCAAAGATATTACCGTTGCCTACATTCTGCTGTAATTATATCATAAATATATACCTGCTTGATATTCAGCAGTGATTGGTCTAATTACCTGCTTGATATTCAGCAGTGATTGGTCTAATTACCTGCTTGATATTCAGCTGTGATTGCTTGTGTTGGTTTACTTGGGTCTCCAGGTCCAGCTTCATTAATAGCTCTAATTCTGAACTGATACTGTTCACCTTCTACCAAATCATTGACTTTACCATGTAGAGCATTGGCAGGAACTTCAGTAGCTGGTTCCCAATCCCCATGTAACTTCTTTTTCTCAATCACATATCCTAGGATCTTTCCGCCTCCGTCTTTGGTTGGTCTTGTCCATGAAAGTTCGGCAGAGTTTGGAGTAATTTTGTCTAGATTTGGTGTACCAGGTGCTCCAGCAGCAACTAAAGTTAATAGACAGTGAATAAAATGTTAACATCCAGGACATGATGTATGAAGTAATCACTTAAAGATCATTTTGAATATTTAGTCAAGATATAATTTGTAAAACCAAATATTGATATACTTATCCAAGTTCTGTGCACAGTTTTAGTTGAAAGATTTTTAAATAGTATTTTCCATGACATGGAATGATATCTGATTTTCATTGTACAGGCTGTAAGACATTTAGATAGCATATTGTAAGACATCATATTATTCTGAGCAATAGTTAAATAATGTAAAATAGAAATTTTGTGAAAAGTCTAAAATTTGTGATTGGAAGCAATAATATAAAATATGGATTTCTAGAGGAAACAAATTCTGAAGCACCATGGATTTCTGTAGCTTATCTTTTAGATCCTTCTGTGTATACCGTTGAACTTTTAGTAACTACAGTTTCCTCACCCAACCCTAACCTCTATATCTGATACACATTTTATTGGTCTCTACTTTGAGTATTATTATCATTTTATTAATTCTTTATATGTGCACAACTTATATTTTTGTTTTAACTACAGAGTAAATTGAAATCAATGTTAATAATAAAACTTCCTGTAAGAAATAAGAGGTAAACTTACATATTGGGTCTTTCACTGTATGTGGTTTAGTTGACTTGCTTGGTTTTCCAGTGCCACCTTGGTTAACAGCTGATACACGGAATTCTAAAACTTGTCCTTCCTTTAATCCAAGAGCAGAGAATTTGGTGTCAGCAACTGGGAAATTGTTAACAGCTACCCAGTCACCACCCTTGGGTCTCTTCTCGACAATATATCCTGAAAAGTGACACACATCTTGAGCTGCTATATTATGACATATTATGACATTGTAAAGAAAAGTAAGGTCAATAATTGGGACAATGCTGTATTATTCAAACTAAAGCTATTATATCAAGCCATAGTAGAAAGGACAGAGATTTGATTTGTATGTTATAATTTGAAAAGAAAATAATAAAGGATACATTTAGTGAATTGGAATTCAGCCTTTCATAGACTAAGACCTAGAAATCATATAAGCCTTACTTGCATCTTGATTCAATAATTATAAAATCTAAACATATCTTATATTATTGATGTTTTTCATGTGATTTCAATAAACCTCTTTATTTTCCATATAAATGTTGTTTGTAATGTCATATATGGTTGTTTTTTTCCCTGCCAAAACTTTTGTGTATGAGACTTACAACATTTAAATTAAAGAACCTTGTAGTGTGGTTTCAGAGGAGTTACTAATTATTAGGACTAAGGGACAGATAGACGGACGGATTGAGGGACAGACTGACGGACGGGTCAAAAACAATTTACCCTATGGAACTTTGTTCCGTGGGGTATAAAAAATTCAATTGTTATTATATAAAAATAATGATGCTCTATTTTTCTCTAACTATTTTACATCAAATAAGAATACAATTTAAAATTTAGTGCATCTGAAGCAGTTTACTGGATTAACCTTTATCTGAAACACTTAAACCCAAAAACTTGAAAGCCAAAGATGTATCAATACTTGAGGAACTACATGAACAATAGTGATCTAAAATATTGATCAAATGCATCTTCTGAGGTCAACTTTGCTTGAGGAGTTGGAACCTTAGGTTTTTAGTAATTTCTAAATTTTTTAACAAAAAATTTGTATATAAAGTTTTATTACGTACCTGTAATATCAGCTCCACCATCAAATTCAGGTTTCTTCCACACCAAGTCACATGAGTTCTTGTCAAATCTGTCAATTTCAAGATCTTTGGGTGAGTCAGGTGTGTCTGAAAATATATAAATCTTTTAAAACCTGTTTCTTCTGTTTATCTAACTTAGGTTCACCAAGATAATCACCACAAGCTTGTCAAATATAGTTTTCACAACATAAAATAGATGCACAATGGTAGTACTGAAGTGTAGATTTCAGGCATTCTACATGTTAATATAATAAATGTCACAAATGTGTAGCTACTTAAGTGAGTTAGTGCAGTGGAAAGCAGCTGGTGTTTCGAATATCATCTTTTTTTCAAATATTTAGGATATCACAAAGCCATGATATAGGATGTCCTGAAGAGCTGAATAGAATAACACAAACAAATGGAAATATTATAATGATCATTCTTTATTTTTCACTTACACAAGGAGTTAAGCATAACAGATAAATACCTCATTTTTATAAATATCTATGTCTTAGTTTTGGTGGAAATTCCCAAAATCATGATGATAAAAAAAGTAAAATAGAAAGCATTATCAGGATATCTTGTGAATGTTTCATTTCAATCTGTCATAATTACAGCAGATTAAGGATTTTTATTCCAATATTGAGAAATGATAAAGATCTTGTTTTGCTAATTGAAGCCCCAACATATTGTTGGTTGAAGAACTGGAGTAGTTACTAATTTATTTTATGTGTTTGGTTAATTTCCCTTTAAAGGCATTGGAGTAGCAACAAAAATTCAAGATATTAGACAACAGATAGTGATGCCAAAGTGGTTAACTTGCTATTGAGAAAAAAAAAATATCTGGCAGATGACTTTAGAATCTTATTCATCACTACTCACTCACTCATCAAAATATCAAACTTAACTTACCAAATGGATTCTTAGCCAGTATTGATTTATCTGTTTCCAGAGGTTGGCCAGCACCATACTTATTTTCAGCCTTGACACGGAATTTATATTTCTTTCCTTCTTTCAATCCTTTGATTGGATGTGATGTTCCATTTACAAGTCCTGGTACTTTTTCCCAGAAGTCTTTGCCATCTTCACATTTCTCAACAACATAGCCTAAAATAGTTTATTCAATAACAGAACTATATTTGAAGAGTTGAGGGATTTGATGGTCACAATTATCTGTTTTACTTGATTCATGGATATTATTCCCATTCTAATGCAACACTCTTAAAATGATCAAAATTGAATATTTCAAATATCCAAGATTCATCAACAGCAATGGCTTATGACTCCTACTATCAAATGCAGAATTGACAGCCGATTCCATTCAATGAAAATTGGTGTTACATGACCTATTGCATTAGAATTAAAATTTTTATTTACATTTCGTTAAACAAAAATTTTCATCTACTCTTCTCAACATCATAGCCTAAATCAATATTAAAAAAGCTTCCACCTGAGTTCAAAGTTAAATGAGTTTTCAAATTCTTATCAGTTCTTAATGCAATTCAGCAGATAAAATGGTGGTTCATCATTATGAGATTGTAAAATCATTTTGGTTTTTTGATGTGTTTTTTTTTTTTAAATCATGGAACCCCAACTGGATTTGAACATCTTTGCAAAGTAAAAAAACTGACTTGTCATAAAATAGTTGACAATAAGACATACAAATACATCAAAATCTGGTACAATATTTTCATTTAACCAATGGAACTAAATAAACACATTCATGTTTCAGAAACAGCTGTGAAAAATCCAAAAGAAATCTAGACTAATTTTCAAGTACTGCTTTTCAAAACTTCAATGTTCTTCCAGGAGAGTGGTTCCTATTAATGATTTTGAATACACGACTTGAAAAGTTTTTTTTCTAACATAGTTCAGGCACTGGTTATTTCCTACTTTACCTGTAACTTCAGCACCACCGTTATCTTTTGGTGGGTTCCATGAAAGTCTACACATATCAGCAAATACATCACTAACAGCCAAAGGTCCTTCAGGTACTCCAGGTTTGTCTGTGAAGTAGAAGACAAAGTCAAATAATATATATGACAGTACTGTCTAAATTATCAATATTTAATATCAATAAGGTCATCACTGAATTTCCCCCAATCCAGCAGTAACCCTTGCTTAAGTGGGGCATCAGTTTGGCTGTGTGGGATGTATAAATACTTAGCCATGTCCTGTCGAAATGGAGATGCCTTGTGAAAAGAGAGTGCCATAGTCTCTGCAGCTGAAAGAATTCTTACACTTTGAGTGGTCAGTTTGAGGCCTGTTGCAAGGCAAAATTTTGCCAATATCCAACATACTCTCTTTTTCCTGTGATAGTCCAAATTTCACACTCTCCTCATGCGGGTAGACCTACATTTGCAGAAGCTAACTATTGTATTAATTGTTAATGTATTCACAGTGTTAACATACATACAAAATTACCAAGGGACACTAAGCAAACAACAATCAATCAATCAAATCAAATATCAATATCTGTGTTATTTGTGTTGTTTACTTTTTCTAGGAGTAGCTAACATTGGTGTTTACCCATATCTCTTATGCTTATTCTTTTTCCTTTAAAATAAAAAACAGAGTTTTAATGTCCCCTGCGTTGCACATATTTTATATTTCCAAGGGCCTTAACTCTTTTGAAAAAAGTCGATCGTTCACCATTATAGAACTTGTCCAAGATATTGCTGATATTAACCTATAGTATGAGTTTTATAAAAATCTGGCAAGAATTGTACCTGTGAGAGCGCCAACAAGGCCATTTTCCATAAATTTAATATTTCCAAGAAGCAAAACTCTACTAAAAAGAGTCGATCGGCCACCATTATAGAACTTGTCTGAGATATCGCTGATATTAACCTATAGTAAAAGTTTTATAAAAATCTGGCAAGAATTGTATCCGTGAGAGCACTTACAAGGCCATTTTCCATAAATTTAATATTTCCAAGGTGCAAAACTCTTTTAAAAAGAGTTCATCGGCCACCATTATAGAACTTGTCCGAGATATTGCTGATATTAACCTATAGTATAAGTTTTATAAAAATCTGGCAAAAATTGTTACTGTGAGAGCGCTAACGAGGCCGTTTTCCATAAATTTAATATTTCCAAGGGCCATAACTCTTTTAAAAAAGTCAATCGGCCACCATTATAGAACTTGTCCAAGATATTCCTGATATTAACCTATAGTATAAGTTTTATAAAAATCTGGCAAGAATTGTACCTGTGAGAGTGCTAAAAATACAGGACAGACGGACACACGATATGACACACAGATGGATGCCCGGTATTTCCATGTCCCCCACAACGCGTTATGCGGGGGACAAAAAGTGATTTTTTTTAAGTGAAAAGTAATATTTTACTCACCAAGAACAACAACATTAACATCAGCAGACATTGAGCCACTTTCATTAGTGACAGTTATGGTGTATTTTCCTGTGTCTCCTCTTTCTGCTTTGTCAACATGGAGTTTAGCATCCTCCTCAGTACTTGTGCACTTAGCCTAGAAATACAATACAGATTGTTTGTGACATTTTTTTAGAGGGAACTTTTTTAACATTCTACATTTAAATCCTATAAAACATCAGAAATGGCAAGTTAATTTATGATAGCTTTCAATTTCTATAACATTATGATATAATTTAATTTTGGATGTAACACGTCTTCTGATTGGCTGAAAGTTTATTGTCTATCATCTCATAGACATAATTTTGTCATTGTGACCGTGACGTCATCACGTTTTTCATGATTTACTCCTAAGGAATGAATGTAATATTTTTTCTGTCTATGAAGAAATAACATAAAAAATGTGGTGCAAACTTTTAAATAACCAGCTACACGGGTTATTCAGTGTGCACCACATTTTTGATGTTATTTCTTCATAAACAGAAAAAATATTACAGTCATTCCTTAAATATTATTAAATAGTACCTTAATGAAAGGGAACTCATTAAAGAAAATATTGTTTAAAACAGATCAAGACAAAACAAAAACTCTTACCCTATTATCTACAGGTCTTCCATTTTTCTCCCATGTTACCGTGGGTGTAGGTGTACCACTAACACCAACAGGGATATCCAGGGGTTCTCCTGCCTTTACACGGATCTCATTAGCTCCAAATAAACCATCTAGACTCACTTTTGGTGACTCTGTTCATTAAAAACACAAACTTTCATCATTATCAACAGTCTACAAACATTTTGTTAACTAAAACTCCATCTTGTCTAAAGTGAATTTTAATCAGAAATGAACTAAATGATTTCCTACTAATTAATCTGTTCAATAAAACATATCCTAATCATGAAAGGCATTGCAAGATCTTAACGAGGGTTGTATTTAACATGCAGAATTAACTTGTGTGTTTGGAAGGCCCTTGTGTCAGAGCTTGTGAAATGTGGAAAGGATTCTGAAATTATATGAAAAATTAGTAACCCTCAACAAAAAATGATTTTGATTTGATTTGATTTTTGATGATTAATGCTACTTTTAACACTATTGCTTAAGGGGCGGCTAGTTTTTTATGTTTAAGGAAGCCGTGGAGAGATCCACTGACCTTTGACAGGAAAACTGGTAAATTTAGTCATAAAAGATTCGAGTCAAAAGAACAATGCCATGCGCAGAGTTCAAACTGACAACCTCAGTGTTGACAGGCTAGTGGTACAGTAGTTAAGTTTCCTCTATATAACCCATATAAAACAAGCATTCTAAGAGTATTGCATGGCAATACATAGTCCCCTACCGGCTAAAAATCAATTGTACTGGAACAATATGCTAACTTGATCTAAAACTTGTCATGGTGTAAACTATATAACAAATATCAAGTCAATATTTTCAAGCATGATGACAAAAAGAGTGGAAATCTGATTATTTCAGTGAATTTTCTAAGTCCAAGGACCATAACTCTGCACAAAATTATCAGACCAGAACAAAATTCAAACTTGGTCTGTAAATTGTCATGATAAAACTATATACCAATTATCAAATCAATATCTTCAAGCATGATGACAAAAAATGTGGAAAACTGATTATTTAAGTGAATTTTGTAAGTCCAAGGACCATAACTCTACACAAAATCATCAGACCAGAACAAAATTCAAATTTGATCTGTAACTTGTCATGATAAAACTATATACCAATTATCAAATCAATATCTTTAAGCATGACGAAAAAAAAGTGTGGAAAACTGAATATTTGAGTGAACTTTCTAAGTCCAAGGACCATAACTCTGCACAAAATCATCAGACCAGAACAAAATTCAAACTTGGTCTGTAAATTGTCATGATAAAACTATATACCAATTATCAAATCAATATCTTCAAGCATGATGACAAAAAATGTGGAAAACTGATTATTTAAGTGAATTTTGTAAGTCCAAGGACCATAACTCTACACAAAATCATCAGACCAGAACAAAATTCAAATTTGATCTGTAACTTGTCATGACAAAACAATATACCAAATATCAAATCAATATCTTCAAGTACGAAGAAAAAAAGTGCGGAAAACTGATTTGCTGGACTGACGGACAGACAGACAGACAGACTGATGGACAGAGTGCAAACCTAAAGTCCCCTTCGACTTCATCAGTAGGGGACTAATAACTATGATTTTGTTAATTTCAATGTATTTTAAGGAAAAAACAAGGTCCATGACCACTAGTTTTTATATTGAAATTTGAAAGTACATTAACCTAGAAGTCTTTTACAGAAGTTTAAGAAAAATCTATTGTCAAACATTTAGACATCCCAGCTACCTTAATTGCCCTTTTAACTCCTGTAAGTCTGAAAAAAACTCATTAGCCTACAAACCTTTTTCTGGTTTAGCCTGTATGACTTTAGATGCCACACTAGGTTCAGATGGTCCAGCATCGTTGATGGCAACAACTCTGTATTCATATTCTTTCTCTTTGCCAACTTTCTTGTCATCAAATTCACAATTCTACAAGAAAAATAAGTAAAAAAGTTAAGTTGTTTTCTTATGACTAATTGTGTTTTTACATATCTATTCTGGATTTAAAATTTTATTGGTTAAATAAAAAGAACTATATATTTAAAACATACATTTACTATAAAAGATAAAACTGTTTATTTCCACCTATCACTACATAGATCAACGTATTAAGCATCAATGTTATATACAAATAGACAATATTATTATTAACCATTTAACATGAGAGTAACAAATTCTTTCAACTTTCATTATTTTTCACATAGAAAAGGCCTTTTATTCTTTTTTTTATGAATAAATCAAATAAAAATTCAACTCTCTTACTGTAATAGGTTCTTTGTTGATTTTAGCCCATCTGTTGGTTTTTGGTTCTTTCCTCTCCACATCATATGATTTGACTGGGTTACCTCCATCATTTTCTGGTGGCTCCCATTTCATCTTGATGTGGGTACGGTCCCTGTCAACACATTTTGGTTGTCCTGGTGGGAATGGTTCATCTGTAAACAAATATAAACTGTCTTTTTCACAATAATGTCAGAATTTCATTAGGAATATAATTAGCTAGCTACAAACTGTCACAGATACTCAAGTACACCCTGTACACAGTGAAGCCTATCTATGGTAAAAGACATTCTCAGAAAACCTGAAACCTGTACAGAATTCTAATACCAACACAGATTGAATACCTTTTAGTTATTTAACCAGTATTATTTTAATGGAATTCTTCTGTCCCAAAGATTTGAACAAGTTGTTATATGAGAGGTTTCAAATTCTTTTGATTTGGCAAAGTCAATCAAAGGAGGAGTATATTGTGTTACTAGAATAATGCTGGTGTTTTTTTTAAGGGAAAGTAAAATACAATTTGCATATCAATGTCCTACACTGTGTTTTATTAGAAGATCTTTGACATGCTGGTAGTTATTTTGTTCTGATTACAATCTTAGTTTAGTGGTTGTAGTTAGTTCATGTCTGTCATATTTGTTTTTCGTAAATTGTTTTTTATAAATTAGGCCATTAGTTTTCTCAATGGAATTGTTTCATATTTTTCATGTCCGGGCCTTTTATAGCCGACTAAACGGTATGGGTCTTTTCTCATTGTTGAAGGCCGTACAGTTGCCTTTAATTGCTTACATCCACTTCATTTGAACTTTGGTGGATAGTTGTCTAAATGGCATTCATACCACATCTCCTTATTTTTATATTAGTGTCAATTCAAAATTTAATGCTTGCATTTATTAGTGCAAAACGTGAACAACTAACATAATGTGAGGAAAATCAAAGTGATTCATATGCATACTATAGTATGATATGCAATAAAGAAATGTGAGTTTTAATTATTGCTATTTTCATCCTGTTGTAATTAAGCATAATTTTATGAATGAGTTACGCCTTTTTGACTTGAGGTTAATCTGCTTAAATGACCTAAGTGAACTATCGACTCTTACTGTGACGTAATGACATAAAGCATTGTGACAAAATACACAAATGTGTCAGCTGTCTATTAGTTTCTGAATTGAAATGCAAATATTTATGCATTAATTTCATCTCATGAAAGAACAATTAACCAATAAAGTAGCTACTATTTACCATATGGTTTTTTGGCAATTATGGGTTTTGTTTCCAAAGGTTCACTGTTTCCGTTTTGACTCATTGCTGCCACACGGAACTTATATTCTTGTCCTTCCTTCAGTTTAGGTACTGTTACTTTAGTGCCCTTCACTCCTTCCCTAACTGGTTCCCATTGTCCCTTCTTAGTATCCATCTTCTCTATCTTGTAGCCACTAAAATATAAACATTGATACATATAAACTCACATGATGTTTGTTAATTTGTAAATATTGTCAATTGTATGTCATGTTTGTCTCAGTAACAATCCAATTTTAATAGAGATAACTGTATTGTATTTGAAGCTTTGAGGACGTCCATTGGTAGTTTTACTGTTGCAAATTTAGTTTACCTGTTAGCGCAGCGGAGACAGGTAAACGGATATTTGCGACAGTAAAACTACTGATGGACGTCCGCAAAGCTTCAAATACAATACAGTTATCTCTATTCGAATGCAAAATAAACAAATCATTCAATTTTAGTCATCATCCTAGTGTAAATTTTCATTTAACGAAAATTCCGCGAAATGATGTTATCTTTTTTGGATCCTATACTAGGTGACGTCATAGGTATGCTTCCGGCATCAAACATAAACAAATGGGGGTTTCTGGCTTCTTGTCTGCTTCAGAATGTAATAAAATTTGATAAAAAGAAGATTTCTAGGTGCAAAATGTGAGATTTTTGGCTTATTATTGGAGAAATTACATGTCAATACATTCCGGAATTCAAAATGTCTGCTTTCTTAGTTTCAGACAGGGAGATAGAGAATTTTACGCTTATTGTCATCCAATCAGAACCATTGATACAAAATAATTGCATTAAAATAATTATTATTGATTTTATACCAATCAATGATTTGATTTGACTATTGATTCATGATGCAACTCCAGGTTTGCTTGAGGTTTACTCCTAAACACATTTATATATATATTTCTCTAATTCTTTGTCGATTAATCCTTTTCTTGACCTGTTGATTATTTTTATCAAATCAACGTGTGGTTCATTTGATCTCAGTTCTTTATTGGTCAAAATTCTATTATGACGTCAAATTTTCTTGCTTTCCTCTAAATTTCCTATTGTGATGTCATGAAAAAAGGTGACCATGTCTGATGACGTCACATAGAAAGAACACATCTTTTTGCAGATCATTCGAAAAGAAGGATTAGGATTGTCTGGAATTCGACTTTTAAAAATTATTAGAGAAACAGATTCCACAACAAAATCTCCTGCAATACGATATTTATCCACTCTCGACAGTTAGCTCGGCAAGCCTAACGTTTTAAATTTGAAAATTTAACTGTCTCAAGTGGATAAGTATCGTATCACACTTGATGCAGTTGTAGAATCTATATATATCATATTCCTTTTATTGTATAAAAAAAAAACAAAAGTGTTTATAAAATTCCAAATATGTGAAGAGTTATCTTTGTTGTATGAACTAAAGGAGATCTTGGTAAACATCTATAGCAGTAACAGTAAATTGAAAGGCATAATGTACTCACTCTATAGAAGAACCTCCAAGATCTTCAGGTTCTCCCCATTCAAGTGTTGCACTCTCAGCTGTAATGTTAGACACCTTAATGGGACCTTTCGGCATGCTTGGTGGACCTATAAAAAATCATAAATATACAGTTTTATCATACAGAATGACAGTTTCCACAATGGCAATGATTGTCTAATCTTTAAATTCTTTTCCTTTTATGGTCATTTATTTAAGAAATGAATACTGTAAATTCAGAAAATTTTATGATTTTTTTTCATTTGGGAAAATTGCAAGGGGATAGGTTTCACAAGAATGAAAACACACATTTTAAATTTTGATATCATTATTTCTATGCAGCATATCCTGAAAACTGCAATAATTAATCTTTCATTTATGTCCATTGTTCAACAATTGGAAAAAAATTCTGAATATACTGTACTTCATTTTGTGTCATTTTTATGGTGTAAAAGCATTGACCAAAGCACATTTTGTATGAAGCACAGAACCGCTTCATACTAAAAATGTGTGCATGGTCAATGCATTAACAACCATATAAAGCTGAATCATTCAATTCCCTTTATTACATTTAAATGCTAAAATAAGGAAAGTATGAATTAAATCAAGCTCTTTAAATTTTTTTTTTTTAATTCTTAAGCATTGTAGTAATGTTGTCATGGAGAGAATGTGTAGTCTATTACTGAAATATAAAATGTTTCAATTAATAAAAACATTGTATTCCTAATTTTCAAGACTTTTTATTCAAACTTTAGATAAACTGTTATCACAGAGATATGTCTCGCCTTTTTGTAATTTTGATAATATAAATGTTGAAATTAAAATAGCAATACTTTTACATGTAAGTTATGCAAATATTCAAAGTCGATGAACCATGACTGAAGGTACATGGCTAAACAATCTCCATGGAATGAGATGTGCCAATGCTAATACAACTGCATACCAAATACCATTGACTTATTTTAAGTCGTTCCCTTGAAACAAACCTAAACACAAACATTAACTTGTAAACTATGTAAAAGTTTCAAAGTCAATGAACACTGATCCGGGGTGGGGCTATATAATCTCCATGGAAACGATACTTGCAAATGCCAATAAATTTGCATACCAAATATCATTGACTTAACATTAGCAGTTCATCTTAAACTGATCTAATCACAAACTAATACATGTAAACTAAGCAAAAGTTTCAAAGTAAATAGACCATGACTGAGGGGGCGGGGCCAAATATTCTCCATGGAAATGAGATGTGCTAATGCTTATACAACTGAACACCAATTAACATTGGCCTACCACTTATGGTTCCCCTTGAACTGACCTAATCACAAACTAATACATGTAAACTTAGCAAAATATTCAAAGTCTGTAGACCATGACTAAGGGGGCGGAGCCAAATAATCTCCATGGAAATGAGATATGCCAATGCTTATACAACTGCATACCAAATATCATTGACCTACCACTAGTGGTTCCCCACACATTGACCTAATCACAAACTAATACATGTAAACTATGAAAAGTTTCAAAGTACATAGACCTTGACTGAGGGGGCGGGGCCAAATAATCTCCATGGTAATGAGATGTGCCAATGCTAATACAACTGCATACCAAATATCATTGACCTACCATTAGTGGTTTACCCTGAACTAGACCTAATCACAAACTAATACATTGTTGATGCTGCCATCGCCGACATCGGAAACAGCATACCTATGTCTCGCTTTTTGACTCCGTCAAAATACACTATTCAGATGCATATATTAAGCAAGGAAGCATTTTCAATTCAAAATTTTTGAAAATAACTTAACCTATGGCTACAAAAGTTCTTACCAAGAACAACGACCTCGACATCAGCTGTATCAGATCCATGTTTGTTAGCCACTGTAACATTGTACATAGCAGTATCCTTTCTTGATGGGTTTCTGCAGGTCAATGTTGTTTTCTTCTCAGTCTTATTATCAATAGAAATATGGTCTGATGGTTCTATTAATTCTTCTTTCTTGTCCTGAAAAAAGATCCAATTTTCAAATAATTACAATTTAGAATTTACAAGAAATAAATACTGATAAAATCATTTTCACTGTATCTTTTTTTTTAAATGTATTTCTTGTCTTCAATAAGCTCATTAAATAAATTCACAAGAATAAATATCTTTTGAATGATTTAGAGATGTACAACGGCTCAAAAAGAAAATTGATTGAATTTGGTCAATTTTCAAAACTGTTCTCTTTTTTTCCCGTTTCCAATAAATGATTTGCATTTCTTTTATTTATTGTTACAAATTAGGCATTCCAGTCAAAATTTCAAATTTGCAAAATACTTACAAATTAGGTTTTTCAGGCGTAAAAAATAAGTTGAAAAATTATTTTATTCTAAAAAAATTTTTTTTTTTTTTTTAAAAACTTTGGTGCGACTTTTCCCGTTCTTGGCAGATACATTTATGTAGGAATCATATGTGAAATACAAATAATCCTAATGGGTTTATAAGTTCTTTGACTAAGGCATGACCTTTTTATAGTGAAAAAAGTTGAAAAAATAAATCAATTTATGGTACATCTAGATTCTATTATGTGTTGAATAAATTTAGCTCAAGAGACGATGTGAAAATTTGAGAAACCTGAAAATATAATTTAATCAAGGTTCTATGCTGAAAGAATTAAAATCTGATACAAAAAATGTTATTGTATGAATTAAATGAAATCAAGATTTTAATAAATTATTTCATTTAGTAAATTATATATCATAAATACTATTTTTTCATTTTAAGCAACATAAGTAATAGTAGTTAATTTTTTTTAAATTAATAAAAGAAATTAAAATAAATAATTATCAAAAATTGCTATGTATTTTAAACATTACTACATATTAGGATATAAACTAAAAGTAAAATAAAAATAAGTCTTTTTTTTTTAATTTTAAGCAACGTAAGTAATAGAAGTAAAATAAAACTAGAGGCTCTCAAGAGCCTGTGTCGCTCACCTGTATTTACTGATGCTTTGGAAATCATGTAAAATAAGGTTAAAATCATAATTAATAGTATTAGATATTAGATATTATAATGATATCTAAGATAATAACAAAAAACTGCAAAATTTTTGTAAAATTACTAACTCAGGGGCAGCAACCCAACAACATGTTGTCGGATTCGTCTGAAAATTTCAGGGCAGATAAATCTAAATCTGATGAACATTTTTGCCATATGTCAGATTTGCTCTAAATGCTTTAGTTTCAGAGATATAAACCAAAAACTGCATTTTACCCCTATGGTCTATTTTTAACCAAGTCGGCCATGATGGTTGGAAGGCGGGGTCATCGGACATATTTTTTAAACTAGATACCCTAATAATTATTATGGCCAAGTATGGTTAAATCTGTCTCAGTAGTTTCAGAGAAGAAGGTTTTTGTAAAAGATTACAAAAATTTATGAAAAATTGTTAAAAATTGACTATTAAGGGCAATAACTCTCAAAGGGGTTGACTGACAATTTTGGTCATGACAACTTATTTGTAGATCTTACTTTGCTGAACATTATTGCTGTTTACAGTTTATCTCTATCTATAATAATATTCAAGATAATAACCAAAAACTGCAAAATTTCCTTAAAATTACCAATTCAGGGGCAGCAACCCAACAACAGGTTGTCAGATTTGTTTGAAAATTTCAAGGCAGATAGATCTTGACCTGATAATCAGTTTTACCCTTGTCAGATTTACTCTAAATGCTTTGGTTTCAGAGATATAAGCCAAAATCTACATTTTACCCCTATATTCTATTTTTAGCCATTGCGGCCATCTTGTTTGGTTGGCAGGGTCATCGGACACATTTTTTAAACTAGATACCCTAATGATGATTGTGGCCAAGTTTGGTTAAATTTGGCCCAGTGGTTTCAGAGGAGAAGATTTTTGTAAAAAGCTAACGACGACGACGGACGACGGATGCCAAGTGATGAGAAAAGCTCACTTGGCCCTTTGGGCCAGGTGAGCTAAAAATCAATAAAGGCATTTAAATAAATAATATACAAAAATTACAATGTATATTAGAAATTACTAAATATTAGGACATAAACAAAAAAATAAAAGTCAAAGTCAAATCATAATCCTATCATCTATAAAACAAACAAAAAAACTACCTGGCTAATCATGCCTTGCTGATAATAAGAAAATAAAAAATAATTACAAAGGGAGATAACTTTATTTGATCTCTATTGATGACTGTTCTCTGTTGCTTTATCTCACAAATAGAGATATTAATGTAACACAATGATACAATTCATTATAAAAGATCTTGAAGCCATCACCAGAGATCAAATTGTGGTGACTATGAGACAATGGTGATAACATATTTCTATACATATAATCAGTACATATCTACTGTACTACTTTGATATATTGGGGAGAGATAATGTTACACTGTGCTTAAAAAGATATTATTATAAAGTCATTAAAGCTGAAGCATTTTTGTTTTCTTTTTCCTTTTATATAAAAATAAGAAGATGTGGTATGATTGCCAATGAGACAACTCTCCACCAGAAACCAAATAATGTAGAAATTAACATTTGTCACAATTTTAACAAAATATGTGATAATCATACTATATTTCTTCTGAATCTTTAACCGTTATTAAAAACCCTTGCTGAAATATTTTTCCAAAGCATTTGTACATTTAATGACTAATTAAGCACAATAAAACATTAGTACACATTATATACAACAGAGGAGAGATACATGGAATACTTACTACCTTTGTTGGATCCTAGGATAGAGGTTAAAGGTCATTATCATGCTTAGAAATACCACTATTGATAGAATTTGTAAATGTCACCTCCACTCACAATTCATACCATGTTGAGAATTGCATTTTTTTTGAGTGATCATGATGTTCTCATTGCACTTGTTTAAATTAAGCACACAATTTTGCATTTAGTTTATGATATATATAAAGAACAAAAATACACTTATACTTTGATCTATCCTCATCAAATGTTGTTATCCTTTCACAGTTACACTTAAATATCTTAACCTAGATAAAGTTAAGTTATTAAAATTAATTCTTTAAATTTTCGTCTATCAAAAATGGTGCAATATATTGGAGGCCTGTTGGAAAAAAGTACATAAAATGGAACATGGAATCATTTGGCTGTTTCATAGTTTAAAATTGGAGATTGATATTGGTATATACAGAAATGAAAGGAGATGTACAGAGTCCAGTGCTTTGGAAAAAACACACATCCATGTCAGAGGAGAAATTCACTCAAAACATTCACTATGAGTATATATTAATGAATTCAAATGAAGTATCATTTCCTTTTCAAACAGTATCAAAATATGGATGCAGATGTGTACAAGCTTTTATCAACAGCATATCTGCCTTTAATATGTTATGAAAATTTCTCTATAAACACACTGCTCAGCAAAACATACACACTATAAGAATTCTTTTTTTTATCACACTGATGAATATTTTTCACTTTGGTTCAAGCAATTCTGACAAATCTGAACATACTATAAAAACTTAATGGCGCCTGATAAAGCAGATCAAGTCATGCAATTTGCCACAGCTTCAATTTATTACCATGTGGAGTTTGCCTTCCTGATTAAAATTGCAAAAAATTTAAGATCTTTTGTGCATTTTGTTTAATTGCATAGTAAACATAAGCTGTAAGTAAATCTTATTAATAGTCTGTTTTTAAGCTGTTGGCTAAAAAGCTTATCTACGAGAAGAGAAATCCTTAGGGAAATATGTTCTGTTAACTTAAGAGTTATCAGCAATATGGGAAAAATACTTGTTAATCAGGGATAGTTCTAGCTTGGCTTGCTGCAATTAATATTGGAATTTTATGCCATGTGAATAATAACTGGCCTTGTCATTTATAAAGCTTGATTTATACTAACCAGTCCTTTTTTCTTCCATTCAATCTTTGGTGTTGGTTCACCAATGAACTCTACAGGAATACTGAAATCTTTTCCTACTTTGACACGGATTGGTTTCAGGTCATCTTTGTTCATAATTCTTGGTTTAACTGGAATTACACATGGTCATAAAAACATTTCTCACATTGTCCTTTAATGCTTTAACTTTATTTTCTTACCTTCTTATTTCTTATGTGCACTCTGAAATTTTTTCAGATAATGAACCTATAGTTGCTTAAATCCATGTCATTTGGACTCTGGTGGATAGTTGTCTCAATTGCAATCAGAACACATCCCCCTTTTCTTATTATAAAACGAGTTTTCATATTGTCAATGCCGATATATATTCAATATTAAAAGACTTTATCAATGAAGAACTATCATTATCTCTATTGATCATGTAAAAGATACACTAAAAAATTTAGTATAATTCATCAACTATATATATTTATTAGTGTTGTTAAATTGAATAGTTTTGCCCAACCTGTTACTCAAATAATCTTTCCACTGATTAACTGGTTAACCGGTAGTTAAGTTGATGTTTAAAGGCCCTACCTAAAGTACTCTACAAATGCACACTTTAATGATACGAAAAATTGAAGTGTATCCTTTGTCTTTATAAGGCTTGGCTTTGAGCAATCCTTGCGAGTTTAACTTTTAATAATCAAATATTATCATATCTTCTACAATGGGGTTTGTAATAACTTCAGATTGAAAATATGAAAACCTTCTTGATCTTGTCGAATTGAAAATGTCCAAAACCGTTGTTTCATTTTCTCTGGTGTCTCAGAAAATCTACGGAGTGTTTAAATTTGAGATGATTCAGCGTGTTACTCGTACCACCCAGTATAAGTTAATTCCATTCACATGATTTGCATTTCACAATTTTTTAATCGGCATTTCCTTTAAAGTATGACAAAGCTTTGAGCGATTGAGGTGGTGTATTTACATGAAGGTCTACCCAATATTAAATCAAAAAATGAAATAATGAATTAAATCATAAAATTTAATCCGCTAATAATTGTTCGGAAAAAATTGTACATGTATGCTAATTATGTTTACTTTAGATCTTGTCCTGAGCTGATGTACAAATTGTTTTTGTGTTAATTAATTTTATAAAATTGGAATGTTTGGAAGGTTTTAAACAATGGCAATCAATATACTGGACAACTGATCTGTAAAATTAATTACCATGACGATCATTTTATAATTCAACAAAATGTATTAATGATTCTAATACATATTTATATCAAATCTATAAAAATTGAAAAAAGGTTTGGTTAACCGGTTAGTGTTTGTGGTATTCTATATTCAGTCCTTTCGATGGTTAACCAGTTAGCGTTTGTGGTATTCGATATTGGTCCTTTCGACGGTTAACCGGTTAACCGTTGACAACACTAATATTTATCATCTTTTTATTGCAACATTTTTCTAATGTCTCCTTTTTAAGACTGACCCCAATCTCAATCACTAAACATGCTAAATATCTTTGATTTTTCCCATTCTTGAAATATACTTAAAAGTTTAGCTGGAAAAAAAGACTGCTACTTTACTTAATAATGTGAAAAATTCCTCCCAAACTTGACACATATGATTCAATTGGGAGGACTTGGTACAACAAGCTAGTTTAACACTGCCACATGTTAATGGGCAAGTCCCATGGCCTGCCAGGAAACTCAACAGTCAAAAGCACTTGTCTTTAGTTTCATCTTGGTGTTTTAGGCCTATAAAGAAATTGCTATTGATAGCAGATCATTCCTAGGCTCTTGCAATATTGAGCTAGACACATGGTATTGACATACATATTTTGACCAAGACCTTGTGTTGGTTTCCAAATGTCTTAGAAAAGAAAGAATATGGGGTATCCATTTATGAAACAAAATCTGTACATGCACAGCAAAAACACAAAGTGCAAAGGAACAGCGCTTTTATTGCTGTTCTTCTTCTCAAAGTCACAGAAAGGCCTCCAACACAGTTAATTTTTAGGTTTTGGTTGCTTTATATACCCCACATCTCTTTTTTTTTCTTTTTTAGCATATACAATTTTCAAAATTTGGATTTGGGACTTGAAATCATTTTGACTTTGAAAGCAAGTTTATAGCTTCAACATGGAGACCAGTATGGATTTTCAAAGTCAATTAAATGGTGACAAAACCTAAACATGTTATTTTAGTTACCTCTCCTGGACTTGGTGAGGACAGGTGGTGTAGCTTCACTAGGTTCTGATTTACCAGCCTTGTTAACAGCGCTAACACGGAAAATGTATTCTCTGTTCTCAGTAAGGCCACTTACAGTTCCAGCTCTTTTATCTCCGGGTACTTCAATGCCCTATAATTGTATAATAGTTATTTTATTACTCATGCCTGCACAAATTACAGGGATGCAATATTGGCTAGTAATTAACTTATCTGAAAATCTTAAAACTAACTGAAACACCCCATCAAAAGGTTCATTTTCCACCAACAACTTATGATACATCAATTGATGTTTACTTAACGTTCAGTGCCAACAACTTTTGAAAACATATTTCAAGAAGCAAAATAATTGAAATCAGTTAAACAACTGATAAAAACATCCCTTTAATAATTTCTATTCCAACATTATCTCCTTTTTTATAAATCAGTGTATAGTGGAGTTTTAAAATACATTTTTTTTTGTTTTAATGTCAATATGAACACCTACAATTTTGTAATTAATAATGGCAATAATGAGGCAAAAGAAACATAATGACATGAAAGGAATGCATTTACATCTCAATATTTTATTTTTAATTTCTATTTGGAGAATTGAGTGTTAATGTTTGTTTGCTTCTGTTTAATTTTTACAACTTTTATACACTCAAGACAATTTAAAGCTTGACATATTGTATAGATACCTGTCTATTGTTGAAGCCAGTATCTTAACTTCTGATTATTTTTGTTGTTGGGTCACTGTCTCATGTCTGGCTATCTTGACCATGTGTTGCATGTAATGTTTTGTTTGTATTTAGAGGGGAGTTGGGTGTTGGTATTGTCTGTTGTAATGTCTAAAATTTTTGGTTATTCCTATTATCATTCTGTATGCTTTAATGTATTATAGTTTACATTTCAGTCTACAATGTTTTTAATTTTTTTCTTTTTATACTTACAGGCACCCATTCTGGTCTATGTTTTTCACATTTTTCGATGACATATTTCTCAATAGGAGCTCCGCCATCATTTATTGGTGGTTTCCATCCAATTTCTACATAATCCTTGTCATAATCCTCTACGGTAGTATCTTGTGGTGGGTCAGATGGATCTAGAATACAAATAATGTCATATTTAAACTAATATGATGATTCAATTATGTCAAAAGATAGAAAAAAAATGCATCACATATGTTTCTTTAATTTTTTTAAATGCTATGTATGTCTGTTATATGCACTACAACAAAGGATTGTTTTACCATTACTCATGAGGGTCTCTCAGGCCACCCTTAAGAAATTCTTTGTTTGCCTACCCATGCCTTCTAGGGTTGGAAAGGAAGGTAAGAGTTTTTTTTTTATTTTAGCCAACAACATAAGTTACATGTTTTAGGCATGTCGTTAGAGCAGGAAAAAATCAACAATTTGTGAAATAAAATTTTTACGGGTACTAGGCTGCTTTTAAGGTGGGTTAGTAGGCCACATCAAACAATTTAAATTTTATTTTTTGCATCATGGTTGTTTAAATATAGGAATTACAAATGGACCATAAAGTAATAATCTGTTATTCAATAGAAGAAAAAAAAACAGGATGCTAGAGATTTAAGTATCATCAGTATAAATCATAAAAATATTGTGGGTTTGAAAAAAGGATCTCCAAAGTTATTTCTTATTTAGAAAGTTCTGTGTGCATGCTTTATATAAGCTTAGGAATATCATGCAGATAAATTAGGTGTTTTATTAAAATTGCCTGTTTGAATAATAAAATTTCTCTAGAGAAGTATGCATTTGACCTCTTTCCAAATATTTTGTTTCAAACCATGAACTTTTATGTATTTAATCAAAATCAAATAATTTACAATTTTTCAATTACAAGTAACCTGTACATCAGTAATAAAAAAAAACCACATCAATCTCCAGTTGTTTTTTATGAATGAGTTGCACCAATTGACTCGAGTTTTAACAGTGTAAATAATGTCATTTATAAATCAGTTCTTACTGTGACGTATTAACATAAGCATTGTGAAAGGAAATGTACAGGAAAGTGCACGAATTTGAAAGTAGTCTATTATCCAAAGGAGTGATTAGGGTGATGAAATCCTACATACAATGAAATATAACATACCCCATGGATCTTTGGCAATAATTTCACCATCAGCCAAGAGAGGTTCACTGGTGCCCTGGTCATTGACAGCTTTGACACGGAACTGATAACGATGTCCTTCCTTCAGGCCTGTAACATCCACTTCCAAATCTTCTGTGGTACAAACTTGTTCAAATTGGTCTGAGCCTTTTTCTGAATCCTTCATTTCCACGATATAATGTTTGATTGGAGATCCACCATCATCTTTGGGTCTGTCCCAGAGAAGAGCACATTTATCAGAAAACACATCAACAACGTCCAATGGTTCTCCTGGACGACCAGGTACATCTGAAAACCGAAAGTACAATTAAAGACTATAAATCTATTAATGTCATCTTCATTTAGCAATACTGAACTATGTATATTTATAAGCTACATCTTTTGGATCAGTAAGCTAGTTTAAACAATTATAAGAATCTTTTTCATAACTTTAAAAGATAACAAATCATTTATAATTAGTTCTGCTGAAATTCAGAACTATGAAATGGATAGAGAGTCAATTTCATATTAACAAATATGTATGGTAGCAATAAAAGACGTAATATTGACCAAAATACAGGTAATTTTCTTATTATCAGATCAATTTTTTAGAAGAAAAGTTAACAATACAGGAAATTATTGAATATTATTCAAACCTTACCCAAAACCCTGACAGGTATAGGGATGACCTCTGACCCGACCTCATTTGTAAGAGTCAGTTCATACTGTCCGGTGTCACCTCTCTGTGCATCTGGGATACGGATGCTGGCCATGCTATCAGATATTCTGATGTCAGTATCTGCCTCACTTAGTGGGTTGCCATCTTTTTTCCAGTGACCCTCAGGCATGGGTACACCAACGAATGGGATGCCGATCTCAATCACTTCACCCTTCTTTACAATAATCTCCTCTGGTATGTCTTTGGCATTAATCTGTGGTGGTTTGGGTACTGTAAAAATATTTAATTTTTTATTACTGTACATAAATTAATCTGTGTAAGAAAAAGACCATCAATCAAATTTCCTAAAATAATTGTGATTTTACATAAAATCTGAATTGAGCATTAATTTATAATAACTTACACTCATCAACGATAACATCACATTTGGAAGATCTTTCTCCGACTTGACAAGCATATTGTCCAGCATCTTCTCTGGTAAGATTTTTGATAACAATCTTATACATTTCTCCTTTCCTCGTTACTTCTAAACGACTGTAAAGTAAAATTATATACAACTGTAGCATGGTAGAAAAGAAAGGTAATTGACATAGTTAACTTACATATGAAACTTAGAAAGGTAAAAAAAACAATTTCATTCAATATTTTATCTATAATCTACTTCCATGGTATTTTTTACTAAATAAAAGACATTGTATTTTAGGCAATCTTTTCTCAAATTTTAATAGGAAGATACTGCATCCTAGAAAATCCTCCTCACAACCTGATGAGGGTCTTTGTACACTTGGACTATTTTACCACAACAATTCAACATTATTAAATATTTCACAGCTCACATTTCATAAGCTTTGGAATGTTACAAAATCAATATCAAAATTTGTATGATAAAATTTGTCTAATACTATAAACTTTATATTTTCTAAAAATATCAGTAGCCTGCTGTAAAGAATTTCAATTAGCAACGTTATATAAAACATTGGTGTAAAACATTGGTGTATACATACGGATCATAAACTGCTGTAAAGAATTTCAATTAGCAACGTTATATAAAACATTGGTGTAAAACATTGGTGTATACATACGGATCATCCTTGTTGATTGGCTCTCCATCTTTAAGCCATTTTACAGGCTGGTTGTGAGGATTAGAAGCTTTACATTCCAATACAAGGGTTCCTTTCTCTCTTTCTCTCTTGTTTTCCAACTTCTTGAAGAATTTGACATCAGCTTTTTAAAAAATACATTATATCATAATACATATAGATCAATTAGTGCTAATAAATAGCTTTCTATGAAGAGAAATGAGACATCATTGACAATGTCCTAAGGACTTTTAACCAATTTTGGTCCTGGCATTTTATCAGCCAGCGATTTACCATCTTGTTATTTGCAAAATGCATATTTAGTCATTATCTTTTACTTCAACTTTCTATAAAAAAAGAACACAGGGTCGCTCTTTGATATGAAAAAAACTTTTAAATTTTAAATGGATTATAAAGACTCGATTGGGTAGTAATTAATGAGACAACTTACGTTCTATAAACAGATTTGCAGTAGTTTCTTTGTCAAGGACTTTACAGGTGTAAGGTCCATCATCCTTCGAGTGACAATTTTTAACAACAAGACGTCTCTTAAAACCATCTACCTGTATTTCAAACTTTCCACCAGATGTAAGTTCCTAATATGAAAACAAGTGAAGACAAAAATGAGTTGCAGGAAGTTAAATTAAATACATGTAATATCATACTTCCAGTGATTCTGATTGTCCCTAAGTCTGTAGACTTAATTTGGCAAAGACTTGCTAGAAAAATGAAATGATCAGACTCTACTGTATGTATTACATGTAAAAATATTAGAAAGTTTTAATAACGCGAATGAATAGCAAAATACTTTTAGTTTTAACTTTTGATTGATAACAACTGCATATTAAATGCTAAATTAAAATAAGCCTGCATAAATTAAATTAACTTCAGTAAAGCAGAGCAAATAAATAGTTAACAAAAATCTGTTGAAACATTTGATAATAAAGAGCTGCACCATGAGCGCATGATATGCCAAATCTTTTTTAGGAATAAAGTTCCATAACTCAATATCATATCAGAAATTTATAAAAAAAACTAAAGAGAGGTTATTTTAATAGATATAAACCAGTCACCAAAGTTTCATGAAAACTGCTCAAAGCACTTTTGAGTTATTGTCCAAACCTGGAAAATCCCCCCTTTTTTATGAATAAAATCCCATAATAGGGAAACATAAAATCTAAAATTTATAAAAATCGAAAGGGAGCTTACTTTAATAGATATGAAAAATTCATCAAAGCTTCACAAAAACTGCTCAAACAATTTTAGAGTTATTGTCCTAAAACTGGAAACCCCCTTTTTTTAATGAATAAAACCTCATAATTCAGACACGTATAATCTAAAATTCATAAAAATCGAAAGGGATCTCACATCAATTGATATAAACAATTCACCAAAGTTTCATGCAAATTGGTTAAAGCATTTTTGAGTTATTGTCTGACATAATGACGACAGACTGACGGACAACGGTATACCATAAAACGGGCGTATAAAACATGAAAACAAAATTTACGTTTTTTTTTTTTAATGCTTAGTATTTATTAGAAAGGCTAACTAATGCGTAAATCTTTTACTTGGTCCTTTGACCCATATCATTCTTTTTAATGAATCATAAAGCTATAATTAGGTATGAGGGCTACGAAGAAAGGAAACTAAAAGTTGGAGTAGTGGTTTACTAGCTTAAAAAGGAAAATAGGAGGAAACAGATAGGAAACTGAAAGTTGGAGTACTGGTTTACTAGCTTAAAAAGGAAAATAAGAGGAAACAGATAGGAAACTGAAAGTTGGAGTACTGGTTTACTAGCTTAAAAAGGAAAAAAGGAGGAAACAGATAGGAAACTGAAAGTTGGAGTACTGGTTTACTAGCTTAAAAAGGAAAAAAGGAGGAAACAGATAGGAAACTGAAAGTTGGTGTAGTGGTTTACTAGCTTAAAAAGGAAAAAAGGAGGAAACAGGTAGGAAACTGAAAGTTTGAGTACTGGTTTACTAGCTTAAAAAGAAAAAAAGGAGGAAACAGATAGGAAACTGAAAGTTGGAGTACTGGTTTACTAGCTTAAAAAGGAAAAAAGGAGGAAACAGGTAGGAAACTGAAAGTTGGAGTACTGGTTTACTAGCTTAAAAAGGAAAAAAGGGAGGAAACAGGTAGGAAACTAAAAGTTGGAGTAGTGGTTTACTAGCTTAAAAAGGAAAAAAGGAGGAAACAGGTAGGAAACTGAAAGTTGGTGTAATGGTGTTCTCTAGCTTAAATAGGAAAATAGGAGGAAATAGATAGGATACTGAAAAAACTATTGCAAATCTACTGGTTCAGTGGCTAAGAAGTGAGTATTAAACTGAAACAAACGAGATTTACAAGAATTTTTTTTATTTTTAAGATGAGGTACTGCAATGTACAAGCAAAACAGGAAGAGGAAGGAAAATTAAATCTAATCTAAAAACTAAAAAAAAATTCAGGACTTCTTTGAAGAATAAGAATATGGACATAAAATTCAGGTTAACGGAAATATAAATAAAATATATACTGAAATGATTTGAAACAGTAAGAAAAGGAACAAGAGTGCACACGCTGAAATGTCTCGCCTTCTTTACTAATCATTGATATTATGTTGATAGTCCTAAATATAAAGCTTATTACAACTGTCACATAAACTTAACATTAACCAAGTAAAACTAAACATTGACCAATGAACCATGAAAATGAGGTCAAGGTCAGATGAACCATGCTGGGCAGGCATGTACAGCTAAAAATTCTTCCATACAACAAATATAGTTGACCTATTGCTTATAGTTTAAGAAAAACAGACCAAAACACAAAAACTTAACACTGAGCAATGAACCTTGAAAATGAGGTCAAGGTCAAATAAAACCTGCGTGACTGACAAATAGATCATAAAATATTTCCATGCACCAAATATAGTTGAACTATTGCATATAGTATTAGAAAAAAAGACCAAAACTAAAAAAACTTAACTTTGACCACTGAACCATGAAAATGAGGTCAAGGTCAGATGACACCTGCCCGCTAGACATGTACACCTTACAATCATTCCATACACCAAATATAGTAGACCTATGGCATACAGTATAAGAAAAACAGACCAAAACACAAAAACTTAACTATAACCACTGAACCATGAAAATGAGGTCAAGGTCAGATGACACCTGCCAGTTGGACATGTACACCTTACAGTCCTTCCATACACCGAATATACTAGACCTATTGCTTATAGTATCTGAGATATGGACTTGACCACCAAAACTTAACCTTGTTCACTGATCCATGAAATGAGGTCGAGGTCAAGTGAAAACTGTCTGACGAGCATGAGAACCTTGCAAGGTACACACATACCAAATATAGTTGAACTATTGCATATAGTATAAGAAAAAAAGACCAAAACTCAAAAACTTAACTTTGACCACTGAACCATGAAAATGAGGTCAAGGTCAGATGACACCTGCCCGCTAGACATGTACACCTTACAATCATTCCATACACCAAATATAGTAGACCTATGGCATACAGTATAAGAAAAACAGACCAAAACACAAAAACTTAACTATAACCACTGAACCATGAAAATGAGGTCAAGGTCAGATGACACCTGCCAGTTGGACATGTACACCTTACAGTCCTTCCATACACCGAATATACTAGACCTATTGCTTATAGTATCTGAGATATGGACTTGACCACCAAAACTTAACCTTGTTCACTGATCCATGAAATGAGGTCGAGGTCAAGTGAAAACTGTCTGACGAGCATGAGAACCTTGCAAGGTACGCACATACCAAATATAGTTGAACTATTGCATATAGTATTAGAAAAAAAGACCAAAACTCAAAAACTTAACTTTGACCACTGAACCATGAAAATGAGGTCAAGGTCAGATGACACCTGCCCGCTAGACATGTACACCTTACAATCATTCCATACACCTAATATAGTAGACCTATGGCATACAGTATAAGAAAAACAGACTAAAACACAAAAACTTAACTATAACCACTGAACCATGAAAATGAGGTCAAGGTCAGATGACACCTGCCAGTTGGACATGTACACCTTACAGTCCTTCCATACACCGAATATACTAGACCTATTGCTTATAGTATCTGAGATATGGACTTGACCACCAAAACTTAACCTTGTTCACTGATCCATGAAATGAGGTCGAGGTCAAGTGAAAACTGTCTGACGAGCATGAGAACCTTGCAAGGTACGCACATACCAAATATAGTTGAACTATTGCATATAGTATAAGAAAAAAAGACCAAAACTCAAAAACTTAACTTTGACCACTGAACCATGAAAATGAGGTCAAGGTCAGATGACACCTGCCCGCTAGACATGTACACCTTACAATCATTCCATACACCAAATATAGTAGACCTATGGCATACAGTATAAGAAAAACAGACCAAAACACAAAAACTTAACTATAACCACTGAACCATGAAAATGAGGTCAAGGTCAGATGACACCTGCCAGTTGGACATGTACACCTTACAGTCCTTCCATACACCGAATATACTAGACCTATTGCTTATAGTATCTGAGATATGGACTTGACCACCAAAACTTAACCTTGTTCACTGATCCATGAAATGAGGTCGAGGTCAAGTGAAAACTGTCTGACGAGCATGAGAACCTTGCAAGGTACGCACATACCAAATATAGTTGAACTATTGCATATAGTATTAGAAAAAAAGACCAAAACTCAAAAACTTAACTTTGACCACTGAACCATGAAAATGAGGTCAAGGTCAGATGACACCTGCCCGCTAGACATGTACACCTTACAATCATTCCATACACCTAATATAGTAGACCTATGGCATACAGTATAAGAAAAACAGACTAAAACACAAAAACTTAACTATAACCACTGAACCATGAAAATGAGGTCAAGGTCAGATGACACCTGCCAGTTGGACATGTACACCTTACAGTCCTTCCATACACCGAATATACTAGACCTATTGCTTATAGTATCTGAGATATGGACTTGACCACCAAAACTTAACCTTGTTCACTGATCCATGAAATGAGGTCGAGGTCAAGTGAAAACTGTCTGACGGGCATGAGGACCTTGCAAGGTACGCACATACCAAATATAGTTATCCTATTACTTATAATAAGAGAGAATCTAACATTACAAAAAATCTTAACTTTTTTTTCAAGTAGTCACTGAACCATGAAAATGAGGTCAAGGACATTGGACATGTGACTGACGGAAACTTCGTAACATGAGGCATCCATATACAAAGTATGAAGCATCCAGACCTTCCACCTTCTAAAATATAAAGCTTTTAAGAAGTTAGCTAACGCCGCCGCCGCCGCCGCCGCCGGAACACTATCCCTATGTCGAGCTTTCTGCGACAAAAGTCGCAGGCTCGACAAAAATTAAGTAAAAACAAATCAGGACTTCTTTGAAGCATTAAAATATGGACAAACAATGCAGGTAAACAGAAATATGAATAAAATATAAACAAAAACGATTGCTTTAATATTCAGTATTAGGTAAATATGGTATTTTATTATACTTTAAAACATTGTTATATATATATATATATTACTTAGTATCTTCATTTTAACAATTATTTTAAGGGGAGACAAGCCACTTTCTTTTAATGGTCTATGACGTATAGAAAATAATCAGATTAATGGAAGTCTAAAAGTTATTCTATCAAGATCGACAGAGGCTGCATAGATTTTTTCTTTGTTATATTTGTAGGACACCACTGAGTTATAATACACTTGCATATTGGCTAAATTGTATTTGTGGAATGAATTGATGAATAGATTTTGGTTTCAAATAACATTAACAAATTAAAGCCTTGCAGCCTCTGATAAGGAATGGAAAGAAGGTACAAGTAATACTACAGCCTGTAACCCCACTACAACAGAGGTACTACACCTTAACTTACCTTGACTTTATTCTAGAAAATCATCATATATACAGTAGGAACATGTATAAGGCAAGGCCAATATAAACTAATACAACAATTATCTTAGTGAAAAATCTATTTGACCCCCTACCCAAACAGATAAAATTTTATTGTTCATACAATATGACCACACCTAATTGCAAATCTATCTCAGTTTTTATTTTCAAGTAAGGAATTGCTTAATAAGCATCATATAATCTTTAAAAATTGCATTTGAATTAATTTATACTGGCCTGAACAAAACTGTGAATAGACTTCAATGGTGGAATCACTAAAACATTTGGGATGTGTGTCAAACAAATATTTGTAAGGTTAAATAAGGTGTTTTTCTTTGAATTTTCTGTTTTTGTATACCGGTATTACAATATTGTTTTTAGATATTACAACTATGAGACATAAACATTTTGTAATTAGTATGAACACACGAAAAATAATAAACCTGTTCGCAAATAGTCAAAAATCTGACAAATCAGACATGAACAATCATAATATTTGAAAAACATAAATCTTAATCTAGCACTAGGACTTTTACTATGTAAACTTTAGCATAAAGTCTCAGAAGCACTTTTTTCCCATACTAATACTGTATAGTGAGATGGAGGTTAAAATGAGACCAACAGTAATTTCTTCTCCAATAAGAATACTGTCATTAAAAAATGTACAATTGACAAAAACATTTCTGTCTTTTTTACTTTGAAGTTTCGTTTAAACCTTTCATTAACCATATTTATAAATGCACAGGTTTTTTCTGAGAAACGTCAGGGGTTTTTATATCATAGGAATACTATTCATGCTTGTCTGTCCCTAAATAGAAATACACATACCTTGTCATTTCTAAACCACTTAACCTCAGCCTCAGGATCATTGACATCACATTCAAATGTTGCTCTATCTCTTTCTATACCTTCAACATCATCTAACAACTTCATGAAGTCCCATTCAGGTTCTGTCAAATTAATTCACTCGGTATATTGTATTATTGTTTGTTGATGAACATCAAGTGTAAAATATTTCAGGTAAATTCAAGATATATATATACTTATATACAAGTCTAAAGAATTGAGCAACAATTTTCTTGACTCTTATAAACTGTAAATTCAGAAATTATTCCGAAAATTCATTATTGAGAAACTGATATGACCAACAAAAAGTCAAAATTAATTATTCCAATCGCAGGAAACGTTGCATACAGATATATGTATCATATATCATACTGCAAGTTCTTATTGTTGCGATACTCACCCACTCGCATTATTCGCAATAATAAAAACCGTACAATAATTTCTGAACTCACAGCTATATACATTTATAGAGGTACAGTAAAACCTGTCTCAGAAAGAAATGGATTTATATAGAATAATGATATTTTTGTTTTTGATACTGACTTTATCAGCAGGAATATCAAGCTAGCCCACTAGGGTGAGCTGATACTAGAGCTGATGAAGTCAGTATCAAAAATCAAAATGCCATTATTCTTATTATCTGCAATTTGTCTTAACTGTATGTTTTTTTGGTTGAGAATATGAAGTAAAATGAAATAGTAAGTAAAACTAATTTTATGCGTACAAAACGTTGCAGTTGTTTCAGTTGTATGAATGAAGTTGCGTGCATTTCATTGATAAATTGACGCGGATGGACTTGAGCATGTGTCATTGTGCACTGATACATGACGTCATTGTCTAATATTTTTCAGTATCAAGTCGTGTCCATGATCCTAAAAATATTAGGCAGTATCATCAAAGGAAAAATGTACAAATTGCTGATAATGGAAAATATAATGCCTTTCTTGTATGAGGCATGTAAAATGCACCTCTGTATAAATAGCATCCGCTTATAACGATCCCATGTCCTTGTGTTTCATGCTCATTATGAGCAAGAAAGACTGTAGTTGTCTCAAAAAATTGGTTAAAATCTGTTAATTACATACCCATTTTCTTGCAACTGATTAATCTAATGTCATACAAACTGATGCTTTTGGAATTCAAATCATGAGATTGGAATGGAGCAATGCTCTTTTAACAATAATCATTTAAATAGATGCTGAAAGAATCTCAGCAAATTTGATATATTGCAAGTAAATGTGTATACACTTAAGCAGTTTTGCAATAGCATTCTTTAAACTTGATTACTTTCAATGGAGGTTTATATTAAGTCTATAAACATCAGGTTTAATACTGTTACTGGAATGTCTGAATTGGTAAACCTAAATAACTTAAATTAAACACAAAGGTTTAGTTAAAAATGCAAATAAACATAGGAAATCAAACATCATTGCTTTGATTATATTTTTGGCAACATGTATTACACAAGAAAGATTTAATATTACTTTCCAACTGTATAGATAGTACAGATTACAAAAATAGAAGATATAGATGAAAAAAACGTAAAATTTCATATCTATATTAAATCATAAGTCAGCAATAATTCTCAAATTAACTGCTAAATTCATAAATGCCTTACAATAGGAGAAAGTACTTAAGCTAAAGCAGACACCTGATTATATTTCATGATACTATTACCTATCATGTTTTTTTATAATAACATTAAGAGTACCAATTTTTATGCACCAGATGGGCATTTCGACAATTAATGGCTCTTCAGTGATGCTCGAGGCCGAAATATTTGAAAATCTAAAACCTAATAAAAACTTTGGAAGAGCTGATCAAAACAAAAAGGACATAAAATACAGCCAAATCTGGACATAGGAATTTTTTTCATACTTCATACAGAATCTTTAGTTTCACAGTTAAATGAAAACTCAATACCCTATTGCAGGTATTTCCGATGTAATTATTTACTTTAAATTCAGAATTAATGTGATTTTGATTTTTTAACAATGACATTCTAATACAACATTTATCAAAATAACATTAATTATCTGACATTATTTTTTACTGTAGGAGATTCACAATACAAAATGCTTGCATACCATTCCAACTTCAGTTCTTAGGAATGCATTAAAAAATGGTGACTTTCTCATCAATGAGAGCACTCCACTGATATTAACACTACAGAACTCTGTTTCTATGGAAAAATTTGATTTTAGAATGATTCACTTGTGATCTGATCTAACATTTTTCAATTCTTATAAAAACTAACCTGTGACTTTAAACTGACAAGTAGTTTTAGCATCACCACAAGTACATGTGTACTCAGCTTCATCCTCTGGCTGGCAGTCTTTGATTCTGAGGATACAGCGGTTCTCACGACGTTGGATCTCCATTTTACCAGATTGGTACTATAAAAAATAATAAAATTTATAAAATTATTGAGAACCCATGGCTTTAGATCCAAAATATCTAAATCCAATGAAGTCACTACTAATAATGAATTCTATGCAAACTCCTAAATGAAATTACCCAAATTTTATCACATTTTCTTTATCCTGTGCCCTAACTTGTGTAAATCTGTGAATGAATTGGCACCAGTAGATCATACAGATCTTACAATGATCTACAATAATAAACGATAAGAAAAGATTTACACTAAATTAGAATCAACAACGATTTATCTTACAAACTTAGCTGAGCACTGATAAAATTAGCTTCTAATTTTGATAGCAATCAAATGTTTGGATATTTTCTATCATAACATATTTTAAACAAAACATCTAAGTTAATAGAAAAACAAATTCTAATATATTGGAAAATGCATATCAATTTCTGCATAACAGATTGAATGCTTTAATTTTCAAATGCTAACAAAATTAAGATTAATGATATAAAACTTTCATCTCTTTCTTCATCAGCTGGAATAAAAATGATAAGAAAGAAAATAGACAGAGATTACTAAGTATTTCAATATCTCAAGGTTTTGATGCAAGTCAGAAGTGAGGTTCATATTTCACAAACATTTATCTTTTATTCATAGAATTCAATTACTTTTTACAACAAACAAATTCAGATTTGTTTTGTTTGTTTTCATCATCGTGATTGTAATCTTAAACTTGACTGATCAAGTACTCTCAACTGTACTTCAGCTGTTCTAAAGCACAACAAATATTAAAACAAACTTTATTTTTTTCCCAATACAATATTATTACCTGTATTTTTTTTTTGTACAATGTACAAATAGTTATTTTTAAACTGTCATGTTCATGGCTTCCTTTCAAAACAAAGTAGACTTTTTCCTTTAAAATAGCTATGGTGCAATTTGAGAAGATTCTTTTTTAAACACTAATTATTATTTAGCCAACTAAATGTCTAAGTATTAAAACTTTTCCTTAAATTTATGTTTGTTAATCATGACTGTTAATGATTGGGTGAGTTTTTTAAAATAAAAATGTAAATGAAAGTGAAATAAATGATAGAGATCAAGGGCAGATAATAAATGATGGGAAAATGAGAAAAAATGTGTGCTATAGCATTTCTAGGAGGGAATATGAATGGAAGCGAAATGGCAAAATAATACAATAGATAAGGCAATAATAATAATAAACTGTGCAATTATGGACATAAAATTTATAAGTGAAGCTGTATAGCTTTGGCAGGTGATATTTGTAAACTAAAATATGGAATATATGGCATAGCGCATGACCTAATGGAAATAAGTAGATAGTATTTCTTGAAAAAGGTATATATGAAATAAAAAGAATATTCCTGGTGAAATTTTAAGAGAAATGGACTGTATAATTTAAGGATGGGATTTATTCAGTAAAGATCTATACCTCTGGGTCACCTGGCTTTGGAATCTACAATGAATGCAACAGAGAACAAACTATGTTAATATTTAGAACCATGCTTCTATACTAAAATCTATATACAGTGCATTTGTACCTACTCAAAACATATAACTGAGCAATCAAGATAAATACACATTGTATCTGTTAACTCAAAGAGATCAAATTCAAATTTAAAAAAAATAAATGAAACTTTAAAAATAGCAAATGCATAACAAAGAGTCAATAGAAGTATTTTCTATATTTGTGGAAACCAGTACATTTTGTACGAAATTGAACTTTTGTTGTTTAAGATCAGTACTTTTAAATTTTCTTCTATTTGACATTTCTATTGAAATATGTTATAAATTAAAATTAAACTACAAAGAATGAAAAATTGACAAGAATAATTCATTCAACAATCTTTATGAATAACCAAACAATAAATATTTCGTTATTGAAAATTTTATTTGAAATCTCCCTATGGAAGACAATTAAATGTTTTGATAGAATATTTAATGACGTGTTTTTCACTGTAACTCATGCCTAAGTGTGACTTTATTCTCTGCCTTAGAAACCAATTTGATCATCCATTGAACCAAAAAGTATCAGATATACACTAAGATAGATATAATTTCAAAATAACAGTTTAACATTGACATCCAGGTATTGTTATATTTACCTTTAATTAAAATTTTGATTTAAGCGAGGCCATAAAAGGGTAATAAATTCATCAAGAATTAAAAATTTTCAAAAAATGACAACAAACTGAGAAAGAGGAATTTAAGGGTTTTTTTCAGGAAGTTAAGTTTACTTTTCCCAAATATCTAGTCTCTATTTAAAGAATTATATCAGCATTTCTCACCAATGCCCCTCAGTAAACATTAATTTCACAAATTCAAAATCTAATAACCAATTAATGAATTGTACTGATGAAGTGCTAGTTATAATATTGTACCAGTATCTATCTGGGAATCTTCACAACTACTATCAACATTAATATTCTATTGTGAGGTATTGTCAGGATTTATTTTTTAAAAGTGTAACAAATGTGGTGACATGATGCGTAAATATAACCAGATCTAAAATTTATTCAATTAAAATTGGCAACAGAAGAATTAGTTTCAAGATGTAATAAGGAATTTTAGTTCAAATTTCAAGATTGGATATAAGGAATAAAATTGTATTGGGAGACCAATTTTTTCAACATTTACAATATATATTGGCTAAGATTGTTATAAAATGTAAATATATACAGAATTATGTATGAATTCAAGATTGGAAACTTTAATACCAGTTAATACATATATAATCACAATGCTACAGTAACCGTATATATTGTATAGAAGTGTGACAATAAAATCACTGCAGCGCCACATTTAATTGCAGATGGTTGAGATGTGAATAAATATTACATATTTGTTCAACTATAGATAGCTTAAACATTTAATTCCGTAGGTTATATAAACATTCAAATATAGGACTTTATAATGAAACATCAGAATGGATTTCATCACCAAGATATTGAAGGGAAAAAAATTATAATAATCAGAAAAAGCCCGGACATTATCTGTGAAACTAAACAGTATTAATAGAACATTTTTTTAAATTATGATTTTAAAATTGAACTGAGCATTTAATTGCAGTTATAAATGTATTGATCTAAGGACAAAACATGGAATTAAAATTACCATTTATTAAACAGTGTTTGGTATCCTAGGACGGATACTATCTTCCTGCACGAATTTGTCGACAAGATTACAAATCACTTCAAAGTGGGAAATTAATACACAGTGATTTATGAAGGTAATTCAAATATGATTTCACACATCAGCTTATGACTTATTAGATATTTGGATGACAAAATGGCTCACATTTAGTATCATAGCTTAAATTTTAGTATTAAGACCAATTTTCTGATGAAAAAATATTAAAAATTAATTATCATTTGAAAAATAATAAGAATGTAAATTCTAATGTGAAATGTTTGCATTTGAATTTAAATGTAAACTTTACACTTGAAAACTTTTAGACAACACAATTGTTTATTTACTTTACTAAATTAAATAATCAATTCAATCAATCAAATTCACTTAAACAAAGTGCTTCTTGAAGTCCTCCACAAAATATCAATGGAAATACATTTATTCTAGTTTTAATTCCTTTAGATTAAAGTGAGACTAAAATGGATGACTATTATATGAATGGACCACTAAGTGAAACAGACAGGATATTTCCAGTGCATACTCAAGTAAGTTTGTTTGTTTATTTCATGTATTTATAAAACCATTATTATCTGGCATATACTTTATTCATATTTGTCTATTTCAATATTCACTGCATTGTGCTGTTTTTTTTATGTAGAACATTTTAAATTGTTTGAAATTAATATCAAATATCAATTTTTTGGGTGTGATTGTTCTATTGGCTTTTCTTATCTAATGAACAGAAAAAATATCAGAATTTCTAAAGACATCTATAATTAAAGATCTAAAAACCTGTCAATAAAATCAACCAATTTGTTCCTGTGACAATGCTTTACATATATAAAATCCTGGTCATGATTATTTGTTGTCAATATTACAAATTGACATTGCACATTAAATTAGATAGGAGTCTAAATTAAATCAATAGATTTATCTAATAATAGCCAAAGTGTAGTTTATATCATGTTTTTTTCAAAAATATAATAAAAAGTATGGGTCACAGGGCTCTTTTTAAGCTACAGGTCATGCAAAATTGTCATAATATGTATAGATTACACATGGGATATCCAATATTTGTGTGATAGAAAAAAAAGCTTGATGATTAAAATATAAGATAGCTTTTATAATGTACTGTCCGAAAATACATATAAAATCTAGGGTCACAGGACTCGTTTTCTTGTTACAATACAAAATAGGTAAATTTACTACACATTCCTTCATAAAAGTAACATTATTTGAGTTATCTCCCCTTATGTGGCAAACTTGTGAAAAAAAATTTGATTAAAACCAAAAATATTCTGTATTTGTAAAAATCAGTCGAAACAAATAATATAAAACACATAATTTTCTTCATTTAGATGAAAGTCTTACAAATGAATTACATTCTTCTCTCGAAATATGCTCATTGTATTTTGTTGGATATTTATTTTTGTGGTTCTGCCAAATTCTGCATACAAGTCTATTGAAAATTTGTACTTCATTAAACTCAACCATATTGGTTTCCAAGGAATAATATTGAATCCACAGTTTATTTAGATAAAAGAAACTCAATGACCTAATATTGATCATTCCTTTCAGAGACCTGGTCATGATGGACAGCTACAAAGATTACACTTACAGAGAATGCAAGATAAAACCTATGATTCAGAGGATGATGATTCAGACATGGACAATTTTGATTTGGATGACTCGGATACTATTTTACAATTGAACCCAGCACATGGACAAACTGTAGCACTATGGTCATTCATGAAATTTGATAGTATAGCTGTGTTTCCTCCTGACCACAATTTGGTTGGAAATATTATAGAATATGCAGAAAAGCATTTTGGTTTCCAACGATTTCAACACCGACTAATGTTACTAAGTCCAGGACAACTATCACCTGTTAGTTTGAACAGTGTGTACAGTATAAGACCTGGTTCAGTTGTCATGGTGATGCCAGAAGAAAATGCAATTGTGTCCATTGAAATTGGTCAATTAAAAACAAGCTTTGAATTAAATCTGGATTTATCAATGACAGTCCAAAAACTTAAAACAAATATCCGAAAGAGGAAAGGAATACCTGTTGAAAGACAAGAAATCTTGTATTCCAACCGAGCTCTTGAAAATGATAAACGATTATTTGAGTATCGCATTAAAAGTAGGTCAATTCTTCACGTCATGATTCAAGCACATTTTGATTTATTGATAAATGTAGAGACATTCTGGGGCAAGACTTATCGTTTCTACCTTGACCCTTGTAGTACCGGTACAGATATTGTTTATGCAGTATTTAATAGAGCTTTCAGTGCTAATGGTCCAGAAGATGCTGGACTACACGAACTTTATGTCCCACTTCATGTTCTAGTTCTACAATACCAAAACAAGTTGGTCAACTGGGATTACTGTATAGCATACCTAGGCATCCATACAGGCGAGAAACTAGTCCTTACAACGGTCGGCCATCAAAGTCATATTCAATTAGAGACTGTCAATGTTGTTACTGAATCAGGAGAGAAATATGACATCACTGTGTCCCAATATGACCGATGGTCAGTTCTTGCCTTCATGCTCCATGGTCTGACAAATGTACCTGTGGATCTTATCAGACTTTATAAAGATGGGGAAAGAGCAAACTTTTCATCAACAATAGGGCAAATTGAAAGACATCAAATAATTGTAATGAATGTGGTCATGACACATATAGATAGGGACCTTGTATTTGGAGTTCCACTAAAAATCAGCATTGGGCATGGAATAATAGAAAACTTACGAATATCGGCAAACAAAACTGTTAGAAAGTTAAAACGTAAACTTGAAAGAATGGGAGTGCCTAATGCCTCCTTATATGAACTGACAATAGGCAATCAAAAACTATCTAATAACAATAAAGTAATGGATCTAGTCTTTGACCTCTCAATTCCATTGGTGCTAAAATTAGAAACTTATCCTGTTTTTGCTCATGCTCCCGATGGAGTTATATATAAGACATATTTAAGATCTGATCAAACAGTTGCAAGCTTTAAACACAAGATTGAGCTGAAAACTGGCTACTCTTTAAAATCAAGTCGTTTAATTGTAGCTGGAAGACCAATTACAGACCATCCAAAGAATATCTTATATGAGTGTGGCATTAGCTGTCGCAATTCTATCTTCTTCCATCCTGCAAATGACTTTGAGGCATTCTTTATTTTGGGAAATAAATGGCTTGAAAAAATAAAAATTCCGCTTAATAATCCATCATCAACAGATATTCGTAATGCAGTCTGGAATACTAGAAAGTTACCAGAAGGAAGTTTGAATTGTGTTTTAACAATATTATATTGGCTTTTCATGCCAAAAATTGCTGCAGCAAATACGTCTTCTGTAAGAACAAAAATAAAGAAAAGAATGCCTGTTGCAAGAGAAATGCTTTATGTACTCAAAAAGCAAGGAAAACTACAATTTTTAGAGAAAGAACTTCTGGCAAAACAAGATAAACCAAGAGCAGTATATTCTTCTCCATACCCAGGTGCTGATATCAAAAGGCCACAAGGCAGTGCAAAAATTTATCATCATATAAAGACCAACAACATTCCTAAATTTGAACCTGACCAGATCATAGATATGAATGAAAAACTTGAATCTGGCAGAAAGGTTAAACGCCATCCAAAAACAGGATTGCCTCAGATTTATGATTCACCTAGATCTACAATTCCGCCTTGGATGAAAAATATTCAGACAAGGAACCAAACCAATAGATTAACTCTGGCAAATGTTGAAGGTGGTCCTAATGGAATGGACAGCGTACATGTGTCCAGAATTCAACGAATTCATAAAAAAATAGGTTCCAAACTAAATGATGTTAACATTGCACATAATTCACATAGACAAGATTATAGCAATAATTTTAGCAAACGTAATAGATTTATGTATGATTATCAACATTTTGATTTTGTAGCCAGTGAAGACGGTCACGATGTAAAATCTGAGTCAACTTTTCCTCATACGTTTTTACCAAAACTTATCCATTAAATTTATTCAAGGGAATAAAAAAGGAAGAAAATACTTAAACAAAACAATATCAAAAACATTTCAAAATAATCAATTTCATAGAACTTTGAAAGCTTAGATAATTTCTAGTCTTGTTTTCTATCATCTTATTCTTCTGATTATTTAAATTACATTTAATTTTTTCTTCAAATTTGTTTAGATTTGTTCATTCTTCCTACCTTTTTTTTAATACTGAACAAATTTTAGATCATGTTTAATTTATTTGATAAATTAGCATTACTTTTCTTTCTTTTTTTCTATTTCCAAACTTGAAACCTCAATGTTGTAAATCCGGCATCATCAACTTTCATTATCTTTCTTAAAACACTTTGAATGCTACGATAATTCTAAATGTTGTTATCAATCATCTTATTCTTCTGAATGTTTCAGCTACATTAAACTTTTGATCTAGATTATTCATTGTATTCTGCTTTTCTTAACCAGTTTTAAATAATTTATATTTCTACATGACATAAAAGACATGACTATTTGTCCTCTTTGTAACAATTCTCATTCAAATATACATATCTAGAGGTAAAATCACTAATGCAGCTTAGAAATTATTGTCTGTTTCACCTAACATGCTTTTCCCTACTTACATATTGATCAGAGAGTAGGTGTCTTATTTTATTCATTTATAGACCCATGTGTGATTTGAATGAAATATGCTATAAATAATTTAAAATTCATTAGGGAATATGTTTTTATATACTAGATTCATATCCCTACCAAGGAGTGTGTGGTTCCACAAAATATAGTTTCTCAATCCAGACCCTTATTAGCACCATTATATTAATTGTTATTTGAGATCTCATCTGATCCTCTGTTTTAACTAGTTTCTACTGCACTTGTGGAACAATAGATAATAATTCAATAATTTCGATGAAAATTTAAAATAAGCAATTACACTTCATACAACACTGATTATTATTTTCTACACTAAACTACAATAACTCTACACTACACACTCAGTTTTGATTTGTCATTCCAAACCTACCTCAATTGGCTGGCCATTTTTGAACCATTTGACTCTAGCTCTTGGATCCGATACAAAACATTCTAAATCAATCTCTTTTCTCTTGGTTTGTGAATATTTCTCTGGTAGTTTCTGTGTGAATTCAAAATGTGGGGCTTTTGCTGTAATAAAGACAAAAATAAACATTTACTTTAACTTTCCGTACACATTAAAGTAAAAATTGAAAATGAAAATGAATATGTAAATTTTAAATTATATCAAATGATGAAACAAAATAGTTGTCAATTAAATTAAACTGGGAATGAATATTCCAAAAAATTTTGATTGATTGATTGATGTTTAAAGCCACTTTCAGCAGTTTTGCGCTATTTTGTGACTGTCAAGTTTTTTTTTGGTGGAGGAAGAGAGAATCAATGACCTTCGGTACACAGCAGACAATCCTAGTCCATTAAGATTGGAGTTGAACCCACTTACCACATGCTGGATTCCAACTCACAACCTTAGTGTTGACAGGTTAGTGATACAATAGTTCAACTACTTAGATCTTTCGGCCACCGAGATCCCCCAAAACATTTTGAGAATAATACTTATCTGCTTCAACTTTGAAAGTGTTTCTGAAATCAAAGTTTCAGTGGATTACACTACAAACCTTCAACATAAAGCCATGCTCCTGACTTGACACCATTTAATTCCAGTGTGTACTTTCCACCGTCTTCAAGTTTGACATTGTTGACCACCAGTCTGTATTTCTTGTCATCATTTTCAAAGTGATATTTGTGGCCAGCAAAAATCTCCAACTTATTTTTAAACCACTTGGTTTTGGCATTCTTTTTACAGAATTCAGATTCAAAGGTTGCTTTCTTGTCACCTTCAGTTGCCTTGACATCATCCAATTCAACAATGTACTTGTCTGGTTTCTATGGAAACAAACACATTTAACAAATGAGATTATGATTCCAACACTCAAAATATTTCTGCCTTTCTATTACTACAGATCATTCAAAATGCCATTTGAAATTTGTCCTTGACTTAAAACAATCTTCTTTTAGATTCCAAGTCAAGTACATAGTCTCTGACATCTAAATATCGTCGAATCCTATCCTATGATTAGTTTAAGAGAGAAGGAACAAACTGAACGAAAAAGGATTTAATGGATACAAAATAATAACAGCTGAAAATATTCTGATAAAAATTGCTTAACATTGGAAACAGGTTGAATGGATAAAATTGAGCAATAAAGGAAATATGCAGAATTAAAATCATTTGAAAGGAAATGCAGATAAACTTATAGCTGGAAGTTTTCCCTGCCGGATACATGCAAATCTTTAACGAAATAAAATATAAACATAAAATAAACTAAAATTAAAAAAAAAAACAGACATAATAACACAGCTAGCCCTATTCACACAGCACACCTTAATTACCTATTGTTGGACAAGGGCACTTACAGTCTCAATTGGCCAAAAATATGGTTATAATTTTAAATCTTAAGGAACACGAAATATTTGTCACCACAACACTAAATTTCAATATTTTTGTGTCCATTCTTGGGTCGAGAAACTGCCTCTGCAAAGGAGAAAATACTTACAACTCTGTGACATAAAGCAGTTCTATTGTTTACATTATAGTTCCAAAATCTTCTTGTTATTTTCTTCAACAAGAGGCAACTTCCCAACTCATACTTTAAAGAAAAACAACCAAAAATCGACAAAAAAAATAATTTCAATCAATTCTGTTGCCAGGACAATGTGACGAAAAACAAATATTTTCTGTCATTTTTTGAAAAATGTGAAGATGCTTTGACAACTGATAGTCTATATTCTATTTAAAAAATTTGAAATCTCCATATTTGGACCACTTAAGTCCCTATGCCCTTTACCCTTTGACATGCTGTTACAAAACCAAAACATGTTTAATTCACAAAACAGAGAATTTTGCTGAAATGAGTGCCAAATTTTTTTTAAAATTTAGAATGAACAATTTTTAAAGGGTTCCTCATAACCCTGTATCTAGCCTGTGATTGCCGCTGTCAGTTTTAAAGTGTTATGTTGACGGTAAAAAGTGAGTCCATTTATTTTCATAATTTTGCTCTGGATACTGTCTTTTGATTTTAATAAAACTTCTGTCCAAATCTATATAATTCTGTTGAGGTTTGACAAAGTTATTGATGTAAAAAAAAAAAAACTATAAATGTTACAGGCTCAACAAAAAAAAGAACACTTTAACTAAGCAGATGACAGAGATATATTTGACATATTTACATTATACCTATTCAAGCTCTAACTTGCAACACTTTCCTTTATACTTATCTTTAGAATTGAATTTTAAATATCGGCCATACTGGTACATTATAATGATCTTGCAATATCATCGCCTAAGACAAAAATTATTTAAATATTTTGTCCAAATTTTATTTATTCAAATATAATACATTAAACAATATCCATTTTACATTGCATTATTAAAGTTAAATTCAAAATTAATTAATATCCTACTTATTTGAACTTATTTTATATCTAATTAACCTAAGAGAGAAATTCCTTTTACTGCTGGTTATTTCTTCTTTTGGAGAATTTGATCAGATAGTAAAAAATAAAACAAAATAAAATAAAAATATAAAAAAGTCACATGCAAAATAAAGATAACATAAAAACAGGGATATAACTGAAATTAATAATTGATAAGTAAAAATAAAAACAGTAAAAAAGGTGATGCTGTTGTTTATTAATGTTAGTGAACACTGACATTGATTCTCATCTACCTCTTTCTTGGCCTCTCTATGTTGGAGAGTTGGCCAATCAGGTATAACATCTACAAGAGAGGGTCTACGGAATTGTTGCATGGACGATCTACGTTGTTGTTCCAGAGCCTCAAGCTTATCAACTGTTGCTTTCTCTACCTCCAAGTTATCTCGGGATAGTTTTCTCATGGCCTGAGCCGATTCTCTCTGTTTGGTGCAATAAGGTCAAGCAATAATAGTTTGTATATATATATACATTTTTCTAACTATAGTAAAATGCAAAATACACTTTTGACAGAAATTCAGATGCAGTCAACCCTCTTCAGTAAATATACTATCTTGACAACAAAATCTGTATTAATAACTCATGTAACTTAAATTACTTATTTTACCGAGTCATTATTCACTCATTCCAGTTAAACTTAAATTTTGTTCGAACTCTGAATTTGTCAATATGTATTCTGCATGTGACTGCTCTAATAATTGAAAAGACTGATCTTTATTACATAGTTTATGGAGGTTTGTATATTTATCCTGAAAATATAAACTCTATTCACAAGCTTTCCCATTATGAAGTAAAAATCCCTACCTTTTTCTTAAATTAATTATATATCCATACTTTTTTCACACATATAAACTGTAAATAGTTACTAGCACAAGTCATATTATATATAATTGTCAGAATGTTTTGAGTAAAATGTCAAGGTTATTAGGATAAAAGTAGCTATATAGTTCTTATTAATGCAGTTTTAATGTTTGGGAAAATACAACCTCCAAAGTTTTCACCAAAGAGAGATAACTCTAATTAGTAATCAATCTTTTCAACTTCAATTTAACTATAACTTAGTATTGAGCTGTAGTTCTTCCAATCCAATTCAAATTCTATCAACACTTTCAAAAAATTATAAGTATGGCTCAACATTTTACAATATATTAAATGTTTCTTCGTATTTGCTTTGGAGGTAAAAACAGGAACAAATGCATAGATAAATAGATAAAAATATATACAATATTCAGAAAAAGGAAATTTGTATATTTTTTGTTTTCATTTTATCCGGAAGGTAAAATAAAATGCAATACTTTGGAATTTTCAATCACTGAGGATGTATATTCTTTTTTTTATAAAAGGAATGATTCCTATATCAGTAATGCAGACAATATATGTATATGTTCATTAATAAGCGTTTGTTATGGTACAACATCTGACAACAGATAGTATGATTTACCTGGTCTTTAGCCGTCTGGAAAAGGAAGAAATTCAAATTTTTATGCTTAAATGATTGCAAATGATAGAGTTAAAACCAGTTAATTGCCAAAATATGAAATATGGTATTTAAAGTTTAATAGGTTAATGAGTTAAAATTAGGCATTCAAATTAAAATTAGTGGTATAATGGATGAAAATGATAAGATTTGAATGATTCAAAGTAAACAAAAATGGTGAAAAAAGTAACAATGATTTATAGTAAAACAGAAAAGAAAAGAATGAATAAAATATAATTAAAGTTAATCACTGAAATAGCAGGGTTCAAATTTATTTATGATAAGATTGATTGAAAATGAAGCCTCTTGATTGACATTCAAAATCAAAATTTGAAGATTCTGAAAGAAACTGATTCTAATTTTTTTTACCATGAAATTGTTTAAAAGACAGAGGATTTTTTCACAAGAACATACATCAATTATCTTGTCTGAAGTAAATTTTTCTTATTACTAATTTTTTAAGTTTTAAATGATAAATTGAATGTTTGCTATATGTTTAGTGGCAAATATTCTACGAAAACTAAGGATGAAAGTTGGAAGATAAGAATTTGTACAAACTATGGATTCATTTATTTTTGTATACCAATTTTTGTTTATCCAGAAAGAATTGTATATTCATGAACACTTTTTTCCCTGGTTTTGATAAATTTTGCATGAAAGCCTTTAGAATATTTTTATTTCATTGAAATCTTTAAATTCATGATTGACTTATATACCAACATAATTTAGAAAACACCAACATTACAATGAATCCAAAGTATTTTCAGTACAAATAAATGAAAAAGAGTTTTCATACCGCCTTCTACAAATATTGTAGTTAATGGTAATGTTAGGAAATGAAGAATTAGAGAAAGAAAAGAGATTAAGTCCTGAAAAGAATGTGAAAAGATCAAATCCTGAAAAGAAATTAAAAAGGGAGTACAAGAAAATGAACAATCTGACAATCTTATGATGTAAACGTAGAAATGTTTACATAACAAGATAAAACTGTACTGTATAGTCTGATTGTCTCCCTTGAAATAAGAGACATTTTGTTACTCAAATGCCAAGGTTTGGTTTTCAATAAACATATTTATGTTACAATACTGACACAAATATGAGCACATACATTTACGTGAATTCTATGGAAAAATCTTTTGAAACTAAAGTGATTAAAAAAGCAGTATGATGGCAACTTGTTAACACCTCATAATTGTCCACGAAATTAGATTGATTGATTGATTGTTGGTTGCTTAATGTCCTCCATGAAATTAGATATGTTTTCCATAGTGATGTAAAGTAATAGAGGATGAAGGTGGTTGGGGAATACCTGTTCCTTATAGAGGATGAAGGTGGTTGGGGAATACCTGTTCCTTATAGAGGATGCAGGTGGTTGGGGAATACCTGTTCCTTATAGAGGATGAAGGTGGTTGGGGAATACCTGTTCCTTATAGAGGATGAAGGTGGTTGGGGAATACCTGTTCCTTATAGAGGATGAAGGTGGTTGGGGAATACCTGTTCCTTATAGAGGATGAAGGTGGTTGGGGAATACCTGTTCCTTATAGAGGATGAAGGTGGTTGGGGAATACCTGTTCCTTATAGAGGATGCAGGTGGTTGGGGAATACCTGTTCCTTATAGAGGATGAAGGTGGTTGGGGAATACCTGTTCCTTATAGAGGATGAAGGTGGTTGGGGAATACCTGTTCCTTATAGAGGATGAAGGTGGTTGGGGAATACCTGTTCCTTATAGAGGATGAAGGTGGTCGGGGAATACCTGTTCCTTATAGAGGATGAAGGTGGTTGAGGAATACCTGTTCCTTATAGAGGATGAAGGTGGTTGGGGAATACCTGTTCCTTATAGAGGATGAAGGTGGTTGGGGAATACCTGTTCCTTATAGAGGATGAAGGTGGTCGGGGAATACCTGTTCCTTATAGAGGATGAAGGTGGTTGGGGAATACCTGTTCCTTATAGAGGATGAAGGTGGTTGGGGAATACCTGTTCCTTATAGAGGATGAAGGTGGTTGGGGAATACCTGTTCCTTATATCTACTAGGACTGAACAGATAAAGAACAGTGACTACAAGTATATATACTGTAATACTCTTACATATAGTCGTCCTGACTATTCACTCAATCAAAAGCTATATGTGACCAATGATACAACCATTTCTTAAGTCTTCTGTGCTGGATCTAAAGGGAAGGATCCTGTGTTTAAACACCTACCTTTTTACATTGAAGGGTTTTTATATATAATAAAAATATTCAGTTGCTATATAAACACAATGTTCCTTCATTAGTAAAACATTTATTGAATGAAAACTATTATAAAAGGCTTCTTTTTTTGAGTTAACTGAAATAATCAGACTGCAGATCTGACACCCTTAAATGTCAGATAAGTCATTCAAAAGTTAACTAATTATATCTTCCATTCAACAACAGGAATATTCACTCAAAATCAGATGATTTATGTTATCAACCTTAAGTTCTATATAGACCAAAGGCTTTCAGAATGACTGAGATCAATATTGATAGCTGATATCTTCAATACATATAAACATCAACTTCCACTGATGATTACAAGCTTCAATTAATCCATAAAAAAAAAATTAGACTGAACGAAATCTTCAAAAGGAATAGATATATCATGGGAAAGATGGAAAGATGAAATGTGAATAAGATATATATATACTGACAGGTACAATCATTGTGATAAGAGAGTGCTTCTCCATACATGTATACAAGAGAAAAATGATTTCAAAGAAGGTCACAGGGAAAGGTCATACTTAAGTGTGCAGAATGAGATATACAGCATTACTGTATCGTTTTACAGATATAGAAGATATATTTGGGGATCACTGATTGGACAAGGAACAGGATGTGCTTGATAATCAATGGTTATACTATTTATTGTGCTCACAAAATAATGAGGCATTTCGCCTGTGTTGTGAATATAAAAAAGGTGCGTGAGGGATTTATATTGTGTGCTGTGGAAGTGAAAAAAATTTTCAGGATGTAAACCATAAACACTTACATTATGTCTAAGGGATAACCTGCGATTTCTTAAATCGACTTCTGTCTGTTGATGAAAAAGTTAAAATTCACTATGAAAATCAGACTAATATTGTGACAATCACTGGAAATTGTGGGAGTTTTTTGATGATTAATTCATATTTCAAGGAGCCACAAATTAAAATTTTTATGATACAAGAAAGAAATTCAGCTCAAATGTACATATTTCAACTAGCAAAATTCACAAAATTATCTAATAGTATTACTGCCTACTTATTCTTAAAAAACTCAAAATTAAGAGTAGACATTCTGACAAAATTTTCTAACAATCACAATAGGTCAATTAAAATATTTCTATAAGATCTTAAATAAAATATTTACACTTTTGTGATCAAATTATACCAAAATAAAAAAGGAAAAGCATACATGTTTGTGTACTTAATATGGTCAAGTACCTATTTTTGAAAGAATATTCCAAATTATAATATTTAAAGAGACCAAACAAAAAATCTACTCTTAATCTTGTAGCCTTTTTCAATATTTTATCAGCACTATAAAAAAAGTCACACTTTAAGATAGCATGAATTGCCTGGTCTTTAGTCGTATCTCTGTGACGTAATTGAACATGAAAGAAATCAGCCTGGACATCGGAACCAGTTGATGAAGTAGACAGTCTCCTCATCCAACTGTCCCTTCTAAATGGCTGAATTCTTATTGAAGGTTCTGCATCGTAAACTGAGGAACTACGTCTAGAGGAACTGGCACTGCTGTGCTTCAATTATAGTGGTATAGTAAAGGTGTAAAAGAGGTTATTTTTTGTAAACCAATAAATTTTGTACTTTATTTTCATCAATATGAAAAATTTTGTGGATTTAAACTTTATCTTATTGTCATTGAAACATCAACCAATGTAATTTGAGGTATTCACACAACTTCTTTCTGGGATATTTTCATTAGCAACACTCAAAATTCAGCAGTTAAAAAAGTCTGAGGATGCCTGATATTTTGTTTACACTATAACTTAAAGAGGTCTGAAAATCTGAACAATCCAAAATGATGTGAAATTAATACACCCTAATAAGAAGTCTTTAATTCAAGATAAAACAAATTCTGTCAAAAATCTCTCCAAAAGTAAACTTAATCAGCATGTTGGGCAATCCAATTACATGCAATACTTCTGTCCTTACCAGCTTAGTTGCATTTACTTGCATAAGTGAAAACATTTTGGATAAGCACAACTATGTTAATGCAACATCATTTTTATTAATGTATCAACAAATCAAGCGGCAATTGGAAAATAGGACTTTAAAATAAATGTGTGTTTTCTTTGTGTATGTGTTTTATGTGATCAAAGCACAACGTAAATTATACAGAAATTTTTTCTTAATCTTTGAAATATACATACCTTTTCTCCTTCACTGTCAGCAAGATGTTGTTTCATCGAATCAACCAAAGATGGACGTCGTTCTTTTTTAACTGTGTAGTACAAATATCAAACTTAATGATTTATTTATAAAAATAAATTCAAGTCTAGATAGATCAATGATTTAATAAAAAAAGCTTGTTAATCTTTGCAGTCTTAGTACAAACAAATGTACTCTTAGTTTGCAATTGCAGGAATTTTTTGTTTATGTTATTAAGCTATGATAAGCAAATCATTTCACGAGAAGATAAAATGTAATATCAGAGTGTTAGAAAATTGCATCTTTTCGCGCTAGAACATTATATGAACTCTGAGTCAATCAGAGAAAATAAGCTGCTGCATAACTTAAAACTGAGCGCTGCTGCGCTTTTCTTTCTCTTAACAGTATTCATAATGTGATTTATTCAAGATGTATTGAAAGCCCAAGTAAAAGAAATGCCTGCAATTTGTGTCTTCTTTGGCATCAAGACACAGCACAAATTTAGAAAAAAAACACTTGTCAGAATATAAATAACAAATACACATTTATATATATATGTATAAACAAAACACCACATTGTTAATGATATGAAGCATGTAGATAAAGTGTGGTCTCAGGACTCTGACAGCTGTCTGCATAAATAAGTATATCTGAATATAAGATAGGCCTTTCAAAATGTATTTTCCTGATATCATGAGTAATCCTGCTATTGTGTGAGAATGTTCTTCAAATTGTAACCCTTCATCTATGACTTGAGATGTTTTGGAATAGTTTAAATATTCTTCAAAAACATAAATTCCTAGAACGTTTAGGCAGTCTCCTAAAAGAACTATAGCAACTTGATGAAACTGCCCTTAATTCATAATATATTGTGGATTATGAATAAAAGGAGAAGTTAGATACTAATAAAAACCAATGAGATGGCAACTTAACAGCACAATAAAAAAAAAGATTTCTAGAGTGCCACAACTGTCAGCATTAATTAAACAAATCAAAATAGTGAGTTTCTTACGAGACCACACTAATCTAGTATTAAATCATAGGCATATGTTATCATTTTCACTGCATGTATATAGTATATAAGGAATAAATTTTCTTTAAATTTCATGTACATATTTGTACTTTACATTCAAAATACATTTTTGTCTTCTATTTTCAATTTGCTGACCCGAGTTCCTAAGCAACCATATCAATAACACTACATGCACTAAAGGTACAATGAACTATTATTGTCATGGTTACTTAAAAAGACAGATGAAAAAACAAAATGTATTCGAAAAACTTCACATTATTCAAAATTTTAAATTTATTTGGCAAATAAGACTATTCATTTTGCAGGAATTTAGTCAGATTTTTTATATTAGAAGGCATCATAAGAAATTAATTTAAAAAAATTACCTTTTTCATTAGAAATCCAGAAAAAAAATAGTATATTTCAGAGATGAAATATTTACTACCTACCACTGGTCTGAAAAAAAACTGCTTTGGTCAAAACTGACCATGAAAAAAAAGATTCCTAATTTTCACATTCACATCTAACACATCAGATTTCTACTTTTCTTCTAACTAAGACATTTACACCCAGTGGAGTTTCAATTAAAAGGTTTAAAAATTCTACAGGAAGGGCAAATGATTTCAATCATGCCAAATATAAAATTCTAAATTGATTTTTAATCTTTTCAATTAAGCATGGAAAAAGACAAAAACATTTATGGTAAAATCAGGAAGACATGGAACTTTTTTAACTAACTGCAGTTACTGACCTAAGATATGCAAACCCAAGTTTCAAAATTTCAAGGGTAACCTTACTACTAAGATGATTTGCCTAGGTAAAACAAATGATCTACAGCTAAGCTATGAATTATGTCATGACACTAAACACACAAAATTGGATATGCGCAATTCAAAAATATCAACCAGCTGTAATGTTCTGAACCATTTTTTTGTATCTAGCTGTCATTTATAAATAGCAATTTTTAAAGCCATGTGATCTTATTGTAGGAATTAATAAGTGTCTTACTAACCTGAAGGTCTTTTCACAAAAAAATTTTACGCCTAAAATTGATTGTAAGTTACTGGTATACTGAAATGTACATGACTTGAGACTTTTTTTGTTTTCTAAAGATTTGTAAAATTGATTGCAGAATTTTTCTGGAATTGAAAACAATTTGGCTCATATATGTAAGAAAGTTTTTTAACTTTTAAATATTTGATCATAAGGATGAAAAATTGCTATCTAAAAATCAAACTATTCGGTATGGTCATTTAGTATTACAGCTAGTTATAAAATAGACAGCTGATAATAGCGCTTCTGCAGAATTGCTATAGCTTTGGGGGCATCATTTTCACGTGGTGTTACATACTCTGCGGTGGTTGTTGCAGTTGGCCTTGGCCTTCCACTGAAAAAAAGTACATATCATTGTCATAAGCAACAAAATGAGAGAAAATAAATGAGTCTGTGAAAGACAAAATCAGCAAACACAAGTCTCTCCCCACCCCTCTCCTGGCCCATTTAAATACTGTGGATTCATTATTATTCGTTGGATACCAATTTTCGTGGATTTCGTAGGTACAGGTGAACCACGAAATTAAATGATCAACAGTAACAAATTTTCTATAGGCTTGTATGCAGACTTCGGCAAAATCACGAAATTAAATATCCATGAACATGCAAGTTTCCCTTAATCCACGAAAATTGGTACCCACGAAAATAAATGAAACCACAGTATCATATGTGCAATTGTTGTTAGTGCAAAGGTTATAATATGTGCAATAATGCTAAAGTGTGTAAATAGGTATGCAGTGAGCAGTTCTGTAAACAGAACAAAATGTATAATATTGCAGTGTAGTCAGTCAAAGTATTATTTCATGGCATTTTATATGTTGTAACAGGGTAATGGAAAAGTTTCAAAAACACTGGAATGGAAATTACAATAATGTAGAACTTGACATACAGGAAAGATTTCCAAATTAATTGAATTTAAGAGAAGAACATTTTTAAGTTACAAGGTACATTTGAATGGTTAAAGATTAAGAAAATTGGTCATAACGAGATTCAAAATTTAAATATGTAAGGTAATATCTGGTGAAAACAAAGGAATTATCAAACAAACCTGGTTTAAGAGACCCCCAATCAATATCCTCATCATCCTCATTTTTCTTCTTATGGTCTCTGGAAATACAATAATATTTAAAATACATATGTAAAAATGTAAAAAATAAAAATGATATTCTTTATATAAAAAGGTAAATATATAAATTAATTGTATTGATATATGATATTTCATTTATCATGTAACTAAAAACTAGCCTAGACCTGTACAATCCAACCCTAACCCAGATCTGTACAATCAAAAGTTATCTGAGATTGTGTAACCAAAAGTTTGCCAAGACCAGTACAACCAAAAGCTAGCCCATCCATGTAAAATTAAACCCTAGCCCAGACCTGTGCAACTGAAAGCTTGAACCGACTTGTACAACCAAAAGCTAGCCCAGATCTGTAAAACCAAACACTAGCCCTGAACTGTACTACCAAAAGCTAGCCCAGACCTGTAAAACCAAACACTAGCCCTGAACTGTACAACCAAAAGCTAGCCCAGACCTGTGAAACCAAACACTAGCCCTGAACTGTACAAACAAAATCTAGCCCAGACCTGTAAAACCAAAAGCTAGCCCAGACCTGTAAAACCAAACACTAGCCCTGAACTGTACAATCAAAAGATAACCCAGATCTGTAAAACCAAACACTAGCCCTGAACTGTACAAACAAAATCTAGCCCAGACCTGTAAACCCAAACGCTAGCCCTGAACTGTATAATCAAAAGCTAGCCCAGACCTGTAAAACCAAACACTAGCCCTGAACTGTACAACCAAAAGCTAGCCCAGACCCGTAAAACCAAACACTAGCCATGAACTGTACAACCAAAAGCTAGCCCAGACCTGTAAAACCAAACACTAGCCCTGAACTGTACAACCAAAAGCTAGCCCAGACCTGTAAAACCAAAAGCTAGCCCAGACCTGTAAAACCAAATGCTAGCCCTTAACTGTACAATCAAAAGATAGCCCAGATCTGAACAATCAAAAACTAGCCCAGACCTGTAAAACCAAACCCTAGCCCTTAACTGTACAATCAAAAGCTAGCCCAGATCTGTACAATCAAAAGCTAGCCAAAACCTGTTCAATCATAGATTCTCCTGTCTTGTCAACTTAAATCCAATGTCTTTCAATACTAGCATGCAATATTTGCAGGTACTAATAACAGTGCAATATCATTCCCAAATCATTATACTTTTGGAAGATATATATGTGGTTCTTATCATTATATTAAAATGATGTAATAAAATAAACTCTCTTCAAAGGGTTATATATTGTGAAGAATTGGCAGAAAAATTAAATTTCACTTGCAAGGCAATTTTAACCATAACCCTTTATCATTATATAATTTTTTGATAGAACTGTATTCCATGATATGTCTGTTGACAAAAAAAATATGGTCAACTGGAATGTATTTTTCAAATGACAAAGTAGTTCTTTCTGCTCCTTCAGTATTTTCTAATAAATTTAATGATATACACAAACAAGAATATGTGTTGATAGGACACAATACTCCGCCTGCACTATCATATTTCCATGTTCAGTGGACTATGAAATATTGGCCAAAACCCTTATTTAGCATACATGTTAAACAGTTCACTTGATAACGAACATGTTGAATGTCAGTAAGAATAAAATGATATTGGCAATCATACCACATCTACTTATTTTTATATATGTAAACAAAGTTGAAAATTGATGTGACCACAAACTACCTTACACCAAAACTAACAGACAGACCAGAATTATAGTTTTCATAACGAGTGAAAATGGGATATCGCTTTATATCAACTCGAGTTATTTAATTCCAATATAATAATAAACTAGCCTTCAGCGAGTTTACTATTACTATTCAAATTAAATAACGAGAGTTGATCTCAAGCGATATCCAATTCTCACAAGTTGTTAAACCTATTTCTCTTTTGGTCAACACTCTCATTGTGTTAAATTAAAAATTCCGCGAATCGTTGATCTAGTCTTTTGCACATGCCAGTATGACGTCATATGTCCTTTTCCGGTGTCAAACTTTAACATCAGACATTTTAAGACTTTTTGTACGCTTCAGAATGTACCGGTAATAAAATTTGACAAAAAGAAGATTGTCGGGTGAAGAGTGTGAGTGTTTTGTATATTATTGAAGAAATCACAGATGTCCGTTGCCATGGACGAAATGTACATCGTCTTAACCTTTGAAAGTCATCAATGACCTAACGATTAGCCAATGGAAATGCCATGATATCATCTTATGATGCTGGATAAGCCAATCAAATTAACGCAGATTTTCGTATCACTTTTTCATATCACACTCCTTACAGTGTGATACGAGAAATATCTATTCATGCAAGAAATAGATAAAAGGCCACAACCATAAGATAAAACATAATGGCCCACTACTATTGTAGGCGGGAAATAAATGTAACAATAGAATGTTTTTTTTATCTGTTTTCTACTATAAAATAGCCTAATTTCAAGCTTACCTGTGTTTCAAGAGAGACCTGAAATCCATAGCTGAATCTTTGGGATCTGAAATTACATTACAGTCAGAATATATAAACAATTGCTAATTTGATTATATATTAGTAGCAAATATGAATTCCAGGAGGTATGACAGTGTCTTGTAATCATATCTTCAAAAGTTACATCTTTGAAAACAAAACTTTTGGCAATGTAGATTCCATTCAATTGAGTAATTGAATCAGTTTCTCTACAGATATATTACTTAATCTCAGTAAACCATAATGAAACATGGAAAATTTTGGTGTTGAGGGCAGAATTTAGTTTACTTTTAATTTATACACAATTTCTTTAGGAACAAATCAGGATTTATTGACCAATATCACAATGAATCATTGCTAATACAATGACTAGATAAGAAATATGTCTTTTGGTTGAAAATTTATGTACTTGCATTCTACTCATGACATCACAAATGGCACTCATTTTGATTTTCAATGAAAATTCAAAGAAAACGTAAATTTCCATTGATTTTTTGGACAGGAAACATAGAGCATATGTGTCGACAAAAAATATCTTTTAACATGTTTTTTATGACATTTTACATATCTGATTTGAATACCGGTATTTAGTGTATCGACGCCTGCCCTCTATGTTGCCTAGGACTTATTCTGGTTGAAAACCGGATAATTTTGTCAAATTTTGCAAAAATATCTATTTTTGACCTATTTGGGATGTAAAAATCAACACTTTAAAATAAAACTTTGCAAAAATAGTTATAATTAACTTCCTCGCATGTCTTTTCATCAACTTAAAACATTTTTTATCTTGAAACATTGAACTAAATAATATGGGCCAACTATGGCCCTTACCAAACTAACTCTTTTAACGCTAAATGTCTTTTGGTAATGTTAGGTTGCTGTTTCAATAGCAAATACCTCACATCTCCTTTTATTTATATTTGTGTCAAAAGAGGTTGATTTTTGACCTCCTATTATTGACCAATTCAGAAATGTATTGCAGTATGGGGAAGTCAATGTTGTTGCTGTAACAATAATGTTTCAATTATTCAGACATCATTTACAGTTTGTTCTTATGTTGTACTGTTACACCACTGTCCCAGGTTAGGGGGAGGGTTGGCACTTCAAACTAGTTTAACACCGCCACATTATGTATGTGCCTGTCCCAAGTCAGGAGCCTGTAATTCAGTGGTTGTCATTTGTTGCTGTGTAACATATTTGTTTTTCGTTCAATATTTTGTACATAAATTAGGCCATTAGTTTTCTCGTTTGAATTGTTTTACATTTGTCATTTTAGGGCCTTATATAGCTGCCTATGCGGTATGGGCTTTGCTCATTGTTGAAGGCATACAGTGACCTATAGTTGTTAATTTCTGTGTCATTTGGCCTCTTGTGGAGAGTTGTCTCATTGGCAATCATACCTTCTTCACATCTTCTTCTTTTAATATAACAAAATATCATTGTTTACTGACCTGTAAAGTCTTCAATCTGGATTTCTTACTCAGAATTTAATCTGTAATTCTTGCATGAAATACAGTTTAGGTAACTTGTGTACGATTTCATTCTAATTTGTAGAACATTACATCTAAACCTTATGAACAAAACCAGTTATCCTGGCTTAACATGTAGATCAGGGTGACCTTATTTTTTTAAGAGACCTTTGTTATTATCCAAAATGTGTCCAATGAAATAATATTGTTCAAGTTCGGACTTGCAGTTGCTTAAATCTTGGTTATTACAAAACTCAACTGATGCATGATTTTTTTATTTGGTGATGGTCAGTTGTCGACAAATGATCATGGCAATTTTTTTGCAGATCATGTAAGCAATTTCTAAATTTCCTGCTATACATATTTGTTAATTCAAAATTTTGCAGAAAATAATTTGCAGAATCAGATAAGAGCTAAGCAGAGTTTTTGTAACTTTGTGCACAGTAGTCCTTTTCTCATAAAACCATGTGCATATACTTATATTGTTCTTCCTGAAAAGGACTTCTTCTTAAATGTCTATAAATCCAAATTGTTATTTCATGGTCTTTGAACTTTGAAGGTTGTAACTTTAAGGGAAGTACCCTGGGTTAAAGAAGATAATTCTTTGAATCAGTAATGTGTTTAGTTATATTATGATTCTTAAATGCTTAGCACTTATATGACATAGAATCAAAATAATGTGTACTACTTAAAAGCTTAGCATACATTTGTCACAACGGTTGACACAAGTGTATAATTGAAATTTAAGAGTTCTAACCTTGGTCTTTTCCCCTCTTTGTTAAGAGGATTTATGAGATAAGGACTACTGCAACTCTGAAATGTCTTAACTCTTATCATCCAAACATTTAAAATACTTGCCATTATTGTGCTTTGCGCTACTAAGCTCTGAATCTGTTTCATATCCATGTAGCTTGCTGCTGCTGCTGCTGTTTGAGCGCTGCCTGTGCTGTGCATGTGTGGTTGGGTCAAAGGTGAAAGGTGAGGATAGCATTTGATGAGTGTTAGCATCCAACATCAGAGATCAATTTGCAAATCTTCTTGGTTGATGGCCTTTTAACAGCCATCCTTAGGAAGCATTTCTGCCAAGTGCTGATAAGCAATTTTCTTTATATGTAACATGCAGTGCAAGGTATAGATTGGTTTATGAATTGTGCAATATGGGATATTCCAAAATTAAATGCATTGGAGGTTGGAAAGCCCTTTTTTTATCCAAGACCCCTACCCATACAATTCTATTTAGAAATTAAAAGTTTTATTGTGTGAATACTTGTTTAAACCCCTCCCTTCCCCAATATTATAAATATAAGGTGCCTTCTTGTCCCTCCCATACAATCAATTCTGGAAAAACTCTATGTATAGATACATGCAAACTAATGAGATGTAAAACCTAGTGCGACTTGACTCTAAACATGGTCAACTTTATGAAATACTTATTTCAGAATCTTCTGTCATTTTGTAAACTTCATCACTATTTTAAAATTTTAAACATTTATTAAAATGGAAATGAAATATACAAAATTTCAAATTATGAAGATATCTTACTCCATGCTTGTACCTTATGCAACAGCTACGCTATAGGCCATTATTTATTCAAACACAATGGCCTGTCTGCAAATGTCACATGCTTCTATATTTTGCCTCATATTGCTTTCTATATCGCTATGCAATGCTTATGCCACCAAAAAACAAACCTTTTACAAAAACACTAAATGTTGCCTGGTCGACTGGAACACCTTCTTGTTCTACAACTACTGTGTACTTAGATTCATCAGAGAATCTTGCTTTGTTAATGTTGAGAGAAGAACCCTGGTCTTTGTGGATAATACGTGTTCTGGTGTCATCCTTCAACTCTCTTTTTCCACGGAAGAATTTCACATTAGGTGCTTGTAGGCCTGGCTGGACATCAAGTGCACAACTGACGCGGAGATCTTCTCCTACAAATTAAAAGCAATGGCAAGTTAAGATACAGTGTGATTTTTTTTAATTATGCAAAAACTTAAAATAGGGAAGGTGAATAAACAACTGTGTACCATCAACAATGGTGATATTGTCTGGTTATTTGGTGACAATGTCACATCAACAAATACATGCCTTTAACAATGGTGATGTCTGGTGAATTGGTGACAATGTCACATCAACAAATACATATCTTCAACAATGGTGATATTGTCTGGTGAATTGGTGACAATGGCACATCAACAGTACATACCTTCAACAATGGTGACATTGTCTGGTGAATTGGTGACAATGTCACATCAACAAATACATACCTTCAACAATGGTGACATTGTCTGATGAATTGGTGACAATGTCACATCAACAAATTCATGCCTTCAACAATGGTGACATTGTGTGGTGAATTCGTGACAATGTCATATTAAGAAATACATACCTTCATTAATGGTGATATTATCTGGTTTCTTGGCAAGAGCATGTGTGGGACCTTCAATCTTCTTTTCAGGTTTTTCGTCCTTCTTTTTAGAGACTGATATCTTTCTAGGTCCAGCATCTTCATATTCTACATCATCTGAAATTAATTATTTAACAGTCATTTTAATAAAAAATAAAAATCTCTCTAAATAATCTATGGGCAAGGTAGATTCTTAGCATTTGACAGCTGTTTAAATGTTAATAATTTTGACATTAGTTCCTTTTGAGGAAAAATAAACAGGAACATAAGATGCATATGTTGTGAAAACTTCTTTTCATAGAACTAAAACTATTGTTCAAATGGATGACATCTACCTGATTCAAAAGTTTCAAAATCAAGAACAAATATACATACTCAATAGATATGAAAAAAAAAATCAGTCACTTATTTTTCAAATTTCATTTGATATATATATATATATATATATATTTAACAAAAAAAAGATATAACATATATACAGCAGACATGTTTTTCTTCGTTTTTTTTCCAATGTACAAGATAATTTTTTCATTTGTTAATTTGATGGGTTTTAAAGACCTTTTCCATAACTAATCTGATTTTGTAGCAGTCAGATTGATATGTAGAGGAAAATAGAATGCCCAGAGTTAACCCTTTTTGGTGCACACCAAGCAAACAAACATAAGAGAAAAATTATGAAAATAATGGCAAAGATAAATCTGTCCTATTGGTCTTAACTGCTGTTGGAAAATCAATAATATCCAGAAGACGTTAAGGATTACAGGTGATTTGTGACCTTTGAACTCCATGAGACTTCCTCACTTATATCATCTTCGCTAGCCAAGGGTTACGATCCAGTCCCGTCCTCTCCATCCTTGGCAGATTAAGCCAACACTTGTGATTATAATGCTGTGCCATCTACCAGTAGATAGATATCACACCCATTTCGACTACATCATTCTTGACCTATGGCAGCGCTTGAACTCTCTTCAGTGTGAAGGTGTAAAAATTGTTGTGTGTAGTGTTTACAAATTTCGTGAAGCAGGAACTAAAAATATATGTTGACATTACAACATTTGCTCCAGAAACATACCCAGGAACTTTAAATAGTTGATTAAGAACTTTGAAACTGTCACTACATATCGTCCTATGTTTTGGGGGTAAAGATTTTGTTGCACAATCTACATGTGGCAATTGTTTATTTACATTTTCCACATTTACACGTGATCATCTTAAAGGTGTTTTTGATTGGATGCAGCCAGTTACAACTGCAACCAATGAAAATCCTTACCTCGTTGATCCAATATTCTATCTTAATCCCCCAAGGGTGGAGAGGACGGGACTGGATTGTAATCCTTGGCTAGCGAAGATGCTTTTATATAAATATGAATAAAAAGAAGATGTGGGGTATGTCAGCGAGGTACCTTCTTTAAACAGAGTTTTATTTGAGGATGAATCTTTGTCACTTTGGCTACTGGGTTTGTGGTTTAAACCTAATTCATAGCAAATCATTAAAAATATGTTACATTTTGTAATTTCAGTGAAGAAAAATGGAAAAATAATTGGTATTTCACAAATCACTGTATACTGATTACCTCTTCAATGTAGTTCATTTACCTTTCAATTTGGTCAGTAAATCAGAGAAATACCAAGTGGAAATGTATATAAATGCATGCCCAATCAAACCTGCTATAAATGTCACTTCTACTAAGTGAAAATCTGACTTGGCAGATTTTCCTCTCCTTATCCCACTGTAGTAATTACAATGCATTTTGACCCTCAATTCAAAGGTCATCTCTCTTATAATGTAACTTTTCTCTTTTCTTGAGGGTGACCTTTATATAAAGGTTTTACTGTACTTATCCCCCTTTTTTTGAAAGGCAAAATGATGGCTAATGGTTGTCAATAGATCTCCTGAACCTTGACTTTGAGTTGGTCTGATCTGAGCCTTTTTTGACTGCCATACTTGAATGATGTATCTGACAAACAGTTGTGGAACATTAACTTTTTACTTACCGTGATTCATGACGATTAATGGTATTGATGGTCTATCGTCGTCTGCTACATAACCATCCAACAGGTCATCTTTATAATTAAGTTAATTAATTAATGCAGTTATCACCCTTGTCTGCTTGCTAATTAAGTAAATTATTTCTTAAAATCTTCACTTCAAAATTTTCAAACATCTTGATAAAAAAAAAAAAAAAAATTCCACTTCAATTTTTTTTTTTTTATGATTTTGATCAAAAAAAAGAAAATACTAATTCTTTCATTCAAATCTTTAAAAATCTAATGAACTTGGTTGGACTTCTTTAGAATTTGGTTTAAAACAATAGGAATTTACTTTACATTCACATAAAAAAAAAGGATTGAAAAATGAGAAAATACAGTAACAATTAAATTCAGGCACTGTCGATGCATTTACAAAATTACAACACCAATTATGAATCGGTGAAAGTATTATATTTTACAATGCGTTTTGGACATTTATTGGTTAATTTTGTTCATTTCAATCCTAAACCTATTTTAACTGTTAAGGCTACAGAGGTTAAATTTTTGTCTGATTTTCTACGATATACTATATTTAAAGCATACATTTACACAGTGAATTTAGTATATTAAATTGATATATCTACATTATGAAGCCGAGCTGTTAAAATGAAACATGATCTTTACATGTGAATCAGCAAATAAATTTTCGACACCTATTTTGTATATAAAAATGCCTCAATTTTATTTATTTTCGTTAAGGACCGTTCATTGTTATATAAATGTTTAGCTTGCAACATGCTAAATGTATTTCTTAATATTATTTATAATATTTATAGCATATATTTTTATAGAAAATTTATTGGTGCCAGCATCTAATATATCATGTTATATAATTTATATACTAGCTGCAAAAGCGAATTATGCAAAAGCTTATTGATATATACGTAAATAACATAGAATATGTTATACAATTTTCTTCTCTGTGGATGAAAAAAAATCTGGGATATATGGCACCTTGATATTCTATGTCCTATCATTCATATCTTAAGCTGTTAAGTTAGCCAGATTATATTGATATCATAAACCTAAATTGTTCTCATTTAATGCAAATTTTCTTTATATAGCTATCAATAATCTAATATTTCAAAGGTTTTCATTTTTTTTTTTTATCTTACAAAGACATATTATGAATGCCAACTTTAAACTTTTTCATAAAAGTTTTTTTAATTTTCTACCAGTTTTCAATTTCAATTTGAGTACTGTATTCCAAAAATCGGCATGAAAATTAGACTTGCTGAATCAAATCATTAATAGTCTCTAAGCTATGGGGTTTAAAATGTCACCTAGTAAAATATTCAAATAAAAAATAAAAATTTTCCAAATGAAAATCATCTTTCTATGAAAAACAACCAAAATTCTATATTCAGTGAAAATTTCTGAAAAATAGTAAAATTCACAGCAAGGGTGATACTGTGAGTTATTGCTATGACAACAGTCACATGACAATGTCCCAACAATGAAGATTTTATAATGTGAAGATAAAATAAAAATGTTTTCTGTATTTTGATAAACTGACAAATTCTGTTCGCTAAAAAAAATAATCAAAAAATTGCTTTAAAAAAGAGGAATTAATAAACCAAAAAAATAGTAAAAAATAGTAAAAAAAAAAAAAAAATTAAAAAAATATTATTAATGAAATTTGATATTAAAAATTGCTTAATATTAAATGATTTACATATGAAATGTTTTACATGATACTTATACAACATATAAAATAATTAGGGACATATATCATGCAAGACATCTGTACAGCAAAAGCTCAGCCAACTGCATGCATGCCTTAATAGTCAACAGCCAATCGAAAACAATCAAATTCATTTAAAGAAAATTAAAAAAATTTGAAAGAAGTCATAATATTAATTTCTGAAACCTTTTTTGGGGAAATAAAATTTAATCCCAAAAAAAATATACAACAAGAATTTGATATTTTTAAGACATGGTACTAATATAAGACATAATCGGCTATAAGTTACTGAAAACTTAAAAAAAAAACTTGAAATTTTCATTATATTTGACTGTTGACTATTATACAAAGTTAAGTAAGTACATACCTGCCTCTTCAAGTATAGTAGTTGGTTGTTTAATATACATCTTTTGTTTCCGAGGAGGAGTTCGAATAAATTTATTATCTGTTAAAAATTCAGCATAAAATTGACAGTATGGGTGCGTTATGACTGTTAGTCAATCAGAGTAAAATTGGAGGACATATAAAACGTGAAAGGGGTCAGTCAGGGGTTAGTCCTATATATCTATGATGCCAGTTATATATTTTCCCCAAGTAAATGACGCAGGTATACATTTTTATACTCCTTACCTATACTCAATGTATATGACAACAAATCTTAAATATGATTTCCATATCACAGGCAGTGAGATAAAGCATGCACCTAAACAAGAAGCAGGCAAACAGAACATCTACAATAAAACAAGAAAGTTAAATAAATTTTATCTTTCAAGAATTATTTACATTCATCACTTATTTCAATCAACATTGAAACTGTTTCCATATAAATCAGGTAAAATTCTGATTACAGGATAGTTGTCTCCCTTCTATCACTGAACTTTGACCCTACCTTCATTTTCATCACCAATAACTATAGATGGTGGTGGAGGAGCTGAGACTTTCTTTGGCTCTGTCGGTGCTGGTTCTTCAAGAGGTGCAAAAAGGTCAAAGAAGAAGGAAAAGTAACAGAACTAAAGTAAACTACAGTAAAACAAAGATTAAGTGTTCCTATAAAAATGACTGAACTAGATAATTGTCTACTTTCAAGACAAAACTTGACCAAACAAATTATCATATATAATCATATTCATATTCACTATGAAATTAAATTGTATTCATTTTAGATATGTTAAAGTCTATTCATTTGGCAGTCATTTTTAAAGGACAGAAACTGAATAATAAACCCTACTGTGAAAACTAAAGAAACTTTAAACAGAAACTGTGAATGTTAGCAAAAATAAGTATTGAGAATTTTTAAAGGATTGATAAAAAATAAGCTACATCATTTTGTACTGAAGGTGACAGGCAATACTTGATGGAAAAGAAACATTCATGAGTTCAAAATAAAAACTATAGATTTGAGTTATGACTGAAGGGCTTCTTGAATAAGTAAAAAAATATAAAGAAAAAGACAGCCATTTCTATTAAATACCAATATATTGATGCTTGGAATATCCTGAAAACTTTCGGACAATGATAATAAACAAAAAAGACGATTTTTTATTCTTCTAAGTAAAGAGACTTTAATTTAATATATCAAGCATTCACAGTTTCATATTTATACAGCATTTTCTATAAAATAAAGGGTGCAAATTATAAAATAATATATTATGAATACATATTTTATAAAAAAAAAAATTAAGAAATAAATGGAACGGACAGGTGAAAAAAACGTGTGCAAGAATAGTGATGCAAATGTATCAGGATACCAGAAAAACAAAAAACGTGTATTACATAAAATTTCAAATGGTATATCTTTTTTCCATATGAAGAGAAATAGCTTTTAATAGAAAGAAAACAACTAAACATTATTTTTCTCATTTTCAAAACTGGGTTGATCAACTTTTATACATATTGCTGATTAATGTCAAACTTTTGAGTACATCTATATCAATTTCAGAATCCTATCCACCTTGCACCAACTGTAAATCCTGATACATCTCTTCATGTGTGACAGCCTGTCCAATCCATTCATTTGAACAGAAAAAAGTTCACAACATCAAATAAGGTGTCAAATTAAGTGGGCTTCATATTCTTGTGTGTATTGTGTATATAAATTACCACATAAGTGTTCTTTAGGTTTTTTTTTTTCTTGAGCAACATAGAAATGCTAAAGTTTGTAACTGTAACTACAAACTTTTCATAAAAAATTGATTTGAAGAAATAAGAATGCCAAGTATTTACTCTTAGAAGCAATATCTAGTTCTATAAGAAACACTTACATGGTACTGTGAAAATTATAATACAAGTGCTATAATGTTAATATGAACAGAATTAAACAAGAACTTAATGAGTAGTATTTTTTCAAGGAAATTAAATTCATTTGTGCTTTCGGATTAAAAATGTGTTCTATGCCAATAAACTGCAAATTAACTTAATAAGTTATGACAAGGCTATATCTCAGAATGAAAAGGGAAACAAACTAATTTCTATAAAGTCAATTCAATATAACTATTATTCATTTAATTCAAAGTTCAAAACTATTCTTTATAACTTTATTAATTTTCACTTAAACCAGTCAATCTGTTCATACAACATTCAATAAAATAAAAAATATGTTGTGTGGAAATAATACTAAACTTAAATAGTGGATAAATCTAGCAAATATATATGTGTGCAAAAACAGTGCTGAGTCATCAAAAACACATTCTTGTAAATGAATCTTATTTTTCTTTAGATCAACTACACTGAAATTCCATAAATTCTCCACTGAATCATAAACTATGCTATCTTTGAAGTTTAAACTTTTTTGGATTGAATATCTTGGAAAAATAAAATCATATGAACTTTACCATCACAATATATTCTCTCCCAAATCTAATAGATTTAACAGTCAAAAGAAAATCCACAAAATTTCAATTCATACAAAATAAGAAGTAGATTCATTTTCAAGATTTATTTCTATACATTAATACAGAGTTCACTTCTATTTAAAGCTATACCTTTCTTTTTCTCTGGAGCTTTTATCTCCTCTGGTTCTTTAATTTGTGGTTGTATCTTTTCTACTGGCTTAACCTTTTCAGGTTCTGGTATTTTCTGAAATACAAATAATAAATCATTACATATTTAATAATAATTAATATATCATTAATTCAATCATTTTTACTATCAACTTCTTTTTGGATCTTTTCTACATCTTAATTTTCACTTCTATCCTTGAATATATATATATATATATATATATACATTCAAATGAATCTTATGACTTGTCCCTCTACAGAACTTGAAACTATGGTTTGTACACAATAAATTGAGTATTTATACACTGATTACTTCCAATTCAAAGTCAAATAAATGGACAATGTGTCTATGGGCCAAAGATGCAGCCACTTGTAAATATGCATGAGTCAACTTCCACATACAGATGCAGGATTCAATTAGTTAAGACAGTTTTGTGATTATAAGCATAAGTTTCAAAACATTTGTTTGAAGCAAACTAAAGTTAGAGAACAGAAACCAATTTTGGGGATGGGACGGACGTGACGGATGGACAAGGGTAATAATTAATGCCCTCTCTGCTACGGCGGGGGCATAAAAACTGTTGCTAGTAGATTTGCTTCTAATAATTATCTTTCATCCAGTAGTATAAACTGTACACTTCTCCTGATTATGCTTTAAGATACATGTATTTTTTGTAGAATCTAGCTGGTTCAATTTTCCTAAAACTTCAATATGGGTTCATTTAAATTGTGAAGATTAGTAACCTCCCTGTTTATGAAATGTAATCTTATTAAGTACCTGTTCTACCACCTTTCCTGTGGGATCATCACCCAACATAGGAGTAACTTCTGGCAATGCCATGTCAGGGTTTTCTGTGGAAGAAAAAAGTCAAATTCAATTTATTCAAATTCTTTTAAAGTATTCAAAACAAAAAAATAAGGAAAATCCATCCTATGAATACTGTTTCACAGCATTTTCTCATAAAGCTGTAAACAGTTGTATTTAAATCAAAGTGAGCTATCTTTTTTTTTTTTTTCAATATACAACACTTGTTCATTTTGTTAGATATACAACACTTTCTAGACAACCAAAATTTGTTTTCTTTACTTTGCTTGATAAATAACACCTTTTACGCCCTGGTATCTTAAGTCAACTTCAAGGGGTTATTTTTATATAATCTGTAAATTTACCGATTGTGTAATTTTACCCATTGTCTCCTTTCCTAATTGTGACATTTTGACTGAGTGTGCATTAGCATGGAGGGTGATGCAAGTATAGGAGGAGACCCTTACCCTGTCGCGGCAACAGGTCTTGCTCCTTTTGATCATGTGATTCCCTTAGTTTTTGTTTTTATCATGACTTGTATCTTCTTAATGAATTTGTATGATATGAACATCTGTACAATACTGTTGCCTCTAATTTACATTTAAATTAAGTAACAGAAAGGCAGTGGAAAATAAACCGTTGGTAAGCTTGTGTTAAAGTTAAAAACATGTAAAGTGATTTCTACAGTAATGGCCCCAATATCCTGATATAAGCACCAATAAAACTCACCGCTGACAACAAGAGTAGCCTGTGTCATTGCTTTTCCATACTCATTTTCTAGGTCAATTTGATATTTGCCACCATCATCTGGGTAAACTTCTGGGATATACAGGCGACAAACATTGTCCTTGAAAGTGATTTGACAATCTTTGCTATGCTTAAGTTTATCTCCATCCTTAGACCACACAACCTCAATAGGTTCATTCCCAGCAACTTTGGCAATTAAGTCACATGCATCACCATCAAGTACTTCCTGTGTGCACAAAAAGCAAAAATATTGAAAGACAATCATCTTCCAGAGTTTCTTCATTGTTTTGTTTCATAAAATGACAGTCTAGTAATAATTGTACAAAACTTATATATTTTACATCTGTTTGGTATGTCACTCTACATGTATGATGATTTTACACTGCCTGGTCGCTTACATATTTTCTTAAATTGTAAATATGGTGCTAGGGGCCATCTTGAACTTGCAGTGAGTTTTAGCTTTTGCTCCATGTTGAAGGCCTCACTCTGACATTGAGATGAAGAACAGCAATACAATCACTGTAACTTTGCTTTGTCTTTATTCAAATGTGTGTATTGACTTTTTGTCAAAAATTAATTATATCTTATTCATTCTTCCGTACATGATTCAAATTATCATTACAACTGTTTGTGAAAGATGTCAATGAATCAAATAAAATTTCTACAAAATGTTCAAGTTGTAAAAGATATATGTTTTCAACTTTATAGAGATGATTTGTCTCAAAATTGTAATGCTGTTTCAAGTGTCTAATACTGATATCATACCTATCCCAAATATTTTGCATAGTACATTAGTTGTATTGTAAAACATATTTACCGTTGGTACCAACTTTTGAGTGAATGATGGTGGTGATCCTTTAGGTACTTTTGGTTTAGGAGCCATTAATGCTGAAATTTAAACATGTCACATGTTTACTTCAACAAAATAAGTCACCGAAAATATTTTTCAGTGTTTTGAATAATAATTTTGTTTCTTCAAGATTTATATCAGTAATAAGATTCTTTTCACTGGCTTTTAATTGATGAGCGATACAAATTACCAATTACATTATCCAATCCTTGATTTTGTTCTCCTGCTTTTGGATTCAATATTTTATTTCAGTAAAAAAAATGTAACCAAAGTTCAGTTATTATATGGATTCGCCTATAATAGCCCATTAACCTGTTCATGACTTATGTTCTAAAAGTACATGATGAACATTTAAAAAAACATATGTCATAAGACAACCTTTAACGTTTATTCTAACCTGAACCTATAACTTATCATTATCTTGACAAGTGTCTCAATCAAAGATGATATGCCTATTCCATATATCTTTTAATGGAACAGCCCTTACATAATTATTCATCTTATTTCATCTCAGATTTATTTTTCTTTTGTTGCTCTGTGTTGAGTTTAGTTTTCTTTCCACATTAATACTACTTATCTATATCATTTTTGTTTTCCTTTGAACATCGTCTTATCTGTCCTTTTCTGATTGACAGGAAGTTTACTGAGGTCTGCTCCAATAAAAAATTCACAGTACCCACAGAAGGCACTTGGAAAATGAGACAGACACTCATTCATAGTGTAGATTTTAAGTGCCTTCTCTGGGTCCCATATATGTTTTTAAAGAACAACCTCTGAACCATATTATCTTCCAAACATATCATAAAAAAGACAATTGATACAAACCTTTGAGGTCAACTCTAGCTGACCCTGATCCTTCTCCTCCAGGTGTTTTAATGCTAAACTTGTATTCACCAGAGTCTAAATCTTTAGGCTGAAGTGTAAAATTGCAGAATATATTGACAAACATTGGATTAATGGAAATTTGCTATAAATGATTTTCTCCAAAATTTTTATAGTATTGATGCTTTTATTTGATTAATTGATAACATTTAATGGTGTCTTATCACACTGGCATTAACCTTGAAAAAATCCCTGCTCATCTATATATACTTCACAAAGCATAAAATTATTGGAGTTTCAAATTAAAGCTTTTCATTATGTAAATTATGCTGTCTTCCAAGATATCATTTGGTTAGTAGAGGTAGAGATTCCTTAAGTGATAATCTTTTTTCTCAATATGTGGGGAAAGAATAGGATAATTTAAATAATAAACAATACACTACTTACATTTAAAACTTCACATACAACATTGTAGGTATCTCTGTCTTGAGATATTTCAAGGAAATATTTTCCCCCATGTTTGATTGGTTTATTTAAGAAGTACCACATGGATGTTGGTTTGGTCTTACATTTAACTTTTTGTGTAATGACTAATCTTTTTCCTCCTTCTTCCAATGTTACTTGTGGTAAACCTTGAAACTGGGGTGGTGGCTCTGCAGCTCTAAAAAATTAAAAACACCAAAATCACAACAGTTTAACCATACCCTTAACTAGCATCTAAATGTGTGTACAAGTTATAACCTAAAGCTAAAACAACTGTCTATTACTCTTCTTTATGTTAATTTAATGTTAAAAATACTGCAAAGATAATCTTAAAATGTATGCACATCTGAAAGACCAAAATAATACTTGATTATCTCCCCTTGTCCAGCACGAGTATTTCCTTGGTTAGAATAAGATCTATTTTTACCCTAGATAAAAAAAAAAAAGTATAAAAAAAGCAGTTTTACTGAAATCAATTGACAGAACTAATTGATAAATAATTGAATAGCAATTGGTAAATTGCTTGTAATTCAAAGATCGAGAGGAAGTCATAATATTCTTGAAGTATATCTTATAATTAAAACCAGTTTTTTTACAGTACATATTTCCTTGCTTCACTGCAGTTATATTTCAAAATTCATTAAACCCACATAAGTCAAACAGTTATGTTTTACATTTAATTAAGGTTAAATTTTAACACATTAATGGGTGCTCCAAAAATGACATGATGTCAAACTGACAATTCTAAAATTCCATAAATATCAAGAACCTAAGGTTCCAACTCCTCCGGCAAAGTTGATCTTAGATGGATTTGGTTATTCCTTTAAGGTCCCTTTTTGGTCATATAGCTCCTAATATTTTTATGTACTTTTATACATCCATGGCTTTCTCATGTTTAGGTTTCAACGTTCTTGGTGACGCTTTAACATACAAAATGTATAATGTGTTATTTTCAATTAAATGCTGTGAACAACAGTTCCAAGTATTATCATATATATATAAATCAGTAAATCCACAATGACTAAATATAAAAAGAAGATGTGGTATGATTGCCAATGAGACAACTCTCCACAATAGACCAAATGACACAGAAATTAACAACTATAGGTCACCGTACGGCCTTCAACAATGAAGTCGGGTATTGAACAGACTTTGCTAATAGGAATTACCCAAACCTACTTAGGAGGTTCATCCATATTAACAGTGATGGTAGCATTTCCTTCTCCATGTGCATTCTTGGCTACAACTTTGTATTCAGCTCCATCATTCTTAGTGACATTCTGAAATGAATAACAGCATAATGTTAGTTACATCCATGAATAGCATACAGTGGATTCATTTATTTTCATGGGTACCAATATTTTTGGATTGAGGAAAATTGTATTTCCCTGCTATCTCCTAATAGTATCTAGTTTGAAATAATATACAGTCTGTTATAAAGGTGGATACTATTGGAAATGGACAAAAATTTCCAGCAAGGTTAAAAATTAACTAACAGGTCCATGTAAGGGTGTCAGTACATGGCCAAGTGTCAAGACAACCCTGTGCAATGCTAAAATATAGGAATCAACTGGAAGTACAACTGGATGGTGATTAACACTATTTAACAATAACATTTTAATAAAAGTCTTTACCATGGCTTTAATCAGTTTATTACTGAAAACACAATCAAGAATTACTAAATGTACAAGGGGAGATAACAAATACTTACAATGAGATCCAAAAATGTATCATAGTCATCTCCCTTTCCATCCACTCTGGTTTTGATTCTGAATGTCTCCTTCAAAGGGAGACCACTTTTATACCATGTAAAGGTAGGTTTAGGATTAGCTTTACATTTACAATGTACAATCAAATTCTTTCCTTCTTGTTTGATAATTGGTTTTTCTGTAAAGGTTGGAGCAGTCCCTGCAGGTTTTGGTGGTGCAGGTTTTTCTTTTTCTTCAGCTGGTTTTGGTGGAGCTGGTTTTTCTTTTTCTTCGGTTGGTTTATCTTTCTGTTCAGCACCTTAAAGGTAAATATGGAATAGAATAGCTGTGAATCACTTGAAAAGTACAGAGTAGAATATTAGTTGCTCAAACCTGAAGTGGTTGTCTAGGACATGTATATATTTACACATGGTAACTATACCATAGTTTCAGCTAATTCTTTAATCATAAAGATCGTTAGAAATTGAAGTCTGCTTTTTCAAAATAATTAAGCAGACTTAAAAGTAAGTTTCTAGTCCTCATTTCAAGTTTGAGCTTATGAATACCTTTCATCCTGAAAGTAATGAATGAATTTATCAATTGTGTATGTCAAATAATTTGATGAACATTATTTTGCAAAGCCATACAAGAATGAAGGTTCTAACATGTCTGTTAACATAAAGAAATAATTCAAGCCAAAAATAAACAGCGAAACCAAAATATGAAACAATATAAAAGAAAGCTCTTTCATTTTATAAAATAAGCATTTAAAACAATTTTTTCCTTACAGTTGGTTTGTTGAGCTGTGAAATTGAACTATCACTTCTACTTCAGTGATAGAGGATGCCAGTTTGTTGAATTGGTTTTGAAAAAGGTTAATGTATATTTGGGTAAATAGGCCATGTAATAAATTTGATGAGGTTGGAAGGCTCAAATCTTGTGAAATGAAGATGTAATCAGGATATGGTGAACATCTTCGAACAAAAAATGCTATTCTACTAGCAGAAGTAGGAGTAAATGTTTTACAACTTAAAATAATCGTAGGAGGAGTAAACTGCCACATGTGTAGAAACCATATAATGTATTTATAGTAATGACCTGACGGAGTATTTATCATATGAATTGTTTGATGCCACGAATAAAGAGAGAAAAAAAATCTCATTATTTTAGCTTTTCCTAACCTGTCTATAAAAATCAAATGATTTTTTTCTCTCTACGAAGTATCAGGTGAAAATTAAAGATTTGTTGCTGTATGCTTTTATATTTTAATATTTTAACTATCTTTTGGTTAAAAAGAGAAAATTGGTCAACATGTGACAGCTTTGAAAGATGACAGGTTTATAAAGGCACATTGATCAGAATGACAGATGCATTCTGGTAGGTTAGTCACAACAAATCGTCTCACCATTTTCACCAAGATGAAAATTTTCGTATCTAAATACTTGTATAACGAAAATTTTCTTAACAACTGCAAATAAGAAAACAATTAAAATCATGATATAAAATGGTATATACATAACATTGGGGATGTTGATATTTTTCACACATTTATATGCTTGACCATATTTTATCAGCAGAGGAAGTAAAAGTTTCAGAGACAACAAAAATTCAGTCATAGTTGGTAACTCTTATGATAAATATTACATTTTGTAAAGTTTATAATATCGTAAGCATGACCAACCAATAGTTCCCAATGACAAAATATGGCAAACCAAATATACATATAAGCAATTGCATATTTCTTAGCTTTCAATGATCCATCAAAATTCATCTAAAACTAGAACTGACACATTTGTTCTAATACAATAGAACTAATTTTACTGTAAATACATGCTGATATGTCATTTATTTGTGTCAATTAATTGAATACATGCATTAACTGAATTATTTCTTTCAAAATAATTGAATACATTAATTATGCATAAAATGAAAGTAGACTGGTCTGATTTTGAAAATGAAAGTAGACTGGTCTAATTTTGAAAATGAAAGTAGACTGGTCTAATTTTGAAAATGAAAGTACATAAAACCTGATTACTCAATGTTATGACGTTACAAATAAAGGTATTACATCATTACATTAGCTTCAAAGTATTGCTTTTTGTTTCATGTTTTCAGTTAACAGACCATATAATTTGCTTCCACTTTTATCAAATAGCAGTTATGTAACGATTATGCAATAAGAAATTGTACTGTATTCTGTCCATTAACGAAAATAAAATATCTAAATGTTTGATTATTCATCTAGCAATACTGTCTATTACTTCTGCCTACAAGTTTACATACATATCTACGATTGATACTACAATAAATTAAAAAAATAAATGCAATTTCCTAGGCAATTCAAAATATATCAAAAGTTTATAATTTTTGTTCATACCTTGGAAGTTAAGAGTGATGTTTGCATTTGATTCTCCAAAGTCATTACTAGCTGTACACTTAAATGATCCTCCATCTGTTGGTTTGGGGTCCTGTTAAAAAAAGAAAGAACAAATACATAACTTACTTAAGTTTAATTTTAATGCTCTTTCATTATATACATACATAACTTAACAGGGATAATTATTTTTGGAAGAGGAATTCTTTAGAAACTTTCTAAACCTATGAAATTATTCATCCAATTTACCTATGGGGTAGTTTTTATAACTGCACATTGAGGTTGGGAAGCAACTGTAAATTAACCACTGGACTAAACTGTATGTTTTCCATATCCCTTCCTCAATGTAGTTTTATCCCTTCATAACACAGACACCCATATACTTTTTTAAATAATATTCATTTTACTTAAAGTTATTTTGAAAAAAATTGTTCTCAGTATAGTCCATGCATGTTGAAAAGAATTTAAACCACCATCAATTAATCAATCATTCTTTTCAAACAAATTTTATAAGAATATATCTGCTTAATATACATTTGAAAAGATTCAAATAAGTCAGAACAATTTTTTAGTATTTAGAGATAGTGTCATCATAAGCCACAATAAATCAAACGGTATAAAAATATTTAAATACACTGTAATTAACATGTTTTTTATTTTTACCAAAACCATTCCTCTTATCACTGAATAATTTTAAACTGGAGTCATTAAAAGCTGTTTATAAAAAAAAAAAAATCGGTATAAAATGTCACCTCTCTTAAATGTTAAAAATAAACTTGAAAAGATACCAAGCAGCCAAAACATTTGTACATAAATAACAGTAGTAATCTAAATAAAGGAACAAGAGCAATTTATGCCATGTAATTTTCAATAAAATGAAAAGCCAATGAACTTTTATCTGCTCCTTCTAGGTAACAGGGTTAAATTTAACAACACATTCCTTGTTCATAAGATACCCTATCTATATCAAACAATACAAAATAAACCGGTTAGTTTATTTTTGAACCAACTTTTGATGTTGATATAACAAAAGCATAACCCACTAGTCTATGGGTCCTTAATTCAACATCTTTAGATTTGTGTCATCTCTAACCAAATAAGCCCCTAAAACTTTTCTTTGTAGTGCCCATTTATCAAATCAATATTTGATGCGCTATAAAAAAATTCATAAAAAGTCAATAAATTTTGGAAAAAGAGTATAAAAAGCATAATAAAATATTCTGACATTTTTACATCAAATTAAAGTTTTCTCAATAAAGATCAATGTAATGATAAGATTAAACGGTACTTAGGGAGCAACTTATTTAGAATTTACTGCCAATAATACTTCAAATGTAATAAGAATTATGTAAAATCTGCATAATTTTGATATTTTGGTAAACTTATTTTTGCTTTCACCTTGGCATTTGTATTATTATAGCTGACAAAACAAGTAGGCACTGTCTATACCAATAGAAAATTTTACTCAATGCAACATATTCTTGCCTCGATGCCAGCAATAAAGAGTAAGAAAATCCTCTTGTTTCTGACAAGAGATTTAACCATTTTAAGGTTGGATGTATGCACATTGCAGATATCATCAATGAATAATGAAAATATTAATGGTACCTAGTAAAAACATGTACTATAAACTGTTAACACAGAGATATGTCTCGCCTATTTGTTATTTTGATAATGCAAATGTTGAAATTATAATAGCAATAATTTAACATGTAAGTTATGCAAATATTCAAAGTCAATGAACCATGACTGAAGGTACAGGGCTAAACAATCTCCATGGGAATCAGATGTGCCAATGCTAATACAACTGCATACCAAATACCATTCACTTTTCATAAGTTGTTCCCTTTAAACAAATCTAAACACAAACATTAACTTGTAAACTATGTAAAAGTTTCAAAGTCAATGAACCATAATGAGGGGGTGGGGTTATATAATTTCCATGGAAATGAAACTTGCAAATGCCAATACATTCGCATACAAAATATCATTGACTTAACATTAGTGGTTCATCTTAAACTGACCTAATCACAAACTAATACCTGTAAACTAAGCAAAGTTTAGAAGTCAATAGACCATGACTGAGGGGGCAGGGCCAAATAATCTCCATGGTAATGAGATGTGCCAATGCTAATACAACTGCATACCAAATATCATTGACCTACCACTAGTGGTTCACCATAAACTAGACCTAATCATAAACTAATACATTGTTGCCGCCACCGCCGCCGCCACCGCCGGAAACAGCATACCTATGTCTCGCTTTTTGACTCCGTCAAGGCGAGACAAAAACTGCTTTATTTATAAACAGAGAAATGAATAAAATGCTCCGCTGGGCGCAGCTTGATACGACTGCAGAGGTTGAACCCTGAACAGTTGGGGCAAGTATGGACACAACATTCAAGCTTGATACAGCACTGAATTTGGATTGTGATTAAATATTTGACACAGCATAGGTTTCTGACACAGAATGAATGTGGTCTAAGAACTTAAAAAATTTTAATTTACCTATTCAAACCATATCATTATTATTTGCTTTTATATATAAATCAGAAATAACCAATTTAAAATCTAAAATTTTAAAGAAAAAAAAGGGGGAAAAATCCCCCCTCAAATTTTTTGAACCCCCTTATGATTCATCACCCCCCAAACTAAATCCCAGCCTTCCCTTTGTGTTACAATGTATGGTGCCTTGCAGTACAATTTCAGAGAGATCCGTACACTTGAACACAAGTTATTGTCTGGAAACTAGAAAAATGCTTGGGTTTTTTTTCCCCTTTTTGGCCCTAAATTCCTAAACGTTTAGGGCAATTACCCCCAAACTCAAACCCAGCTTTCCCTTTGTGATATGGAACCTTGTTGTACAATTTCATAAAGATCCATACACTTACACACAAGTTATTGTCCTGAAACTAGAAAAATTCGTAAGGGTTCCGCGGAACCCAGTGTCTCGCCTACTTTTGGTGTTAATCGCAGGCTCAACAAAAATGAGGAAAAAAATTAATAAAAATATTCCCCTCTATACTATGTTTTGATTGTAAGTAGCTTCTGTCCAAGTTTGGTAAAAATCCAGGATAATTTATTAATCTAATAAATGTTTTAAAAACTTAAACTGCAGAATGTATGTAATGTTGACTGGAAGAAAAACTAAGTCCATTTATAAGTAAAATACAGAAAAAATGGAACAAAATTTTATCAAAATTTCCTTCTAGATACTAGCTTTTGATCATAAACAAGCTTCTGTCCAAGTGTGGTACAAATCCAGGATAGTTTAAGAAAGTTGTTAAAATTTTAAAAACTTTAACCACAGAGTGAATGTAATGTTAACTGGCAGAAAAACTAAGTCCATTTATAAGTAAAATACGGAAAAATGGAATTTTTTTTTTACAAAATTTACTTCTGGATACTATCTTATGATCATAAACAAGCTTCTTTCCAAGTTTGGTATAAATCCAGGATAGTTTAAGAAAGTTATTAAAATTTCAAAAACTTTAACCACAGAGTGAATGTAATGTTTCCTGGCAGAAAAACTTAAGTCCATTTATAAGTAAAATACGGAAAAATGGATTTTTTTTTTTACAAAATTTACTTCTGGATACTATCTTATGATCATAAACAAGCTTCTTTCCAAGTTTGGTAGAAATCTAGGATAGTTTAAGAAAGTTATTGAAATTTTAAAAACTTTAACCACAGAGTGAATGTAATGTTAACTGGCAGAAAAACTAAGTCCACTTACAAGTAAAATACGGAAAAAATGGAATTTTTTTTTTACAAAATTTACTTTTGAATATAATCTTATGATCATAAACAAGCTTCTGTCCAAGTTTGGTAGAAATCCAGGATAGTTTAAGAAAGTTATTAAAATTTCAAAAACTTTAACCACAGAGTGAATATTTGTGGACGCCGCCGCCGCCGACGACGACGACGACGACGACGCCGACGGAATGTAGGATCGCTATGTCTCGCTTTTTCGACAAAAGTCGAAGGCTCGACAAAAATGCTTGTTTTTTTGCCCCTTTTTGGCCCCTAATTCCTAAAATTTTGGGGCAATTATCCCCAAAATCAATCCCAGCCTTCCCTTTGTGGTATGGTACCTTGCAGTACAATTTGAGAGAGATCCATACACTTGAACACAAGTTATTGTCTGGAAACTAGAAAAATGCTTATTTTTGCCCCTTTTTGGCCCCTTATTCCTAACATTTTGGGCAATTACCCCCAAACTCAATTCCAGGTTTCCCTTTGTGATATGGAACCTTGTAGTACAATTTCAGAAAGATCCATAGACTTACACACAAGTTATTGTCATGAAACTAGAAAAATGCTTGTTTTTTGCCCCTTTTTTGGACCCTTATTCCTAAAATTTTGATGCAATTATCCCCAAAATCAATCCCAGCATTCCCTTTGTGATATGGAACCTTGTGGTACAATGTCAGAGAGATCCATACACTAACACACAAGTTATGTCTGGAAGTTACAAAAATGCTTATTTTTGGCCCCTTTTTGGCCCCTTATTCCTTAACTGTTGGTACCATAACCCCCAAAATCAATCCCAACCTTCCTTTTGTGGTATTGAACCTTGTGGTAAAATTTCATAGAGATCCATTCACTTAAACTAAAGTAAGAGTGTGAAAACCAATGTGTCTTCGGATGACGACGACAACGACGACGACAACGCCAACGTCATACCAATATACGACCACAAAAATATTTTTTGCGGCCGTATAAAAATGGTCAAGATGTTTGGTTTAACCAGTAATATGGTGTATATGCTTTGATTAACAATAATCAAATAATCATCAATCACAGCTTTGATTGACAATAATCAAATAATCATCAATCAAAGCTTTGATTGATTGGTTGTTTGTGTTTAACACCACTTTAAGCACCCTTTGTTTTATCATGGTAGCCAGTTATTATTGGTGGAAGAAGCCTCAGTACCCAGAGAAAACCACTAACCTTTGGCAGGAAAAGTCACAATCCTAGTCAATTATAATCAGAGTCATACACACCTTGCTATGAGTGGTGATCAAACTCACTACCTAAGAATTGATAGGTATGTGATTAATGTAGATAACTAATGTGACCACTCAGCTACAGAGGCCTGTATTTGTTTAGATGACCACATTATATATGCAATGCTCAAAATAAATGTATAAAAGATGTGGTAGGTATCAGCTGGGGTGAAATAGAAAAGAAAGCACAGAACAGAGATGAGTGGAAAGATCTAGTCCTTGCCCTATGTGCCTCCGGGCATAATAAGGACTAGGTAGGTAGGTAGGTAGGTAATACTAGTGAGAAGGATTGAGTTGTTTAACATTTTGTCATGTCTGGGCCTTTTATAGCTTGCTATGTGATATGGGTTTAGCTAATTGCTGAAAGCCTTAATATTATTATTATTATTATTATTACAAGGCATTTTTAAAGCGCATTATATAATACTACAATTACTCTAAGCGCTTTACATGTTAAAACAAATATACACAAGTTCGTACAAACACGAAACTACAAAGTTAAAAATAGACCAAATTATGTTTAGAAGCATACAACATCAAATCAACTATAAAAAGTTAAGACTCTAAAACTTCATCAACTTGGTTGAAAATTAAATAAAAGAATTATTAATGAATAAGTAAAAATTTCAATACTTGTTATCTATTAAATATTTCTAAAATTGGTGAATGCTACTACTATTTTGTATTTAAAAATAAGTTACTAAAAGACATAGGCTTATAATAAAATGTTATATCAAAATATACAGAAACACATCAAATCAGACTAAAATGTACTAAATATTACTTTAGCAAATCAACATCAGTCAAATACAATCAATCACGGTTCCAGGTCTTAACTATAAGCGATCCACAAATGCAACTTTGAATAAATGCGTCTTTAGTCCTTTCTTGAATAGTTCTAGTTCTAATATGACCTATAGTTGCTAATATCTCCATCATTTGGTCTTTGATGGATTGTTGTCTCATTGGCAATCATACCACATATCCTTATTTCAAATAAAAATATTTAAAGTCATATGCATTCTCTACTTTTTCTAATCTAAAATTAGGTTAAAGTAGAAACCAACTAAAGAAAAAAAAACACCACAAAAACAAGAAAAAAATTGTTTTTCATTTTAAACTTAATGACTTGCAAATAAATTATCTAACAAGAAAAAAAAAGAGTTGGCATATATGCATTATCTACCAGCTACAAATAGATGCTAAAGATAAATTAAGAATTAGTTTATAAAAAACCATATTCTGAGATAATATTTATGTGAAACTTAAACAATAAGTGTTCTGGGATAAGCAGGAAATAATTATAACAGGCATTTGACAGATACTTTTTGTTTTAAAACAGTTCTAATGATGTTGATATCTTGAAAACTTAACACCTGGCATGTAAAACATATGTTATCTACCTACCATTTACCTGCAAAAAAATTATAATGAAAAAAGAGGTTCTAAAAGGAAAATTGTGAAATTCTTGTAAGAGATACAATCTGGTTGGCAAATTAATTTCCTTAAATTATATCAAGTGAAATTAGCAAAGAATGCTTATAAGTCAAGATCTTTATATTAAAAGGGTATATGATAAATACTAGAGCTTAAGATTTAACATTACTGATAACATAAGAAACAAAACACCCTTGGCATCAACCTATCATTAGTTTGGGAAAGATTCATTGAAGCATAAAGAAACATCTCAAAGATAATGAGAAAACTGAAGATTCCACAAAATTGATTTGATATCCATATGCTTTCTCAATACCATATCTCTTAAGTTGCATAACTATGTACTTTTCTATTAATTTAATGACTTTTTGGTACTGAAGTAAAGTGAGTGCTGTGTTATCTTTGTCCAATTTTCAATATTTTATTTTATTTTATTACAAAGAACAGAACATCTCTCTTGGCAGCATATTAGATTTAATCTAGGAGAGATTCTATTTGTAATGTTTGGATTTTAAATATCTCCTTCTGTAACTTCTGTTTCTATTGAGAATATAACTTTAACATGCTATCTTTTCTTCTTATTTCTATTTAAATTCTATAAAAGATTTTATCATAATGGAATCTTTCTTCAAAGCATAATTTTTACCATCTTTGATTAGTATATAAACATTGAATATTGATCTTGATATATAAATATAGGATCAAATACTAAAATATTGATTGTCATCAGATTTTTTCAGTATCAAAATAGTTCTAAGAAATGACTGTTCTGTTGAAGAATTTAATTTAAACCTTCATGTGCATCCAGTGCTTTCCTAATTTCCCTTATTTAGATTATTTTTTCTGGGATAATAATTTTAATAGGGAAACATTCAGGTTCTAAACTAGAATTGTGAGTGAACTCACAAAAGGATACCCCTGCCCAACAATATCATAACTGCATACTGCAATATTGTAAGTTTTATTATCCCCCTTTAACATGTAGGACCAAGATATATTCCTTTATGTATACATCTTCAGGCAGTGTTCTACAACTGTATAGTTTCACTTATATTCATCCCGTCATTTAGGAGATTTGCATACAAGGCACATGGGCAGACAGATGGATGGCCATTGAGATTCCTAAATAATCCCCAAAACTTTGTTTGTAGGGGATAAAAATATCTGGCTTATTAACTTAAATAAAGACTACAACAAGGCAGTTCAAAATTTAATTACTTAAAATAATAAAAATTATCTTTTCCTCTTGTTAAGGAAGGGTTTTGAAGCTTATTAAAATAGAATGGTGAAAAACAAACTAAATCATTGTAAATAAAATCTATTACAACACTAAATGAAACATGATTGTACTTCAATTGTAATATAATTCAAGAAACCACTTGTTCATTATTAAGCTATTTTCCATCTAATTAATCATTAACAGAGGAATTCTTTGAGTAGAATATAATGGTTAGATCTCCTGCCTACCCCCAATCCTCTTATTTCCAAAAAAAGATTCTGCAAGCTAACATAATGAAATCTTATCCCCTAGGCCATTTACCAGAGGAATTTTATTTACTGCTACAAATTACTTCTTATTGATAAAACATATTTAAATAATTAGTGGGTGAATTGCTGTACATTTCTACACTAATCAGTTACAGAAATGGACAGTGTGAGATATAGCAAGGTCAAGGTTATAAACTAAGATTATTGTGTTCCTAATTAACTACAAATTAAAACAAAAATTGCAAGGTGAATAGGAACAAATCTATCATATGAAGAAAATATGAAATGTTTTTGTTTTCCAAGATGAATGCTTAATTTAGATAATATGTTTAAATATATACATGTATGCCACCCATTTTTATTTTCAGTTTCAGACATTCCAATTTTTCAGAAATATCCAAGGCGGTATTTATTTCAGTTCAGTGTGAAAATATGACATAAAAATGTTATTGAAAAACAGGTGTTATGTCTATTAGGTAAAGTATTGTGAACAAATATAATGATACATTTTATTGTTTAGCAAAAAACTCAGAAATTCATGTTCATACATCACATCTTAATGTACATCTTCTAAGGCAGAAAACAGGTGAATAAATAATTAAATGATATGAAAATAATTTCTCTTTTATGAGTATATTTATTGCATCCTTCATATAATATGCTTTGGCCATTGAATTTAACCAAAATACTTTCTTAATGCATACTAATTCATAGACATTTTTGCACTTGAGAAAAAAATTAATGACACTTAACTTAAGTAAATGTTTAAACTACAAAAATAACTCAAAATATTCAAACACACCTAAAATTTGTAAACATTTGATAACATTAATGCCAACATAATATATTGGATTAGGAGGCTCTAACATTTTTGACTACAACTAATTAAGAACGTTGATTATTTTGTAGATTCTGTTCAATGTTAACAGACTAAATCTTGAATGTTATTTGTATTCTGTACAAACAAGCAATTTTGATTACAATAAGACATGTCTGATGAGCTAAATTTTACACTTTTTGTCTTAAATAAATAAATCTAAGTATACTGGTGCTTGTCAAATGAAGTAATTAACCACACATAAAAATGATTTAGTTGAAATTTTTAAGAATGCACCCTATAGATACTTGTATGAATGCCAGAACTGCACATTTTCAAGCACCTGCTCACAGGTGTTTTGACACATGCACAAACAATGCACATGTCAGGCCTAGTATGCACCAAAGAAAGATATTCATAGCATGTATTTAGCTTATACAATGATGTTAAACTATTAAACTAGAGGTTGCTCAATTGTATGGACAGAAGTTTCCTTAAAATATTAAAAGTTCTGTAAGACCCTGTTTACACTTGTACGAAATTGAACCGATCTTTATTTGAATCGATCTTAAAAAGACCAGTTCAAGTTTATATTTGCACAAGCAAGAGCAATCAAGATCGATTTTATTTAATCTAGTGCGTTTACACTGCAACATAAAAAGAACCCTTATGACCTGATTACTATACATTTTGTAAACAAACAATCGTAAAATAGAATAGAATGATAATGTGTGCATCTCGTATGGAAAATCACACACTGTAAAATCATGGAGAAAATAGTTGGATCATTGGAATTTCGTATGCTGATATTATCTCTTTGGTTCACATGTAACCTGTCATTAAACAAAAAAATGAGAGAAGACTATCACTTTAAAATGAAAGGTCAATTTAATGCATTTGAAGATGAGTATTTGCAGCAAAGAAATAAAATTTATCGATTCAGAAAAATGATCCAAAACGGCGAAAACTATGTTTACTTTTCTTATCCCATCCATCGTTTTTTTAAACAGGTGTGATTTTGCCGACAATCATGCACAGATTTATTTTCATATCTAAATATAACATTCACTCGAAGAAAGATCTATCGAGATCCATCTATGCATTTACACTTGAAGAAAGATCGATTCAAATAAGATTGATCTTTTTTAAACCACCTCTGGAGGTGGACTTTTTAAGTCTGATTGAAGATTGATCTTTTCCCTTTACGTTAGAATAAAGATCGATCTCAGGAAAGATCGATCTTTTTTACATGTGTAAATGGAGTCTTGGTCTGCAAAATACTGTGAGGAATTTTTGATAGATTACAGTTGACTTTTATTGTGTCAACCCAGAAGTGAAGATTTCTCAAAAGGCACAAAATAACTCAACCTAAAAAACTGAATCCAAATCTGGTATCCAAACTCTTAGCATTTTATCTTGGCAGGGAATCAGAATGTCTACTTCTTTCTCAGTCCTATGAACATTAAGTTTCAACATTAAAGTTACATATTTCAAATTTGTTTTTATATGATTTTATTTTAAGCCAGCATTACTAAAATTTAAGTATATCCTCATGATATATTGCAATACCCAGCAGTAGATAAACATTTTTTACAGGTTCAAATATTTCTGTAATAAAATATTGGAAATACCTGCAGTATGGAATAAACAATAACAGAATTTGATTGACAACCATACTGTTTAATGTTATTTTCTATGCAGATTTGTTAAACGCTTAAATGTATGTTCAAAGAACTCTGCAGCATGCATGAAATTAATAAACTCATCCGAGGAAGACATGATACATGTTTATTTTGATGTATGGCCGTCTTCTTTTTGATTTACATACAAAGTAAACAGATAATATGTTTGAACTATCTCATCAATTTTATTTTAATATCATAATGTTAATGCCATAAATCCATCTTTGCAATTTTAATGATTTCACATATCTTTTTAGTTTCTTAATTACCATTTAGAAAAAAAATTAAGTGTATTTTACCATTAAACTAATTAAAACCCTTACATTCTATCAAAGACTTCATAAAAATATTTTGCTAACATAATGGTACATTAGAAAAGAAAGAATTCTTGCAGGACACTTTTCAAAACCAAGACCATTTATTAACACTTTTTTGTATGATCCCATTTGTAATCATGATTTCAACAGCTGTGGTTTTTTTTTTTACCAATATGGCACCTACTCCATACTTTTCAAAAATGCCCTACTTGAACTGGGTTGAAAGCTGGATGTCCAATCTTACAGTTCATGGTCCATATACCTTTTCTAGATGTTCAATCTTACAATTCATGGTCCATATACCTTTTCTAGATGTTCAATCTTACAATTCATGGTCCATATAACTTTTCTAGATGTTCAATCTTACAATTCATGGTCCATATACCTTTTCTAGATGTTCAATCTTACAATTCATGGTCCATATACCTTTTCTAGATGTTCAATTATGAAACTGTGACAACTTTAATGCCCTTCATGTAGGTATTATGATGCTTTTCAACAGTGAAAAAGTTTGACATGCTATTCTGGTAAAGTTATCATACCTTAATATTAAGTGTTGCAGTGAAGCTATCTGATTTTCCTGGTGAGGGTGTAAGTTTGATGTCATAACGACCCCCATTTTTCAGTTCAGTTGTTCCCTGGAACCATTTGATGGTTGGCTGTGGTTTAGCTTCTAAGTTACATGTCATTATAAGGTTAGTTTTCTCTTGTTTGATGACTGGTTTAGCCAGGAATTGAGGTGCTTTTCCTTCTGGTCTATAAAAAGACAGTCATACATAAGAATACATCAGTCATTCTAATATTACAAGGATGGAAATCAAAATTTTCAAGTGGAACCCCAGCCTATATATCTGGTGGCCTAGAGTTATAAGATCAGGCAAAAATGTGGTATAAATTAGTAGCCTTGCTAATATTTTACAGAAAATGGGTTACTGGGTCCCTTCCAATTTCCATTCCTGTATTATCGTTACTACCTAGAGTACAAGATTAAACCTGCTAACATTGGACGATGACTGAGTATGGTCTTATCTTACTACCTACTGAGTACAATATTAAATCTGCTAACAATGGCCCATGACTGAGTATGGTCTTATCTTACTTTCTACTGAGTATAAGATTAAATCTGCTAACAATGGACCATGACTGAGTATGGTCTTATCTTACTTTCTACTGAGTATAAGATTAAATCTGCTAACAATGGACCATGACTGAGTATGGTCTTATCTTACTTTCTACTGAGTATAAGATTAAATCTGCTAACAATGGACCATGACTGAGTATGGTCTTATCTTACTTTCTACTAAGTATAAGATATACCCTTCCTTCAAAGGTGTGTAATTGTGTATGGTCATTTTTATTGATATCATATATAATTGACAGAGGGATACAAAGAAGTGCACAGCAAAACTTATGCAGTAAAAGGCTTATGTAGCCAGCTACCATTTAAATGAATTTTTCAGTGCTATTCTCAAAAGAAAATCTAAAAAAAATCAAGGAAAAAGGTAAAAATCTTAATGAAACTCAATGTATTTGAAGAATACATGCATACATTCCTCTTGAAAAAAAATATCCACAACCTTAAAATCAATATCACATGGTATTCTATCTCGTAATAATAATATGAATTAATATGTGTCTGTATATATATATATAAAAGGTCGAACAGTTTAACAAAACAATTAGTAACTACTACATTTAGAAAAAGAAAAAGACTGAAATGGGATATGTGATTTACAAAGATTGGTACAGTATGCATATACTTACGCCTTCTTGGCTCCTGTAAATAAAAACAAAGAAAAAACATTAAGGAATGTATAGAAGAACAGGTTTAAATATCTGATCTATTTCAAGCATAATCTACAAATAAACAAAATGACCAAGCTTCAGTCTTCTAAAAAGTTATTGTATAATTCTGTATAAAATCAAAAGATAGAAAGTCTTCTAATCAAATAAGGAAATATTTTAAAAACAAATTAAATAGAATCTTGGGTTCAAAATAAAGAGGTATAGTAAATTAACAACAAAAAGTTACATGTTAATGTTAAATAAAATGAAGAATATAGACCATTCAATAATAGTATATAGAAATCTTTGTAACCAGTTTAAATAATTGTCTGGGCTTAAAGTAAGTCCAGTGTCATGATATGGCTTGACTCAACAACTTTTTGCAGTGATTCAATTTTTTTTGTGGTCACAAGAATCTCTCTACATGTGCAGAAAAAATGATTTGGTTAAAAATGAACTTAACAATAGTGAACTTAAAAGCATACATGTATGTCAATTTTTTCAACTTGCGAGTTAACTCAAAAAACTGTGTAGGAGTAGAAAGCATGGATCTTGAAGGATTTATAAGCTATTTTGTTTAATGATAAGACAAACATTATTTGTTAGAAAATTGGTATAACTTGATTGCATCTGGCCGTTATAACAAATTGGATTAAGGCCAAGCATAATATAATAAACTAAAAAGAAGAAAGCAGTGAAAGCTCATTTTTCTGAAACATACATTTCAATATAACATCTCAGTTTTTTCTGCTAAAAAAGTTTATGTTCAGAAAATTCCAGGGACTTTATGTTTTATGTGTTAAAACTGGTAAAAATTTTATTAATCAGATTTTCAAAAACTAAAGCAAGCATTAGTTATTATAGCAGACCCCCATGAACTTGTCAATGAAAAAAATTACTTATATATACCTTAATAAAACACTATGTATTATATTGTGTTATTTTATAACGTTATGTTTAGGTATATATAGGTATTTTTTCAGAAACAAGTGCCTGTGTAGCCAAACAAATTCTGAATGATGAAAAAGATTTTCTATGGTATTCAAATCTCCAATTAACCCTACAACTGACAGCCTATAAATTTTCCTGCCAAAACATAAATTGGTTACTTAGTTATCCTCACAGTTTTATTTACATAAAAGTTGAAGTGTTTCTATCAGATATCAAAGTAATGACTTAGATCCCATCTTCAAAGTCTAATGATCAGGTCATATCATTTACAGTAACCTGAATAATGGTCAGGTTGTTACATATAGAATTAAGGCTTCTTCCTTCCTTTAAAGTTTATCAACCCTTCAGTATCGATTTGTCTGCATGTCCTTTTACCAAAATATAATTTTTTTTCATTTAATTTCGTCCCTCATACTATAAATGCTCTTCTTTAGTCCCCCCTCCTCCTCACTTTCAACAGTGTATGTTTTTATCACTTCTAAAGTTATTGTGTAGCCTGGATGACTACAATCCAAATCAATGGTTTGTCATTACTTTTTTTTTATAGAATCACTTAAACGATGTGAGGATAAAACTTCCCTTACCAGGCTTATCTTTAGCTGGAATAAGGACAAAAGAAAGATGTGAAAATAATACGTTGCATTTATGAAATGAACTAAAAAAGTGCTTTGTGTCTATTGTTTTATGTTAATTGTTTTTGTGCCTTGTACCGATCTTGTGGGTTAAGCCAACTGCAACTGATTTTTATACTTTCTTCTCCATGTTGTGCTGTCACACCACTGTCCCAGGTTAGCGGAGGGTTGAGTACTCACAAACATGTTTAATCTTGCCACATTTTTTATGTGCCTGTCCAAAGTCAGGAGCCTGTAGTTAAGTGGTTGTGGTTGGTTCATTTTGTTTTTTTGGTGTTTTTTTTGTAAATTGTTTTGTTATAAATAGGCAGTTAGTTTTCTCCTTTGAATTGTTTCACATTTTTCATGTCAGGGCTTTTCATAGCTGACTATACCTATGGGTTTTTTTCTGTGTTGAAGGCTGTACGGTTGCCTATAATTGCTTATATCCACTTCATTTGAACTCTGGAGGATAGTTGACTCATTGGCAATCATACCACAACTACTTTTTTTTATAAAGAAATTAATAAACTGATAATTCTAAACATTTCATTAAATAGAAGAAAATAATAAAAAAAAAAAAAACAATTGACATGCTACACTAATGTTAGCTCGAAGAAATATTTTTGGGGTACGATGGTCCACACACATTGTCTGGCCGGTTGTTATTAGTTATGTTTATCAAATATTCAATATCGAACCAATGATCAGATTCAAATTTTAGGATGCCTTGTTCTTGATCTCATGAATTGGATTTTTGAATTCTATGATTACTTATTCTTTTTTTTAGAAGGACTTTTAATGTTAAGTATATACCTATTTGTTCTCATTAAGCTTTGATGTAACTTCATAATTGACCCCTATTGACCACCTACCAATTGTTGTAAGACGTAAGAGATGTGGAATTACAGGATATAATTCACTGTTTGGAAGTCACAGTTATAATTGCGACAAATGTTATCAATCTGAATAAATTTGTTGCACCAAAATGTGTATATTTAGTCTCCAGACTTGATCAAATTTAACTGTTGTTCATTGAACATTTCCCTCTGACAAATGGATCTAGCAAGCAATACACAAGTTTGACAAAAAAAAATAAAATTTTTTAACAAGTCCTTTTTAATATTCAAATTGCTGGTATTCTGATAAACAACTAATTAATTTGGTGTGGAATTGAGGGATATCTGTTCACATTTCTAAATGATTATATCACAATATACACTTTTCATTTCTATCTCCTATTTGTTTTAGAAACTTGAACCTACCTTCAAAATTGAGAGTGATGGTAGCTGTGGAATCTCCTAAGCTATTTTTGGCGAGACATTTATATTCTCCGCCATCATCCTTTCCAGGTTTGTCTATTTCCATGGAAACATCATAATTGTTTTTATCGCCTGTTTGAATCATTTTATAACGTCCTCCATCTTTAAGGGTTTGTGTACCCTTCATCCATGTGATTGTTGGTTTTGGATCAGCAGTAACTTTACAGTCAAATATGATTTTTCCTCCAACTTGTTTGATAGCTGGTTTGGTTGTGAAGGATGGTCTAGTACCTTGTGGCTTACCCTTGTCCTCACCTAAAGATTACAAAAGTATATTGTAAATCTATGTACAAAAGAGGGACGAAAGATACCAGAGGGACAGTCAAACTCATAGATCGAAAACAAACAGACAACGCCATGGCCAAAAATAAAAAGACAAACAGACAAATAATAGTACAGATGACACAACATAGAAAACTAAAGACTAAGCAACACGAACCCCACCAAAAACTGGGGGTGATCTCAGGTGCTCTGGAAGGGTAAGCAGATCCTGCTCCACATGTGGCATCCGTCGTGTTGCTTCTGTTATTACAAACCGGTAAATAGTCTAATTCAGTAGGTCACATTCGTGAAAAGGGAAGGGTATTGTAGTTACGACATAAGAAACATTGTACTAACCAAGTAAATAAAATTGAAATTTTTAGCCATTTTTAAACATGGGTACAATGCATGTTTTTGAAGTACTATGGATTCGTCATCATTCAACAAATTTCAGTGTTAAAGTCATATGAAACTTCAAATTTAGAAAAAATGTTAAATATGTTTTATATACTTGAATGGCTAAGTTTTACTATAATACAAGTGTACATGAACTTTCTTGTAAAAGAAAATCATTTATATTATCAAAATCTTCATAAATATACTGATATTGAATTATTGTCTTCCCATACACTAATTCACCATATTTTTCCCTGTATGCAACGACCTTAACTACTAGACCTCAATAGAACTTTGGCCACTGCACAGTGCAAGAATATAGGATCGTAATAAATATAAAAACGTGCATACAGGACTTAGTTTAGTATATATGCATGCATTGGTAAAATAATTTCGATAACATTAAAATCACAAGAAACTCGTTTCATATGATTTTAAACAAAAAACAAATTTTTTTATGGCTTGTATGCAGAATTTTACGAAAAAACAAAAACATGAAATCAAATATCAACTTAAATACAATTTTCCTTAAACCACAAAAATAAATCACAGTACACACAAAGAAAAATAAGCACCAACAGTTACTATAATGAATTGAATGATGGCTACTTCACAGAGTAACAAATATATTAAACAATTTGTTCAATATACTGAAGCCAACAGTCCAACCAGACTACAATCCAGTAAGAGACATTGGGGTTAATGTTAAAATTCCTGATATATCTCAGTTAAGTCTTCCTATTAAAATTGATGAACTTTTTATCCTGCAACCAAATGTTATCCTTATTTCATTGCTGTATAGCTGAATACCTAATGATTCATTATAGAAGAGATTTAAAATAATGTTTTTCAAAAAACTATTCAAATCAATGATTTGGGAACCAAATGAAATAATACTTGAATTGGTTCAGAAATTTTTGTTTTGAAATTGGGTTTTGTATGAGGCTAATACATTGTAGCTATATACATAACACCTTCACTAATAATAGTGAGGCTAATACATTGTAGCTATATACGAAACACCTTCACTAATAATAGTAATACTTGTTGTTTTACTTTACAAATATTTGCGTTTTAACAAGAGAATTCATTGATATAATGAAACTCATCAAATAAATTCAACTAAAATTTTAATACCTGTAGATTAATCTATATTCAAATTAGTATTTTTTTAAAAGTGAAGTAGCTTGCAGGAGAAGTGAACTGAATGCAGAATATTATAATTATACAACAAATGCAGAGATCATACCGCTGAGGTAATGGTACGCTGAGATAATGGTACGGATATCTGATAATGTTCTTCATTAGAAAGTGAAGATTTTCTGAGAGATTCTCATCTTTAAACTAAATATTATTCTTGGCATGAAAGAACTGATTGAAATACAAGTTCATTTAAGGTTGAGAAGAGTTAAAACAAATACAAATAAATGCATTCTGAATAAACTTGTATTTCAGTACCAGGTAAACAAACGACCTTTTTCTCATAGAACAATTGAAAAACAAATGGCCTGTTTTTAATAACATACATCCCAGTCTTAAACTTTCAAACAGAATAATTTGGCAATATTACAAAAAAGTTTTAAGAGCATCTGCCCTGAAGATAAAATTCTTCAATGATTTAAGTAGTTAAGAAACATGACAAAATGTTATTGTTACAATTTCAATTGTAGTGTAAGTTATGGTTTACAGCTTTCTCAACTTGGCATAAGAAATAACTTATTATAACGATATCAAAACATAGTGATTTTTTTCTTTAAAACTGCTGATGCACCTTTTTAAAAAGTAGATTGTATTTAGTTGCCAGAAAAATAGCAACCCCACCTAAGACATGAGTGGATGATGATGATTGATTGATTTTTGGTGTAAACCACCACTTTCAGAACTATTTGCTATATCGTGGCGTTCAGTTCTTATTGGTGGAAAAGCTGGAGTGCCTGGAGAGAACCACAATCTTCAGCAGAAAAACAGGCAATTGTAGTCAATTAAGATTGGAGTTGAATGCACCTGCAAGGTGTGAGGTTTGAACTAATAACCTCAATTTTGACAAAAGTTATTGTCCGAAACCAAATGTCAAAAGCCAGAGTGCCAGGAGAAAAGCAGCGACCTTCGGTAGGAAAACTGACAATCCTAGTCAATTAAGATTGGAGTTGAGCTTACCTGCTACGTGCTGGATTCAAACTCACAACCTCGGTGTTGACAGGCTAGTGATACAGTAGTTCAACTACTTAGACTACTAGGCCACAAAGGCCCCATGTGTATATGCATGATGTTAAAGTAATACAAGACACCAAATTCATAAATTTCAGTTCTGATAAATAAAACCTTAATTATGATTAATAATAATCAATGAATGTTCAACAAAAGATAGGTGTAAAGCTTTTTAGTTGCAAAATTAAGTTTGCATGAATTGGTTATTCATTGATATCATTGATGTCTAATTTTATACAAATCTTGCCAACACAGCTGTAGATTTCCAGCCTTATAATAACATATGTATGAGGTTGACCCAGTAGTCAGACACTGATGGAGAGGTGAAAACTTGCTTGCTTATTAAATGATTTAAAACATTCTAATGATTCTAATGTATGTGTTTAATGGCAAAAAATACTATCTTTATTAACTGAATAGTATTTAAATAAAGCATTGTTGTTTTCTGATATATTTTTATCTTCTAAAACTGCACATGTATAGTTTATCTCTAAATAGATTCAAATAAGAAGTAAAATGCAAACTATGCATACGGGAAGATAACTTTTCTAATAAAGACTTTATTCTTTCATAATGTTTATAACTGTCATTTAATTAAAAAACAATAGATGTATATTCTATATTCATGATATTATTTTAATCAACTGAATAAGAAACAATAACAAATTTTCGATTTTCTAAATGCTTCCAATTGGCAGCTTGTATAACTTTAAATCATTAAAATAAATGAAAAACAATATACATGTAACAGGAAAACTATGACAATCAATAAGACTTCAAAATAAAATTATGAGAAAAAACTTTGTCAGTGCGGTTACAACTAGAATGTTGAAGTACTAATTTAGTTTCATAGGCAAATTAAGTGATAGGATGCCTACATTTGGTAAATAAAACACTGACAGATAATATAACATTTGGGCCACTGGCCTTCTTCAGTTTCTTTATTATCCTTCTTAAGCTAATTAACAAATTATTATGACGTCATAACATTGCCAAGAATCTAAACATATAACATCTTAATGATTGTGATCGTGAAATGTCTACCATTTAGTATAAGAAGGCTAATAAAGGAACTGAAGAAAGCCAGTGGCCGAAACATCTTAAATCTGGTTTAATTACTACAATAATGTAATATGTGTTCCCTCTTGGAATTTTGAAACAAGAAGATAATATATCATTATCAATGAAAGGTGAATATAATCTATTCCAAAATTTCTTTTTTCTGAAGGGAAATACTCTTCCAAAAATACACCTTTACATCCATTGTTAAATAAACCTGTTGATATCCTTTCTTTAAAGTGTACAAAAACCTATTTTCACAACAATGTCAAGAACTGAAAGAGTACAACAAACCATTTTTAGAACAATGCCAAGAACCGACCGTACAAATGTCAACATGTACTATGTGCAAGACTGGCGCAACAACCTATTTCATGACCACCTATATTCACTGATTTCTATCAGCAAAATACCATGTAATCATCATTAAGTTTGTGTTTACATCTCTAGTAACCCTAGGTTGTATAAGTTTACAGCTTACATAAAATCTTATGTATAGATACTATATACCTAAAATAAACATGGTGTTACGCTGTTTACAAAAGTCTGCAGAGAAGATGAGGCTAAAATCTTGTTGATACTACAAAAAACTTGTAGCAATGATGTAAAATTAGATAAAACAACATGTCAAAATGTACTGACACAACATAAATCGCTGACAAATGGTGGAAAGTAACTATTCATTTATGGGTCATTGTCTCTGATGACCAAGTTTCTACTTTGCATTCTCACCACAAATAGCACTACTGATCATATTAACAACAAAGAAATAATTATTTTTAGCGGACAATTCAATCTTTATTGGCAAAAATTATTAGGTGACATTCTCTTTCCTATGACGTCATTTTATGCTATAGACAATATGAGTATGATTGAAGATGTGGGTAAAATTGTGTTAACAGGCTTAGTACTAGTCTAAGTTCGTGATAATATGACCATGCTTTATTGACTGAAAATTAATCTCCAAACAAGCAAATAGTCGTGTATAAAATGAGCAGCTGATGTAATTAAATGATACAAAAATACTTTAAAGTGGAACACTTCTACCACAACAACAATGCAATTAAGTTTTACTTACTATCAAAATTAAGTCTAATTGTTGCATTACTTTCTCCCAGAGCATTTTTAGCAGTAACTCTATAATTTCCAGCATCCTGGGCACTTACACCATTGATTTCTAAAACTATGAAGTAGTTGTTATTTCCTTTGGGGTCTGTCTGTATCTTAAATCTACCTATAAACCAAAAAAAATATATAAATATAACAAATGCATTCATCAAAATACAAATGTAGATAAATGTAGTCCATACATAATTTGAGCTCTACTAGTACCAGTTATAGTCTTTTAATAGGATTAATTGTTTAAACAGGTACACAGTTGTGGCGTGATTGTCAGTTTGCAAAGAATTCCGCTCAAGCCAGTGCTAGAAGCCGTCTTAAACTTGCAGTGAGGTGAGAGTTTTTTTGCTCCTTGTTGAAGGCATCACAGTGACTTTGAGATGAAGAACAACAATAAAAGCGTTGTTCCTTTGCTTTTTGTGTTTTTTGTGTCCACATTTGTTTTTGTGTCATGGATAAATACCCTATAACCCTTCTTTTCTATTTCATGTAAATCCTTCCTTACCTCCATCTTTGATTTGTTGATCATCCCTGAACCATGTGATCTGTGGTACTGGGTCTGCTGTCAGCTGACATTCAAACAATAGTTTCTTTCCATTGTCAGCTTGTCTTGTAGATGGTTTCTGTGTGAAATTGGGGGCAATGCCATCTTGTCTGTAAAATTTAAGCAAAAATGAACAGAAACATATGATTTTAGTTTTATAAGGGAAAATTGTACTTTTCGGAACCGCAGAAGAATGTGCATAAAGTAAATGTTATTTTATCACTTACTGGTCATGGATCAATTAACCTAACAATGACAATGTCATGACATGCATAGGAAGGACTTCTGAAATATTGTCATGTTTATAAACCATGCCACATTCTTTGCATACCTGTCCCTGGCCAGGAGTCTGTAGTCTAATGGTTGTCATTGATCGATCATTTGTTGCTGTCTGCTATAATCATTTTTTCATTTAATGTTATTAGCTTAAATTAGGCCGTTGGTTTTCTCTTTTGAATTGTTTCACAATTTTTTCCTCAGGCCTTTTATAGCTTTCCATATAGTGTGGGATTTGCTCATTGTTGAAGGCTATACAATGATGACCAGTAGTTGTTTACATCCTTATTCTTTGATCTTCGGTGGACAGACATCTCATTGGCAATCATTCCACATCTCATTTTTTAACATTCTCCACAATGTGTTACAAACAAGTGCAATGCACCATGATTCAAAGCACTAAGACATCAAAAAGAAGCCTGGCTTCTGTAAAGGATCAATTTGTAGTTGTCAGCTGGGTGGCTACAAATTGTGGATCTTCTTATTAGATAACAGTTTAAAACATATCCTCTGTTGAATGTCAGGTATTTGAAGTATAGAGTGTTATCAATGGTGCTGAAATCTCAATTATCTATACACTGACATTGATTTACTAACTATATTGATGAAAATCAAAGTCAGGTTGAAATGCCAAAAGTTTAAATACTACTAACTACAGCAACAGATGGTTTACATACAATAATATAGTCATATTTCTGTCATGAACTTGCACATAGTTTAAATTCTTGCAATTTTCTGATAATTTTGAAGTGTATTTATGGAAATTGATCGAGTGTTTGATGATAAATAAACACGATGTTGAAGTCTTAGATGAAACAAAAGGTGTTAAATATGCTCTCATCTTCAAACAACTGTCTAACATTTTGGAAAAGGTCTCGAACTAAAAATTCTTTATCTAAAATATTTACATTTTAAAATTTCTTAAGTCTATTATCTGTCTTATATTTGAAAATGCTTTAGATGCTATTACATGTATCTCACTTTATCTATAATTTATCAAACCTACAAAGTGAAAAAAACTAATTCTTAGATCCAAGTTAAGAACAAAATAAATATTTTGTGAAATGATTAAAAAAAACCTATGGTATAAACATCAACAAGACAGCTATCCAACAACATACAGAATGGAAAATGCAAAACTAGTGATCTGTCATATTGTGATGTGATCACAATATGGTCTTCAACAAAAAGCTTGCAGTAATGCCATTTAGTGCAAGAATTATGCACCTGTCCTAAGTCAGGAGCCTGTTGATCAGTAGTTGTCGTTTGTTGGTGTGGTTCATAAGTGTTTCTTGTTTTTGTATATAGATTAGAATGTTGGTTTTCCTGTTTGAATTGTTTTACACTAGTCATTTTGGGGCCCTTTATAGCTTGCTATTCGGTGTGAGCCAAGGCTCCGTGTTGAAGGCCTATAATTGTTTATTTTTTATATATTGTGGCTTGGATGGAGAGTTGTCTCATTGGCACTCATACCACATCTTCTTATTTATATGTACTAATGAATATGGATAAAATGAGATAGAAACACAGTGACAAATCAAGACCAAAAGACATCTTTAAATGTTATGTGAAATATTGCAACACCTGCAACACCACTAAGGTTATTTTTTTTTTTAAATTTCAATGGTTTTCCATCAATTTTTTGAAAAATTCAACAAATATGAACAGCCTTGCATAGTATTTACAGTATATACATATCTTCTAGGAAGATTTCCAAAAGTTACATACATTTATGTTAATAAAACCAGGTGTGAAGCAACTTTGTTTTAGAATTGACATTGACCAAAAGCACAAAAACGATTATTATACTATAATTTTAGCTTATGTTTAGATGAATTAGAAACAGGAACAGTTTACACCTGCATTTTCTTGTGTGGCCAGAAAAATAAGAAGTTTGAAGTGATACTTTGTCTTAAGTTGTACATGTATCAGATGGTTTATGATTGGGCTTTTGGGGGTTACATTTGTAAATCATTAATTATATAAGTTAATTTATATTAGCAAATGTTCAATGTAGGGATCATTATTTTGCATTTTTGTGTTATATTGCCTTTAAAAAAAGGTAAGGTTTCATGATGCATCATCCCACAGGATTTAAAATTGGAAACTTGCTAGTTACACCCTCATGATCCAAATGTTAAATTTATTATTTTATCCAACTGGAAAGAATGTTTGTGGTCAAACAAAGTTGATGTTAGTTACACCATGTACACATGAGCCAGTACTTTCTGTATATGTAAACACTGAATTAAAGATCAGGGATAATACAAATGATCCTCTATCTTAAAGCTTCTTGTCATTTTGAAGTCTAATACTTAACTAAAGTATACATTAATATCTAAAACTCACACATTTAGCAATTTGTTGGCTAATAAAAATAAGAAAATGTACATTAAACTAAAAGCAAAAAATTCAAGATCGTCTAATTGACATTTTTGAGCCACCCAAAAATCCAAAATCATGGCAATATGCTATTTGTAGTATAATGGATTGTGATGAATACTATGTTTGAAAATTAAATTATCAACTTCATTTATTACAATAATCAACTGTGTGTGTGTAGGGTGCTCAGGGTTTGAAATTAGCAGTGGCCCACTCGCCAATGGGCCCTAAAATTTGGTGTGGGCTACTAAAATTTCTGTTTTTCCTGTATAGAACTACATATATTGGCTACCAAAATTTATACTGTGGACTACCATGCCAAAATTTTAACTTCAATCCCTGGTGCTAGATCCTAGTCGCTATGTTTTTATTCTATCTTGGTTGGTTCCTGCATTTTGGATACTGATATAACTAACTTTCATGAATTTCAGTGAACACTATCATGACTATAGTGAAACATTTGGTTAATAATAAGACAGGAGTTTCAAAGTGAGAAGATACAATGCACTTTCTCCCTTATGAAATGAATTTTGTATACCCCTGAAATTGGAAGATTTTATCATTGTTTTTAAGTTGTTTAAAATGAAAGATACCATGGGTTAATACAAAACCACTAGTCGATTGATTGGTGTTAAATGCCACCTTCAGCACTATTATGCTATTCGTGATTGGTGTTTAATGCCACTTTCAGCACTATTATTCTATTTCATGCCAATCAGTTTTTATTGTTGGAGGAAGCCGGAGTCCTGGGAGAGAACCACCAACCTTCGGTATGAATACTAACAATCCTAGTCCATTAAGATTGGAGTAATGCGCACCTTCCAAAAGCAGGATTAGTGATACAGAAGTTCCACTACTTAGACCACTTGGCCACCGAGGACCCCCACTAGTCGAAGAAAGACAGATGACATCATTGCCAAAAAAAGAGAAAAAAAATACAAAACACTACACAAAAAATTAATAAAAAAAAGCAGGTTAACCAAGGTGCTTATTACTATTATCAATACTATGCTTAGGTACATATTATTGAAGAGTACCGCCTGAACTAGTTTGGATATCGGATTACTTTAATACTTGAAACCCTTAATTCAGCATGTGACAATAATCCTATTGAAAATTTGCATGTTAGGAAAGGTACATTGTACATGTACTAGTCAAATTTATTGGAATGCTGCTGGTCATCATGTTTTATATTCCATATGAATTGTATTATGAAAAAGATGTGTGTAGTTGAAAAAAAACTACATCATGGCCAAATTTGTTATTACATGTAAATATCTTATTTTGCTATGGTGAAAAATACAAATACAAATACATATATTTTATTAGCACAAACTCATCAACAATAAATGGTTAAGGCTCATGGTATATTAGTTACATAGTTGATCATACATAATAAGTATTGCAAATAATGACTATATTAATATGTAATATTATAAACAATGATTATGAATTAGACATAATGACAATTTTATAGAGTTTGTTCTGCTTTACGCAGGTTCAGACTGTCTGAAATGAAAGAGGAAGTCAATTTTAGGATTGTGTATGAATTATTATTTAATAAAAAGATTACATTATTTTCATTTTTTTGAAATTTTGTAGGATCAACGATTATGTTTGAAACTTTTTGGTAAAATATGGCCCTTTTAGTTGAGTATTTTTCACAATGTAAAAGAAAATGTTTTTCATTTTCAATTTGACCAGAATTACATACAGAGCAGTATCTTTCATTTCTGGAAATATTTAGATGTCTCCCTCTTTCAATCATCAGTATATGAGCGCTTATACGGATCTTACATATTGCAGCTCTGTCACTTCTGTTTTTCAATATATCAACATAGGGTGGTCTTCTGCCCATTATGTATACACTCTTGAAAAAGTCTAACTTTTTTGATTCAAATATATTTGCATTTTGAACTTGCAAACATTGGTCATTAATTCTTTGTTTAATGGAATTTAAATTACCTTTAACATAATTAAAGTTATTGATGATATAAGACATTCCAAGTCCATTCAAAAGACTCTTGACCTTTATGACCCAAGGGTTTGAATCTACAGATTTAGTGAATATATCATATGCCAAAGAATTTTCCGAAGAAACTATATGGTTCAGGTAGTTGAATATTGAATATAATATTTTATTTTTCAAGGGAATTCTATTAAGTTCGGCTCGACATCCATCATTAGATGCCTTACAGTGAACCCCTAATATATCTTTGATAAATTTAACATGAAGTTTTTCGAAGGGATCAGAGTCTTTAAAATGTGAATCCACCCCCCAAATTTCACTACAATATGTAAGAATGGGAGTAACTAAACAATCAAACAATTTTTCAAGAAGTCTACATGGGTTGTTGAGACCTATAGTTTTCTTTATTTTATAGTATGCCTTCCTGGCTTTTTCCATTAGAGTATTCACAGCAAGGCAAAAATTGCCATTAATCTTTAAAACAATACCCAAGTAACAATAATTTGTAACCGTTTCAAGATATGCATTATCATAGGTAAAATGTTTTAACAATGTCTTGCCATTAGAATTAAATATCATAATTTTTGATTTATCAGTATTAACTTGTAGTTTCCATGATGAACAATATTCATGTAAAATATCAAGAGATTTTTGTAGACCCTCTTTGCTTTCAGATAGTAAAACAATATCGTCTGCATATAAAAGAATGTTCAAAGAGGTATCCCCAATGGCAACTGGATCCGTATGTTTGTTATCAAGATTACCTACTAGTTCATTTATAAAAAAGTTAAAAAGAAGGGGACTCAATACGTCACCTTGTTTAACACCCCTTTCTGATAGGAATGGAGGACTCAGCCCATTAGAGAATTTTATTCTACATACTGTATCAGTATACATTGAATAAATAACATTAAACATTTTTTGGGGGATATTATGTTTTATGAGTTTAGAAAATAAACCTAGTCGCCATACGGTATCAAATGCCTTTTTTAAGTCTATGAAGGCAGCAAAAACTTTTTTCTTTTTTTGTCTATATTGATCAGTTATGGTCTTAAGAGTGAATATGTGGTCAGCTGTACGACTTTTCTCTTTAAAACCAATTTGATTTTTACTTATTAAATTTTTGATATCCATAAATTTTACTAAACGTTTATATAAAACCTTATTGAAAAGTTTACCCAGGTTGGAACTAATAGATATACCTCTATAGTTCCCTGGATCAAATTTGTCCCCTTTCTTATGCAAGAGAACAAGTAAGCTTTCATTCCATATTCTCGGAAATTGACCAGATTCGAATATGCTATTAAAGAGTTTATGAAGTGGTTTTATTAAAGTAGGGATTGCATTTTTCAACATTTCATTGAAAAGCTGGTGGCAGCTTGACCTACAGATGTAGTCTTTGAAGGTGTTTATGAGGACAATTTTATAAAATCTTTGGATGCAGAATTTCAGTTTGTTAGCTAGGTAGTAATTATTATACATCTGTACATGTTCAGTAACTCCTCCATTTCAGCTTACATTATCATAGCTCACTTGTTGAGTTTATATAGAACATAACACCAATCAAGCATTGAGTTTACAAAAGAAATTTTCAGCTTCTGCATTATTCTTCAAAATGCAGTCTAAAACATTGCAGAAATATACTTGATCATTATTTATAAAATTTCAACTTTCAGCATGCTTTATTTTAATAATCTAATTTAATTTTTTTCTTTTTTTTGGGGGGGGGGGTATATTTTATAGAGTTAAAGTTCTTCTGCTCTTCAACATATTCAAAGTTTTAGATTGCACTTCCAAATAAAATAAAAAAAAAATCATTAGAAATTGCAGGGTATAGGGTTTATAGAAGAAAGTTATATTCAAACTTCAGATTTACAGAACCTTTAGTCCTTACCCAGACCCATAGGTATTGTATCTATGATATTGTACATGTTGTATTTGTCATCTGCCTGGATATCATTGTTAAGTTTACCCGCTTGGATATGACAGTTATGGAAGACACAAAAGTAACTTATCAGATCGTATGGTGATTAGATTCAATGCAATAACACAGTTATAAATCCAAATATGGGGCGGGAAATACAAATTTTATTGCGTGTTTTTATTTTCTTTCTTCAACTGTATTTCTAAGCATTATTCTTGGGGGACTATATACTTGTATAGCTATGTTGGCGTAACTTTCAGATAGACACATGTCTTAGTTAGTATTCAAAATCCATGTTTACAAGAGAATAAATTTCCTGTAGCAGACCAGTTTTCAAAGGGAGATAATTACAATTTATTTTAATTTACAGGTCATAGTCGGTCTGTCAATATCCGGAAACTAGTCCCTGGTCAGTCAGTCGTCAATATATAGAGCACCCGAATTCTTTTAACCATTATTGACTGCACATTGAAAGCAAACATTCCAAATATCAATAACGACCTCTTAAGATGTGGAGTAAACGTATTTGATACAAAAAGTGTATCCGAAGGTCGTCATCATGATACTATACGAATATACCTCAAGTTTTCAAAGTTCAAGCTCTCATCCATAAAAAAAACAACTTGATACAGGTTCTACATTATGAGCTGAACTTGACTAGTATAGAGATAGTTTGCCATTGGAATAACGAGTTTCGTTTTTAAGGGTTTTTTCCTTATATTTTTTTTTAATTTTTTTGGCAATTTTTCAGTTTAAGGTGTCGTTGGGTTGTTGTTCAGCTAAGTTAACAAATGTATGACATATCACTCTTTTTATTCATATAAGGAATGTTGAGCTTAAATAACAAATATTTTAACTGTAGTTTTACTCACTGTTTCTGTCCGGGTGCTGAAATAACAATTGAAATGATAATTCAATATTGTACAATAGATTGTTAGAATTCCAGATTATATTTAGGAAAACACCCCTAGTGGACAAATAAAAAAAAATGAAACAATCTTCGGTTTATCGTGTATGTCTGTCGACACATTTTTCTGTTTTAAATTAAAAAAAAAACTACCCTACATCTACCAGTTTTATTGACAGACCCCCGGTAACCGTTTGTGACCATAACATCTATTTTATTATCAAAGTGACTTTAATTGAAACACGTACAAACAACGTTTCTTCTCCAATTTCCCCGACAAAATGATCTTTTCAACGAACTCATCTACAATCTAGCCCTCAATTGAGATCAACGAGTCCAATACTCGGCAGACTGATTCAGTGAAATTTATAAAAATCTGCATACTGCATGTTATTGGGGTACAACTACCTACCAGTATTCTTTTTCATGCATAGAAAACGAAAATTTTGTATATTTCTAATTATATTGTTGGAATTCGTTTTTTTTTTCTTCATTATACGTCGTACGATACATAAACTTAAACCACATATATCCTTGAATGAACTTTGTGTTTTTTAACTCGCAAAAGTAAATGTTCTCAGTTTTCCATGTCCTTCACGGATGTTCAAATTCTTTTAGCTATTACCCAATGGTTAAAACAAGCATTAAAAACTTCAAAGTTTTACGGATTATATGTATGTGCCAAAACATTGTGTGTCGCGAACGCAAATGCACATTTTTCTACTAAGACGTCCTTTTTCAATTTTAGACGGAGAAAACCCTCACACAAATTCTTTTTAACAAAAGACTCAAAATTTACAAAAATCTAAAAATTTACAAAAATTGCAGTTTAACTATCCCATCTTTTAATCATTTATATTTTGGTAACTGGTATATGTTCAGAAATAAGAGTGTATAATAACTGTTGATAATTTTCGAACTGATTTTCTTCCAGACAAGTTTAAGCAAAATCTATTTAATATGGCAATGTCAAGCACCAAAATTAGACAGTCAACAAAGAAAAATATTCAAACATCAGATTTCGTTATTTATGATTGACATAATTTTATATCATTTATTTCTGATTCATTTTTCTGTCTATCAAGGTTAACAAATTGCTATCGAAATGCATGTAGTTATGCTACACATTTTTACACTTTTTTGCACCAAAACTGCAATTTCAGCAGCATCTTAGAAGTGATATGCATTGCCATGGTAACATACTAGTAGATGTACAAAACATCATGTATCATTATCCTATAATCATTATTTTCCCTAAACACGACAGATAGCTGTCAGAATTGTACGCCAGGTATAATGTGACGTCAAGGTAACGATAACTGCAGCAGTAGAAGAAGATTATCTTCTTGATTTTTGTCGCCACAGCAGTTTTTCATTTAGAATCTACATTTCTAAAGCACTGCCTGAACAGTTATCGTCAGTAACCCGTCAAGAATACGATATAAAAAATAAAAAGACTTTACAATCTAACAACCAGAGTAGCGAACTGTTTTTAATTTCTTTCTAGAATATTGTCCTATATTCAGAATCATAACTACACAAAAACCACCAAGCACTGTTCTGAACCTGAAAGTCGGTCGCAGACGACCGATTTACCCTTTTGTCAATCTGAAAATATTTATATGTTATGACGGTCTCGAAAGAACCATATAATTTGAGGGACAAAAACATTCCTGACATATAGTTTGCATAATAATCTGATAAATTTTACAACAAAAGTATAGCATTGTAGCAAATTATTTGGGTACATGTTTCCTCCTTGACTATCGCCTTTGATTTTGCAACAGAATACATAATATTTGATTCATAAACTTTCTGAGCATAAACTTACCACTGAAGTTCAAATTGATAGAAGCAGAGACTTCTCCGAGCTTGTTCTTAGCAACAACTTTGTAAGTTCCTGCATCGGCTTGTGTAACTCCCTTTATATCCATCATAACATTATAATTGTTCCCGCCAGCGGGTTCAACACGCATTTTAATCCTGTCCGACTGGGACAAAGGAGTTGTTCCCTGAAACCATTTAATATCGGGCTTCGGAGCAGCCTCCAAAGTACACTGGAATACGAGTAGTTTTCCATTATCTTCTTGTTTTAAGACTGGCTTTTGAGTAAAACGAGGTGCGATGTCGTCACCTACCCCCATCTTGGACCACTACCTGAAAACAAAAGTCAAGGTGTTTTTCAAGATGAGTAATGAAATACGATGTTGTTGTTATATATCACAGTTGTAGCCTAAAATGACCAGTAGTAGATTTTTTAGTAAAAGTTCAAAGGAGATTCTTTTATCTTTATTTTCTACCAATGTGTAGCAAGTAAAGGTATTTTCAACGTTCTTGTCAATATGTGTAAAAGCTTCTGTTTTAAACAAAGTAAAACCATGCAGTTTATGATTCTAAAAAAGTAGTTCCCTGTGTATTTATTCATGAAGGTTTTCCGTGACTTTTTTTTCCTGAACGTTCTTTATATAGAAAAGCGGTTTTCAGTTTGCTGTGTTTGGCTTACGTATTTGCTGTATATACTAAGGTCGTGAACAATTTTTATCAGTTGATATATAGGATCTGATAGATAACATGAAAGGGTAAAGTTGCACATAATTATAATTGTCAGTGACTTGGGTAGAGTTGGAAATATGAACACATCTGTTCTTAATCTGATTCCCTAATGTACTAAAAATGTGGAATACAAGTATATTTCAAGTCCCCAATCAGACCATATGCATGGGATTATGTATTTGTATATCCAGTACAGCAATACAAAATCGTAGCTATGGTCTTACTGTAGAGCGGCTCAGAACGGATGTCTTACTACTGAGAAGAAGTAGTTCATTACAGTCTTTTATAAAAGAGAGGCAGAATATACTAAAATGATATTCAAATCATAAGTCGATGACAAGATGACAACGTCATGGCAAAAAACAACAAAAAAACCGACAAAAAAGACAAATAACATTACACTATAGCATAGAAAACTCAAGACTGATCAACCCCACCAAAAAAACGAGAGTAATCTCAGATGCTCCGGAGGGTAAGCATATCCTGCTCCACATCTGGCAGCCTTCGTGTTCCTCATGTAAATACTAACTCGGTAATAAGCCTAACTATGTGGCATTCGAGGAATGTGGTTACGACCATTCAAAATATATTTCGTAACGGTCAACCAACTCGTTATGAATTCAACTTCACTACTTGAAAGTCTTGGTTTAATAGTTTCCATGTATGCAACAACCTTTTATCAAAGAAATCAATTGGGAGATTTATACTCCATATACACGCGCTTTTGGAATGTTGCTACATATAAATGGAAAGTACACAGTTGGGAAGCTGAATTCATCTCTTTTGTCGTAAAGTTTTGTTCTCAACCCACCCTTATTGTTTATTTCTAGATGTAAGTCAAGACAGACTTAACTGTATCTGTTGTATCTGTTATTTCAAATTCCACGGGATAGACGCGTTGAACAAAGTCACCAAACTTTGAATTATTTGATCATCTATATAGCGGAATGTGAAGTTAAAATATAATGCTAGATTCTTTTCATTCTTCATAAGAAGCACCTGTATGAAGTCTACCTCATATGAATAAAGGAACAATAAAGGATTAACGGTACTCGTATTATCTTAATTATTGACCTATGTATATTTGAGATAAAATAAGGGGGGTTCTTACTTAAACCATGGAAGTATGATATTGTCAATATCATACTTCCATGCTTAAACAAAAATCAACAAGCGGACAAGTGGTCCATTAGCGATCATATGAGCTGCATTAAGGTATATATTGCAAAAATAAACATTGTGCTGATAGTTTGCTGTGAACATACCTGAACAGTATAATCAACAATTAGAGAAAAAGGAAAACCATACTATCATAAATTGCTATGGAAACGCCAAATTTTAATGATACTAATGCATACATACTTATTGTTTATATAATTAACATATTCATCGTGAAATACTTGGGTTGAAGGTTCTCGATCAGGGCAAATTCTTTGTACATCACCTGTATCAACCTTATTTGTCTAATATTAGTATTTTAAAAAGCAAAACTAAGTTGGTTGAATGAAACGTTGAAAGTTGGTTATAATGAATATCAGCATGCATATTAACACTATTATACACTGCATACACGTTTTTATGTATACGAAAATGGACTGCATACAAGTTTTTAAGTATATGCTAGTCTCTTTATAGAATTACAGAAAACGAACATATTTCAACCAAATGACAATGGTATAATGTTTGCTAACATATAACAGAATAAAAGTATAACAAATGTACTAAATCAAAGAGAAAGTATTTCTTAGATAATATGTAAAACAAATATACATGATTTAACTATATATAGAAAGGCTTCAATATTATTTCATTACGACTAAGTATGTTTCTTATAATTTCAAAGTTCTATTTACATACGTTTACATGTAAGATTCGAGTTCTTTGCATTTTAGTTTCAGTTACATTAAGGTAAAACGGAAATGATAAGGGTCAAGAACTGAAAATAGAAACTGAATAGCCCTATAATCAATTCCTTCTTGAGTCGAAGTGAATGACGCTGCTTTAATTTATGTAACAATATATACCGGCAGAATTTATCAAATACAAAAATTAAACATTGAATTATTTTTAATAAAGATTAAAAGATAATGCATAATGTTGGAGACAAATGAAAACAAATGAAAGAAATACAAAAAAAAATTACCTATCAGACTGTTAACTTCCGTTATCCTACTGTACCAGAAAGATGTGCAAAGGTGCGCTGCCGAGGCTGAGAGTGATATGGTAATTGAACGAGTGATAATAGAAAGCACACATGGCAAATCATAATTATCCAATTAATTATGTATCTATTGATAAAGTTTATTAGCGCGTGCCATAACTTATCAATGATGCAACTTCCTTCTTCGTATAATAAGTTTTTACTGGTCAGCCTACGTATGTTGTCTTGACCCTAAATTACTAGTTAATTAATCCCCATTGCAAACATTTCAATATCCTAACACATGCAATGGAGGAATAAATCGACATAATACTAGCACGAACTATTTCAAGAGTTTCGAACTTGCCTATAGCTAGTTTTTGGTTACTTGTTTAGGACCCTTAAAATATTTATTGTTTTCGTCTTTTCTTGGTTAAGTAGATTCGACAATCTTTTATTTTAATTTGCGACCATTAGATCAATTAAACATCAGGTGGACTCATGACTTGTTCACATAAGTTTGATTCACCTTTCGTACATGTTGATAAACCTTCTGTAATGTGTATACTTGATCTTACATAGAAGTATTATCATTTACACCAAGATGTCGTTAAATGAATTTGGAAACCCTGCAATTTTCATGCTTTTCAGTCAACATATAGTCAAATCGCTGAAAGACCCTCTCCTTAATTATTGAAAACTATCATTCTGCATTGACAATAATATCTTGGTGTAAATTAGATACACCACCTATTCGGGCGTTAATCTAATACTTATAAATTAAGGTGCAACTCTCATGAAGCTCACTAAACGTTTTGTCTTACACGTTTTATGTCTCTTTTGGATCTTGACAGTTGTTTACTTGTTTTTATTTCAAAACGTTATAAATCAGTTGATCCTTGCAATGTAACCACTAAAACAGTAAAACTATGGTGAACAACTTTAATAACGAACAGAGACAACTTATGATATAGGACATGTGAACGAGAGCAACTTGACGGAAGCTAGTAAAATAGCAATGTTCTCTTTCCATTGTGTATCATTGATATCACCGTATTTTATTCTCAGACTAATACTTTAGTTTCTGCTTCTTCGTAAACATATCACATGCATGTATCCCTTAGGTTGTAGCAATATAATGCAGATGTTTATATATTTCAAGGATGCACATGTATTCATAAAAAATAACACATAAACATGTAGCTGAGAGGATGACATGTTACCCAGCGTAAAACATTGCTAATCTTGGTGATGAGATTTGTTACTTTTCGAAGGATAATTATGCTGGTTTGTCACCCTCTCAGATATGTCTATTTAATGTATTGTATTGAATGTTCTTTTTTTTTTGGTCAATACGAGATGGTAACATTCGAAAAATTGTTACCGGGCTGGTCATGTCTTTCAATATAAATTATTACACTCATACTTATTTTCTTTGCTTTTTGTGTGTTTTTTTATATGCATGTGACTGATTTTGTGTCATGGATGGATACCCCATATCCTTTGTTTTTTTATATGCATGTGACTGATTTTGTGTCATGGATGGATACCCCATATCCTTTGTTTTTTTATTTTACAAAATTATTAACACTTTTGTATAGAAAATGCGATCTTGATTCTTGTTAGGCTTGAAAGGCTTGAAAGCTGATCAGACAAAGATACTTGTATGCTAATGATTAATAAAATAGACGTTGATGTCATTCCAATATGAATAGTTATTTGGCACCATTACTAAAAATGAACTGGCATTGTCGACTATCTTTTACAAAATCTACATCTACTTACGAAAGGAAAACTAGAAGTGCCGAGTAAGTTATTGGGTAGTGGAGAGATAGACCAGAACAGTCTAATATATCGCAATTCAAAGAAATGAACTCAAGCTGAATAGATACTTATGTAACTTCCTAATTATGAAGAGTAATGATTAACGATGTAATACTGATCACTAATTCTGAAAAGATTAATCATTTACATCCTTAGCATGCAAGAGGATCATCACAAAAACCAAACACATTCGTCAATGTCTCACGTACCAAATATATCAAGTTGGAAGCTATCGAAGCCAACTACACATGTACTTTTTATTAGAGGTTAACAGAAGCACACATAATGACATTTGCGTTTGACTATTCCTTGCCCGGAAACAGGTGCTGCTACAACATTTGTGGATTTAATATATCCTCGTTGAAAAATTGATAAAAACTCTCAAAATGCGCTGTCTGTAAACCTAAAACATAGTATAATTTTCTAATGCTTATAATCTTATAGCGCACATATACGTGTTGCTTAATGCATTGTCAAATTAAGCAAACTTTCAAGAACTTTCTTCCCGAATGTGCTCATGTTGAATGTTCATAGCAGATCTAAATCCCCCCTTTCCCTTGGTATAAACGTGGTCATGTCATTCTTTAATATACACTGACTAACAAAACCAACCAAGCAATATCTTGTTTAAAATGTCGCTAGTGGTTTTCAAACGCAACGTTGATTCAGCAGTTGATTATGTAGACAATTCCGCTTCTTTTACTTGATATTTTGTTGTAGAAGGGACAGAGGGCTAAGAGAACTTACTAAATTGTAAATATTTATTGATATTTTCACCTCCCGTATTTGTCTAAGTGCTCGACCTTCCGAAGCACCTGGGTTCACCCTCAGTTTTTGTAGGGTTCGGCTTTAGTTTTCTTTGTAGTGTTTTGAAGAGTTGATATGTCTTTTTGTCGTGTTTCTTTTTGGCGATGCCTGTTTTTTCTTCTTCGATTTAATAGTACTGATTTTGCATTAGTATCTCCCTCTTTTTGTACAGTTAATTTTGTCTAGAATTCTTGGTTTCTTCAATGAAGTAAATAATCAGTACACATCTATTGGATGTATACTGATTGGTATTTTAGTCGTGGATACATTATTTTATTTTGGCTTTTGAGTAGCTTTCAGTAACAGCTAGTACTCTCAGATCGGTTCTTTGTGTCTCAAGTCTTTTTGTTAGTTGTTTTTGACGTGCTTTGTGTCGATCTGATGAGCCAAGCCTGTTCAACTAATTTTCATATTGTGCTGTTACACCACTGTCCCAGATAAGGGGATGGTTGGGCGCCCGCAAACTATTTTACCAGCCGTATGTATATGTCCAAAGTCAAGAGCATGTAGTTCAGTGGTTGTCGTTTGTTGCTCAGCTGTATATTATATTTGTTTTTCGTTTGCTGTTGTTTACATACATCATGCTCTTGTGTTTCTTGTTTGAATTGTTTTAAATGTGTCATGTCAGGGCCTTTAATAGCTTGCAATGCGGTATGGGTTTTGCTTATTGTTGAAAGCCGTATAGTTTCTAACATCTACGTTAATTGGTATCTGTTGGAAAATTGTCTCACTGGCAATCATTACACATCTTCTTTATTTTATATAAAAGTTACTTATGGATAATTCATCATCGTGGTGAATAGATTGTCCCTATATGTAGGAGATTATGAACAGAATGTCCTAGATGATAAGTAGACTGTCCTAGGAGATGATAAGTAGACTGTCCTAGGAGATAATATATAGACTGTCCTGAGGATATGACGAACAGACTGTCCCTGGAGAGTCAGAATAGTTTGTTCCTTGGAAATGATGAATAGATTGTCTCTAAGAGATGATGAACAGACTGTCTCCAGGAAATGATGAATAGATTGTCCCTAAGAGATGATGAATAGACTGTCTATAGGAAATGACGAATAGACTGTCCCTATGAGATGATTAACAGACTGTCCCTATAGGAGATGATGAATTGACTATCACAAGGAGCGTCTATATACTGTTGTATAATTTTAAATTGTGTTGCATTTTCATCATTACTTTTTATTGTGTGTTATGGTCTTTATTGGACCTTCCTTTGATTATCTCATGTCTTTAAACGAGGCTGCATGTGTTGTTAACGCTATGGACAAGTGTGGCATAGAGTTGGAGCAAACAGCTTAGTGCACTCATACCAACTGCATATTCTTCTGCTGTTGATATTTATTTGTTTTCCATACAATCATTAAACATGTTTCCAGTTCTATATATAAGTTTGACACAACAGTATAGGTATATCTAACACGAAAAAAAAATAAATGTGCGTACCATCGTTATCTATTTTTGTTTCAAAAATAGGTCCAGTGGGCAAACAAACAAAAATATTATGGTAGAAAAAGGCGGAAAATGTTACATAAACATTTTTAAAACAGATTATTTGATTATGTTAAAATTAGCTTAAAACAGAATATTTTCGGTTGATATGATATTTGATAATATATAATCTTCCTGCCGGTCAACTAGTACTTATACATGTCTAATCAATTATAGGGTATATAGAGATATAATAAATATTATATATGGCATCTTTATATTATTTGTAAAATTATAGTGGAAAAAATCATCAAATTGAATAAAAGTTCTCCATTGCACATGTACTTTTCATTTACCTCTACATTTAAATGAATTTGATTTGAAATCAACATGCTCGAACATGAGATTTTCTATGGCTGTCTTTTCGTTGATGAACCTCTATAAAATGCCAAATGTCAGGCTAAAAAGAAAGTCAGAGACCGACTTAAAATTTGACAAATGTGGACGCAACTGAACTCCACGCTGATTGTATAATCTTGGAACATCAATCTATCAAGTCCCAGAAAAAAAATCAACTCGTCTTCTTTATATGATTCAATTAGGTATTAGTATCTGATGTATTTACGTCTGTTTGGCGGGAAATAAAACACATGCAAAAGCATGGTGTTTTCAGGAGGGTATTGGTCAAAGCTGGTTTAAGTTGTGAAATGCACTCTTGCTCCGAAATCTTACATAGACACCCAAAACACATCCACCTTTACGGACTCAGTGTTTAACTAAGTACTTAGCACAATAATTGACTCGTTTTTGAGTGTCCATCGCCGAGGTTCACCGTCATTACGTATACAATATATCATGAATATGGGGAGGGGGGGGGGGGGGCAATAAAGACAATACCTTAAACTGCTAGCTGGAAATCAAGATGTTCATATTAAAAACTACATAGGTATATGATTATCCGTAAGAGATAAGTGCACATTTTCGTTGTAAGCTTCAACAATTTTAATTCATTCTATTGTAGATAAATGCAAAGCATTTTTCTACATAGAAACAATATGGACATACTTTAAGAAAAACTCAAGTTCACCTGACTTCAATTTTTCATTGGATTATTGCATTTTTATTACAAAATATCAGTCTGAGAGACTTTTAAAAAACATGTTTCTTTCATAAACTTCATAATAAGATCAAACATTTATCATACGTACGAGGCGGATATCATATAAAAAGTAAATTAAAAACAGAGTTAATGATCGATTCGTCTATTTAGCTTAAAACAAATGTTGTATTTCAATGTATACTTAACGCCCAACTATTGATTAGAAACAAATTTGTATGTATACGCGAGACATATTAATAACTGGGTATTGCAGATGTTATAAAAACGGGATGAAAATAAATAGACGTTTAGTTTAAATTTCATGATCAAGTGAATTGAAAAACATATAATAGAAACTGGGTTTACTTATTTGAAAAACGTTTTGCTTGTTAACAAGAAAAAACAGAGAAAAGAAATTTGGTTGAATTAGACTTGCATACGTAGAGGGTCCGATGGGTGCACGATACCAAAACAAGATGTCACGTAACATACAGTAGTGCAAAAATGTTATTTTGATCACTGCATCATAGAATTTATAAATAAGATTTGCATATATAATTCCAGCTTTTTTGTAATACACAATTGAAAAAACACACAAATATTATGGCATAATTAAAAAAAGAGCAGTTCTCTTTTTTTAATTGATTTTCCATTATATTTTTCTATTATTTAGTATAGGGAAACTTTTCTGGAAAAGAACAGCAACAGTTTTAGATTAACAACCTGCCTCTTCAATCTGGGGTGTGGTTACTGAAGTTGACTCGTGATGCTTTCCGTGATTTGAAACGATTTACAGCCGTTATGAAAGAGTTATACTGATGTGTTACAATTTATTTTGTTATATGTCATAAGCAAGTAATTCGTTAGTGATGTTTTAATCCTGACCCATGATCAGAACTTGTACACGCACCCACGTGTATCACCACATCAGAATATAACATGTGACAGATGACAAATCTTTAGGGGGTCAGAAAAACATGTTATATATATGTATTTTGATTCTCTGCATATCCTCTTGCATATTGAGTTACCATTTATGGCAACCAAGAACCGGAAGTGCACAGGTGACATGTTGGGAGAATTTGGTCAAAGTATTATGTTTAAATTATAAATTATCAGCAACTTAAACCCTTGTTTAAATCCCAGTAGGAGACGACCCTTCAAAAATGTGTCATGATTACAGATAGATATAAAATAAAGTATATACACAAATGTCATTATTTTTCAAGGACATGCTGCATTTATCATTTCTTGCAACATAATATTTTGTCATTTACACCTGACCGACAGCTTTGCTTTTCGAATAAGAATGATGTAATAAAATAATAATGTTTTAGTAAAAATAAAAATGATAAAATTAAAATAAGATCAATCTTCTTTCAATACTTAGGAAAAGTGCATACGTATCATGTCCGCTTATCTCCCAGTAGCAGACGATTAAAGCATTTCCTGTTTCAATTAAAAGCCGTAGCAACCGTTTCATTAACGGTCATTTGATCTTTCTATCGATAATTTAAAGTCAAAACATTGCTTTTCAAAGTTTACTCACCAAAATTTAAATGTCCAATAATTCCATGTACTGAAAGGAACCCGGTAAAACAAAACGAAGTCAGTGAGAGGTTTTCAACGACTGTCGGCCATAAGCCTAAAAGAATAGGAGCAATGGCAAATATGCAAAAAATCTAAGCAGTAAGATAGAAACCTAATATCTCGGTAGGGCTTGCCATATTTGTAACAGACGTTTCAAGAAGAGGCTTGCGTGAGAAGCGCCATGACTTCAAATGATACCAGTCGTCCAAATTAAGAACAGCGTTTAAATGATTGAAGCAGTAATGAGTTGTTCTCGCGACTGAGCGCGTGCTGATGGTGTAATGGTCGTCTGCTAGAAAGATAAAACATCCTTACAATTAATGATTTAAATACAAGAAAATCTGACAGAAAATAAACACCGAAAATGATTTGTTATATTAAAAATCGAACCACTGTACATAAGCTAACTGATCGTAAATAGTTGGAATTAAGTTATGTATAATTTTTGGGAAATTTTCACAGTGTTCATGTCTGCCTGTTTTAAAACAAATCAATTTAAAAATGGAAATATCGAACAAACAAAAAGCTGCTGTGAACATTTTGATATGATATTTAGAAATCATCGAATTCAGTGATTTTAGAATTGGCTTTAATTTTGGTAGACCGCACTGCTGTGTGATTTCTAGATTTCCAATGGGTGGGGAAGTTACATCGTATTTGCGTAACCGCCAGTTTTATATTTTGTTTCTATTATTTTCGTGGTATATATAATACAATAAAACATTATCATTACATTCGGAATTCCTGAAATCCGCAGTACATAAAAAAAACGATGTACTCTTTTACTGTTGCTGTTGTGACTATTATGCGAAATAAAACATCTGTGTCGATTATCAGTTATGCAAATAAACAAAGACCGTTTATATTTAGGTGATTATAAATGAGTCATCATAATTATAATAATTAAACAACAGTATCGAAATCACAATTCACAATATGTCAAAGAGCTGCGTATTTTTGTTGTCACTGATAATATTATCACTGACAAATTCGTATTTATTTATCTATTTGTGATGCATATAATTTTAATTATGAATTACTAAGATGTGTTTTAGCAATTTTCTTGTCATATATTTTATGTGACGAACATAATTTGACAGCGGGTAAACACAATCTAACTAAAACACAGATCTCTGATTTTGTTATGGTCATACGCTCCAACGAGAACGCCAGTTCCGATTGATCTGAATTTTAATCAGATTTATATAATTGTTGAACAATCTATGTACTTCATTAATGATGCTAGTTGTCTTTTTAAATGAAGTACTTCTCTTTGTAAAGGAAATTGATTCAATCTTTAAAAACAATTGTTCATATGCATAAATCTTTTGAAGAAAAAGATAACATGTTCATTTATTTTATTTTTAAGCATAGACCAAGATAACAAAAAGGTATGTGGTTTTTTTTTAAAGAGCTGGTTTTTTTTTTTTAAATTATACATAACTCAGCATTGATACTAAATTGATCTAAGTTTGTCGTACCCCCAAAGAAGAGCTGAACCAAAACCATTTATTAAAGTTGAGAATCGGTATACAAAAATGTCTAAAACAACTGAAAAGGTACCAAATCAAGGAAAGACTGACAGACCATGGCCAAATGACAAAAAAAAAAGAAAAGACAAAGAGCAGTACACAAAACACGAACTGCACAAAAATAAACCAAACAAAAAAGAGGAATGAGCTCAGGTTCTCGGGAAGGGAGTTTCTACTCCACTTGTGGCACAGAAAATGAATGTTCACACAAATATTTTTAATATTAGCTAATATTGTCGCATATATGAGTGTTCCAATAGATGGGAAGTATATGTATAATTGCATCAATTTTAAATGGACAGGCCGAAGATCTGAAATGAAAGATGCAAAAATAAACAATATCTGTCTTTAATTATACATGTATCGACTATAACTCAAACCGCAGCAAAAAGGTTAAAAAAATAAGAGGATTCCAAAAGGCAGATTGGGGTAGTAAAATAATATAAACGGTATCAATGTTACTGCACCAGATGCGCATTTCGACAATTAATGCCTCTTCAGTGATGCTGGAGGCCAAAATATCAAAAATCCAAAACCTAATACAAACGTTGAAGAGAAGTCATTATTTGAACAAAACAAACAAAACTATGACAAAAAGGTCAAACAATAGCCAACAAAAGCCGTGCAAGGAGAGAACTTAGATACTCCGGAAGGGTAAGCAGTTCCTTCTCCACTGGTGGTATCTGTCGTGTGTTAGTGCCCGATAGTTACAAATCCATCTATAGATAAAGATCAAAGAAAACATAGGGAAAATCAATGTATATGGGTTTTGCTCATTGTTGAAGGCCATACATTGACTTATAAAATCTTATTGTTATAGAGTAAAGAGATCTTAATATGTACTTTTTGGCACGTTGGATAAATGTTAATCCAGGAAAGTGGTTTAAAAGCAGCTAATTCTGTATGTGTCATTTTTATTTAGTACAATGTGTTGTTGTCTGTGGCTAGGTGCCAAGAATATCTGTTTTATTTATCTAATAATACTTCCCTGTTCCTTTCCACAATTTTGGCTCTGACTGTTCCTTTTAAAAGCATCAACACAGGAACGTACTGATATTCGGTATGGTTAATTTTTATTTAGCACATTTTGCAGTTTTTCCGTGGCTATGTACCAAGTACATCTGTTTTGTTCGTCTAATTATATTTCACTGTCGTGATTACTCTGATTAATTAACAATTCATTTGTCATCAACATGCAGAACAGTGCCTCGTCATGTTGAGAACATCATAAACCACAACATTGAAAAATGGATAGAAAAACATAAGTGTTGTATATTATCTTATACCGATAATAGTATGTTATTTATATTTGCCACATAATATTTGGCTTAGAGGTTGAGGAAAGGAAATAAGAAGATACAAGTCAAAAGACAAGACAATGACGAAAAAAAGGGAAAAGAGCGAAACGAACTTCGTTTGTTTCCTAATCGCGATCTTCTTTTATTTCATTTTTTTGCCATGGATTTGATTTGATAATAACTGCAATTGAACGGTTTTGACAATCATATATTAACATATAATTGGAGCTGATCAAAATTGTTATTAATCATTACAGGTTAAACATTGCCATAATCTAAAGAAATACCAAAATAAGAGTTAGACCAAGACAGAAAGACAATGAACATAAGTATATACAGAAAATTAAGAGCAGAAAGGTTAGGCTTTAAAGGACAAACATGCTACGAAGAAACGACACTAATACAAGCAAACAGCGCCAACTAATTAAATAACAGTTATAAAAAAAGACAGTGCGAACAGAACGACCATGACCTAAAGAATAACGAGGTAACTACAAAAAGACATGTAACAACCTGAAAATATACCGACGTTGATAAAAATAAAGACCAACACAAAGAAAAATTACAAGAAAAAAACTAACGATGATAAATAGGAGGACCATGAGAAGGCGAAAAACAACTGTCGATGAAAACAGAAAAGTCATGACATAGAGAACAAACATACAGTTTCAAACAGAAAAACAAGGACTATAAAAAACATTCAGCTACAAACAGATTGAAAATCACGAGAGAGAGAGAGAGAGAGAGAGAGAGAGAGAGAGAGAGAGAGAGAGTCAGAAAGGCAATGTTTTAATTTATAAACAGACAATGACAGTCAGAGAGACAAAGAATTACCTTAAAAAACAGACATTGTTGACAGACAGCACAAAACAATAATCTACTTTATACACAGACAATGACAGTCAGAAATGCGATACAATACTTTATAAACAGACAGTGACAGCCAGCAAGAAAATGGATTAATTTATAAACATACAATGACAGTCAGAAAGACAATGCATAATTAACCTATAAACAGACAATGACAGTCAGAAAGGCAATAAAATACTTTATAAACAGACAAGTGACAGCCAGCAAGACAATGAATTAATTTATAAACACACAATGACAGTCAGAAAGACAATGCATAATTAGCCTATAAACAGTCAATAACAGCCAGCAAGACAATGTCCTAAAGAATTAAAAAAAAAACAATGACAGTCAGAACTACAATGAAAAAAAAGAATAAACAAACAATTACTGTCAGAAAGACGAGTTTAAATACAAAAGAGACAATAACAGTCAGAAAGACAATGAATTGATTAATGAACATATAGTGTGTCTTTCTATGTTGTGATGTTACACTATTGTTTCAGAAAAAGGGTGAAGGTTTGGTACCATTAAAACGTTTAAACCCGCTGCATTTGTTTGCACCTGTCCTAAGTCAGGAATCTGATGTTCAGTAGTTGTCGTTTGTTGATGTGGTTCATAAGTGTTTCTCGTTTCTCGTTTTTTATATAGATTAGACCGTTGGTTTTCCCGTTTGAATGGTTTTACACTAGTAATTTTTTGGGGCCCTTTATAGCTTACTGTTCGGTGTGAGCCAAGGCTCCGTGTTGAAGAACGTACTGTGACCTATAATGGTTTACTTTTATAAATTTTGACTTGGATGGAGAGTTGTCTCATTGGCACTCATACCACATCTTCTTATATCTATATGCAGACAACGACCATCAGAAAGACAAAGAGTTAAAACAAATGAGTAGAAAATAACAGCTAGAAAGACAGAGTTAAAGAATATGGAGAAAATGGCAATCTGAAGATTAAGAGTTAAAAAATAAAAATAAAATGACAAACAGAGAGCTAAAGAGTTACAGGATATAAAGAAATAAAGGATAATCAGACAATAACATTCAGAAAGACAAAGAACCTATAAAGAATAATTAAACAGAAAAGGAAATAAAGAAAAATCAGACAATAACATTCAGAAAGACAAAGAACCTATAAAGAATAATTAAACAGAAAAGGAAATAAAGAAAAATCAGACAATAACATTCAGAAAGACAAAGAACCTATAAAGAATAATTAAACAGAAAAGGAAAAAAAGAAAAATCAGACAATAACATTCAGAAAGACAAAGAACCTATAAAGAATAATTTAACAGAAAAGGAAATAAAGAAAAATCAGACAATAACATTCAGATAGACAAGGAACCTATAAAGAATAATTAAACAGAAAAGGAAATAAAGAAAAATCAGACAATAACATTCAGAAAGACAAAGAACCTATAAAGAATAATTAAACAGAAAAGGAAATAAAGAAAAATCAGACAATAACATTCAGAAAGACAAAGAACCTATAAAGAATAATTTAACAGAAAAGGAAATAAAGAAAAATCAGACAATAACATTCAGATAGACAAAGAACCTATAAAGAATAATTAAACAGAAAAGGAAAAAAAGAAAAATCAGACAATAACATTCAGAAAGACAAAGAACCTATAAAGAATAATTTAACAGAAAAGGAAATAAAGAAAAATCAGACAATAACATTCAGATAGACAAAGAACCTATAAAGAATAATTAAACAGAAAAGGAAAAAAAGAAAAATCAGACAATAACATTCAGAAAGACAAAGAACCTATAAAGAATAATTTAACAGAAAAGGAAATAAAGAAAAATCAGACAATAACATTCAGATAGACAAGGAACCTATAAAGAATAATTAAACAGAAAAGGAAATCAAGAAAAATCAGACAATAACATTCAGAAAGACAAAGAACCTATAAAGAATAATTAAACAGAAAAGGAAAAAAAGAAAAATCAGACAATAACATTCAGAAAGACAAAGAACCTATAAAGAATAATTTAACAGAAAAGGAAATAAAGAAAAATCAGACAATAACATTCAGATAGACAAAGAACCTATAAAGAATAATTAAACAGAAAAGGAAAAAAAGAAAAATCAGACAATAACATTCAGATAGACAAAGAACCTATAAAGAATAATTAAACAGAAAAGGAAAAAAAGAAAAATCAGACAATAACATTCAGATAGACAAAGAACCTATAAAGAATAATTAAACAGAAAAGGAAAAAAAGAAAAATCAGACAATAACATTCAGATAGACAAAGAACCTATAAAGAATAATTAAACAGAAAAGGAAAAAAAGAAAAATCAGACAATAACATTCAGATAGACAAAGAACCTATAAAGAATAATTAAACAAAAAAGGAAATAAAGAAAAATCAGACAATAACATTCAGATAGACAAAGAACCTATAAAGAATAATTAAACAGAAAAGGAAAAAAAGAAAAATCAGACAATAACATTCAGATAGACAAAGAACCTATAAAGAATAATTAAACAGAAAAGGAAATAAAGAAAAATCAGACAATAACATTCAGAAACACAAAGAACCTATAAAGAATAATTAAACAGAAAAGGAAATAAAGAAAAATCAGACAATAACATTCAGATAGACAAAGAACCTATAAAGAATAATTAAACAGAAAAGGAAAAAAAGAAAAATCAGACAATAACATTCAGATAGACAAGGAACCTATAAAGAATAATTAAACAGAAAAGGAAATAAAGAAAAATCAGACAATAACATTCAGAAAGACAAGGAACCTATAAAGAATAATTAAACAGAAAAGGAAATAAAGAAAAATCAGACAATAACATTCAGAAAGACAAAGAACCTATAAAGAATAATTAAACAGAAAAGGAAAAAAAGAAAAATCAGACAATAACATTCAGAAAGACAAAGAACCTATAAAGAATAATTAAACAGAAAAGGAAATAAAGAAAAATCAGACAATAACATTCAGAAAGACAAAGAACCTATAAAGAATAATTTAACAGAAAAGGAAATAAAGAAAAATCAGACAATAACATTCAGATAGACAAAGAACCTATAAAGAATAATTAAACAGAAAAGGAAAAAAAGAAAAATCAGACAATAACATTCAGATAGACAAAGAACCTATAAAGAATAATTAAACAGAAAAGGAAAAAAAGAAAAATCAGACAATAACATTCAGATAGACAAAGAACCTATAAAGAATAATTAAACAGAAAAGGAAAAAAAGAAAAATCAGACAATAACATTCAGATAGACAAAGAACCTATAAAGAATAATTAAACAGAAAAGGAAAAAAAGAAAAATCAGACAATAACATTCAGATAGACAAAGAACCTATAAAGAATAATTAAACAGAAAAGGAAATAAAGAAAAATCAGACAATAACATTCAGATAGACAAAGAACCTATAAAGAATAATTAAACAGAAAAGGAAAAAAAGAAAAATCAGACAATAACATTCAGATAGACAAAGAACCTATAAAGAATAATTAAACAGAAAAGGAAATAAAGAAAAATCAGACAATAACATTCAGAAAGACAAAGAACCTATAAAGAATAATTAAACAGAAAAGGAAATAAAGAAAAATCAGACAATAACATTCAGATAGACAAAGAACCTATAAAGAATAATTAAACAGAAAAGGAAAAAAAGAAAAATCAGACAATAACATTCAGATAGACAAGGAACCTATAAAGAATAATTAAACAGAAAAGGAAATAAAGAAAAATCAGACAATAACATTCAGAAAGACAAGGAACCTATAAAGAATAATTAAACAGAAAAGGAAATAAAGAAAAATCAGACAATAACATTCAGAAAGACAAAGAACCTATAAAGAATAATTAAACAGAAAAGGAAAAAAAGAAAAATCAGACAATAACATTCAGAAAGACAAAGAACCTATAAAGAATAATTAAACAGAAAAGGAAATAAAGAAAAATCAGACAATAACATTCAGAAAGACAAAGAACCTATAAAGAATAATTTAACAGAAAAGGAAATAAAGAAAAATCAGACAATAACATTCAGATAGACAAGGAACCTATAAAGAATAATTAAACAGAAAAGGAAAAAAAGAAAAATCAGACAATAACATTCAGAAAGACAAAGAACCTATAAAGAATAATTTAACAGAAAAGGAAATAAAGAAAAATCAGACAATAACATTCAGATAGACAAAGAACCTATAAAGAATAATTAAACAGAAAAGGAAATAAAGAAAAATCAGACAATAACATTCAGAAAGACAAAGAACCTATAAAGAATAATTAAACAGAAAAGGAAAAAAAGAAAAATCAGACAATAACATTCAGAAAGACAAAGAACCTATAAAGAAAAATTTAACAGAAAAGGAAAAAAAGAAAAATCAGACAATAACATTCAGATAGACAAAGAACCTATAAAGAATAATTAAACAGAAAAGGAAATAAAGAAAAATCAGACAATAACATGCAGAAAGACAAAGAACCTATAAAGAATAATTAAACAGAAAAGGAAATAAAGAAAAATCAGACAATAACATTCAGAAAGACAAAGAACCTATAAAGAATAATTAAACAGAAAAGGAAATAAAGAAAAATCAGACAATAACATTCAGAAAGACAAAGAACCTATAAAGAATAATTAAACAGAAAAGGAAATAAAGAAAAATCAGACAATAACATTCAGATAGACAAAGAACCTATAAAGAATAATTAAACAGAAAAGGAAATAAAGAAAAATCAGACAATAACATTCAGAAAGACAAAGAACCTATAAAGAATAATTAAACAGAAAAGGAAATAAAGAAAAATCAGACAATAACATTCAGAAAGACAAAGAACCTATAAAGAATAATTAAACAGAAAAGGAAATAAAGAAAAATCAGACAATAACATTCAGAAAGACAAAGAACCTATAAAGAATAATTAAACAGAAAAGGAAAAAAAGAAAAATCAGACAATAACATTCAGAAAGACAAAGAACCTATAAAGAATAATTAAACAGAAAAGGAAAAAAAGAAAAATCAGACAATAACATTCAGAAAGACAAAGAACCTATAAAGAATAATTAAACAGAAAAGGAAAAAAAGAAAAATCAGACAATAACATTCAGAAAGACAAAGAACCTATAAAGAATAATTAAACAGAAAAGGAAAAAAAGAAAAATCAGACAATAACATTCAGATAGACAAGGAACCTATAAAGAATAATTAAACAGAAAAGGAAATAAAGAAAAATCAGACAATAACATTCAGAAAGACAAAGAACCTATAAAGAATAATTAAACAGAAAAGGAAAAAAAGAAAAATCAGACAATAACATTCAGAAAGACAAAGAACCTATAAAGAAAAATTTAACAGAAAAGGAAATAAAGAAAAATCAGACAATAACATTCAGATAGACAAAGAACCTATAAAGAATAATTAAACAGAAAAGGAAAAAAAGAAAAATCAGACAATAACATTCAGATAGACAAAGAACCTATAAAGAATAATTAAACAGAAAAGGAAATAAAGAAAAATCAGACAATAACATGCAGATAGACAAAGAACCTATAAAGAATAATTAAACAGAAAAGGAAATAAAGAAAAATCAGACAATAACATTCAGAAAGACAAAGAACCTATAAAGAATAATTAAACAGAAAAGGAAATAAAGAAAAATCAGACAATAACATTCAGAAAGACAAAGAACCTATAAAGAATAATTAAACAGAAAAGGAAATAAAGAAAAATCAGACAATAACATTCAGAAAGACAAAGAACCTATAAAGAATAATTAAACAGAAAAGGAAATAAAGAAAAATCAGACAATAACATTCAGATAGACAAAGAACCTATAAAGAATAATTAAATAGAAAAGGAAATAAAGAAAAATCAGACAATAACATTCAGAAAGACAAAGAACCTATAAAGAATAATTAAACAGAAAAGGAAAACAAGAAAAATCAGACAATAACATTCAGAAAGACAAAGAACCTATAAAGAATAATTAAACAGAAAAGGAAAACAAGAAAAATCAGACAATAACATTCAGATAGACAAAGAACCTATAAAGAATAATTAAACAGAAAAGGAAAAAAAGAAAAATCAGACAATAACATTCAGATAGACAAAGAACCTATAAAGAATAATTAAACAGAAAAGGAAATAAAGAAAAATCAGACAATAACATTCAGATAGACAAAGAACCTATAAAGAATAATTAAACAGAAAAGGAAATAAAGAAAAATCAGACAATAACATTCAGATAGACAAAGAACCTATAAAGAATAATTAAACAGAAAAGGAAAAAAAGAAAAATCAGACAATAACATTCAGATAGACAAAGAACCTATAAAGAATACTTAAACAGAAAAGGAAATAAAGAAAAATCAGACAATAACATTCAGATAGACAAAGAACCTATAAAGAATTCTTAAACAGAAAAGGAAATAAAGAAAAATCAGACAATAACATTCAGATAGACAAAGAACCTATAAAGAATACTTAAACAGAAAAGGAAATAAAGAAAAATCAGACAATAACATTCAGAAAGACAAAGAACCTATAAAGAATAATTAAACAGAAAAGGAAATAAAGAAAAATCAGACAATAACATTCAGATAGACAAAGAACCTATAAAGAATAATTAAACAGAAAAGGAAAAAAAGAAAAATCAGACAATAACATTCAGATAGACAAAGAACCTATAAAGAATACTTAAACAGAAAAGGAAATAAAGAAAAATCAGACAATAACATTCAGATAGACAAAGAACCTATAAAGAATTCTTAAACAGAAAAGGAAATAAAGAAAAATCAGACAATAACATTCAGAAAGACAAAGAACCTATAAAGAATAATTAAACAGAAAAGGAAAAAAAGAAAAATCAGACAATAACATTCAGAAAGACAAAGAACCTATAAAGAATAATTAAACAGAAAAGGAAATAAAGAAAAATCAGACAATAACATTCAGAAAGACAAAGAACCTATAAAGAATAATTTAACAGAAAAGGAAATAAAGAAAAATCAGACAATAACATTCAGATAGACAAGGAACCTATAAAGAATAATTAAACAGAAAAGGAAAAAAAGAAAAATCAGACAATAACATTCAGAAAGACAAAGAACCTATAAAGAATAATTTAACAGAAAAGGAAATAAAGAAAAATCAGACAATAACATTCAGATAGACAAAGAACCTATAAAGAATAATTAAACAGAAAAGGAAATAAAGAAAAATCAGACAATAACATTCAGAAAGACAAAGAACCTATAAAGAATAATTAAACAGAAAAGGAAAAAAAGAAAAATCAGACAATAACATTCAGAAAGACAAAGAACCTATAAAGAAAAATTTAACAGAAAAGGAAAAAAAGAAAAATCAGACAATAACATTCAGATAGACAAAGAACCTATAAAGAATAATTAAACAGAAAAGGAAAAAAAGAAAAATCAGACAATAACATGCAGATAGACAAAGAACCTATAAAGAATAATTAAACAGAAAAGGAAATAAAGAAAAATCAGACAATAACATTCAGAAAGACAAAGAACCTATAAAGAATAATTAAACAGAAAAGGAAATAAAGAAAAATCAGACAATAACATTCAGATAGACAAAGAACCTATAAAGAATAATTAAACAGAAAAGGAAAAAAAGAAAAATCAGACAATAACATTCAGATAGACAAAGAACCTATAAAGAATACTTAAACAGAAAAGGAAATAAAGAAAAATCAGACAATAACATTCAGATAGACAAAGAACCTATAAAGAATTCTTAAACAGAAAAGGAAATAAAGAAAAATCAGACAATAACATTCAGATAGACAAAGAACCTATAAAGAATACTTAAACAGAAAAGGAAATAAAGAAAAATCAGACAATAACATTCAGAAAGACAAAGAACCTATAAAGAATAGTTAAACAGAAAAGGAAATAAAGAAAAATCAGACAATAACATTCAGATAGACAAAGAACCTATAAAGAATAATTAAACAGAAAAGGAAATAAAGAATATATATATAAACCGACAATGACATTCAGATAGACAAATAAGTATTGAAAAAACAAAACAATGAATAAACAGTAAATAGCAATCAGAATGACATGAAAGTCAGAAAGACAATGAATTAACCATAGACTGAGAAGACCACAGCTGCATCTACAAAAACATTACAAGTTTTCATGAACAGGTGTCTAAGAAACATCATTGGAATCAAGTGGCCAAACACCATTAGCAACAAAGAATTGTGGAAAAGGGCAAGACAAAAACCAATAGAAAGAACGATAACAACACGCAGATGGAAATGGATTGGACACACTTTACGTAAAAACAACACAAATGTAACTAGACAGGCGTTAGATTGGAATCCTCAGGGTCATCGTAAAAGAGGGCGACCAAAATCCACCTGGCGCAGAGATCTTACATCTGATCTACAGAAAATTGGGAAAACATGGGGTGAAGCAAAGAAACTAGCCAAGGACAGGAAAAGATGGTAAGCTACTGTGGTCGCCCTATGTCCCCCATGGGACGAAGTGGATTAAGTCAAGTGAGAAGACCACCAGAAATATTAATGATAGAATAAATTGACAATGACAGTCAGAAATAAAAAGGATAGTGAAGATACAAATACACTTTGGTTAATATTTAAAAACTCATTACAAAACACTATCTCTGAGAACATACCACAGAAAATGATGAGAAACAGCAAAAATCTACCTTGGATAACAGACAGTCTTAGAAGATAAATGAAAAAGTACAAGAAAAAATATCAAAAGTACAAATTGAAAGGCAAAGGGAAACAAGACCAACTCTAGAAATTAAAACATGAAAAGAACATCTTATTGGAGTTATATTGAAAATATGATATGTGGTATACCAGTTGATGACAACCCTACTACTATATCAAAGAGCTTCCCCAAAAATCTGTTCAGTTATATAAAAACACAAAAGTCTGAAAGCTCTAACATACCACCACTTCGAAAAGAGGGCTCACTTAATTACATCTGATTCAAAAGCAAAAGCTAGTATCTTAAATGAACAGTTCAAAAAAGCATTCACACCTGTAACAGATGATCCAATACCAGATAAAGGCGTCAGTAAACATCCACAGATGCCTGATATTAAAATACAAAAACAGGGCATAGAAAAACTTCTAAATAACATCAATATCAACAAAGCAGCTGGGCCTGATCTCATCCATGGAAAAATTTTAAAAGAGTGTAAGATATCTATCACTCCCGTCTTGTCAATCATATTCCAAACATCACTGAACTCTGGAAAGATCCCAGATGACTGGCGTCACGCAAGTGTATGTCCAGCATTTAAAAAAGGCGACAAACACGACCCTATAAACTATCGCACCATATCATTGACTTGCATCTGCTGCAAACTATTAGAACATGTTGTAGCTAGTAATATAATGAAACATCTGGAAAAAAATAAAATACTATATGACTAACAACATGGTTTTCGATCATCTCGCTCCTGTGAAACTCAGCTAATATCATTTATTCAAGATCTTGCTAATTCAAATAATAGAAACATTCAAACAGACATCATAATAATGGATTTTACAAAAGCATTTGATAAAGTTTCACACCACCATCTCATGCATAAAATCGGTTTCTACGGTATAAATTGCAATGCATTACATTGGATTCAAGATTTTTTAACAAACAGAACACAAACAGTAGTCCTTGAAGGTGAAACATCAAATAAAATTCCTGTAACATCTGGGGTACCTCAAGGCACAGTGCTTGGTCCAATTTTATTCTTAATATTTATAAATGATTTGGTAAAATATATTGAACATAGTACATTAAGATTGTTAGCAGATAACAGTATTATTTATAGGGAAATTAAAAAACCAGATGACACATATAAATTACAGTCTGACTTGGAAGCGGCCGGCAGATGGGAGCAGGAGTGGCTCATGCATTTTCACCCTGATAAGTGCAACATTCTCAGTGTAACTCAAAAACGCAAACCTTTAGACTTCACTTATAAATTACACAATCACTCTCTAGAAAAAGTTGACTCTACAAATTATTTAGGCCTAACTCTTCAATCAAATTTAAAATGGGACAAACATATCGATAACATGACATCAAAAGCAAATCAGTCTCTTGGATTTATTCGTAGAAATCTAAAAATAGCCTCACCTAAAGTTAAAGCTCATGCATTTAAAGCTCTTGTCCGACCAAAACTAGAGTACTGTTCAACTATTTGGGATCAACATCAAAAACAGCAAATTTCACAAATTGAAAAAGTTCAGAGAAGAGCAGCGCGCTTCTCATGCAACCGCTTCCATAACACCAGCTCAGTTACTGAAATGATGACAGACTTAAATTGGTACCCACTTGAAATTAGGCGTTTACGATACAGACTTGTCTTCTTTTACAAAATTATACACGAAATTGTTGCAGTCCCTACATATAACCTTTTGATCCCACTAGACAATAGAACTAGACATAGCAATCCACACTCATTTAGGCAAATACAAACATCTAAAGACAGTTATAAATATTCATTTTATCCACGAACAGTTATAAATTGGAATCATCTGCCACAACAAATAGTATCATGCAGTACAGTACAGGGATTCAAGAGTATGATCTCAGAATCTGCTCTCATCCCCATTTTCTATCCCTAACTATTTTGTTATCAAATGTATATAGTTTTATCTAAATGAAATTTTTCAAATGTACATACATTATTTTGATTTTTTGATTTTGTTTCTTTTTATTTTTCTTGCTACAATGTAAATTATAAAATTTTATAGTCGACGCCCGGCGAATAATCTTCAATAATTGAAGGATCGCTAGAAACTTAAAGAAGAAGAAGAAGAAATACAAAAAGTTAAAGAATTAATAGACAATAGCAGCCAGAAAGACAATGAGGAAAATAATAAACAGAACATGAAAGTCAGAGAGACAATGAATTAACGAATAACAGAAAATGGAAGTCTACAAAACAACGAACTAACGCATTATAGACAGAGAATGACAGTCAGACAGACAAGGAATTATAGACAGTCCGAAAGTGGGTCCATGGCCTCTCGATCAAAAAAGAAAGTTATCGATCTCCACTTTAGGAATAAACAAGTTATGAAAAAACAACCGAAAATAATGAATAAACTGTAATTAAAGACGTAACAACATAGTAAAACATAAAAACACGAAAGATAAACAATAATCTCTATGAACCAGTTAGAGCTCCGACTAACAACTTACTATTGAAGGCGAAGAAGCAGGCTAGGGATTTTCATATTTTTACTTCTCTTTTGAGATGTTTGTATAATTCAATAATGATTTGATTTAGATATCAATTAAGGAAGTCTGTTGTTGTCATTTTCAACTATCACTTACACTTACACTTTGTTACTCTGTTCTCGTGTGCCATGCATATCTTCAGGAAATAGACAGATTACGATTCGTAACCCTTAGATAGTAATATTTTTTTTCACTTTCTAGATAAAGACCAACATTAAGCAATGGAATCCATCGACTCTCTTAGGAGCAGTTGTATAGACCAATAGATAAAAAGTAATGTAGAAAAACGTATATTGACAAGTGAATAATTTGTCCAAATATATTGAATGTACACGATGCCATCAGATAGAGGTTCAATATATTCTTGTATAAACCATTCAAGAAACGAGTAAAAAATTGAAAACAACACGTTTAACAATTTCATGCGTCCGAAGCGCTTTTCTGGATTTACCTTCATCAGGAACGCTCAATGCCAAACATTTGAAATCCGAGGGATGTATAAGTACCGAAACAGTTGAAGAGCTATATGACAAAAATACCTAAAACAAAAAGCCAAATTCATCTAAGGTCAACTTTGCCTGAGGGAGTTGAAACCTTAGTTTCTTTATAATTTCAAAATTTATAAACGGACAATTTTAGAAAGGTTATTGTTGTTGACAGAAGTCAATACAAGCATACGCAACGCATATGCATTTATCAATATATATATACAGAGCATACCTTATATGATAAATTATTATTATTATTAAATATATGTTAACGAACAAACATGTGTCTATTTCATTTCTTTTGTGTATGAAAAAAGTGGAACTCATGTCTAAATTAACTAGAAGCAACCGTAGTTTACGATATTCAAATCTCATAAATCCATTTAAAAATCAAGGGGAAATTTTTTTTTTAAATTGTGGGAATTGCAAGAACTCAAAAAAAAAAAAAAAAAACAACGATCGAAACCGGGTGCGTCGACAGAGTAAGGGTCTCCTGCTATACAGGCATCACCCACCATGCGATGCCATACTCAGTCAGAATGTCGCAATCGGGAATAAATTACCATCGGTAAATTTTCCGATCTGACGACTGTTCTGGTATCTTCATATCTAAAACTGAGTTCAACAATCGTTTTATTCTTATTTTTTATTACGCTTGATCACCAAAATGCAAAAATTGTGATAACTGACAAGTTGATCACTGTTAAGAACATGCCGTCAGAGAGAAAAAGATCGTGATTAATAATATCTGAAACATAAATAATTCAAATGATGAGTGTAGGATGAAGCAAGACTTCTTTTAATAGCCAGACACGAGTATTGGAAACTATTTTGGTCTCTCGGGGAATTATATAATTATATAATGAGAATGCATATTCCTTTACCCTACCACACAGGTGAGGAAAAAGTAATATCAGCAGATCTGTATTGCAAGCACACATGTACATACAAACAACAATATCTTTCATCCCAGAGCTATCTGTCTAAATAGTGTACTAAATGCATTTCTTTCAGCAACGTCTTTGCAAAACAAAATCCAACTGCATACACAGACTTTCAACAGCTAGCCTACTCCCGAGGATCCTCTGGATCAACTTACACCACAATGGTAAAAACTTCAGATGTTGGATGTTTAAAACATTTGGGATGTATAAACATATATATATAGTTTATATACAGAGCAATGTCTGTAACTGTATTACATTAATTGTATGATATAGATGTTTTCCATCATAAGTAGGTTAAGGAACACACAAAGTTTATATTTTCGTCAAACTATGCTCAGTTTGTATATGAAGTTCAGGATTTCTACAGATGAATCATATATCTTATAAAAATTCCCCATTTTACATCAGGTAACTAGTACTGGTGACGTGTTATCAGAAACACTGAGTGATTCTAATAATTATTACTATTTTACCTATTTTGGTATTGTACACTTTGTAGACGAATATGTCATTTATATTTGTATAAATGTATTACATATCCTTTTCCCATAACGACTTTGTAAGAAGGATCGTTGGATATTATTTAGATTTTATATGTACATATATATAGTTGCAGTTAGAGGATGCACTCATATCTTTATAAAACGGAAATCTTAATAAATTTTTAGTTTTTAGATATCTTGGGGGAGTTGATCCATTACAACACTAGAATACCAGTAAGCTGAAATTTGGAAATGAACCTTATGATCCATCTTAGTGTGCAGTTGATATTTCCGTTACAAATATAGGAGGCATAAGGGTAACTTAATAAAAACCGATAGCTGCATATGAGCCAAAACAGTATTATCAGCGGAAGGTGGTGTGCCTTCTTACTGAAATAAATTAATCGTTTTAAAAATTAATGATACATACTATGAAGTATATTCAACTTCAGAGTGAAATGTATTGTGCAACAACTAAAGCATACGTTTCATGCGTATATACTAAACCAGCTTTTATGATATTATTAGCTAAATGCATTGGATAATTTTCAAGGTAGATTATGTATACGACGAACATAGAGTATATATCAGAAATATAACGATCACAGACAATATCTGTTTCATTTCTGTCATACCATTACTCTTGCATGTTTTGGAATGTGAAGGTGCAGTTAATGTATTTTTAGTGACGATGATGATTACATTAACAAATGTTCTTAGCAACATGTTGCTGAAATATATATGCAAGATATACAGACCAAGGTAACTGGGATCTGCAAACGGCGTGAAAGAGTTCAGCTTTTTTTCGAATTCGATTACCTAGAAAGTACACAGTTAATCTAAAAAAAATTAATAGTAAATAATGCAAAACCATTCAATTAATTTTAAATGTATTCTACGTAACTTTTTTTCGTTATTAAGATAAACAAACGTACTTACCCGTTGTTTTTCTCTTCAGATGAAAATATTATTTGGAAAATAAAAACTTTAAATATATCAAATCAAAGGAATTCTGCAACAGAGTGGTATAGTTTGATGAGTTCTTGAAAATTCTGAAAATAGTCCGAGAACATTTTTCTGTGTTTAATGGTAAAATGATCTAAGCCTGAATCTTACATAAATGATTTATATTTCATTTAACACTCTTTCGTTAACGAGATGTGCTGGCTACATACACGGTTCTACATATTTTTGATCAGTCGAAATAAATAACGTAATAAATATTATGCTTTCAGTAACATTAATATTATTAACTACCTAACTGGAGTACCTAATGTTGGAAAGGTTATGGAGTAAAGTTTTCATGAGTTCCTGGGTATGATAAATATGCTGGGTGGAATTAAGGATTGATACAATGGGATTATCTCATTTTACTCTATTACATGTAGATAATTATAGTTTGATTTTGTAATTCGTTCGTGTTGCAGTGTTTTGACATTCCTTAATCAAAAATAAGAGCACTTACACATAATTATAGAAGAGAAGATAGGAATAGTTTAATTAATGTTCATTTAGAATTTGATTGGTTTAGCTTTTTTGATATAAAAGGTCACGCGAGTTGACCTCAGCGTCTATTCGTTTGTGATAAATTCCGTCTTTTTCACTAAAACTTCTTATCCAAATTTAATTGTAAAGATTGCGCCTATGAATGTTCGTTCCGATCGGACAACGACGTAGCTATTACAGACTGTTCTTTTTATGATAAGTTACTATTCAGTTTTTTTTCTTCTCTAAACCAACACTATCAATCACTCTATAACATCATAAGAATGATTATTTGATGGAGTATCATTTCTATTTTGCATTGCATGCTGCTTGGGTGAAAAGGTACCGTTGCTTCAGTAACTTTTTGTCACCGAATAATAAGTATGAAGGAACTCTTTTACAAGAATTGAAAAAGTCTATAGGTAAGCGCATGTTATTCCGAACAACCATACCGTTGAGTAAAAGTAAAAGTCAGTTGGTGGGGAAGCGCCTGTTATTCCGAACAACCATACCGTTGGGTAAAAGTAAAAGTCAGTTGAAAAGGGTTTATTTAACTCATCAAATTGGTGCTTAGCACAAAAATAAATTGCAAAATGAAAACAAAAGTACTGCGCTCAGAGTACTGGTAGTTAATGAAAGCTAGTTCAAAGTTCAATTCAAACTAATGAATAGACTATGTTTTCCCTGTCTAAAATATAAATCAGTAAACCATCAACGGATTTAATGTATAGACGTCATATATGCAGTCGGACAAAAAGCATGACTTTGTGCAATGTCAGTTTTTTTTCTTTTTGAAATAGTTATTTGTTTTTATAGTGATTAAGATTATAACACAATGTTGACGACTGTACCCTAATTTTTGACATTTTTACCTATTATGTCCGTTTGCTTTGCTCACACTTTGATGTCAATACAATGGAATTCTATGCGACTGTCATACAAGTGAGAGGTTTAGCTAGCTATGAGGCCAGGTTTGGTCCGCCATTTTCTACGTGGGGAAATGCCTGTGCCAGGTCGGTTATGATGTAAGTCCTTGGCCCCACCTGAATGTTCCACAAAATGTTGTTAAGTATAAAAAAAACGTGGAAAGTTGAAAATAAGTTATTTCGTCAAATTATCTTTTTTTCAATGGATCCTTATATCATTTTTAATTTCCATGTGAATATCAAGCTATCATGATGCTGTTTATGGTATATACTTGGAAAAGTACACCATATATAAAATAAAGCAAGGAGAGATTTATGATATGGTTAGAAGGTTCGCTTGATTTTTAGCCGTACTACTCCTCTTGCTCTCTCTGTGCATTTTCAAAAGCTATAAAAGAGGGATAACTCTAAATTGACAGCAAATATGCGTTACGCCAAGTCAACTATAATAATTTATTTTTAGAGAAATAGTAAATTACATCATTGTTTTTATCATAACGGAAGCATGTTTTTGTTCGATAATACACATATTAAATCATATATATATTTAGCCAACTGTCACGATTAGATAACATACTGGAAAATAAACCCAAATTTAGTTTCGATTTCAATTCACATTGCATATACACAAACATGGCTAAAATATGCACAAAGGATGAGAATTCAAAATGGCATAAAGGAAGAATTGGTGGATATCTAGAAGATGAGGATAAATATTTGTACGGAATTACATGTCGACATGTCACACAAAGCGCTAGTGACGGCATAATTTACACGAAAGACGCACCTGAAAATCATGTGCCATTTGGAAAGATTGTACAAAGCAAAGACCATTTCAAAATAGATACCGACATAGATCTTATATTTATCAATGAAGATATGCTAATGCATTGTGAGAAATCATATCGGAACTCAAGGGGAGAAATTTGCTCAGCGCGTATTTATGAAGGACCAGTTAAGAATATATGTGGATGTAAAGTGTTTCTACGGTCTGTACATTGTTCGTTCAACGGTGAATTGTCGTCAGATGTGACTTATGGCATTGTAGCAAGTGCACACAAACAAAACCAATTAGATGAAACACACAGGATGAAGGGTAATTTTTTAGTTAAATCAACCAACATCTGTCCAGGGGATAGTGGAAACGTTTTATTAATGGAAAGAGATGACACATTGTACATTGTTGGAATGGTAGTGGGTGGGTACACCACGGCTTCTTCAATAAGTGAAGACTTTTGTTTGTGCGGAAATTTACATCACGGAAAAATATTTTTAGAAAAACAATTCAGAAAAACCTTTCAATTACCGAAAACATCAAATATTGTACCCATAAATAACGAAAATGCGATCAAATGTTTCGTTTCTTCAGGGTCGGTTATTTGGGTTAAAGATCCCGAAGATATTGTAAAGTCTGATTTTATACTTTTTGAACATTTATTAACGCTTATAGACTGTTTTGGTTATAAAACATTTTCTACAAATGAAACAAAGCTAGAAAATTATTTCGAAGAACAACTGAGTAAGCATGTGAATTCTAGAAATGAAAGTATACACACAATCAACTGTTATTCTTCAAGCGAGGAATGCTTTCGCCAATGCATGATTGGATGTCAATATCTATATTCCGAAAATTTTATAAAATCGGACGAACATTTGAAAGTTGCTGTCAGATTGATCAGCAAAGCATCATGTAGAAACAGACTTTTATGTAAACTTATAACGTACTCAACATGGCAACTATTAGAAACAGGGAAGTTAGATAACATGAAAAAACTTCTAGAAGATGGAGAACGCTATATGCTAAAAATGAAAGAATGCAATGCGTGTCCTCTTAAATCTGTAGGATATCACTATTTTGACTACGCTCGATATTATAGACGCACAAACAAACTAAATGACGCAATGAGTATGGCTAGAAAATCTTTGGAGTACTTTGAACTTGATGAAAAATATCGTGGCAAACCAAGTCATGGGAAATGTTTTGCGCTGTCCATGATAGCTAGACTGAATTTACAGTGTGGCGAAAATTTTGAGACAAAGGATCAAAAGATGATTGATATAAAAGAGGCAGAAGAATGTATTGTTGACTTTAAAAGTTTTGGAAAACTCCCAGCTGTTGAAAAGACTTCATACTTATTAGTGAAAACGGACTTGCACTATCGAAAGGGCGAGATAGACAAGGCCCAAAGATGTGCAAGAAAGTGCTTTTATCTAGCAGCACAAAACAGTTTAAAGCAAGAACTAAGCCAGGCACAGATTAGAATAAAAGAACTTTCCAAAATGATGAACAAATAAAACTTTTTAATATTAAAATTATGTTTTACATCTCAATAAGGACTGTACTTTGAAACATTTCTATTTAAAATGTAGAGTAAAGGAAAAGTATGTTGTGAATTTCTTTAGAAAGTCCTTGTTTCCATTTTAAGAAAACTTCGGTTTCTCAAGTTTTCTTGTCAATTAACATGTGCTGACTCATCACGAAACGCTCATTTTGAATAGGTTAATTGTAGACTTCTAGTTCTCTGCTTTGTATTTTTTAAAATTGTATTGTCAATTGCTATAACACATTTTTAAACAGCAAACGGCGATTGTCTCCCTGGCAAATGAAATAAAGTACCATTTGAAAACATTTTCTCTGTGTGTATGAATATTCTGTACATGTACTATTTGCAAGGTCTGGTTTTCTTTTCGTACATATGAGCTTTTGACCATGAAGGACTCTTAGGTTATAATCATAGCTGTCTATTAGTGAACCTGTCCTTTTACAAATATGAAGCGAAATATATATACAAAAAACCTGTAGAAAAAGCATTTAGCAAAATACTGTAATTTCACATTCACATAAATTCTCATGTTTTACACTTATCAATCCTTACAGTACTTACTTAACATTGACTATAACTCCAACGGACTCGGTGAACATGTGTCTCATTGAAGTCGAACAAAAGTAAAAACAAAACGTTTCGAAATGAAATTTATTAATTCCAGTCTTTTTTTGCATAAATAAAATATGTACACTGAAATAAAACAATAAGAACAAAATCAACGTAAAACTAAAGTACTGTGTATAGTGTCTATCTTTCTTTAACTTATGGTTTCGTTTGTCCCCTTGTAATCTTGTTATCTTTTTTTGACTGTCATAAAAAAGAAGTGGACGGTTTTGTGCGATATAAAACTTGCTTTAACTCCCTTATTTCAGTCAAAAATGGCTTTACCAATTCAATCAGCAATTGTTCCCCTGTGGACCATTTTCTTAATGACTGATTTGATTTTTAATAATATACTTTGGAGTTTGTTTTTTAGTCCTCTACCGACGAAGTCGAAGGGGACTTTAGGTTTGCACTCCGTCCGTCTGTCTGTCTGTCTGTCCATCCGTCAGTCCGGCAAATCAGTTTTCCACACTTTTTTCTTCGTGCTTGAAGATTTTGATTTGATATTTGGTGTTTTGTTTTATCATGACAAGTTACAGATCAAGTTCGAATTTTGTTCCAGTCTGATGATTTTGTGCAGAGTTATGGTCCTTGGACTTAGAAAATTCACTCAAATAATCAGTTTTCCGGATTTTTTTTGTCACGCTGGATTTGATGATTGGTATATAGTTTAATCTTGACAAGTTACAGATCAAGTTATCATTTTGTTCCAGTACAATAAATTTTTAACCGGTAGGGGACTATATGTATTGCCATGCAATACTCACAGAATGCTTGTTTTTTCTTGTCATGCAATTTTGCATATGTTCTTGTCACTATATTTTGTTATGAACCTAGGTAACTATATCCACGTAACAAAGAACCCCATTACATTTATAAATGCTAGAAAAGGATTATGTCGCAACCGAATTCCCCGATTAAATGGGAAAGTGTAATTTTCCCATCACCCACACTGTCGATTTGTATGTCTAAATCAAGTACAATAGGATAGATCTGATCAACATAGTCACACGAAGACATCAGCGGATCGTAAATTCGAAGGATAATGCTTTTTAATTTTGTTTTATCTCCCATATATAAATGAGAAAAGAAGAACAGAAGCTTTTGGTTTCTGTAAGAATGTCGACTGCAAAAACATGGTCATCAAAAATAACGAATACTTCAAGTTGTGTCGAGTAAACAAATCAAGCATCTTCATCATATCAGTTTTAGATAAGTGTGACCCATCCAATACCAAGTCCGATATTGGTTTGTTCATTCGCCATTTTTTTAATTTTTTTATATGTTTCGTATTTTCTATCAATTGCAGATGATCTAATTTTAGTTGTTTTATAGTATTTTGTATATGCATATGTTGTAGGATATTACCTAAGATTAATCTACACTGTTCGTTTGTACTAAGACAAAACGACGTCGTCTATAACATTTTTCTGAAACTAAGAAGATAAGAAAAAAAATATCACTATCATATTTGTGTTGCTGATGTTGCAGACCCGCTTTCTTTATACTATTGTATATTATGTCTATGATTTAGAGAGAGAATGAACAACCATTAATAAAGTGAAATGAAAAACAAAAAGCATGGCAAGTGAATTTTAATGTTTCATTAAATAAATGGAGATGTAGGATTCTGATACTAGGTCCGAAGGCAAATATAATAAGCAATATAAGTCTAATAGTTCAGGCCATTGCAGTTTAGAAATAAATAACATAAGATTTTACGTGGAAATGATTATAAAATAGGAAGTGCGACCAATTTAATTCAGTGATTTTGATACAAGTTTACATAATTATGACAAAATGATTGTGAACTTAAAAGCAGAGATAACACTTTAAACCACAAATTAACATATTTCATTAAAATTAAACGAAAGTGTCAAAACAACTTGCACAATTTCTATACAAGTTAAAAAAAAAAAACAAGAAAGAAACATGTCGTGCATATGATTAACAATGATTACTTATATAATTATAAATCTATCATTTCGTCAATGTGTGACCTTGAAAATATACCACCCATTCGAACGACGGATTTGTTAGTTTTGAAAACGTTTTTTTTTGCCATGGCATTGTCTGTTTGTTTTTCGATTATGAGTGAATATCCCGTTGGTATCTTTCGCCTCTCTTTTAGAAAAAAAAATTGATGAAGAATGAGTTACTCATCATCTTTACTTTTTCAATCCAGATCAAATTTTATATGAGTCAAATTTGCATTCTCCAATTCTTTTCAATATTTTTATCTTTTCATTTTCCCGTCTCTTCCATAAGCTATTTATCTTCTTGTACAACACTTTCTCTTGTAACATTAAACTCGGTAAAAAAAATGTTGATTCAATAATTACGTAATTAGAAACTGCATAATAGTCCATCATAACCTAGTGCTATAAAAATGAAAACAACACTTTATGAATTGTGTGCGTCCTACCCTTCTTATCGAACTCTCTTGATGCATCCTGATAAAAAAAAAGTATAAAACCGTTTATCATAATGCTGACAGTGCGAAGAGCACTAGACTAATCATATATAGACTATATATTTATTTTTGGATGATAAACTATATTCATATTATAGAGTATATATTTGCGATGATTACAACTATTATCGTGCATGTAATCTGTGTCAAATAATGCATATTTATTGATATCTCGTTACCTTAGACAGGACGCCGTCATCCTTGTGATAGGTCAAGGGAACTTTTCTCCGAGCGTGATACATGAAACCAGTTAAAATACACCGGTTCAAAAATTTAAAAACAAAGTACCTACAGATGGATTGTGGGCTTGAACGGTTATTGACATCTTTCAGTCGTCTACATTAGCACATACATGCACGTTTCTCGTTTTTATATAGATTAGACCGTTGGTTTTTCCGTTTGAATGGTTTTACACTAGTAATTTTTTGGAACCCTTTATAGCTTGCTGTTCGGTGTTGAAGGCTGTACCTTGACCTATAATGGTTTACTTTTATAAATTGTAACTTGGATGTAGAGTTGTCTCATTGGCACTCATACCACATCTTCCTATATCTATATATATAATTTAATTTAATTTGGAAAAATATACTTGTTAATGGTTTCAAATTTATATTACCGAAGATGTCAAATAGAAACAGTACAGGATATTGGCCTGGCATAGACGAGAATGAGAAAACTTACTCAATATTGAATATATATTATTTTTGAGCATATAAAAATAATGAGATGAAACAAGTGACGAGGATATAGTTGGTAGTTTATTTTGAGTTATCCTTCTTTTTATAATCATAGAAATTGGGAAAACTTGGTTTTTATCGATCAGCTATTTTACTGTGCTTAAAGAATTCTATACATTTAATACGCTTCATATTCGATAATTGAATAGATTCTATATCACCAGGAGTTTATCCACTATTTATGTAAAACAAAATGGTAAATATACATCAAAACCTTTACTTTCATCATGTTCATTATACCACACTTTCCAACGAAATAAATACAACAACCTCCATTGACACATTGAAAGGAAACCATTGTTTTGCCACACGATGTCTTACAATCAAAGATGTTGATTTCAGTAAGAAATAAAAACAAACCAAAATAACATTGATAAAAACTCATTTTTGTGCGATATAAAACTTGGTTCAACTCCTCAGTATCAGTAAAAAATGATTGTACCAATTAATTCGCCAGTTAATCCGCTGAGGATCATTTTCTAAAAGATCAGCTGGTACCAATGGACATTTATTGTTTTATAATATACTTTGCAGTTTAGTACATTTGTTATTCTCTAAATATGACTGCTGATGTATTTGGGAAAATTTAGAGTATCTTGTAAAAAAATTAAACAAACTATTGTATTTTCGTTTTGTGTTGTTTTTTCCTCCTTCAATTGTCATGTAACTTTAAATAGGTTCATTTCAATATATTATGTTAGGTACTTAGGCTACTACATACACGTAACAATAATAACCATTAATTCCATAAATGCTAGAAAAAGTTTATGTAGAACCCAATGTTTTGAATGTGATTGTATAAAACCAGAATTTCAGCTGTTGATGTATACAAACACCAATAAACAGAGGAAAGGTTGGGAGTATTTCCAAGTACCAGTGCATGTAAATTTAATATTTTAATGTAATTTTCTTCAATAAAAGTATTTTAATTAAAAATATCTTTCAATAATTAATTGTTAAGTTTTTGAAGAAGAAGAGAAAAAAAGAAGCGAAAATATAAAAATAAAACATTTCAGATAATAGTCCGGAGATATGAAAGATATATTCAAACTCAAAAGTCGAAAACAAACTAACAACGACATGGCAAAAACGAAAAACGACCAAAGGACAAACAATAGTCCACAAAACACAACATAGAAAACTAGTGACTGGGCAACTCGAATACCACTAAACTATCTGAATGAAAACACTCATGCTCATATAAGCATAACATCAGAGATCTTTATTTTAATTAAATTGACCAACAAAAACTGGGTCAAGCATTAAAAAAAAGGACAGAGACGTTACGCATGGTGTTCAGTTTAATAATGGTACCATTACGCGACGTATTTTTTTTTTTATAAATTGATTGATTTCTGTATATGAAACGTCAGAACTTTGCGCTTTTTACACAGAGCACACTTTGATTTTTAACTACTTATCTAAAAACAGTGAACACTGTTTACATGTCTGATTATATGTATATGTGACTCATCATGATATTAACTTACTTAAAGTATATGTGTCACATATTTACCTCTGACATGGTAAAGATTCCGTCATCCAAATTATCCAAGTCTTTGGAAAAATATTGCGTGGAAACAGTCGATACCAAAGCTGTTTTGCGTTTCAAGAGTTTAGATTTTTTATCAACCCGCCTTGAACTGTTAGTTTTTATTAAATTTATTAACTAGATCAATGATTTTAATTTGATCCTCAGATTTCGAAATAAAAACTTCAGTTTGGAATTGTTAATGTTAAATTATAAAATGATTTACCATGTTCAATACTTGTTCACATTCATCTGTTTTTTTCGGCTGCATGGTAATGACTGTACATATGCCACACAATCACCCATACTAGCATAGATATATGTATCTCGTACTAGGTTCCGAAACCAAAGCTTTGGTATTATAAAGAGTGTGTGCTACATTTTAATTTCCGAAAATTTTAGTTAATAACCATTCACAGGAATTTTACGAAGGGCATGTTTGGTTGATTTGAATAATGTGTGGCACTTCTTCAACAAATGACGACCACACTATACTCCCAAAAAACGTCGTTGCCCATGATAAAAAATAATGAATCTCTAACACGATATTATCGGAATTTGTGTGAAATTTTTTAATGCCTTTAAGATCAGCGCATGGTTTATAAAACTTGATAGAATTTAATTATTTTGTCTTTGAATTATTAGTTTCTAAAAGAAACTATCAAAAAGTACCTCCCAAAATAATCGTGTAATGCAGAACATGTCAAATGCGCAAGAAATATACATGCGACACTTTCGGTCAGTTTCAGACAATGGAAATAAGATAAATAGATTGACATAAACAACTATACTAGCAGAGACATATATATATATATATATATATATATATATATATATATATATATATATATGTGTGTGTCTCTGGTACCAGGTTTCAAAAAACCAAAGCTTTGGCATGGAACGTGCGGAAACTTTCGTTTGTGACTTGGTAGCATATCTGGGAGACATAGACAACTTGATGGAAATGAATGAATAATTGGCGGCGATTCCCGAACATAAAAGGCTTCAATTAAATTTTTAGAAAATAAAAAAAAAAACAGTTTTCATTTTCAAATATACAAAAAAGTTAAAATTTCTCTTTCCTGAGAACCATGTTCTAATACATCGGTTCTTTTATTCGGAAAATCGGGAATTTGACAATTGTTTTCCACTCGTTCCGTTGGTTGATAACTTTTGTTTTTGTCAGTTATTATGGATTTCCTCTATTTAGATATACATTTTTTTTATTTTTGTTATATTTTTTTTCTTATGATGTTTTTTTTTTGCTTTTATAAAGGACGACAATCACTAATACAGTAAATCTGTCATATGAAATCTACTGACCTTGTAAACATAAAATTGTCAACCAAATCATGAAACGTTTGCTCATTAATATGAATAAAGAACAAATGATTATTACATTTCCGTAAAGTAGAGGTAATTATAAACAGGGTTTATCAGAACGGTAGAAATACAATGATGATGAATTATTTGTATTTTTCTTTCGACAAGACACTAAGCTTATTTGTTGCAACAGATGTGCATGTATGAAATTTATTTTTTGGCTGAGGTTTAAAAACCAAATATTGACATATCAAATTGAAAAGCAATGGGCCCAGAATACCACCAAAAAGGACAAGAAAGTCTTCTGATCGAGAAGGCAACCTAAAAATTAAACATAAAATTCATTAAAACGTTTTGTAAAGTGAATATTTCAAAAGTTTCAGTATCAGTTGAAAGTTCTATTATGTAAGTGCAAAGGTTATGGCTAATACTTAGCAGGGTAATACAGTTGGGTCTGTTCATGTCGTGGTATTCTGACGGTTTTTTTAAATTTGTTTTTAAAGCCCTATTACGACCAGAAAGTAATAATTTCCGGTTGTGTACTGTTTACATCATTAAGCCGCCTTGGTACACAAAGCTACTACATCTACAGAAGAATGTCCTCAATCAGTTTTTTTTTATAATGTCTTATTAAGTTAATTTGTATGACTGGTAAGTTAAAATGCAAGCATGGTCTCCAAGCGATACTCTGACAAAGTTTTAACTATGAATATTAAACTTCACATGAAGTAAATTCAAATTGAAGTGAAGCCAATAAACAGTACTAATAAACAAGTCAACCTAGAGCTAACTTAACATGGATGCATGCATGGCCAACTTTTTATATGAGACTTTAAAAAGAAACATATTCACGGATGACTTGCATAGATAAAATTTATTTCAGATGAAATAATATTATGCTCAGATTTTGTTTACTTGTCTTTTGAAATATCGAATCGACATTATAAGTGAAAGCCATTATGAAAATGCAAACTAGAAGATAGACTTTTAGTGATGGACCTTTGAGCTTTGAAAATAATGAAGATAAGAAGACACGAAGACACGAAGAGGGGTATTAGGTAAAAAATTATAAGTCGAAAAACAGAGCACACTTTGGCCAATTTTAAAAGTTGAGGAGCACTTTAAGAAAACATTAAAGAAATTTAAAGACTGTACCACACGAATCCCACAAAAAAACTGATTGACAGGCAGTAAAAAATAAAAAAATAACAAAAATACCGAACTCCAAAGAAAATTCAATACGGAAAGTTCCCTATCAAATGGCAAAATCAAAAACTCAAACACATCAAACAAAGGGAAAACAACTGTGATTTTCCTGACCCGGTACAGGCATCTCCCCACGTAGAAAATGGTCGATTAATCCCGGTCCTATAGCCAGCTAAACCTCTCACTTGTATGACAGTTGCATATAATTACATTACATTGACAACAATGTGTGAGCAAAGCAAACAGACATAATAGGTAAAAATGTCAAAAATTGGGGTACAGCAGTCAACATTGTGTTATAATCTTAATCACCATAAAATCAAATAAACGCAACTGAAGTCCAAAGTTCAGTGGTAAAGTTTACTTCTCACACAACCCTTACAAAGGGTTATTATGTCTAAGTCAAGTTCAATGGAATAGATCCGATTAGGAAGACATCATCGTTTATAGAGGATCACAGATTCAAAGGTTTGCATTCTTTATGAGAAAATATGCAAGTCTACCTCATACGTTTACAGGAACAAGTCATAGAGGAACAAGACAGTGGTAAAGGAGCCCAATAACTGCTGGTTCTTATAAGAATACCGACAGTACAGTCATGTTCATCATAATTAAGAATATTTGTGTCAGTAAACAAATCAAGCACCTCCATCATGTCTAGATAAGATAGTGTTCCTTCCAAGAACAAGTCAGATATGTGTATGTTCCTGGTAAATTTTGATTTATTTCCAATTCAACTTATCTTTATATAAAATGCAAAATATAAATTTTCAGTCGTTAAAGGTATTTTGTACTGAGTAAGATATTACCTCAAATTAATATGAAATGTTCATTTGGACTACTAGTTTTTTCTCTGAAACTGCTGACAAAGATGATAAAAAAATCAGATAACTTCTTGAATCCAACATCATGTTTGTGTTGCTGCTGTTGCAGGGCTTCTTCCTTTATACCATTGTATATTATGTTTATAATGCAGAGAGATAATGCATAACCCATTAATAAAGTGAGAAGAAAAACAAAAGGCATGTTAAGGGAGTTTTAAAGAAATGGATATGTAGGGAGTCTGATAGGTCTGCAAAGGCAAAGATAATGACCAGTATAAGTTTGATTGTTTAAGCCCTTAAGGTTTATAGATAAACAACGGAAGATTATGCGGAAAGTTAATATAAAAATGGGAAATAAGACCAATTTATTTCAGTGTTTTTCATAAAAGTTGACATAATAATGACAAAACAAACAAATTGTAAACATAAAGCAGAGATAACACTATAAACCACAAAAATTAACAGTGTTTCATTAAAAAGTAATAAAACTGTCACAACAACGCCTACAATTTCTATACAAGTTTTAAAAAAAATAGGAAACATGTAATGCATTTAATGTTGACACATTGATTACTTATATAATTATAAATCCATCATTTCTTCACATGTTGTAACATGAAAGACCAACATGGGAAAAGAGCTTTTTTTTTTAAATTTGAAAAGATGCAATAGGTTCGCAAGCGACGATGAATTTCTTAACTTTGAAATATTGGGCTTCCGTCCGCCTTATTTCAAAATGAACACTAGTAGTAAATAGTACACATCATGTTCGTAGTATGGTTAAGTTGAAAACGTCTAGAAAAAAGAAGAAAAAAACTGTTGAAGGGTTGAATTTTTCACGATCTTTTAGTTTTACAATGCATATCAAGTATTCTACGAGTCAAAAACCCAAAAGTATCATATCCTTCTTATTGTACTATTTTTTATCTATTCGATTTTTACGTCTCTTCCATAAGCTATTAATCGTCCCGTAAAACATTTTCACTAGTAACATTAAACTCGGTCAGAAACGTTTTAATTCAATAATTACGTAATTAAAAACTTCAAATTTCCATCATAAATTTTCGTTTAAATTATGTCAGTGCCAAAACACCTGACAACTGGGCGGGTGATAATTAGTAAAATCTATAAAATGCATTCTGTAACTTAACCTCTTTAATCATTCAATGTTCCAGTGTATCAGATAAACTTTCTTGAACTTCCTCCTTTTCAGTTAATTTGTTGGCAAAAAATTAAGCATTAAGCTAAATAGAACTATTAATACATGTAACTCAGATGGAATGAAATAACAGTTTCCATATTTTCATTGACTTATAGTCTCGAGCGTATAGTGCTTTAGATGGTTGTTAAGAATTTTTTTTGTTTTCAAACGTTGCCCTTTGCTTTGTGGGATAAATCTTGTTTAAAAATAATTTCAACGTGTTACATTTGAAAATTGATTTATATTTAAGATTCGGAATAATACTTAAAGCTTACCATGCATCAATATATACCTACTTACCAGATTCAAGGAGCATTAGGCAAAGCTTTTTGCGAAACTTTTATTCTAATTATTCGTTTTTTCTACACAGGCAAACAAAGGCTAATTGGAATTAACCATGAGCGCCAAAATTGCTTTCTTTTGCATGATCTTCAAGTCATTATACTCTGTATCATTTGCGCAACAAAACAAGAAAATAAATTCTATGGCGCCAATCTTTAAATAGATTTCATTTTCATTAAAACAACTAAATCCCTCTAACTTTTTCCTTGCCACGGACCAGTACATCTTAATGGAAAAGCAGTCTAATTAATATTTAAACGTTTAAAAGCACGTTTTAAAAAGAGTTAAGACGACATGATAAGATCAAAGGCTGAAATTTGTAGCTTTACATAATCACAGTTCTACTTGTGCATACTTTTGGAACTTTTCTACGGCTAATGTTTCATTTTCTGAGTTATGCATGCTTTTTACCACTGTTGCATAGTTTGTATACTGTGGAACTCAATGTGTGTATTTAGCCTGATCTAGAATTTCACGATAATATTTAAAGTACAAATATAGATTGATGCAATGCATAAAACTGTTCATGATGCCTCTGTTATATATATTTTTAGTTAAACTGTATACCTCGAGGTTGAGCACCTTCGGATGATAAAAACACAGCATTGTCAACATATTAAGATAGCGCATTGTCAGCAAAAGATTCTGATTTCTTGGCATTAAACATGTCTTGTACATAACGAATATATGAAGGTAAATCCAAGAAAAGTACTTTGGACGAACGAATTTATAAAGTGTTATTTTCATTTACCTGCCTTGGGTCAACACTACTACTGGTGGAATGTTAGTCCCCGAGAATATCATCAGCCCAGTAGTCAGTGATTCGGCACTGACATAATCTATAAAATTCCCTGTTGACATGATTCAAACTAAGGTTCCAACTCTCCCAGGCAAAGTTGTCCTTAGGTGAATTTTAAGGTTGTTTTTGTGTCCCTTTCGGTCATATAGCTCCTAAAATTTCTACGTACAATTTTGTTTTTACACATCCCTTGCTTTCAAATATTGGGTTTGAGCATTTCTGATGGAGTTTAATTCATGAAAGCGCTTAGGACACACTAAATTTAGAACGTGTTATTTTCAACTACTATAGCACTGGTCCGATACTACTGAGGTAAACTGCCAGTCCCCAAGGTCATTATCAGCTAAGTCGGTGATTCGGTACTGACATGATCTATAATATACTTTTCTTACTTTTTCCGTTGATAAATTTAGAAATCAAAAAAATGTATTGCAAAACATAGGTTCCAATTCATTTTCTTATACTAGGTCGAAACCACCTCTGGTGGACTACGTCCTCTAGGGAGCGTGGTAATCATCAGCCAAGTAATCAGTGCATCGATACTGGTATGCTTTTTAACATACCGTTCTTAAATAATCCGTTGATAACCTTCAACGTTTTTCAGAAACTTCCTCATTCAAAGATGAACTTCCGCGGATTTGGCTATTTTTTAAGACCTTCTTTGGTCATATACCTCCTCAAGTATTCAAGTGACTTTCAAATTGTTGGATTTGAACGTTCCTGATGAAAGTAAATCAACAAAAGCGCTTTGGACGCACTTCATATATGTTATTTCCATACAGAGGCTAACCAATAGTTCCAAGTGGTGAAGTTGAAATCATCCCTTTGAAAATTTTACAGACGTCATCACGAGTTGGTTGACCGTTATGGAATATCTGTATCAAAGATGACGACGGATATGTTCCAATCGTCATAACCACAATCCCGTCCTCTTTTTCCCCGAATGTGACCTTCCGATTTAGACTTAATATCACCAGGCGTATACTTACATGAGCAACACGACGGGTGTCACATGTGGAGAAGGATCTCCTTGTGCTTCCGGAGCACCTGAGATCACCTGGTTCGTGTTGCTTAGTCTTCAGTTTTCTATTTTGTGATCTGTATACTGTTGTTTGTCTTTTGGTCTTTTTCGTTTTTTGTCTGGCCGTTGTCAGTTTATTTTCGCTTTGTGAATGTCCCTTTGGTATCTTTTGCGCCCCTTTTATATATATTTTTTTTCGAACATAAGTAAAAGCATTATGTAATTATGTTTTACGAAATGGAAAAAAGAACTACAACAGTTCCTTTTTTGCCCATTAATAAAATAGAACGTCAAAGTGGGCCGTAATTTATCAGAGAAATACATGTTCCATCAACGCAACTATGAATCTTTTATTCTAATAAACTAAATACAAAGTTACAGAGAAAGCATAATTACTAATAATAAATATCAGCATAACAATGTTAAATCTGAAAATTTGCGGAAGCAAATTTTTTGTTCTTCCCTCACCAGTATTCGAACTCATGCAATTGGGATATCATGACAACACCGCCTGCACTGTGTCCAGCGCTCTAGACTATAGCGCGTATATATATACATACATAAATAGACTAACTACTATCGTGGGTAACGATGCTTTAACGCTCTGTAAACTCAATATTTTATTCAATAGAAATGCAAGTTCATTTCAACACTGTACTTGTGTACCTTGATCTGTTGATATTATGGGATTCCATATGCAATTATTGAAATTGTGGAATTAAAGCTATTATACAGTTGTATGTTTGTTTATGATTACTTCAATTATTAGTTTATAACTTCAATAATAATATGTATTGACGTTTCTTTCATCATATGCCGCCTACATGATTCTGTAATTATTATTTCCTTTATCCCCAGACTTAAACAATAATTACTTAAGATGATTACACTTTGTATCTTGTCCAAATTAAACCAGGTACATTATCCATTCTTCACTTCTTAGAAAATATGCAGCTTTTTCATCGTTTGTCCTTTACGTTTTTTAACAAATGATGTTTCATAGACAGTAAAAGATATTGATAACAATAAAATTGAGAATGGAAATGGGGAATGTGTCAAAGAGACAACAACCCGACCATGAGCAGACACCTCCCGCACCCGTAGGCGTCCTTCAGCTGCATGGCCCCTAAACGAATATGTATACCAGTTCAGTGATAATGGACGTCATACTAAACTTCAAATTATACACAAGAATATATAAATATACCTCTAGCCAATGTAGAAAAAACAAACGCACAACAGTACGCACAGTAAAACTCAGTTTAAAAGAAGTCCGAGTCCGATGTCAGAATAGGAAACAAAGGAAAATAAACAAAATGACAATAATACATAAATAACAACAGACTACTAGCAGTTACTGTATACCTATTTTTTGTTAATGGCATGAAAAGGTCCAAGACAAGATAAACCTTTAAAAGTTTTCTAGGCTAGTTGAAAAAGTCATATAATTTAATGTCCGGTCAAATATTGTTTTAATTGAATTAGTAAAATTCTTTGAAACATTTCCATCTAATAGACCTTTTCTTATACAGATCGTCAATGAAAAATAGGGGCCTCGATGGTGGCCGAGTGATCTAAGTAGTCAAACTACTGTATCACTAGCCTTTCAACACCGAGGTTGTGAGTTCGAATCCGGCACGTAGCAGGTGCCTTCGACTTCAACCTTAATTGACCAGGTTTGTCAGTTTTCCTACCGAAGGTCGGTGGTTCTCCCCGGACACTCCGTCTTCCTCTACCAATAAAATCTGACCGCAACGAAATAGCGCAATAGTGCTGAAAGCGGTGTTAAACACCAATCAATCAATTAATCCATGAAAAATAACTAATATTATAATATTATAAATAATAACTCTAGCCTACGGTCTTATTTATAAAAAAAACCCAAAGCTATTGTTATTTGACACATCAATAAACAAATTTTATCTATCCAATAATGAAAATACAATAAAGAAAAAAATAAACGTCCTCTTGTACCATTTATCTATGATTATAGTACAAAAATGTAGTCTTAATTGTTGTTGGTGTTAATATAAAGAGCAACCAAGGACACAGGTGTCATTCGGTTCATCGAGAGAAATGATCGTGAAAGAATACCTAACGGTGGTCAAGTAATGCGATTGGATCGTGAACGCTCTTATATAGGATCGTGAATTCAATCTTATCGAGAAACATATACAAGGTCGATTATTAATTTAATTTAATTAATTACACGGACAAATTTACAACAAAAATAAAACTGTCTGTCAAAATGGTTCAACATTGTGATCAGTATGCGAGAAAATCCAGGTTTAAAAGTACATCGTGTTTACAAAACTACAAAAGTAGGATGTACAACTTATTTTTGTTCATTCTTAGTTTTAAGACCACTAAGATATATCTTTATTAAGTGCTTCGCATAAATGTAGGATTTCATTGAAGTTAATCTGAATGAGAAATTAAAACATATACCTTGAGACGATTCTTCTTTTAACGTCATTGATAAACTCTATTTCAAAAATAGACGGGAACAGCCTTGTAGCACCCATTGAGATGCCGACTGTCTGCTGAAAATATATCCACCTTTTTTTAATAAAATGTATAAGCAGACATAGAATTAAGGTATTATTAGTAGGAAGATAACATGTGGTTATGTCATTTATGGTCTAAATTTGGAAGTTGTTTTCGTGAAAAGATATGTTATTTCGTATATACGTTCACAGTGTGAAAATTAGAATTTTATTATGTGACCTTGAACAGTTTGATGAAATGCAAATCTTAAATAAAATTGGGTTATACTCTCTCAAAATATCAAATCGTTTCACACGGTAAGCAGTTTTGAATGAATGAAAATGAAATAGATTATACGATTTTAAACCTTTTCATTTTTATTCTCTCGCTTTCGTATTTAAAATCCACATTTGAAAATCTTTTTTATGAATGAATTCTTCTATTTACAATTTTAAAGATGTTTATTTCTTACTGAACGAACCGTTCAGTGAATCTTTTTTTAAACGTATGACCCACTCTCATCAATATACGTAATTTCCTCCTCTATCTGCCAACTTTAATTTGTAACTTAGTTTCAGCAAATTATACTATCAAGTATAAGTCATATATAGTTTTTGTTAATAGATTTGACCATGTCACGATTCGCATTAAGAGCAATATAAAAGTCCACCTCAATTCTGACGAACCTCTATAAATTGCACAGAAAGATAAGGGTGCATGCTTCTATTTGAGTTATAACGGTGATATGGCATGTTCTTAACAAAGTTTCAGATATGATCGTTTGTTTTATTAGTTTTATTTGATAAGTGCGTAAAATTTGAAGCATCATCACTGATAAGTATACAATGCATCACTGATCTTTTCAAGTAGGTGCAGTCATTGGACAAAACGAGTTTAGCACTAACTGTCAAACTATGTTTTGAAAAGTGTTCTAATACGCAATGGAATGTTTTCCTAGTAAATGAATTGAATATTGTAAACTTTCATTTGTAACTGAAGGGTCGGAAATGTATGAATCCAATTGAAATTTACAGTTTATATTTTGACATTTGTATTTTGAGAAATAACTCTATTGTCTCTAAACCTTGCTTGGAGTCAATTTCTATCAGTTTAGTCACTTTTTATGGTGACCCAATGTAGTAATAGCAGACTGTTTATTTAGCAATATTAGCAAAAGATGTGTCTTCATGGTCGCCACTGAAATGAAATCTCAACAAAACATGTTTTTTCCTGTTCTTTTCAGATAACTCCTGAATAAAGACAGTCATTTCAGTTGTAAAATGGCTTTTCTTTTGACGCCTGTTCGTGTATCCATTAAAGACATATATATGACTTCAATAGTATATGAACTTTCTTTTAAATGAGAGTTCTTACTTCTTATTCAACTTGAGTATAAATTAGCCTTAAATAAATCTGATAAACAAGTTTTCATGTGTCAACATAGCAGCTTTGAAGGCTAACGGATTCACTGAATCTTTGAGAAATTGTTAACAAAAACTACAAATAAAGAAAGCGTCAACTTTGTAAAAACTATCTCAGTTTATAGTACTGATAATTTGGTAACCACAAGAACAGCTGTGTCACGCGATTTCAATACGTAAGTATTTTGTTTAACCTGAAATAGATATAGGGAAATCGACCCTTCACTTCCTGGCATAGCGTATGAAATAACATTCAATTACGTGTACCAAGATTCCTTGCTAAGTACACTTCAGCAGAACGAAACAACTTAGAAACGGTTCTGAAGTTATATTGGCCGATCTAACATTTCCCCTGCCTACAAACTACAACCAAATATTTGAAGCAAGTATAGTAGTGATAAATAGCTGACCCTTTATTTTGTTGCTCGAAATGGCAGGCATAAATCCATGTGCAATAGACTAATGCATATATGTGTGTGCTGATGGCATATCTTTGTTTGTCTCTGTGAATGTCATGCACAAAATTCTGGACTTGGGGCCAGTAAGAGCTTGAAACATTTTATAGAAAACTGTTTCTTGTTGACTGGTTTTTGTTTCGTTTGGTTGCTGTGTCATTGACTTAACAAAAAGATCTCCCTTAATTCATGTCTATGAATCGAAAAAAAAATTCGTCATTTATAAACATTTTTTGTCAGCAATACAAATATCCTAGACTGAATCATTTGAGTGATATAGGTTCAAGTGAGCCCTTTGTCAAATGTTGTTAGTAACTGTTCGTATATTTTGATTTTTCACAGCTTCCTGTGAGTGTGCTTTAAAAAAAGGTTGATAAATTATATCTTAGAATAAAAGTTTTTATACTGCATATTGAAATTTTTTATCATTTAGAATGATTAAAATTCTAAGTTTAACCGCATATGTGATTTTATCATCAGGGAAACTGTAAGCATGACACACGCCTAAAGTAAAGATAGTATTAAATAAAATGAGATGACATCTATTCATGTTTTTGAAATGTTGTTTCTGAATGAAGATAATTGCATATAAATTTATTTTTATTCTCTTGCCCTCCACGTTTTATCCTCAAGTTGAATTACAAAAAAACTCATTAATGAAACAGCAAAGGTATTTAGACATACACACCCCCTTTCTGATAGTTGCTACACAGAACCCTCATTGTTACAAAAAAATAAAATTACGATTTTCATAGATCCCCATTATGACAGAAGAAAAACTTTATTTTCAATCATATTTTTACAAAAAGCTTAACCAACTTCAATATTTAAAGGAACCATTTACAATAACAGATTAAAAAGTTTATTTTTACTCTTCTATATAAATGGAGATTGTAGTGAGTAAGGTCGCTGAACAGTGTGCAGTTATTGACTAAATTTGAGGCTATCAGATCAATAATAAATTGTTACAAAAGACTATAGCATATCAAAGAGACAACAGCAAAACAAGCAGGGGTGTAGTACTTTTAGAAACTCTACCAAGCTTGCAACAAACATTTAATACAGAGAACTGTAAGAGCTAATCTTAAAACAAGTATTTTTCTATGACCTTCTTCACGATTTAAATACCTTGATTATCGGCAATTAAAACGACGCTCTTGAATTTCATATTGGAATATCATGCTTTCATATATTTTATTTTCTGTTATATGAAAATCTTTTTTTCTCTTTTTCAGTATGTGGTTAGTGTAGGCGCTGATTTGGCTTCCAACTATCGTTCTAAATATTGTATCTGGACAAGTATAATCGAATTTTAAAACTTTGGTCAGTTATCTCCCATTTTCCATGTGCCGTTGCATACTGCATTAGGACAAGTTCCATTTATTAACATTTTTGAAGATGCAGCTGTGTATCTAGAAAAGAACCACTATTTTTTTTAAAGACAAAGGTAACATCCATTAAGGGAAACAACATATCTTTTTTTATTTCAATTTAATGTTTTCAACAAACGATTGTTACTTGATCCATAACAAAAAGTAACACATGTTATATGAATACAATTCAAGCTCCACACAATGATTGACGTGTTCTTTTTTTTAAACTTTATAGTTATTTTCAAAGATACATATAGATGGCGCTTTTGAAGAGGTTGGTAAATGCAATAAAACACAAACATATATAAAATACATTATAAAAATAGGAGTGTGTGGTATGATTGTAAATGAGACAACTATCCACCAATATTACATAGTATCGATATTTCCTTAAGTTTCGGTCTAATAATATTAGAATGACGATTGACTTTTAGTAAATAAATGTATGTCATTCTATTAGGGAAAAGAAATAATTTTTGCATAATGTCTCAATCACCTATCTATAACAATTATAAGTAACTTTTCGATGATAGTGTTGGACTCTTTAATTATGTGCATTTGTGAATTCAATGATTTGTGAATTCAATCATTAGACTCCCCTATTGTTGAAGCAGGCGGTTTTATATATTTATGGTTATGTCCGTCCGTTCGTCCTTTCGTTACACTTTTGTATCCGCTTCTGCTCTTGAACCGCTGGACAGACTTTTGTGAAAATTTCACAGAATCTACTCACATGATTTACTTTGCACTTCTTCTTTCATTCCTTCATCCGAGTGATGGTTAGGTTTTATTGATGGATGACATGGAGTTGTCATAACTGAACACTACAGTACACATTTGTATTCTGCTTCTGCTCATAGAAACCCTTAATCAGAAGTTAATAAAAATTTCTCAGACTCTTCAACATTTCATATATTTGTGCAATTGCTATTTTGTTTTTTTATCCGAATCAATTTTGAGTTTCCTAGGCAAATCATGGACTTTTTTCGTAAATTTATCTGGGGGAAACCAACTTCTCCTAAACCCCTTATCAGAATTTATCAAAACTTTTCAGAATCTTAACCATATAACATGCTTTATTTGTGGTGTTTCCCTAAGCAAAACAAGGACTTTCCCATTGCTTTATGTGGAGGTGGGGATAATTTTGTGAAATTTACACGCACTTCTTCTAGTTTCATTATAATGAAGAGAAGAATACGTCATCGTTACTATAAAGACCATGTCTAGCGAAATGTATATCTTTGAATTGTTGAATTTCTCAAGTAAGTCTGTATATATCTGAATACCATAACGTCGAAACGGAATTTATAACGGGTATTATAACAGTGTATGTAAAGCAACAACACGTTTAGTTACTGTTTAGTCAAACGATTGCAATGACCATACTAATAAACAGATACTAAAATGTATCTACAGATACCATGTACAGTTGCATCACATGGAATTCTTCATTTAGAAGATATTAAAGACAAAGCGTCAATTTGAATTCGTCACTGTTAGATCATAAGTAAAGTACTTGTTCACGTCGGTCCGGTTTTACTTGTCTGTTTGTTGAACATTTTTGTAAGAACTTGTTTTACTTGTTGTGCAGAACTCCGACGTCTTGGTTTATTTTCAACCAATTTTCGTCTTTTTATTTCGCGATGAAGTTCTTGGAATAGTTCTGGAATTTCACTACCAGCTTCACTTGCTGATGTTTCGAAAAACGCACATGCCATATCAGTCGCGAGCTTTTGTCCTTCGGCTGTACTGATTAGTCTTTCGTGGTGGAGATCAGATTTTGAGCCAACTAAAACACATTGTACATTAGTCTTTTTTGTATCATCAATATATTGTTTTATACTTGTTATATCCTCAAAACTCTGACGATCATTTATAGCATAGACAAGAACAAATCCATCTGCCCATCGAACACTACCCTCACGATGAATAGTCTCATCCTACAGTAGAACAAAAAAACGTCGGTTATATACTATAGTAATTACATTGTTTTATTTGTAGCTATACTATCAATTAAAGGGAAAATCCAAGAGTGGTTGTCTTTGTATTTATAATTACATTTTTATTTGTAGCTATACTATCAATTAAAGGGAAAATCCAAGAGTGGTTGTCTTTGTATTTATAATTACATTTTTTTATTTGTAGCTATACTATCAATTAAAGGGAAAATACAAGAGTAGTTGTTTTTGTACTATTTCTTGATTATTTGAGATTTGCCTAGTGCACGTCTTAAAATCATCTGTTTGCGTTTGTAAAGTAAGCAATAGAACTAATTCGCAAGAAGATGAAAGACCAAAAGCTATGTCGAGGACAAAACAACCTTTTAATTGAAGTTCATTAATATTTCAGCAACAAATACATTTATAGTGCATATATTTGAAATGACACACAAGAGTTTAGTTTTCTATCAAAATTTCCTAAACAGAAGGTTACTTCTACATGGAAGTAACCGCCTCGGTGGTCTCGTAGTAGCGTGTTCGTCTCGAGTGCGGGAGGTCGTAGGTTCGAACCCCGACCGGGTCAAACCAAAGACTTTAAAATTGCTATTTGCTGCTTTGATGTGTCTGGGTAAGGTGACATGTCTTCCTGTGGACTGTTAACTTGTGAACTAGCACGTTAAAAATCCAGCTCAGCGTGTCGGTCTAGTACAAAGCAGAGTTAATATTCATATTACATTAACATGATCTCGTCCTGAATATGCATATCAATGTGTCGCTGGACGTAAAGAAGCCATCCATCATCATCATCTACATGGAAGTAACAAAACAAACCCTCCGAAGGTAAATTGAACGTGTAAAGTTTTACGGTCATCGTCATACTGAGTATATATATATATATATAAGTCTGGAGATTTGCACAACGATACTAATATAAGATGGTATTATACGAAGATAATGTTAATAAATCGTGTTGACAAATATTTCGGCTTGACAAATAGCCTTCTTCAGTGTCAATTATTTTAACAATACTGATTATATGTATAGACAATAATAGTGCATTGACTTGACATATTAACGATATAAGGATGAGGCTTAGAAACGGGGAAATGCGAGGCTCTGCCGAGCTTTTTCCCCGTTTCGGGCCGAATCCTTATATCGTTGATATGTCAAGTCAATGCACTATTATTGTCTTTATACTGCAATCTAAAAAAAAAACATTTTCAATTTTTGTTTAATGTGTTAATGTTATTATTTGATTTGAATATTTGGAAACTTCCCCTTTTATAAAAAGGCCTCATATCATGCAGTCGGAGAAATATACAACACAATGAAATGTACATTACCTGTTAAAACCCGCAATCGACGGTGAACGAATTTGTTTGAGAATGAACTAAAATATCAACAATAAGCATAAAACAATGATTTATAGTTTGCAAACCAAAAAAATTAACAAGTGAAATGTTTTTTTTCTAAAAATTGCAAAAGAAATAAGTTTGAGTCGTATACATTGGAAACAAGAACAGGTTGAATAGGTCGTATGAATAATTAATTATAATTTCGGCAATTTCTATTTAAATATTCATGAGGAAAAGTGATATCAGGTCAGTGACTGTATATGACATAGAAATATACGGTCAACGCATTTTGACTGCTCAAATAGAACGAGTGCAGTATAAATAAAAATAGATCAATAATACAGGTAAGTTTTGGTCTATTGATTTAATCCAAAATCCTGAACATCATAATATAAAACAAAACTCAATACTCAAATATACGTGACTGTGTATATTTACATCCCAAAATGAGTGAAAAATAAAACTTAGTATTTTCTATTGATGCCGTTTGGATGATGTACATTTAGTTCCTTTATCCAAAAGCTTTCCCGAACCTGTCGCTGGGCATCACTCCAGTGAATGTTCTGTTCAATCACTAGGATCTTCATGCGGTTCAAGTCATCAAGTGTGTGACCAGACTGTCTGAAATGCTGAGAAACTGGGAGAAGTGGCTTCTTAGAGATATCACTCCTATGGCCATTGAGGCGTTTGTGGAAAGGCTGCTTTGACTCACCAACATATTGGAGGCCACAAACCGAACATTCTAGAATGTAAATAACATTCATACTTTTGCAGTTAACATTGCAAAATATCTTATAGTTATTTTCGGTTGCCTTACTGTGAAAAGTTGATGAGTGATGCATCTGTAGGCAGCATTTGCAGCGTTTTTCATCACACGAACGACATTCTCCAGAAGTACTTCTATTATCAGACACTTCAGCCCGCACCAGCAGGTTACGCAGACTATTGGGTTGCCTAAAAGCTATCATGGGAGGCTCGGGAAAAATCTTGGATAGTTTGGAATTCTTTTCAACTGTTTTCCAATGCTCACGAATGACACCGAAGCTGTTTTTGAGAGATGGGTGGTAAGTAAGAACACATGGAGTCCTTTTATTTTTCATTTTATATTTGTATTCTAACAGTTTACTCCTTGGAATAGTTTCCGCTTTCTGAAAGCCTTTTTGGATAGTTCTGTGTTTGTACACAGTCACGTATATTTGAGTATTGAGTTTTGTTTTATATTATGATGTTCAGGATTTTGGATTAAATCAATAGACCAAAACTTACCTGTATTATTGAGCTATTTATACATATAATCAGTATTGTTAAAATAATTGACACTGAAGAAGGCTATTTGTTAAGCCGAAATATTTGTCAACACGATTTATTAACAACATCTTCGTATAATACCATCTTATATTAGTATCGTTGTGCAAATCTCTAGACTTATATAATTCTTTTCCTTATCTGCACTGTATCGTCTATTCTAGACGATCCGGTACATAGTAAATTTGCTGGTTGGTCCTTTTTATAGACTTCTATATATATATATATATATATATACTTTGTATTTTTGTTACAGATGATCCTGGACATGTTCTGTCCGTCGTTGGATGTCGAACTACCTCGTTTCCATGTTAAAACGAACTAATGCTACATATGATACCGTACCAAAACAGCTTAATGTTACGAAGCACTTGAGTTTCAACAACCATTGTGAATAGTATTCATGCTACTCCTTTTTTTTCATTCTGTGTAATGTTTGCGGATTTAACATGTTTCTTTTTTAAATGAACAAGATACTGTCCCTTTTCTTATCAACTATTTGCTTCTGCTTTGGTATCTACAATCAATCATGATGATATTTATATTGACCTTTGGGTTATATATGAGTCCAATAATGTTTGAAAAGTACTTTGTGTTGATGAAAATACAGAGGAATGAATAATTTTTCTCACTTATCATGAGATTTTGCAAGCAATGAAGATTTCACTTACTTGACCAGCAGTGTCTAAAATTTCCATGACAACGTTTTCGTCATCTACAACACTGTGATGTTTGTATGTACATTCTGAAAAGAACAGTAGACTTGTTTCTATTTCCAATTTTGTAAATAAACTTTCTAGCATTTGATGTTTTTTACCACATAATATTTTGTCCGCCTGACTGTAGCACTAAATACGTGCTTTGGTAATAGCCTTTAAAACCTTTGCTGCTATGAAAGCAACAGGCAAATGATGTAGCTAATTCAAAGTCATGAGAACTGATTTATAAAAGTCGTTAAAGATTTGAGGAAAATACATCAACGTAGCAGATCTCAAATTTGAGACGTTTTCTTTGCCATCAATGCTTTTAATGCATTGAGTATTAAGCTTTATCAAGATAAAATAAATTATTATGAGTGAAAAACATATAATTCAGATTACAAGTACTAAGATATAATTATTTTAAAGAAATTGTTCTGTATATAACAAAGATTACAATCAATTCCTAAATTGAAAGGGATTTGAACCTAAGCTAAGCGGACGCTGCATGTAAATACTTTATACAACTCCTTGTTTACTCTGTATTTTCAGTAATATAGCAAATATTTATCAACTGGTGTTTTTGAAATCCAAAACTTCTTTTAAAAGAAGAAAGTTAATTTGGTGCCCTTTTTTATATCATATAGTTCGTTAAGTGTTGGTAGTTATACATCCTTGGCTTTCATTTTTTTTTGCTATGAACGTTCTTGGTGAAGGTAAATTAAGAAAAGCGGTTCAAACGCAACAAATTTATATAAAGTGTTAGTTTCATTTTTTTTAATACCATCTATAGTAAAGACTATGTCCAGCAGTATACAACGTACCTAATGTTGGGTCATATTCCCAGATAAAACGTCTTGTTAAATATCTAACTACCAATGCTGAAAAAAATAATAAGAGAAATTCATAAACAAGGTAAGTTATGCAATATTGACCATGTTTGATCTTGTATGACTCAGAATTTAATTTATGAGAATTTTGCCTTACAAAAATCAGACATTTTCATGCTTGAAGAAACCGAATCATACGCATCAAAATATGTATATTAAACCAATGTAATACAGAAATATCACATCACCATTTTACTTCGACATGTGTCAACAAATTATAAGCCAATATTTCACTGCTGAGGTTCAGATTAAAGGATATATAAAGTTCATGCACAAAAAAGATATTAATACATAATCCGAAAGCAAATAGGCGGTACAAGAAATGACGCAGACATTTCCGTAAAGGGATTTTGAAACAGGAAGTAGAGTTCCAAATAACAAATAATCGACCCAGTGTCAAATTTTCATTAAAATCCTATTTTGTTAGCAAACTATTGTTAATGGAATGGAGTTACAACTATTTTACGTTGAAAGCATATTTATTCTTCAAGAAAGAGAGGAAAACAATGAAGATCAGAGTATTTATTCGATAACAAAGATAAACTAGAAAATGTCCTAAAATTTTCCTGTTTAAATATTTTAGTGCTTGTGTTCTAATCCATCTAATTACATAATATCCATTAGAAAATAGTATAAATAAAATAGAAGATGTAAAAATATATTTCGTGTTTAAATGTTTGTGTGCTTGTGTTCTAACCCATATAATTACAAAATATTCAAATTATGCTATCTGTTTGTAGGACTTCCAAAATATTCTTATTTATTTTTACTAGTAAGATAAAACGTCCTTTGATTATGTTTGTTTGGCTTTCAAGTACATGCATTTCAATTTAGTATTTCCGATTGCAAGTAAGATTACAATCGGTACAGATACCTAGTATTTACATTACAAATATCTTTGTCATCTGTTAATTTAACTTTTAAAGTATTACAGGGTGTGCCATACAGAAATGTTATGATTATATATAATTGCAGTTGCACACCGCAAATTCTTTAGGAAACTGGGAACATTGTATTTAGAATTCAAACAACTTCTGATGTGGTTCGTGAAGATATGATTTTGATTTAGTGATAACTATATTGGTCAATGATTCTAGCAGATGTTTTAGAATAAAGAATTTGTTATAACGTGTTCTGAAATATATAACTCAGCAAAACATTTACACTTGTCAATACCTCAATATCTAAATGGAACTCCTACTATTTCATGTGATAAAAAGAGATGTTGGTTAACCATCAACGAGACAGCAACCAAACAAATGAAATTTTTTCTGATGTAAAAGTTGTGTATCGTTTATGTTTCTTTACAGTTAATTAGAAAAAGCAATCACCATCTTACTTAAAAAGTTTGTTTTTTAAGTGTTAAAATTATTACATTCTAAAATTTTAATTTGACTGACCGAATATAATGCCGTTTGTTTTGGACAATTATTTCAAACTGTGAAGCTGAATGTGTTCTCCATGCTCCGAGTCTGCTGACGTTTCAAAAATAACGTAAATAAATAATTAAAAAAAAAAAATGAAAAATGGGAATAAAGCTTTTACCTAAGTTTTTCGAAATTAATCTTTTTTTTTTTCAAAACTGATGGGAAAATGAACATATAGTTTACGCTCTGAGTTTGTAATAAATGTACACACAATATTACATGTTATTCAAATTAAACATTTTGGCGTTAAGGGTTCCTTTTTCATAAAAGCTTTAAATGATCGTGTGTCATCCTCAATCTTGGATGTAAAAACAGCAGAAAACAAACGGTCTAGATCTTTAATAAAATATGCAAATTTTGAGAGAGGAAGGCAAAACATTTGTAAGACTTTGAATCTAAATGAAGAAATTTATGTGTTTTATCTTATTATTTCGAATATTTCAAAATAAATTTTCACCGTAGCTAAATACGGGAGATAACTAAGTTAATCGAACTTTTATAAAGGAATATACAATAAAATGTATTTTAGCAATTATATGTTTTTCTTTTCATTTTCTGAAAGAAAAAAAAACATAACAAAAGCTTTCTTCTCGTGTTTTATTTTCCAATTTTATCAGCTTTTTTTCATTCTTTACATATAATTGGTTTCCATGTATAATGTATACAAAATCTGACATATTTGAATAACCTGTACTTTTCATTTAAATTCTGATAACAAGCATAATATGAACTAAATTTTGGCAAAGTATTACAACAATATATCCAAATCTAGACCCTCGTCTACTTTTAGGACCACAAAAGGGTCCCCCTTTTCAACGAATGCATGATATAAAAGACAACAAATCGTACTATATTTTATTATTAGGAATTTGTACATGGCAGGTACCATTTTTATTTTCCGGAATGTAGTAAGAATATTAAGATACTAAAAGGCTTTCCGTAAATGTGTATTTGAAATTAAGAACATGCATGTGATCTTAATGGGCGTCACACCATCAATAAATGCGTGCAATTATTGTAAACGACTATATAAAAGTCTTTTCTTCTCATAAATTATCTTGTTAAACTTGCACTTTGCACTCCCGCATATTTGATATTTATTTAAACATTGAAATAGCTTATATATCACTTGCATTCATTTAGTGGTACACGTTTTGAAATACTTTTAATTTTGTTCTTGTTTTATACCTCTGGTGGTATAGGATAGTAATTTTCGCCATTGGTTGCGTATAATAAGACTGAAAACAGCTTAGCAAACAAAAATAATGAATATATAACAAATTAAAATCGTTAAATTTCGGACTGAATATTGACTAAAATTATACTTTACAAAGATGAAAATCCAACAAAAATTTTAGTAATTTAGAATTGAACTAAAAAAATATCAAGACGTTCGACCATGATACAAACCCTGTAACTGGTTGGTAAATGGAACAAGCGACCGCCATTATTATTTCACAGTGCTGTAAATGAGTTCTTGTTAGAAATTGAAATTAAACTCAAATAGCTTCACATTTTGATATACATGTTTTATGCAGATGTTCAAATAATAAGCAACCAAGATGTATGTTAAGATGTGCAAATGTTCAACTTTAAATGTTTTATCTAGTAAATTACGTATAATTAAAAACCTATAAATAAAATGAAATTTATTGTAATCCAAGATCTTAAGAATTCAAGTACACCTAAACCACACTTTCTTTGTTAACATATTTTTATTATTTTATTACACATTTCACGCAAATGTTACATGCACTTGAAAGGTGCAAACTTTAATTCATAGGATTAAATACAAATTAAAAAGTGAATAGAAAAAGTATGGTATTCTTATTAAGAAATTGGACACTATTTGTCACAACTGAGAATTGTGTTCTGCAATATTTGCGCAATATTTATGAAATAAAATACAATTAGATGTATTTTCTTTAAAATGACACATAACTTAAACTTCTAAATCATGGGATGGATGGTTCAATTTATGTTATATTCAAAGTTACAGCTGTTAATTCTTTATTCGAAACGATTATTTACTAAGAATATGGAGGTCACATTACAACTGTTCAAATAAAGCTTGCATATTTTGAAATCTGAATACTATCTGCACGGTGGACTAATTAAACCTGTCATAACCAACCTTACCAAGACTAATATTACGGCAATGCATATAACATCCATAAATAATTTCGACAAAAATCAGAGGAGGGGAAACCAAATGTAAACTTGACCAGTAACTCATCATAGTAGACTCACATACATTAAAAATCAGCTCAATATGTGAAGGCGTTTAGAAAAAAGTCCGTATAACTGTTCATTGGAAATCATTTATTCCAGAATTACCGATGGAGACATTGAATATACACAACCGATTTAAAACCTTACGGGGGATCATAAAATGAATTAAATACCTACAACCTAAGGTAGATACCACCATGACTATGAAAGTACCCATACATATCAAATACAGTTAAATAATCCTGTTGTTCAAAACATTTCATACAATTTCCATTTGAAAAAAAATAATACTATATAAATAAAAGCATGCACAACCATTAATTTTAAACATTTTTACTTTCGCATAAGAAACCGACGGCCCCAGGAATTCAGATAAAAAACAACGAGTTTGAAATTGTAATAGATTTATGTGCGTTTCCAGCAAAATCTTTCTGAATTGTAAATTGTGCGCTGACAATATGACAATTGCTCTATAGCCATACTGGCCAAAACATGCTCAAGCATAAGTTAATTTGCTTCAATATATGTCAATGATGGGGAGGAAAGACAAGGAACAAACAACTAGAACCTACAACAAAAAGAAGTGAATAAAACGGGAAAATCAAAGTATTTGAGTAAATATTGCACCAAAATAATCCAATTGACAGACAAAACAAAAGAAAAAGAAAAAAAAACTAAAAAACAAAAACAAAAAAAACCCCGGTTCAGATCGATGTTCATGTGGTTGACCATAGACTACAACAATCAATCACTGTTATCGTAATTGACGACAGGGATCTGATAATATAATATTGTAATTATTTTAACGCATGATAACATTAAATGTTACTAATCATTTTTGCATCGTCGAAAAACAATAACGATAATTCAGCAAGGTTATGGTTCAAAAAGGGCATTCTCATTACACTCCATACCCTCGTCTTCCTTCAAAACTCTATTGTATATTGTTTTTAAGTAAGTAAAAAGGAAGGGTGGTCATTACACTCCATACCCTCTTCTATCTTAAAACTCTATTTTATGTTGTTCAAGTGAAGGGGGTTCAATACACTCCATACCCTCCATTTACTTAAAAATTATATTGTATCTTGTTTAAGTAATAAAAAAAAACAACATTGTCCTGAAACATGAAAAATGCTTGTTTTTGGTCCTTTTTGGCCCCTAATTCCTTAACAGCTATGACAATAACCCCCAATATTAATCCCAAACTTCCTATTGTGGTGTGGAATCTTGTTCTAAAATATTGACTAAATAAATATCTCTTATACTCAAGTTATTGTCTTAAAACAAGACAAATAATTATTTTTGGCTCCTTTACCGCTAAGTTAATAACCCCCAAAATCAATCCCAACCCTCCTATTGTGGATTGGAACCTTGTACTAAAATTTCTCACACATCCATACACTTACACTAAAGTTATTGTCTGCGAACCAATTTATTTTCCATGAACCAGTAAAGCTGACCTTTTTTGGCCCAACACCAGGCAGACAACACCATAACATAATACTACGGCAAATAAATTTGCGGCGTATAAAAACTGTAAAAATCAGTCGGAAAGGGCTTGACTCTTCAGATCGGAGCTAACAAATACAAAAGACATAATGTACCGATCTAAGGGTAATCCGCTAGTGCAAAGCTCAATTTTTATTTAAAATAGTACAATGCACCAGAAGTTTTAATAAATACCTGTTCGCCAGTTTTCATTTTACTTTACATTGTAAAATGTATTGAACAGTACTAATTGTAAATACTTTAAGCCTTAATATGTTCATATATGAAAGAAATGGCTTTTCATCACTAAATTATTTAACTGCATTTTAAACGTAACAGTATACGTTTATATATTCCGGAATTTCATTTTGCACGTACCCTCTCTTTTCAACAGTACAAATCAAATTATATGTAATTGTTGTCCTTTGTTTCATAATTCTTTACCTTTTTTTCACCGAATTCCTATATTATTTATTTATTTTAACCATTATTCTTTATTCCTTATTTTTTGTCTATTTTTTACCCTTGATTCTAAATTCTGGAAACCCCATCCAAACCCTCACGTATGAGCGAATTCATAGTTGGATCTTACACATGAACATGAGTATCATACTGGTAATAGTATGTTCTACGCCTACATCTGCTTATTAAGCTGATCGTGATTTTTAAGGAACACAATTTAAAAGCACGGTACTTCGCAATGAAATAAGATACACTACCGAAAAATACATGTAATGAAATGCAAAATGGAATGTAAACTATCATACCGACTGTTTTAAAGACTACAAGCCTATTAAACTGAAAGAGATCTTTAAGGAATATAATTAGAAAGCACGATAATTACCGATGAAATATATAAAACCACCATCGTCCTGATCATGCATGAAATATTTGCCACTGGACGATAAGGAAACATCAATCAATTATGACACACATCCGAAAAATACAAGTACTGAAATGCAAATAGTAAGGTATCTTTATCACATAAACTACCATACCTACTGTTTTATAAATCTATAAATCAAAGGCAACATAAATACACAACAAGTCCTTATGAAACCATTCAACAGTACTTCACATGCTAATATTTTATTTGTTAGGTAAATTTGACCGATTTACGGCTTCAGTAGAGGTAGTTTTGTTTGAATTTTAAATAAATATCAAAGATGCCTCTCTCAAATGATTCTTTTAATACACGCATCTGTCTATGATCTAACTTTCTCAAAACAAACGTCTTACAATGTCTAACAGTCTCTTGGGATAAACAAGTTTGAAGATGGATGTCAAGAATGGAAAGCGATGTAAGGTTAATGACAGAGTGGTTATAGTGAAATTATGATAAAGCAAACAAATTGAGAAAATTAAAGAAAAACAATAACTATGAATAATGAATGCATTACGGAGAAAAAACTTTTGATTACAATGAACTACCCTAAAACAATTTGGGTATACTTATATATGCTCTGCGTGGCAGTCCAGTGTCGATACTCAATACCATTGAGTTTAAGGTTGAATTCGAAAATCAAAAAGTTTGAGAATGCATATACGTAAAATATCCATGACATTTTATCCGCTGTATTTCTCGGTTTAGGAAGTATTGTATTGTGGCTTATGATAGATATTGCCTTTTGGTATACAGAGAAGACATTTTGTTGTCTTCAATCCCACTTTCCAGTCAAAGTCAATGTACATGTAAAGGTACAAAACAAAACATGTCGTATTTTGTATTCCTTATAATACACATAATAGGGTCAAGATTTTTTATATATATAAATCAATATTATTCAAGTGTTTCTACTAATTTTCAGTTGATACAAACCATTTTTTCTCTCACTTTCCTTCTGAAACAATTAACAGAAATTGCCATTTTCTTTGCGTTTTACAGAAAACTACGAATGCATGCCTTTGAATTTTTTTAAACTGGTTACTATAAGTTATGAATTGGCGTATACATGCATATACTTTGAATATTAACTTGTTGAGTCATTTTCTTCCGAAACTAACAATCTTATTGCAGCGGTATGCAAAACAGTGTCAACGAACCAGAAATTCAATTTACCGAGTAATGAACGCTGATAATGATTTGAAGATTTGAGAAAGATAAGCATAATTTAAGTACCTATATTATTGAGATGAAATCAACAAGGCGTCTTGTTATGTATTTACTTCAGTGGTTGTGTTGTGCGCAGTACAATCGACGATTACATTTAGATGAGTTTCGTACCCAATTTACTTTCCACGACTTGGTTGCACAAATGGATTGATTACTTTGAAATAATCTTGCAAAAAAAATGTACAGTAACGTTCAGTAACCAGTGTAACTATATTCCAGAATATTTATTTCGTTTGGAACTTATATAATGAAGGAAATTCTATTTTATTACACATTCTTGATTCTTCAAATACAAGGACAACAAAAAACCAGAGGAGTGACACGGGGGTTCTAATTCCCCAAATCCCGTTTTTTTTTGGTTATTTTCCCATTTTCCACTTTTTTCTCCTTCTTTTCCCAAGATCCCATTTTTTTTATCCCTATATCCCACATCCCCACTTTTTTATCCCCTATATCCAAGAGCCCTACTTTTTTATCCTCTAATCCCGCATCCCCACTTTGTTTTACCCCCTATATCCCACATTCCAAAAGGGTTTCATCTCCCTCAAAAACAATAAACGATCAATTGTTCATTAAGTCGCAAAATATAAGAGTTGCGATGGTTTTGGTCTAAAATTTTGGTACCTAAAAAGTACTTTTCTGGTTGCGTTAAAATCAAAACTAAGAATTTTATGTGAACATAAAGATTTTGCTTCTTCAACAGCATAATCCCGTTAAACGAGAACTGGCTCCATATATAGTTAGTGATACTTTGTACATATTATTTATCGATTGATTGATTGTTGTTTGCTTAACCTCCAGAGGCAAATATTTAATGCATATTAAGTATAATACATATTAAGAAGAAGAACACGATGACAAGCTCTAACCGGAATATAAATTTTCATTTTGTTTGAAGTGCAACATCAGTTATTATGATTCAGTGCAAAACCTGAGAGTGTATGTGCTCGAGAGAATCGATTGATAGATCTTCCAACACTATCTTAACAACTGGAAAATGTAATCAAGTTCATAAAAGTACTATAATCATGCTTCTTTATGTACAAAGTAAATCGGCCTTATTAAAACCTATTTATTTAGTCCCAAGTCGATAATTATATTACGTAACAAATAACTGCAGTTCGTGTATTTGCATATAAAAGACATTTAATATTTCATTTAAAGCAAAGTGTATTTTTAGACAGTCTGACATGCTGTTGTGGTACTTAGATTTTATTCCTTTCAAGTATATAGTACTTATCATTTTTGAGTAGAGATCTCTCTAAAGGTTGAAAAATAAAAGGGAAATAAACATCAGAAATAATTATTCATCAAAAGATTTAACTGTAATAGTGTTGGAACAATTTTGGTTAAGGTCGTATCGATTATTGCACAAAATACGCAATATATTCTTGATTTACTCGCTTTGAATGTATATGTCCGAAAATCCTTTAAAATTGCTTCAATAAGTGAGTTTCAAAATAGTCGAGGTGTTGATATTTTCTCCCAAACCTCTCTGAATTAACTTTGTACATATAAGTAGCATGGATGTCATGCGTACAGTAATTGTGCCAAATGCAACCAGTTGGATAAATATTTCAGTACTGTACTCAATGAATTTTTTCGCAAGTTATATCATAAACTTATTTTACAAATACTAACTGCCAGAATCTGCTGTTCTTATGTCTAAACCATATGCATGATTTGTCATAATAACACCGAGTTTTAAAAAAAAAATGTGTGAATTTTGACAGAGACTTTATCTAAGAACTACCATTTTTACACAAATCTCCAAATAACAATTGAAATTGGAATTATTGTAATAGTTATGTAAGACACATGATGTGTTAGGCTCTGATCCTGTCCATAATATGATAGTATTATATTAGGATCTAGTTTTTCTTTTTTCCAATCATTTTATGCAGAATATTGTTGTAAATAATGCCCTTTATGGGTTCTTGATTAGATTAATAAAATTCTTAACAAAAACATTCAGATATGAAAATCATTGCTGAGGTTATTGACTTGGGACATGCAATAGGATTGAACTTGATTTTTGAAATCTAATTCCTTTTTTTAATCTTGAACAGTAAGTAGACTGACAAAAAGAATATAAGTATAAGATACACACTGAAGGCGTTACCCGAAAGGGTGTACTATAGTATCTAATTTACACCAAGATATTATTGTCAATGCAGAATGATAGTTTTCAATAATTCAAGAGGGGGTCTTTCAGCGATTTGATCATATGTTATTGAAAAGCATGATAAATGCAGGATATCCAATTTCATTTAACGAACTCTTGGTGTAAATAAAATAACATCGCATACAAATCAGTACAATAAAAGTTCTAAACCGAAAATAACAGTATATATATAATACAAATAACAATAAATGGGGAATGTGTCCATGGGACACAGATGATGCCCCCGCTTGCATATCATATAAAGTTATAAAGGGACATAAATGAAGAACGGTAAAAGTGACGCTACCCAAATTTGTACTTGATCTGAGTTTTGTGGTAATAAGTATTGTGTATAAGTTTCATAAAATTTGGTTGAGGCTTAAGTTAGAGAATGGAAACGAAATATTCAGCAATTTTTCCATTTGTAAAGGGGCATAACTCTAGAACGGTTAAAGTGACGCCACCAAAATTCAACCTTGATCTGTGTTTTGTGGTAATAAGCATTGTGTATAAGTTTCATAACATTTGGTTGAGGCAAACTAAAGTTAGAGAACGGAAACCAATTTTGAGACGTACGTACCTTCGTACGTTCGTACGTACGTCAGACGGACAAGGGTAAAACTTAATGCCCCCTCCGCTACGGCGGTGGCATAAAAACACACAATTATAGACAAAACAATGACAAACATTAATATACCGCAATACAGAATGCTCGCAGTTACGGAAAGCAAGCTCAAAGATAAATGCATTTGAACAGGACCCTTGTCCACGTAGCAAATGTTAAGAAAACTGGTATTGTATGGCCGTTTCATATAAGCTCTAAGAAGATATGAACATGACTGGGAATGGTTGGACAATGGAGAGAACATGTTATATGAAGAATTGACCAATGGATGGCATTGATTTAATTCGATTCGGTCGTAACGGTTTTGGGTATTGCCCAGGTAAAAAAAAAGGAAATACCCAGCCAACACCAAAAGTTAGGAAAGATATATATATATATCGTTTTCAACGTAAATCCGCTAAGTTTTATCATTAACAACTAAAATAAATGAAATCTAGAAGTCTGTAAAAAATGTCCCACTGTGAAATTTACATAGCGCACTCATAATGATTTTATTTAATTCATACGATCTATTTTCACATTTTTGAATGTTATCCGATACAATTTAACTTTAAAAGATTTATTTGAAAAGAAAGGTTATATCTGGGATCAATTTCAGAATAAACTTATTGAATCATAAATTTACACTAAGATAAATTAAAATTCAGCAAAACTTAATTTCCCAAAGCTTTATGATCTGACGATGTCATGATATTTAAATGCAGCTGTATTTTATTATAAATTAAAGTTCTTTTGAACAGTGAAACTACCCTAAAAGTAATTTTAACCACTATCTATGTCACATGTCAATATATCTTAGTTTCAAATTCACTTTAGAATTAATCTAATTTAATAGTATATACATTAATCACAGCCTTAACGTGCATGTGTAGATGAATTGACAAATTATATTCATGTAATACCATAAATGATATAAAAAGTATGTTATCAAACTACATGCTTCGGTCGCGTAAGATGTACTAGTAATATCAGTTTGGAAGTTCGTGTGCACGACTGTCCCATTTTATCTACTCACGCTTATATATATTGGAAGTTTCACTGTAATTTCTCTATTTTTTTTTTAATTCTAAGTCCCTTTGTTTGAGTTGTGTGATATATTGGATGCTCAAGGTTTATAACAAAGCCACCCAAACACACTTCATGTCATGATACCGAGATTGAGTAATCGAAGAACCACTTTGTTCCTTTAAATATATTAAATAGTTTATTCATACATTGTTAATTCACATATAATAGTATCCCTTGCGGTTCTTCATCCTGTTATCACCTAGCTTTTTGTTTACTTTATACAAGATAAAACGTGTCTTGTGCTGATCACTAAATCTGTTTGGAGGTTTAATAATTAATATCCTTACCTTGAGAGATATTGATTAATATCTCATCATTTCAATTTGGATTATAAACATGTTTAGGAACCTGATGTTCAGTGGTTGTCGTTTGTTGATGTGGTTCATAAGTGTTTCTCGTTTCTCGTTTTTATACAGATTAGACCGTTGGTTTTCCTGTTTGGATGGTTTTACACTAGTCATTTTTGGGGCCCTTTATAGCTTGCTGTTCGGTGTGAGCTAAGGCTCCGTGTTGAAGGCCGTACGTTGACCTATAATGGTTTACTTTTACAAATTGTGACTTGGATGTAGAGTTGTCTCATTAGCACTCATACCACATCTTCTTATATCTACTCAGTAGCTTCTTCGAGTAATCGTACGTATTTACTCCTTATCACATCTTAATATAGTGGTGTTAAATGTACTGTTATCATGACAAATCCATTTCAATTATTTCATAGTTTTTTTAATGTTTAAAACTTAGTCTTCACTCAATACTGAAGATTTCATGACGATCTGTAGATATTTGTCACTTGTCGTGTTGGCCTTTGGTAGATGGGTGCCTAATTGACATTAAAATGATGTCATCTAATATTTTCATTAAACATCGATCATGATCTAGATATCTTTTAGTTATTTGTATCTTTCAGTTGTTGTCCCATTGACATATACCCAAAATTTCTTTCCCGTTGTACATTATTAATATTGATGGCCATTATTATGTCATTTTCTGGTTTTCGGATTTAAAAATAAAGAAATCTAAAAAAAAACATGGGACAAAATGTTGTTGCGCTGATGATTCAAGACGTTCAGCTGAGCTCATCACATGGACATTAAAATGAGAAATCTGGTTTAACCACTAAAAGACATGAAGGAAACATTTCGTTTCAACATATATCTTGATCTTTATATCTTTTGATATTAAGAATTGACATTTGTCTATCATCAGATCTTTAGAAACACACAGAAAAAAGACTATTCAATCATTGCTTACATGAAAAGGCTATCTCTTCTGAAATCATATGTCGTGTGATAAGATATGATACAAAGAACATTGCATAGTTTTGAACATGAAGTTGATAGATATATAATTTCCTATATCTCAGCCCAACGGATCCTGCTTTTATAGTTTTTAACCAATTATTTATTGCATGAAATTTTAATGATAGATGAACAAATATATGCAATACAATAACTTAAAATGCAGAAATATAAGAATACGAGTCCAAATACAGCGTGACCCGCTCGTACTATCACATTTCCCTGTTCAATGACTAGCAAAATCTAGATCAAAATCCTAAATTGGCTTCCAAACTAGTATCTAATTCACTTCATAATGAACTTGAAAACACAGTTTCAATTAAGTTGATGTGAGCACAGATTATATTTTACCAAAACTTAAACATAGCCGTAAACCAAAACTTTGACCTTGACAGACGGACGAACAGACCGGAAAACATGATACCCCTCTACTATCTTAGGCGGAGCAGTAAACGAATATGTTTACGCTATTATTGTCAGTTGACAGATATGCATTAATAGTATATGATCACAATACGATTAAATGCATCATTGATTTCATTGATTTTCTAGACAAATCAATCGCCTGTCATCCATATATTGGTTTTTCATGTCATTAATTTGTCGGAATAAATTTATTTAGATTTATAGGATTGATACTCCAGCCGTTGTACGTCGAAGTAAGAACGAGAAAACAGAATATATCAAGAACTATTCCGAAAATACCAGAATGGAGAAGTTGACAGTAATCAATTTCTTAAAGCAGTGGGCTTAAAATGTTCAGCTAGTACCGACATGTAAAACGGTACTTTTACACTTAGATTTGCTTTGTTTTTATATCTTTATCTTTAATTCCCGGACTAAGTGCTTGTGCATAATAAAACAGACTTATCCTGCTAAAAAAAACACACCTCACCCTCCTCATTGGTGAGCAGGGGACTTAAACAAACGGAAGGGGTTACTTGTAGATAAATAAATAAGTGTAATTTACCTGTGTTTGTATGTCAAAATGAACGCGCAAAAGGAACCAAAAGTTGCGCGCACGCGTAATGATTTTTATGTGCAAATGTTATGCATCGGAAATGACTACGGTGACTCTTAAACAAATATGAATTACACCAGGTCGTTTTAAGTATTTTTGTTTAAAGTTTCGAAAATCTGGGATAACCATTTGATATTCTGTAGAGTTTGGGGAGGGAAAGAGGTTGTTGAAAGTATTTGATTATGGCCTTCTAATAAATGAAAAGGAATAACTTTTCCCAACAAAATGCAGGAAAATGAACAAAAAAGTTGTGTACAAGAGCGTATAATAAATAAGTCGTAGCAACCGGTGAAAATTAATAATCCATGCCCAGATAATCATCCTGTCCCCATGGGCCATTGAAACTGACTGAGTAACTTAACAATCAAAGTTTAATTTTTTCACTGTTTTTATTTAGTTTGAATCTCCTTTTGGTCTCAAATTTATCAAGACTATTCGAATCTTTATTGTGCACATTTGTTAAAATGTTATAATTAAGCTCCGTTAAAGTTTCTAATCATAATGGTTTACATGCAATATGTTTTTAAAGCGTTTGGTTTCAACAATAAAAAGATAAACACAGGTCACAGAGCAAAACCATGTTACCGAATATTTGAGCATAAAATGCAGATCATCAGGTATTTTTGAACAAGCTTAATATATACTGCTTGTTGAATTGTTTTACAACCATTTCAGTGTAATTAAGAAATAATAGATTGCACATGTTCTCCTTGACTCATTTTTAGAACATGAGAAAATACATTTCTCAAATAATTACCTGTCATGTACAAATGAAGAATAATTTAAAGAAGTGGTCGAGAGAAAAATGACCAAGGATGCGAATATCTTTAATGAGCGATTTCAGCGATTTTTGTATCCATGCAGTTAATTACATCTTTCAACTCTTTTGTTTTCCTTTTGGTAAAGCGATATTGCATTTAAATAGAACTCTTTATACACAAAGGCTTAGCTTTGTTAAACTAAAGTGTTACAACTAAGTTAGTTTCATTTTAAGTTAGGACAATACATGAATAGAAGCGTTTCCCGATATTTTCTGTCTGACAGTTTTCCCCGTCCTGTTCAATCGTTTGTTCTAAAGTTTTACCGAGTTTCATAAGTAAATTTACTTTCGTTCCTTTTTATCTACTTAGTCTAACAGATTACAATGACTCGATGACAACAATTACAAAGCACGCTATGTTTTAAATTGTATGGATGACCGCTAAAATGAAAATATATAACGCTAATCCATTATCTTTTTAAATTCAAATTTTATTTTGATAGCAAAACTATGTACAAAAATGTCTCCAAAATGTACTGATAAAGAAATATGAAATCATACCTGATTTACCAACAGCACTCCGGCCTAATACCATAATCCTACTGTCAACTGATGACTTCCCTTTCCCATTTGAAGTCATACCTTTTGGCTTGCAATCCTGATTTTTCATCAAAATTTTTGACTTGTCAATACTATCGATTTAAAATAGCAAACAAGTGTTAAATTTATACACTGCACATGTTCATTAGGTTTTTACTATTAATCATATTTATAAATCATTCTTTGTGATATAGTCAGTTAACGAACGGTTCAACTTTACTTGTCACTTTAAAAATGTTATACAGCAGACGACTGTTTTTCTTCAGTTATCACGTGATAAATAAAGAACGAACACTATCAGTTGAATTGATGGTGTTGATTTTGTAATATACATGTTGTAATTATAATAGCACGTGGATAAGATACATTGCAATTACAACACACCTTGTTGCACTGTAGAACCACAATAATGATAGATTTGCATTGTTATGGGTGACGAAGTGCATTTTAATTACACTGACTTTGTACTGCTTTACTCATAAAATATTTAGTCAATTTCACGTGATACCTATTACCAAAGGACAGACATAACCATGTAAAAAAAAACCCCAAAAAAAAGAACATGAAAAAAACCCAAAGTAATAAAATACTAATTAATGTAAAAGCAAAAAATCCCATATGTAAATCAAAGATCATCAAATTAGAAAAAAATAATACAACATAAACCGAAAAAAAAACCTATACAATAATAACCACAAAATTAATAATAATAGACAAAAAAAAACAAGTATAGTCTACACATGTACAAAACATTGGTCAGAAATCTAACGATATAGACTGAACACATGTAAACCCTGTAACTTGACTTTGAATTGAAGCCTGTTTTGAAAAAGAAACACAAAATGACATTCAAAGAACATGTACACCCTTTTGTAACCACTATAAACAATGTAGCAATTTGATTCCGATTTTATGTGTAAACTTTTGTAACCCCGTAAGCAGACATAGGAATTTACTTTGTTTTAACGAAAAAAGTAAATGAAATAATTTAAAATATTAAAATATAAGGTAACAAGAATAAACTTTTGTATATCACAGTTAATGTTAGTTTTTATATTCAGATTGACTTAACTACAGTGTTACCAATAAAACCAATGTAACCCATCATTTACAAATTATAACCAAGTTTTGAGTGTACCCCGATGTTATCATTGCAAAGAGTAGCATTTGTAACCCTGTAACAGAACTTGGGAATGAATATAGAAATAAGAAGATGTGGTATGATTGCCAATGAGACAACTCTCTACCAGAGACCAAATGACATACAAGTTAACAACTAAATGTTACCGCACGGCCTTCAACAATGAGCAAAACCCATACCGCCTGTTTTGAAGCCTGTTTTTAAATTAAAAAAAATTACAATAATTCTGGTTTTAAGTAAATCGATTTTAAACAGAAACGGCCATTAAAATCTGAACAGGTCTTAAAAATCCTCATATAGCTCTTCAACTGTTTCGGTTCTTGTACATCATTGGCTTAAATTTCAAATATTCGGCTTTCAGTGTTCCTCATGAAGGTTAATCCAGAAAAGCGCTTCAGACGTATAATAATTTGTAGTTTTGTTTTCATTTTTTTTTTCTGGTAAGCAATCTTCAGTCTTTCAGCTAATTTTCAGACTTATCCACTTTTCAGACACTTCGTTTCCATTTATTTAAGATCCGTTCAGTCCATTTTCAGATTGTTTATTAGTTTTATTTACCTGTACAAAACAGCATACTGAAAAGCTATCGAATGGATTGACTGCAGGCAAAATGTTTGAACAGTGCTGAATTTACAATAAGAAAATGCATAAAAATATTACTCTTAACACGACTTACCGATTTTAGGTTTAGACTTATTCAGATGATGTTTAAAATATTAAAATGATCGTTTAAGACTAAATTTCCTTCACTGCAACCAATTTTAACCCAACAATTTTCGGATTCTATCCTTACCAAGCAGTAACCGTGGGTTTGTAACCTTGTAACTCGGTGAACGTTGTGTCTGTCCCATGCCAGGAGCTTAGCTGTAATTCAGGGGGTGTCGTGTGTTGTTGTATATCATATTATTTTATCGTTTATCGTTAGGTAAATCAGGACGATTCTTTTCTCGTTTGAATTGTTTCACATCTGTAATTCGGGGCCTTTTATAGCTTACTATGCGGTATGGGTTTTGCTCATTGTTGAAGGCCGTACGGTGACCTATAGTAGTTAACTTCCATGTCATTTGGTCTCATTCGGAGAGTTGTATCATTGGCAATCATACCACATCTTCTTATTTTTATACTGGGGAAAAAACAAACCAACATATATATTGTAAGTGAATGTAACCCTTGTAACTATTTCAACTATTGTAGCCCAGGAGTTTGTTGCATCTTGTTCTATGTGTAACCCCTTGTTATAAAAGGATATTACTTTGTAACTCTGAAACTAGATTGGAAGGTACAAAACTTTTAGAGTTCCTTAATATGTACTGAGAAATAAAGCCTGTATTGAAGCTTAAAAATAGTAACAGTCGGTTAACCTAAGAGTTACCCGTGTAACCCTGCAACTGGATTCAGAAATAAAGACGTGTTTGAAACTTAAATCAAAAAATAAAATACAAATACCATTGTTATTATAAATTATAATTTGTTCCATCTGTCTTTGAGATTAGAATGGATGATACACATCCCAATAAGCATCATTTGACACATATATAAATCGACATCTTTTCAGACTTTAAACATGCAAAGTTGATGATCATCTTTTATAAAGAACACAAATTTCGGACATATGTTATAGATTTGTTCCATTAAATAAAGTAGCTAACATAGAGTGAACTATTTTAGTTGTAATATACTAATGCAGTGTAGGTTATTTAATGTACAACTATCATAATAAAACTATAACACTAACACATGCTTCATTAAAAACGAGCATGCAAATATAAATGATTATAAAGAAGATCATAAAATATTAGCTCTATATGTTTAGTTATTTACTTCCATGCCAATATTTATCATTAATTTGCTAAACTCTGATGTTTTATTTATTGCCATGAACTTCGTGCTTAATTTCGAAACATACACTATTATAATTAACCTGCATTTAACCGTAGATAAAACAGGAATCTCGGAAATAATTTGCTCAATAATGATTTGGTTTACACACTATTACAGCTAGAATCCCATTTTTAAAAAGCTTTTACCAAACATTTTACAAGTCGCCATGCACAAATTTCCCAAAAAAGCATACTGATACGGAATATCATAACACCTCCTTGCTATTTACTCAGAAGGTTTTAGATATAGTTTTACGTCTTAAATAATACTTCGTATTTGAATGAAACGTACAGGTGCCGATTGTCTAGTCTTATTAGGGTTGTCTCTATCTTGTATAACCCTCATCTTTCAGCAGCAGTCCAAATTTCCCGGTCGTCGTTTATCTTGCAGATCCTACCTTTTGTATTCATTGTTAATTCATTTTTTAATTTTCGTCCGGAAAATGCATAAAGTATTTGCCACTGGACGTTAAGTAAACAACAATCAGTCTTTCATTGCCCAAATGGCTTAAATTTCATATATCAAAGTCATCTTGGTGTCCTCTTCTAGTCTTAAACTCGTGTACAATGTAAGAATAATTGTTACCCGAATTGTTTGTGTGTAGACCTTTCGGTGCACTTGCTTGCGATATTTGAGGTGCAGCACGAGTAGCTCTAGTGCATATTTACAAGCATGTTGAATCTTAAAAAGTCTTTCAATCTATACTTTTCCTCACAGTGTTACGCCTTTATTTGTATATATATTGAGTGCTGACAATTCAAAATCGGATATTTCTGATCATTCAATCAAATTACAGATACATGAAGATGGCTTCAAGCTGCAGTTTTTAATTTGACAAGAAAACAAAAGGGAAGCTCATTTCAAAGCCAAAATAAAGTTTCTGTCGAAAGTAAAGCTACGTGTATGTATTGTCTCCCAGATACAACCTCGTTTTGTGTCAAGGTACCCCTCAACGGATTTAATTAAACACATAGAATTGAAGAATTGACAATATTTGAAAAAATGTGTTTAACATCACTGACTGAATAATGTTTTGATTTTATGGATATGTAAGTTGAAAATGTTTAAAACTCTTTCCTAATTAACTTTCTGGTATTGGCTTCGAATGAAAAAGATATGGAAAGTGGCCAAACCTTCCCACAGGATCAAAATCTTAAAACATTATTTAGATTTATGTACAATATTGTTGATAGTCTATAGTATGAGTATCCGGTAAGATGGGGGTACATACCTATTGACATGGGTAGATTTTAATAAAGTTATCTTATACCCACCTGACAGCGAGATAATCTCTTTAGATGTAAGTTTATTTAAACTTGCATTTTTAGCATTTCACACCTATCAGAAACTAATAAGGGACTAATAGTTAAAGTTCGAAATCGCAGATAAGATAGAATGTAAACAGTAAATTATTTAATTCATTCATAGTTTATAGATTAGGCCTTTAGTTTTCTCAATTGAATTGTTTCATATTTTTCATGTCGGGGCCTTTTATAGCCGACTATACGGTATTTTTTTTTCCAATTGTTGAAGGCCTTACGGTTGCCTTTAATTGCTTACATACACTTCATTTGAACATTAGTGGATAGTTATTTCATTGAAAATCATACCATATCTCCTTATTTTTATATAGTAGTTGTAAAAAATATTAGAAGAAAAATCTGTGTAGTATATTTTGACACAAATAGTAATAATTTCTTACTAGCAGGAGAATTTAGTTTTCGAGTATTTATAAAGTGCAAGTGATGTTTTGAATTTTAATTACGCCTATGCGATCGTTTCCTCGGGTGTTATTTGTTTGTATGTTGTTGTTTCTCTTTGTTAACGATTGAACAAACTGTCATGCACATCTCGGCAACATGATATTACTTTTAAAGTAATGCCCGAGTTTTGTTCTAAGCTGTAATTGTTCCAATACCAAATGAATATTAACGTTGAAAATGTTTGAAACTCTTTCCTAGTGTTGGCCTACGGTGGCCCATAGTTGTTAACTTCTATGTCATTTGGGCTCTGGTGGACAGTTGTCTCATTGGCAATCATACCACATTTTTTTTTACTGAAAACAAAATTAAATCTTTGTATTCGTTAAGTACACTTTGCTATCCCAGTATTTCGTAATTTCTTAAAATTCATTTACAGTAAATGTGTTCCCCTTTATCGAGTTTATACAATACATCATTTTCACTATATCAATATTGAAGCCAAACTCAGAGAAAATTTGTTTTCATTCTAAAATGTAGTAATCTCTGACTTTATTATCAACTAGTTAAAAACAATGTGAATTTTACTGCAAAAAGAGCACATCAAAAGTGTGAATTACAACCTATCAGTTACAATGCACCACCCTTTATAAATGATAACAAGACATGGCCTATTAGAAATGATTTCAAATGGAATGATTTTTCACTTTTCAGTTACGCCTAACTTTAAGTGTAGTAGGACCATTCGCTGAAATTAAATTTAATATACTACCAATTCCTTTGTACAACTGATAATGTCGTTAACTTTAAGATTTGGATAATGTAACAAACATTGTAAAGCTCTTTGATGCGGATCATAGTGTTAATTTTAACCAAAGACAAGTTAAATCCAAAGTAAATTTGAATCGGAGATTAATCGGGACATTTTACATAGATATGGGAATAAATTGGTGTTTACGTATGTATCTTTTACTTAATGAAGGCTTTACATCAATTTAAGTGTAGATATTGGTTACTCAATGAAGTCGAAGCATATTTACCCTTTTTCAAATTAATGTGTCGTTTAGCATACAGTGACCTGGTCACGTTTTATAAATATACTTAAGCTGATATGTTTTTATTTAGGGATTACATTTCCAAAAGGTCTTTATTTGCGTTTACATATGTTTGTATAAATACTAATGATTACAGAAATGAAGCACATCGATTTTCTGGCCAGGTAAGCTATAATAGTCATCTTTGAGTCCGTCATCGTCGTCGTCGTAAACTTTTTCAAGGATCTTCTCCTCTGAAGCTACTGAACCAATTTCTGCCTGAATGATCCTTTGATTATGTAGTATAAATTTGTGTTTTCCCCGACAGTTAACAAACATGGCCGCCATGTCTAAAAATAGAACATAAGGATAAAATGTATTAATTGTCGTATATCTCGAAAACTATAATATATAGAGAAAATCTAACAGAGTTAAATATCCCATATGCAACTATACCAGTCATAATTACGTTCGATAACTCTGCATGTTACTGGTTTAATTAGGATTATGAAAAATTTACTGGTAACCCGTGTGATGAATGATTTAGAAAATTGAAAAATATAGATATTTCACCTCGGGTTTTCGAGGTTTTTTTTTATTCATATAAAATAATACCATAACATGATTTCTATAAGAATCGGACCATACTAATCTACATAAGTCTTGTCAAAACTTACATGATCTTAAATCGTGATTAGGTGCCGTGTTTGTTTTCTTTGATCACGTTGATGACTTAATATCTCCTTAATCAAGCTATGTCCTTGGGTATTATTAGAGTGACAATAACGTGTCATATTTAATTGCAATATAAACAGTGAAATTAAATTGTGTTATTTGCATGGGCAAAATTAGTGTCGAACATCGTCTACGTTTGAAAATTGTTTGGTCGCCATTTTTTTTCGTAACTTCGAAATTTTATCAAAACAAAAAGCATGTATCCACTTTATCAAAAAGACAAAATATTTGATTCTATGCTGCTTTAAGGTAGGACAAAAACTGAAAACGCATGCATCCAACAGTTTTTTGATTTTCATCGTAAAAATATTACAATATATATTTTCACAAGTCGACCTACGCTGTCAACATGGTCAATGTAAACAATGCATGGTTGATGCATATAAATCTTTGTTTTGAGTGCGAGAGACTGTTTCTAATAAATATATTAAATTAAAGGTGAAATAAGAAATTTCTAAAAAACAATAAGACACACTTTAATAAATATTTCACAAATTACTTTTTAATAAATTGCTAAATGAATACATGTCGTGTCTTTGTTCACTTCCGACATCGGCCGCCATTTTCAAAATATTGTTAACGAATGCCAAAATGTAAACTTTTCAATCAAATTTTGAAGCAAAAAGTTTGTTACCTAAACTGATTTGGGTTTCGATTTCATTTAAATGAATGTGTTGGCGATCTTTTTAGGGGTTGGAAGGATATTATTAACAAATAATAAGTTGAGAAAAATGATCATATAAGAAGGTCCCATTGCAATTTTATTGAGTTTTAACGAAGAAGTCAACGGAGGCTGTGTGGTTATGTCACCTCCATTTTCAAACTTAATTTGAAGCAAGAAATCATATTTCTGAACTGAAACTTAAAACATTTTTAATTGTACAAATGAAAATACTATAAAACGCGGGGTTGGAAGGTAAAATACACAAAGTAACAAAAAAGTTATGATCGTTTAATCTATGTAGCCCGTTCATTTTCATTGATAATCAAGCGGCCATTAATGATATACAACTGAATTGTAAAAGTCACGTGATGACCGCGATAGTTGGATATGTCAGATCGTCAAGATTTACCTTCTTTCTGTTTGTACTCCTTGACGGGTTATATCCTTAACTGACGATATTTGACTAATTTACTTGTCAATCGCATACTTTTTAAAAGATCTCCCCCCCCCCACCCCCCTGAAACTACCGAACCAATTTCAACCAAACTTGTGGTGAATGGTCCTTATGGTATTTAGTATAAAAAAAAAAAATTTCAGTCAGTCAACAAAGATGGCCGCCATGGCTAAAAATAAAACATAGCGGTAAAATGCTTTAATTGTCCAAATATATATAAAAAACTATAATAGATAGAGAAAACTTGAAGAAGAAAAAAAGCTCAAAATGTTAATATCTACCTACTTCCTTTTTGCACCAAAATTATTCAAATGACTCATAATAGGAGTTATTGCCCTTAAGTGATTTTTTTACTGATTTTCAAGTTATTGTCTTTTATCTTGAAAACTACATTAGACAGGTAGAAACTGAACATAGCAAAAATGATCATCAATACAAGATCTCAAAAAACTGCATTATGTGAGAATGCATTGGATGGCTCCTTATAGGAGATTGCTCTTTTATGACGATTTTTTTTACTAATTTACGAATTATTTTGCCTATTATCTCAAAAATTATAACAGATAAGTAGAAACTGAAAACAGTAAAAATGATCAGCAACAGATGTCCTATAAAAATTTCAATATGTCCGAAAACAGTGGATGACTCCTTGTAAAAGTTATTGCCCTTGGATGAAGATTTTTTTAACTATTTTACAAGTATTTGTCTATTATTTTGAAAACTATAATAGATAAGTAGAAACTATGAACAGCAAAAATGATCAGCTATACAAGATCTACAATAATGTCACATGACCATAACTATCAACTATACAAGATTTACAATAATGTCACATGACCATAACTATCAGCTATACAAGATCTACAATAATGTCACATGACCATAACTATCAGCTATACAAGATCTACAATAATGTCACATGACCATAACTATCAGATGACTCCTTAAAAGATTTTTGTTTTTACTAATTTTCGAGTATTTTCCTCTAATCTTGAATTATATTATAGTTAGGTAGAAACTTTTTTAACAGCATCACATGATCAAAAGAATGTCAATATGACAAAAACCATTAGCTGACCCCTTTTAGTAGACGTAATTATATAGATCTTGTATAGCTGATCATTTTTGCTGTTCACAGTTTCTTCTTATCTATTATATAGTTTTTAAAATAATAGACAACTTTTCGATGAACAGGACAGCACTTCCTTATGAATAAAATACGTAAAAATAGCCTTCATTATTTGAAATACCAATAAAATACACTGTCAAAAATCATATCCAAGTAGAAAATTTCATCAACACTTACAGAACTATTTCGCCTGTGTAGGAAAAGTGGATATCCGGTTTTTAATTTAATACGACTGGCCTTGTTTATTCTTCATCACTAGGCGGTTGGGACAAGAACTCAAGTTTTTTTCTCTTTAAATTTTTTTTTGTGTAAATATTTTTTTAAATATTTTCACTTATTTTAAATTATTTGATGTGCTCTTGCCCTTATCCATGATATTACAATAACCGTAATTTATACATACTGGATCTCAAATTTTATTTTCCACGTGGTAGATTTACTAAAGAAAAATTAACAAGGGTACACACGCTGAAATGTCTCGCCTACTATACTGACCACTGATTTTATGTTTAAAGTTTTACTACAAGTATCACATTAATATTTATGATCCAAGAAAATGAGGTCAAGGTCAGATAAACCAAGCCAGAAATACATGTTCACCTTTAATACAATCATTCCATACACAGAATATAGATGACCTATTGCTTATAGTATAAAAGAAACAGACCAAACCATGGAAATTCTATATTGACCAATGAACCATGAAAATGAAGTCAAGGTCAGATGAACCCAGCCAGACTGACATGTACACCTTTAAATCATTCCATGCATCAAATATAGTTGACCTATTGCTTATCGTATCTAAGAAACAAAGTTAACCAGGAAAACTAAACATTGACCAATGAACCATGAAAATGAGGTGAAGGTCAGATGATACCTGCCAGACAGACATATACACCGTATAATCATTCCATATACCAAATATAGTTGACCTATTGCTTAAGGTTTAAGAAAAACAGACCAAAACACAAAAACTAAACATAAGCAATGAACCATGAAAATGAGGTCAAGGTCAAATAAAACCTGCCAGACTGACATGTACATCGTAAAAATATTTCCACACACCAAATATAGTTGACCTTTTGCATACAATGTTAGAAAAACAGACCAAAACACAAAAACTTAACATTGAGCAATGAACCGTGAAAATGAGGTCAAGGTAAAAAATACCTGCCAGACTGACATGTACATCGTAAACTATTTCCATACACCAAATATAGTTGACCTACTGCATACAGTATTTGAAAAACAGACCAAAACACAAAAACTTAACCTTGAGCAATGAACCATGAAAATGAGGTCAAGGTCAAATAAAACCTGCCAGACTGACATGTACATCGTAAAATATTTCCATACACCAAATATAGTTGACCTACTGCATACAGTATTAGAAAAACAGACCAAAACACTAAATACTTAGCATTAAGCAATGAACCGTGAAAATGAGGTCAAGGTCAAAAATACCTGCCAGACTGACATGTACATCGTAAAATATTTCCATACACCAAATATATTTAACCTATTGCATACAGTAATAGAAAAACAGACCTAAACACAAAAACTAAACTTTAACCTCTGAACCATGAAAATGAGGTCAAGGTCAGATGACACCTACCAGTTGGACATGTACACCTTACAATCATTATGTTCTCCAAATATAGTAGACCTATTGCTTATAGTATCTGAGATATATACTTGACCACGAAAACTTAACCTTGTTCACTGATCCATGAAATGAGGTCGAGGTCAAGTGAAAACTGTCTGACAGGCACGAGGACCTTGCAAGGTACGCACATACCAAATATAGTTATCCTATTACTCATAATAAGAGAGAAATTAACATTACAACAAATCTTAACTTTTTTCAAGTAGTCACTGAACCATAAAAATGAGATCAAGGACAATGGACATATGACAGACGGAAACTTCATATCATAAGGCATCTATATACAAAGTATGAAGCATCCAGGTCTTCTACCTTCTGAAATATTAAGCTTTTAAGAAGTTAGTTAACGCCGCCGCCGCTGGATCACTATCCCTATGTCGAGCTTTCTGCGACAAAGTCGCAGTCTCGCCAAAAACAATACAAAAAGGAAAAGAAAAGAAAAGGTCCATGGCCCAAGAGTCTGTGGTCTACATAAGACTTGATCATCAGTGGTGGTCGAATCGAAACAACTAATAGAAATGCCAGATCAATTACAAAATTAAAGACCATCGAAAACTAAAATTTCCGAAAGCTGTGCCAAATCTGAAGATCATCTATGCCTGGGTGTAGGAAAACCTTATTGTTTCGAAAGAAAATAGTCGTCTCATTGGCAAATATACCACATCTCTTTATTTTTATATTATACATCTTTTATAATAGTAGAATAGAGAAGGGAAACTGGGAATGTGTCAAAGAGACAACAACCCGACCAAAGAGCAGAAAATGTCTCTGTGTCTTTTGGTATTGTCATAAAGCTTACCAAGGAAATATAAAACGTTTAAAAGTATTACTATAATAATCGCACTTTATGAAGCATCTATGAGAAAAATTTAAGTGTATACAGTGTATATTTTGATGACCTATTTGTACTTATGATATTGATATGATTCCTATACTAAAGAAGCGCATCTAATGTTATCTGTGATTTTCGCTTAAAAACAATATTTGATATATTAGATAATCATAAATGAACAATGTTATTAGTTGTTATCTAAATGAATTTGCACCGAAATTCAATATTTTATAAAATCTTGATGGAGGTAAATAAATCAACCTGTACAACAAAAATATGATGATATTGATTGAAGATTATATTATTTACGTTGTCATTTATCTCTTTCCATTACAGAATGCTAATGTGTTTATGTAATATGTTTTCCTTTTTGTCTGATATCGTGAATTATTTCTAGCCGTAAAATAGAATGTCAAACATCAAAGAGTAAGTCTGGAACTTCTTCAGGGGACGACCATATGATATTCTGGAGGAATTTTTTTATCCTACGGAATATTAATTTTCACCTTTTGCCAGTCTCGCCTTTTCAAATTTGTAATTATCATTTTTTCCAGCATTTTGGGAAAATATTCATTTTAATCCGGTTTTGGGCAAGGTTATATTTGGGGTTCTTACCAGGCCAGAATATTCATTTCCAAAATCCTACTTTCCCCACAGAATATCAAATGGTCGTCCCCTTATACATATAGATACTGGACTATCTTTTACTGCTGTTTTAAAAAAGTTTCTTTATACCCCGGTACCATCTTTTCAGAATATACAGGTGAACGATTGCCCTTTACCATGCTGGTACACCTATTGCTAAGATTATACACGATGCTCTATATATATATAATTTTCTGTACTTTTGTTCTGAACAAGTGTTTCTTAATATTAAAGAGTTCAATGCATATAACAATAGATATTTGGTATTCAAGTACAATACTGTTTGTAAAGATACAAAACTATTTAAAAAGTGGTTTATAATGTTACGGATTTTGCTAATTTTCGAACCTGTAGACTTTCATTTCTTTTTAATAACGTTAACCCCTTATCTCAGTATAATCATCATAAAATGTTCCTATCTTATGAATACTATTCACAAGGGCAGATGAGTATGCACTGAGAATAAACACTTATTTCTCGTGATGGCAAATAAATCAGGGTTGGGATGAGACGACTTTTGACCTGCCTGCAAAATTTAACTTTATGTTGATTTTGATGTCTGTCTGACTATTTTTGAGTAATAAAACTTATCAAAATAGATTATTTATGACTTATATAATGCAATCATAAGTCAGTATGAAATGATTTAAAAACATTATTTGAAATCGTCTATAATTCACTAGCAGAAATCCAAGAAGGGTAAGGCCACAAGTATAATCAATTTTAAATGGTTATGATGTGATTGTAGCTGATCTTTCAATGGGCATGAAAGCAAAACATAACAAATTAAAAACCAATTGTTCAGAGAACAATTGAAGGTCTTTCCACCAGTAAGGATCTATTTTGATATGAAAAATATTAAAATTAGGTTTTAAATGTCAATTCCAGCGTCAAATGACAGCTTAATGTACGCTTATTCCAAAAATATATGGTTTCTATACAAAAAAAAGATAAACAAGGGAGATAATTTATGACTTCAGGTTTAAAAATGTCAGTTCCGGTATTGTTTGATAGTTTACTTGACACTGATTCCAAAAATATATAGTTCTATATACTTTTACATTAATTTAGTACAATAAATAGCTACTTCCGGTTGACAAAAGGTCACTTCCGGTTGGCTTTTTCAAGGTCAAATGGCTTGCAACCTAATGCAAAAAGTCCCATGGCTTTATCATGTATATATATGAGGTAAAAGCAAAGGTCAAAATATAGAACGTCGAATCAACCTTTGATCTTGACCCCAATTTCAAGGTCATGAAACAAGGGCTTCAAATCAAAATACCCTAGGTCTCAATCATATATGATGAATTAGTTATATCACCATTCGTGTAATTTTGAATATGATAGGGGAGAAAACCGCCTCCGTACCCTTTCAACTCAAATTTACGTGTTACGACATGTCGCAACTAACAATTCTGTAAAAAAAATTGTCGATATTTTATAAGATTTCTGAAAATTAGTGATAACAAGCCAAAATCAAAATTTTTTTACATGACCTTGACCTTTGACCTTGACCTCATTTTCATTTTTATGGACCAAGGACCTCAAATCAAAAGACCCTAGGCCTCTATCACTTATGGTTTTCCAGTTACAAATACATTTCACATATATCAAATACAAAAGGGGAAATAACTCTCATATGGAGTCTTCGTAAAGTTTCGGACTAAATAAAACCTAACATCCTGAGGATATAACGAGCAATTTGGAAAAATAAATTTGTTGCTTTCTTTTACGGTTGCGGAGGAGATCTCATAACAAGAAAAACAGTGTTTGGGGAGATAACTCTTACAAAGAAAATTGTTCGGTTAAACAGGGTCAGTTTCAAAAGCGTATAGACTGTATGATATCATATATCAAAAATCTAAGCGACATCTTTTGAAACAAAAATACACCGCAAGAAAAAAATTAGGCGGAAGAAAAAAAAAATAGAACTTCAAATTAAACTTTGACCTTGACCCCAATTTAAAGGTCATGAAACAAGGGCCTCAAATCAAAAGACCCTAGGTCTCAATTATATAAGATGAATGAGTTATATCACCATACATGTAATTTTGAATATAAAAGGGGAGAAAACTCCCATTAAATGTCTCCGTACCCTTTCAACTCAAATTTACGTGTTACGACATGTCGCAACTAACAATTCTGTAAAAGTATTTTGTCGATATCTTATATGATTTCTGAAAATTAATGATAACAAGCCAAAATCAAAAATTTTTAACATGACCTTGACCTCATTTACATTTTTATGGACCAAGGACCTCAAATCAAAAGACCCTAGGCCTCTATCACTTATGGTTTTCCAGTTACAAATACATTTCACATATATCAAATACAAAAGGGGAAATAACTCTCATATGGAGTCTTCGTAAAGTTTCGGTCTAAATAAAACCTAACATCCTGAGGATATAACGAGCAATTTGGAAAAATAAATTTGTTGCTTTCTTTTACGGTTGCGGAGGAGATCTCATAACAAGAAAAACAGTGTTTGGGGAGATAACTCTTACAAAGAAAATTGTTCGGTTAAACAGGGTCAGTTTCAAAAGCGTATAGACTGTATGATATCATATATCAAAAATCTAAGCGACATCTTTTGAAACAAAAATACACCGCAAGAAAAAAATTAGGCGGAAGAAAAAAAAAATAATCAGAAGAAAACCAATAGGTCTTTCCACGGAAAGGTGGAAAGACCTAATTATCTACTCTTTCAAGATGTATTAGAACAGTTTTAGTCAACAAAAACATATTTCTCTCCTACGTGTTAATTTAGTGCATAAATTGCTGCAGGGGGAGAATAAAATCACTAGGAGAATAAAATCACTAATACAAAGAACTCAGCTGGTTAGGTAATGCATCAGTCATAATATAATGCAACATGCAACAGTTTGACCTATTGTACTCCACGCATTTGTAAAATATGAAAATTTAATATAAAAAAATGGAAAAAGTTTGGCCAAGGTAAGGTAAGTTTTTGAATATGAAGGTCAATGTCATATGTTGTTCATAATGGAATGCTACACGTGGTCTCATGGTATTATACCAATACGTTAATTTCATAATTCCACGTTAAAAGATAAAAAAAAATCTTACAATTTTTAATAGTACCTGCTATTAAAAACATTGATAATTCAATTTTGAGGTCAAATGCCAAATTCCGTCAGTTGCGATATATAACGCAACATTTGCTTATGGACATAAGCCAATATGCTGAATATCTATCTATGTATATTATTTATTATGAAAATAAGGAGATGCGGTGTGATTGCCAATGCGACAACTGTCAACTAGTGACCAAAGATCGAGGATGTAAACAACTATGTCTTAAGATAACAAATTTCTGACCCGAATAAACCTGCATGTAGAAAACTTGATCTGAGGTCAAAGGTCTAAGTCATATGTTTGCCAGTGATGTTGATAATTGACACATAGTTATTTGGAGATATAACTATCAAATATCGCAATCAACGTCAAAATATGGCCATTTTGTTTGAACATTCCATTACCAGAAAAGCAATTGAACAAATAGTAAAAGACAAAATAACAAGAGACAGAAAGAAGAGAATACATAAAAAGACCTGAACATAATTTTACATCAGTATCTATCGAAAAGACCTTAAACTTACTATATTCCCGAGCTTGCGTTTCCTAACATGATTTCCTTGATAGATGGAGTGTTACTGCTTACAAGGAAGCTATGCATCAAGGATTACAAGACTAGTGGTAAATTTTAAATCATCCCTTCGAAAGTTTTACGGACTCCATCATGATTTGGTTTACTGTTATGTAATATCTGGGTCACATATGACCACGAATATGTTCTACTTGTCTTAACCACAATCACAACCTCTGTTCCTAGCTTGTGATATTACCGAATGCGACTTATCACCGGATTTACTTTTGCATTGGATGAACGACATGTGGAGCAGGAACGGCTTACCCTTCCGGAGCACATGAGTTCATCCCGGTTTTTTGTGGAGTTCGGGTTGCTCAATCTTTTGTTCTCTATGAAATGTTTTGTTGTGTATCTTTTCGTAGTTTTCATTGCCTGTAACCGAGTACGGCAGAAGGTGATTTTCCCCCGATTACAATACTGATTTTCTCCGATTAATCACTGATTTTCCCCGATTTTCCTATGTAGAGAACATCAAAAGAGTAATTAGATATGAATTAAAGAAAATCTGTGTCAATAATTATGCAACCTTCCTTTTCATTCCTACATTCTTATCATTAACCTCCAATGGGCAATATGGATTTTGATGACCAATCCTAAAAATAGAAACTTTTCTGAAGCAACGAAGTCATTGGAAGCGATTTTCTAATATTATTCAAATGTCTTAAAGTGTTACTCTATTTATAGAATACTTATTCAAATGTGCAAATTAAGTAGACTTAGATCTGGAAGTACTTTTTTAAGAAGATTAGGAAAATACTAAAAAAAATATGATTTCAATTTCTGATGCAGTGTACTGATTGTCCACGATCAGTGTACAGATTGTCCCAGAGAAGATGAAGTTAATTACAGATTTTCCCCGATTTTCTCTTATAGTATCATAAGGAAAAAGGTTCATTCTAAGTTTTATTTTTAACTGTTACTTGCAAGAAAATGTCAACATACAAAGGCTTTAATTGCTATCTAAAAATGTCATCTTAGAAAAAATAGTAGATCACCATCAAAAGACACGTTTATCTGAGAAATTTGTCATTTGGAGAAGACTTGAAGAGGGTAGCGAAAGAGATTATAAAAGCAGACCATACCATACATTCATTCCAGAACTTCTTGACAGAGAAGGAAAACTTTAAAATACAAGATGAAAATATTTTAATTTGTAACTAATCAACAAATACACCACAAAAGATTATCAAAAAAAAATCATTACAATATCTGACCATTACAGACAATTTATCTAAATCACTAAACTATGAATCCAGAAATATACAAACAGTAAGTAATGAACCCCAAGCGAGAAGAAGCCTGTTTAAAGTTTCTTAAAGAACCAATGAATTATCCATGAACAAAAAATCTATAATTAAATTTTATATATAAAATCATAGAATTACAGGTTTGCATGAAAATTTATTTTTTCCTTATATTCCACTATTTATTATTAGTACATGCCTTAGTGTATAAAAAATCCACATATTAGCTTTATTTTTGAAGGATTAGCTTTTTCAAAATCGGGGACAATCTGTATAGGTATCAGGGAAAATCTGTAATCAACACAAGCAGATCTGGGACAATCTGTACACAAAAGCTCAAGTTTAATTGCTAGTTTTTTTTCCATTTAAATGCTTATTTTGTCCAAATTTCTACTTGCATTTTTCAGATTATTATATTTGAAAAAAATGTCATGAAAAAAAATCTGATTCATACTCCCAGTTTTCTTAAAGCAGACTAAAACAGAATTTATTTGACTCAAATCAGCTGCAACAGCATCAAAACAAAGAATAAGAGAGGTCATGATGTAACTTCAAGGCAATCCCACCTCAGTATATCACTTACTAATGACTACTGACCAGACAAAATAAATCATCTTTAACCAATTGATTAGTTCAAGCTACTTAAATTAAATAACGGAGCTATAGTGTAAAATTTATCATGAAAAATCAGTACAAAATCAAGGAAAATCAGTACTATAATCGGGGGAAAATCACTTTCTGCCGTACTCGGTTACAGGTAGTGAGTTTTTATTTTTGGCCATGATACGTGTTGTTATTTTTACTGAACTCATAATTTTCAATTGCCCCTTGGTATCTTGTCTCTCTTTTTGTACTTAGTAAATGTGCTTTCAATGTTATTCAGGGCTATATCTGGTCTATATACCAGCTTTGATAAGTGTTTGGTATAACTATAAATTTTCACTTCGTACTATGAACATCAAAATTATTTATTTTGTAAAAATATTTCCTTTCTCTATTGGTACTGTACACGTATACCTAACAACAAATTTATTTTCATTTACCTGTGTTTAAAGTTATTGCAAATGTCTGATATTTTTGTTCGAGCATATTGTTTTTCTTTAATTGTTTAACATTTCTTACCGATATAACATGTTACTTTTATTATTCTTCCCTTAGTTTATTTATTTTGTATTTACATTGTGTCATAGGTCAAATTTATTTGTTCAGTGTATGTTCAATGGTGTTAATATGTCCTTTGATTGAGTTAAGCTATTTCAGTTGATATTTTATAGTGTGTCTTTCTATGTTGTGATGTTACACTTTTGTTTCAGAAAAAGGGTGAAGGTTTGGTACCATTAAATCGTTTAAACCCGCTGCATTTGTTTGCACCTGTCCTAAGTCAGGAATCTGATGTTCAGTAGTTGTCGTTTGTTGATGTGGTTCATAAGTGTTTCTCGTTTCTCGTTTTTTATATAGATTAGACCGTTGGTTTTCCCGTTTGAATGGTTTTACACTAGTAATTTTTTGGGGCCCTTTATAGCTTACTGTTCGGTGTGGGCCAAGGCTCCGTGTTGAAAACCGTACTGTGACCTATAATGGTTCTCTTTTATAAATTTTGACTTGGATTGAGAGTTGTCTCATTGGCACTCATACCACATCTTCTTATATCTATTTCAAATTGAAAGCTATGATATTCTTTTGTCGTATATTTGGAACTCTCATCAAAATGATCGACAATCAATAATGAATGCACCAACATTATTGATAAAGAAAGATGCTGTACATCAAAACAAGTAATACATAGGCTTCACCAGGAGGAATGCGTATTAAATTGATTACACATCAATGTACTCATCATTCTTCAAGACTAATCAAAAGTAGTAAAAATTAATTACAGAGAACCTAATTCGCCTTTTCAGAATATAAAGGGTAATCTCATTGTTCTTACACCAAAATGAAAATACCGTTACGTCATTGGTTGAACTTCCATTGTATAGTACGTAAAAACCAATCACAACGTATTGTTGCACGCTGTTGAAAATATTTCCCAGAATGCATTAGATTCTGAAACGGCGAAATGTTCCCGATCAGGAGGAGTAGGAGGAATGAACAAAACCAGCTGGGCAAAAAAAAAAAAGGATAATACAATCGTTAACCAACCATTATTAAAGTGAGTTTAAGAAGGAATCGCTTTATTTATATTCTTCTTAAATTAAAAATAAACGACTACTATTTACAAACTATTACAAGTTGAAATGTCATTGTAAGTTAACTATGTTGTAAATACGTCTGTCAAGATTGATTTGATTTTTCAAGGCTTGCCAAATTTTAATTGAGCACCAGAAATACTTCATACTTTTTTGTTTTAGATTAACAGATGTCATATTGAATGCACATGTTTCAAATCTGTTGTATCGTAATAGATAATCTATATTGTATATAACTTATATCTAAAGGAAATCCAAATGCGTGTCTTTACAACCTACTCACTATTTTAAAATACGATCAAACGTGTATAGTAATTGTAAGCAAATTAAACTATTAAAATAGAAAACGTTTACACTGAAAATTAAAGATTCCTTGAGTCATTGAGCATTTTGTTCCGCCTTCCGGTGTAATTTTTAAAGCTTATACTGAAAGATGACCGCAGTATGAAAATAAGGTGTAGTATAATTGCCAATTGTTCAGTTGTTTATCTCTCTAAAATAACAACAGAAGTAAACAAGAAATCAAGAGTTATCATTTATAAATATTCGATTTTTAGTCGGGGAAATCTAACCAGCTTATTTAACAACAGAAGTATAGATGGATGGATGGATGAATGGCTGGTTAACGTCCAGTGGCAAATATTAAAATTGCATATTCAGGACGAGAACATGTTAATGCGATAAGAATATGAACACTGCTTTGTACTAGACAAACACGATGAGTCGGGTTTTTAACGTGCTAGTTCATAAGATAATTGTCTACAAGAAGACATGCTTCCCTTCCCGGACAGAATATTCTGACTCCGAGCCGACCAGTCTGTGCTCTTATTCTTTAATTCTGCTCATTTAGCGGAGAGGCAGCAAATACCAATTTTAATGTCTTTGGTTTAACCCGACAAGGTTTCGAACCCATGACCTTCCGCACTCGAGGCGAACACGCAACTACGAGACTACTGACGCGTTTCAAAAGTAAAGAAAAAAGTTTTATAACCATACATTATTTTGAGATTTTTAGTAGAACTCTTACTAGCTTGTTAGATCATGAGATAGAATGTTGGCTAAGTGTTTCACTGTCTCTTCAAACGTCCTACGTATTACATGAACGGACAATTTTGTACTTTTCTGTGTCTTCAAACGTCCGACAAATTACAACTAACAATTAAGTACTTTCATGTCTCTTCAAACGTTCGGCATATTACGTGAACAAACAATTTCAGCAGGCCAGAGGTTAAACTTAATGCAATCGCATCGAGTAAGATTCAATAACAATGATAAGATATACGGAGAATACAGTATACAAATTTTTTAAAAAATGTTGCAAAAACGACTGAATAAATATTAGATAAACCGTTGTCATAATTGAAAACCCACCTTTATATGTATGTTGGTATTGGCATCGTTTTTCCAATCTTTGATTTACAATATTAAAGGGTAGAAAGTTTGGGCTTCAAAAGTATAACTTATTATTAAATTCGTACAGAAGATTTGCATTATGAAGTCATATTTTTGTAAACTAATGAAAGATAAGATCAAAGAAAAAATAATTGCTTAAAACACTGCAAAAAAAACTCATTCTGGTGAGTTCAGTAGTATTGTCATGCAATCCTTTATTTGAACTGCGGTAGAGCAAACATTGAATCCCTCACAAAACCTTAGAAAGTAAGCAACATTAGTTTACTATACTAATAATTATATATTTATTATATCACAATAAATTTTATGTTGTAACTCTTCAATTTCTTAAACAACTGTTATATAAAAAGAAGAAATGTTTAAGACATCATATGCATTCTGAGAAAATCAATGCAAAAATATTCGTAGCGAACGGTGTAATGTTTATAAATCAAGAACAAATTCCCAAGACATTGGTTGAAATTATCTCTTTTTCGTTTGAATGTTTCTCTTTTGAAAGAGATAATAATAATTTTTTAATGAAATGAGTTTAGTTAACATATATTTGATGAAAACATAGCAAAAAAGTACAGTAGGTTAAGTGTCTGTTTTGGGTTCGTAATTTTTAGAAAGTATTATTGTTTTGTTTTTGAATGTGACTATGATGTTCCAGTGAAAAGAATGTTAAATGTAAACAGATTTCTTTTCTTTCAAGACGTGAAATAAGTATATATACATTAAGTAAAAGTAAAAAATACCCCAATATGCTTCTATTCCAAAATCTAGAATATAGCCTTCAGGTCCATGCGCTCAACAGAGAGTCATATAGTAAACAATCATATCGTAACCACATCACAGCTTTAGGCGTCTTCTGAAAACTGAAGATCCTTTATATGTATTGGTTACCTAAAGTACACAAAAAAAAACCCCGGAAAATATCGTTTCATCTCGGCCTCTAGTTAGTGTTCTACTACTAATCTTTCAGTGCTTTTCACTAGTTCCTGAACTTCTAGCAAATAACTGATCATTATCTTTTATAATAAAACATATGAAAATAGTGGAATTGATTATTTTTGGAGTGTAAAATATCCTTTTGATTCTGTTGACACAGTTTTGACTTTTCATGCAACTCTTTACACTACACTTCCACGCAATATTATCAAACAAATGTTTTCCGAAAATTAAATTAAATGGTCGTTTGAAGATTTTATTAGTTGTTATTGGCTTTGAACTAGCTGTAAGTAACTGCGAGTACTTTCAGATCTGTACTAAGTGTCTTTTTTGTTGTGGGGATGTATAAATTCCCTGCCACGTCCGGTCTATGTTTTTGTTAGTTGTTTTTCTGCTTTGTATCGATCTGATGAGTTAAGCCTTTTCAACTGATTTTTATAGATTGTTCTTATGTTGTACTGTTACACCACTGTGCCAGGTTAGGGGGAGGTTTGGCGTCAGCAAACTAATTTAACCCCGCCACTTTCTGTATGTGCCTAGTCCCAAGTCAGGAGCCTGTAATTCAGTGGTTGCCGTTTGTTGCTGTATACCATATTTGTTTTTCGTTCATTGTTTTGTACATGAATCGGCCCGTTAGTTTTCTCGTTTGAATTGTTTTACATTTGTTATTTTGGGGCCTTTTATAGCTGACAATGCGGTATGGGTTTTGCTCATTATTGAAGGTCGTTAGGTGACCTATTGTAGTTGTTAACTTCTTCTATGTCATTTGGTCTCTTGTGGAGAGTTGTCTCATTGGCAATCATACAATGTACCACATCTTCTTATTTTTATATTTAGCACTGATCTGATGATGGGCCAAGCCCTTCACATCTGAAAACTCACAGACATGTTTAGCTCTTTTATATTTTATGTGTCTATATCAATTTACTTATACGTTAAGTGCAATTGAGTATATTACATAGAAAGGTTTCTGTGAGCCCGTGTCTCAAATTTCTCAAAAAAAAATTTAAAAACGAATATTCGAGTTTACAAAAATGTATCATAAACTTTAAATATATATATATATGTCTGTTTAAATTTAATAACTTTTTACTATGAGTATGCATACATGTACCTGAACAAAATTTATTACCAAAACATGTGCTGACAGCAAAAACCGGTATCACGTTTTATAATATTTATATATATATGTTATTCTCCGTCTCGTTAATAATATTTTATATGATCATCAATCTGTCTATAAATTTATGTAAAACAATAACAATTTCTTCTTTTATTGGATTTTAATGCATAATTTACAGTATAAATGACAGATAAAACTTATTGAAAAACTCAGAAAAACTGGTTCACAAAGTGCTTACATATTTACATTTAAAATACCTATAATATAGAAATAAGAAGATGTGGTATGATTGCCAATGAGACAACTCTCCACCACAGAACTTCAACACTGAACAAAACCATACTGCATAGCTATAGTTCTTTTAAAGAGGAACTCTAAGGAAGACTAAAGCCTCATTAGAGCTAACCTATCCTTGCAAAGTTTGCAAAATTGTCATGTATTTTTTTTTTACTTTTTCATAATCAATATGTTTCAGGAACACATTACTTTGTTTCAAATATAATTCTTTTTAATTGCAATAATGTAGAATCAAGGCTTATCTGAGATAGCTGTGTCAGTGGCGTGTTCAATATTGTTGTTGAATAATAATAAAAAAAAAGAATCAAGGCTTATAAGTTATTTTTGTTCACTGCTAGGATCCAATCACACTTTTTATTTACATAAAAATAGGATCAAATGTTTGTTCTTATAAAATAACCGGAACCCCCTACCCCTCTTTGAACCAAATGAACCTTCACTAAGCAGTCATCACAATATAAAGCCCCTACCCCTCTTTGAATCAATAACATTCACTAAGCTGTCATCACAATATAAAGCTCCCTATCCCTCTTTGCATCACTTACCTCCACTAAGCTGTCATCACAATATAAAGCCCCAAACCCCTCTTTGAATCAAATGGCCGTCCACTAAGCAGTCATCACAATATAAAGGACCGTTGAAATGATTTGTTTTGTATGTTACTGTGTACAGTTTCTCTTTATCAATTAACACATGTATTTTCAAGATAATATCCAAATACAACAAAAGTTTATAAAAATCATAATTTCAGGGCAAAAACGCCAATAAAGAATCAACTGATTTTGGCTGTTTTCACTTTCCTTCTATCTATTACACTTTTGAAGACAATATAAACTAGAGGCTCTAACGAGCCTGTGTTGCTCACCTTGGTCTCTGTACATATTCAACAAAGGACACTCTCAAATATTGTAGACAGGATTAGCATTCATGACAAAAATCTGTTTTGTTGATCTTGTATTGTTGATAATTTAGCCTATTTAGTTTCTCTCTATCTTCTTTAGTTTTTGCTCAAAACACAAAAGAGGATAAAAAAAATCCTCATTTAAGGGCAATCACTCCTATAAAGAGTGACAGTCTACTAAACTATATTAGCAAAATTTGACTTTTTAGTAGATCTTTACTTGCTGATCATTTTTGTGATTTAAAGTGTATCTTTATCTATTATCATTTTCTATCATATATGGCAAAACGCAAAAAAAAAGGTGAAAATCGTCTTTAAAGGGCAATAACTCCAATCAGGAGTCGTCTGACCATTTTCTCCATATTGTCTTCATGGTAAATTTTGTTTTGCTGATCATTTTTACCTAGCTAAGTTTCATTCTGTCGATTATAATTTTAAGGTATAAGGCAAAAACGCAAAAAACTGGCCAAAATTATCATCAAAGGGCAATAACTCTAATAAGGAGCCAATTGACGATTTCGACCATGTTGACCTATTTGTAGAACTTGTCTTGCTGGTCATTTAAAAGTTTCTCTGTATCTATTATAGGTTTCAAGATAGTAGGCAAAAATGAAAAAAAAAATGTCATTTAAGGGCAATAACTCCTATAAAAAGTCATCTGACAGTTTTGACATGTACTAACAATTGGTAGAGGGTCCGTGTAACACTTATCAATTCAAAATTTTAAAAAGTTTTAAAATTTTAGATTTTTGAAATGTTGATCAAAGTTTTAAAATATCAAAATTCTAAATTTTTGAAAATTTTAGAAATTTTGAAAATTTTCACCAAATAGGTAAAATTTCAAAATTGTTAATTACTTTTTTAATAATTTGATAACTTAGATATTTGATCAAACTTTAAAAGTACTGAACTTAACGTGCAATTTTGAATATTTCGCTTTGAGAAAGTTTGATTTTTAAATTTTTGATTGAGATATCAAAAATAGAAAAGGGGCGAAAAAAGGGGTACCTGTAAACTGCAAAACGGAATAAAAGCGAAACGAAACGAATAATTCAGAACTATTTGGTTTTCCCAGCGCCCATCATTTAGGAGTAACAGTGAAAACTGACCAACTCGTAGTAAGCCAAACAGTATGGTAGGGTTGAATATGTATATATTTCTACTGAACTTTAAGCAATTAAATGGCTCAATACACGTGTATTATCTCAAATTTGATTTCACATTTTTTGTTTAACCTTCAATCAAATATTTCGGTTCTTTATAAATTGTTGGCCTTCTAATATTCGGCTTTGAGCGTTCCTGAAAAAGTTAGATCCCGAAAGGCGCTTTGGTCACATACAATTTTTAACGTTTTGTTTTCATTTTTTATCGATTGCATGACGATCATGATTGATTTTAGTTTAAAGTATTGATACGGAAGGAATACTGAATTTATGGTGTCGCAATGAAGGTTGTGCTATCCACGAACGTGGGAGGTTGTCGATATCTATTTGACACTACTATCCGCTAAACACGCTGAATATAAGAGTAAGATCAAATCTAAGTAGCTTGGAGGTTGAATACATTCATACCTTATAAACGTAAACCATAAACATTAAGCCTGCATATTTATGTAATAGTTGCCGCTGTACATTTAGCGCTCATCTATTCATTTGTAGGTGTCGGCATTTTGAAATGGTAATTTGAAAACAATTTTAAAAAGTTCATATCAACGATAAACATAAGATCAAGTTGAAGTGACCTATCAAGATGGTAATCTATCTTGGAATCGGAAATATAAATATTGTCACTAAGGTGACACTATATTTGACTTGGATACCTCCACGAGGGGCTTCAATAATGGTACATTTTTCAGGTGCAGATCCATGAATTTGAAAATGTGGGGGCCTAGTTAGACAACGTTAGGACCGATGCTTGTAAAAAGGATATACATTAATCATATATGTAGCTCCGTTAGGGGTCGGCGGCCCCCTAAATCCGCCTCTGTTTTTAAAAAGCGCTTTAAAGGAAACGGAAAATTTTTGCATCAAGGGATAGTTCCGTATTTGTTATTTACGCATTTTAAGTTATCGTACGACAATCAACTTTGAGCAAAGTACAAGTACGCAGCTACGTCCAGTCAAAATGGGGTGTGTAAAGAGAGTGCCACGCTCTCTGCGCGATGGATTTTGCCATTTTGGCCATACACCAATGTTGCGCTCGAAAATCAGGACAATGTAAAACGCTGAAATATAAGTTAAGCATTTACCTGCGGAACGCTAAAAACTGAATATTTGAAAGTCAAGTAAATATAAGAACCGAAATTATTAAATAGATGTAATTGAGGTCTGGAGCTGGCATGTCAGTAACTGCTTGTATTCCTTTATTAATTTTTGTTGATCATTGTCATTTTGCTTAGTTTCTTCTGTTACCTTTTCCAACATCGGACTCGGACTTCATTTAAACTGACTTTCAAATGTGCGTATTGCTGTGTGTTAATTTATTCCGTATTGGGTAGAGATATAATGGCAGGTTTGAGATCTCACAAACCATGTTTAACCCCGTCGCATTTTTGCGCTTGTCCCAAGACAGGAACCTCTAGCCTTTGTTAGTCTTGTGTGTTTTTTTTTTCAAATTTTGGTTCGTTTGTATGTTTCGGAGTTTAGTGTTGCTTCCATTTCGCTGTTCTAGTATGCATTATTATTTTGAGGCCAGCTGAAGCCCGCCTCTGGTTGCGAGGTTTTCTCGCTTCGTTGAAGACCTTAGGCTGTTTTCTGTTCTTTGGAACAGCCCCCGTTTTCATTCTCTTAGTCTATTTAAATTTGTACTACATCTTATTCATATCCATCATAACAGAAGTTCCAATACAAGTTAGATCTCAAGAGAAAATGTTCAACACCACAGCGTAAAAAGTCAATGTTCTAAGATGCCAATACATGTAGACCCAAGCAATTTTTACCTCAATTAATTACTGCAATTCTTGATAAATGTACACAAAAGAGTGATTAATTATATGGTTTCAAGAAATGCTGCATACAAATAATGCTATCAAAATTTAAAATGTGATTTTTATTTTTGAGAAACATATTCAGTCACAATTTTGGCAATAAATAAAATATTGCAAGAATTTCTGATTTTACAGTATCGCAGAATGGCACAACCCTAACCGGGACATAAATCAAAATAGGGATATAGTGGTACATATGACAACTGGAATATAAGAAATGTTTAATGGGATCAAGCATGCATCAATAATTCGCCATTTCAGAATCTATTGCATTCTGGGTAATATTTTCAAAAGCGTACACCAAAACGTTATGATTGGTTTAAAACGTCCTAAACAAAGGAAATTGAACCAATGACGTAACGTTATTTTCTTTTTGGTGTACGAACAATGAGATTACCCATGGTCCTTTAGATTCTGAAAAGGCTAATTATACAAAAGTATTTCGCATAATGAAACAACATTTCATTAAATGAAATACGTGTACTTTAGAGTATCCTAGCTGTGGTTAAATTATAAACAGGATTCTAAACCATGTACATTTTTTTTTGAAATTTTTTTTTTTTTTTTAATTTTCTCAACAATTCATTTCTTTATATTTTTATTGTGTACATTTTAAATTACTGAAATAAGAATTATTTTTATCACGAAAATCTAACATTCAAACATATAAAAATCTGACATATATGCAGTCTGTTTTGGATTCTAATATCTTTATATTGATATTGATCCAACTCCTTTTTGGAAAAGTTTTCTATAGGGATTGGGCTATTCATTTTAGGTCCCTTTGAGTCATATAGCTTCTCACATATTCAAGTATTTATACAGCCTTGGATTTCAAATTTTTGGATTCGAGTGTTCCTAATGAGGATAATGTAGGAAGCACCAAATTTATAGTGTTTTTTCCTTCTTATATTTTACAAGCAAAGAGGAATAACTCAAACATACTGTAATAAATATATCTGATCGTTTGATTACTATATATATATAAAAATATTAATTTTCGCGAACCATTTAGGTCACTGAAATTCCATTTTTTTGCCATCAGTAAGGAGAGTTGTACAAATAATGTGAATACACGGAAACCCGATCCAATTCATCTTTTGCTAAAAATATTTATCATTTTCTGTTTTATATCTCCTAACATCATTCCATTTTTCTCTAATTTCGATTAAAATATGCCAAAACCTGCAGTTAAAATAGATGTATGCCCCAAATAAACATTCCCCGATTGGTTGAACTACAATGGCGTCAATGTAAAGCAACGCAAGCCTCGATGTAAAGCACACGCTTCCCAAGAGTAAGGAGAGTTGTACAAATAATGTGAATTCACAGACCCCCGATCCAATTTATCTTTTGCTAAAAGTGTTCATCATTTTCTGTTTTGTATCTACCAACAACATTCCATTTTTCTATAATCCCGATTTAAACATGTCGAAACCTGCAGTAAAAATAGATGTATGCCCCAAGTAAACATTCCCCGATTGGTTGAAAAGCTGTGGCCTTGATCTAAAGCAACGTAAGCACAAAATTATATTCTTTTACAGAAATATTTACACATTTTATCATTAATGTATTGTCATGCTTCTGCATATTTACGCTGAGCTTTAGTAAAATATAATTCTATACAAAATTTTTGTTACATCAAGCATTAAGAGTAAGAATATATTTCGCGCAAATACAAGAAAATAATCTGTGTCACCAAGGATTTGTATAGTCACTATACAAATCCTTGGTGTCACCAAATAAGTTTATCAGCATCTTTCTCAAATTTTCCAACAGAAAATAGCGTAAATTATAGAGAAATTTTGGTGAGTATTACTTATTAATGTTAATGTTCTTCAGAGGTGGTTCGCTTCACCTTCTTGGTGGTCAATTTCATCCCATTTATCAATTATCCCCGATGGCGATGACACCCAGTCAATTTGTGTCATGAGTGAAAATCTTATCTATTTGATGAAATAACTTCTTCATTAACTGTACATGCAATATTTTTGAAGTTTTTGATAACCGTGCACATTCCCATTGCATGTCCGCAAGATAAATGGGTTATGCATTTGTGAATTGTGCAAGTACAGTAATATTGTGTAATAAGCTGATAGGAATATAGCGGAGGATAAAAATTTGTGACGGTCAGTGCGTGATCACGTGACATTATTATTTGTAAACAAACGGGCTCCCCATGTAACACGTGTCGGAACTATCCATACAAGGTGCAATCAATCTTATATTTCACTATTTGATGATATTTCTGTGTCTGTTTGTAGGTTTTGCAGATCAGATGTCATAGTGTAGTTTCATAGACAAAAAAGTACCATGATTGTTCCTGTTCAGTAGTTGTGATTTTTTTTATAGAATTAGAAGTAAGTCTACATTAGTCATTTAAATTAAGTCTGAAAAAAATGATTCAACTCTCTGTATAATTTTTCCCCAATTTTTGAAACATGCATTATTTAAAGAGCATTTGCTTCCCTTGAACCCTCTCCCCTACAAATTGTCTAAAACTCATACTCATAGTCCGAGATTACTCTGATGTCCAACATCTGTTTTTGCGATTCCGGCATTTTAACTCTTTATTTTCAAATTGAACACACTCAGCCATTCAGCTTATTTGCATCATAAATGAACGAGGTGTTAGATTATGTTTTCCTATTGAATAAGGGTCATTTTCATAAATCAGCTCTCATAATGCATTGTAAATTACTTTTTCTGTTGGTCATGTCACAATCTTTTAAAGTTAAAGTTAAAATGCCAGTATTGATGTGTCAATGTGAAAACTGTCCAAATATGAGAAAATAGCGGGTGGCAGGTCGATTAAACTTACTTAAATGAAGAGAAAAATGAACTAATTGAGGCTCGATTTATAAAGATTATGTTTTCCTATTGAATAAGGGTCATTTGCATAAATCAGTTCCCATAATGTTGGTCATGTGACATTCTTATAAAGTGAAAGTTAAAATGAGGGTGGTAATGGGGGTACCTTCATGACGAATAACGGTAAAAATCTTGCCAAATAACGTTAACAGTAATTTTTGGTGCATGACGATAAAATAAAGACTTTCTTCAAGACGATAAAAAAATCAACAGATTTTGACGAATCACGTTAATTTTTTGCCAAAAATAACGGTAACGATAATTATTTGAGACCTCTGACGAATCACGGTAAAATGTTAACATATTTGACGCTAACGGTAGCCGAAAATGACCATTAGACGCCTGACGGTAAAGGGCATTCATACCCTCTAAAATGTCCGTATTGATGGCAGAGGCGGATTTAGGGGGGGGGGGGGGGGCAGGGGGCCGGGCCACCACTTTTGTGGGAACAATTTGGTTGATTATATAGGGAATCACTGAAGCATGACTGGAGCGGGCCCCCTATTATGAAAATTTCTGGATCCGCCACTGGATGGGTCAATGTGAAAACTGTCCAAGTATGAGAAGATAACGGGTGGCAGGTTGATCAAACTTACTTAAATGAAGAGAAAAATGAATAAATTGAGGCTTGATTTATATGGATCCAGTCGCCTCCAGAAGCAACGAAGCAGCACATCCACTTTGGACGGGCAAATATCATCTATCTGATATGGGACCAGCTGAAGTCCCACTGCCCTAGCTGATGTCGCAAAACAGTCGTTGGAGGTTAATCTCCGACTACAAAACTCAATTCCAATGACAAAAATGCCCTAATCTTAAATTGAAAGCATTGGAAAAGTAAACTGTAAATTATAATTTTGACAATGAACACAATTTGTTTTGGTTCAATGTACATGTAATAATATGCGGGATAATACATGAACTTAATACTGCTTCAAGGTTATACAGGTTTGTCAATGTAAATATAAAATAATTTGTTTGCTAACTTAGGGAGCTACCATTTGATTTTTAGGGGGGTGGGGGGTCTAGAATGAAATTTGAAAAAAAAGGCAGGATGAGACAATATGAAAAAAAAGGCAGGATGACAATTTATGTAAAAACAAGTTGGGATAAACTAATAGAAAAAAAGACAGGACAGATTACATCTCGAACTAAAAAAAAATGCAGGACAAAATTTTTCATCCTAGCCCCCCCCCCTTTTTTCCCCCATAAAAATGGAAAGGAAGCTCCCTTATAGTGTTGGCCTGGAATGGTACCCTGCAGTTTTCATACGCCTGTTCATGAGAAATATTATGGTATGCCTTTGTCCGTCTGTCTGCCCTGATCTGTTTCTAGCATGTTGTTCACTAACTCAGTAATATTTTTTACCAATTTGCATGAAACTCTGGTGAATTGATTATATCTACTGACGTGAGCTCCCTTTTAGATTTTTAAGAATTTTATAATATACATTTTCAAAATGTAAGGTTTTATTCATTAAAAAAGGGGAATTTTCATGTTTACGCCCATTAACTCTAAAAATTCTTTGTTCACTAACTCTTCAACGCTTTCACCAATTTGCATGAAACTGTTGTGAATTGATTATTTTATAAATTTTAGGTTTCCCGTTTCAGAGTAATATGGGATTATATTCTGACATGCATTAATGTGAGCTCCCTTTAGATTGTTTTGGAATTTAAGAATTTACATTATCCAGTTACAATGTAAGGGGTTTTAGTCATTCAAAAAGGGGGATTTCCATGTTTTCGGACATTAACTTGAAAATGCTTTAAGCAGTTGTCATTTGTCATGAAACTTTGGTTAATTGTTTATATATATCTATTGATGCAAGCTCCCTTTCAATTTAATAAATTGTGGAATTTTATTCATATAAAAGGATGGCTTTCCCAGTTTGCAGATCAAATTCAAAAGTTTGTACTTGCACTTCTCTGGCATGTTTCAGTAAATGTGTAAATTATAACTGACATAACTAACTTTGACAATGACCACATATTTTTAAGTTCAGTGTACATGAAATATACAAGGTAATGCATGTAGACTGATACTGCTGCAAGGTTATACAGGGTTGTCAATGAAAAAAAAAATTTGTTTGCCAACTTAGTATTTCCTTCAGAAGGTTTTGGTGTGGTTTGACACCCTGTCATTTTTTAATGCCCGTTTACGGGACGTACTACATGTATGGTATACCGTTGTCCGTCTGTCTGTCCTTTGTCAACATGTCGGACATTAACTCAAAACCGCTTTAACTAATTTGCATAAAACTTTGGTGAATTGTTTATATCTATTGTCATGAGCTCCCTTTCGTTTTTTATAAATTTTAGATTTTACGTTTCTGACTAAAATTAGGTGGAGGTATGTTCTTATTTCTGACACAGGGGTACTCAACCTATATCAATTTGTGCATGAAGAGAATGATAGTTGCTAGATACTGAATAATTTTACCACAAATTTGTGAAAGTTTTAACCAGTGTATATACTTAAAATATGTTAATAAAGTTCATGTCTTTTTCAGGACTTCTGATCCAACCATGTAGTATGGCATGTTTGTGAGATATGGTTTTGACCAGTAGGATGTTCATGAAGGACCTGTTGTACAAAGTATATCACTGGATTGAGCTCATTGTCTAAGTGTATTATTAAAGTGCTTTGCTTTGAGCTCAGTTCATTGTTATGCAATTCATTCTTTGTGAAATAAAGATTTGACAGACAACTCTCGTGTACAAGGAATTGTCAAAGTTGTATCCATTCTACGTACAATGTAAGTAATAGGGAGATAAAAGCATTTAATTTAGATTTGAACCAAACATTTTTTGTCCATTAGCCAAACTAAAAAATAAAAGCACAAATTCACCAAACAATGCTACTGGCGCTACTAGCAATATGATGCTAGGTTCTTTTGTTACACTTTATTTTTATGCCCCCGCCGTAGCGGAGGGGGCATTACGTACGTACGTCCCAAAATTGGTTTCCGTTCTCTAACTTTAGTTTGCCTCAACCAAATGTTATGAAACTTATACACAATGCTTATTTACACAAAACACAGATCAAGTTTGAATTTTGGTAGCGTCACTTTTACCGTTCTAGAGTTATGTCCCTTTACAAATGGAAAAATTGTTGAATTTTTCGTTTCCGTACTCTAATTTTAGTATGCCTTAACCAAATGTTATGAAACTTATACACAATGCTTATTACCACAAAACACAGATCAAGTTTGAATTTTGGTGGCGTCACTTTAACTGTTCTTGAGTTATGCCCCTTTATAAATGGAAAAATTGCTAAATTTTTATTTTCTTCTAAATATCAAGTAATTTTAAAATTGGAGTTATCTTCCTTTGTCCATGATTATAGTTGAATCAACTACAATCAATGCTTTATACAATGCAATGTTTAATTTTGACTTCCACTAATAAAATACAGATCAAGTTGAATTTGGGTAGGGTCACTTTAACCATTATTGAGTTATACCCCTTTATAAATCGAAAGATTGCTAAATTTTTAGTTTCCATTCTGTAACTTAAGTTTGCCCCAACCAAACATTATGAAACATATACACAATATTCATTACCACAAAACTAAGATCAAGTACAAATTTTTTGTTTCCATTTTCTAACTTTAGTTTGCCACAACCAAATGTTATGAAACTTATACACAATGCTTATTACTACATAATACAGATTAAGTACGAAATTTGGTGGCGACACTTTTACCATTCTTGAGTTATGTCCCTTTATAAACATAAAAATTGCTGAATTTTTCGTTTCTGTTCTCTAACTTTAGTTTGTTTCAACCAAATGTTATAAAACTTATACACAACCGTTCTAGAGTTATGCGTGTTTACAAATAGAAAAATTGCTGAATTTTGAGTTTCTGTTCTCTACTTAAGTTAGCCTCAACCAAATGTTATGAGACTTACACACAATGCTTATTACCACAAAACTCAGATCAAGTTCAAATTTGGGTAGCGTCACTTTTACCGTTCTTCAGTTATGTCCCTTTATAACTATATGATATGCAAGCGGGGGCATCATCTGTGTCCACATGTGGACACTATCCACATTTGTTTACATCTGTACTGCCTACTGGCGACTCAGTCCTGAGTGTAAATGGTCATTCAGTATGTTAAGAAAAAGACCAAAATTTATAAGGCCTATCTGGCTTAATTGATTTCTAAAATATATTTCATTGTACATGTTCAACATTTATCATTCATTTGTTTATTTCTTAATTTGTGTGAATTAACAGTAAATGCTAATTACTACACTTTCATACCATAACAAAACTGCCTTACTGTATTAGTATCACTTATATTTGTATCCATGTAACAAAAAAAACTGAAAAGAGAATACTTTTGCAATAGCTTTTTCATATTGAATACTAAAACTTTTTAGATATTTAGACATATTAAGTAGATGTTCATAATATCCACTTGACATTTTATCATATGACTTCTGTAGTTAGATATGAGTCTTTGAAGCATGCTCACAAAGGTTCTTTTGTTGATATCATTTTCATACTGGTCAAAACTTTTTTTTGCTTTGACCAGCTTTGGAGGAGATATTTTCAAAGAATTAATAAAAAAATAACACAGAAATTCACTTTCTAGCTCATCTAGCCCCAATCATCATGTCAGGCATTGTCATTACTAAAAAACATTAAATGTCTTCTAAACCGAGAAACAATTTCCACATTCAACCGAAATCTTTTACTTATGATACTGACAATCCCCCACAAAGTAATATAAATAGAACCATACAAATAGTAAGCAAATACATGTTCTCAGATACCATCTCCCATATAAAAAAATCACATTAAGAAAAAAATGAACCTATAATGTGTTCCTCTCCTAGCTACAAAATGTATCCAAAATCAAAGAAGTGGAACATATATATTCTATCATAATCATTTGGTAACTAATGCAATTAGTATCTATTCCATGCCCGTGTTGAACATAAAAAACTAAATATTACATAAACAACACCCCTAATGCTCATGTTGGTTGTCATTGTGCAACACAGTTTATACATAGAAAACATAAAACATAGAACTCCTTTTGTCATATAAAACACTGTCAAACATCCAATCATACTATCCACACTGATCTGTGTCCACACTTGTACATTTTATAAAATTTATGTGAAAAAAAGCTATAGTGTACAATTAAAAGATAAATATCTCATATGGTTAGTTCTTACACATTGTCAAATTGAATGACCCGATTAAAAAAAAATATCAAGATCTGAATACATCAATAAATATGAAATAGACAACAATAAGCTGTTCTATATATAAACAAATTAGCTGAGCATTGCCACAACATAAATTTGGTTTCTTTTTTGTCCACCAGTGCGCCTATTTCTATTTTTTAGGGTGTTACTCTCTCTATCAGGAGCAATGAAATGATGAACTTCCACAGCAGAACACTTGCGAATTGAAAGTTGTCATCTATTTCTTGAATCGCTTATTATTACACATTTTCAATGAAAGAAACACTCAGGGTTGCTATATATATATATACCATCTTTTCCGCAAGTTTTTTGTTTTCTATTTGGTATTAGATTAAAATTAAGATCCATTTTGTTACAGCTGTGATCCGTTTATTTGGCAATCGCCATGGGCCTTGGCAGTCAGCAGGGTTTAAGAACATCCGTTGTTCGACCTGCTAGTCAAATGCGTTTTGTTAAAATATACTTTTTCACTTTTTGGTCTTTTGGAAAATGTTGTTTGTGCTGTATTTAGACCCCTCTACCAAGAAATTTGTTTTGCATGCACACGTATAAAAATTGCGGTTTTTATCCAACGCAATCATAGGTTTGAACGTTGTTTTCAATTTAGACTTGTATATATATATATATATATATATATATATATATATATACATGTATAGCACTGAGGTAAACATGTTTTTAGAACTTTGAAATCTAATCAGACAGTGTAATCATTGACTGTTCATCTTTTGTTTGACTGTGAGTTTTGTCTAGGGACAAACAATAACAAACAGGAACAAACAATTTCTAGGAGTCAATGCTATATAAATTTTTTTCCCTAATTTTCAATGGAAGAAACCATTTTTTTTTTCACAAGATAAAAGCATCGTGCCTTAGTTCGCAGCTTTCAAAGCCAAGTGTTACCAGTTATAATATGATGATGCTGGTGCTAGATTGAAACTAGAGGCTCCTTGAGGCAGTCTGTATCTATCATCTGTAAAATCTACAGCTAATTGTTCATCGTAGATACATGTAACTTCAGACAAATTTAGCTTTGGATGGCTTCTTTTTCATCAATACCTTGAAGTTTCAAAACATTTAAACAAGTGCTGTGATTTCAGATGAGAATATTTTTGAAAATTAACAAATCAGAATTAAAGATAATTAAAGATTGCTTGTCGCAGCCATATGTTTCATCTTATCATAATTAAATAGGAATCGCTTGAGTTTCAAATGTGTGCCATTAATGCTACCTTGTGTTTCATGTGTTTGCCTATGAAAATATCTGTACTACACATAGTGAAGATGTTTATATATGTTGAGGAACCAGCTGTTATACAACTTACAGTAAGTGATGCTATACTGTACAATAACTTTCATTTCACGGAGGTTACAGTATACATTAATTCCCCACAAAAGTTCATACCACATATTCTTATTCTTATATTGATAAAATATACATATGTTTATTTTTAATGAACTTGTACACATTTTTATTAAGGGGCCAGCTGAAGCCCGCCTCCGGGAGCCGGATTTTCTCGCTGTGTTGAAGACCCATTGGTGGCCTTCGGCTGTTTTCTGCTCTTTGGTCGGGTTGTTGTCTCTTTGACATATTCCCCATTTCCATTCTCAATTGTATATGTTTGAAAACATTTTCTCTTAAATCTTTTACAATTTACGGAAATAAGCATTGATCAATAATGCCAAACTACAGCAAACCAAGATAAAACCCGCTGTACTACCAAAAAACTGATGACCGAATTCTCGCTAAGAAAGCCTGTAAAAAATTGAATTTCAATATGGTGATTCGAGTTTTTGATAAGGATTTTATATTTAAAAGGTTTATGATTAATATCCCTTGAATTTGTTTCACTCAATCACGAGATAAAATCCCTTACGTTATTGAAACATAGTGCAATTTTGCTTAAAGAATTTAGCATTGATTCCCCCATATATCCGTATACGCATAACATTTAAATGTTAACGATTGTTAAAAATTGTTGTTGACGACTATTTAAAAAAAATCAAAATTTGACATGTTAGTCGAATTTGCTTTGAAAGAATGATCGATTAATTTTTGCGTAGTCACCCAGTGACAATAAATTCATGTATATTCAGAACAAATATTATAGACGTCGTCAACCAAACTTAATTCATGTCTAAAATATATCTAGTTTCAACTCTTTGGAAATATTCCTAGTACCTTTCGAGCCAAATCCATTTTTGTCTTAATCCATCTTCTACAGAAAAGTCTTTTTCGAGGACTATTTTAGCTACACGTATGCGCAGATCTTTTGGTAAAGAAAAAAATCTATAACGCAAAGATAGGAAGAAAATTATAAAAAAAAATATTGTGTGGCGCTAATACGCGTCCGTAGACCTGTTATGAGGAGTACCTAAATTGCATCCATGCTTAACTTCACATCCCTAAAAATCAAACAACTGATTTTTTTTTTTATTTCTCCATATTCTTAGAACAACTTGGCAACATTCCATGCTTACTATGCATTTTGTAAGAAATGTTTGCCTGTGACATTATATAAATAACACATAGCTGAGAGGATGGTAGAGCAGATTGTTACCCCGAGAAAACATTGTCAACTGAAGCGAAGCCAAGGTTGACAATGTCTTTTCGAGGGGTTACAATCGGCTCTATCACCCTCTCAGATATGTGTTATTTAATTTATTATACTGAATGTTCTGTTATTACTGTCTATTAAATTTTCAAATTCAAAGTAATAAACTATGTCGTCGTGTACATAACAATCATCCGTATTTATTAAAGCGCACACTTGAGCAAGCGTCTCCGTGAAGGGCAATAGAGTATTTGCTATGGGATAGAGTAAATTGTCTCCCTCGTATTAACCAATCAAAATCTGGCATTTTGACTTGAAGTATAATAAAATTCAATTGTTCATTTTTTAGCGTTGACGTTTGTCGATATTTCCGTAGATTTTACTTTTTTCGTGCACTGGATACTTCATCTGTTGGTATATAATGTGGCCGTTATGTGTATATAATAAGAATAAGAATAAGAATATTTTATCACATTACATACAAATACATATGATTATGTACAACAACTGTTATATATATAAGGTCAGGACAGAACCAGATAATACAAATAACATCTATAAAATATACCACTAAAATAAGTATACGCGTGGCTAATTATATCATATATATATGAATATGTTTAGCAATGTTCAAATATGTGCATACGGGCAAATTATAATATAAAACACAAATTGTTTAGTCTCTAAGAAAACTTGTAAGATTTCAGTTGCTTTTTAGGGTATACTTGGTGCAGTTTGTCTTCTGTTACGTTAATTACCCTACTAATTTAAGGTGATTAACTGATTTTTTTTATAAATATTTTAATTAAAAAATAATATATTTTGATGTGTCTAATATCAATACACTGAGCATTCTATTTAGAAATGTAATCATCAATTTTTATTTTTTTATTTTTAACATATTCGAATAAATATCTCATCTAATGAAACTAATGTATTTCAATATGCGTCAAAGCTGGGACATGATTCTATTCCTAGGTCAAAGATACAATTTATTCATATTCATTTACTTTTATTTCTTGTAAATATTTTTCATATAGGGGCCGAATCGACTTGGGACGGAACAACTTTGGACGGGATCGACTTTGGGCCGAAACGACACGAAACCGTAATTCTATATGACTTAATTTGATTGGAGCATAAAGTACACAGCCAACCAATCAAAAAAGTTTTTATGGTACCACCGATACAAATAAGGAAAAATGAGTAGCAGGCGCAGTATTTACAAACAAAGTAGTCAAGATAAACAGCACACAGTGGAACAGCAGGACATTGAAGAACTTGGAAAAATCATTGAAAGCGAAAAAAGTAATTTTGAACAAGATGTTACTGCAAAAGAAACCAATACGAATCTGATGATACCTCAGAAAAAAGGAGGTCAATGGAAGGAACACGTCTATGATTTAACTCAATGCACAACATTTCACGGAATTCGGTATCTTGGGTTGAAAGATGCATCGTTAATCAGCAAGTAAGAACTATACATCATTACCTCACATGCGCCTCAACAATAAACAATCTGTTAAAAAAGAAACATCCGATGCACACCCCTATACATTCCGGCTTTTAGACGCTCAACCAATTTCGATTGGCTTACATTATTGTTTTGATTATATATATATATTTATTTAAGATAAAAGGCACAGATATAGCACTAGACATAGTGGTCCTGATATTGTTTATAGACACTAAAATGATTTACATCATACATGTTTACTAAAAATTATAATTTAAAAAATAAAATTATGAAATTTGTCATGATATTATGATAATATGATTGTGATCGTGTTACATATTTCTGGTTAAAAGCTGGTAGTGTGCACACACACCCCCCCTTTAAAAAAAAAATGATACAGGTATCTCTTATTATATCTGTATTGTGAGTTAAATCATATTTTCTTTCTGATTTTAATTGTACATGTTTATGTATACCTTCTTTTCCACTGATCTAGGGTTTGATTGTTATGAAAAGGTAAGCTTCATCTTATCTTTTTGGCATACATTTCCAGTCGTGTTTATGTAAATGCTCTTTTGTTCCGACGTTGGAAAGTTCCGGGCGGAAAGAACTAACTAGCCGAAAAGTTCCGGAGGAACTTATTAACTAGTTACTTTGTTCTTCCTCTGGTTTAAAAGTTCCACCGGGAACAAAGTGACTAGTTGAAAAGTTCCACCGGGAACAAAGTGACTAGTTGAAAAGTTCCAACGGAACATATCAACTAGTTAGAAAGTTCCTTTTTGCCAAATTAGTCAAAACCGGAACTAACAAACTAGCCCTAAAGTTCCAACGGAACTTATCAACCAGGCAGAAAGTTCCATTTGGAGAATTGATGCAAGGTAAAAGAGAAACATGTTATATTTGAACCTTTCAAAGGGAAACCAAGATACTGATTACAAAAGTCAACAGGAACTTATCAACTAGCCACAAAGTTCCTCTTTGGCAAATAAGTCAAAACCGGAACTAACAAACTAGCCCAAAAGTTCCAATGGAACTTATCAACCAGTCACAAAGTTCCATTTGGAGATTTGGAGAATTGATGCAAAGAACCACATGAGGAGGGGGGTATTCTTCGGTTTCATGTCGATCCGGCCCCACGTCGATCCGGCCCAACGTCGATCCGGCCCATATTTAAAGTCGATCCGGCCCAATAAAAAAATATATTTATAAGGAATAAAAATAAATATATAAATTAATTGTAATTCATAAATGTTTATGAATTTTATTATAATGTAAAAGGTGTACGGTAAAAAAAAATTGGCCTTTGACAAATATTTTTTTTAGATGAGTTTAAAACAACTATGTTGATTATGTTTTCATTACAAGTTTTCAAGATTATTGGGTATAATTATAATAAAAACGTATATAACAGAATTTAGTACAATCAACAGACATCAACATTAATCAGCAGTAATTAGCATTTTCTTTCAATTGACTGTGATCTTAACAAGTCTTTCATCCTGTGTAATAACAAATAGTTACATACACAACGGTACAAGCCGATCCCCAAGCTGATACATACAAACTCCACTTCTACAAGATGGTTCCAGCGCTCATCAAGGAAGCCAAAACTGTTTCGAGGCAGGTGCGTCTGGTAGATGAACAGAGTCTTGCCCGTTGGCAATGCACCAAGTATCAACGGTCACAGGGACGCCTCTCTTCACTATGGGAGCAACTTCAAGACGGTACCATCACCACCTTATTCTTCCTTCATGCCGTCGGACATATGTACGACATTCCTGTGCCAGACACAGAACCAGAAGAAGACACTGACAGCGAGTGATTTAATTGACATTGAGTGAACTGTATGACTTGTATTATGTTAGTGCGGCTACAATCTATATGTTTATATAACATTTATTTATTAAATGCTTCATGAGTATTCTTTATGTTTAGAATAATATATATAGTGCGTTTGTTCTTGGTGAGCTAATCAAATTGAACAATTATAGTGCTGTTAGTTCTATATATTATATATGTACTGCGTATGATAGTTACTGTATATGTTATTGTAGTGCTGCAAGTGTGACCCCTTTTATATTATGTAAGTGACAGTGTAACTGTTAGTGTAAATGATTTAAGTGTTAAATATATTTATGTGAGTGTCAGAGATAGTGTGTTTGTTAGTGTGTATGAATTTATTGTTATATTATAGTAGTGATGATCAGACAATTGTTGAATAAACAAACCAATTATCGACTAATGATTTGATTAAACAAGTCATTATGATGAGTTAAAATTTATAGGTTCCATTGGACAGTAAATATTTATTTAGCTATTCTGTGTGTGAATTAAATAAAATAAAAATCGCCATGACATTCAAAGTTATCATGGAAAATAACTTGATATTAATATGTTGAAGCTGCTATACAAACAGACACAATCACACTCATTTTCGTATCGATTTAAAATAATTCTATGACTGGTACTCCAATACTTCACTTATTGTCATCCATCATCGATACTTTTTACAAATTCCATTTATACTGTTAAAATTTGTCACAAAATCCTCCAAAGTCAATATAGTTTATTCATATTTTATTATGGGGCTGGATCGACGTAGGGACGGATCGACGTGGGCCGGATCGACTTGGGACGGATCGACTTTGGGCCGGATCGACTTGGGGCCGGATCGGTTTGGGGACGGAACGACCGGATACCTATTCTTCCCTCTCTTGAGGGTACTATGAATACTAAATTTGCATGATAATGCAACTTATTCCGTTTTATGTGAGCTATGAAATACAACTTAAATTTTGCATATTTGTCCCCAAAGAAACCCCTTTCAGTGCGTTGGGTATTCTTGTAAATTAATGATTTGCTCTTATATATACTGATTCTCATTCTTCCCCCTCTTTCTACAAAAAGGACGAAATATGGTAGATTCGGAACAATGTAACTAGTTGTTCTGTTCCGCCAGAACTATTCACCTAGCTACATTGTTCCGGGACTTTTCAACTAGCTACTTTTTTCCGGAACTTTTCGACTGCACTCGGAATAAAATAACTAGTTGGAAAGTTCCATCGGAACGAAATAACTAGTTGAAAAGTTCCACCGGAACAAAGTGACTGACGGAACATAGTGGCTGTTACATTTACACATAGAAATTGATTCTGTCAGGAGTATTTAGATAAACCATGACCATGATGACTGGACCTAGAAGATAAAATTTAAAAACATTCAATGTTGCCCAAAAATCGAAACCTTTCCTGGATTTTATGTGCATTTTGTACCTACAGAGGTGTCTACAGAAGGTACCAAAATAAACTAAGTTTGGAAATTTGTGTTGTTCCCCTTAACCAAAGACAATAACTGTATAGTGATTTGCATTGGTTGATATGGGTTTTACATATCTGCATAAATAAAGGCAACAGTAGTATACCGCTGTTCAATAGTCATAAATCGATTTAACTAAAACAAATCCTGTTCACAAACCAAAATCGAGGGAAACACATCTACTATAAGAGGAAAACAACGGAACAACATAAACACTGAACTGCTACAAAAACAAACGCCAACATACATAGATATCTGCATAACTGTGTAACTGAGCGATCACCGTCAGTATGAAATGCAATTCGGGTGTTCAGGTTTTTTTTACCGGCATCTGCAACCGGCAAATGTAAAACAATTTAAATGAGAAAACCGAGTAAAATTTTGTGGTGATAAATCAAAATCATGTTAACGTCTGTTTACCAACGAACAGATTTTTCAAAACATGGACCCATGCATATGAAATATTTTTTACACAGATTTCATAAAAAAAATGCTAACGAAACAAAGAACAAATAAATTTCACAGTCGAGTCTAGATTACTCCAACTCACTAACAGGACGCAACTTGAGTGTTCAAGTACAAGAACATAATTTATGAAAATTTCGAAGTGGGCAGTAGATTATTAGATACCTTTTTGTTTTCAGAAATGATAACTGAAGCTGCATGACTGCATGCGCATTAAACCAATTAAAGTTTTTACAACATTTAGTTAGAATATCAGGACAAGTAAATGACGAAGTCGAGCCATATGTACACCGTACAGTGTGCATTTACATTTTGTTAAGCAGGTCTCGCAGTTAATTAAACTACAAAGCCGAAATATGATGAAAAGTAAGAAACAACTGAAAGTGTAATGACTGATACTTTGTTATGAGAGAACATGATTTATCTATTAGAACAATGTAACTGCGAGTACTCTTAGATTGGTGTTGTGTGTCATGTGTCTTGTATTAGTTAATATGTTGGTTGTTTTTGTGCCTCGTGTCAATCTGACGATTCAAGCTATTTCCAACTATCATTTACAGTTTGTTCTTATGTTGTACTGTTACACTATTGTCCTAGATTATGGAAAAGGGATGGGTGAGCGACCACATACAATTTAACTGCGCAGCATTCTTTGTGTGTCTGTCATAAGTCAGAAACCTGTAATTCAGTTGTTGTCTGTAATTGGTTGCTGACTGTCATATTTGATTTTGGTTTATTGTTTTCTCGATTGAATTATTTCACATTTTGTCATTTTGAGCCTTTAATAGTTGATAGTTGATGATAAGGTATGGGGTTTGCTCATTTTTGAAAGCCGTTCTGTGACCTATAGTTTCTTCAATTCACTTCATTTCAACTCTGGTTGATAGGGTCTCATTGGCAATCATACCATGATCACGGCTGTCATTCAGTATATCGAGTAACATGATCGTGAAAGAATAAGTAGCAGTGGTCAAGTATTGCGATTGGATCGTGAGAGATCTGGTATAAGGTTGTGAAGGAAATTTTTTTCGAGAAGACACATGCAACGTCAGTAAATAATCTAGTTTAATGAATTATAATGACAAATATTGCAAAAATAAAACTGTCTGTAAAAATGGATCAACATTATGGTCAGTATCCAAGAAAAATCAATGTTTAAAGGTACACCGTTTTTACAAAATTGCTCATCGAAATTTCAAAGACATGAAAATGTAAACGAACATGTTTTTTTTCTTCATATTTTGAATGTATAAACAACTTTTATCTTTAAAATGTCATTCCATAACTGTTTAAAGTGATTCTGAAAGATATTTTGTAGTAATTTAATCAGAAACTTTGAAAAAATGGAAATATTTGTAAAAATTTTATATTTCGGATCATGAAAGATCAGGTACCACTTTTTGATGATCGCAAAAAGGATAGTGAAAGATCTGTTAACGCTTATTCTTTATTGCAAAAATCCGCCAAAAAATCAGATCATTCTTTAAACACATGATAATTTATATTTGTAATTGGTATAGCAAACGATATTGGATTTACATGATTTATTCCAGTTCTCTTTGTTTGTTTTGTGAATTGGGCTATGATGGTTCAATGCCTTTGGATCTGATTATTTGATAATACCACACAGACTAGTTGCCCTATAACAATATAAGTCTGTCTGTTCGTCCTGTATAAGTTTGGTGTATTAAGAGATTGTTTCTTCTGATTTCCATTTATTTTTATGCACATACATTTGTATTTCATATCTATAAAATGAAGGTCCTTGTTGATTTTTGTAAAAATTGTTTGAAAAAAAACGATGGAAAGCAACTGTCATACATGTATACTTGACTTGGCACAGGTATTTCATAAGAAAATGGTGGGTTAAAGCTGGTTTCTAGCTAGCTAAAATGCTCATTTGTACGACAGGTGTTTTTAAATTCCCGTAATATTGCCAAAATGGATGAGCAACCCAAACAGACATATGGTGGTCTGCTGTTGTCCTTGGTTCATGTCTGTCATATTTGTTTTTTCGTAAATTGTTCTGTAATAAATTAGGCCATTAGTTTTTTCAATTGAATTGTTTCATAATTTTCATGTCGGGGCCTTTTATAGCCGACTATAGTATATGGTATGGGTTTTTCTCACTGTTGCCTATAATTGCTTACATCCACTTCATTTTAACTTTGGTGGATAGTTGTCTCATTGGCAATCGTACTACATCTCCTTATTTTTATAATAATTGGTTAACGTGGCAATACAATGTATAAATGGGATCCATCAGCGAAAACTGTGTAAACATACATCACAGAAATACAACACAACTGAATAAAACATTCAAACACACATACAATTAAATCAAACAAAGATGCAAACATAAAAGTTTTTTGTACTTGATAATACAGTCAGTATAGTAAAGCATAATGACATATTATAACACTTTCCGGATAAAATACAAAATAAGCAAAATATAAATACAAGGGTTTATGAGATGTAACAACACTACAAAAACATCATGTGCCCGAATCGCGTCTCTAGATCTGGACCCATCCACATAAGGAACTAAAAGCCCAAAACCTGAAAGCTGGATGAGCATATACCGAGCCACGTCAAGATTCACATACAATCAATAGGAACATTATAGTACTAAGACAAATAAAAGAAATTCTGTAAAATAGATAAAATTCTACACAGCTTCGACTCCTAGAATCTATAACTCAAGACCATCCTGTATTATTTATGAAGTAGACACTCAATATTTATCTATTATAAGTCTTGGTTAATAGTGAACTTGGTACTTTCCAATGAATCTTTTGAGAACATGGACGAGTTGTTCTTTGCCATTAATTGCCAAAACCCTGGCTCATTTCTTTTTTGCTCAGACACTGACGTTTTTACAATTCTGAGTAGCAGCTGCAAGCTCCTAAATATCGTATGAGTTGAGAAATGTATAATCCGTACGCGGGTGAAGTTGGTATATTGCTGCTAAGGTGGGGAAAAATTATAATTAAAAAAAAATCATCTCGTTTGTCATAGACTCTGGTATTGAGATAACATATGTAGTCAAATTCGGGGTATGTCTAAAAATGAGGCTGAGGGAGCCGTATATTATGTGGTGTCTGTAATCTTTAGTTCAGGACTATTAAAAAAGTTTGTTTTGTCAGCATACTTTTATTTTACTGAACTATCTTACACACTAAAGATCAAGTTTCAAATATATCATGATATATTGGAATGCGACCATTGTAGATACGAAACGTGATTGTTCCTTAATGATTCGAATAGGACCGTTTGTCGCCTTTTATGTTTTCTTAAAAAGTACTGCATTTTTTCTTTACCATAGTGCTCAGTATCATTAAGGAAGTTGAATCAATTTGACAGACATATATTTTTTTTTTCTGATTTGTTCCACCTTTTGAAAGTACAGCAGATTTTGAAGTAAAATTAAAAACTTAATTACATTCACGGTCTGATACCCGATCTTTCACGATCTGATCGCAATGCATGACCAACGTTAGTTATTCTTTCACGATCGATTTTCTTGATATACCGAAATTATGACACCCGTTATAATGATATCTCCTTATCATATAAATATTATTTTAAATGAAAGATTTGTAGGTTGAAAATTCGAAAGATGACTAAGAATAAACCAAAAGAAAATTGTGTGAAATTACTTCTATTACAAACATCTTGAAAAAAGCCCAATTTGATTTGGTGATATATACGAACTTAATTGATGAACGAAAACTCCGTCAGGAACATCCACACTTTATTTGGTATTTTACAATACATAATCTAGTCATTAATTTATTCATTGGATTCTTTCATTAGGTCGAATGAATTCACAGTTTATTTTGGATGTTCATTGTCAAGGTCAACAGCAACAATGTATTAGTCTATATACCATAGTTATATGTTCATAAGTTTTCAATCACATCACGATGCGAAGCTATTAGTTTCAAATGATATACATGCCATCTTACAGGAGTAATTGCCCATCAAAAACGACTTTTACATATTTTTGTATTTTTGGTCAAATCTATACCCTTACAGAACTGAAACGTATGCTGCAGATCTGCAGCAGACTTCCTGCAGGTTTGCTGCAAACAAAAAGCTTGCAGGAATTCTTTGAATAATGTTTGCAGCTATAGCTATATAGCTGCAAACCTCCTGCAAACATTGCAGCTTTTTGCTGCAAGTTTGCAGAAACAATTATGTTTGCAGTAAGATTGCAGGAAAAACTAGAATATAAGGGATATTCACAGCTAGATTGCAAAAATCTTTGACAATTCTATATGTTTACAAGAGCATTGCAAGAATCACATAAAATGACTGAGCATGCCTATTGGTAACTTCCTGGAAGACAAAGATTTGAAATTCAGTGCTTTATTATGTTGATGGTGTTTGAGTCATGTTATATATTAGTATTCAGAGAGGCATATTAGGTTGGATATTAAATGTTTAGTTTTCAAAGACATTTTTTGTAAGTACAAATTCTTCATAAAACTGTAAACTTATGAAATTTGTTCCCTCTGTCACGGAATAGAAGTTCCTTCATAATATAAGTTCCAAATGGAAACAATATTCTGGAATATTACTTCCACTGGAATAAATATTACAGTAAATGTTCCTAACGGAATATATGGTATAGAATATTTGTTCCAACAGGCTTACAGCAAATATTTGCAGGAGGCTGATTTTTTCAGTAAGGGTAGTTACTAGCTAATTTAAAAAAAAACCATGTAAAGAACAAAAATCATGAGCAAGACAAGATCTGCAAATAAATCAGCATGGCAAAAATTGTCAGTGACTACTCCTTTTAGTAGTTATTGTCCTTTCATGAACCTATTTTACCCAATTTTTGAATTGTAAACTTTAATTACTGTGTGCATGCAAAGATTCAGAGAAAGACAAGATCTATAGTTAATCAAAATAAATGAAGTTGTCCTTATATACACAATGTAGGAGTAATGGCACTTATATGAATATTTTACCCATTTTCTTGCGTTGGCCAAAATAAGACAGAGAAAAACTATAAACAGCAAAAGTGATCAGCATGGCAAATAGGTCAACAAAGTCGAAATTAGAAATGTACATTCTTACAGATGTTATTCTCTTAAATTACAATTTTTACAAATTTTTTTGGTATTTTGGACAAAAAACTATAGGAGAGAGAAACTGCAGCAATATAAGATCAACAAAAAAGAAATCTTGAATAATATTTTAGTCTTAAATTTTGAAAATGCAAATAGATCTGGGTAAGCGACACAGACTCTTTATAGCCTCCATTTTTTTCAGTTTTTGTTTATAGTAGTTTTCTAGCCTGGATGAAGTGCTGTTCAGACGGAGTTTATGTCAGTTAAAGGGGAACCAATTATAAGTCAATGATATTTGGTATGCAGTTTTTGGTATCAACATCTGCATTTTATAGCTGACTATGCGGTACGGGCTTTGGCAATCATACCACATCTTCTTTTTATATTTATATAAATTCAATGGAGATTATTTGGTCCTGCATCATCAGTCATGGTTGATTGACTTTGAATGTTTTGCATAGTTTACATGTTTTGCCATTTTATAATTTCAACATTTGCATTTAACTATCAAAATAACATAAAGTTGAGACTAATATCTCCGTGTCAACGCTAACTGTTGTCAAACTGATTAAAATTCCTATGATGACAATAATGATGGCTGTTTAATGCCCAGTGGCACATTAAATATTACATATTCAGGACAAGAATATATTAATGGGATACGAATATTAACCCTGCTTTTTACTGAGTTGGATTTTGAACTTACTATTTCATAAGGATCGAAGCAGTCCCCAAGAAGGCATGTCACCTTACCCCACCACATTATTCTGACTACGAGCCAACCGGTCTTTGCTCTTTCACCTTGATGTCACGTGCTTAGCGAAGAATTAATAAATACTTGGTTTTACCTTACCGTCGTTTAAATTCAGATCTATCATGACTCGCTTAATCGTCAAAGCAATATATAGGCATAGCCAAATCAAATTGTTATTTTAAACATATGTTAAATGTCAATTTTACATTTCAAAGTTAATTTTTGAGCGATCTGTGTGTTTTGTTTGAATACAGTTTTGAACTTCAAGATTAATCCATGTTAAAAAAAACCTGAAAAGGGACGTTTCGTAGGAAGGCAATATGTATTGATTGTTAATAAAAAATAAGATAAAATAAAATGTTGTCTTGATAGATTTTTTTATCGGGGAATATGAACAAATAAGTCCTTCTTTGTAAATATCCGCCTGGTTAACCCAGTGGTTTCCAAGGCTTTGAGAAATCATTCTTCTTAACTGGACCAGACTATTTTTTACAGGACATTCACACATATGATATTATTTGGACAAAATTAAAATTTTCACTGGTCATTTGGTCCAGTAATGCATATCACTTTTAATACTGGACCAAACCAATTTTTACTGGTCTTTGCCCAATGTCCTGCCAATGACTACTGTTGACCTGTGTTGTTCGATTGTAGTTTCATCCAAATATCAATACTCAAATGTTATGGGGATTTTTCAAAATTCCAAGAAAGGTCCTAGAAAACCCAACATATTTCATTGAAATAAGGTTTATGTTTGCATATTATATATAACAATGTATTTTCGATGAACTTTCTCGTGTCCAAATAACCATTTAGTCTATATTCAAATGTAAAAAAAAATGTGAATTAACATTCAGGGCTGTAGTTAGTTTAGTCAAGAAATTTTTATTAGATCATTTACCCATTCAGACATATAACTACTCTGTGAATATTCAAACAAAACATAAATCTTTACATAAAGTGTGGTAATTGTAACGTATTATTTTTTTTTTTCATTGAACAATTAGAGATCATTGCAATTTGATATCGACTGATTAATTTAATAATGATGTAACCAAACAACAAATTTAATAAAACAGACAAAGTGAGGTGTAACCTCTCCATCAGTTTTGTTATCATGTTGAAAATGAAACACAAAATGCGAGGCCCGGTGACCATAACTATAAAAAGAAGTACGAAAAGTAGACTTAAATATTAAAGAGAAGATTGTTCTCTCATTTAATAAATTCATCTCATGTGTTTTGTTATTGCAGAGTTTTATGGATTTGCATAATAATTTTCTGTGGTAGTATTATGACATACAATATGGCAGACAGACTGATGTATTATCTACAGTCTCCAGTAAACGTTAATGTGAAGATCCACCACAATACCTCACTCATATTTCCATCAGTTACCATCTGTAATCAGAATGCATTCAGGTATGTATTTGTTAAACTCATTGATTTGAACAGAAATAAGTTTAAGTTTTTTAGCATTGAAATTACAATGTTCTTCTTTCATTTTCCTCACATCTCCCAAATTATTTTCTGGCTGTGTCAATGGTTTATTAAAGTAAAAGTTAAGTTGAACAATCATAGTTCTACTATTGTTTTACCCCAGCAAATAAAAGGGGGATATATTGGTTTACATCCGTCTGTTCGTTTATCACATGAAATTTTTTCTCAAGAACTACAAATGATATCTTTCTGAAATTTAGTATCAAGCTTCATGTGAGCATGTTATACTGTGTGATGCATTTTGAGATTCATCTCTCAATTTCTCCCTGTTTATTGGATACTTATATATTCTTACTAGTGTTGTCAATGGTTAATCGGTTAACCTTTGGAAGGACCGAATATCGAATACCAAAAATGCTAACCGGTTAACCGGACCTTTTTTCAATTTTAAAAGATTTGATGTAAATGTGTATCGAAATCATTAATAAATTTTAAAATGACACTCTTGCTAAATAATTTGACAGATCAATTAATCAGTTTATTGATTACTATAACTGTTAACCTTGAAAACACTCCAATTTTACAAAATTAATTAACCCAAAAACAACTTGTCTATCAACTAGGGGCAAAATCTAAAGTAAACATAATTAGCGTACATTATATTTTAAACAGTTGTAAGCTGATTAAATTTAACAATTTACTTTATTATTTCACTTTGATTAAATATTGCGTAGACCTACAAGTAAAGATTCCACCTCCATCTTCTAAGGCTTTGTCACACTTTCGGGGCACACTTTAAACGAAATGACGACTTAAAAATGTTAAAACACAAATTATGTGAATGGAATTAAAGTAGAGTACATTTGTACGAGTAACACGCTTAAAATCATTTCAAATTGTAACACTATATATTTTTTTCTGAAACACCAAAGAAAATGAAACAATCACCGCTTTTATACTTTGTCAACTCCCCGAGATCAAGAAGATTTTCATCTCAATCTGATGTTATTAGAGGTTGGTTAATTTAAAACGTATCCAAAGTATCCGATACGTTGACGTATACGCATCTGGGAGAATATGCTAAAATAATAACCACGATCGAGAGTATTACCCGATATACAGTCAAGGGTACTACTTGTACAAGTAATCTTTATTTACTTGAAGAAGTAAAAAAATATACTTATATAAGTTAATTATAATGTTTGAATAATCTCCCCTTAATTTTCTCAAAAATTCACTTGTATAAGTAATTTTTTTTTACAATCCCACAAAAATTCTCAATGTATGAGATGTAAAAACATGTCTTTAATGATCTTTCCCAGGTTAGCTCATAGTTTTTTATCCTAAGTATTTGTGCAAGGCCTACAAAAATTGCTCCTTGGGGACTTGTAAATGAGTAGTGTTCTGAAGATAACAGACAAAAGAGATTTTCATTGTCCATGAAATTACACTTAAATGATTAGTTAAGACATCTGCAAAGGACAGACAATTTAAAATTCTATTAGAACAAAGAAGTCCTAAGAATTCAAGAAAAGAAGTCAGATAGGATGACTTTTTCACTTGTATAAGAAAAAAAATCGGAATGTCTAAGGGACATAACTATGCCAATTTTTTTTTTACCTATACAAGTAAATAAAATACACTTGTATAAGTATCCTACAAATTTACTTATATAAGTATATTAACATTACTTCTTCAAGTAAAAAAAAATTACTTGTACAAGTAGTACCCCTGACTGATATACAATTTCCAAAGAATATAAACGTGAATCTATCTTTGTGGCCATAACTGATTAATTTGCACCTGTTTATTTTTAAATGCCTCATTTAAATTTCGAACCATAGAAGACAGTCAATTTTAAGGTTCATGTGGACCCTTATCTCAAAACTTACTCTGAGTACACTCAAACCTGTGCATCTGGAAAAGTTTTAAGGCATAGCATGCCCTAGATAAATAAAATTCAAATGCATTGTATGTTTTAGAAAATTTAAAACTTTTACTGGATTTTGCAGTGCACTTTTTTTCGTCCCTGCAGAAGATGATAAAATTAACCAACAGTTGAGTTTCACTTGATAAGGTCCACTCAGGTACACAGTTTTAATCATAAATTATTGTCAGATATCTATTGTCGACTTCAATTATTACATGTGGGTAAGTTCTCAAACCTCTTTCACAACTTAGTTTATTTTGCCACCTTCTGGAGGAATGAAAAAAAGTGCACTGCAAAATCCTTAAAATTTAAGTTTTTAATTTTCTAAAACAAAATATATTTGAATTTTATTTATCTAGAGCATGCTATGCCTTATAACTTTTCCAGATACACAGGTTTGTCTGTACTCAGAGTTAATTTTGAGGTGAAAATGCAGTCATTTTAGCCAAAGGGTCCACATGAACCTTAAACGTCTTCTTATCTGGAGATATACTTTCCAAAAACCAACATATTCTACAGAGTTTTAAGGTTTATGGTTTATGGCCCTTCTGTAAGCCTGTTTATTACGAAATTTTCAAATTGTACTTATTTCAAAACAGTAAAAATACTGATTAAAAGAGACGTGCCATTTTTTACATATACCAGAGGGAAATGTCGTTCATAGAGATTACATTATTGTCTAATTGCATTTAAAAGAAAATATGGATTTTGTGGCAAATCAAGCTAAGACTTTATTACAGAGACTTTCGTTATAAAATTTAAAACCTAGATTACTAACTATATTCATGATATTATCCATGTTGTTCCAGCGTTTAATTATTGTTTACAAAAAGTCCTAAACAACCTTTACAATCCAAAAAACCTCGTGCTGAGTCACTAAAGTCGAGCGCATCCTAGAAGTTGTACTTGAATTGGTCCATGTTTGTAGTACTTGTTTTAACTAATATCTTTACAAGGTAAATCATTGCTAGCACTGCATGCAGTAATCCCCTATCTATTAAGTACAGAATTGTCAAATATAAGAGTACACGGAGAAAAGCTGTGGATTTTCTATAAAATCTCTACATGTTTAGCATTGAAACAATTAAAGGGTACATAACCCTGAAGACCTTTCTATAGGCCTGTGTATAACGAAATTTTCAAAGTACAATTATATCAACCCAGTCAAAATACTGTATAAAGAGACGTGTCATATTGTACATATACCGAGTGGAAACTCCGTTCAGAGTAATAATATCTATTGTTTCGTTGCAATTAGAGTCATTTCCTAATGCTTGTAGTTTAAAGGTTTGGTTGGCTTGCTTGCTTTGTTTGTATAAATGTTTGCTAAAGAATTGTAATTAAGATTGACATCTGCAATCAATAGATAGGCGGGGCTTCAGCTTGTATACATTATACTTAAATGTTATTAGATGTTAAGAATAATGCAGAGTATAATGTATACAAGTTGAAGTCCCGCCCATCTATTGATTGCAGATGTCAATCTTAATTACAATGCTTGAGCAAACATTTATAAAAACAAAGCAAGCAAGCCAACCAAACCTTTAAACTACAAGCATTAGGAAAATAGCTCTAACAGAAAATTGGGATTGTGTGGCAGATCAAGCCAAAATTTATTACCCATACTTACGACATATGACATTGAAACAAACCAATTAACCACTATGCCATATGGCACAAAATTTAAGGGAGGCATTCAGAAAAAAGCAGATGCAAATTAATCAGATGTGGCCACAAAGTTTTTGATCCCCGTCATTGTTTAAAATAGTACATTGAGTAATACTCGCGATCGGGGTGATTATTCAAGCATATTCCTCCAGATGCGTAGACGTCAACGTATCTGATACTTTGGATACGTTTTAAATAGACTGACCTCTAATAATTAGAAACGTCATAGTAGATATGGTAGCATCACATTCTTTTCAGGAACTTCAAAATCCAGGCTTTCTCAAACTTGGAATTAAGCTTCATGTGAGCTTCCTATACAGTGTTATTTGTTTTCACATACATTGCTAAAAAAATTCCTTTTACCGAATACTTATAGCGGCGGCCGGGTATCATTTAAAATTCAACTTGTTGAAAACTCTCTGCAATTATCCTACAACAGAGGCAAGGCAAGGTACATTTGGTACTGATTTTGAAAACCAGTGAAGATGAGATAACGGGAGTGAACATTCTACAACAATGCAATCTTTTCTTTGGTTTGGAGGGCTTTCATAATAATCATGATTTCGTATTAGAAAAACATCACTAGCATTTTTTCTACACAAATCAATGCATTTATATTTATTTCTTCTTTTGAGCAAGTATATCTAATATAATAGTGTATGTCTTCCAGACTAACAGCAGCGGACGAACATAATTGGTATGATTTTATAGAAACATTGTATAACTCAAAAAGAACATCAACGGGTATAGATTGGAATAAATACAATGCTACAAATCTGACGTTTAGTGAATTGTATTTAAAAACAGGTCACACAAAGGAAGATATGATACACAGGTATAATGCTATGTAATGAAAATGCAAATTCCATAAATTCAAATAAGATTACTATTTTTATCCGTTCTCGTCTCAAGTGTTGGAGGTCGTGAGTTCGATTCCAACTGGGTGAATCCAAAGACTTTAATATTGTTATTTGCTGCGTCTCCGCTAAGTAAGCAGCGTTAATGAGAAGTTATACAAAAGACTGTTCAGCTCGGGATTAGAAAAATGTATCAGGTAGCTAGACATGTATTCCTGCGGACTGTTAATTGTAAAAAAGCATGTTCGGACTTAACGTGTCAGTCTTGTACAAAAGAGCATTCATATTCATATCACATTAACATGTTATCGTCCATAAATGCATGTACCATTTGCCACTGGATGTTAAACACCAATTCATTCGCGTCATCATGCATCATATAAACATTTGGTCCAATTAACTTATTCGCTTTTTGATATGGCTTTGTTAGTTTGTTTTTCGACTTGTGATTTTTTCGACTTGTGATTTTGTATGTCCCTGTGGTATTTTTTGCTTCTCTACAAATGAAGCAGTTTTTTTGTGTCTACCATTTAAAATTTTTAAAAAACTTAGTTTTTAGCAAGATCGTAGTTTGTGACATTTAAAGCATTTTTAAAATTAAAATTTTATGCTTTGTGATGTCTAATAAACCATTATATCCAGTATATATGTATTTGTTGTCATTTGATGAAAAAAAACGAACTTGTGGAAACATTGTACATCCCGCCATTATGTTATTTTGCTATGGTCATTTTTTGTATTCTTGCCTTTCATTTTTGCTTATGTGCTTTGTCTATATGCCATTTTGTTTTTCTTTGTTGACATCTTTGTTTGTTTTTTATAGTGATTACGATTATAACACAATGTTAACTGTTGTACACCTATTTTTGACATTTTTACCTATTGTGTCTGTTTACACATTGTTGTCAATATAATGGACATGAATACAAGTGAGAGGTTTAGCTTTAACTTTAAAACCAGGTTTAATCCACCATTTTCTACATAAGGAAATGCCTGTACCAAGTCATGAGTTCAGTATTTTTGTTATTTTACTTTTTCATCTAGTATCCACTGTAACTGTCTTTTTGACATTGTTACCGGTTTCATCATGTTTTGGGTTAGACATGTACTTGTACATCCGTCTATTTTTGTTTGCTTGACACTTATTCTAAAACAGAATTAAAAAAGTCAAGAAAGCTGATATTTCTTGGACATTTAATTATTATGAAAATAAGGAGATTCGTCATAATTGCCACTGAGAAAACTTTCTATAAAAGACCAAAGGACAAGGATGTTAAATAGGACATAGTACGTACTGCCTTCAACAAGTGAGCAACACCTATATCATACAGTAATCTATAATAGGTCCCATCATAACAAAATGCGATACAATTTAAACGTGAAAGTCAACGGCTTGATATATTCTTCAATAATATACGAAAACAAATGTAACAGATACATGTAGCAACCAACGACAACCACCGAATCACCGGCTCTGGCTTGGAATGGGCATATAAAGAAGTAAAGAGTGTGGCGGAGTTAAACTTGTTTGTGAGTGGTACTTCAAAGCCAAAAGCAAATTGTAAATACATCATGTTTTTCCTAGACTAAAACAGCATATAGTGTCAACAATTAGAGCAAAAGACATTATTGTAATATTTCTTTGTGTAACTGTTTTTGATAAATTCATTGTATTTATTTTATGAATAACTTAATCACTACAACTATTATGTATAAATGGACTCTCGTGTAAAACTGTAAAATTATTAATAAATGCAATCTTACTTATAGTTGCAGTTTTGCTGGTAAAAAATGTGGCGCTAAAGATTTTAAAACTATATTAACAGATCAAGGACTTTGTTTTACCTTTAAGCCAGACATAGACTCTAAATTAAGACACCGTCATGAATTGCGATCATGGCACACAGGTATGTTTGTACACCACTGCTGTGACATAAGCCTATTTACTGAACATTCATTTTTTTTTTTAAATCAGTGTTTTTTATCCTTAAATATATTCACTTGTTTAGATAATTCAGTTAACAGATGATATTATGGATTTAATGCTATACTTAAGACTGAAAAGTTATTAGAGAACTCTACTAGACATTGATGTAAATTTGAAATTACTCAAAAATAGTCAAATTTTTCTGATAAAACACATGGTTTTATTGTATTTTTTTTATCATACCTATGCACCACACGTTTTATATGATATTCAAGATAATTCTTACAGGATCAGATAACGGCTTGAAATTAGTTTTGAATACAGAGCAATATGAACATATGGACGGTCCAAATATCGCTTCTGGCATTAAAGTGCTGGCCCATCATGACACCGACATACCAAGAGTGAAGGAACTTGGGATTTCTGTTCCAACATATTCGTATGCTATGATAGGAGTAGATCTGACAGTCGTAAGTTCACGATAATCCACCCACTTAATACAAACAGCATTCAATACTGGTATAAACAGGAAGTTTAATTCAATAACGATAATATACAACATTTGTAATTCCTCGAAATTAAACATCATGTTATTTAGGAACAATAACTGTCAGACCTCTAAGACTTTGCTACCCTTTAAACGAGTCCGATAAAAAAACTTGTTCTTATTTAGTAGCAGTTAAACATCTTTATCATTATTGCAAATATTTTAAACAACCATAAGTATTTCGAATGCCTCCACTCAAAATAATTCAGAGAAATCTTTAGTAATAGTACAGTTGTAATATGAATATCAATGACCTTATCTATTAACCAACATTTTGACTGATTATTTCATTTACATTGCTCATTGCTTATGTAAATATTATACTTAATGACATACTTGTAGACTTATTAATTACAAGCTTGATCCCAGGTAAATATCACTGGCATGCATGCAAGATAATAATTATGATATTCTTGTGTCTTTTGATAAAATATATTGATAACCAGAAGAAAAACAGCAATGAAGATATAAATAAATAACGAAAAAGAAGAAAAACATGTATGTAACAAACGGTATATGACAAGGCCACATTACCTTTAGCCCAAGTTAGCTGACAAAAAATCAATTTATAACTAATTACATGAAGGAAAGACAATAAATCAATAATTCTGTGTCATTTGTATTATTACAGAGAATCTGTCTTGACTGGTTAATTTAAAAATAATTATACTTTTTTTTATTGCAGATCAAGAGTTTAAGAAAACCTTTTGGGAATTGCAAGGATAAACCTCTCAATTACAGCAGAGAGTATACAAAGGATGACTGTTTATTTGAATGTTTAAGTAGAGTTGCTGAACAAAACTGTAGTTGTAAAAATTACCTGATACCAAAAGGTAAGCCAAGTACTTGTGCATTGCAATTCTGAATTTGGGGATAAACAATTTGGGGCTTTCAGTTTAGGTCATGACTGGCAAATATGACCGTTTCTTGACCCTTGGGCTCGTGTCAACAAATCATACTCAATAAAATACTTTCTATTTCATTTTGTGAATTTTGTGAAAAAGTAAAAAACCTAATAATATTTTTTTTCTCTTCATGTGAAGAGGAACCAATCTTGACATTTTCACTCGTTATTGACAATGAAAATACAGATCAAAGAATTTGAAAATTTTGATAAAATATATCTGACAATTTGATTAAAATATGGTCGCTGTGTCTATGCCTATATATAAGAGAAGCGTTGACACGGTCTGTATTTTAATCAAATTGGCTATCTGACACAGACATATAATTTTTTACGATCATGAAGAGAGATAAATTTATATGTATATATAAAAAAGTACAACAAAAATACTGAACTTCAAGGCAAATTCAAAAAGGGGAAGTCCATAAAAGCTGACAAAATCAAACGCAATCAATAAATGCAAGTGAAAAAAACAACTGCCATAATCCTGGCTTGGTTGAGGCCTGCATGTTTCGAAGACAATTGTGGATTAAACCTGGTTTTATAGCTAGCTAAACTTCCCACTTGTATGACAGTTTTTTTTAGTTCCGTTATATTGACAAAATTGGGTAAGCAACCCATACAGACATAGGTTAATGTGACAACAATTCGGATCAGCAGTCAAAACTGTGTAAACATACATCACAGACATACAACACAACTGACTAAAACATTCAAACAAACATACTAATCTAACAGAGACTTCAACAAAAAAGGTGAACTTCAACAAAAAAGGTGAAGTCAATTATTATCAATTTTGAATTTTTGTAACAGATAGGCCCGGGTCAGAAAATGGACAATCCTATTCCTTTTGTACTTCAACTATATTGTCGTTTGTGTTGCTGACCATATAAACTTCTTCATTACATATGCTGTTTAACTAGCAGAAAAATTAAAATAATAATAAATAATGTTAAAAAAATCAACAACACAGGAACAAATTTACTAGAAATCATAATAGGTCAACATGGCACATAAGCATGTTCATGTATGGTCTTATTTCTGGTTGTCATGGACACAGCTTATTACTTTGTGTATTGTAACTAGGAATGATGGCCTGTTGAACACAAAGACGGTCGATTTTATTTTTATTCTCACATCTCTTAGTAACATAGTCAACATAAAGATAAATCTGGATCCTAAATAAAAATAACAAGATTATTCAGGAAACCTTAAGCTTCACAAGCATTTTCACTATCAATAGAAAAATCTACTATTAGCCATCTTAAAGTATATATCTTTAATACTTTAACTAGATGAGCCCCAACTCTGAAACTACAAAATGGCATATAAAAAAAAAGCATGTCGTAAAAAACCCGAACATCAACAACAAAAACTTATCTATACATATATATACAATTAAAATGAGGGTCTTATTAATCTAAGCCACAACTCACTGAAAAAACAAACAGCATAAAAACCCCATCTAGCAAGAAGAAACCAAGAAAACACAAAAAAATAACCCTCACCTAAAAAAACAAACAAAACAATGAACTGACAAGACAAACAAAAAACACACAATGAAAAACAAAACAAGAATATTTGTCCATAGAAAACCAAGTTCCTTTGGCACAATCACATTGTAAAAACTCATCAAAGATACTAGGCTTATAATCTAGATCTTGTAAACTGTAAAATCGGGTTCATACTGTAATATAAGGCATACAATTCAAAATGTTCACACCAGGAAGAACACTTGTACTAAGTTTTCAAGTCAATGCGACTACAACTTTATTATAAACTACCTCAACCAAAGAATTTAAACTGAAATGTAATGGTTTCACACTATCTCACTGCCATGTTCAGTGAAACATTTAATTGGGTTCAAACCTTAAGGGCATACGATACAGTAGCAAGGGCAGATAATAACGTTTTCAAAACTTTTCGTGTTGTGTTCGCGATGTTGTTAATCAGAACGTTGTAATTTCGCGATGTTTCTTAAAAGAATTTTGTGACGTCGCTTTAGATGTAGTCACATTTGCGGAAAAATCCACTGACGTCATAATCCGATTGCGTGAATTTGAAAAAGGCACCTGCTAAAAAAATTGACCATATCACGAAAATTGTAATATCTATTCATTAGTAATGAAGTCAACAATTATTACTTGAAATGTGAAAAAAAATCAAATCCACAGTCATAGTTTTGTATGTGTTTTATTTCATATAGGAAATGAATAAAAGATATGTAAATAGAATAATACGTCAAGGAGACAGAAACCCAACTACACAAAAAGCCCAATAAATAATTCAACGTACTGTCTTGACCATAATATAGTATCTATATATACACCATTTGGCAAGCTCTAAATCGTATGACAATTGTACAGATAAATGAAACAGACTATCAACAAAATGTTAAAATAACATAAGAAATAAAGACAACGCCTCATACTGTTCCTGACTTTGAATAGGTACATTAAAAAGTTTAACGGCATTTTTAGAACTAACCCAGTGGAATATTTATATGTGTATGAAGAATAACTCTCAGTTAAGTAAACACAGTTATGAGCCCCATACGTATTACAGACCAAAACAAAGACGCACCCGTTCATGCGCTAAACTTATCCCCTATGTACATATTGAGAGAAAACAATCGAAGTATCGGCACACCGGAATTAGGTATCTGACAGACAAGAAAAGTGTTTACAAGTTGCAACTCACTGTCGTTAAGCTACTGACCAAATACGAAGTCTTACCGTAAGGTAGTTTATCAGATAAGAAACAAAAATTTGTTGGACCACCGGATGGAAGGACAAACAATGGTGTTGCACCCAACGCTAGATTGGAGGTATAATACAGACAAATATGTACCGTAATAAAAAAATACCCTGCCTGAATACAAGCTAAGGTAACCTATCTATTGATACAGAATCATGCAATGGTATGCTCTAAAATCGTCTGCTGTACTTCCTATGAAATATTATACTACACCGCAATGGACTATATATATATATTGAGATGAGACAAATACGAAATAAATGTGGCTTTTTTGTGTGTCGAAGGCCGTACGGTGACCTTTAATTGTGTTTATCTTCGTCATTTGAACTATGATTGATAAAGTTGTCTCATACCAAATGTCCTTATTTTTATATTATCCCATTTACTTTTTTTTTGTAATTTATAACTGTTTGTCATGTCGGGGCCTTTTGAATAATTATATGTATGCTCAAGCTGTGTTGTCTACATGAAATGTAGGACTAATTTCGGACAGAGATGCAAATTTTTTTTTTTATTAGATTTATTTTTTTTTTTGTTTCCGGTCATTTTTTTTTAAAAGTAATTTACTAAAATGCTTTTTCTATCCAAGTTTCGTAACAATTCATAAAGGTTTGGCGAATAGTTTATGCTACTTTACGAGTAACTATCTTTATAAATATTGATGATAAATATCATTGATTTTTTGAAAAAAAAAACCTTGGCTATACCACTGAACTTGACAACATAGTCGTGAACGATGGGAAAGATTTCACGACGTTGTTGCGATTAAAACTTATTTCAACGTAATTTAGCGCCTTATTGGCAAACGTCCCGTTTGCCATTAAAAATCATGGTTTATTGCTTTTATTGAGAAAACAAGCACATGGACCCCCATTTTTTTCTTTTGCAATCAATCAAGGACTGTTTCAGGGACGCTCCGCCAAAATTTTAAGAAAAAATCAAAGATCAAATTTTTTCTGCACTTCTGAATAGACGCAAAAATATTGTCAATTTCTTTATTTCACTAATAGTAATATAATTTAAAAAACAAAAATTAAGTTAAACCTTAAACTTGTTACAGCATTTTGATGCCGTGGTTCAAAGGAACATTTTACAAAAAACCCGGTTAAATTATGACTGTTCGTTCAAAAGTATTGTTACTTTCCTTAAAAGTCCTTATTTATGCAATTTCAGTGTTTTTCCTTCAAATATGCAAATTTCAAACCAAATTATCTCAAAAAGTAAGTCATGAAGGTACATTTTTCTTTGCACATTTCAAAAGTACACATTAAAATTGACCTTCTACCAAAATTTCGAAGAAAAAATCAACGAGGGATCTCTACTGTATCGTATGCCCTTAATTTGGCAAATAATTTAAAACTTTCGCATCAATAATGAACATTTTACCAAGTTTCAATTCAGTTGATATTATCACTATTTTATTGTAAACTACCTCAACCAAAACATTAACCTGTTATTGGACGAATGTACTAACGGATATGCATACCAGAGAACATAATACCCCAGTGCTGTCATAGGCGGGGCATAATAAAACAAAAATTATAAGCATATAATTTGTCTGTAACAATAAGTACTTCTTTAAGGTAGATAGGGTGTCTTCCTCCATCTTGGATTTTGAATACCTGAAAACAATGGTCTAGATCTTTAATAGAATGTGCAAATTTTGAGAGTAGTAGGTAATTCATGTGTAAGAATTTTCATTTCAATATAGAAAATGACATGTTTATTCATATTTATGGTTGTATTTTACAAAAAACAGAAAACTTTTGTTTGATTCAATTTTTTCCAACTTTGCCACATAAGGGGAGGCAACTCAAATGTAAGGGCAGATAATTCAGATGAAGGTACTTTTATTACAATAGAATGTGTTAGGAATTTACCTATTTTATTTTGTAGCAAGAAAACAGGTCCAGTGACCCCATTTTTTCTTTTTCTTATCTGAAAGCATACTATTAAAGCTATCTTCTCATATTTTATCTCAAAATTCTATGGTGTAGATTTCGTTTTATGGCAGAAAATTGGGTTTTCCATGCATAATCTATACAAAATCTGTTAATTTTGAACAACCTGTAGCGTGAAAATAAGCCCCGTGACCCATTCTTTTTATCATTTTTTATTAAAAAGCTTGATATAAACTACATTTTGACAAATTATTAAAAAATTCTATGGATTATAATTTAGACACCCCATCTACCTTAATACGAATTTAAATTTGATAAGACAATAAATTAGAGTAGCTTTCATCCTATTAACAAAATTAAGAGAGTAAGGTAATTTTGCAATTTCACTTGAAGTCTTTTAAACAGTTTTTTTTTTCAGATTTCTATAATTTACTAATTTTTCCTTTAGAAAAACCGAAAACACCACCCGAGTATGTCTTTAACAGCATGAAATCCTTCCAGTCGTCTGATAATTACAACTATACTGATGATGAAGATTATGAAGAAGATGAGGAACCAGATTTTGTACCGGCAGACTCCCCTGTGCATGCGTCTTCTGGAAAACATGTTCAAGGTAAATGGGTTAGCAAACAGATATGCATGTGAAAGTTCTTCATACTTTTATTCAATTACCTTTACTACTATCATATTTCTATGAAATATGCTTGGAAATTTTTGTTGTTGTGACTGCATTCACATTTATTTGAAAGTGGGATAGTCTGTTAACAGAAGCACATTATAGACCACAAGAATCACTCGGAATTAATTACCTATATACAAAGGATTTTTTGTTTTTTTGAATTGGAAATGTCTTCAAGGATGATTAAATAGGCATCAACAGACAACTTCTAGTGTGATTTTTTTTTTATATTCAACGTTGTTAAATATATTTCGTAGTTGTAAAGTGCATTCACCTTTTTATACGACCGCAAAAATAAAAAAATTTTTGGTCCTATATTGGTATGACGTTGGCGTTGTCATCGTCCGAAGACATATTGGTTTTCGCACTCTAACTTTAGTTTATGTGCATGGATCTCCATGAAATTTTACCATAAGGTTCAATACCACAAAAGGAAGGTTGGGATTGATTTTGGGGGTTATGGTACCAACAGTTAAGGAATTAGGGGCCAAAAAGGGGCCATAAATAAGCATTTTTGTAACTTCCAGACATAACTTGTGTGTTAGTGTATGGATCTCTCTGACATTGTACCACAAGGTTCCATATCACAACGGGAATGCTGGGATTGATTTTGGGGGTAATTGCCTCAAAATTTTAGGAATAAGGGGCCAAAAAATGGGCAAAAAACAAGCATTTTTCTAGTTTCTTGATAATAACTTGTGTGTAAGTGTATAGATCTTTATGAAATTAAACTACAAGGTTCCATATCACAAAGGGAAAGCTGGGTTTGAGTTTGGGGGTAATTGCCCAAAAGGTTTAGGAAAAAGGGGCCTAAAAACAAGCATTTTTCTAGTTTCCAGACAATAACTTGTGTTCAAGTGTATGGATCTCTCTGAAATTGTACTGCAAGGTACCATACCACAAAGGGAAGGCTGGGATTGATTTTGGGGGTAATTGCCTCAAAAGTTTAGGAATTAGGGGCCAAAAAGGGGCAAAATACAAGCATTTTTGTCGAGCCTGCGACTTTTGTTGCAGAAAGCTCGACATAGGGATAGTGATCCGGCGGCGTTGGCGTTAGCTAACTTCTTAAAAGCTTTATATTTTAGAAGGTAGAAGACCTAGATGCTTCATACTTTGTATATGGATGCCTCATGTTACGAAGTTTCCGTTAGTCACATGTCCAATGTCCTTGACCTCATTTTCATGGTTCAGTGACTACTTGAAAAAAAAGTTAACATTTTTTGTAATGTTAAATTCTCTCTTATTATAAGTAGTAGGATAACTATATTTGGTATGTGCATACCTTGCAAGGTCCTCATGCCCGTCAGACAGTTTTCACTTGACCTCGACCTCATTTCATGGATCAGTGAACAAGGTTAAGTTTTGGTGGTCAAGTCCATATCTCAGATACTATAAGCAATAGGTCTAGTATATTCGGTGTATGGAAGGACTGTAAGGTGTACATGTCCAACTGGCAGGTGTCATCTGACCTTGACCTCATTTTCATGGTTCAGTGGTTATAGTTAAGTTTTTGTGTTTTGGTCTGTTTTTCTTATACTGTATGCAATAGGTCTGCTATATTTGGTGTATGAAATGATTGTAAGGTGTACATGTCTAGCTGGCAGGTGTCATCTGACCTTGACCTCGTTTTCATGGTTCAGTGGTCAAAGTTAAGTTTTTGAGTTTTGGTCTTTTTTTCTAATACTATATTTGGTGTATGGAAATATTTTATGATCTATATGTCAGTCGCGCAGTTTTATATGAACTTGACCTCATTTACACGGTTCATTGCTCAGTGTTAAGTTTTTGTGTTTTGGTCTGTTTTTCTTAAACTATAAGCAATAGGTCAACTATATTTGTTATATGGAAGAATTGTTAACTGTACATGTCTGCCTGGCATGGTTCATCTGACCTTGACCTCATTTTCATGGTTCATTGGTCAGTGTTTAGTTTTCTTGGTTAGTGTTAAGTTTATGTGACAGTTGTAATAAAGCTTTATATTTAGGACTATCAACATAATATCAATGATTAGTAAAGAAGGCGAGACATTTCAGCGTGTGCACACTTGTTCTAATTTCAGGACAATAACTTGTGTGTAAGTGTATGGATCTTTATGAAATTGTACTTCAAGGTTCCATATCTCAAAAGGAAAGCTGGGTTTGAGTTTGGGGGTAATTGCCTTAAAAGTTTAGGAATTTGGGGCCAAAAAGGGTCCTAAAAACAAGCATTTTTCTAGTTTCCAGACAATAACTTGTGTTCAAGTGTATGGATCTCTCTGAAATTGTACTGCAAGGTACAATACCACAAAGGGAAGGCTGGGATTGATTTTGGGGGTAATTGCCTCAAAAGTTAAGGAATTAGGGGCCAAAAAACAAGCATTTTTCTAGTTTCAGGACAATAACTTGTGTGTTAGCAGTGTTCTCCCCAGGCCCTTAAAGGACCGCGGGCTCGCGATGTATAATTTTTTACAGTGGTGGTATTGTTCTTACCGGGATGTATTATTTTTCTCCGTGGTGCTAAAATTTTCAGTTAAAAAATTGTAAATCGGTAAAGTTTTAAACGACTTGTTAAATCTTTTCCGTGCGGTATACAATTCCAGGTGAAATTTGACCAGTTCAAACCAGTTCAACACAGATTGTTTACATCACGTGATCAATTTACCTTATGAGGTTAACCTTGTTGATTGGATTTAATCGATGTTATTAACACTTGTTACATGATTCTTTTGTGTTTTAATTAAGAGTTCATAACTTTATGATCACAGATAACTATTTTATGGCTTCACTCACCACCCAAGCACTGACCTGTGACAAGTCGGCAAATACTTTGTACACAAACAGTGTCTTGACCCGATAGGTACATTTTTTGTACATCATAAAGGTGGCTCATTACGTATAATTGACAATTATACATTTCTCAATTCTTTTATTATAGTATTATATGTCTCTGATTAAACCATGGCCAATATTATCTTTAATTATGGCATAGTTATTGCATGATAGTCGGGTTTCAAACTGTAGTATCTGTCTGTACATATCACATGACCCAGTTTATAGTTCACGTAGAATATTCAAGTTTATTTACAATTAATTGCAATCTATTCTATTTTATAAATAAAATGCATGACTGTACCTTCAAACTGGATATCTATATCCATAATTAATGAATAACAGAAGCAATCTTGCAAATTTTATCCATAAGCACATGTTAAATCTATTTATATCTACTTCCTGTCATTTAGGCGGAAAAATAGGGAGACTTAGTTGTTGACATTGAATATGGTTACTTATAGATCTATAGACCAAAGATAAATTTATAGATTTAGAATTTTTTTTTTTAAATGGTTCATGACAAATAAAGATTTAGATTTCAGTGCAGTATTAAGTCTGTATCTATGTTTGATTATCACCAAAGACAAGAAAGGTTAATATTTACATGAAATCTATGGCAAAATGTTCTAAATTTATGAAAAATTTCTTTTTATTAAAATCTAAGATAGAAACTGGTTCAAATAATAAAACAATATTTGCAAATGTTCTTATTAATTTTATATCTTCTTATGACAGGAATCCTTTCACATACAACAACTTTCTTTCTAGAAACTAGAAAGTTTTTTTAAATTAAACATTTTTGTTCTCTTTTGAATGATATTTTATTTTTATTGATTTTGGATTTTATAAAAGATTTAATTACTTTAAATTCAGATGAATATTTTATTATGAATCATAATTTATTTATTTTAAAAAAATATTAAAGTAAACAAACTGTTATTTGATTTACTTCTTTTTTACCAATAATTTTCTGACTCAATGTCTACATAACACAATGCCACAGTATTAAAACAAAACAAGAGACATAAAAACTACAGTAACTAGAAATAGAGCTAAGCGACGCGACCCGACACGACGCGACACAACTGATTGTATGAAATATTTCACCAAGCTGTCCACACGCGTTACCCTGGTGCTATCCAAAAATCCTGGGGAGAACACTGGTAAGTGTATGGATCTTTATGAAATTGTACTACAAGGTTCAATATCTTAAAAGGAATGCTGGGTTTGCGTTTGGGGGTAATTGCCTTAAAAGTTTAGGAATTTGGGGCCAAAAAGGGTCCTAAAAACAAGCATGTTTCTAGTTTCCAGACAATAACTTGTGTTCAAGTGTATGGATCTCTCTGAAATTGTACTGCAAGGTACCATACCACAAAGGGAAGGCTGGGATTGAGTTTGGGGGTGATGAATCATAAGTGGGTTCAAAAAATTTAGGGGAGGTATTTTTTTTTTCTTTAAAATTTTCCATTTTAAATTGGTTATTTCTGATTTATATATAAAAGCAAACAATAATGATATGGGTTGAATAGGTAAATTAAAAATTTTTAAGTTCTTAGACCACATTCATTCTGTGTCAGAAACCTATGCTGTGTCAAATATTTAATTACAATCCAAATTCAGTACTGTATCAAGCTTGAATGTTGTGTCCATACTTGCCCCAACTGTTCAGGGTTCGACCTCTGCGTCGTATCAAGCTGCGCCCAGCGGAGCATTTTATTTTTGCATGGTTTTACTGCATTAGGTTTGACCCAGTTTTTGTATTTTTGTTTTGTTTGTAGTGCTATTCAAAAAGAGATAGAAGATACAAAGAGGAATCAAAATCCATAAGAAGAATAAAAACAGACAACCCTGAGGGGGGGGGGGGGGGGGGGGGGGTTGTAGGGGTCCTGATCCCGAAATCCTGGGCATAAAAACATGAAATCCTGAGGTCCCGAATTTAAAAAAATTTAAATCCCGGCATACCGAAATTCGAAAAAAGAATTCCCGGATCCCGAAAGGATCAATCCCGAAATCCCGAGCTTAAAAACAACCGATCCCGGAGTCCCGATAAAGGTCCGACCCCCCTCAACTCTATGGCAAAAAATAAAAAGAAAAAAAGTCAAACAAACAGTCCACAAATTACGACGAAGAAAATAAAAGATTGAGCAACATGAACCCCACAAAAAAGAGGGGATGTGAACTCATGTGCTCCGAAAGTGAGATCAGTTCCTGCTCCACTAGTAATATCCATCGTGTTACAACAAGGGATAGAGGACGAGACTGTAGCTACAACAAGTTTAACATATCGGTACTCATTTTTAGCACAGATAATCAATAAAGGTCAACCAAATCATAATGGCATCCGTTAAAGCTAAAGTTAAAGTATCAGACTTATTGAAACCGATGTTATTTCATAAAGTTGCCTGGCAATATAATAAAAAAACACTGGTTTTCTGATATTGTGAAGCTTTTTCTAACGCTGTCAGCTATATGACGACCAAAAATAAACTTCCGCGCTTTTGGTACAAAGTCATTCCACTACACAAGGAACCTTCATGGTGATATGATTGAAGTGAAAATCAAATAAACTATTTAATATAATTCAACACTTTTCCTAAGAGTACAAGAACATATACTTGTAGATAAAAACTCGGAGTGTATAAACATTTCCTTACAATCCTATGTAAAACTTTGGAGATGTGGTATGATTACCATAGAGACAACTATCCACCAAAGTCCAATATATATATATATATATGTCTTCTTTTTGTCGAGCCTTCGACTTTAGTCGAAAAAGCGAGACATAGCGATCCTACATTCCGTCGGCGTCGTCGTCGTCGTCGTCGTCGTCGTTGTCGTCGGCGGCGTCCACAAATATTCACTCTGTGGTTAAAGTTTTTGAAATTTTAATAACTTTCTTAAACTATTCTGGATTTCTACCAAACTTGGACAGAAGCTTGTTTATGATCATAAGATAGTATCCAGAAGTAAATTTTGTAAAAATAAAATTCCATTTTTTCCGTATTTTACTTATAAATGGACTTAGTTTTTCTGCTGGGAAATATTACATTCACTCTGTGGTTAAAGTTTTTAAAATTTTAATAACTTTCTTAAACTATCCTGGGAATGTACCAAACTTGGACAGAAGCTTGTTTATGATCAAAAGCTAGTATCTAGAAGGAAATTTTGTAAAAAAATAAATCCATTTTTTCCATATTTTACTTTTAAATGGACTTAGATTTTCTGCCAGGAAACAACATATTCACTCTGTGGTTAAAGTTTTTAAAATTTTAATAACTTTCTTATACTATTTTGGATTTGTACCAAACTTGGACAGAAGCTTGTTTATGATCAAATGCTAGTATCTAGAAGGAAATTTTGTTTTCTTCCAGTTAACTTTACATTCAGTCTGCAGTTAAAGTTTTTAAACATTTATTAGATTCATAAACTATCCTGGATTTTTACCAAACTTGGACAGAAGCTTCTTTCAATCAAAAGATAGTATCAAGAGGAATATTTTTATTGATTGACTTCCTCATTTTTGTTGAGCCTGCGATTAACAGAAAAAGTAGGCGAGACACTGGGTTCCGCGGAACCCTTACGAATTTTTTTATTTTCATGACATAAAAACCATGAAATGTCCAATTAAGTTACATTATAGATATATTTATTTGTTTATATGCACAGAACAGTTTGTGTTATTTACCAAAGGAAAGTAACTGGAAGGGTTGAGTCCATTTGATTCCTTGGAAATTTTCAGCTTTTGATTGATCTAAACAAAAAGATTATTCCTTAGAAAATTTTATACTTAGATAAAATTAATCTTGGTCAGAATTTTTTACCTAAAATAATGCATCACATGTATAAGTATCTATGACTTTCACTATATTTTGAATAAGAAAATAGAAATGTTGAAAAGCATAGCTTACCTTTGTATTAAATGTACAGGAAGTATTAAGTTGTTTTTTTAATTATAATAAACACAACTTTAGGTAATTTATGTGTGTGTGTGTGTGTGTGTGTTATGCTTTAGTTCTAACATATTGAAATATTTCAGATATAATCGAGACATGTTCTATTGAAAAGTACTTACAATGTTATCAGAAAAAATACGGTAAGTTGTTGAACACATGGAACACTGGTTTTTGAAAAAATCCTTTCGTGATACTAGTTTATATACACAGAACAGTTTGTGTAATCTACTACATATCCAGCATTGTACAAATAAATTTCACAAAATATATCAACATAGATATAACAAACAATCTAATATGAGTAGTTTATAATGAAATTATGAATTGTAGTAAAATACAAATAGTAACATTCTGTATGACTTTCAGCTGTTCAGCATCTTCACCAATAAATCATTACAACTGATATGAATATGTTTGTCATTTTGCATTCATGAATCAAATGATATATGTTTTCAATAGCTAATAAACACAATCTATATAACTGGTTTGAAAGATTTCTTTACGAATGAACATTTTTTGGTTTAAAAACAATATTCTTGCATACTTTTTACTCCATCAGAAAAGTTTCCATATTTTGTTTTGTACAAAATTTTATCTTCGATACTCTTTAATCTTTAATTGTCCTGTTAATATCACCAATTAACAACAATTAAGCATAATCACTGTTTGCTGATCTTTTCACAGTCACGCATTTCAATTAATCATACTAAGATTATCAAAGACAAGACAAATACTGTATTAAAGTCTCACCACTTGTAACACATCAAATATACAGCATTATAAAACAAGTTAACAAGAGCCACTCTATAAAGAGTTATGAGAGACCAAGTTAGAACTTATATTAATCCAATATATACTTATTCAATAAACAGTTAATATGATATAATCAATTATGTTCTTATGATGCATGCTTTAACTGACAATTGTATACGCTAAAACATAAAAATAATGCAGCAGAAAAGGGGGGGAAGCTTTCCTGAAGTCTAAATAGTTTTCGTATGATATTTCCTTGTAATTTGTACTGGATTTTTCCTGTTTTTTTGGAAATACCATTGGCACTCATATGATCATTTGATCAAATACTGCAAAAAGCATGTTTCATATAAGAGACTTGATATAATATATTTGAACTGGCATGAAAGAAAGAAATTTCTGATTGAAATTTGCAGTTTTAAAATTTAGGAAATCGTTTGAATTAAGAAATATATCTCCCTCATGGAAAGATCTGATTCCTTTGTCTGGATTTTGTTGTAATTCAGATCTTTTTTGGTTTGATCAACCCTTCAATGTTTCTACATCAGGTTTTGGATATTTAAATATTTTGGGTCTGAGAATCACTAAAGAGGTATTAATTGTCGAAATTCACATCTGTTGTAGTAATATTGGTACTGTTGATATTATTAATACACATTCATAAATTAAATAATTATTTCAGTGTTTTGTTTTCCTATTTTTATAATTTTTATTTTGCAACTAAATTTTATCCTACTTTTCTGCAATACCATACAGTACATTTTAATAACATTAATCGAAGTTGATGATGATTCTCAATACTGTTAATAGACGTCTTGATACTTTAGAATTGCTCATTGAAGCAGAAAAATGTGCACATAAGTCGTGCAGCTGTTTTTAAAAAATTGTTTTAGGAATAATTTCCGAATTTCACAGACTTTGGACTAACAAGCAAAATTTTCAAACAACGGCTCCAATTTTGTGTCATCAATTTTTACAGTTTTTAACCAAGATTGTTACAACTTTATAGACAGATTGCGCGTGTATTGAAGTTGTGAACCTGATATTGTAGAATTGTCTGAAGAGTTTGTTCTATTTTTTTCCAGACTTTGGATTTTTTTTCATCACTTTTTTAAGGTCGGTTCCAATATTGTGTAATAAAGTCCTATATTTTCAACCAATATCCTTAAAACTTGATAGAAACGTTTTACACAAAATAAAGTTGTGCACCTGCAATTACAAAATTGTTTGTGAAATTTATTCCCATGACTCTAGTGGCATGTTAATTTGAGATCATCAAACATTATCAATTTTTCGTATACATTGTATAAAAAATCAGAACTTTTAAATAAAATAATAAAAAATGCAAAAATAAAGCTGAAAATAAATTGAAATATCAGCATGGACTTAATAAATGTCCTTTGTGTCTTAAGATAATAAGTGTGTTTATTAGATTCACTTTGCTTGTAGATTTGGCATTTCTTGAATACCATTCCCATTGCAACTGCCCAGCACCTTGTTCCTCCAGGATATATAAACCGTTGATGTCTTATGCCTCAACTGTGGAGAAAGATGATGATCAAAATAAACAAACGATTGTTTATTCTAGTGGCACCGAATTACATGGAGATCTCACTTTACAAGCCAAAGTGCAAAAGGCAGTTGAAACAAAACACAGAAAGAATGCAGTCAGACGAAAAATATTCAATCAAATACGAAGCAACTTTATGCAGGAATATATAAACTATAAAAAGTTGTTTGGCTATGGCATACTTATGTATAACTGGAATACAAAATTCTCAAACATGTTAGAGTATGATCGGAAAAGTATAGAAAAGATGAAAGAATTGTATCTATTTCAGATATACAATCTAGAATATAATTTTATTTTGGCTCGTAAAGTAATGGAAGAAGAAACGATATCAACTGTGTGTCAAGGATACAATGAAATCAGATCAATTGTGGAGAAAACCTTAACGTCCTTTTCGGGGAATAAGGGTGAAAACCAAGCAAATATTTTATTTTACACAACAAAACTGTTTATTCAAAGCAAATTGGAAAATGTTGACAATGCTGTTGATAATATAACAACACTTTACAATTCTTATAAGTACGGAAATCCTATTTTTCATCACTCGTATAAAAATTTTAGCGAGAACTATAATTATTTCATTGTCCCAAAGAAGTTACTAAAAGAATCTCTGGGCCACTATTATGAATATGCAAACAAATATCCGACACCAGTAACAGGTGATATTGAAAGTATACATCTCAGCTTAAATGAATATTTGACGATGCTAAACAGTGTTATGGAGTATGGAAATCTCAATGAAACGTTAATGTCTGTAGTTAGCAAAAATTACAAAGACAACTGTAGAGCTTTCTTGTACAATAAACGTGTTTTCCAAAGGGAATGTGTTGATAGACCACTTGAAATATTAAAAACACGTTATAATAATTTCACATCTTTGACAGATAAGTATTTAAAATCTATGGACTTTGTTTTGAACAAATATTACCAATTTAATTCAAAACTTGTAGAGAAGCCTCATTTAAAAGAGTTTTTACTGTTATTACAAGACTACTTGGTCAAACCGGATATAACAAAAGATGATTTGTACAGAAAATCGCGCTTAACCAAATTAAGCATTGCGAGAATTGTATTAGATTTTGATGGATTGAGAAGAATACAAAGTACTGTATATGATAAATTGTTCGAAAGTAAAAATGCAATAGCCGATATCTGGAGAGTGATCAAATACGATGAAAATATCAAGCCGTTTTATGATTCAATGAATAAATCAGAATTTTTTAATTCTCATTTCACTTATTTTAAAAAAGGGTATAAAAATGGAGGATATAGTAACATTGAAAGTTTAGCTCGATGGTGGGGGAGACCAAGTGATGTCGTGTATAGCATTTCAAATTTAGAAAAACGCTTTGACGAGTTATATGAAGACTTGAATTTATTCAAGAAGCAAACGAGAATTGATGATAACTTCAACAAGTGAGTTTGACAATATGATTTCTCAAATGGTTTAAATACTTAGTGACAAAAAATAAACCAAAAAACAAAAAGCGAAATCTTATTAATTAATCTTTTACTTAAAAAAATGTTAATCTTGACTGATATCTTCATAATTCAAATAAAGTTCATTTATTAAGACAAGTTATTAGTTGTCACTGTTTTTTTTTTTTGAAAATTCTTATTTAAGAATTGAATACCTCTTTTTATAATTTTATTTAGGTGTAAAAGTGTTGTCCGAAGCACGTTATGTATGAAGCACAGTGCTTCCTATTAAGAATGTGCACACAGTCAACGCTTTCACAACCCTATGAAATTATACAAAAAGGGAGTACTGTAAATTCAGAAATTATTGCGATGATTTAATTATTGCCATGATTTTATTATTGCGAAAAATGCGACAGGGTTATAAACGCAATAATTTAAACTCGCATTTTGAAATTTTGAATATGAATTAAACAGGATTTTTCTCAAAATCGCAAAAATTAAAATCGTATTTTAATCTAAAATGACAAAATCGCAATAATAAATGCACGCAATAATTTCTGAATTTACAGTATTCAATTCTTATAATTACATTTCTATGCTACAACCATGAAATTGAGAGTAATATATAGCTTTTCATTTGTTTTTCAATGCATTATTTTAACATTGTCACGTTATTAGCACGTGCAGTTATAGCTGTTGTATTTGATACGGAAATAAAATATGACATTGAAGTGCTTCACGGTTGTCGTTATCAAAATTAAGGATTCTAATGAAAAATACATGTAATGTGATTATAACCATATATGTAGCTCCAAAATGGAGCCTGGTCCCCTTAATAAATGGTTGCATTCTTCACCACTGAAAGATTTATGTGTGCAATATAGCTATTGTCGAAGTTTTTATCCCACCAACGAAAAAGGATAGTTGTATGACCCAAATAGATTTAGTGTCGCAGATTCCTAAATAATGATAAGGTCTATAGAAATTCATATTGCATGATTATTTTGATTGTATAAAACAACAAGAATTCATGTCAGTATTTTTATTTTGTAGGACAAATTTTTTGCCAATAGATATTTTCTTCAGGGAACTGAGCTATATGGAAATAAAACAACAAGAAGCCTATGATGTATGGGCATTTTTTTGTAAGTATTCAAGTAGAGGTAATGAACGATGATGTATTTTCAAATATATCAAAAGAACTAATATATATATATATATATATGTAACGGGGTCTAAATACAGCACAAACAACATTTTCCAAAAGACCAAAAAAGTGAAAAAGTATATTTTAACAAAACGCAATTGACTAGCAGGTCGAACAACAGATAATCTTTAACCCTGCTGACTGCCATGGCGATTGCCAAATAAACGGATCACCAGATGTAACAAAATGGATCTTAATTATTAATTTAATAGCAAACAGAAAACAATAAACTTGCGGAAAAGATGGAATACCGCAAACATAAGGTGCAAAAAATGGTACACTATATCCGGATTTCAACAATTAATGTCTCTTCAGTGATGTTAGGAATCGAAACGGTATTTGGAAGGCCATATAATTTACCTCAATTTAGGATTGACTCTTGAATTTTGAAGAGTCAAAATAGTATGAAAGGATTATATAAACCCGAAGGCAAATATAATACAAGCCCAAACGAAAAAATATAAACAAGTCTAAATTGAAAACAACGTTCAAACCTATGATTGCGTTGGATAAAAACCACAATTTTTATATGTGTGCATTCAAAACAAATTTCTTGGTAGAGGGGTCTAAATACAGTACACATAACATTTTCCAAAAGACCAAAAGAGTGAAAAAGTATATTTTAACAAAACGCATTTGACTAGCAGGTCGAACAACAGATGTTCTAAAACCCTGCTGACTGCCATGGCGATTGCCAAATAAACGGATCATCAGATGTAACAAAATGGATCTTAATTATTAATTTAATACCAAACAAAAAACAATAAACTTGCGGAAAAGATGGTATACCGCAAACATAACGTGCAAAAATATACTGGTGGTATTATATCGGAAAATCTCGTAAAACGACTGTAATAGGAAATATTATGTAATTTACTGTTATATTCTAAACTTGATACAATTACTAATGTAAAAGGAAGTGCAAGTTGAACCAGGTTTAAATAGTAAAGACCGAATGTCCCAATTATTTGGCACTAAATTTCAGTTCCAATTAAAAATGAATGTTGACGTCCTAAATCGGAGGAGACTATTTTAACACATCCTGTCTATCTTGACAGGCGTTTCCCAGCAGGAGGTAGAATCCTTCAAAGAGTTAAAACATGGCAAAAACTTATTTGACTACAACACCTTTTTGTTAATATTGCATGACGTTTTGAACATTAATTGAAAAAACCTTATTGAAATACAGACATTCTATCAACGTTTTATTGGTTGGAAAACTAGTGCTGATTTCAAAAATAAACTCTTCACTGTTCTTGTCAGGTGTCATGGAATTTTACAAAAGTTTGGACAGAAACTTTTTAAAGATCAAACAGTTTTCATGATTATGTTTTCATTTTTCCGTATTTTTTTTATAAGATTACTCAGCTTTCTTGCAGTAAACATGTAGATACAGTCTGGTGTTCAAGTTTGTATAATTTTTATGAAACTTATAGGTAGAAACTTTTTCTATGATTAATATGGCCAGAGACATATATGGCTAAATACTATATCTGAAGCAAAATTTTTAAAATATATTTTTTTGATTTTTCTGTAATTTACTGATGGATAGATTAAGTATTTTTAAAGTTAACATTAACAGACAGTCTGGGATTATTATTTTTCACTTTGTAAACCTTCATAGATTGTTATGAAAATAGGACCGAAGCTAATCTCTACAATCAGAAAACCCATCATCAACATAACACTTTTACACTGACAGCAACGCAATCACAGGCGAGACACAGGGTTCTGCGGGGTTAATGATTAGTTTCCTACTTCAATAACTTGGTCTAACCTGCATGGAATTTTACAAATTTTTACAGCTTCTTCATAATAAATATAACCTCCTTTGTAATCTTGTGGTAGCGTGTTCGCCTCGAGTGCGGGAGGTCGTGGGTTTGAACTCCGGCCAGATCAAACAAAAGACTTTAAAGTTGGTATTTGCTGCTTCTCCGCTAAGCACGCAGCATTATGGAGTAAGAGCATAGACTGTTCGGCTCGGAGTCTGAATAATATGCCTGGTTAGGTGACAAGTCTTCCTGCGGACTGTTACCTTGTAAACTAGCAAGTTAAAAATCCAGGATTAATATTCATATAAAGTTAACATGTTCTCGTCCTGGATATGCATACTTATTTGCAGCTGGATGTTAAGCAGCCACCCATCATCATCATTATCATAATAAATATTCATAACAAAATTGTGATTATTATTCCCGTTTTTTACTGAAAAATGGAGTTAACAAATAACTTGGAAACTACCCTGAGTTAATGTTTTCAACACATCAATAACATTACTTAACCTTCGTTATTAGAAATATAGAAATATATGAGACTTTGACAGAAGCTTTATTGATTATGAGATAATATCTGAAGCAAAATATTGAAAATATTTCTTTCATTTTTTAGTATTTAAACTGATAGATAGACATAATTTTTCGCACTTAACGTTTAATTGCAATTTGTGTTTTTGACATCAATGACTTTACTAAACCTTCATGGTATGTTACATTTCTTAGACAGAATATGACTTATGATCAAGAAAAAGCACTAGCATTTGAAGAACAAACGAAAAAAGAAGATTTTTCTATATTTCCATATTGTACTGATTAATGAACTTAGGTCTCGGCAGTCAATATTACAATCTTACACCGAAAGCAGCAATCACATACGCGACAAAGGTTCAAAAATGTTTCCACTAAATTTCACAATATGCTTTGGTTTTTTTATACCAAATAAGACCAATCATATTATAACTATTACGTCCCACGTGAAATGTGCTTGTTTTGTTGCCAGAAAGTCTATGCTACAAATCATTTTTTAAGTTTTTATACATCAGGATTTTTTTAAAACTCCTCTCATTCAGACTATTTTTTTCTTGGGATCTTTTAGTTAAACATTTTTTGCTACAATTCCAAAGCAGCAGATAAGCGAGGTGGCTGGTCCAGTCTCTTTTAGTTAGTCTACATCTTGTTTCTCACAAATTGAAAGACACACTAGGAGATTCTATGTCTCTTTCTTAATATTTTAATTTATTGTTATATATTTCTATCAATATATTACATTTGCAGGTGATGTTGGAGGAGCACTTGGTTTATTTGTTGGTGCAAGTGCAGTGACGCTTTTTGAGTTTATGGACTGTTTGGTACACGTGGTGTTAACTTTATGTAAAAAATAACTTGTGCTTAAAACGTTATTTGAATTTCAATAAACAAACATATTTTATTTACCTCTTTATTGGACCAGCACGTACATGCCCTAGTAAATGGGAAAAGAAAGCAAGACTTTATTATGTTCAAATTGTCAGTAAGTTTCAAGTAGATAATTTCTTATTTAATATATTTTGATTGAAGATCGGTCAAATTTATGCTCAATTTTATAAGAAAAAAATGAAAACAACACTTTATAAATTTCATGTACGAAGTGCTTTTCTGGATTTACCTTTATCAGGAATCTTCAAAGCCGAATATTTGATACCCAAGGATGTATAAGAACCGAAGACAGTCGAAGAGCTATATAACCAAAAGAGGACCTAAAATAAATCCATGTAATGTCAATTATGCCTGAGGGAGTTGAAACCTTAGTTTCTTAATAATTTCTGAATTCATAAACGGACAATTTAAAAAAAGGTTTGTTATAAACCATGTCAGTACCAAAGGACTGACTACTGTGCTGATAATACCCTCGGTATCCATCTGCAGCGGTATCGACCCACTGCTGTAAAAAGGAAAATATCTCTTTATAAATTTCATGCGTCCGAAGCACTTTTACCTTCCTTAGGAACGCTCCAGGCCTAATATTTGAAAGAAGATGTAAATAGGCCAAATCTGGCCTATTTCAAATGAACCTACTGAAAAATGCCAGAACAGATCTGAAAAAGTTGTATCCACAATACTTAAACTAAATTTCTAGAAGTTAACAGATTAACACAATTTCGACAATCCGGATGGAGGATAGTTATTAAGACAACTATAAATCGACCAGGACATGCACAGAAACAACTCACAATGATTAAGATAATGTTTCAATGTCTTTGATGTGTTGTGTCTTTGGATATAATCACCTCTAAAACCTTTAAAAAAAAAAAACGCCTCTGTTTACATAAATTAATGTTATGTGTGCAAATAATTAGTTTTCGTGTGCAAATCTGATATTATGTCAATTGAGTATAGATTAAACAAATTTCCTGAATATTTTGTCTATCAACTACAAAACATATTGTACCTGCTCCCTAATCTGCATTTTTGTATTGTATTATAGAGATGTAAAAGTGAAATTCAAATCCACTAATCACTGTTTGTGGATCGACTAAAACATTTGTACCTCCTTTTTATATAAAACACTCTGGTAACGGAAAGGAATCATGTCCGTCTCTTTCTGAAAAAAATCGCAATGGGATTTGACAATACTATTTAAAAAAATGAAAACAACACTTAAGAGATTTAACCCGATGGAACCTGATATATAAACATGTATATTTACCCACTGGGATGGAGAAAATTTCCTTTACATTGTCTACATAAAAATAAGAAGATGTATGATTGGCAATGAGACAACTCTCAACAAAAGACCAAATGACACAGAAATTAACAATTATAGGTCACCGTATGGCCTTCAACAATGAGCAAAACCCATACCGCATAGTCAGCTATAAAAGGCCCCGAAATGAAAGATGTTAAACTATTCAAACGAGAAAACTAATGGCCTAATTTATGCATGTGGTTTTTGTTTTTTGCTTTTGTTTGTACAGCTGTTTCGTTGAGCCCTGTACTGTTGGTTGGTGACATCAGTTGTTCTGTCAAAAAGTATTGGTAATTCCTGTTAGCATTATTATGTATTATTACATTGGTTGCAGTAAATCACCGTGATTTCCAAGTAAAAAAAAAAACACGATAATTTCACATGTGAAATAAACCTGATATTTTCACTCCACTGACTTTATGCAACAGTGGGTGATATCAAGACTAACCAATACAATTGAAAATACTTAGAAAAAATATATTAGTTCCTTTCATTTTTTACTTTATTTCCATTAAAAAGTACATGGTCAATGTAATAAAAAGAATAACTTCTACAAGAATTTAAATATAGATAAATATTCAACTCTAGATCTTGACAAACAACACTGATTATTAACTCGTTCGTGCATGAATGTGTTGTTCGGTCACTGAATATTTTTCTATTTTTGATTTCTTGGATTAGTTATTCTATAATTATCAAACATGCACAATAACATATGTACTTGTAGCCATATAAAATTAAAATGTTTAATTTCACCTGTAAGTTCTGCACTGGGTGAGTCATACCTTCAAGTAAACTTCTTCCCCTGTAAACTAAAATCAACTGTTTGTGGACTAAAACATATGTACCTCCTTTTCATATAAAACACTCTGGTAACAGAAAGGAATCATGTCCGTTTCTTTCTAAAAATGTTCATATTTACATCCCTTAACTACACTAAATATATTGTAAATTGCTGTGAGAAGAACTTTTTAATGCACTGTATATTTTGGACCGGGGACATAATCTATGGTGCACTGGAAGACTTATAAAAACTAAAAGAAACTCCCTGTTGAAGGTTTATCCCGAAGCGCTTAGAACGCCAAAATTGATAAAGTGTTATGTTCATTTATAGTTTTGTTTCAAATTAAAAATCAAAGTACTAAAGTACTGAACATCGGATGACTGCAAGTTCTTGTGGATGGTTACAAGCACTTGTCTCAGAAAAAAAAATCACATCTCTATACCTGAAAGTGAGGTTAATGTACAGATATAATTTTTTTTCTTAGACAAGTTCGTGAGTGGATGATAAATAAATGACCAGGAATTCAACCACACCGTAATAAATATGATATTGAAGTGATACAAATCAGTATACTCTGGTTTGTTGTTATATATTATATTAATATTTGTATATTACAGTTACATGTATATATAATTTTCATTCATTTGTATATCATTCTGTTCTACTATATTAATAATAGTGCAGTGCAAGTGCATGTGCATGGTGGACACTTCTGTAATAATAATTTGATTTTTTTAATAGATTGGAATTGAGAAGGCATTCATATTTTCCCGCCAAACTTTCAATCTCCCATGCAGAGTTACCGGTCCTTGAGAGAGAGGGAGGACCGATAACTCTGCATGGGAGATTGCAAACGTTCTTGAGATATTCTTCCATATGCGTTAACACACATTTTCTGTACGGGTGCATAGATATTAAAGATTTTTTTACTTATATATATATTTCTAACGACAAAACATTTTCATATTATTAATTTGTGTTCTAAAAAAAATATTTTTAGGAGTATCAATTGAAAAAATGAATTTATGACAAGCGATAAGGAATATTGTTTTGCACTCGATAATGTCCGCGTATTTATTATGTTTATAGATAGGTTACAATCCCAACACGAAAGTTACGTAATGGAAATCTAGGCGACAGCAATACATCGGAATGCCCTCACGGTCATCCGATGTAATTAGTAAATAAAATCACCAGACAATGATGAGTAGAAATGCTTAAAAGTGGTATTTTTTAGTTTTAACATTCGTCAAAAATTGGATACTTTCTACTATCGCTTTTGCTATTTTCTAGGTTCATTTGGTGATGTTGATGCATACTTCGCTTTCAGATCTGTTTTATTAGAGTATTTCTTGTGAGGGCCAATCAAGAAAATCACTTTGGTTCCTGAACACTCGATCGTTGTCATGTATGACCATAAAGTCTTAGAGGAAATTAAGCATATTTAATATCTAAAATACAAGAATTGTTGACCCTTTCCAGGTTTATTTTATATTTCAGTACTTCATGTACAAATCCTTGGAATTATACAGTCAGGAAAAAGACTAATCAGTACAATTCCATATTTTAACAACTTGTATTAGCTTTAACGGTATCTATTTCACTGTACCAGATGCGCATCTCGACAAATAATGTCTCTTTAGTGATGCTCGAGGCCAAATGTTTAACAATCCAAAATCAAGTACAAACTTAGATGATATGATAAAAATAGACCAAACTCGGAGGCTGTAAATAGCTTGTATCGTCCACTGGATATTGATACTTAATTATAACCTATTGTGTAAAATGTTGCTAAGAGCATGTATTGGCATTTCCTTTAGGCTTTAAATAAGAACTATGTGCCACCAATATCCCCTATCGCAATTTTCTAAACCTGATCAAAATCATATCATTTATCATTACTTACAACAATGTTACTGCACAAGATCTGCATTTCGACAAATAATGATCAATAATATCTCTTCAGAGATATTCGAGGCCAAAATATTTAAAAATCCAAAACATAATTCAAACGTTGAAGTGCTGATAAAACCAAAAAGAACAAAGTAATGCCAAACCAACCGAGGAATCAGAGCTTTGCATGAAAGATTATATATACAATTTCTATTTATATTATTAATTTTATTATTATTCAATAAAACAGCGAATCAGTGCTGTGTGGATGCTGTAGAATGTGTCCCAGTGCTTGCAGTGTATGCCTTGATATTTTACATTTATGGGTTTTTTGCTTGTGAGCGAGCTGTCTACTAATAGTTTTTATTATTTAATTTTTTTTTCTATTTTTCTGGATAGTTGTCTCATTGGCAATCATACCACATCTCCTTATTTTTATATTGTAAATAAAGCTTCAAGTGGGGAAGTTGTTTGTGACTACAGGGAACTTTAATTTATCTAGATATGCCTGTTATGGTCTCAATGACAGTTACCACACCTTCTTTCAATTTCAGCACATTGTCTCTATTGTTTATTAAAAAAGTTAGTAACTTTATAGATAAAAATACATTTCTGGAAGAACATGTTGAAACGAAGGATGTTTTTCTGAACAATTGAGCCAAAAAATATATTTTCTTTATTGTAAGGGGAAGCGTTGGGTGTGGGTCGCATGACTCCATACCCTCAGCATGCTCGGGTCAAAAAGAAAAATAATTCACGTTAAATGCCACACTTGACTCCTAGATATCACTTGAACCATCGAAATATATGCTCAATCATGAGTTTTGCGATTATTAAATCCATTAAGGAAACAACTTTTAATATTATTAGTGTTTTATTATAAGGAAAGGGGTATAATATTTTAAAAGAAGACTTTCGCGAAAAACGTCAAAAAACTGAACGACATCAAACCATTATTCTTCACCATGTTCAACTCCAAACAAACAGAAGATGGTCATGACTCACACGAATAAATCATTAAACATTGAAATGAACTTTGAAGCCAAAAATTATGACAAAAGTTATAGATATGACCTCTGAATCAAGTGTCAATCCCCTTCTGTTGAATAATCAGATACTGATTTAGAGTATATTCATCAAATTAGCTACAATTTGTTCATGTCTGAAATATAGAACAACCAAAATCTTGTAAAATGTTTTCGATGCTCCCCCCGCCCCCCCCCCCCCCCCCATCTGAATTATTGAAAAATTTAATACCTCCCCTTTCCATTCCCCAAATTTACCGGGCCCCTTTCAGGATGCAAACCAGCCCCTTGGGAAGGACAGAAATACCCTGTTTTCCCATGTGCGTTGAGCAAAACTGATTTTCCGAGGTTGACGTATCATCGTCTAAATAATATTCTTATCAATCATATTATTTGCTTTCTGAGTATTTTGTGAAATCAATTATATTTCAAATACTCAGATCGGTGAAACGTACTTTAACAATCTACGCAATTGCATGTGTATCAAACAAACCATGACAGGCGAAGTTGTTGCGGTCCATAAATTTTCCCAAACTGTTCTTTGAACTTTATAAATGTTAATCCTATCCAATATGCACTTAATCATTCCATCTCCTCTGACATGGTTTGATATCCATACTAAAATGTTGTTTTAATATAAATAAGAAGATGTGGTAAGAGTGCCAATGAGACAACTATCCATCCAAGTCACAATGTATAAAAAGTTAACAATTATAGGTCAAGTATGGATAGTAAAATAAGGTGTTTTAACAGAGTTGGTAAATTCACTCGAAACTAGGTGAGACATACGCAGTAGAATAGATAAGTGGTATAAACATAGAAAATTGAATATGTCAATCAATAATAATTAATAAAAATTAAACACACAAAAAAGGGGGGTTTACCCCACAAGCGCCTGTGGTCATTTTGACATATATTTTTTTTTATAAATAGTTTTAAAAAGATTTAAATTACTCATATGACCAGTTTTTTACACTAAAAAAGTGTTTCCATCGTTAGAGGTTGACAGGTTTGATAAAAACTTCTTTGCAACAGAAATCATTTTTTTAATTGGTTCAAAAACTATAGGTTTTCTTTTTCATTATAAACTGATAGATTTATTTTTCTGAAACTTGAATACCCAATTCAAAACACAGAGCAAACATACGATTCGACAACAATGAATTATTTCAAATCATCAAAATTCTGCATTCGTTGTGATTGAACATATTGCAAAAGTCGACTAAGTCTATTTGTGATGTACATTTCATCATAATGCATTCAACAATAACAAACAACCACATTGTATCGTAAGATATTTATCACTCTCGGAAACTTTTAAAAGTCTTCATTTATATTGTGAAAACCTTTTTAAAATCGGTATATGTTATGTTTCCATAGTTATGCATTTCTGTCTATTAACGTATTTTGCATCCAAATACACCATCTTTTAAGTTTTGAGTACGTTTGTAAATATACAATAACCTCTCTTAAATGTTCGTTCGTCAATATCCTCGTCATCTCTAATATGTGACAACTTTACGACAGACGTTCCCCATCGGATAACCTGTGGTTATACAGGGCTTTTGCATTTAGCCCAACAATTTTACCCCTACATCTGAGACATCGTGGCAACACCACCTGCACTGTGTACAGCGCCCTTGGCCACTCTACGAACTAGGCTATAAGGTATAGCTTTCGTTAGTCGAGTAATGCCTTTCCTCGTCGGCTTTATTTTTATATATATCATATCAAATGATTAATAAAAAAAATTATAACAGCAAATTTCAATTAAACCAAATATGTAGTTTTGCTTCTACAAATTGATTATTTTAAGACGCTACTGGAGAGGGTATCGACCCAGTTGTAGTAATGATAATGACGGTACCAATTGGACTGCATGCTCCTTTAATGGCATTTAGACAATAAATGCTATACATGAATTGATATATTCCTTAATTTAAGATAACTTCCCAAATGTTATAACAGCAAGTATTTAAAAAAAAAATCTGTATTGTCATGCCAGAACCTATAAGTACTTGCTACTGGGATGTTATACGCTCGGAGACTAACAGTTACCCAACAGGATGATGTATCGACCTTGTGGTAATATTGACATTAACGGCACAAATTTTACTGCACCAGTTACGCATTTTGAGACAATAAATTTATCTTGATTGATGCTCGAGGCCGAAATATTTGAAAATCCAAAAACATAGAGTTAAAGTACGTTTAATATTCTTTGTTTTTTTATAATGAAAAATAATATAGATTAAAAAAAAAACACGAGAACTTTTTGTAAATCAATTACAAGAAATAAACGCCTACAGGAATAGATCTAAACAATATAATAACAAAATTTCATGAATAAATGAAAATCAAACATTTTGAATAGAAGCTGGATTACAATCTGGTAGAAAAAAGTATATGTATAAGGTACCCTATAGTTGTTAACATTCTCGTCCTTTGAACTAGTCTGGATAAGTGTCGCATTGGCAATTATATAACATCGACTAATTCATCTATTTATTTAAATAAGATCACTGAAAATAACCAATTAGGTTTTTCAAAAATCTACTGTTTATGAATATATTCATCATCATTTAATCACACAAAGTAAAGTCATTGCACTGTAAAATTCAGACCAGTTTCAATTGTAACAGTTTAAGTCATTAGGAATTTGAGTAGATTTTTGTGATTGGTCATCTTAGGTCTTTTAAAATTATTTCGCGCAATCTTTGACAGTTTATAGTGGGTCTCATTGGGGGGATAAGCGTGATCTGGGATTGGCCGATTTTTTGTAAGCGTGACACGTGAAAGTCAAATCGTTTTGCGTGAAAACGGGAAACGAAGTCGGGCGGGACGCGTGAAATTACAAGCGCTATTATTACAATGTAAGCGATATACGGGATTCTGACAAAAACAATAAGCGGGATCCGGGATCAGATCCCCCTCCCCTCCCTAAATGAGACCCTGTTTATATAAATATATATATACATATATATAATATATATATATATATATATATATACAAGTCTAAGTTGAAAACAACGTTCAAACCTATGATTGCGTTGGATAAAAACCGCAATTTTTATACGTGTGCATGCAAAACAAATTTCTTGGTAGAGGGGTCTAAATACAGCACAAACAACATTTTCCAAAAGACCAAAAAAGTGAAAAAGTATATTTTAACAAAACGCATTTGACTAGCAGGTCGAACAACGGATGTTCTTAAACCCTGCTGACTGCCATTGGCGATTGCCAAATAACCGGATCACCAGATGTAACAAAATGGATCTTAACTATTAATTTAATACCAAACAGGAGACAATAAACTTGCGGAAAAGATGGTACTAATATTCCGCAAACAAAAGGTGCAAAAATTAGTACATCATATCCGGATTTCGACAATTAATGTCTCTTCAGTGATGTTAGGAATCGAAACGGTATTTGGAAGACCATATAATTTACCTCAATTTAGGATAGACTCTTGAATTTTGAAGAGTCGAAATAGGATGAACGGATCATATAAACCCGAAGGCAAATATAATACGAGCCCAAACAAAAAAATATAAACAAGTCTAAATTGAAAACAACGTTCAAACCTATGATTGCGTTGGATAAAAACCGTAATTTTTATACGTGTGCATGCAAAACAAATTTCTTGTTAGACGGGTCTAAATACAGCACAAACAACATTTTCCAAAAGACCAAAAAAAAGGAAAAAGTATATTAACAAAACGCATTTGACTAACAGGTCGAACAACAAATGTTCTTAAACCCTGCTGACTGCCATTGGCGATTGCCAAATAAACGGATCACCGATGTAATAAATGGATCTTAATTATAAATTTAATAAATTTAATACTAAACAGAAAACAATGAACTTGCGGAAAAGATGGTAAACCGCAAACAAAAGGTGCAAAGGTTTTTGTACACCATATCCGGATTTCGATAATTAATGTCTCGATCTTCAGTGATGTTAGGGATCGAAACGGTATTTGGAAAGCCTTACAATTTACCTCAATTTAGGATAGACTCTTGAATTTTGAGGAGTCAAAATAGGATGAACGCATCATATAAACCCGAAGGCAAATATAATACAAGCCCAAACGAAAAAATATAAACAAGTCTAAATCGAAAACAACGTTCAAACCTATGATTGCGTTGGATAAAAACCGCAATTTTTATACGTGTGCATGCAAAACAAATTTCTTGTTAGAGGGGTCTAAATACAGCACAAACAACATTTTCCAAAAGACCAAAAAAGTGAAAAAGTATATTAACAAAACGCATTTGACTAACAGGTCGAACAACAAATGTTCTTAAACCCTGCTGACTGCCATTGGCGATTGCCAAATAAACGGATCACCGATGTAATAAATGGATCTTAATTATAAATTTAATACTAAACAGAAAACAATGAACCTGCGGAAAAGATGGTAAACCGCAAACAAAAGGTGCAAAGGTTTTTGTACACCATATCCGGATTTCGACAATTAATGTCTCGATCTTCAGTGATGTTAGGGATCGAAACGGTATTTGGAAAGCCTTACAATTTACCTCAATTTAGGATAGACTCTTGAATTTTGAGGAGTCAAAATAGGATGAACGGATCATATAAACCCGAAGGCAAATATAATACAAGCCCAAAATTAAAAAATATAAACAAGTCTAAATTGAAAACAACGTTCAAACCTATGATTGCGTTGGATAAAAACCGCAATTTTTCTGCAATCTTGCGGCAAACATATAGAATGGTAAAAGATTTCTGCAATCTTGCGGCAAACATTCTTTATTATCTGAACTTTCTTGCAATCTTACTGCAAACATTTATGTTTCTGCAAACTAGCCGCAAACTTGCAGCAAAAATCTGCAATGTTTGCGGGAAGTTTGCTAGCGGCAAACATCTGCAAACACTATTTTCTGTTTTCCTGCAAACTTGCAGCAAATCTACTGCAAATTTGTTGCAAACATTTCTGTTCTATAAGGGCAAATATGTATTCAAGGTGAGGACATGCAGATTTTGGTCGTTTCTCTTGAAATCAAATACATGTATTTGAAGTTGCAAATATACTAATAATTTCATGCATTGAAAACATGTGTACATTAATTTTCGGACGCCATTCCTCATTTTAAATGTCGTTCATGATACTTATGATTTTACATTAATTCAGTTCCGTATGCGTCTACCAAATATAAAGTAAACATACATTTTGTCGGAAAGGATGTTTCAATTAAATAATACATATATATGTGGATATATCTTATAAACCAAAATGATCTTGAAATGTAACTGCTCAAATTGGCACATTGTTTTCATTATTATTATTGCCCTTTTCTTTTTTTTTAATAATTCGACCCTTATAATAAGATATCACTTAATGGAGCATTTTATAAATAGTTGCCTGTTCCCTACGAGTAAGTATTAGTTTAAACATTTGGTTTTTTTCCGCAGTAAATAAGCTTGTCGTAAGTACAATTCCTTTAAAATGATAAAATAAAAAGTTAAACTTTTAAATCTTTTAAATCATTTGTCAATTTTCGTAAAATATAGATTCATTTGAAAAGACTTCGAGTTACCAAATTTCTCAACACTTCCTTTTAGATAAACATCAATTTATTGTAGCTTATCAGTATTTAACCAATCAAATTTGCTTTTCCTAAAATACTTAAGAGAATTTTGAACAAAACACGATAGATTGTTTAAAAAATAGAGTGTTAATCGATGAATTCAAACCTACTGATGTTTTGTTTTAAAGATAAACAAAAGTTTGGAATTCAGTGTTGAGTTTACAACTGACAGTTTTACGCAAAAATGGCAGCAAGAGATATAAAAAATATCAAAGATCATATAATATGTGCTATATGTTTGGAATCTTTGACTGATCCGAGGAAATTACCATGCGATCACTGTTTCTGTTTATTATGTTTAAAAAAGCATATATCTGAGGCACGAAAAGGTAATAGCGGGATCTTCCGAAGTAGACAGTTTCAATCGTTTACGTGTCCAAGTTGTAGAAATATCGTTAAAGTAAACAAATCTTCGCTAAACGATGAAGAAATAGCCAAGGGTTTTCCAGCAAATGCACTTCTTGCAGATATTGAAAAGAGAGTAAAATTACACGAATCTAATGTCCCGTCATGCGATAAGCATATTGAAATTCCAGCGGAATATTTTTGTGAGAAGGATCGTGTTTTTCTGTGCACTGAATGTGCTGTCACAACTCACAGAGGTAGTAAATGTAAAATTCTTAATTTACAAGATGCAAGTTTAAAACTCAGACCAGAATACAATTCAATAAAGCAACACTATGAAGCAAAACTTAATGAAATGAATAGTATGCTTACAAATAATATAAGGAGAAACTAGCAGAGCAAATTAAGTTAAACACTTTGAAAGACCTTGATGACTTCGGAAAACAAATTGGTGCATTCTATCAAAAAACTTTACAAGATATCGAAGATCTAAAGAAAAAATTGGACGCATCATCTTGCAAATGTGTCAAAACTTACGATATACAGATTCGAGGGCTTATACGAGATACTGAAATTCGTAAAAAGGAACTTGATGAAATGGACAAGGACAGTGGATTTCTTTTACAATTACAAAAGTTTAAAAGGAATAATAGTACATTTATGAAGGATATTGATAAGAAAATAACATCATTTTCTGAAACTGTTTTTGTGAGAAATGCAAATGTAAATGATATGATCAAAAATACATCTTCCGTTGGTGAATACCCCAGCAATTAACTGGTTCATCTGTACCGTAGTAGGTATCTAACACAGGGAAGAGGGAAAATACCTACTTTTGAATGTGATAGTTATATTAATATAAGGAAGTAGTAATACTTGTAAATTCTACAATTGCGCTTTTATACATGTACACAAGGAGAATGACAACCAATTTTACATTTTGCATGGAATATTGCAAACGGTGAATAAAATAAAATATGTGATTGGAAATACAAAATGAATGATAAGACTATTGTTATGACTTTATCTATTTTGTAAAAATTCTTTGGATTAGAGAATGATTGACTAGGTAAAGGACAACGTGGATAGATTATGTATTATAGATACAATGGATAAGCCGATAACCTCCGGGCTCATGGTTTCTTTTTCAAGAATCAACGCTTATCCATTGTGTCTCTAACTTAAACTATTGTGTTGATGTCTTTTCACAATTAAAGCCTTTTCTTAATTAGAAGATATTGTAAGTGAGTTTGAATAACCCTGTTATCATGTTCAACAAATCATTAATAAATCAAAGTTCAGAATTAATTGGTCAGAGAACTACAAATATAACATAACACGTCTGTCTTTAAATTTTTATGCATCTGAATACTATCCGTAGTTTACAAAATAAGACATACATGACATATTCGAACATATTTATATAAGCTAAGTATATATAATAAGTATGTTACCGACATTTCTAGCAAGAAACCTTTTTTTTTTGGCACATCACAATTTACTCGCATAGGGATTTGCGAATAAACATTTGTAAAGATATGTAGTAAAACAGATGAAATCATACTATATTTTTAAAACAAACAATGAACAAATTAAATGAAATCATTTTCTTTTCAAATACCTGAAATAGCCAATAATAATCCAAAAAATAAAAAGGAAACCCGGTAATATTACAACACTATCAACAATAACATACAAAATAAGAAAAACGGAAAAAACTAAAGAATAGGGACAACAAAGACAAAACAGGGATTCGAACCTAAACCGACAAGTCCCTACTTCTAAATTGACTGATGGCACGGATAGTAACCTCGTCATATCGAGGAGCGTTTAGTACAGTGATTTTGTCATAGTTTGGTTAAGTTAGACATGACGGTGTTAAGTGTTTTTGATGACAAACAATGCCAAAAAATAAACATTCGAATATTTTGTTAAAGGAACTTCTGACCATAATTCAAGCTGGTAAGTGTCTTTGTTTATAGCTAATATGATAGTACAACAAAGATTTTATCATATATTTAATAATTTGACACAGAATAATGCTTGCGTATGTCAAAATTTAAAAGTTGTGCTTCGTTTCTAATGCATAAAGAAAGGTGGTTTGCTAACCGTCTGTTACATCACATTTTTATTAAATTGTTTTATTTGGAAATTCCAAAAGGTTATATGAACGCACATACAATGTAGTATTATATAATAAGTACATGCGGTTTGATTGCCAATGAGATAACTAGCCACCCGAGACCAAAATGACGTAGATGTTAGCATACGTGAGGGTACCCAAATTGCACCTATTTTGACAGTTTCATCACCTACGTTTTTTTACGAACAAGACAAAAGTTTCCATTTTATGTTTATTTTGTAGATACATCCTTATTTGCTATATAGTCCCACCAATTAAATTTTGAATCTATATTGAATCATAGAAAAATTGGTTTGAACCGACCTCCAAACGACCCATGATTCGGTTATGAGGAGTACCCAAATTGCATCTATGCTTAAATTCCCGTCCGTAAAAATCGAATAACTGATGTTTTGTGTTATTTATTCAAACATTTAGAACAATTTGACAATAGTCCATGCTAGCTATTAATTTTTTAAGAAATTGATGCCTGTAACATATTGTATTTGCTCATTTTTAAAAGATGACTTTTTGTGGACGTCAACACTTCATCTGTTGATATCTATAGATTCTACCACTACATCGAGTGTGATACGATATTTATCCACTCGAGACAGTTAAATTTTCAAATTTAAAACGCGAGGCTCGCCGAGCGTTTTAAATATTTAAAATTTAACTGTCGAGAGTGGATAAATATCGTATTTAACGAGATTTGGTGGTGGAATCTGTTTCTCTAATGATTTTCAAACAATATGCAGGCAAACTTATTCCGTTTTTTCGAATGATCTGTAAAAAGATGTATTCTCTCTATGTGACGTCATCAGGCATGGTCACCTTTTTTCATGCCGTCACAATAGGAAATTCAGAGGAAAGCAAGAAAATTCGACGTAATAATCGGATTTTAACCAATGAAACACTGAGATCAAACGAACCACACGTTGATTAAATTTTTTTTATACAATGGGTGCAGAAAGGGATAAATTGACGAAGAATTAGAGAAATACTGTGAACGTTTTGTGAATATTTAAATATATTTACCTATTTGAAAGACGTGCACAATGTCAAATGATGAAAAAATGCAAATTATTTAGTCCCTAAGAAAACTTGTGAGATCTTCGCTGCTATTTTTGCTAATTAGGTACAATTTGGGTACTCGGTGCAATTTGGGAACTGTGACGTTATGTGTAGCCGTAAGGTCTTCAATGATGAGCAAAATCCATACCTCTTAGCAAGCTATTAAAGCCTCCGACAAAATTAATTGCAAACAAATCTAAATGAGAAAACCAACGTATACAATACTACAAAAACATAATCACATTTTCATAAAAATGGACACTATATCGGCTTCATTCTAATTCGAAATTGTGACCTTTCATATATTTAAATTCGGAACTTTGTGTGTATTTCTTTTATTTTGATTTCACTAATATTTTACGAAACAAATAAGTTTTAACTTTTGTCCATGTCACACGTTAACATTTTGCTTTTCGGATCGTTGAAGCCTTATATGGTGTCCTCTTAATATCATTTGGTTAGTTTTGTAGTTGGGTTACTATATCATGGGCGTATAACCCCCACATCTCCTTTCATTCATCATAGACTGATTCAAAATAAAACAACAGATGTATACTTTGCTAGAAAAAAAATGTAAATGACTAGCTGATACGTTTTGCAACTTTAAGTAGACGTCTTTAACTATTTGACAAGTGATGCCGCTCACGATATCCCCGGCAGAGTCAATCATGGACATACGGAGAAAATATTCTATGTGAAACAGAAGAGCGCTTTCTGTTTTTGTAATTATCATATCGAAAGCTAGTTTAAAAGAGCAGTGACTATTTAAATTATATTGCAAAGAAAAAGTAAAATAACAAAAATACCGACCTCCGAGGAAAATTCTAAACGGAAAGTCCCTAAGCAATTGGTAAAATCAAATGCTTAAACTATCAAACGAATGGATAGCAACTGTCATATTCCTGACTTAGTACAGGCATTTTCGTATGTAGAAAATGGTGGATTAAACCTGGTTTTATAGCCAGCTAAACCTCTCACTTGTATGACAGTCGCATAAAATTCCTTTATATTGACAACAATGTATGAACAAAACATAAAGACATAATAGGTAAAAATGTCAAAAATAGGGTTACAGCAGTAAGCATTGTGTTATAATATTAATCACTATAAAAACAAACAAATATGTCAACAAAGAAAAACTAAAAGGAAAATAGATAACGCACATCAGCAAAAACGAAAGACAAGAATACAAAAATTTACCATAGCACAATAACATAATGACGGGATGTATAAGTACCGAGCCACGTCATGTGGATATTGCCAAAAATAGACTAAACAGTTAATTTATAATTTACAAAGACAAATAAAAGAAAACTATAAGACGTCATTAAGAAGACAAACAACGACAGTAACTAGAATCTATACTTCCAGGCCATCGTTTATTGTTTGTGAAGTTGATAAGGAATATTTATCAACAAGGTCTTGGTATCTTAATTCCAATGAACTTTTTTTGAGAAAAAGGACGAGACGTTCTTTGACATACCTCTAGTTCATCAACTTTCTGCTTAGACACTGGTGACGTTTTACAAAGTCTGAGTCGCAGCTGCAAGCTCTTGAATACCGAATGAGTTGGGAAATGTATATCCCATATGCAGGTGAAGTTGGTATATTGCTACTAAGGTGGGGAAATTGAAAATTTCAAATTAAAATCGTCTCGTTTGTCATAGATACTGGTACTGAGATGACAGCTGATGTCAAGTTCAGTGCATAAGTCTAAAAATGAGGCAGAGGAAGCCGTGTCTGTTGTTTTTTTAATTTCTAGTTCTGGGGGATATATTAATGGAACCAAAATATCATCCTTTTCAAATGTTTTTTTTTTGTATGTGGGATTACATAAGTGCTCATTTATTCCAAATTCTTTTACAAGACACTCGTAGTGGTATGATTTGCATACAAAGACAAGTCACGAAAAATAAAATTGTTAATGTATGACGATCACACCCTCCAAATTTGGTTTAAAAGGCTTTTCTTCTTCTCAGTCGGTTGGTAAATTATGTAACTTCGTTTAATTACAAACGTTTTCAAACAAACTATCAATATTGAGATTAAACACATATATATGAACCATGACAAACTTGATCAAAACCATGACGAATTTCTAGACACTTAACCGAACCATGTCATCGCTTAACCAAACCATATCAATTTCGATAGTTAGCTTATTCTGCGTTAATTTCTTGAAAACAACAATTCCAATGTAGAACGTTTGACTTACAATACAGATTCAAACATCTTATTTGCTTTTTATTTGCTCGTTTGAATAGAACTGAGGTAATAGTTCGGGGAAGTAACTTAACTTAACCATGTTCAACTTACCAAACTATGACAAAATCACTGTACTAAACGCTCCTCGATATGACGAGGTTACTACCTGTGTCCATATAACTCATTGATCATAACCCCGCGGTTACCAACTTATACTATACTATTGTCTGTTATGTATATATATAAAGGTACAAGTTCTGTGTGTTCGTTGTACCGATATGTATCATATGTTCATTTATATATAAAATAAACACCCAAAATTGCAACCCATTGGTAACCGAGAGGTTTCGTCGATGTGTTGATGTTAGTCACACATAAGATATTGCAAGGAGGGGTTTGATTCCCAGTGAAGGCATATACAAAAGTTAAAGATAAGTTTTTAATTATAGGTTAGATAACACTTGGTCATTTTTTATGAATATTTAAAGCCCGAGGCGTAGCCGAGAGTTTTAAATGTTCATAAAACATGACCAAGTATTGTCTGACCAATTTAGAACATATTCAGTCCTTCGAGTGACATAACAAAATTAGCCTCTCATTGTAATAATAAAACATTGATATTAGCTCACTTTAAGTGTTTACATGTTTAGTATAATGGATGTAAATTATTTAATGGTCATTTCAACTGATGGAATGAAAGAGCAATGAGATAGTTTTGTGATAACAAAAAAGGATAAATTATTCAAAAATGGAGATTTCCTCTGCTTCAGGTACAATTTAATCTTACATATCTAAAATTCCTTCATTTTAAAAAAGCACAAAATGTTATATAAATCAACTTTTCTAAAATTTTATGATTTTTAATAAGGAAAAAACTTCATAAATAAATTCCAATTTACAATCGTTTCAACATCACATGCTTGTTTTTTTTTATTGATGAATGTATTGGGTTTTTTTCAAAAATTTTCTTTAATTATTTTATCAACAGTCATTGTTTTTTAAAACATTGAGTTTGAGGTTTGGTATAAAAATTTGATTAAATATTACATGTATTTTACCAACACCTTTGTCCCCTTTTCATTTTTTTTCGGGGGGGGGGTGTCTAAACATAGACCATCAAATAACATTTACAATATTGAAATCTCAACTTGAAATACTTTTTTATTTCTATTCTCCTGATTTAATTTATAATACCGAGTAATTAAAAAAACAACAGTACTCATGATTTTTCTTTTTCTCTTATCCCTTGGACATTGCCTTGAAGGGTTGTACACTTCTCTTTCATGATTAATCTACAATGAAAAGTCATCCACGTGTAGCATTTTATAGCGCATGGAAAGCCATGTACTAGGAAAAATAGAGGAGAAAATACTGAGATTCCATTGGACGAGAATGGGTGAGTATGTTCTGAATTAAAACCATTAGTGAACAGAAATCAGTAAAAAAACGAATTCAAACTTAATGAAATTAGGCACACAAAAAGGAAACAATTGAATATTATATGGTGAGTCCATTTCAGCGATAGATTTAGGAAGCGTGCTTCCAGAAAAAGAATCCACAGTAAATGAATAGGCTGACGTCACGGCAATGGTTTCAAGTGTTGGAGTTAAACAAATGTCTTGCCTACAATGTATCTAAATTAGCCCATACTTACAACTTTTCGTTTAATCAAATTGCTGAAATTTGCCCTCTAAGTTTCATAGTATACTTTTTCCGTGTACTAAGTAATTATGCATGAATGACCACAAGGGTCAGACATCATTGTGTCGTAATTAAGATATCAAAAACAAAATTGCCACTGGCTATTTTTGAATAAAACGCTGTGTCGCAAATTTAAACAAAATGTTTGCATTTAGTTTTCACATTGATTTTTATATATCCTGCTATTAAAATCTTTGGTTTTGACAATTGCAAGTTTCTATCATTATTAAAGCTTTTGTTTATTGTGCAATTGGAGAATATTTTCAAAACATGTAAAGCTCCCACTGCAATTTAATTATGTATGCCTGTTTTTTTGTCAATTTATCTTGTCATCTTACCATGTAATGAAGTATATGTAGTAGGACACCGCTTTATATCAATACACATACTTACATTAGTAGCTACCATCTTTTCAATCTGCTTTTTCCCCAATTCAGGTTTGCTGCATTTATAAACTCATGATCTGGTAAATCACTGTCACAAGATAAACAAATGCGATAGCTTTGATACTGGTGTATTAAATTACAACACATAGCCCCTCGCTCTAAATTTCATAGAAAGTTCGACTTTCTCTTCGAGTTCGAGTCAAAGGTAAAGTCGAAGTTCGAGGGAAAATTAGAGTTATTGTTCGAGTTGTGTTTCGAGTTACACTTCGAATCATGTTCCACCGTCATTACATAAGAATTACATATATATTTCGAAGTTCGGTCTTAAATTTCGTAATTAAATGTTTAGTGACCTTTCATATAAATAAAAGATATCAAATCGTACAGGATTGTTGATATTTTAGGGCAGAATTGATTGTGGAAACAGTATCATGGTATCTACGTAGTTCAAATGCTAACTTATTGACAACTTTAAAAGACAGTGAACAATGGCCACGAATTTAGGCTACAGTAGTTTACCGATGTTCAAATCTCATAAATTGATTAGGAAGATACAAATCAGAGAAACAAAATATAAGGGAATAGAATAAACTCCAAAAAGGAGCGGTATGGGTGCGCTGACAGGGAAAGCATATCTTGCTATGCACGCATCACTCGTAATACAGATCAACGCAGATTTGTCTTAACTAATTGAAAAACTGACATAATTTTTTACAAAATGAAAAATTTTGAACAAATATAGAATTTGTTTGCACAATAGAAACTTGTATTGAAGAGGGACACCATTGTAGTTGAAGCTACATATACATTAAACAACGAATTTATTCGAATAACTTTTGAGAAATAAACGCCCTACTCCATGTCCACACTAGATTGCCAATTTGGGCAGGCGAAAATGCAGAATTCATACGGACTAGTGTATGTAAAATAATAATTTTCGGTCCTATTTTTATTTTTGAGGCTTCAGAATATGCATATCAATATTACCAATCAGCAATGTCAAGATTAATGTTAATACCGATCCATTAATATTTTTCATATTAGTTGAAAGGGGGTCAATAAAAAACTATGTGAATTAAGTGATTTTCTTACATTGAACTTTGATGTGGTCTCTAATAAATCATACCAGCGTTTCAGACTTTATATATTAAACAGAAAAATTAAAAAAATCAATAAGTGATGTTCATTTTGAGCTAAACTCGGTGTGTTGTTAGTGTACTTAACAGTAAAACTAAACTCTATTACCTTCCCATTGATAAACACCAATGTTTACATGTAGTTTAAATCAGGTTCTGACCAGATGCAGTCGATACTCAATGATGTAGACCGTGTGTGGGTTAAGTGTAAAAAAAAAACTAGATATTAAGTACGTGGATTTGTTTATGATATATTTAAGGAAGTTATATATATTGAAAAACAAATGATTATAATGATATTATGAATTAAGTTGTTTACTTATTTATATGAAAAAACTCAAAAATTGCTCAGTAAAAACATGATTAAATCTAAATAGCCTTAGAAGATAGAAGACTATTTGATTTTCAGTGGAGGGTTTTTTTTTTGCTGATGGAATATTCATTTTTCACCTGTTGATAGTACGGTTTATTTATTTAGCGCGAATTTTTTTTTCACCTTTTGTACAAAACTATTTTTTGCATAGTCCTGCATTTTGTAGGACAAAGTATTCAATTCCATTGTGTCTTGGACAAGGTAATTTTTTACAGTTAGTACCAATCCAGAATACTCATTTCCAAAATCACCCCAAGGGTGACCGGGAAATAGAAATATGGCCACTAAGGTCTTCATCCGATAGACAGTAAAACTCTTGCTTGGGACCTTCGTTTAGCTGTGATGGGTGTACAAGTATGTCCTTGTACCTTGTATGGTCAGAAAGGGGACGTTAAATCCGATGCCTCGTGTAGAAAGAGTGCACGTTAAGACAACAACTTAAAACATAAATGATTAAACATAACAGATACCCTCTTTGAAAATATCACTAATGAACTATACAATAGGGTTAAATGACATGTATTTTAATTTTCGAACCTTAAAAACAACATTACTGTAAAAATATATGAAATCCTGTTTGTAATAAGATCTTTACGGTTTCAACGAACTTAAAAAACAATGTTTTGTGTTCAGAAAAAAAAAACATTTTGGAATTCAAGAACTATTGATTATTTGAATAAACATAATAAACAAATAATGAAAACAAGAGTTATGTTTTGTGTTCAGAAAAAAAAAACATTTTGGGATTTAAGAACTATTGATTATTTGAATAAACATAATAAACAAATAATGAAAACAAGAGTTAATATCATTTTTGTTCTCTCCTGTTTTTTTCAAAAAAAAAGATTTGAAGTTTTTTTTTATGTCAGAACAAAGAATAAAAATAAACATCATTTAGTACTATGGTTGATCTATTATAAGCATGCAAAAATAGGTATGTCTATTAATGTCTATACACATTCGCCACTAATCTGCAAGATTTTTGAAATACGTTTTCATCTTTTTAAAATAACTTCTTTTTTTAAGATTAAGATGTGCAATAAATCACACGCCACGTTAACTGCATAACCGGATTTTAAAAATTGTACTTAAAGTATATCTTTATTTTATTACATATAACACTATCGCCGATAAACCATTATGAAGATAAATAAGCATGTTTAAATGGTTCTGATTTTATACTCGACAATTATAATCCATATACATTTTATTTCTAACATGCTGATATAGACAAAACGTGAAACTCTAGATATGTACTGTACATATATGACTGTATAAAAGATAGCTGAAGATCCTTAAATATTCCCTGTTGTTCAAAATTGACAAAATATGATAAATTAAAAAAACACTTTATTGATAACAGTCACACGAAAGATAAAACGCATACAGAAATATTCAGAGTACATTAAAACAAAACAACTACACAACTTTAGCATTAATCAGAAACTAACAAGATAAATGAAATTCAAATTTAAAATCACACATATTGAGGCTTTCACACAACCTGGGAGTATATCCACTCGAAAAATACATACATATGATATTACGCAAACTCTAGGGGTGGGTCGGAAATGAAATGACCTTGTCCGTTCGGTCTATCCTTCCGTAACTCATTATATATTATACTCATCTTTTTGAATAAAGGGATTATTTATATTATTTGATCTGAATTTTAAGATAAGTAGTTAAAAGAACGATCTACCACAATATGAACCTGTATGACTACAAGTCTAAGTTTTGATAACTGTATAATATCAAATGTTTAGTCATGAGGAAAGCTAGATATATATAATACATATGTATTATAATTTGTCCCTGATTAAATAATTGTCATTAGAATATAGCAAAGTGCTCTCGACCAATGAAAGTGTAGAATTTGGTGTTCCTTAATTGTGAATAAAATTGAGAATGGAAATGGGGAATGTGTCAAAGAGACAACAACTCGACCATAGAGCAGACAACAGCCGAAGGCCACCAATGGGTCTTCAATGCAGCGAGAAACGCCCGCACCCGGAGGCGTCCTTCAGTTGGCGGCCCCTAAACAAATATGTATACTAGTTCTAGTTCAGTGATAATGGACGTCATACTAAACTCCAAATTATACACAAGAAACTAAAATTAAAAATGATACAAGACTAACAAAGGCCAGAGGCTCCTGACTTGTGACAGGCGCAAAAATGCGGCATGGTTAAACATGTTTTTTGAGATCTCAACCCTCCCCCTATACCTCTAGCCAATGTAGAAAAAACAAACGTACAAAAGTAAGCGCAGTAAAACTCGGTTTAAGAGAAGTCCGAGTCCGATGTCAGAATAGGAATTAAAAGAAAATAAACAAAATGACAATAATACATAAATGAACAAAGGACTACTAGCAGTTACTGACATGCCAGCTCCAGACCTCAATTAAACTGATTGAAAGATTATGTCTTCATCATATGAAAATCAAGTACAATCCCTCCCGTTAGGGGTTTAGTATCATACCATCATAAAATATATGAGAAGAACATAACCCGTATCATGCCAACAACTGGTTTTAGAATAAATGTGTTTAATTCCGATGCAAAGACCCTATAAGTATGAAGAATGAATGTAAATTATGTTCTTAGTAAGGAATTACCTTTTGTTAACGCCTATTTAAAGTTCAAAACAAAGAAGTTCTATATATGAGTTACAACTGCCCGAAGCGCATTTAATAGGATTATAGATTGAAAGTTGAATTTTGAAACAAACAAACATGATCAAAATAAGTTTGAGGTTTACTTAATGTGCAGTACAATTGATACCGTTTATGTTATTATGTGAACATTTAGAACTTTCAAATTACAAAAAAATAAGCAATATCAAAGCAATGCTAAAAAGATGAAAAAGAAAAAAAAACAACTTTTAAAATTCAGTTAGTAAGAATAGTCATTTCCAGTATACCGGTACATACAGGAAATTGAATTTACTTTTGAATAATTATAAAATGCATTTTCATTCCACATTTGAATTTTAGTTGATTAAGCAGTATTTGATGTAAAGAGCTGGAATAAAATTGGCTGTGGAATACAATTTAGTTGTAACACTGATTTTGAATTCATTAAATTAAACTGTAAATAAAAAAAAAAAAAAAAAAAAAAAAATGATTTCTCACTAAAATATTACATAATTTACATTCATACTCACAATTATGAAACTTATACAATTTCCACAATTTCATTGTAACGTTGTGACATCTAACGTCTAAAACACAATTTATTAAAATTTTCCAAATCAAAAGTAAGTGCTCACATCACTAAGACCAATACATAAATGAAATGCCTAAAAGGGAAGTCATCCATTAATTATAAACATTGCACTGACAATGAAACAAATTCTTGAATAAAACCAATCAAGAGGTTATTTGAGCCTTGAGCACTTTACAATATTCTAAGTTTGTAAGAGGATGATAATCCCTTTCATCATGATAAGTACTCGCTAACGCTCGTACTTAATCATGAAGAAAGGGATTATCATTCTCTTACATATACTGAGGCGTGGGTCAATTACAAAAAGATTTTATGTTAATCAGTTTAATGATCTTTCTCTTGATTAATGTGACAGTTTATACGGTACATGGGTTGCACAGTACAGTTGCAATAACACGTAGAAGTTTATCAAAATACTGTAAGACCATAAAACAATGTTTAATCTAATTAAGAACAGCTGTTTATAGCACGATCTTGTGAAAACTTTATGTATTAGTCAGTTGTCATATAGACGAGAATGAAGTAACAGTTGTAATATAGATGAGAATAAAGTAACAAGTTAAACTGGAAATTATATTGTGAACCTATATATTTATATCATACATGTACTGCTATAAGAATATCTATACGAATAAACATGTGAACATTAAACGGACTTCGTTACTAGTATAGACAGTAATGAGCTTATGGTGAAATATGCAATAGCTAGTTCCCTATGTTAACGGGCAACAAGATGGATTACGATCCCGGATACGTACATCCGAAATAATGACATAGTTCCAAAACACACAGAAGAAAGCCCCGTTACATTTGGTGGAGGTACCCGAATTAACAATGTTGGCCGGATTTATAATGTACGTGAAATTGGGGCGAATGTGCCAAGTCAAGGCGTGTGCGGAAAGAAAAAACAATTTGTACATGTATTCAAGAGGTGAAACTAGCGGAGCAGTTTTGGTCAGATTAGGCGAGAGATTGGATTAGGTGACTTTGTATATACCATAATGTTAGTGACGTTGATGTAAATATGTGTATACTTTTGTGCCAGTCAATTTGTTTCTTTGTTTTTTGGAAACGCATTATATTCAAACTTTGAAGAACTTTGGAGAAGACGCTCGTGAGAATTTTCGATGACTAGAAACCTGAGATGACTCTGAGATGTTACAAAAGACTAGCAGTAAACGTGTATATCGAAACTTTTGTGTTGGTGACAATGTATATATGTAAATACCAGTATGGACTGGCGAACCTGTCGATCCGAAACCAGCAAACTATCAACAGGAACCGTCAGAAATGAAAGAAAATTACACTCCTGTTGAAAGATTCGAAGAAGTGGTTCCACACGTTCAAACCGATGAAGTCATGTGGACAATATTTTCATTTTTGTAAATAACTTTAAGTTTTCATAAAATATTTTTATTCATTTAGAATGTTTTATGCCTATGTTTAGTTTTTTATTGTATATTATTTGTTTTTGCATTCTATTTTGTTTGAATTTTGTGTATTACACATGTTTGATTAAGCTAGTTTTAATCTCTTTTCATTACGAGAGTGGGCGTGTTGTGTGTAGTAACAGTTAACCGAGAAGGGTTGCTTATACTAGTTTGATGTACATGGGAGTGCCCATGAAGTTGATGTAATAGTTATACACCGAGGGATAGGTGTGTCTGGATAAGAAACCCCGTCGGCCGGAGGCCGGAGCGGTTTCTTATCCAGACACGCCGTATCCCGAGGTGTATAACTAACTTACTACCCATTCTAAACCCTATATTTGTTAACATTGATTATTAAACGAAAAAAAAAACAAAACGATAGCATATTTATTGACAATATCAAACCATGATTTATAAGAATATTTTTTTATTACATGAAACCCCACTAGTAACCTTTCTTTGGTTATCTTCGTGCAAACTTTGACAAGTGAGTATATTTTACAAATTTCAAAGTTGTTTTGTATATTCCCGTTAAATCCATGTGCTAATATGGATCAGCAGGTCAAGGTTGAGTGTTACGTGTATTCTTATTACAAATAAAAAATACATCATGCTCCTCGTATACAGTTGTCAATATGGACGGGTATAAGACGGACGACATTTTGTGGCAAGCGTTGGATTTGGTAGAAGAGACTAAAGATAAAGGCAATATTATAACCCAAAGTACTTACCTGTATCAGTTTAATAAAGGTAATCATAGCTGTATTTTATATCTTACGATTTTATCAAAAACAACCCCCCCCCCCCCCCTCTTCTCTAGAATAAACAAACATTCATATTCGAACATACTAAGGAATATGTGTGTCTGCATTAGAAACCCGACTACCAGACACGCCCAACATACAATATTTAATATTGAGGGGGGTACGGGAGTTAGAATCCCCATTTTTGTTTTAAAAGATTAATGCTTTAAAATAGAGACATATGGCTGGGATAAAAAAAAATTACCTTCAAGCAAAATTATGAGTATTTAAAGGATTATTTTTGTATTCCGTATAGATGCTTATTGGAATTTCCTAAAATGTGTTTTTTTTTAATATCATGAAACAATTTGTAGTGAACACTATTAGTAATTTCTTATGTTCATGCTATTTAAAAAATAATCAATTTCTATTGTTACGAATAACAATGGACTTTGTTTGCGGGATGTAGAAGCAGGGGTTTCCAGAAACCCCGCTCGTCACACCCTGTGGTCAAAATCCATTGTTATTCGTAACAATAGATCTATTTAATTTACACTTGTTTCAGAAATAGAAACTATGAAGTATAACAATAGAACTGGGGTGTAATGACAGTGATGGTCATTCTATGGTGATACGGTCACATAGAGGTGAAAATTGCAGCTAATTAGTGCTGATTTTCTTAATTGGATTGCCCAGTGATAATGATTAGTTGATTATAATTGACGCTTTTAATTATTTGATCATTTCGTTTACGCTTGGATTAACGGTCAAAATTCCGGAAAGACCTTACCATAATGTATTTGAATAGATTAATGATTGTCAAACTTATGTGTAATATATTTTTTTGATTTTTGTTTAGTGCCTCTTTTGTAGTTATAAATATCAAGAGTTTGAAGTTGAAAGGATAATTGTTAATTATGATTTAAAGAGTAATCTTTTTGCAAGTTTTCCAAAACTATTCACGACGTAAATTGATAAATTACATGGTATAGCAATTATCATTATTTTTTTTATTATTAGTTTAGATTTTTTTTTTTTAGTTTTAGTAAAAGAAAAAAGTTTATTTTTTAATGTTCACATCGCCTCCCCTTATTATTTGACATGGCGATCAATAATATGATCAAAATAAGTTTGAGGTTTACTTAATGTGCAGTACAATTGATACCGTTTATGTTATTATGTGAACATTTAGAACTTTCAAATAACAAAAAAATAAGCAATATCAAAGCAATGCTAAAAAGATGAAAAAGAAAAAAAACAACTTTTAAAATTCAGTTAGTAAGAATAGTCATTTCCAGTATACCGGTACATACAGGAAATTGAATTTACTTTTGAATAATTATAAAATGCATTTTCATTCCACATTTGAATTTTAGTTGATTAAGCAGTATTTGATGTAAAGAGCTGGAATAAAATTGGCTGTGGAATACAGTTTAGTTGTAACACTGATTTTGAATTCATTAAATTAAACTGTAAATAAAAAAAAAAAAAAAAAAAAATGATTTCTCACTAAAATATTACATAATTTACATTCATACTCACAATTATGAAAATTATACAATTTCCACAATTTCATTGTAACGTTGTGACATCTAACGTCTAAAACACAATTTATTAAAATTTCCCAAATCAAAAGTAAGTGGTCACATCACTAAGACCAATACATAAATGAAATGCCTAAAAGGGAAGTCATCCATTAATTATAAAAATTGCACTGACAATGAAACAAATTCTTGAATAAAACCAATCAAGAGGTTATTTGAGCCTTGAGCACTTTACAATATTCTAAGTTTGTAAGAGGATGATAATCCCTTTCATCATGATAAGTACTCGCTAACGCTCGTACTTAATCATGAAGAAAGGGATTATCATTCTCTTACATATACTGAGGCGTGGGTCAATTACATAAAGATTTTATGTTAATCAGTTTAATGATCTTTCTCTTGATTAATGTGACAGTTTATACGGTACATGGGTTGCACAGTACAGTTGCAATAACACGTAGAAGTTTATCAAAATACTGTAAGACCATAAAACAATGTTTAATCTAATTAAGAACAGCTGTTTATAGCACGATCTTGTGAAAACTTTATGTATTAGTCAGTTGTCATATAGACGAGAATGAAGTAACAGTTGTAATATAGATGAGAATAAAGTAACAAGTTAAATTGGAAATTATATTGTGAACCTATATATTTATATCATACATGTACTGCTATAAGAATATCTATACGAATAAACATGTGAACATTAAACGGACTTCGTTACTAGTATAGACAGTAATGAGCTTATGGTGAAATATGCAATAGCTAGTTCCCTATGTTAACGGGCAACAAGATGGATTACGATCCCGGATACGTACATCCGAAATAATGACATAGTTCCAAAACACACAGAAGAAAGCCCCGTTACATTTGGTGGAGGTACCCGAATTAACAATGTTGGCCGGATTTATAATGTACGTGAAATTGGGGCGAATGTGCCAAGTCAAGGCGTGTGCGGAAAGAAAAAACAATTTGTACATGTATTCAAGAGGTGAAACTAGCGGAGCAGTTTTGGTCAGATTAGGCGAGAGATTGGATTAGGATGACTTTGTATATACCATAATGTTAGTGACGTTGATGTAAATATGTGTATACTTTTGTGCCAGTCAATTTGTTTCTTTGTTTTTTGGAAACGCATTATATTCAAACTTTGAAGAACTTTGGAGAAGACGCTCGTGAGAATTTTCGATGACTAGAAACCTGAGATGACTCTGAGATGTTACAAAAGACTAGCAGTAAACGTGTATATCGAAGCTTTTGTGTTGGTGACAATGTATATATGTAAATACCAGTATGGACTGGCGAACCTGTCGATCCGAAACCAGCAAACTATCAACAGGAACCGTCAGAAATGAAAGAAAATTACACTCCTGTTGAAAGATTCGAAGAAGTGGTTCCACACGTTCAAACCGATGAAGTCATGTGGACAATATTTTCATTTTTGTAAATAACTTTAAGTTTTCATAAAATATTTTTATTCATTTAGAATGTTTTATGTCTATGTTTAGTTTTTTATTGTATATTATTTGTTTTTGCATTCTATTTTGTTTGAATTTTGTGTATTACACATGTTTGATTAAGCTAGTTTTAATCTCTTTTCATTACGAGAGTGGGCGTGTTGTGTGTAGTAACAGTTAACCGAGAAGGGTTGCTTATACTAGTTTGATGTACATGGGAGTGCCCATGAAGTTGATGTAATAGTTATACACCGAGGGATAGGTGTGTCTGGATAAGAAACCCCGTCGGCCGGAGGCCGGAGCGGTTTCTTATCCAGACACGCCGTATCCCGAGGTGTATAACTAACTTACACCCCATTCTAAACCCTATATTTGTTAACATTGATTATTAAACGAAAAAAAAAAAAAAAAACGATAGCATATTTATTGACAATATCAAACCATGATTTATAAGAATATTTTTTTATTACATGAAACCCCACTAGTAACCTTTCTTTGGTTATCTTCGTGCAAACTTTGACAAGTGAGTATATTTTACAAATTTCAAAGTTGTTTTGTATATTCCCGTTAAATCCATGTGCTAATATGGATCAGCAGGTCAAGGTTGAGTGTTACGTGTATTCTTATTACAAATAAAAAATACATCATGCTCCTGGTATACAGTTGTCAATATGGACGGGTATAAGACGGACGACATTTTGTGGCAAGCGTTGGATTTGGTAGAAGAGACTAAAGATAAAGGCAATATTATAACCCAAAGTACTTACCTGTATCAGTTTAATAAAGGTAATCATAGCTGTATTTTATATCTTACGATTTTATCAAAAACAACCCATTCATATTCGAACATACTAAGGAATATGTGTGTCTGCATTAGAAACCCGACTACCAGACACGCCCAACATACAATATTTAATATTGAGGGGGGTACGGGAGTTAGAATCCCCATTTTTGTTTTAAAAGATTAATGCTTTAGAATAGAGACATATGGCTGGGATAAAAAAAAATTACCTTCAAGCAAAATTATGAGTATTTAAAGGATTATTTTTGTATTCCGTATAGATGCTTATTGGAATTTCCTAAAATGTGTTTTTTTTAATATCATGAAACAATTTGTAGTGAACACTATTAGTAATTTCTTATGTTCATGCTATTTAAAAAGTAATCAATTTCTATTGTTACGAATAACAATGGACTTTGTTTGCGGGATGTAGAAGCAGAGGTTTCCAGAAACCCCGCTCGTCACACCCTGTGGTCAAAATCCATTGTTATTCGTAACAATAGATCTATTTAATTTACACTTGTTTCAGAAATAGAAACTATGAAGTATAACAATAGAACTGGGGTGTAATGACAGTGATGGTCATTCTATGGTGATACGGTCACATAGAGGTGAAAATTGCAGCTAATTAGTGCTGATTTTCTTAATTGGATTGCCCAGTGATAATGATTAGTTGATTATAATTGACGCTTTTAACTATTTGATCATTTCGTTTACGCTTGGATTAACGGTCAAAATTCCGGAAAGACCTTACTATAATGTATTTGAATAGATTAATGATTGTCAAACTTATGTGTAATATATTTTTATGATTTTTGTTTAGTGCCTCTTTTGTAGTTATAAATATCAAGAGTTTGAAGTTGAAAGGATAATTGTTAATTATGATTTAAAGAGTAATCTTTTTGCAAGTTTTCCAAAACTATTCACGACGTAAATTGATAAATTACATGGTAAAGCAATTATCATTATTTTTTTTATTATTAGTTTAGATTTTTTTTTTTTAGTTTTAGTAAAAGAAAAAAGTTTATTTTTTAATGTTCGCCTCCCCTTATTATTTTACAAATAACTTTTGATCTGATTTTTTAATTCGAGTGATGTGGCGTGGTCAATTACATCAAAGATTTAAAGTTAGTCAGTTTAATGATCTTTCTCTTGATTAATGTGACAGTTTATCGGTTTAGCGCTATAAAACCAGGTTCAATCCACCATTTTCTACATTTGAAAATGCCTGTACCAAGTCAGGAATATGACAGTTGTTGTCCATTCGTTTGATGTGTTTTGTCATTTGATTTTGCCATGTGATTAGGGACTTTCCGATTGAATTTTCCTCGGAGTTCAGTATTTTTGTGATTTTACTTTTTTTATACGGTACATGGGTTGCACAGTACAGTTGCAATAACATGTAAAAGTTTATCAAAATACTGTAAGATCATTAAAACAATGTTTAATCTAATTTAAGAACAGCTGTTTATAGCACGATCTTGTGAGAAACTTTATGTATTAGTCAGTTGTCATATAGACGAGAATAAAGTAACAGTTGTAATATAGATGAGAATGAAGTAACAAGTTAAATTGGAAATTATATTGTGAACCTATATATTTATATCATACATGTACTGCTATAAGAATATCTATACGAATAAAAATCATTAAACGGAATTCGTTACTAGTATATAAACAGTAATGAGCTTATGGTGAAATATGCAATAGCTAGTTCCCTATGTTAACGGGCAACAAGATGGATTACGATCCCGTTTACATAGTTCCGAGATACTGTATAGTCCCAAAACATACACAGAATAAAGTCCCGTTATAATACTTAAACCGTTTCGTGACGTCAGTCTATTCATTTACCGTGGATTCTTTTTAATCTGTCGCTTAAATGGATTTACCAAATTTATATTCAATTGTTTCCTTTGTGTGCTTAATTTCATTAAGTTTGAAATGGCCAGTTTACTGATTTCTGTTCACTAATGGAATTAATTTAAAGACTTACCTTTAATTTTTGTAATTTTTATAAGCCTTTACTGGGAATCGAACCGCTTCTTGAAATCTGTTGTGTGTAACTGACATCCACATATCGACGAAACCTCTCGGCTACCAATGGGTTGCGATTTAAATGTCTAGTTTATATATACTAGTACATAAATGAGCAATGCCCTATGTTACAAGTCAGTACAACGGACACACAGGGCTTGTACCTTTATGTATGTATAATAGATAATCAGATTGTATAAGTTGGTAGCCGCGAGGTTAACATAGTTAATATCAATGAGTTAAAGAGTAAAGTTAAAGGTAGAGACTTGTCGGTTAAGGTTCGAATCCCTGTATTCTCTTTGTTGTGCCTATTCTTTAATTTTTCGGTTTTTCTTATTTTGCATGTGACTGTGGATATGTTTGTAATATAGCGGGTTTTCCCATTTATTTTTGGATTATTATTGGCTATTTCACGTAACTGCAAAGAAAATAATTACATTCAATTTGTCAATTTTTGTTTTATAAATTTAGTATGCTTTCATCTGTTTTACTACATATCTTTACAAATGTTCATTCGGATATTCAGATGCCTGATATTTTAAAGACAGACGTGTTATGTTATATTTGTATTTCTCAAACCAATTAAGTGTGAACTTAGATTTATTAATGCATCGTAACGGTTGAACATGATAACATGATTATTCAAACTCACTTACAATACCTCTAATTAAGAAAAGGCTTTAATTTGAAAAGACATCAATACGATAGATTAAGTTAGAGATACAATGAATAAGCCTTGATTCACGAAAAACAAACCATTCGCCATGCGGGCTCATGGTTTCTTTTTCAAGAATCAACGCTTATTCATTGTATCTATAAAACATAACATCGATTCAGTGTAAGTACCGATGAAAAAAAATATTCAAAGATCCAACTATGACGATTTCTTAATGGGGTTCATGAAAAATGTTATTTTAAAATTTGAAGCATGGATCGTATTAAATTTTCCCCCGTTTCTAATAAGATTTTTACATTTGAAGTCGAACTTCTAAGCCAACTTTTTTTTATATATATGAAAATACTAAAAAGTAATTTATGGCTTGCAAATCTTGATTATCTTTGGCAACATATCATCAAGGTAACGGTCATTATAGACTTAAACAGGTCTACAAATTCCAGTATTGTTGAAAAACAATATGCATACCTATTGCAGACGAAGATAATAACTAAAATTAATTCTTTTTATATCGTTCAATAAATACACCATAAACATTATATTATTATACATGATACCAATTAAAGTGCTTTCACTGGGTGACATTTTCTAGAATAGCCTTCCTTTTTAATGGTTTAGGTAATGAATACATAAAACATTTAAGATCAACAAAGCTAAGATGGACCTTAAAAGAATAGCTAACTTCTTTTACAGTTATATCGTCTGACGGAGTTGTAATCGGTGACGAGTCTCGTGCAGATTAAACGCCAGACGGCGTACCATATTATATTATTTCTCTTTGATTACTTTTTATATTTGAATGCAACTACATAATTTATAAAGTGGAAATTTACACAAATAATGTATCTTTCAATCTTGCAGCACCGAAAGCCAGCGACTCTTTTCACAAAAAATCTTACGATTAAAATTGATCGTAAGTTATACTGAAATGTGTATGACTTACGAGTATTTTTACTCTTATGATTTTTTGTGAAAAGAGCCGCAGGCTCCTATACAGACGGGACTATCGAAAACTGACAGTCCGCCAGCATCGACATTGATCCAGTGGTCATAATATAAGCTTTTGATTCTGAACCTTTATATAATAAACAGTTCAATATCTCTAAAAATGGTTCTGGTCCCTATCCCTAAATTCGTATCCTAATCGACCATTCTTTGAAAGCAGTCAAAAAAGAGGTAGGAGATACCAAAGGCAGCAAAGGAAACGGCAAAAACAAATATCTTAAGTCGAAAAAAAAGCAGACAACACCATGCCCAAATAGGAAACGACGAAAAGACAAACAGAGTCTACATAACACCACAAAGAAAACTAAAGACTGATCGAACAACACAAACCCCACCAGAAACCGGGCTCTTATCAGGTGTTCCGAAAAGGTAACCAGATCCCGCGCCAATGGTGGCATCCGTCGTGTGCGGAAACGATTGGGTATTTTCTTTCGAGACGGTATTTAAGTTTTACTCCAAAACTTTAGATTGTTCTTTACACTTGTAATGAAACTATCCATATGACTATTCCATTTTGAGTCACTACTGAATGAGTTGATACAATTAAAGAACTTATGGGGAAATTTGAACCATTTAAGGAAAAGTTGAAATCTGGCATCTCAATATTCAAGAAAATCATTACTTCAGTTTTAGCAGGATTAATCGCAGTTTAATTATAATGTAGACTTCTGATTTCGTTATCATCATAAGATACGAGCACGCGAGATAGTATATATATGAATTTTAAGTAGATTGGATTAATCGTGGTCGATATTAACAGATCTTTAAAATAAGCACATGTGGTATGATTGCCAATTAGACAACTTTCCAGAGTCCAAATAAACTGTTAATACAGAGATATGTCTCGCCTTTTTGTAATTTTTATAATGCAAATGTTGAAATTAAAATAGCAATACTTTAACATGTAAGTTATGCAAATATTCAAAGTCAATGAACCATGACTGAAGGTACATGGCTAAACAATATCCATGGAAATGAGATGTACCAATGCTAATGCAACTGCCTACCAAATACCATTGACTTATCATAAGTTATTCCCTTTAAACAAACCAAATAACAAACATTAACTTGTATACTATGTAAAAGTTTCAAAGTTAATGAAACATGAGGGGGTGGGGTTATATAATATCGATGGAAACGAGACTTGCAAATGCCAATAAATTTGCATACCAAATATCATTGACTTAACATTATCAGTTCTTAAACTGATCTAATCACAAACTAATACATGTAAACTAAGCAAAAGTTTCAAAGTCAATAGACCATGACTAAGGGGGCGGGGCCAAATATTTTCTATGGAAATGAGATATGCTAATGCTTATACAACTGAATACCAATTGACATTGGCCTACCACTAATGGTTCCCCTTGAACTGACCTTATCATGAACTAATACATGTTAACTAAGCAAAATTTTCAAAGTCAATAGACCACGACTAAGGGGGCTGAGCCAAATAATCTCCATAGAAATGAGATATGCCAATGCTTATACAACTGCATACCAAATATCATTGACCTACCACTAATGGTTCCCCATAAACTGACCTAATCACAAACTAATACATGTAAAATAAGCAAAAGTTTCAAAGTCAATAGACCATGACTGATGAGGCAGGGCCAAATAATCTCCATGGAAATGAGATATGCCAATGCTAATACAACTGTATACCAAATAGCATTGACCTACCACTAATGGTTCCCCATAAACTGACCTAATCACAAACTAAGACATGTAAAATAAGCAAAAGTTTCAAAGTCAATAGACCATGACTGATGGGGCAGGGCCAAATAATCTCCATGGAAATGAGATGTGCCAATGCTAATACAACTGTATACCAAATATGATCGACCTACAACTTGTGGTTCACCACAAACTAGACCTAATCACAAACTAATACATTGTTGACGCCGCCGCCGTCGCTGCCGTCGTCGCCAACGCCGGAAACTTATTACCTATGTCTCACTACTTGACTCCGCCAAGCGAGACAAAAACTGGAGTTACATTTGCCTTTTTCCAATCTGCAGGAAATATAGCTTTAGATAAAGATAAATTAAATAGTTTACAGAGTGGGAATTTTATCTGTGATGCAGCCTCTTTTGATAATATTGGGTTTATCAAGTCTGGACCCGAGGCCTTATTATGATTTTCAATCTTTAAAACACCCTCGACCTCACTATCTCTAATTGTTATTCACTAAGTCGGCAGTCTGAGTTATTTTTGTATGCCTTTATAAAAAAATAAAATTAGCAGACTGTTCTCTCTTTCAGTTATATGTTTATGCCTTTGAAACAAATATATCTCGGGGTGAGTGTTTCAATTTAGCAATATCGGGGCATATATCTTCAGGTTATACAAGCTACCAATTCCATACATTTTGATAACCAAAAAATTGTTGTCATTACCCATTGAAATAAATATATATACATTCTTAATTGAATGGCATTCAAAGTCTTCCCTCTTTTAAAACCACCTCTCGTAGTAGCGTGCAAGCATCGGGCGCGGGTCAAACTAAAGACTTAACATTTGTATGTGTTGCTTCTCCGCTAAGCATGCTGCATTTAGGAGAAGGGGCAAAGACTGGTTAGCCTGGTTGTGAACTAACATGTTAAAACTCCGGCTACGTGTGTCGGTCTAATACAAAGATTTATATTCATATCACATCAATATTTTGTCGCCCTGAATATGCATTTCACTGGACGTGAAACAACCGTCCATCATTTTCATTGTGAGTGAATAAGGTCTTTATCAAAAATAGTATCCATTGTTTTCTCGTACAGTAATTCAACAAGCGGATCATCATCTTATTTAAATCTATTCGCAGACATCTAAAACGAACAAAGCTTTTTTACCCTGTTTGGCAATATTCTTCTCTAATGACGTGACTTAATTAAGCATCCCGTGCCATCAACAATTATAGTTAATAATAAGGTTTTATTATCACCATTATGTATGTATGTAACGAAATATATGATGATTGTAAAATGATCCCTTTGTAAGAGTTTTCAATCATGCACATTGGTTTCGAAATTATTGTAACTGTTTAATATTCGACTCTAAAAATTAGAATTCTGAAATGGAGTTTCATGAACCGTTACATGATCCATACAATCAATTAGTATTACACTGCTTTTAAATGCCAAAATTTGATGAAAAATGATAAAAAGCTAAACTTCAAAATCAGTTGTGACCTTTCGTAATATACCTATTCATTTAATAAGAGACCGTGTTACAAAACGTTCCAACACCTACTATTATATAAATATATAATTCATAGATTATCAGTATTAAACCAATCAGCTTTGTGTTTCAATAATAAACGTATGAAAATTTATCTAAAATCAGACACGGTAGATAGTTTCAAAAAGTTATTGAGTGTATTACAATGAATTCAATTATACTGGTATTTTGTTTTTGATGATTACAAAAATAAGTGTTGAATTTTTCAACAGAAAAATTATCGCAAAAAAATAATGGCAACAAGGGATATTAAAAATATTAAAGATCATTTAATATGTGCAATATGTTTGGAATGTTTGACTGATCCGAGGAAATTACCATGCGATCACAGTTTCTGCTTATTATGTTTAAAAAAACATATATCCGAGGCTCGCAAAGGTAACAGAGGATTCTTTAGAAGTAAACCGTTTCAATCGTTTACATGTCCGAGTTGTAGAACTAATGTGAAAGTACAAAACTCAGCGCTTAACGACGACGACATAGCCAAGGGTTTTCCAGCAAATGCACTTCTTGCTGATATTGAAAAGAGAGTAAAATTACACGAATCTAGTGTCCCGTCATGCGAAAAGCATATTGAAATTCCAGCGGAATATTTTTGTGTTAAGGATAATGTTTTTCTGTGCACTGATTGTGCTGTCACAACTCACAGAGGCGGGAGTTGTAAAATTCTTAGTTTACATGATGCTAGTATAAAACTAAGACCAGAATACAATTCAATAAAACAACAATATGAAGACGAACTTAATGAAATGAGTCATATGATTACAAAAGAATATAAAGAGAAAGTCTCAAAACAAATAAAGTTAAACACCTTGAAAGACCTTGATAGCTTCGAAAAACAAATTGGTCTATTTTATCAAAAGGCCTTACAAAATATTGAAGACCTAAGGAATAAAATAGATGCATCATCTTGCACCTGTGTATCTACTTATGATAGTCAGATTCGAGAACTGATACGCGATACCGAAAAACGCAAGAAGAACCTTGATGAAATGGACACAGGAGGTGGATTTCTTTTACATTTACAAAAGTTTAAAAGGAACAATAAAACATTTATAACTGATGTTAAAAAAAAACTCGCATCATTTTCTGAAACAATTCTTGTGAGAAGTGAGAGGGTAAATACAATAACTAAATATACATATTCCGTTGTTGGATTACGCAAACATTGGACTGTTTTGTAGGTAAACCATAGTAGTGTAATCTAAATCCAAGGAAATCGAACAAACATATTTCTTCGAGTCATGAAAAATTGGAGATGGGAATTTATAATACTTTTTAAATTTGTAATATATTCTATATGAAATATATGAGAAAACTGTCATCCAACTTTAGAATTTGCAGAACTTTGTTAAGAAATTAAATAAAATCATTCTAAAAGTAAGTTTTCCTGTTGACGTGTATCTGTCATTTTTTTTTTATATCGTGAAACGGTTGATTTCGAAATTTTCCTTTTAGCATCGAAATAATTCTATCATACCATGCTCTATGCTCATGTTTACATGGGTTTGCATAATATTTGTCAACATTTTTCACCTCCGTTAAGCTGGATAAAGATATTGACAAATATGATGCCTACCCATGTTTGAAATAATTATTTTTTAATTATTAACTGTATTAGCTCAATAATGCAACTAGCAAATGACAAAGATGGATAGCTGATAGCTTGTAGTGTTAGATGTTAAACTGGAAATTTTTATTTTATTAAAAATGATAAATTACTGAGAAAGAAATTTATATTTTTGCTAGAATTTTATTTTTTTTCTGTTCCTAACGAATTTATTTATTTAAATGCTACATTCTTTTCGTCATCCTGATTTTGTCATAACTTTTCTTATTGGATTATTAGTTGAATTCTACTCACTTTCGTTTACCTGTTAAATTACATACCTTTTTACTTCACTCCAAGATTTGTTTTCACACGGTAAACACTTAGTTCTTATTATATATTATTTTTGAAATTTGAGTTGAAGCGTCGATCAACAATTTTTGATAGTTTTGAGAACATTTTTTAATTTATTTATTGTATTTGTTGAAGCGTCGATCAACACTATTACTATTAGAGAATATTTAGTTTCTGCATATATACATTCGAATTCGAGTTAGAGTACTTTGTTGAAGCGTCGATCAACAAAATATATTTTTTTTAAATTTAGATAGATATTACTTTGTCTAGCGATGTAACTGTGATAGTTTTATAATGTTACCTTACTTTAGTATACATTTTTGTGTGTGTTTTATCCTTCGTTTAATATGAACGGTAGACCTAAAAGATCGGTCCCGCGAGGGGATTATAAAAGTCTCAACTATTTTGGTAAAACGGATCCTGTTGTTCAGTTTTCATTTCAGCAAAACATGGACGAAGACTTACTAGACTTGTCACTGACTCCAGAGGAGCAAGAAGAATTTGGGGAAGAGTTTGTGTCAAGTGTTGTTGGTTCAGAGCAGTCTTCAGAAAATGAGGAAGAGGCCTCGGGTTCAAAAAACCTGGAAAACCGTAACAACTAAGAGGAGAAAGTAGATACATGTGAGGATGATGATTTGGAGCTGAGGGTACAACTCTTGGAGAAGAAGAGGGATGACCTAAAAAAGCAGCAATTGAAAGACTGGATAATTATAAGACAACTAGAGGAAGAAGTAGCCAAGATGTCGGGTAATTCCAAGTCCAAAGACACGAGCGTTGAAATGTCTAAAGGTGAAGGATATTTTTGTAAAACATAATGTATTGCTTGTGAATTTTAATTGGTCTAAAACTATACAATTTTGAGAAAGGAGTTTGCAAATTCCACTTGTAAGAAATACTTCTTCTCCTCTTTGTCCTTTTACGGCCTATGTTTCCATGTGCGATAAATTTATTGTTCCAGACTCAGCCTCAGCTTTTGTTTGTAAAAAGAATGGTGTTTTAAAACCAGTTACTTACAATATGTTCAATTCCTTTTTGAAAAAATGCATTACAAGTATTGGCTTGGATGCAGGTAAATTTTCAACTCATAGTTTTAGAAGGGGTGGTGCCACGTGGGCTTTCAAATGTGGTGTACCATCTGATTTAATTCAACTTCAAGGTGACTGGAAAAGTTCTGCATATAAACTTTATCTCCGTTATGGTTCGAATGAAAAGCTTATTGTGGCAAACAAAATGATGTCTTATTGTTAATTGTTTTCTAATACTTTATTCTCATCTTAGGAGGCAAAGCTTGGTGCAGAAGCACTTTGATATTAAGTGATTCGTTTTTTAAATACTTTCCTGATTTAAAGAATACAGAGATACAAGCGTTTGGTGGCATAACAAGTGAACGTTTGCTTTGGAAAATTAGACATGGCTATATTAATATTAATGAATTTTGTAATGCTATAATTCATGTTGGCACTAATGATATTTTTGCAATAACAAGTGATCAATATAGGATTAATATTAATTTATTTATTCAGGAAATTAGGAGTGTAAACGCCTCCTGTAGAATTATTTTATCTTCCATTTTACCTAGGCCAGTAGATTTTAAAATGTCTGACCGCCTAGTTCAGGATTTTAATTCACAATTTTTTGATTTTTCTCAAACAGGATGGGTGAAGGTTAGCTATATGTCCGCTTGTAATTCTTTCTATGACAGATTTCATAGACCTATATACCCTTTATTTCACAAAACTGACCTATTGCATTTGAATCATGCTGGAATTCAAAAATTTTTTCATTTTATAGCCAATACTTTGGCTCATTTGAGTTGAGGGAACACTCTTTACGAGAAAGGCTTCATTTATTTCTGACCCCTTTTATGCAGGGGGAGAGTTTTTGTAGCAGATTTCTCTCATTTAATTTTTCATAAGGCTGACTTTAGCTTATCTCTAATTTGTATCTTTTTTGACGCTAGGGAGGCTTATCTGTTAGCAGATTCTGTTTATATTAAAATTAAGAGTGTACTCTTGGTTCAATTTTCTTTTTACACTGACTGCTTTTTGGCTGACCTTCGGTATGGCGGGTTAATTTTATGTATTAACAATTTTTGAATTTCTATATTGGTTATTCTTAAATTTGTTTATTGAATAGTATTGAACTATTGTATTGTGTGAATCCATTTCATCAGCCTAATAGACGTTTTTATTGTATTGGTTGTTTCATGTTTTTGATAGTAATTTGGAAATTTTTATTTTATTAAAAATGATTAATTACTGAGAAAGAAATTTATATTTTTGCTAGAATTTTATTATTTTTCTGTTTCTAACGAATTTATTTATTTAAATGCTACATTCTTTTCGTCATCCTGATTTTGTCATAACTTTTCTTATTGGATTATTAGTTGAATTCTACTCACTTTCGTTTACCTGTTAAATTACATACCTTTTTACTTCACTCCAAGATTTGTTTTCACACGGTAAACACTTAGTTCTTATTATATATTATTTTTGAAATTTGAGTTGAAGCGTCGATCAACAATTTTTGATAGTTTTGAGAACATTTTTTAACCCGCCCACCCGTGCCCATTTTTATTTATAGGTTAGACAATATTTGGTCATGTTTTATGAAGATTTAAAGCCCAAGGCGTAGCCGAGTGCTTTAAATCTTCATAAAACATGACCAAGTATTGTCTGACCAATTTAGAGCATATTCACACTTTCGAGTGACCTTACAAAATTATCCTTTCCCATTGTAATATTCAAAACTAAATAAGAATTCACTTTTTATAATGAAGTGAGTATATAACATAGGGAATGACCATTACAATGGATGGAATGAAATAGCACTGACATAGTTTGTGAGGACAAAAACGATAAATTGTTCAAACATTTGAGTTTTTCTTCTGCATCAGGTAAAAAATTTAATACTTATATACCTTGAATTTCTTGATTTTTATTAGCACACAATGTTATATCAATCCGCTTTCTGAAATTTGAATATTTTTTGATAATTATAAAACTTACTCTATAAATATTTGAATTACGACCATTCAACATCAGATGCTTACTTTTTATTGATGAATGTACATGTATTGTGGGTTTCTTTTCTCGAAAAAATCCTTTGCTTTATATATCAGCAGTCTGAAATTGTTTTCTTGAAGAAAAAAAATAATCGACTCGAATGTCTGGTATAAAAATTGTATAAAAGATAATTTTACCTACCTCTTAGCCCCCATTTTATTTTATTTTTTGTTTGTTGTATATATGTACCATTAATATAAAGATTTCCAATGTTCAAAATGTTTTTTTATAATTCTTTTCTCTTTCATCTTTAATCAGTAGGCTAGTAGGCTATTTTTCCAAGGAAAATGCCTCAGGGGATTGTACACTTCGTTGGTGAAGTTATTAAGAGTTCACTTTCATAATTAATCTACAATGAAAAGTCATTCATGTAAAGCATTTTATAGTGCATGGAAAGCCATGTACTATGAAAATTAGAAGGGAAAAAACTGACTTTTCATTGGACGAGAAGGGGTGAGTATGTTCTAAGTATGGGTATTTCGTTATTTTCTCTACTGGTTTTAGGGTTAATTTTATGTATTAATAATTTTTGAATTTCTATATTGGTTATTCTTAAATTTGTTTATTGAATAGTATTGAACTATTGTGTTGTGTGAATCCATTTCATTAGCCTTATAAACGTTTTTATTGTATTGGTTGTTTCATGTTTTTGATAGTAATTTGGAAATTTTTATTTTATTAAAAATGATTAATTACTGAGAGAGAAATTGATATTTTTGCTAGAATTTTATTATTTTTCTGTTCCTAACGAATTTATTTATTTAAATGCTACATTCTTTTCGTCATCCTGATTTTGTCATAACTTTTCTTATTGGATTATTAGTTGAATTCTAATCACTTTCGTTTACCTGTTTAATTACATACCTTTTTACTTCACTCCAAGATTTGTTTTCACACGGTAAACACTTAGTTCTTATTATATATTATTTTTGAAATTTGAGTTGAAGCGTCGATCAACAATTTTTGATAGTTTTGAGAACATTTTTTAACCCGCCCACCCGTGCCCATTTTTATTTATAGGTTAGACAATATTTGGTCATGTTTTATGAAGATTTAAAGCCCAAGGCGTAGCCGAGTGCTTTAAATCTTCATAAAACATGACCAAGTATTGTCTGACCAATTTAGAGCATATTCACACTTTCGAGTGACCTTACAAAATTATCCTTTCCCATTGTAATATTCAAAACTAAATAAGAATTCACTTTTTATAATGAAGTGAGTATATAACATAGGGAATGACCATTACAATGGATGGAATGAAATAGCACTGACATAGTTTGTGAGGACAAAAACGATAAATTGTTCAAACATTTGAGTTTTTCTTCTGCATCAGGTAAAAAATTTAATACTTATATACCTTGAATTTCTTGATTTTTATTAGCACACAATGTTATATCAATCCGCTTTCTGAAATTTGAATATTTTTTGATAATTATAAAACTTACTCTATAAATATTTGAATTACGACCATTCAACATCAGATGCTTACTTTTTATTGATGAATGTACATGTATTGTGGGTTTCTTTTCTCGAAAAAATCCTTTGCTTTATATATCAGCAGTCTGAAATTGTTTTCTTGAAGAAAAAAAATAATCGACTCGAATGTCTGGTATAAAAATTGTATAAAAGATAATTTTACCTACCTCTTAGCCCCCATTTTATTTTATTTTTTGTTTGTTGTATATATGTACCATTAATATAAAGATTTCCAATGTTCAAAATGTTTTTTTATAATTCTTTTCTCTTTCATCTTTAATCAGTAGGCTAGTAGGCTATTTTTCCAAGGAAAATGCCTCAGGGGATTGTACACTTCGTTGGTGAAGTTATTAAGAGTTCACTTTCATAATTAATCTACAATGAAAAGTCATTCATGTAAAGCATTTTATAGTGCATGGAAAGCCATGTACTATGAAAATTAGAAGGGAAAAAACTGACTTTTCATTGGACGAGAAGGGGTGAGTATGTTCTAAGTATGGGTATTTCGTTATTTTCTCTACTGGTTTTAGGGTTAATTTTATGTATTAATAATTTTTGAATTTCTATATTGGTTATTCTTAAATTTGTTTATTGAATAGTATTGAACTATTGTGTTGTGTGAATCCATTTCATTAGCCTTATAAACGTTTTTATTGTATTGGTTGTTTCATGTTTTTGATAGTAATTTGGAAATTTTTATTTTATTAAAAATGATTAATTACTGAGAGAGAAATTGATATTTTTGCTAGAATTTTATTATTTTTCTGTTCCTAACGAATTTATTTATTTAAATGCTACATTCTTTTCGTCATCCTGATTTTGTCATAACTTTTCTTATTGGATTATTAGTTGAATTCTAATCACTTTCGTTTACCTGTTTAATTACATACCTTTTTACTTCACTCCAAGATTTGTTTTCACACGGTAAACACTTAGTTCTTATTATATATTATTTTTGAAATTTGAGTTGAAGCGTCGATCAACAATTTTTGATAGTTTTGAGAACATTTTTTAACCCGCCCACCCGTGCCCATTTTTATTTATAGGTTAGACAATATTTGGTCATGTTTTATGAAGATTTAAAGCCCAAGGCGTAGCCGAGTGCTTTAAATCTTCATAAAACATGACCAAGTATTGTCTGACAAATTTAGAGCATATTCACACTTTCGAGTGACCTTACAAAATTATCCTTTCCCATTGTAATATTCAAAACTAAATAAGAATTCACTTTTTATAATGAAGTGAGTATATAACATAGGGAATGACCATTACAATGGATGGAATGAAATAGCACTGACATAGTTTGTGAGGACAAAAACGATAAATTGTTCAAACATTTGAGTTTTTCTTCTGCATCAGGTAAAAAATTTAATACTTATATACCTTAAAGTTCTTGATTTTTATTAGCACACGGTGTTATATCAATCCGCTTTCTGAAATTTGAATATTTTTTGATAATTATAAAACTTACTCTATAAATATTTGAATTACGACCATTCAACATCAGATGCTTACTTTTTATTGATGAATGTACATGTATTGTGGGTTTCTTTTCTCGAAAAAAATCCTTTGCCTTATATATCAGCAGTCTGACATTGTTTTCTTGAAGAAAAAAAATAATCGACTCGAATGTCTGGTATAAAAATTGTATAAAAGATAATTTTACCTACATCTTAGCCCCCATTTTATTTTATTTTTTGTTTGTTGTATATATGTACCATTAATATAAAGATTTCCAATGTTCAAAATGTTTTTATAATGCTTTTCTCTTTCATCTTTAATCAGTAGGCTAGTAGGCTATTTTTCCAAGGAAAATGCTTAAGGGGATTGTACACTTCGTTGGTGAAGTTATTAAGAGTTCACTTTCATAATTAATCTACAATGAAAAGTCATTCATGTAAAGCATGGAAAGCCATGTACTATGAAAATTAGAAGGGAAAAAACTGACTTTTCATTGGACGAGAAGGGGTGAGTATGTTCTAAATGTGGGTATGTCGTTATTTTCTCTACTGGTTTTAGGGTTAATTTTATGTATTAACAATTTTTGAATTTCTATATTGGTTATTCTTAAATTTGTTTATTGAATAGTATTGAACTATTGTGTTGTGTGAATCCATTTCATTAGCCTAACAAATGTTTTTATTGTATTGGTTGTTTCATGTTTTTGATAGTAATTAAATTTCACCTACAATGGAACTATATTGGTTCTTATATCTTTGTAACATTTTCCTTGCACATGTACTTGAGTGACATGTATCCGAGTGTTCAAAAGATATTTTACTTATTAGTTGAGCAATACTCTGTAATTAGAAATAATACTTAACATAGCTACACAATTGGTCATTTCAGAATTTAAAGGACTATGCATAATTTTAGTGTTTGTACCCCAAAATGAAAATAACATCGTCATTGGTTGAATTTCCATTGTTTAGGATGTTTTTTTCCAATCACAACGTTTTGGTGTACACTTTTAAAAAACATACCGATTGCATTAGATTCTAAAATGGCAAATTGTAATAAGATAATATTCTCATAATGTGCCCTATTCATTTGCTCGAGTGGGGGAAAGTTTTCCATACTGGTCAGACAAAATTACGATTGAGTCAGTAAAAATAAGAATCTAGATTCAGCAGATTGCATTCCTTGAATTAGTAATCACTTGTAACAATTCCCTTTCAAGGAAATCATGTTCTGTAATGCAAGTTCTTCAATATCTGTGTAATCATTATGCAGGAACTGCTAGAAAGTTGCAGTATTATAAAAAATTCAAGTTAACTATAGAAATTTGAAATGATCTATTTTGTCATAAAATTTTTCAATGTCAGTTATAAGTGTTTATAAAAGTATAAAACATACTTAACTATGTGTATATGTGTACTCTTATTTCATGTTTGCTATGCCGTATTGGTTTTGCTCATTACAGACCTTCTTGTACTATGGGACTTGCATTGGTGGTGTTACTTTTATAGGATCACTTTTTGCTTTTAGAAAACTCTAGGGTAATAAGAATACATCAAGTGCAAGTATTCTTTTTATCGTCGAACGTTTTCTGACAGGGGTACGGTAAACCAATAGAAAACAGAAAACTTAAGGTTACCTTTTTTTGCCTAGGTCAATTTTTGGGACCAAAAAAATTAAACTGTTGACACAGATATATGTCTTGCCTATCGGCATAAAATTCAGAAAAAGAAAATCTGATGAACAGCAACATTGCTTATTTATTCAAAGTCGCTGGACCATGATCTAGTGGGCAGGGCTTCGAAATGGTGACAAACTGAGATGTACAGACAGTAATGTAACTTATAAAATATTGTTGTCTATTGTAAGTAATTCCCTATTAATCTAACTTAAGCAGAAAACTGATATATACTGATAGTAATGCAACTTTATACAACATATCATTGATCTATCATAAGTAGTTCTTATCAAACTGACTTAAGCAGAAAACCTAACATTGAACATTGCTAATTACTTCAAAGTCACTGGACCATGACCCAGGGCCTCAAAATAGTCGTCAAATTGATATGTACTGATAGTAATGCACTTTCATAGAAAATAATCATTGATCTATCACAAGTAGTTTCTATCAAACTAACTTAAGCAGAAAACTTAACATTGAAAATTGCTGATTATTTCAGTCGCTGAACCATGACCTAGGGGACAGGGCCTCAAATAGTAGTCAAACTGATATCTATGATAGTAATGCACTTTTATAAAATAATATCAATGATCTATCACAGGTAGTTCCTATCAAACTAACTTCAGCAGAAAACTGAACAATTCTTGATGACGTCGTCGTTGGAAAAGCAATCCCTATGTCTAGCTATCACAGGCAAGACAAAAATCATTTTTTTTAATATCTGCATTTTCCTGTTGGAAACCTTAATACAGTTGTAATGGAAGTTTGTTTTCATGATCTTTAACTTTTGTAGTTCAGTATATGTATCTCCTACTATTTTTACATATCTTAAGCTTTTCAAGTATTTGGTTGCGTAAAGTATTTACTACTTCCCTTTAATTGAGCATTTATTCTTTGTTTTAAATGTACTTAATGCAACAGAATGATAGAATATTTCAAGCTGTGTTGTTTTTTTAAACACCAGAACTGATTTCCTTTAGAAAACACTCTCACATTATACTCCAATAAACAACTAACCATATCAGTGTTACAAACTTTATTTATTTCATCACTTTTACTTAAATAAATAATGTAATGAAATGCATATAATGCTCATGTACAGAGTAAATAAGACATCACACTTATAATAAATAAATGAATAAATAAATATCTTATAAGTTAGCCTGAAACTGTCAACTTGGACGGAATATTAACAATAGCCTATGAATGTTCTGAAAAATTTAATGCCATCTTTAAAACATCAGGATATAAACTTTAATTTTTCATTTTTTAAATTTGATAGTGAAATGGTATTCCTTTTATTGTTTTTGCAAGGGGGAAACCAAGCCCTCTAGATTATGATAGTCAGAATGAAGAATGTCCATTGCATTTTTAATTACATTTGTTAAAGTCGTTGAAACCAGATTAACATTCATAATTTGTATATGTCATTGAGCCACCTTTATTATGGGATTACCTTTTATGTTATCAGCTAATTCATAAGATTAACAGATCTGATAGCATACAGATCCAGATGACTTATTCTTTGAAATCCACTTCTTTTGCATTATATCTATTATAAAATTTAAGTAGAATATTGTGAAATAATTCAGTAAAGGATATAAATTTTTGAAAATTTCTTTCTTTCTGCATCATTTTTATTCAAACATGAATTTTAGTTTCAATAAAATAGAAAAAGAGGCAAAGTTTCACAAAAGTACAGTGAAATTAGTGCTGAATGTAAGTTTCATTTTTTATAGAACAAGAAATCTTTTTTTTTTGTGTAAAAACAATATGGCACTTCACTCAAAGGGAAACAGAAAACAAAGTATAAAATGAACATGGAATGTTAAAGGCAATGCCATTTTACAAAATATAATAAAACTTTTATATCCACTAATCATTTATAACAAAAACACAACAAACAAAACATCATACATTGGTCAGCAGTTTCATTGCACACTTAAACAAGCTAACAATACTATTGGAGATTTAACAGTGTTATCCACTTTAAACGAAGTATATTCATTTAATATATATTTTGTTTTATTGTTAAGTAAATGCAAGTTAGGAATCCAGAAGATAACAAACAATTTTCTTAATTGGTCGGTCTTTAATAAGCTGCCTGCTTTAAACACTAAAAAGAAATTAGGTTGTCAGAACAAGAAACTGTCTGTAATTGTTAAAATACATGCTATATAATTCCATATACTTTTGTTGTTAACCTGTTTTTTTTTTAAAAGTATAGAAATTTTCTTGATACACTATGCATAACAATTTCAATTCATGATATCTTATACACATGAAATCAAAGATATATTACAAAGTGTTTTTCCATACTTATCAGAGTTTTGTGACTTAAATTAACACCATATAATGCTGTCATAAAGTTTTTTTAAGGGTTCCACAGATTCCTTTGTCTCTACTGTAATTACTTCTGTCAGTAAAAAAGTGTAAATTTGACTGCCAAAAAAAACAAATACAAAAAATAATAAAATTTCTGTGACTTAGGTCACAAGCAAGAGAATAAAGGAAACCAGCTTATATAAAATTTGTATCAATGAAAGAATGAGAATAAGCAGGACGCAATAAACAATGGTCATGAGTTTTTTACATGTAAAATAAAAAGATAAATCTGTACCAACGTGGTTACTTAAATTAAATTCATAATTAGTCAACAAGCTTTTTAAATACATATTTATTATTTCAGTATGGCATTTTTTGAAATTGTGTTGTGCTTGAGGTCAAAATGAAAAAACAAATTAACAAATAGCTGATCACATATAAATCTATCACAAATAAAAAGCACTATAAATCATGAATAAGCAAAATAGCATGGTTTTGATATAAAAAAAAATAATAACATTTCTCACTTTCTTACCATATATTATTGAATGTTGTACATATTTACTGAGGTATTTATACTTGACATCTATTAAGTATAAAGATAGCTTTCTTAATTAATATTTTAATGAAAAATGACACTTGGAAGATAACAAATGATTTATCATCTACATAATCAAACAATATATTGGTTAGCATAGGGATCTTCAAACTTTCTTCTATTCATTTTTAAGTACAAAACAGAAAAAGAAAAATGATATAAATTAAATAAACTTCTTGAAACCTATAACGAGAAGGAAAATCTTCAGAAATATTCAGAATATTTGATAAAACCGACTTAGCAAATTGTAAATCTGAAAAGAAAAATTACATTTTAATTTTGAAATCAAGCAAATTTCATAGAAGCTGGCACAATACTGGCAAAATTTAGTAGTCTTCATGTACATGTATCATTTTCAAATGATGAAACTTGTTAGACTAATAGAGAATATGATCACAATTAAAATTGAAGCAACTGCTGATTTCATATTAAGATCATGATTTTGTTTCATTGTGAACACAACAACATCTTTTATCAGCAGTAAAATATTTTCTCTGAAACATCCACTTCCATTAAATATTGGTATTATATTAATGGCAATAATTATTTTTCTATATTCTCAATATATCACAGCTATAAACACCCTGATTCTTCCCTTAGCCATTCTCTTGGCTGTATTCCTCTCTATAAACATACATTTTGTTGAAGCGAAAAACAAAGATCTCAATGCAAATTCATGATTTAAACGACTTTCTTGAAGAACTGAAAGACTAGAAATACTTTATAAAACACTCGATCTCGGTAAAGGTGGTTTTGATGGTAAACCAGGAACTTGTGGTCATTGTCTACGTATTCTATGTTGTGTTGAAGACGGTTGTAAAACAGCATTTGCTGTACCAGGCCTATGTAATGGTATCACTGGTGGTGACTGTGTTTGAATCAATGGTTTACTAGTGTCTATAGCACCTATAGGTCTTCTGTTCTCAAATGCAGGACTGGAAAAAGAAATATTTAATAAAATTTAAATATAAATTTATAAATATACTAATATATGTTTTTCAGCAGAGGCCAGAGCATAACTTTTTTTCTCAAAGTATTTCCTCAAAGTATAACTAGCACCCCCTTGGTGGTCTTGTGCTTGTTTGAGTATTGGAAGTCAAAGCTGGGAGAAAACAAATACTTGAAAATTGGTATTTGCTGCTTTCCTACTTAACTTGCAGCATTTAAAAGTACGAGGGAAACTGATCTGCTCATAATCAGAATAATGTGTCCATATAGTGTGACCATGTTTTCCTGTGGACTTTTACCTTTTGAACTAGCTTGTCAAAAATCAAGCTCAAGTTTCTAGTGCAAAGCAGGGCTCATATTCATGTCCTGATATACATGTAATATTTACTACTCGATGTGAAAGACCCATCCATCATAGCTTAACTAAGCCTCGATTAGTTGTATTTAACAATTCTAACACTAAATAAAAACATACCATAAACACAGAGTGAAGGAATTAAGGACCTTCCAGGTGTAAAGGCACCTTATATTTTCTGCATGTAATTGGTGTGCCAAAGGAACATGCATTATAAGAACTGCCTTTCATTCATTCATAATGCAAGTATTCCCAGTTGTATAAGGTATGCTCAACTTAAAGGCAGTTAACGCAGCTTTTATCATATTAATACTGCTTATTCCATTCATTAAAAACTGGAACTTTATTGTTTCGGCTTTTCATTTGTTGAAAAAACAGTATTGTGACAAAAGGTAAACGGTGGGGATACAGTAATATAACTTTTTTGTGAAGAAGTAAATATGATGCACAAATTTTGCCCTACATTATTGTCTTACACTCATAACAAGATTGAATAATTCCAATAAATCATGTGGACACAACTTTTCTCCAACTAAAGGGATAACAATTCAAACTTTAACAATGCTTAAAACAGTATTTTGAAACTGAGAACTATAAACTTGTAGACTTCCTATAAATGTATAGGTGCTATCAAACGCATTTCCCAGGAAAATGTCATCCATAAGATTATTCAATATTATGAATAGAAAGACCAGGGCGTCTCTTCGTCATTTAAGCGGTTTTCACTATAAATTTCACAATGCATTTTATTTGATTAAAAACTTAAATTTCATATAGACAAACGCGCAATTTATGTAAGGGATTATTTTAATGAGAATCTAAGACAGTTTGAAGAGGTCATACAACGATTTCCTCTATATATCTTTAAACTTATTTTAACTATGACTGTCATGTTTTTAATGTTATCGAATATTTGATTTTTTTATTATTTTCAACTAAGAAATATTGAATATCGAACCGACTTCTAGCAGCCGGTTGGATATGGAATATCGAATAGCAAATAACGAACAGGCCGCTAACATCACATACATAGGGGTAAAAAAGAAATTGTGAGGGGGGACAATTTTTTCTCATTTCAGATTTCAGAATTAAAAAAGAAAATTTCTTCAAATATTTTTCTTTTTTAGCAAAAAAAAAGGGTGGGGGGGGGGGGGGGGGGGGGGGGGGGTCAATTCGCAACAGCATAGTGTATTGCACAAAAGCAAAAAAAAAAAAGGAGGGGGGTCAATTCGCAACAGCATAGTGAATTGCACAAAAGCAAAAAATTGAATATAAATTCAAATCATATAACCAATTCTAAGTTCTTTGACTACAGTTATTCTGTGTCAGAAACCTATTAGTGTCAAATATTTAATGAAACATGCGTTCAAATACAGTAACTCCTTTTTTTTTACATTACTTTAACAGATTAGTTGGTCAAATCGATTGTTCTTTTTTTAATGTTGTATTGTCTGTGGTAACTTTTGTGGTAAAACAAGGGTGCATGCATTAAAGTCATTATATACCCTAGCAAACAGTACAAGTTATAGACTGTAGAAAAAGAGAAGATTGTAGATGAGATAGCGTTTCATTAACAACTATACAGAAAGCTCGTACTGCAAAAACAGCACATTGTCCAAATAAGCTACTACATATTAGCTTTGCTTCTACTGCTTTCGCCGCTTGAGGGGGCGGGGGTCTAGTTCTAAATTATTGTGAGAAAGATAATGATAATGGTGTCATTCACTATTTCTGAAGTTTAATATATTTTGAGGAACTGTTACAAACTGCGATCCTTTGAAGGAAGTTTGTTTAAGTAATATTATGTATACTATAAAACGTTATGGTCTTATCAAACAAATATTTATATACAAATTATCTCATCTAGGTTTAAATATACATGCCTTAGTCGTTAAAATTCCCATTTCAGTAATAAAACTTGTACACTAACATTCATGAATATACATTACAGCCTAAAAATTTTGCTCGATAAATGTTTGTTTTGGTGATAAAAAATACCATCAAATGATACATGTTTATACCATCAAAAGAACATAAATTTGTATAGCCATTCTCTCCCACAAATTATAGCTCAGACTTAGAAACATTTAAGTCTGGTGCAAAATCACATATGTATTGCTAGATCAAAATCATGTTTTTATCTATATACAAAAAAAAAATAAAAAAAATAAAAATGTTTTGAAATTATTGTAAATATGTTCAGATTTTAAATTGTTTTCCCTGGTATGTGCCTTCTTGTAATCTTCAACATATTGAAGTTAAGAAGTATTATGTAGATATGTAGATGTAGACATTTCGACGGGACTTAGTGTTCTCCCTCTTATTGTAGGTTTATTCCTTTATTGTGTTCAATCTCAGTTTATGGAAAAATCATACATACCCAATAAAACACTTCTTGATAAATATTTAAATATTTATTAGAAGATGTTCGGAGGGCATAACAATCCTTTCTTTTCCGCAACAGTGATGTTTCTTTGATTTTTACCTGTGAACATTTCTCAATTGGTTTGGTATATACGTGTGATAACTGTAATGTTCCAGATTTCAATGAACATAATATTTTCATTAATGATAAAAACTTTCAAGTCAGTCTTATGAGTATACGGACATAATAAATTGTTCACAACTTTACTAAATTTAAAATTTAAAATACTAATACCCCTTTAATTATGACCTCTTGCTTGAAGTACTTGAAAAACACACAAAAAAAATTAACATTGACTAATGCACAATGAAATTGAGGAAAAGGTCAGATGAAACCTGCCAGACTGACATGTACTTCTTACAATCATTCCATACACCACATATAAAGTTGACGTACTCTTTAAGTATCTAGAAAACAAACCTAATCATGTAATCACTGATCCATGAAACAAGGTCGAGGTCAGATGAATCCTTTCTGATGATTCTGAAGACTGCAAGGAACCCATGTACCATCTATTGCAATCCTATTACTCATAAGTGAGTAATTCACACAATTTAAAAAAAAAATTTTTCAAGCAGTCCGTGAACCATAATCAAAGCACTGTAAGCGCTGTAGGCAGTTAACCAAAAACCAAGGCAAACGTAATTATGAAAACTGTGGCAGTGTTGCTTCAATTTTTTTTTCAAGATTTGAAAGAACAAACATTAAACATTCGTATATTGTACATTTATGTTCATCTAATGAATTGATTATTAAGGCAAATTAATTAACATTTCATCAAGGTTTTCAAAAGCAACTCATATATCAATGTAAATGACCCCCATCTTCACCCCCATATGTATGATGTTACTTCATACCAAGTTTGGAATAAAATGACAGGTGATTATAAAACAGTTGGTCAAACATTCTCGGGCTTTACACTGCTTGAAAGATTTATATGTTTTCTTTAAAATGAGACATAAATGAAAATTATTATAGGCCCAGAAATAATTTATTAATAGTTAAAGTAAATTCAATTAACCTAGACTCATTTTTTGCATCAATAAAATTTTATAATAAACAAGAAATAATTGTAACAGGATGCCGTTACGAAGTCTCCCAAACAAAGCCCTCATAATTCATCATTCCCATGGTCTCCTGACATTGGGCAAAGTCCAGTTCATATTGGTTTGGTCTAGTAAAGTGATATGCATATGTGACACCTAGGAGATTGACGCTGTATGTCATTCAAATCTTTTTGAAATGATGAACAGAAATAAATATGGTTTAGGTGTGGGGATCTCGACCATTTCCAAGTTCTCAAACAGGAGGGGGTGGGGTGACCCCAGGGACTCCCCAAATATTTCATTTGATTTGTTATATTGTCCCATACATGAATATATATGGTTTAGGGGTGGGGATCTTGACTGTTTACAAGTTCTCAAACAAGAGGGGGGTGGGGTGTCCCCATGGACTCTCCCTATATTTCATTTGATTTGTTTTATTGTCCAATACATGACAAGAAATAATTGTAACAGGATGCTGTTACGAAGTCTCCCAAACAAAGCTCCAATAATTCGTCATTCCCATGGTCGCCTGACATTGGGCAAAGTCCAGTACAAATTGGTTTGTGATATGCATAAGTGACGCCTATGGATTAACCCTGTATGTCATTCAAATCTTCTTGAAATGACGAACAGGAATATATATGGTTTAGGGGTGGTGATCTCGACCGTTTACAAGATAAAAGCACATTCTCAAATTGAAGGGGGGTGGGGTAAGAATATAAGGGGGGGTGTGTGATCCCCAGGGGACTCGCCCTTTATTTCATATGATTTTTTTTGTCCCATACAAGAATATATATGGTTTAGGGGTGGGGATCTCGACCGTTTACAATTTCTTAAACAGGAGGGGGTGGGGGTGACCCCAGGGGACTCGCCTTTTATTTCATTTGATTTGTTTTATTGTCCCATTCAAGAATATATATGGTTTAGGGGTGGGGATCTTGACCGTTTACAAGTTTTCAAAAAGAAAGGGGGCGGGGTTACTCCAGGGGATTTCCCCTAAATTTCATTTGATTTGTTTTATTGTCCCATACAAGAATATATATGGTTTAGGGGTGGGGATCTCAACCGTTTACAAGTTCTCAAACAGGAGGGGGTGGGGGTGACCCCAGGGGGCTCGCCTTTTATTTCATTTGATTTGTTTTATTGTCCCATACAAGAAAATATATGGTTTCGGGGTGGGTATCTTGACCGTTTACAAGTTGTCAAAAAGAAGGGGGGTGAGGGTGACCCCCCTGGACTCCCCTATATTTCATTTGATTTGTTTTATTGTCCCATACAAGAATATATATGGTTTAGGTGTGGGGATCTCAACCGTTTACAAGTTCTAAAACAGGAGGGGGTGGGGGTGACCCCAGGGGGCTCGCCTTTTATTTCATTTGATTTGTTTTATTGTCCCATACAAGAAAATATATGGTTTCGGGGTGGGTATCTTGACCGTTTACAAGTTGTCAAAAAGAAGGGGGGTGAGGGTGACCCCCCCTGGACTCCCCTATATTTCATTTGATTTGTTTTATTGTCCCATACAAGAATATATATGGTTTAGGGGTGGGGATCTCGACCGTTTACAAGTTTTCAAGAAAAAGAAAAAGAAGAAGAAGAATAATAAAAATAATAAGAACTGAGCAAAAACAATAAGTCTCCAAACTTTGTTTGGGAGACTTAAATATATATGGTTTAGGGGTTGGGATCTCGACCATTTCCAAGTTCTCAAACAGGAGGGATGGGGTGACCCGAGGAACTCCCCATATATTTCATTTGATTTGTTATATTGTCCCATACATGAATATATATGGTTTAGGGGTGGGGATATTGACTGTTTACAAGTTCTTAAACAGGAGGGGGTGGGTGTCTCCAGGGACTCCCCCTATATTTTATTTGATTTGTTTTATTGTCCCATACATGAATGTATATGGTTTAGGGGTGGGGATCTCAACAATTTCCAAGTTCTCAAACAGGAGGGGTTGGGGTGACCCCCGGGACTCCCCCTATATTTCATTTGATTTGTTTTATTGTCCCATACATGAATATATATGGTTTAGGGGTGGGGATCTGGACCATTTCCAAGTTCTCCAATAGGAGGGGTAAGGACGACACCCGGGACTCCTCCAAATTATTTTCATTTGATTTCTTTTATTGTCCCATACAAGTATATATATTGTTTAGGGGTGAGGATGTCGACGGTTTACAAGATAAAAGTACATTTCCAAATTGAAGGGGGTTGGGATGACCCCCAGGGACTCACCCTATATTTTGGTTGATTTTTTTTATTGTCCTGTTCTCATTACTGAAGACTGCATGTGTCTATCACTTACTGTTTTTGAGAAATATTTATTTGAAAATTTAAAATTTAAAAAAATAAAATCCCATAGGGTTCTATAGTAAATCCCTCCCTTCTTCAGGCCCTTCCAAATACCCCTAAATATACCCCAATGCACAAACAAAAGATTAATGGCTCCGCTAGACATGTTAGTCTAATATTTTATGAAACCCTAAGTAAATCTGACAAACGGTCAAAGTTGTCTTCTTAGACGGTTTGAGTGGATTCGGTCCGACTTGTCTCGGGGACGAGTTGTCCACATTACTTAAAACATCCCATCAACGTCGATTTCCGCATCCGTTTCATTCATAAAATATCAACAACCTTATTTGGCAAGATAAGTTAAAAATTACCGCCCACTTATATTACTTTATTTCCTCTATTATAGAGATTTGTTGTACATGAACAATATTCCTGCGCATTTTGCCATTTGGGAAATATAAACGACTTGTAATTACCGATTTTCGGCAATGAAATATTTCATACAATTGTTCTTTGACATCGTAGCCAAAAGCACAGGGGATAATAAACTACATACGGATTTCTATTGAGCACTACTTCCTATGTGCAACTTCAAAAGTTTTGGGTAGTTCGACGATTATTTAAGGTTTTTCTGGTCATATTTTTTGTATTCCAGAAATAAAAGTATTAAAAAAATGTCCAATTAGTTATAAATAACATAATAGCCAGCTAGATAATAACAATGGCCTATATTTCAGCATTTATTGGGTAGAACACAAATCTAGGGTGCTCGCATAAGGCAGCTTAACTGCCTAAAAATGAGTCGGGGACAATGGACATATGACAGGCAGAAACTTTGTAACATAAGGTATTTACATACAAGGTATGAAGTATCCAGGTCTTCTACCTCCTGAAACATAAAGCTTTATACAAATAGTATACTCCAGCCGCCATATAGTAATCCCTATGTCTTGCATACTGCGACTTTCAAACAGGAGAGACACAAACTTCCTATTGACCAATGAACCATGAAAATGAGGTCACAGTCATATTATACCGGCTAGACTGAAAAATTACATCTTGCAATCGATTCAATACACCAAATATAGGTGACCTATTCCTTATAGTACTTGAAAAATAGACCAAAACGCATCAAAAGTGCATGTGCTGAAATGTCTTGCCTGTTTTACTTATCATTGAATTTATATTGAAAGTTTGTAATATGAAGGTTTTATGTACAAGTATCACATAAAGTTAACTTTAACAATGTTCTATGAAATGAGGTCATGGTCAGATGAACACTGCCAGACATGTACACCTTACAATCATTCTATACACAAAATATAGTGGTCCTACTTCTAATAGTACCTGAGAAACAGATCAAACCTCAAAATTTTTACATTGATCAATGAACCATGAAAATAGTTCAAGCTTGGTTTTTATCTTTTCAAACACCAGAACTAATTTCCTATAGAAAAAACCCTCACATTATACTCCAATAAACAACTAACCATATCAGTGTTTCAAAACTTTTATTTTATTTCATCACTTTTACTTAAATAAATAATGTAATGAAATGCACATAATGCTCATGTACAGAGTAAATAAGACATCACACTTATAATAAATAAATGAATAAATAAATATCTTATAAGTTAACCTGAAACTGTCAGCTTGGACGGAATATAAACAATAGCCTATGAATGTTCTGAAAAATTTAATGCCATCTTTAAAACATCAGGATATAAACTTTAATTTTTCATTTTTTAAATTTGATAGTGAAATGGTGTTCCTTTTATTGTTTTTGCAAGGGGGAAACAAAGCTCTCTAGATTATGATAGTCAGAATGAAGAATTTCCATTGCATTTTTAATTACATTAGTTCAAGTCGTTGAAACCAGTTAAACATTCATAATTTGTACATGTCATAGAGCCACCTTTATTATTGGGTTACCTTTTATGTTATCAGCTAATTCATAAGATTAACAGATCTGATAGCATACACTTTTTTTGCATTATATCTATAATACAATTTAAGTAGAATATTGTGAAATAATTCAGTAAAGGATATAAATTTTTGAAAATTTCTTTCTTTCTGCATAATTTTCATTCAAACATGAATTTTAGTTTCAATAAAATAGAAAAAGAAGCAAAGTTTCACAAAAGTGTAGTGAAATTAGTGCTGAATGTAAGTTTCATTTTTTATAGAACAAATCAAGAAATCGTTTTTTTTGTGTAAAAACAATATGGCACTTCACTCAAAGGGAAACAGAAAACAAAGTATAAAATGAACATGGAATGTTAAAGGCAATGCCATTTTACAAAATATAATAAAACTTTATATCCACTAATTATTTATAACAAAAACACAACAAACAAAACATCATACATTGGTCAGCAGTTTCATTGCACACTTAAACAAGCTAACAATACTATTGAAGATTTTACAGTGTTATCCACTTTTAACGAAGTATATTCATTTAATATATATTTTGTTTTATTGTTCAGTAAATGCAAGTTAAGAATCCAGAAGATAACAAACAATTTTCTTCATTGGTCAGTATTTAATAAGCTGCCTGCTTTAAACACTAAAAAGAAATTAGGTTGTCAGAACAAGAAACTGTCTGTAATTGTTGAAATATGTGCTATATAATTACATATACTTTTGTAGTTAACCTGTTTTTCTTAAAAGTATAGAAATTTTCTTGATACAGTATGCATAACAATTTCAATTCATGGTATTTTATACACATGAAATCAAAGATATATTACAAAGTTTTTGTCCATACTTATGAGAGTTTTGTTCCTGTACTTATATTACAACATTTGGATGATGTATTAGATGTTTGGTTTTGGTATTGCTTTGAATGGAAAACAGTACAGTACTTTCAATACATATACCCAAACAATTTCTGGTAGACATGCATAAAACAATTCAAAAATTTATTCCCTTGTCATACTATACACAAATTAATGATTGTTGAAAATTTTGAGGTATAAATTGTTCAACCATGTTAGTGTGACATAGATATGAAAACTGCTTTACTTGGTAATCACAGAGAGCTGGATATTTACAACTATTGAAATATGAAATCTTTAAAAATATAAACAAGGTGTTCTTAAGTGAGTGATAAAATTTCCAGTACAGCTATAACTGAATACATAACAAGACTTTCTCCTGAAAACTTAACCTGTCTTTTTAAGTATAAAAGTAAGGTAAACAATATTAATGATATTGATGTTAGAAGAGATCACAATTCTATAGTAGTATAACAAAAAAAAAATAAAAAAATTAAATGAGCCGATTTGTTGCTGTTTTCAATGCATGCTAACTATGAAATAGTTTCTTATATGTGGTCATATTTCCCTGGTCCAACAGAACGAAGCATAATCAAAGAATATCCAACATATACAGTTCCATCATATTTATCAGTTACTCATCGAGGATTCTTGGTTTTCTGAACACCACTCAGCCTTTGTTTATAATAAAAAATTTGTGACTTAAATTTACACCATATTATGTTGTCATAAAATTTTTTTAAGGGTTCCACAGATTCCTTTGTCTCTACTGTAATTACTTCCGTCAGTAAAATATTGTAATATTCACTGCCAAAAAAAAAAATAAATACAAAAAATAATAAAAATTTCTGTGACTTAGGTCACAGGCAAGATAACAAAGGAAAGCAGCTTATATAAATTTTGTATCAGTGAAAGAATGAGAATAAGCAAGATGCAATAAACAATGGTCATGAGTTTTTTACATGTAAAATAAAAAGATAAATCTGTACGAATGTGGTTACTTAAATTAAATTCATAATTAGTCAACAAGCTTTTTAAATACATATTCATTATTTCAGTATGGCATTTTTTGAAATTGTGTTGTGCTTGAGGTCAAAATGAAAAAACAAATTAACAAATAGTTTATCACATATAAATCTATCACAAATAAAAAGCACTATAAATCATGAATAAGCAAAATAGCATGGTTTCGATATAAAAAAAAAATAATAACATTTCTCACTTTCTTACCATATATTATTGAATATTGTACATATTTACTGAGGTATTTATACTTGACATCTATTAAGTATAAAGATAGCTTTCTTAATTAATATTTTAATGAAAAATGACACTTGGAAGATAACAAATGCTTTATCATCTACATAATCAAACAATATATTAGTTGGCATAGGGATCTTCAAACTTTCTTCTATTCATTTTTAAGTACAAAACAGAAAAAGAAAAATGATATAAATTAAATAAACTTATTTAAACCTATAACGAGAAGGAAAATCTTCAGAAATATTCAGAATATTTGATAAAACAGACATAGCAAATTGTAAATCTGAAAAGAAAAATTACATTTTAATTTTGAAATCAAGCAAATTTCAAAGAAGCTGGCACAATACTGGCAAAATTTAGTAGTCTTCATGTACATGTATCATTTTCAAATGATGAAACTTGTTAGAGAATATCATCACAAATAAAATTGAAGCAACTGCTGATTTCATATTAAGATCATGATTTTGTTTCATTGTGAACACAACGAACATCTTTAATCAGCAGTAAAATATTTTCTCTGAAACATCCACTTCCATTAAATATTGGTATTATATTAATGGCAATAATTATTTTTCTATATTCTCAATATATCACAGCTATAAACACCCTGATTCTCCCCTTAGCCATTCTCTTGGCTGTATTCCTCTCTATAAACATACATTTTGTTGAGGCGAAAAACAAAGATCTCAATGCAAATTCATGATTTTTTACGATTTTTCTTGAAGAATTGAAAGACTAGAAATACTTAATAAAACACTCTGGATTTCTATCTTGGTAATGGTGGTTTTGATGGTAAACCAGGAACTTGTGGTAATTGTCTACGTATTCTATGTTGTGTTGAAGACGGTTGTAAAACAGCATTTGCTGTACCAGGCCTATGTAAAGGTATCACTGGTGGTGACTGTGTTTGAATCAATGGTTTACTAGTGTCTATAGCACCTATAGGTCTTCTGTTCTCAAATGCAGGACTGGAAAAAGAAATACATAATAAAAGCTAAACTTAAATTTATAAATATACTAATATATGTTTTTTAGCAGAGGCCAGAGCATAACTTGCAGTAGTATTTTCTCAAAGTATAACTAGCACACCACCTACCCCCCCCCCCCCCCATGTTCTAGTCCTGATATACATGTAATATTTACTACTCGATGTGAAACACCCCATCCATCATAGCTTAACTAAGCCTCAATAAATTGTACTTTACAATTCTTACACTTAATAAAAACATACTATAAACACAGAGTGAAGGAATGACGGACCTTCCAGGTGTAAAGGTACCTTATATTTTCTGCATGTAATTGGTGTGCCAAAAGAACATAATTATGAACAACCTTTCATTCATTCATTATGCGAGTACTCCTGGTTGTATTAGGCCTGTTCAACTTAAAGGTAGTTAACGCAGCTTTTATCATATCAATACTGCTTATTCCATTCATTAAAAACTGGAACTTTTATGTTTCTGCTTTTCACTGGTTGAAAAACAGTATTATGTAATTTTCTGATTTTTCCATTATGACAAAAGGTAAACGGTGGGGATACAGTAAAATAACTTTTTTGTCAAGAAGTAAATATGATGCACAAATTTTGCCCTACATTATTGTCTTACAATCATAACAAGATTAAATAATTCCAATAAATCATGTGGACACAACTTTTCTCCTACTAAAGGGATCACAATTCAAACATTAACAATGCTTAAAACAAGTCCCAAGTATTTTGAAACTGAGAACTGTAAATTCAGAAATTATAGCATCATCCAGATATATGTGTCTGATATCTTATTATTGGGATACTCACCCAGTCTCTTTATTCTCATAAATAAAAACCTCGCAATAATTTCTGAATTTACAGTATGTTCTTCTGTCGAGAATTATCATCACCATTGGATACAGAATATAAACAATATACTTATTTTTAGGATATCGACAGTACCTCAATGAACTTCCTGCTAAGGAAGAAATGTTTGTCCTTGCTGGATGTACAGGTCTTCCTTCTCCAGATGGCACTGTGGATCTAGAAGGTATTCTACCCAGGACAGGTGGACTTGATACCCTCAATGGAGATATTGGAGATGATTTGATAGGAGGGATAGGTTGAGGAGGTTCCAGTGGGTGTTGATTTATAGAAGGATCAGAAAACTGTCTATCTATTTCTAATGATTCTTCAAGTAGCGTTGGAGATATTTGTTTTCTTTCACCTCCACTTCCAACTCTTCTAGGATTTGACACTGTCTGGTTTGCTTGTTCTGAAAGAATAAAAAAATCTGTATATTAATAAATTCAAATAAAATTTGAAAGAACAAAGAGAAAAATTTTCAGTTGATTCAATTTTACTTCTTGTTCACTTAGTTTAATTACATACCAAATTTTTGATAGAAAATTTATGAGAACTAGTTTAAGCAAGTTTGAGTTATTGTACTATATGTTAACGTATAAAGGAACGGCCATATACCATAAATTATCCTGTCTAAATTGGTGTATATAAACTAAACTATAAACCAACTTTTGTTGTATTAATAATGGTCTCACATGAGACAATGTGGTAGTATTATGACATAATTTTTCTTTAAGAGGGATTTAACCTAAGGTATTCTGATCAATTGTTTGCTCTTGATCATAAATGTGTGGTCACCTTCTTCTTAGTTTTTTATATGCCAGATTAAATGAAGACAAACCTAGAAAATTTGTCAACTCAACACAGTAAGCCCAGCTGCAGATTACATGTCTATTTTCATTGACCCATGAAATCAGGGTCAAAACATTAAATTGGTATATAAAACTACCTTAATCTAAATTTTTAACCTGAGAATCTTTTGATTTCAGACTATCACACTTCCATGTTTATTGAACTTTGAAATCTTGGTTTTAACTCTAATCTAGCAAATAATTTAGAAAATTCACTTCAAACTACCTCAAACCAAAATTTTAACCTGATGTGAGATGGACCGATGCACAAAAATAAACAGAATACAGAATGCACAGTCTTGAGGTGGGGTTTGAAAGTACCCTTACTATCCCATGTTTTTACTACTACCACTAAATGAAATAGGCAATATTCCTGATGAAGTTATCCAGAGAGAACACTTTTATTTGTGCAGATTACAAGAACAGAACATTGATCACAAAAAAGATCATCTCAATTTATAAGCAATACAGATTCTACCACTGTGGATGGCAAACACTATTTCAAATAAGACATAATAATAGAAACTGCTGATTTACCAGATATTTATTGGAAAAGATACTTGAGTGGAACATTTGAAAATACAATCATCAATATAAGGTTATCATGAGATTTCTGTACTGGCAATGTTGAGGTCCTCGGTCACCTATAATGACTAAATACAGCTAACCAAGGACTTTTAAGAAGGTTAACAAGAAGACTATTTAACTGTGTGTATTTTACAGTACCTATCTTAGTAATGCCTTCCATGAAATCATCTAATTCTTCATCTGTAGTGATCTCATCCTCATCTCCAGATAAACTAATAGCATCATCATGTTCATCATGGTTAATAACTAATACTTGTGGGACCCGCGATTCTTTTATTTTCTCCATTCTCCTGTAAAGAACATATAAAACATGTGAATTTCAGTTATAATCTATTCTAACACTTGCACTTTCTGTCTGTCCATACTATTCTAGAGATGTATCTTTGATATGCATTACAATTTCTGTGTCAATATCATTTTTTCCTATGTACCCCATTAAACAATTCAAAGTAGAATTGTTGTCATACAGTCTTTTCATCCCTGATGTACTTTAATGATTATTATAAACAGAGTTACAATTATATGGTTTGCATATTTTAAGCTTTTTATGAATTGAAAACTATTGTACTGTAAAGCAGGACATTCAGGGTTTTAATTTCGTTTTTGTTATGGATAGAAATTCAAATTGAAATTAAAACCCCAACGTAAAATTAACCCATATAGAACATTTCATTTTCAAACTGGAAACCCCAATATTCATCCCCACAAAACCAAGTTTAAAAACAAAACCACAAAATTTTAACCACAAAAAATAATATTTCTACAGTTTGCAAAAGAATGGATGTAATATGGATAGACATGAGAAAATAACCTCATAAAATACTGGTAAATAATCTTATATTAAATGAATAGGTATTTTTTTTTTTTTGCTGTTTTGTCATATTGACAGTTGATTCAAAGGTTGCTGCTGTGAAAATATGGCTGAGGAAATACACAAAAATTGTTATTTTAAGGATCTCTGGACTTTTTGCGCATAAACTTCATATCAAGTGAGAAAAAAGTTCTATGGTACTATCACATCCCATGGAGGTATTTCTCACAATCAATTATCAATTTAGTTTGTGTAATTTTTTTTTAATTTCTGAATTATTTCTAGTATAAATGGTGTTCCAAAGAATGTAGTGATAAGATCAATGTGAAATATTTGCACCTACAATGAATTTATCAGGTGATAAATCCTTCCTTATTTCTGAAAGTAGGCTCAGAAGCCTAATTTCTAAAATGGCCTTAAAGTGATATATATATATATATAAGTAATTAACATACTTCTCATGAAGTTTTTTCCATTCTATTAGTTCACTTGTTATTTCTTCCCTGTCTCTTTCGTCTTCAGGAGGGAGATCAAACGTGTGTTCTGTCGTATGCTGATACTAAAAAATACCTTTCTTATATATCATAACCAACATTGAAAACCTTCCAGACAAAATGTATTCATGATTTGTAATATTCAAAAATAAGAATGCAATACAGCATATCAAGGTTTTTCTGTGGAAAATGTCAAGCAGCTGAATAATCTTTTGTTATAAATGTTTTAAACTACTGTATGATATGTATTGACTGCACTTTAATGTGAAACAAGAATGTGTCCATAGCACAGGGATGCCCCACTCGCACTATCATTTTCTATGTTCAGTGGACTGTGAAATTGGGGTCAAAACTCTTAATTTGGCATTAAAATTAGAAAGATCATATCATAGGGAACATGTGTACTAAGTTTCAAGTTGATTGGACTTCAACTTCATCAAAAACTTCCTTGACTAAAAATTTTCACCTGAAGTGGGACAGACGGACGGACAGACGAACGAACACACATACTAGAAAACATAATGCCCCTACTACTATCGTAGGTGGGGCATAAAAACATGAATCTTATGGATCTATAAAATCTTTAAATTGTATGGAATTCTTTTATAATCATGATAATCTTCTTTGTGATTTTCATGTTCATATTAAAAACTGGTATTTCAACTCATTTAATTTTATTGATTGATGTTTGCTTTACAATGTTTTAGCCAAAAAAGGTAATATCTTGGAAAGTTTTGTCAATTGACTTGTATTTCTAAGTTCTCTTGCAATTTCAGTCAAAACTGAAGTCTGTAACTGAAGGCAAGTTTTTCCTAGACAAGATATTTAATAGCTTACTTGTGGGAATAATTTAACCTGAGTAGCCTCCTTTGGTTGGTTATATTTCCTCCTTGCAATCAAAGCTTTGGATGGGTTACCACAGACAACTTTACCCAATGTCAGATCACTGACGGAGTCATCTGTTAGTACAGTAGTACCTAAAATGAAAGAAAGTAGTAGATATCATATACATGAATACATCTTTTACTGATGAAGTTAGAAATTAGCATTTTGGCTGATAGGTACTGATTATCAGGTTTTCTGAATATTGATAGTACTTATACAAAATATTAGAATGAAGTGTTGCCGAGTTATCACAAAGCTCTATAAATTAAGTAATACTGTAAGTTTAGAAATTAACACATATATTTATTATTGCGAATCACTGATTACTGGTTAATAATGCAAGATCTATTTAATGTGATTACAAAAATATTGTGAAAAAAATCACTGCTAAAATTATGAATGTGAGTTTTTATTATTACAAACCTGATATTGTCTCATTTTTCCCCCCATTATAAAAAAATCCCAATAATTTCTGAATTAAAAAGTAAAACAACAAAAATACCGAACTCCAAGGAAAATTCAAAACGGAAAGTCCCTTAACAATTGGCAAAATCAAAAGCCTAAACACATCAAACAAATGGAAAACAACTGTCATATCTGTAATTAACAGTATCAATATGAGGAAAATCAGATAATCTGTTTATAAAACTGTCATATGACTGTATGTATATGCTTTTCATAATCAAATCAATTAATAATATCATTTAACAAGCCAAGAGATAGACTTGATAATTTCGGTTCAAATCAATCAACAAAAGCTAGGTCAAGCAAACTTATAATAAATAGGGTCAAAAACCAGAGCAAGTTCATTTGAATTCACATGGCCTTATCAATGGATTTGGTGATGCATGTGTAAGGAAGATAGATAAACTAAACTTCTTGATGTGGCTTTTTTGGCTCTGTACATGTTAATTCACCAAAGTAAAATATGTATGATGTCACTACTAACCATGTGTTTTAAATCTCAGAAAGAGTGAAATATTGGCCTTTCCTTGGTGACACAATTTGACTTACATCATAAAAGTGACATCATAAGGCAGATTTTAAAGATTTTGTATGACAAAAAAATGCTAATTTTACGAATATTTTGGCTTAATTAACAGATGACCCTAATAGTAGTTGTTTGACATTTTCCTTTCGGAAATCTTTGTTTGTGCTTTAAACAAGTCAAAAAGTCAGGATTTAAAGTAATTTGGGCATTTTACTGACTTTATAGCCTGCATTCATGTCCTACTTAAACTGTAAATAAAAGAAACAACTATGATGAAGTAAATCACAAATGATACCCAGCTCTACTGTACAAATAATTTTTACCATCTGTATTTGGTCTGTTTCCTGAGGAACTAGGTCTAGCTGTTGCTGCCCTTGCTCCAATAGTTGTAGCTGGACGTCTTGAGCCAGTGGCAGGTCTGAACCCTGTTCCTGGTCTTAATACAGTTCCAGGTCTATAACCAGTTGTAGGTCGAAGAGAAGCACTACCAGGTCGACTTGGAGGTCCTGCAAAGCAAATTAAATTGTATTTCACACAGCCATACAATGTTAACAGTTATACCTTGTATTTAATAAAAACATAATTAGTGTGGTCTTTTAAAATTAGTGTTTAAAATTAAGTGCAGTTACATGAAAAATTTATACATTTAAAGATACATCTGTTTGTGAGCCTGTCACAAGTCAGGAACCTCTGGCCTTTGTTAGTCTTGTATGTTTTTTAAATTTTCGTTCATTTATGTGTTTTGGAGTTTAGTGTGACGTCCATTTTCGCTGAACTAGTATTGTTAAGGGGCCAGGTGAAGCCCGCCTTCAGGTGCGAGATTTTCTCGCTGTGTTGACGACCAATTGGTGCCTTGGGCTGTTTTCTGCTCTTTGGTCGGGTTGTTGTTTCTTTGACACATTCCCTGTTTCCATTCTCAATTTTATCTGTAAACTTTACTTCCAAATATTCTATACATATAATACTTTTCACAATTTTGCGAAAAAGACAGATGCTCTGGCAAATTGTTTTTTCTGTGCATCTAAATTTTCTTCTCAAAAAGTCAATTTGTGAATTACAAACATTACTTTAGTGGAAATATCTTATAAAGATCTTAATATTGGCAAAATTATTTCCTTATTTGCTTCATATTCAATTCTCATAGTAAAAAACAATGCTAATCAATCATTTACCAGAGGATTCATTGTCATCAGAATCCTCTTTCAGATTGAGATCATTCTGTAATTCCTCCAGATATGCCCAATCAGCATCAAAAACATTTGTTTTCTTTGTTGGTGATGCCTCTTGTGTAAGCACCTCATCATCCAAGTAACATAAATGAGGTATAACTTTCTTCACTGCTTGTCTATAGTCATAATCCTCCTAAAACATAAAATAACAAGAAATGATTGTAACAGGATGCTGTTACGAAGTCTCCCAAACGAAGCTCCCATAATTCGTAATTCCCAGGGTCGCCTGACATTGGACAAAGTCCTGTGAAAATTGGTTTGGTCCAGTAAAGTTATATGCATTAGTGATGCCTGGGGACTAACCCTGTATATCATTCAAATCATCTTGGCATGACAAACCAGAATATATATGGTTTAGGGGTTGGGATCTCAACCATTTACAAGATACAAGAACATTGGGGGTGGGGGGAACCCCTGGGGACTGACCCTAAACGTCATTCAAATGTTCGAGACATGACGAACAGGAATATATATGGTTTAGGGGTGGGGATCACAACCATTTACAAGATATTAGAACATTGGGGGTGGGGGGAACCCCTGGGGACTGACCGTATACGTCATTCAAATGTTCTAGACATGATTAACAGGAATATATATGGTTTATGGGTGGGGATCTCTACCATTTACAAGATATTAGAACTTTCTCAAATGACAGGAGGTCGGGATGACCCCTGGGGACTAACCCTGTATATCATTCAAACCATCTTGGTATGACAAACCAGAATATATATGGTTTAGGGGTGGGGATCTTGACCATTTACAAGATATTAGAACTTTCTCAAATGACAGGGGGTCGGGATGACCCCTGGGGACTAACCCTGTATATCATTCAAACCATCTTGGTATGACAAACCAGAATATATATGGTTTAGGGGTGGGGATCTTGACCACTTACAAGATATTAGAACTTTCTTTAATGGCAGGGGGTGGGGGTGACCCCTGTGGACTAACCCTGTATTTCATTTGATGTGCTTTATCATGACAAACCAGAATATATATGGTTTAGGGGTGGGGATCTCAACCATTTACAAGATATTAGAACTTTCTTAAATAGCAGGGGGTGGGGGTGACCCCTGGGGACTAACCCTGTATATCATTCAAACCATCTTCGCATGACAAACCAGAATATATATGATCTTGACCACTAACAAGATATTAGAACTTTCTTAAATGGCAGGGGGTGGGGGTGACCCCTGGGGACTAACCCTGTATTTCATTTGATGTGCTATATCATGACAAACCAGAATATATATGGTTTAGAGGTGGGGATCTCGACCATTTACCAGATATTAGAACTTTCTCAAATGGCAGGGGGTGGGGTGACCCCTGGGGACTAACCCTGTATATCATTCAAACCATCTTAGCATGACAAACCAGAATATATATGGTTTAGGGGTGGGGATCTTGACCACTTACAAGTTATTAGAACTTTCTTAAATGGCAGGGGGTGGGGGTGACCCCTGGGGACTAACCCTGTATCTCATTTAATGTGCTTTATCATTTAGAACATTTTCAATTAAAAAGATTGTGTCTATCACAAACGGTTTTCAATTTATAATCATTTGAAAATTTAAAAAAATAAAATCCCATAGGGTTCTATAGTAAAACCCTCCTTTCTGTTTGCCCCTCAAAGTACCCCTTTATAAACCCCATTGCACAAACAAAACCCTGATTGCACCACTAGACATGTTAGTCTAACATATTGTGAAACCCTAAGTTAATCTGACAAGCGGTTTTGGAGAACAGGTGCGGACAAGTTCAAATTTAAAAGTGGCGGAAGAAGAAGAAGAAGAAGAAGAAGAATAATAATAATAATAAGAACTGAGCAAAACCAATAAGTCTTCCCAAACTTCGTTTGGGAGACTTAATAAACAGTATGTACAATGGGAGATAACTCTTAACAACTTTTCTATTTATGTAATCTTTCTAACATTTCTTTAAGTAATGCTATTGACAAGTATTTTAACTCTCTTGTATGGCTGTTACTTTATATTAATGAAAATCTGATGGTTAAAAATCTTGCTCACATAACTGAATGTGTATATCTAAGATAGTAAATAATGTAATGAAACTGGCTTCTGGATAGGTATAACTTCCATCCATGTTCATAAGTACCTTACTCTGGCTTAAAGAAATGTGCTGGCAAAATAAATATCAATTCCAAAATATTCAGTTTGCAAAATTTTCAACGGATGCAACTTTTCACTTTTGCCAGATTTTTGTGAACACTCCATGTATAATGAACTTTTAATTTTGGAACAGATAAACGAAAACAACAGAAGGACAATACAGTCAACTCCACTTAATTGCATACCGCTTAATAGCATAATTCGGTTAATTGCATAGTTTTCTCCTGCACAAAACCATTTCCCATTCATCTAATGTTAAATTGTCCGGTTATATGCATAGCTCTACAAGCTTAAGTGGCCTTTCAGTTTATTGCATAGACAATTATCGCCATCTAGATATGCTTGGTTAAATCTGTCGAAATTTTTGAGCGGAAACGGCAAGTTGGTGAGTATAATTTTCTTGAATGCATCATTATTTTCATTATTATTTCATATTTACTTTTGTGTTATTCAAATAAAGTTTTAAAACAGTTTCTTTCGTGTTTATATGATTGAATTTGATTTAAAAATATACCTCGATATCTACACAGGTAAAGTTTCCCATGTTCTATTTTAAGCCTCAAGGTCATAAAAATGTCAAACAGGTAATTGTTGTAAAAACACTGACCAATCTATCTAAAAAGGTGTAAATAATTGATTGGATTTCAAACATTGTCCATAGATTACATTTGGGGTGAAATTCAAAAACAATAACGCCTGCTAATTATCGATCATTACCCAATGTGAACTCTCGTAATTGGGCTTGGGGTGATCTGCATTTATTGTAAATATTACAGGGCATTTATATATATGGTTAAAGAATTTTATACATCAATCATTTAATTTTAATATATTTTGAAAAGAGCATTTACTTCTAATTATTATATTTTCTCACTTTCAATACTCGTGTCCAGCAAATAACCCGTACAGGGCCCCATTACTGCTTTGCATATACGAAACTAACGAAGTCAAATAAATATGGATTCTACCACTGCATCGAGTGTGATACGATATTTATCCACTCGAGACAGTTAAATTTTCAAATTTAAAACGCGAGGCTCGCAGAGCGTTTTAAATATTTAAAATTTAACTGTCGAGAGTGGATAAATATCGTATTACACGAGATCTGGTGGCGGAATATGTTTCTCTAATGATTTTCAAACAATATGCAGGCAAGCTTATTCCTTCTTTTTGAATGATCTGCAAAAAGATGTGTTCTTTCTATGTGACATCATCAGACATGGTCGCCTTTTTTCATGCCGTCACAATAGGAAATTCAGATCTAGAGGAAAGCAAGAAAAGTAGACGTCATAATCGGATTTTAACCAATGAAGAACTGAGATCAAACGAACCACACGTTGATTAAATTTTTTTTATACAATGGGTGCAGAAAGTGATAAATTGAAGAAGAATTAGAGAAACAGTGTTACTTCACTCTGCAAGCTGTAAATATTGTATATCAAAGGCAGTTTAGTACACATCTATTGTTAAAATGATTATAAACTTGTAGTTTTGTTAAACAGTTTATTTTAATCAAAGCGTAACAATGTACATTGTCCATACGGGTCATAGAAACAAATCTATTTTTAGAACAAATTTATTTTCGTATCCCAGGTAAACTGGTAAAGGAAACGTCGGTACGCAAATAAACTAAAACAAAATGTGTTTATAATCTTTATTGAAATAATACAAAATAAAATAACATGTATGACACTAGACATATAACTTTTATTAGAATAAATCAACATTCAATATGTTGTAATTGGATTATAGACGTTCATCTTTCTTCAGGGATTTCCTTTACTGATCTGTTCTATCGATGTTATTTGACTCCGTAATTTGGCATTTCGGATATAAGCATACTCCGCTTTATTGCATAATTTTGTCTGACAAATAGGCTATGCAAATAACCCGAATGTACTGTATTTATGTTGTCTACAGAAATATCACTTAGCATGTTCAGTAGATATTTTATGTTCTAAAATTCATATTAAGTGTTTAGTTATTTTTTATTTTACTGATTTTGTTACTTTGATTACAATAGCAACATTATTTGTTTTGTGTTCCTGTGATTCATTAATTCATAGCTACATTTATTACCAAGCCAAATATTTTTTCACAAGTAGAAAAATAATCATTGCAAATATGTAAAACTTGTATCTCTCCTTATATTAATACAAGAAAATAAGATAATCTGGGAATATAAATTGCTGTGAAGTCTACTAGATAATCTAAGCTTGAAATAAAGAAACAGAGCAAATAAGTTTGTTAACAGTAAATAAATTCTATTTAGCTTAGAACATTTACGACAAGACCTACCTGCTCAGTATCTGGAGAAGGTGTTACACAAACAGGATTACTCTCCAGTGTCAGTCTGTTGAGCTGTGTACACATTCCTAAAAACTGTACTTGGGATATATCTTCTACATTATTTCTGCAAAGTAACGAATGATACTTCTTATATAAAGGTTTTGCCAGATTATTTGTAGTCTGAATACATCTGTTGTTAATAAAATAAACTGTTGACACAGATATATGTCTTGCCTTTCGGCATAAAATTCACAAAAAGACAATCTGATGGACAGCAACATTGCTTATTAATTCAGTCACTGGACCATGATCTAGTGGGCAGGGCCTGACTTAAGCAGAAAACTTAACATTGAAAATTGCTAATTATTTCAAAGTCACTGGACCATGTCCTAGAGGGCAGGGCCTCGAAATAGTCACCAAACTGATATGAACTGATAGTAATGCAACTTCATACAAAATATCATTGATCTATCACAAGTAGATCCTATCAAACTAACTTAAGCAGAAAACTTAACATTGAAAATTGCTAATTAATTCAAAGTCACTGGACCATGTCCTAGGGGGCAAGACCTCAAAATAGTCATCAAACTGATATGTACTGATAGTAATGCAACTTCATACTAAATATTAATGATCTATCACAAGTAGTTCCTATCAAACTAACTAAGGCAGAAAACTCAACAATTGTTGATGCCGGAGCCATTGCCTTCGTCACTGGAAAAGCAATCCCTATGTCTCGCTTACCGTGACTTTCGTCGGAGGCGAGACAAAAATCTTATCATGTGGAAATCTATTTTAATTTTTTTCAAAATGAAAGTCTTATACACATTCAAAATTGATTTTGAAAATCTTGTTTTAATAAGATGAAAAATGTTTCAAGAAAAAAGTTCTGTCACCAATTTACCAGTGCAGTAATGGGAAACTTTCTATAAATAAATAGATTTTTTCCTATTAAATGATTAAATATCATATAAAGAAATATCTCCACAATATCACATACCCTTCTAAATCTAAAATCTGTAAATTATCTAGCATGCTTATTGGACTTATATCACATATTTCATTATATGATAAATATACTTCAGTTAAACTGATCATGGATGAGATTCCATCTAATTCTAAAAGTCCGCATCGAGACATCCATAATATCTGAATTGTCCTTAATGAAGATCCCAAGTCCCTGGAATAAAAATCTTATAAATTACATAACAAAATAAATGTTTAACCTTGTATCATTTTTTTATACCATATAAAAGTAAAACATATAGGTTACAGTAATAATTTGAGAGAAAATATAATGTTTTAATACTGACTGTGAATAAAATAAGGAATTTATGACATTGATTTGAACATATAGTCATCCAAAGTAACATCCTTACTTAAAAATACAAAAATAAAAGAGACCATCATTTAAAGCTTTGGTTTTTGTCACATTGAAGTATACCCCATAACCCCATTAATTTATATTCATGTATACATCTTTGGGAATAAAGTTATAATTAGGTTTAAAAAAATTGTTTGATGTGCACCTAAAATGCATCCGTCAGTCCTTGAGACACTAATGATTAAACGCACTAGAATATATTTGAAGGAGTTACAGGTTTCCCTCCTTGTGAATAATCTTCATCAAATGACGACAATACTACAATACAAGGATTAATATATCAATGAAATGAACATCGCTACATAGTGACAGGGTTAACTACAAAGTTTTAGAGCAGTTGAAATAAATGTAAGCTGTCTTGGTGGTCTCAGGGTAGCCTGATTGCTTGAAGCAGGCCTGTAAATTTTAATAAAATGCTTCGCTGGGGCGCAGCTTGATACGACCGAAGAGGTCGAACCCTGAACAGTTGGGGCAAGTATGGACACAACATTCAAGCTTGATACAGCTCTGAATTTGGATTGTTATTAAATATTTGACACAGCATAGGTTTCTAACACAGAAAGAATGTGGTCTAAGAACTTGATTTTTTTTAATTAACCTATTATGGTCCAATGTCCAAAATTATAATACATGGTTAGATTCAGCATATCAAAGAACCCCATATATTCAATTTTTGTTAAAATCAAACAAAGTTTAATTTTGGACCCCAACTTGGACAAACTTGAAAACTGGGCCCATAATCAAAAATCTAAACACATGTTTAGATTCAGCATATCAAAGAACCCCAAGAATTCAATTTTTGCTAAAAGTTTAATTTTGGACCCTTTGGACCTTAATGTAGACCAATTTAAAAAACGGGACTTAAAATTAAAAATCTAAATACACGGTTAGATTTGGAATATCAAAGAACCCCAAGAATTCAATTTTTGCTAAAATCAAACTAAGTTTAATTCTGGACCCTTTGGACCTCAATGAAGACCAATTTAAAAAACGGGACCCAAATTAAAAATCTAAAAACACGGTTAGATTTGGCATATCGAAGAACCCCAATAATTCAAATTTTGATGAAATCAAACAAAGTTTAATTTTGGACCCTTTTGACCTCAATATGAACCAATTTGATAGCGGGGCCCACAAATAAAAAATCTAAATACATGGTTAGATTCAGCATATCAAAGAACCTCATATATTCAATTTTTGTTGAAATCAAACAAAGTTTAATTTTGGACCCCAATTTGGACCTTAATGTAGACCAATTTAAAAAACAGGACCCAAAATTAAAAATCTAAATACACGGTTAGATTTGGAATATCAAAGAACCCCAATAATTCAATTTTAGATGAAATCAAACAAAGTTTAATTTTGGACCCTTTTGACCTCAATATGAACCAATTTGATAACGGGGTCCACAAATAAAAAATCTAAATACATGGTTAGATTCAGCATATCAAAGAACCCCATTTATTCAATTTTTGTTGAAATCAAACAAAGTTTAATTTTGGACCCCAATTTGGACCAACTTGAAAACTGGGCCCAAAATCAAAAATCTAAATACATGTTTAGATTCAGCATATCAAAGAACCTCATATATTCAATTTTTTCTAAAATCAAACAAAGTATAATTTTGGACCCTTTGGACCTTAATGTAGACCAATTTGAAGACTGGACCCAAAATTAAAAATCTAAATACACTGTTAGATTCGGCATAACAAATAAATAAATGTGATCAAAGATTTTACAAATCTAATGCGCCATACTGTGCAATTAAAGATTACTTCTTGAAATTTTTCAATATCTGAAATTTGAAAAAAAAAAAATATTTGAAGCATAATTCTTTTTAATTTCTGAAATCTGAAATGAGAAAAAATTGACCCCCACAATTTCTTTTTATCGCCCCCCCTTTTTTTCCCCCAAAAAATTCTTTCCCTCAAGATATGGTCATAATCTCAATTCAAATTTCCAATGGAGTTGGCAAACCATAATTACCCATTAAAATTTACCATAGTGCGAACTTAATCTATTTTATAATAGAATTAAAAATATAGTGTCAAATCTTTCATATGGATTTTTTTGTAAAAAAAAAAGATGCAACATTTTGCAGATATTTTTACTGGTCTTCCTTTATAAATATGCATTTCTTTAAACATAATTTAAAAGCAGTGTAAGGGAAGTAACCAAAACGTTGTATTTGGATTACCTCCCTTACACTGTTTTAAATTATCTTTATTGTTCATTAACCATTACTTTATACATAATTTAAAAGCAGTGTAAGGGAGATAATTTCAATGATGTATTTGATTTATCTCCCTTACACTGCTTTAAATTATGTTTTGTACTAAAGTATTTGTCCATTAACCAGGACAACCTTGTTTTTCCCCCTTTTTTGCCCCTAATTCCTAAACGGTTTGAGCCACAACCCCCCAAAGCAAATCCTAACCATCCCTTTGTGGTATGGAAACTTGTAGTATAATTTCAGAGAGATCCATACACCGTTCCACAGTTATTGTCTGGAAACTAGAAAATGCTTATTTTTGGCCCCTTTTTGGCCCCTAATTCCTTAACTGTTGGTACCATAACCCCCAAAATCAATCCCAACCTTCCTTTTGTGGTATTTAACCTTATGGTCAAATTTCAAAAAGATCGATTCACTTAAACTATAGTTAGAGTGCGAAAACCAATGTGTCTTCGGACGACGACGCCGGACGACAACGCCGCCGGAGACGCCAACGTCATACCAATATACGACCACAAAATTTTTTGGCGGTCGTATAAACAGCAGGTTTATTATTATCACATTAACGTTCCTGTCCTGATTATGCATGTAATATTTGTCACTGGGTGTTAAACATCTACCAATTCCTTGAAATATATGGTATGAGGTTTTGAAGAATCAAACTTAAATACCTGTAGATGATATAACTTTACCTGATATAAGGTATACAACTATTAGAAAGTTTAAGCTGTGTTAAACATGGTAATAATGAACCAAAGTTCCCTAAACTGGTATCTGTTGTATCTACTTTTAATTCTAAACTTCTTACATCTTCCAAATTCTGTATTCCAGTTAAAGATTTCTGAAAATTATCAAATATATATTTATATTCAAAACATCATGATCTTCTATTAAGGGTTTCAACAGAAGGTGATAGGTGATTACTTTCTTCTTGATTGCAGACTCAGTCCCTTACTTCAATGTTTTGTAAATAGAGCAAATAAATATGTTTTTCAGATGAATTTTTATTATAATGTTAGTTCTGACTGGTGCAACAACTACAATGTACATAAAGATATTCTAATAAAGCTTTATTACACTAACTTTACTAAATCCTTTGCTAAGTAAAATGGTATTTGGAAATCCTATGACAGTATCGAAACAAAATCAAAGGATTTGAATAACAGGCAATTACAAATGTATAAATAATTTGACATTAACACCTGAAAATTACAATGTTAAATGTATGTCTAATGGGCTATAGTTAAAAAAAAGTTTGTTTCTGGATATTCAACTGACCCTCTTCATTACCATTCACATAAGACATTTTGTTTCTGGTTTCTGTCTGTTCAATCTTTCAGCATAAAATATCTGAACTTGAGTTAAACTTTGAGAACACACTATTGTGTTAAGCCTTAATCAATGATATAAAAACATAAACAACATAGTTTTCAACAAAGGAAATATTCATGCATTTGGAGTAAAAAAACTAGAGGCTCTCAAGAGCCTGTGTTGCTCACCTGTATTTACTGATGCTTTGGAAATCATGTAAAATAAGGTTAAAATCATAATTAATAGTATTAGATATTAGATATTATAATGATATCTAAGATAATAACAAAAAACTGCAAAATTTTTGTAAAATTACTAACTCAGGGGCAGCAACCCAACAACGGGTTGTCGGATTCGTCTGAAAATTTCAGGGCAGATAAATCTAAATCTGATGAACATTTTTGCCACCTGTCAGATTTGCTCTAAATGCTTTAGTTTCAGAGATATAAACCAAAAACTGCATTTTACCCTTATGTTCTATTTTTTACCAAGTCGGCCATGATGGTTGGAAGGCAGGGTCATCGGACAAATTTTTTAAACTAGATACCCCAATAATGATTATGGCCAAGTATGGTTATATTTGTCTCAGTAGTTTAAGAGAAGAAGATTTTTGTAAAAGATTACAAAAATTTACAAAAAATTGTTAAAAATTGACTATTAAGGGCAATAACTCCTAAAGGGGTCGACTGACAATTTTGGTCATGACAACTTATTTGTAGATCTTACTTTGCTGAACATTATTGCTGTTTACAGTTTATCTCTATCTATAATAATATTCAAGATAATAACCAAAAACTGCAAAATTTCCTTAAAATTACCAATTCAGGGGCAGCATCCCAACAACCGATTGTTAGATTTGTCTGAAAATTTCAGGGCAGATAGATCTTGACCTGATAATCAGTTTTACCTTTGTCAGATTTACTCTAAATGCTTTGGTTTCAGAGATATAAGCCAAAATCTACATTTTACCCCTATGTTCTATTTTTAGCCATGGCGGCCATCTTGGTTGGTTGGCGGGGTCATCGGACACATTTTTTAAACTAGATACCCTAATAATGATTGTGGCCAAGTTTGGTTAAATTTGGCCCAGTGGTTTCAGAGGAGAAGATTTTTGTAAAAAGCTAACGTTGACGACGACGGACGCCAAGTGATGAGAAAAGCTCACTTGGCCCTTTGGGCCAGGTGAGCTAAAAAGATCTATAAGATTTTAATTATCTTCACACAAATGTAATTCTCCACTTTTAACAGGCTTATTAAAGTAAAGGGAAGAAAGACTTAAATACATTGTGTTATTATCCATCCACCCTTCCCTTTTACAACTTAGTTATCATTATCACAAAATCTTTTTTCTTGGCCTGCTTTTTTTAATATCAGAGTAAAATAATTTGTGAACATGTAATTCTTTTATCACTTCAACTACTATTTTTAAATCACAAACCAGTTTTCCAGGAGATAAATACTGTTCCATTAAAACTTCACTATCTTCTAAAACAATTGGTTCAGGATTTATTCTTGATTCCTTGAACTCTGTAATTTGTACCCCTCGTGCCCCAAGGGCACTTTCAGGACGTCCTTGTAGACTGGAATTCATACTTTGAAGCCTAATATTAAAAAAAACATTATATGAATAAGTTTAAATTTCTCTAGTTTTAAGATAACATTTAAATGCACAGCTCTGTTATAGAAAGTAACAGAGTGTACAAGAATATTTTTTCTTTCTACAGCAGGGAATCATAACGAGCATACTTACAACACTTGCCTAGTAATACATCTTGTTCACATAAATTTTATTGCTAGAGAATGCAGACATGTTTAAAACTTTGAAAAAAAATCTAATTTTTCCTTAAACAAAGTTTCCAACCAAAACATTTTGAGTTCTACCAACAATAGTCTCTTAACACAAATAAAAGCTACAGTATGTGTACCTAATATTTAAAAAAAATAATTATAAATATTCATTTTGATATTTCTGTAATGCATATAAGAAAAAAGCTCAATATTGGAACAAGGTTCATGTACAAATGTACGTAGATAGAATGTATGTATGATATACATGAATGAATAATTTGGTGAACAAGACTGAGCATTTTAAACATACATGTAACCCAAAACTAATTAATGTACCTGTAATACAAGGAGTCCTGTGCAACAGCCATTGAAAATTACAAAGATGATAAATTAATGTACCAGTGAAGCTTCATAGAAAGAATATTCTGAAAGATACATAGGGAAAAAGTAAAGATTTTAATTGTATGCTTTACAAACATTATAATGAAATATATAATATACACATACATTTATTACTCTTGGTCAAAAAGAGCATACACAAAATTTTAAGGGTGAAATCATACCGAAAGAAGATTTCATGAAATTAAAGTGTATGTCATGAATTAGTTCACAAAGTAGTATTCGATTATTGGTTTTATTAGTCTACCAAAGCAAATCCAAGAGATCAAAATGTGCAGATGTACTAGGCTGCTCTGGACTGTACATACATGTACATTTGATGATGAAAAACAACAGTCATAATTTCTTGGCAAGATTTGAAACTCAGTGAAAACTGTCAGTACAAAAATATTCAGCACCCTGATAACCCGAAAACTGATACATGTAGATATTACCTGAAAACAATAATTTAATGGTTAAATGAGCTTACATGTATATTGATATACCGGGGTAAAGAATGATTTATATCCTGTATTAACATTTTTTGCATAAGTATTTACAATGTGACTGCCATAATTATTTAGCCTCTTTAGAAACACAAAAATAGTACTTTCCTAAATTTAATTACATGTACACGATTTTCCATTTGGTGCTTTTTCCTGGAAAAATTTGATGTCGAAAACCAAATATCTTAACTTCAATATGTCCAACAAAGTGTTTCCCCAAAATGACCCCAGTTCATTCATAAAATCGAAATCTCATGTCTTGTACTGCAATTGAGCATGTTTCAGTAAAAGTGACATTTATCTGAAAATTATTTTATCATCAATATAAGCAGTATTGCACCATATAAATTAGAGATGTCTTGTAACATCAATCAGTTTTTAGGTTATTGGTGAATGGTGTACCCAAAGCATTAAAGAAGACTTTCAAATTTGTGCACTTTCTCGTTCATTTTCTATGTCAACATTGGCACAAAGCTTATGTTATTACATAATAAAAGAACCAATTGTTCAATGACATCATTTACAACTTTGACCTTGGGTCAACCGGTGTAACTCATAAAAAAACAACTCACGGTTGGTATATGTACCTTATAACTTATCTGGATTTGTATGCAAGTTTTTTGAATCACAAACACTTTGAACTTCTGCCTATGATATTGTCAAAATTTAAGGAGAATGTCTGTGATGTCAAGTAATGGGTGACAAATATGGATAAGACCTTCATTTTTTTAGGGACTAATGTACATTTTGTACTTAAACTAAGGTTAGGGTTCATTTATGGTTACTGTGAGTGTGAGGTTTGGACAAATGTTTACCCATAAACTTTGTGTGTGTGTGTGTGTGTTTATTTTTTTTATTAACATCTGATAAATGCAGTGATTCTTAACAAGGATTACCTATTCTATGCATAATTTTTAGAAATCATTTAAATATTTATGGCATGAATGGCAAAATCCCTAACAACGTGTGTATTATTTTAGAGCATTCACAGCTCCTGCTATAGAATGATGATAATTTCAGTAATCTATGACTTACAGCATGTCTTTTTACATTCGTTAACCAATTTTTGTTTAGTTTTTGCGCTATGAATTACAGCAATTTCAAAGTCATTTTCCGTCGCAACGGACGCGAATCCTCCATTTTGGAATTTTCATAGTGCGCATGTGCCGCATAGAACTTCCGATCGGAAGTGTTGATAGAAAACCGCGGGAAAGCAAATAAACAAATACACGTGTGTAGACTGACAGATGCAAAATCATAAAAATGCCACCGAAAAAAAGCAAAACATCTGGTAATTTAGCTCATGCAATGCTATTTGTACGAAGATCATCGTAACTGCTGAAAATATAATCACAAAATCAGTCAAATTGAAAACAAAAGTGCAATTTTAAGTAATTTTTCAAATCTGGTACCAAATCTAATTACTTCGTTATTTACTTTAATATCCTAGCTGCAACAAATAGAAAAATTAACACAGGGCTTTTACTTTTTGCACAACATTTCTGCAAATAGCCTATTGTATATTCTTACCTCAATACTAAATAGCATATAAATATATCCTGCGAAGAGGTCAAAGCAAAACATTCAAAAGCCTTTCAAGACGAATTCTAGTCACTTCGGCACCAAGTAAAATCGGAACCTCGTTAATTCCGCACCCGAGGTAGTTATTTCGGCACCCACAATTAACATTATGTTTAGCAAGTAAGCTATTGAAGACTCCGTTTTTCGTGAATTTTTATAATATTTTCACTCGAGGTTTTAACATATTTGTTGCGCGTAACAGAAGTTCCAAATAGACGTGTTAGGAAAGGGGTTTAAATACTGCGCTGATGTTAAATACCAATACCGATACAAGATTTAAGTGTGGACTTTCTCAAAATGCAATTGCATTGAAAAGTATCCCGGCTTAGTCTAGTTTAGCTTTGTGTTGTGTTTGATACAACATGAAGCAAACAGTTGACGTCGACTCTAAAATTTTAAGACGTGCATTGGCCTTGCGTAGATCTTCGTACATTCATTTGTATTTGTTTGATTTAGGAGTGCAAAACAAAACTAAACAAAAATATATGTAAGAGTCAAGAATGGGAATGATGGACAGGGGCGGGTCCAGGTGAGGGCGTAATGGGCGTACGCCCCCCCTTTTCAAAAATAAAAAAAAAACTATCGTAATCTGCTAATATTGTATTGAATATGGCAATTTATCATTATTTTATGTTTTTTAGCAAAACAAAAGGTCCAAAAATTTTTTTCGCCTCGCTCTGCTCGGCAACATATTTAATTCTACGCCCCCTCCTTCAAATATCCTAGAAACGCCCCTGACGGATTTTACGGCCACAAGTCCAAATATATACATTAAGTGATATGGTTAGAATATGTTTAATAGTTAAATAACTCAGTTTGTCTCTCCACAATATGTCCTATTTTCGTTGCAAAATATAGTTAGCATGCATTTTGTGTCCGGGGATACAGGGACACGTATGTGTGGCTTAAACAAATCAGTACTTATCTGAACACATCGTTATATCTATATATAAAAAGATAAATAAATAGTGGAAACAAGTGGATACAGTGATATTTCCTATTACATTTGTATATATAAAACTTAAAAGAAAATTGGCATACAGGCGGACACAGCTGAACACAGTGCTATTTCTATGTTAAAATATAGAAACTGGTGGCTACAGGTGGACACAGTATTATTTCCTATATAAAACTTAAAGAAACAGGGGCTACAGGCAGACACAAGTGGACACAGTGTAATTTCTTTATAAAAAAAGAAACTGGGGTTTACAGACGGACACAGCGTAATTTTTGTATAGAAGTTTAAGAAAGAGGGGCTACAGGCGGACACACGTGGACACAACGTTATTTCTATATAAAATTATAGAAACTGGTAATTTTTATATAAAAGTTTAAGAAAGAGGGGCTACAGGCGGACACACGTGCACACAACATTATTTCTATATAAAATTATAGAAACTGGTAGCTACAGGCTAACACAGGTGGACACAGTGCTATTTCTATATAAAACTTTAAGAAGCAGGGGGCTACAGAAGAAGGTTGTCTTGTTGCGCATCGTTTTAATGTTCAAGAAAACCACTTTTCACGAGATATATGTGATTCGAATTGTCTACTACTATCTGGGTATGAATGCAATGCATGGACAGAGGGACGAAAGAACAGATGGATGGACCAATTCACCCATCACTATCTACCGTCCAATTTTCAAAATATCCTCCTGACCCAAAGATAATAAAACTTACTTCTCCATATGAAAGTTTAACACCACTTTCAACAATATCTCAATTTAATCGTGGTGTTCTGTTTTGTTGGTGAAGGAAGCCGTGATAACAAGAAAAAAAAAAACCAACTTCCGACCCTTCACCGAAACGTAAATTTTCACATGCTTGATAATGTCCAAACGTTGTAATCTTTTACAACTTAATTCGATAACCTCTCTTTTCCGAAAAAACTAACTGATAAAAGTTGAAAGAAAGAAAATGTCAGGGAAAATGTGAATAAGAGTAATTAATTCACACATTTTTAACGTTTTTTTAGGTATTGTCGCTTTTCAACATTACATTAAATTGCCAGTGACCTTTCTAGATAAATAAAGATATTAAGATAATCAAATTGAAAACGCTTTTGTTTCATTCTTTTTTTTTAAATGTCAAGTACACAAATTTCTAGTTTTAAGTTTATTTTTAGAATTTTACGCTACTGTGTAACACATTTCTCTATTCTAGAAAATGATATAAAGTAAGGAGATGTGGTATGATTGCCAAAATAGACAACTACATGTATCTTACCAGAGACCAAATGACATAAATGTTTGCAACTATAGGTCACCGTATGACCCCCAACATGGAGCAAAACCCATTTGCATAAAAGCTAAGAAAGGCCCCGACATGCAAGTATATTTTAAATAAATTTCAAATTATCGAACGTTTTTTAACAAAGATTGATGTAGAGTAAGAAATAGGATTCGAATGTGATTTGATTCCTGTGGTTTTTATACGACCGCAAAAAAATTTATGGTCGTATATTGGTATGACGTTGGCGTCGTCGTCGTCGTCGTCGTCCGAATACACAATGGTTTTCGCACTCTAACTTTAGTTTAAGTGAATGGATCTCTATGAAATTTTACCATAAGGTTCAATACCGCAATAGGAAGGTGGGGATTGATTTTGGGGGTTATGGTACCAACAGTTAAATAATTAGGGGCCAAAAAGGGGCCGAAAATAAGCATTTTTGTAACTTCCAGACATAACTTGTGTGTTATTGTATGGATCTCTTTGACATTGTACTACAAGATTCCATATCACAAAGGGTCGATGATGGGATTGATTTTGGGGTTAATTTCATCGAAATTTTAGGAATAAGGGGCCAAAAGGGGGCAAAAAACAAGCATTTTTCTAGTTTCATGACAATAACTTGTGTGTAAGTGTATGGATCTTTCTGAAATTTTACTACAAGGTTCCATTTCGCAAAGGGAAAGCTGGAATTGAGTTTTGTGGTAATTGCCCAAAACGTTTAGTAATAAGGGGCCTCAAAAGGGGTGAAAAATAAGCATTTTTTAGTTTCTAGACAATAACTTGTGTTCAAGTGTATGGATCTCTCTAAAATTGTATTACAAGGTACCATACCACAAAGGCAAGGCTGTTATTGAGCTTGGTTTGGGGGGGAAGGGGGGGTGATGAATCATAGGGGGGGGGGAGGTCAAAAAAGGGGTAATTATTTTTTTTCGTTTAAGGAATAAGGGGAAAAAAGGTTAAAAAACTAGGGTTTCCATTTTAATAGACAAATAATTGAGTAAAGAACATTATTTAAAAGCAGTGTAAGGTTGGTAATTCAAACTCATTTAAATATCTCACCTGCACTATGTTTGAATTATGTAAATTGGAAATTTGCCAATTATTTTAGTATAATAAACTTCATTGGAAATTTGCCAATATAAAATTTTGCTGATGAAGGTTTTTTGTTTACCTTTAGTCTGACTATGATGTCATTTTCTATTTTAATAGCCTTATGATGTAGTTAAATTTTTTTTAATACTTTTATGATGTATTTTAATGCGCTTTTATGGTTGCAAATTTATTGTTTTAATATAATAAACTCCATTGGAAATTTACCAATAGTTTGTTTATTTTTAGCTATGACTATGATGTCATTTTCTATTTAATTTTAAGGTTACAAATTAATTTCAGTTTTAAATATTATTGTAAAATGTTTGCCCAAAACATTTATTAATAAGTGGCCAAAAAAGGGGGCAAAAATAAGCATTTTTTTAGTTTCCAGACATTAACTTGTGTTCAAGTGTATGGATTTCTCTGAAATTGTACTTAAAGGTACCATACCACAAAGGGAAGTGGGTCAAAAAATTTGGGGGGGGGGGGGATTTTTTTTCCTTTTTTTTTTCTTTAAAATTTTCCATTTTAAGTTGGTTAATTCTGATCACAAAGAGAAAGTTGGAATTGAGTTTGGGGGATAATTGCTCAAATGTTTAGGAATAAGGGGCTAAAAAAGGGGTTAAAAATAAGCATTTTTTTTTAGTTTCCAACAATTAATTGTGTTTAATAATTGGATCTCTGTGAAATTGTACTGCAAGGTACCATACCACAAACTGAAGGCTGGGATTGAGTTTGGGGGGGCGTGATGTGTGAAAATTTTCCACTTAAAGTTGGTTAATTATTTCTGATTTAGATATAAAAGCAAATAATAATGATGTGGTTTGATTTTATCAAAAACTTAAATTGAAGTTATGTATATTGTAAATTTAGGTTACATTGGAATTTAAGAATTGGCTTTGGGGTAGGGTTATGGCTCAAACCTTTAAATAATAAGGGAAAAAAAGGTGAAAAAACAAGGGTTTCCAGGTTAATAGACAAATAAGTACAAAACATTATTTAAAAGCAGTGTAAGGTTGGTAATTCAAACTCATTTAAATATCTCACTTACACTGCTTTTAAATTATGTAAATTGGAAATTTGCCAATAACTTTATTGTTAATAAATGCATTGGAAATTTGCCAACAATTTTAGTATAATAAACTTCATTGGAAATTTGCCAATATAAAATTTTGCTGATGAAGGTTTTTTGTTTACCTTTAGCCTTGACTATGAAGTCATTTTCTATTTTTATAGCCTTATGATGTAGTTGAATTATTTAATACTTTTATGATGTGTTTAAATGGGGTTTTATGGTTGCAAATTTATTGTTTTAGTTTAATAAACTCCATTTAAAATTTGGTAATAAAAAAAAATTTTGTTTATTTTTAGCTATGATTATGATGTCATATTTTCTATTTTACTTTTACGGTTGCAAAGAAATTTTTATTTTTAGATATTACTGTTAAATGATGCTGATTAAGGTTTTTGCTATGTTTAGCCATGACTATGATGTCATTTTCTATTTTAATATCTGTCATGATGTATTTAAATGGGCTTTTATGGTTACAAAGGAATTTTATTTTTAGATATTACTGTAAAATGTTGCTGATTAAGGATTTTGTTTATTTTTAGCCATGACTATGATGTCATTTTCTATTTTAATACCTTTATTATGTAATTTCCATTTTTAGATATTACTGTTAAATGATGCTGATTGAGGGTTTGAATGCTGGGATTGATTTTGGGGGTAATTGCCTCCAAATTTTAGGAATTAGGGGGCAAAAAACAAGCATTTTTCTAGTTTCATGACAATAACTTGTGTGTAAGTGTATGGATATTTATGAAATTGTACTACAAGGTTCCATATCACAAAGGGAAAGCTGGAATTGAGTTTGGGGGTACTTGCCCAAAACGTTTAGGAATAAGGGGCCAAAAATAAGCATTTTTCTAGTTTCCAGACAATAACTTGTGTTCAAGTGTATGGATCTCTCTGAAATTGTACTGCAAGGTACCATACCACAAAGGGAAGGCTGGGATTGTTTTTGGGGGTAATTGTCTCAAAATGTTAGGAATTAGGGGCCATAAAGGGGCAAAAAAACAAGCATTTTTCTAGTTTCATGACAATAACTTGTGTGTAAGTGTATGGATCTTTATGACATTGTACTGCAAGGTTCCATATCACAAAGGGAAAGCTGGAATTGAGTTTGGGGGTAATTGCCCTAAACTTTTAGGAATTTGGGGCCAAAAAGGTGCAAAAAACCCAAGCATTTTTCTAGTTTCCAGACAATAATTTGTGTTCAAGTGTATGTATCTCTCTGAAATTGTACTGCAAGGTACCATACCACAAAGGGAAGGCTGGGATTGAGCTTGGGGGTGATGAATCATAAGGGGGTTTCAAAAAATTTGGGGGGGGGGATTTTTTTTTCCTTTTTTTTCTTTAAAATTTTCCATTTTAAATTGGTTATTTCTGATTTATATATAAAAGCAAATAATAATGATATGGTTTGAATAGGTAAATTAAAAAATTTTAAGTTCTTAGACTACTTTCATTCTGTGTGAGAAACCTATGCTGTGTCAAATATTTAATTACAATCCAAATTCAGTGCTGTATCAAGCTTGAATGTTGTGTCCATACTTTCCCCAACTGTTCAGGGTTCGACCTCTGCGGTTGTATCAAGCTGCGCCCCAGCGGAGCATTTTATTTTTTTATTCATTTATTTTCCTTGTCTAGTAGTCGTTCAACAAAATAGTTAAGAAATGGGGAGCAACGATCTTAAACTTAATCGATCACTACTATGAAACAATGCAATTTTAAGAATAATGATCGTGTTCTTTTGCTGGATCCTCTTCCATGTATTGCGGAATAATTGTAACTATTTATTGTGTAAAAATCATCTCAGCATTATCAAACAACCCTTACAGGTAACTATAATGAATGATTATCTGTGCTTTTTGAGATGGTCCCCACTATAGCCTGTAGTGGTATTGGTATTTAACATCAGGGTCAAAATCGTATTGACTTTCCTATTACGTCTAATGGAAACTTTGTTATAAACATTGGGGCCATACTACATGTACTATCTGTTCCTATTGGAACTTATATAATAAAGGAACCTCTATTTCATGACAACTGCACATTACTAGTAAACACCAGCTTCAAGATTGGTGGCAACGTTATTCATTTTATACAAGTAGACAGGAAAGGCAGGAAAAAAACCCCAATTTAAATTACAATGATAAAATTAGTTTGTATCCTCATCTGTGGATTAAACAACAGCTTGTATAATGGGTTCTTTGTTTACTTTCTTTTTAATTATTAAAGATCAAAAACTACCTGAAACTTTGTTAAAACACCAATCTGGTTATTGTAATTGATAACCAATCTAAACATTATTAATAGAATATTGAAAAACTTCAAACTAAAAGCCAACTGATTATTGTTTATTGTGTATTCTTCCTGCTTAATTACATAAGCTGAGTTTTTAACGATGTATAAAATGAACCTCTGAAATTCATGAAATTGTAAGTTTGGCAAAAAAATATATATATACATGTATATAAAAAAAAACGAAAAAATCTTCTCAACTAAAAAGGAAAGACAACGGTAAAAATAATATTAGGTGCCAGTTGAATTATCAAATGCTGAAATGACTTTAAATAGGTGCCGATTTAATTGACTTTTTCTAAAAATGCCGATTTGACTTGTACCCTTCAAGACATCATAATTATTGACTAATTCTTACCTGAATACCATTACGAAGAAAAAAAACTAAATTTGGTGTAAAACTCGTCACCCTTTTTAATCTGAAAAACAAACTCATATCGGGGTGTGTAAATGCTATGGCCGACTCACCCTACTAGTACATTTGACCGACCTGACAAGCAATTTTTTATGTCTTTGTTGCCCATGGACAAGTAAAATAAGTGTTGCTTGACAATGTTAATTTATAGAAAAGTCCTCCAAACTTATTCAGCAAAGTAGAAAAAATATCAACTAACAAGACAAAAGCAACATGTTGAAGTTAAAGAACATCAATAGGCTAAGATCCAGAAATAGATCGATTGCTTTCAGATCTGTCATTGGTAAAAAATGATGTAGTCGGATTTGGCGTGACTTTTATAAACCGGTAGATGGCGCATCAATGTATTCACAAATGTTGGCTTAATCTGCCAAGGGTGGAGAGAGAGGGGACTGAATCGTAACCCTTGGCTAGCGAAGATGACTTATCTTTTTATCATTTAAATATACAAAGAAAGACCATGAATACCATTTTCATTGTGTTTTAAAAACTGTTTAGGAACATGCACGTTTACCATGTTTACAGTGAAATACATCTTTTTCATTCCAAAATTCATTAAGTAATCAGGACAAGTAGATTTCTTCCGGACAAACAAAATTTACAATTTTACTTGCCCGGGGACAAGTGGTCACAACAAATATTTCCACACCCCTGCATATTATATATTGTTAATACTATAATATTTCACATTTTTTTATTAATGAACATTCATTTCTTCGAAATTCTGGTCATGTGAAAACAGCAAAATTAATGCAGTGTTGGGATCAATATACAAAGTACACGTCATCTGTATGAATACATCAACTAATGGGTGGTGGTACCGAAAGTTAGGTTTTCAAGGATCAAAAGTAGAATTTTTTAAATGTAAATCTACATGTATTTAAATCATTCAATTTGCACACAAAAACGTCAAGTGATCCAATTTTTTCAACCTCCAAATTAGAACAACTATCTCAATATGACAAACTCTATAAAAGCTTGCAGCTTGCTTTGCCCCTGTGATGTACTTGTAGTGATAAAACTTTGAGTCAAATACTCATAACAAAGTTTAAGTGAAACTTGTGCAGTCTCAAAATATGGAGAAATGTTTTTCAGGCAATTCAGGAGAACACAACTTAATACAAATATTTTTCTGTGAGGAGATCAAGCTGATCAACAAATACCATGGGTTATTCAAGAAGAACACATTAACTTTAAACCATTTGTCAACAATCCATGGTTGTTTAATTTACGTTGTAATAATTCTATGTACACATATTAAATGTACATTTTGTGTACATGCATGGTTATAATGTCAACTCCTGGAACAGATTTTTACCTTATATTTCATTATTACGAACAATTATGGCAAAGGCATTATTTGTTTTACAGAGCAGATATTGCAAGCATGTTTATGCAAAACCAGTATATGTCTTGATTTTTGTTCATAGCTTAGTGGGGGCATACATTTATTCAGCAGAGTGCTATTCTTTCTTGGCGGACATGTGTTCCTTAATTAGTTTGCCTTTATATTTCTAGCTGTGATCTTTTCATTTTAACACACAACATATGTCTGTTTATTTATATACAGATGCTAAAGGTCCAAAAACATCTAGTCGTAAGAGAAAACGAGAGAATGAAAATGATTTGCAAGCAAAAGTTGAAGAAAAAAAATCAGTAGAATCTTACTCCCATTGGATAATGAAGTCTGAACCAGAAAGTAGATTTGAAAATGGTGTGGATTTAAAGGTTTGAATTGTGTAATTCTTAAACCTGCATTATTCAAATATATGAAATATATATGCATATAGATATAGGAAGATGTGGTATGAGTGCCAATGAGACAACTCTCCATTCAAGTTACAATTTATAAAAGTAAACCATTATAGGTCAAGGTATGGCCTTCAACACAGAGCATTGGCTCGCACTGAACAGCAAGCTATAAAGGGCCCCAAAAAATTACTAGTGTAAAACCATTCAAACGGAAAAACCAACGGTCTAATCTATATAAAAACGAGAAACGAGAAACACGTATGAACTACATAAACAGACGACAACTACTGTAATCAGATTCCTGACTTAGGACAGGTGCAAACATTTGCAGCGGGATTAAACATTATAATGGTACCAAACCTTCTCCCTTTTCTGAAACAATAGTATAACATCACAACATAGAAAAACACACCATAAAATATCAATTGGAAGGCTTAACTCAATCAAAAAACGTAAATTAACACACAATGAACGAATAAATATGACCTGTGACACCTGAATGCAAATACACAGTTAATAAAAAATTACAAGGGATAAATAATTAAAGTCAAAAGTAAATAAACAGGTTTAAACAAAGTTAAAGTATGATATCACTGTGAAATTTCAAACAATTTATAGAAAATCATCACTTTTGAAGAAACCTGCGTCATATTATACACAGGTAAATGAAAATAATTTTGTTGTTAAGTATACTTCTTCTATGTGTATAAAATCTTCTGTTTAGGAATACCAAGAAATTTCTTTAATATCAATAAAACTAATCTAACACTTGTATATGCATGAACATTTTGTAATTTTGGTCATATTCTTTTTTAATGACAAGGGCAAATACACATTGATATACCATTTTGATATCCTTTTATTAGCTCACCTGGCCCAGATGGCCAAGTGAGCTTTTCTTATCACTTGTCGTCCATTGTCGCCTGTCGTCCTTTTTACTTTAACCTTTACAAAAATCTTCTCTGAAACTGCTGGACCAAATTTTACCAAACTTGGCCACAATCATCATTGGGGTATCTAGTTTAAAAAATGTGTGTGATGACCCAGCCCCCAATTAAGATGGTTGACATGGCTAAAAATAGAACTTAGGGGTAAAATGCAAGTTTTGTCTATTATTTTGAAAACTTTTATAAAAAGAGAAATTCTGACAGGGCAAAAATGACCAGAATGTTGAGCTCTACCAATTGTTTATTGACGTCAAAACTTTCAGACGACTTCTTATAGGAGTTATTGCCCTTAAATAACAAATTTTACCAATTTTGTTCATTTTTGCCTATTATCTTGAAAACTGTAATAGATAGAGAGAAACTTTAAAGTGCTAAAATGATCAGCAAGACAAGTTCTACAAATAAGCCTGATGGTCGAAATCGTAAGTAGACTCCTTATTAGAGTTATTGCCCTTTGATGACGATTTTTACCAATTTTTTGTGTTTTTGCCTTATATCTTAAAAATTATAACAGATAGATAGAAACTTAAATAAGCAAAAATGATCAGCAAGACACGATCTACAATTAAGACATATGAAGGAAATAGTCGGACAACTCTTTATTGGAGTTATTGCCATTTAATGACAATTTTTATCATTTTGTTTTGCATTTTGCCTGATACAAATGTGATATGATAAGATTTAAGAAGATAGGGAGAAACTAAATAGACTAAGTGATCAGCAATACAAGATCAACAAAACAGATTTTTGTCATGAATTCTATTCTCGTCTACAATGTTGGAGAATGTCCACTGTTGAATATGCACATAGACCAAGGTGAGCGACACAGGCTCTTTAGAGCCTGTAGTTAGCATCCTTGTCCCAGTGTGAGATTTGCGATCCATGATAATTTTTCAAATTGTAAATCTTCATTAGACATATTTGACTTTGAATTCAATATTTCCATGAGAAGAAATATGGTTTTTGTTGCTACGGATTTTTTTACCTTTCATTGGGTTATAAACATGATAAATGCACAGAGCTGTTGAAATCAGAGGAGGGTTTGCCAGACTTTGTGGCAGATAAAAAGTATCTCTGTTAGATACTCTATTAAATTCTCCAGATTTCCACAGGTTCTCATTAGAACTACTTATATAGTCCAGCCTAAATAGGTCTTAACATTTTCAACAGCTCTGAAAGCAATGTTGGAATTCTCATCAGTGCTTGCTTCATATGAAAAGTGCTTTTTACTATCAATGCTTTTACATCCCAATAAAATAAAAATATAAGGCTTTCTATAGTCAAGTAATTAATTGATAAATGAAATTCAGGTCATCAGTTTTTAAGTTTACAAGTGTCCGACTTTCAAAATGACCCCAAACATTTTTTCTGCTTAATTATCTACAGAACGTTATCAGTATGTCTTCTTCCAATATCTTCCCAATTCACAATTAAAAAGGCTTAAATTTTTCCTAATTGAGGTCCCTGAATTTCAATGCATGTTTAAATCGCAGATCAAAGTGTCCGCATTTCTGTAAAAATAAAAAAAAAAAACATTGTGTTTCTTTTCCCAGAGACTGTCATATCATACAATGACATTCCAAAATTGAAAATATTATGTCAAACACTGAAAAAGTAGGATGCAAGGAAAAACCACATAATTACTTAAAATTATTTCACGGCAAACAGGGTCTGATCATATTTCCTAGCATGATGTTAAATTGACCTTTAGTCAGCTAAATTTTAGTATTCTGACAGAGAGATTGTTGAAACCTGAATTAAAAATAAGGAGATGTGGTATGATTGCCAATGAGATAACTATCCATCAGAATAAAATGACGTGGATATAAGCAATAATAGGTCACAGTCCTCTTCAGTTTGAAACTTTTTATCCGAAATAAATAAACATGTCAGAATTTATGGTCTTTAATATTATTTATCCCTTTATGACTAAAAAGAGATGTGTAGTATACATCATGGAGAACGCCCAACTGCAAAAATAACCAAAAAGAGGGCAACATACTTTTTAAATGTCAAGCTCTGAATCGTCCCAAGTCTATAAAGGTTGTGAATGAATTAAACAGAAACAATCAAAGATGTGCCATCAACACCCAATTCTACAAATAACAAACAATATTAAGATATTAAACAAGGCCACCAATGACCAGGTTCCTGACTTGGGACAGGCACGAATATGTTGTAGTTTAAATCTAGCTTTTTTAGATCTTAACTTCCCTCTTTTTTAATTGCAATCAGTTAACTAGCAAAACGTACATAAAAAGAACATACCGGTACAACAGAACTACATACTGGAAAAGCACATTACTTTTAAATAAATTTATGATAGATGGCAAAAACACAAAATGATCATCAAATTTTTTAAAACGTGTTTACTTCCAATCAAAAACATTAACTGGTCTTGTAAAGTAGTTCTGTGCTGACAAATATGAGACCTTATTTTGATGTTGTTTTATAGTAGTGCCAAGATTTGTATGTAAATATTGTACCGTTTTGGGTACAAAATAGCAATCTATATCTGGAAATGAAGTTGAGCTCAAATTGAAAAAACCTTTAAGTTGGGCACTAATCCAACCAGAAATCGTAGTAAACAATGATAAAACAAGGCCTAGAATCTGCATTGGAGAGCCTGATAGAACAGACATTATGCAAAGTTGAAAGAACTACAAATTTATGCAGTTTGAGCAAACAATTATTGAATCAATCATTTTCATCAGTAAAATATTCACTTTCAAAAATAAAATGAAGAATTCAATTAATTTTCAGTTTGGTATTGAAGATTTAAAACAGTGTGAGAAACAAACAGCTTGCTGGGATGGTGTAAGAAATTATCAGGCAAGTTATTGTGAGCTTTTAGTAGTCTAAAATAAGTACCAATATGTGTTGCAAGAAAAATCTGCATGATAAAATCTACATGGTAAAATCTAATGGACTATATCAAATGCAGACAACCCGTACATCCCAAAAGGCAAGGAACAATAGTACATGATAAATCACAACGTCAAATGCACACACATAACATATAAACAACAGACAGCACAGAATACTGTAGTTTGGGCAATACAAAGTGAAAAAGTAAGGAGAAGTTGTACGACTACCTGAAGACAACTAATAGATATAAGAAGATGTGGTATGAGTGCCAATGAGACAACTCTCCATCCAAGTCACAATTTGTAAAAGTAAACCATTATAGGTCAAAGTACGGCCTTCAACATGTAGCCTTGGCTAAGTTAACATACAGTCTTCACCAATAGTCAGGTGTCCACATTTTGTCAAGCTCCTAATCAGCTCTAAATATGGTTCTTAATAAATGACAAAAAGGGTGTTTAAAATATTATTTTACAGATTCTGTAATTATGTAAAAGAGTTATGGAATAACCTTTGTGATTGTAAATTACAATAGAATTGAATACAAAAATGATGTCTTTCTGATAACATTTCATTTCAGGCCAGGAACTTTATGAGGGATCAGATGAAGATAGGACATAAGGTGTTTTTCTATCACAGCAATTGTAAAGAGCCTGGAATAGCTGGGATTTGCAAGGTAAAATATATTTGGTCACAATGTTGGGAATGTACCACAAATAGCCATTTGTAAGTTAGTCTGTGCAACAAAAAATGTTTCCTGTTTTCCTCAGGCCAGATTACAAAATATGCCAGTTGGCAATATCTATCATCCTTGACCTCATTTTCATGGTTCAGCAACTGCTTTATAAAACCAAATTTGTAGTGTTTTTTATTGCAGGATTTGCTCACTTTTTATGACTGACATATAATAAGACAAGTATATTTAGTATTTAAAATTGTTGCAAGGTATACATGTCTGTCAGATAGTGTTCACCTGACTTTGACCTAATTTCATGGATCCGTGATAAAAAATGTTAAGTTTTTATTGTAGACTGTTTCTCAAAAACTATTAGCAATAGGTCAATTATATTTAAAAAAAAAAAAAAGAATTAACAAACTCTCAAAAGAAAGGTGCAATTTCACTAATATTTAAAAAGAATGACCCTCTTTCATTAAATAATTACCGTCCCATAACTTTATTGAATATTGATACAAAACTATTAGCTTATGTGTTAGCTCAGAGACTTAAAAAAGTTCTACCATCTATCATTAGTCTAGATCAAACCGGATATGTTAAAAACAGATATATTGGTTTTAACATCAGACAAATACAAGAGAAATTTAATATAGAAGGAGCAATTCTTTTTTTGGATTTTAGTAAAGCCTTTGACTCGTTAGAATGGACATTTATGACGGAAACTCTGAAAAAGTTTGGATTTAAAACTAGTTTTATCAGATGGGTTGAAACTATGTATAAAGACATAAAGGGATGTATTTTAAATAATGGGTTGGTCTCAGGTCCTTTCAAAATATATCGTGGAATACGACAAGGGTGTCCGATTTCGGCTCTCCTTTTTTTCATAACAGTAGAATTAATGGCAATAAGACTAAGAAGTAATAAAGATTTTAAAGGAATAAAAATAAAATTAGAAGGAAAATCTTGTAATTTAAAAGTTTGCCAATTAGCGGATGATACAACACTCTTTCTACAGTCAAGAAAAGAAATAAGTTTGGCTCTTAGCATAATTGAAACATTTGGAAGTTTTTCAGGACTTAAACTTAATAGAAACAAAACAGAAGGGGTATGGTTAGGGAGATTAAAAAGTTCAAATGATAAATATGAAAATATAAAAGATTATCTACAAAATATAAATAAAATCTTATATAAATTCATTTGGAATGGAGGAAAAGATAAAATAAAAAGGTCAATAATAATAAAAAAATTCTCTGAGGGGGGGTTAAAAATGATTGATATGGAGTCTTATATAAAATCAATACATTTAAAATGGATTTTAAAAATACTTCAATCAGGAAATGCAAACGGGTCTGTATTATCAAAATTACACCTTAATAAATTTGGAAAAAACCTGCTGATTTTCAAGATGAATCTAAATAGCACAAAACTTCTAGATAGAAAAATATGGAATGATACACCAATCTTCTATCAAGAGATGATAAAAACATGGATAACTGTAAACAATTATGAAAACAATCATCATGATCAAATCGATAATTATTTAGATATCAGAAAACAAGTAATATGGGGCAATAGATCCATAAAATTTCAAGCGAAATGTCTGTTCTTTAATAATTGGATTGATAGTGATATATTATATATAAATGACATAATTGATAATAGGGGAAATATATCAGAAGAAATAATTATTTCAAAATTAAGAAATAAAAGCAATTGGATTTCTGAACTATCAAAACTAAAAAAATCCATACCAAAACAATGGATAGACAAATTAAAAACAGAGGAATCATTCAAAACTAAAGTCCATATTAACCGAACTAAAATTAAACTTAGAGATAATAATAATGTACTAACTATCAATAACAAAGACATATACAAAATAGTACTAAGTCTAGTAAAAATAGAAATACCAACCGGTTTTTTAAAATGGGAAAGAGTCTTAAGTATAGGAAGACTAAAAAATGAATTCAAAGACTCTATTAAATTCACTTTTGAGTATCTTAAAGATAATAAAATAAAAATGTTCAGGTGGAAACTAATGCATTATATTTTGCCAAACGAGGAGCTGCTTTTCCAGTGGAAAATTTCAACAAACAATTTTTGTTCATACTGTAATAAACTAGATAATTATAATCATTTTTTCATTACATGTTCATATCATAAAACATTTTGGAAATCAATGAAAGGTTTACTTCAAAAAGTCTGCATTGATGAACATGTAATAAGTCTCCATTCTCTTGTAATAGGATACAAAATTTATGATGAGTCATACTATGCACTAAATCATCTGCTTAGCTTAATGTTCTTTTCAGTTTATAAAGCACATTATGTTTCTAATAAAAAGGCTAAAATGGTAGACACATTAAGAATTTTCAAATATGAAGTAGAAAATATAGTATAGCAAATATAGAGATAAGCTGCTTATTAACAAAGGTGTTGAATATTTTGAGAAAAAATTGATGTCATTTTATGGTATTAAAATGCATTAAGCTAATAGTTAAAAAAAAACAGAGGCTATCAATTAATGGGTTAATGCTTGTGATATTTTAATTGTAAATGTACAATGTAAGTACCTACATGTATCTATATATGTTACGGTATGTACTTTGGGTGCGTGGGAGTTGTGTATAAATTTGTTCGCAAAAAATTAGTCCAAATGGTTGTGACTTCTTGAAGGGCTAATTTAGTTTCTTTTTCTGTGAGGCTTACCTACTTCGAAGGAAGTTGTCAGGGAAAAATGATTGGGTTGGTCTGTTGAGACTCAAAATTGTTTGGACTAGCTTAATAATTCACCTCTGATATGAAGAAATGAGTACAAAATAAAACAGTATGAAATGTGTGTATCAAATAGGTTACTAAAAACGGGGCTCTATACTCTGAGCAAAAATTGATGTAATTTTATAAAATTAAGCTGGTACTATTAATAGAGATACAGAAAGTATTTTTGTTGTACGTACCTGTACTGTAGAAAAAAGCATAGGCATGTGATGTTGTACATTGTACAATGTTGTAATTGCAAAAGTATGTATGTACCAAAGTATGTTCCTGTGGATAATTCAGATGCATTGGTATATGTAGGCGTGTGTGTGATCTTTGAATATATTGGTGCTGTACCAATGTTTTAAATGTTTACAAACATTTGATAGGTAAAGGTCACAACACAATATTTATTTGGGTCAAATCAATAACGAATCTATTTAATAATTAAGTTGTAAACACAAAATTATATTAGTACAACAACATACCTTTTCGAATCATTATTCCAAATTTTCAAATCATTAAATAATATATCCAAACACCAGGATTGAAAATTATGTATTCTCAAAATTGAAAGATTGAAAAGAACGTGCTAGGTCACTGACCGCATTTTGCTTCTGATACATTAAAGATAGTAAAAAAAAACCCAATTCCAGAGTAAAGAATAATTTCCGTAAAAATACTGACAAACTTGTGTAATTATAGATATTGGAATATTACAGATATTATTATAAATATAAATAGTATACAAATTTTGTATTAATAAAGACTGTTTGTAACAGTAATTTATTTATTCAGATATTTATACCAATGTTATTTATTATTAATTCTACTGAATATTCTCCCTGGATATTTAGTAGTAAATTTAGCAGGGATACCTGGTGGAATGCTGTACACCAAGTTTTATTGTTAAAACAGCAATATGTGCAATAAAGAATCAATTTGAGTGTTAAAAAAAAAGAAAAAAAGAAACGAATTAAATTATATAGAGAAAACATTTGTGAGGGTCTAAAAGTGACCATTAGAGGCAGGTGACCGCTAAGACGAGGTGACTGTTAAGGCAGGTTTGACTGTACTTGAAAGGTGTTGGTGCCCGTATGTCAGGGTCATCTAACCTTGACCTCATTGTCTTTGGATCATTGATGTTAAGTTTATGTGATACCTGTAGTCAAACCTTGATCTTAAACATAAAATTCAATCATGATTAATAAAGCAAGGGAGACATTTCAGTATGTATTAAAATAAATGAAGCATTCTTGGGTTTATTGCAAAAATCAGAAGTATATAAATTTTATATCCGAACAAGTTGATACAATCAGCAGTTTATCTATTTCAGATAGTGAAAGAAAGTTATCCTGACCACACACAGTTTGACTCTGCTGATCCCCATTATGATAGGTAAATATTGGTTGAGAAATGTTTTTCAATACTTTATAAAAAAGCACTGTTTGATCCACAACTAGTCCAAATAATTATGACATCTTGCAAGGCTATTTTAATTTTTTTCTGTGAAGCCTTCCTACGGAGGAAGGCGCCACAGAAAAAAAATTTATATCTCAAAAACTAAAGCATTTAGAGGAAATCAGACAAGAAGTTAAAGTATTTTATTAGGTCAAGGTCTGCCTGCTCTGAAATTATCAGCCAAATCAGTTATCTGATTTTTAGGTTATTGCCCCAGAATTGATGATTTTAAGGAAATTTGGCAGTTTTCAGTTATTATCTTGAATATTATTATAAATAAAGATAAACTGAAAACAGCAAAAATGTTCTGCAAAGTAAGATCTACAAATAAGTTTGATGACCAAAATTGTCAGTTGACCCCTTAAGGAGTTATTGCCCTTTAAAGACAATTTTTCACAATTTGCTCATCTATTTTGCTTAATTTAAAATAAATGTTCTCCTTTGAAACTGTTGAATCAATTTCAGCCAAACTTCAGCTAAAAGAGTTTCAGAGTATCTTGTATAAATTTTGTATTTTATTTCCTTGAACGTCAAGAAACATAGCCACTATGGCTAAAATGAAACATAGGGGTAAAATGCATTTTTTTGCTTTTGAAGAAAATATGACAGATACAAAGAACATTTAAATGGCATTTTTAAGCCACTCATTAATTTATATTGAAAAGCAAAAATAATCATTGATGAAAGATTTAAGCAAAAAATTACAGGTGAGCAATTCAGGCTCTTGAGAGCCTCTTGTTATTATGCCCCACGTAGGGGCATTATGTTTTTCGGTCTGTGCGTCCGTTCGTCTGTCTGTCCCGCTTCAGGTTTAAGTTTTTGGTCAAGGTAGTTTTTGATGAAATTGAAGTCCAATCAACTTGAAACTTAGTACACATGTTCCCTATGATATGATCTTTCTAATTTTTATGCCAAATTAGAGTTTTTACCCCAATTTCATGGTACACTGAACATAGAAAATGATAGTGTTAGTGGGGCATCTGTGAACTATGGACACATTCTTGTTTGATCCTGAAATAAGTTAAAATTATCCCCTGCATGAAAAATTTCCACATTCACATTATCTGTGATATTTACTTATTTAAAAATTGGAAAAAGAATTAAAATGCTCTGTTTCATGGAGGAATCCTAACTTACCGAAAACTGCCATTGATACGTCTGAATATATTGGGAGCCTTGTAAGGCCTCAATTATAAGCAAAAATTCCTTTTTTGTGATAATTAATTGAAAAGCAAATTTTGTATTGTTCCTTCAGAAGTGCAAAGAAAGATGCTCCAAAGTGGTTCATGGTGGATGTAAAGTTTGAGAGGATGCTGAAGCGGTTTATTCCATTATCAGAACTTAAATCTCTACATCTTAATCACAAGGCTGATGGTGGGACACTGAAAAATATGGCTTTATTTACAAGGGCAAGGTTGTCTGTACAACCTGTAACTACAGGTAGTGTATTGGTTATATAGCTTGAAGTATTGCTTTATTCATTGCAGGTGGTTAAATTTTTTTATATTATTTGTGAATTTTACACAAGATTTTTCTTTAACCTTTGTAAAAGACTTCTTGGTCAATGTATTTTCGGATTTCAATATGAAAACTGGGGGTCACCAACATTTCTTTCCATTAAATTATTAAAATTGAAATTAACGAAATCACTGTTATTTTATATACCGGTAGGTTATATAGGGGAAACTTAATTTTTCCTTATTGAGGAAATATTAAACAATAGAATTGGATAAAATTCTATGAGAGAATTGCTTTTCATAATTACTTCAGAAATGTCAAATAAAAATAGGGGTCACAGCCCTTATTTTCTTGAATAATCCAAACAACACAAATAGACCCTTGAAATTCAACATAATTATCTGCCCTTGAGGATTTTTCTGAAAATTTTAAATACACATAATGACATTTAATTTTTTGATAGTTTAATCTTTAAATTCAAGTTTTAGATGCTTCTGTTGTATATTGAATGATACTTGGTAAAATATTTTTAAACAAAAAAAGTATTTTTGCAACATCTCAAAAGGGAATCTCAGAAAAACACACTCGAACTCCTTTAAAACTGAAATAAATAAGTTGTCAGAGTTAAATCTATTGTAATCTTTGTTCAAGTTGTACAGTGCTATAATGTACACGCAATTTTATTCCTCATTTACACAGTCACAGGGGACATTTCACTACTGCTTAGCAATCTTGTTAGCCTTTAGTTAAATGGAAAATATTTTTTTTATTTGCAGAGGAGTGGGATTTCATAATAAACTTGGAGAATGAGAAGACATAAAGATATGTTGATCAATGTTGTGAATATCTGATTGCTGAAAGAGATGAATGTGCAGTTGGATATAAGTAAAAATATAAATGCTGAATTCATGTTTTACAGCATGTACATGTAGTACTGATATATGTCTCATTTCAGAAACAAAATTACCTGACCTGAGAAGTTAAACATATATGGAATATAATTCTCATTTTATATATTGTACAACAAAATTGTTTTGTAATTATCATCTGTCAGGACAGACTTGTATATTAATAAAAATGAAATATTGTTAAAGATTTTTTTTAAAATCCAAATAATATATAACATTGCTAAAAATAGAACATAGGGGTAAAATGCAAGTTTTGTCTATTATTTTGAAACCCTCTTAAATAGAGAAAATCTGACTGAAGCGGAAATGTTCAAAATGTTGAGCTCTACCAATTGTCCTCATACATCAAAACAGTCAGATGATTTCTTACAGAGTTATTGCCATTAAATGACAAAATTTACCTATTTTTTTATTCCCCTAAGAAAATAAGTCGAAGGGGACTTTAGGTTTGCACTCCACTGGTCTGTCTGTCTGTCTGTCCATCAGTCAGTCCGGCAAATCAGTTTTCCACACTTTTTTCTTCGTGTTTAAAGATATTGATTTGATATTTAGTATATTGTTCTATCATGACAAGTTACAGATCAAGTTCGAATTTTGTTCCAGTCTGATGATTTTGTGCAGAGTTGTGGTCCTTGGACCTAGAAAATTCACTTAAATAATCATTTTTCCACACTTTTTGTCATCATGCTTGAAGATATTGACTTGATATTTGTTATATAGTTTACACCATGACAAGTTATAGATCAAGTTAGCATATTGTTTTCCAGTACAATTAATTTTTAACTGGTAGGGGACTATGTATTGCCATGCAATACTCTGAGAATGCTTGTTAATTTTTGCATATTATGCACATAGACCAAGGTGAGCGATACAGGCTCTTTAGAGCCTCTAGTTGAAACTATTAGAAATTTTATTGAAATGTTTTCAACCACTAAACACAGGTTAAGTTTATTTTTTGTCATTTTCATTTTAACGGTTAACCGTTCCAGAGTGTTTGAATTGATATTTTTTTTAATTTTATGTTTTACAGATATGATCCCTCAGCTGCTGCAGGTGGAGTATCTGTGATCATTAGATAATTTCAAGTTATTTCACTCCCAGCTGCTGCAGGTGGGGTGTCTGTGATCATAAGATAATCTTTAGTTATTTCAACAGACAAATTACATATTTGAATTTCCAATGTAAAATATGAAAGATCCTTATACAACATTGAAAAGTAGCAAACCTTGGACCTTTCCAGTTTTATTCGACCACAAATTTTAAATAACAAGTGATCCTTGGTTCTATTAAAACAAAGGACATAGGAAAATGGAGACTCTTGCTTCAACAATTATGAATACCTACCTATTGTTTATCTTTCATATATGATAAGTTGTTGCATTAGCTTCTATACAATCCAGTTTCCTTCAGTCATATTCAAACAAGCATTCTGTGAGTTTTGCCTGACAATACATAGTCCCCTACCGATAAAAATTCATTGTACTAGAACAAAATGCTAACTTGATCTATAACTTGTCATGGTGTAAACTATATAACAAATATCAAGTTATTATCTTCCAGCATGACGAAAAAAAATGTGGAAAATTGATTTTTGAGTGAATTTTCCAAGTCCAAGGACCATAACTCTGCACAAAATCATTAGACCGGACCAAAATTCGAACTTGATCTGTAACTTGTCATGATAAAACTTTATACCAATCTTAAAATCAATATCTTCAAACATGACAAAAAAAAGTGTGGAAAACTGATTATTTGAGTAAATTTTCTAAGTTCAAGGACCATAATTCTGCACAAAATCGTCAGACCGGAACAAAATTCGAACTGGATCTGTAACTTGTCATGATAAAACAGTACACCAAATATCAAATCAATATCTTCAAGCACGAAGGAAAAAAGTGGAAAACTGATTTGCCGGACTGATGGATTGACAGACAGACAGAAGGATGGAGGTGCAAACCTAAAGTCCCCTTCGACTTCGTCGGTAGGGGACTCATAATTTGTGACTTTTTATGATGTTCAGATGCAAAGTTATTTGACAAGGTGTGTTATGAAGAACTACTTATGACAGACCATTGATAATTGGTAGGCTGTTGCATTAGAACTAGCAAATGTTGAAACTCGACCACCATCAGTCTTTCTTTTTATATTATTTTTTGGTGACAATGATTCAGCATGGGTTCCATTAGGAAATCATATTTTCATCTTTCAATTTAAATGATTATATAAAGTTCTCTTATACTGAAAGTATAGGTCTTAATCTTTTCAAACTATACACACATGTTGTACATATTGGAATCAGTAGAATTGATTTGGTGGTCACATACATAGCAGCACTGGTGTCACATAATGGGTTCCCATTCAACCTAATGCAAAATTTATAAATTTGACCTGGCAAGTATTAATGTATTTAACAGAAATAATGTGCTTTATGGGGGGTCTTCCATATAAAGTCCTCTATCAATCAAATAAAAAATGTAACAATCCCACTATTGTCAAAAGTAACTCGTAATTATGTTACATTTTAAAATGCAAGGACAAATAGCTGAAAACAGGTATAAGGGACCAAAACTATTGCTGGTGAAATAAATGGTACTGAATTGGTTTAAGAGTTTGAGAGTGACCATTGACATTTTGTTTGGGTCCATTTTTGAGAAATAGGCTCTTTACTCCCAAAGGAGCTAGACTGGTTGTGTCAACATGGTAAGGGATCATAGATTTATTCTTACGAGGAAGCTCCGAGCATGCTCGGAGGATGCTCAGAGCTTTTTAAGTAGGCTCTTCTCAGCAGTTAATGTGACAATAATTATCATGATCCATTAAGATGTCAATCAAATCTACACCACTTCTATGATAAGGAAAGTAGAGCATTATAGAGGATGCTCCATAAACACCTGTGTAAACATATGGTCTATTCTAATACATTTTGCATTAAATTTTACAAAACTATAAAATAGATTAGAAATTCTTCAACAGTGCTGTGTAATGCTTAGAAAGAAATCTCAAGTCTCCACAAAAAGTAAAAGTCATTTAAATATTTTCTTATTATATTTAATAATCATTCCTTTTTTTATAATAAAAAAATTCTCAAATTTTATAATTAGATGATATGATTTAAAAATAGTTTATATTATATAATATGCTACATAAAAGTTATCAAGACACAAACAACAGTCAGGTGGTGATACTAAACAAGTAATTTTTTTTAGTCACTTTTATAAATATTTTTTGTTTTTAAAAATTATTTAATAACTCAATAGTAATTTTAAATGACAAATAAAGCATGGACTAAATGTAGTTTTCAAGAATTGTTATATCATTTCATTAAATAAAATTAAGTATTTATCCAATTTTAGATGAGTATAGAGAGGTTACTTTAAAAAATAATGACAAAAATATTACTTTAATAAATTATTTTATACAACTTCAAAAAACTTAGTACTTACAATTATTTAAGGAATATATGTAATTGCTTTCGATTAAGATTCAAATTATAAATAACTTCAAGTCTTAATTAAAGGTTCCATATCTAGTTTATAACTGTCTATCTCTAAGATTTTAAGGGGAAATGATATTATAATAGCCCCAAGAGGCCAATCTTTGACCAAGAAGTGTGGCATCAGAAAAGCAATTAGTGCTTGTTGAGGATTTAAATAGCTTTACCAGTATATTTCATGGGGAAAATAACCAGATATCTGTGAAAATTTGTTAAAGCTAGTAAAACCTGTATGGATGAACACCTATAAAAATAATATTAACAGAAGTTACTTATTCATGATATAGAAGTAATATTTGAAACAGCCTTGTTTTCAACATAACTTGTATAGGTAATTTTGAAAATTACTTGTTTAAGTAATGCCCCTAACTAAACAATGGTAATATGTTTTTTTTAAATTGCAAACTAAGTTCTTTTATAGAAAATTATGGCTACTTTAAGAAAACTTTAAATTCATTAGTGGATGCCTGGTTTGAGGGGGTAATACCACCATTGTTTTCCCTCTAGTACGTCTCTCTTTACTTGGCATTTTTTTTTAATTGTGCAGATTTAGCTTTGTTTTAAATAAAGAAATACTTGGCATGAGTAAAATTATTTTCCCCCTATAAGTCTTTGTTTAATTGTCATGATTGTTATATTTCAAAAAAAATGTGCAGAATTTATCTATGTTTTAAATAAAGAAATACTTGACATAAATAAATGTCCTGTACTACAGTGAAAATATAGCATAACTTTTCAGTGAATATAAGAAAGTAAACATCACCAGAAGTTAACCAATCAAATTCTCTCCCCTTTTTTCCCTGTAGAATATAATATATTTTTATTGCTTTGAAACACCCAAGAAACATGTTTGCGTCTCAAAAAAACTTTTCTGCAATGAAATGGAGGATTTATTTCAAACAACTGTCAAATTAAATGGAATATAAAAAAAGATCAACCCTTTTTCGTATGAAACTGAATGTACTATGTTTTGGTAGTATGGTTATAAATCAATAACCATAGTTTGTGTCTTTGATGACTTTTATATTTCATTTTATATAGTATAAATTTAAAATATATTTATATTTCAAATATAAAATTTGAGTGTTTTTTTATATCATGTGTATTGAAAAAGAATGATAATTACTAAGAAAATGTTTTGAAATCATTTTCTTTCTGTGAAGACTTGATACCAAGCATTGTACAGTAATATTGAAGAATTTCTCATCTATTTTATAGTTTTGTAAAATTAATGCAAGATTTGTTTGAATAGACCAGATGTTTACACAGGTGTTAATGGAGCTTCCTCTATAATGCTCTACTTTCCTTATTATAAAAGTGCTATAGATTTGATTGACATCTTAATGGATCATGATAATTATTGTCACATAAACTGCTGAGAAGAGCCTACTGAAAAAGCTCCGAGCATCCTCCGAGCATGCTCGGAGCTTCCTCGTAAGAATAAATCTATGATCCCTAAGCGTCACCTGCTGTACATGCATCACCCGTCATGTTAAAATGTCACAATATGTCAACAGATCAAACGACTTTTATGATTTCTAAAGACCTAAGACAATGAAAATATGTCACTATTGATTTGAGACACACACACACACATCATATTGGTCAACCAAGTCATGATGGTGACTGTATGTGGGGTAGATTTCAGTCGTTTTCCCTCTTAAATCTGTAGGAGCAGTTTTTGTGTAAGGAGCACACATCTGTTAATGGAGTTTGTATTGCCAAAACATACCCAGCCATAACACGTTGAGATATGTTAACACTTTAAGATGGGGCTAAGGGTATGTTACATCTGAGAAATGGGAAGTTGACAATTGCAAAGTTGAAATCATCACATTTGTCTCGATTCTATTTTGAAGTCGTCCATCTGTGTCAACATCGCTGAAAAGATCAAGATATGAAGTACACCTAGTTTTGGTAGTATCCTTAATCTTAGGTTCAATGGGATATATGAGATGCGAGCACTTACTGCAATGTGGGTTACTGAGTGACAGAATAACATCAATATAACTGAAAGTGAAATGAAGAAAAAACTTTAAGAAGATTCCTTTTATGTCATTGAGAAGGTTCTGTATGAATTCTGCTTCGTCTAGTAGGAGCATATAATAAGTACTCATCGGAATACCGACTCATTTGAAATATTCATCCACTAAACACAACAAATGTGTCGTCGATAATGTTCTCATGTCTGTAGAAATTGAGAAATAATTGACCAACGTTTCATGCAATTTTAATTTCACAATATATGAATCCTTTACATTTATTTTTTCATAATTAAGCACACGTGTTTCTCTTCCCACATACAAACTGAACTAGTCATCATATACAAATATGCACCAAAATAAAACTGTTTTTCATGAACGCATTTGCCAGCTTAATAGTGAATGTTACTCTTGATGCCCAGTATAATAAGTCTCATGTAGTGGTTACAAATTCTGATATGTTGATTGTGGAACATATTTGAATGCAATAGTCGTGTTTTGGAGTGTAAACAACGTACTCCTATCTTTTATACCTGCATCTGCATTTTTTATCAGTCTAGTTATTACTATTATTATCATCTTCAAAATCCCGTCTTCCCAGTTTTTCAGTTAAGACTGTCTAATGTTTTGTTCATTTGTCATTTGAATCAATGCGTATATTCTTGTCAGTCCCATATTGTCTGGTAAGCAGCTGTACCACGCTCAGTGTCTCTATTTGCATCTACAGATAAGTCCACGTACATATCATGATCTGGTGGTTGTTGGTCAGTCTCCAATGGTACAGATGAAGGAATAATAGACGGTTCGTCTGTAATTAATAAACTTGTGTTAATATTGTATAAATGTGTGTGTGCGTGTTGCGATTATGCCGGTAATTTAAACAAATCTGCACATTTAAGCAACCAAGAGGGTATATTTTTGAAGTCTATATAGGAGCTTTTACATGGCGTTCGTTTCGACTTGCGAGTTTGGTATCTTTCGGCTCCCTTTTTTAAACCTGCATGTGATCAACTATTATAGTAGATCGTGTGGACCACTCCAGCTCAGTTCTACACCCTGTGTTTATTAGGTATACTATGATGTACAACCGCCGATATTAGTGTGTTGGACAGCATGATTGTAGTATCTGTAGGTTAAGTATTGTCTAAACTCATCTGACACAGATATCAGTATAAAAATAAGGAGATGTGGTATGATTGCCAATGATACAACTATCCACCAGAGTTCAAATGAAGTGGATGCAAGCAATTATAGGCAACCGTGCGGAAGAAATGAGAAAAACCCATACCGTATAGTCGGCTATAAAAGGCTCCGACATGAAAAATGTGGAACAATTCAAACCAGAAAACTAACAGCCTAATTTTTAAGAAAACAATTTGAGAAAAATAAATATGACAGACATGAACCAACGACAAATACTGAACTACAGGCTCCTGGCTTGGGAGAGGCATAGAAAGAATGTGGCGGGGTTAAACATGTTTGTGGACACTCAGCCCTCCCCTAGCCTGGGACAGTGGTGTAACAGCACAACATAAGAACATACTGTAACTAGAGGCTCTAAAGAGCCTATGTCGCTCACCTTGGTCTATGTACATATTCAACAAAACACACTCTCCAACATTGAAGATGAGAAGAGAATTCAGGACGAAAATCTCTGTTTTGTTGATCTTGTATTGCTGATCATTTAGTCGGTTTAGTTTCTCTCTATCTTCTTTAGTTTTTGCTCAAAACACAAGAGAGGGTTTAAAAAAATTCTCATTTAAGGGCAATCATTCCTATAAAGAGTGACAGTGGCAAAATTTAACACGTTAGTACGTCTTTCCCTGCTGGTCATTTTTGTTATTTAAAGTGTCTATTCATCTATTATATTTTTTATCATATCAGACCAATAAAATGGTAAAAATCATCATTAAAGGGCAATAACTCCAATAAGGAGTTGTCGGACGATTTCCTCCTTATTGTCTTAATTGTAGATCTTGTCTTGCTGATCATTTTTGCTTATTCAAGTTTTTGTCTATCTACTATAATTTTTAATATATAAGGCAAAAATGCAAAGAATTGGTAAAAATCGTCATCAAAGGGCAATAACTCTAATAAGGAGTCGACTAACGATTTCGACCGTGCAGACTTATTAATAGAACTTGTCTTGCTGATCATTTTTGCAATTTCAAGTGTCTATCTATTATAGTTTTCAAGATAATAGGCAAAAATGAAAAAAAATGGTAAAATTTGTCATTGTCAATAACTCCTATAAGAAGTCGTCTGGCAGTTTTGACATTCTGAACATTTCTGCTCTAGTCTCAAAATAATAGACAAAACTTGCATTTTACCCCTATGTTTTATTTTTAGCCATTTCGGCCATCTTGGATGGCAGGTGGGGTCATCAGACACATTTTTAAAACTAGATACCCTAATGATGACTGGCTAAGTTTGGTTAAATTTGGTCCAGTAGTTTGAGAGAAGATTTTTGTAAAAGTTAACGGACGACGACGACGGACGACGGACGCCAAGTGATGAGAAAAGCTCTTTTGGTCCTTTGGGCCGGGTGAGCTAAAAATCAGTAGCAATCAGTGGCTTTACTCAAAAGATCGGTACGAGGCACAAAAACAACTAACATAAAAACAATTGAATAAGCACAGAAATAAGAGTACTCGCAGTTACTGAAAGATGGTTCAAAGCCAGTTACAACTACTAAATAAATCATGTTCTCCCAGATTAAAGAATCAATCAATACACATCCAACGGGTTAAGTATAGAGACGTCGCAAATAGTCGGGCATATAATTTGGTACGCCAGACGCGCGTTTCGTCTACACAAGACTCATCATTGTCACTCGAATCAAAACAGTTGCAAAACCAAATCAATTTTACGAAGTTGAAGATCATTAATAACCGAAAATTCCGTCTATTTATGAAGATATTTTGCTAACCTATTCTCGTCTGTCTCATTGAGGCATTCAAAAAGCCAGAACAAGTACAATTTTCGTGATATTTTAAGTAATCCATACAGTTTAAGCTATTAAAACATTGATATTTTTAAAGACTCAGTTTGACTCTCAGTCTACGTGTTCTTTTATTATAAATGTGACCAATTGTTTCGTTGTTTTAATTTTTTTATTGTCTTTAATGAAACATCATCATCTCTGTTGTAACTTGTATGTGACTTTGTGATGGTAGAACAATCAAATGTTATCCTCGGTTAAATGTTACCGAGAATGTTACTTACGTGGCCTATTCCCGTGATGAGTTACACCCTCGAGATCAACGTATTCATTTGGAACAACTCCATAACGAACTGACACATTAGTTCTCAAATGATTTTGTCCAGTTACATTATTTGTCTGGTACGACAAATTGACTGGATCTGTTGTATTTCTTCTCTGGCGTCGTCTTTGGTGCAACCATAACACACCAGCTATAACCAAGATAACCAATAGCAGTGTTACCAACGTATACAATATGACTGAACCAACATATGTTTTTGGATCTGAAATATATATAAAGCAATCGTAATAATATACTAATTCCAATTAGTCATGATATCATAATGTCCTAGTAAATCAAAGTTAAGTATTAGAACACATATTAATTTACTTTCTAGCTCTTATACCATTTGCAATTATGCAATATTCTGTCATTGTTCCCGATATATGGAGTACGAACATGTAGTGTTATGCATTTTTGCTTTCGTGAATTTTATTATTTTATTTGAGCAAATGTCTGTTGTCACCTCTTGAATACGTTCGATAGTGATCCCAGAATTTAATGCAAACATGAAGTGTTTAGAACATTGTTTGGATTTTATTCATTAGCTTTTTAAAATGAATATATAATGAATATGTTTGCCACTATTTGTAGCAGTATATAAAAAAAGACCTCTTAAAACTCCCAAAGTTAAAATGTATTGGTTTTGGCTATTCTTTTAGTATAAATAAGAAGATGTGGTATGAGTGCCAATGAGACAACTATCCGTCCAAGTCACAATGTGTAAAAAGTAAATAAATAGAAGGTCAAAGTACGGCCTTCAACACGAAGCCTTTGCTCACACCGAACAGAAAGCTATAAAGGGCCCCAAAAAGACTAGTGTAAAACAATTCAAACAGGAAAACCAACGGTCTAATCTATATAAAAAAGGAGAAAGGAGAAACACTTATGAACCACACCAACAAACGACAACCACTGAAAAAAAGGCTCCTGACTTAGGACAGGTGCATAAAAATGCAGCGGTTTTAAACGTTTTCACAGGCGCCAATCTTCACCCTAACATAAAAGAGTGGTATAACCTTACAACATAAAAAGACACACAATAAAATATCAATTGAAATGGCTTAACTCGAGCAAAAAGACAATACACAAAAACAAGTAAATATACACTGAACGAATAAGTTTGATCTTCGACACAATATGAATAAAAAAGATGTTTCAATGTCAAAAAGACAACTTTAACCTTGGATAAAATGGCGTTAAATAAAGTAACGTACACAGGTAAATTTAAATATAATAATTTTGTTGTTAGGAGTACAGAAACATTTTTTTACAAAATAAATTTGTTATTCATAGTACGAGTACAGAAGTGAAATTTTTTTTCGTCATACTAAATACTTATCAAAGGTGGTACACAAAATAAGTAAACATTGAATAACAGAAATGAATTACAAATTGTGTCAACAGGTCAAATTAACACGATTTGAGAGTACTCGCAGTTACTGAAAGCTAGTTAAAAGCTATGACATCACTACACACACAGGCATAACGAACGAGTTGGGATATATAAATACCGTATGATGGAGCTAAAGGAATATCGCCGTCTAGAAAAGGAAAATTAACTATAGAGAATGAAAAATCGTCTCTTTTGTCGTAAATTTTTGTATGGAGTTTCCCTTTAGAAATTGAAATGTCTAAATCTAGAAAAGGACAACTACTGCTGTTTATGTTAGATTTATTTGAAGTAAGTTCCTTTGGATACATTTCGGTAGTATATTTAGACAATTCTGGATTATTTAATGAAAATATATTATCAAGATAACAGTAGGTATTGTTGAATGTGTCAACTAAATGTAACAATGACGTGTCTTTACTGATTTTGGCCATAAACTGTGATTCATAGCAATATAGGAATAAATCTGCTATTAAAGGGGCGCATATAGTGCCTAAGGAATACCTTCTACCTGTCGATACACTTTATCGCCGAAACGTACATATATGTTGTCCAGGAGAAAATTTAAAGCTTCAATCATATCTTCACATTTCCAGTAAGTGTATCTAGCATACTTTCCTTTTTCGTTACAGAAAAAGGCTTTGAACGAGTTACAGCAAATAAATTTGCAATGAGATTTTTCAAAAGACCATTTAATTAAATACGAAAACTTTTTCTTGATAAGATTGTGTGGAAGTGTAGTGTAGTGAGTAGAAAAATCATAACTGTCAACAGAATTAAAAGGACCATCAATAGCACGTATTTTATCTAAAACCTGTAAAGAACTTTTAACACTCCAAAAATAATTAGTACCATTATTTTCATAAACTTTATTACAAAAGTTAATAACAAGTTCTTTGATAGTAGAATGGAAGGTAGTTTGAAGCACTGACAGATTAGTAGAAGAACACTTACTAGATGCGGATGCGGAGATGAAACGGAATTCAAATGGTTGTTTGTGTAATTTAGGTAACCAGTACATAGTCGGGAATTTCAAATGTTCGAAAGAGGCTTTAAGCTGGGTAGTGGCAGTGATATGCTTGTTTACAATTTGACTCTCTGTGGAGCGTACGGACCTGAATGAAGAAGAATTGATAATTTCGTTTTGGAAAACTTCCGTGTAGTATATGCGTCACAACACCACTACATTATAGGCTGCTTTGTCTGCCGGTACGAACACAAACCGCTTTGCGAGTACTTGGAGTTTATTTTTTATTCTAGAAATGGGTATATCATGAACCCTATTATTAATTTCAGAATTGTTGTCAAAATGAGATATACGAATATAACAGTATTTATAATTTAATTCAAATAACTTTCTAGAGATTTTTTATCAGATTTTTCACGTTTACACCCCATTTTCACAGTAGGCAGACAGAGCGTCTTTAATGACCTGACGACACTGTTTCCAATCTATAATAGATGGAGGACGATATTTAGGTCTTTTCTTAAGAAAAGTTTTGACCTCACGGTTGAGATCTCATGTAATGACATGACCATAGGGAACATATCTAAAACTAGTGGAAGGAGCATTATTTTCTATATTGACGTCTGATGTTACTGACGTATTATAAAAAATCAAACTTCTGCTGGGTTTATTGTTCTAATACGAAATAAAACGTGGTTCTGTATTATCTAAATATGGAGGTATTTGGCTATGGAAAGTAAAGTCATTGAATATACTAGATACGTTAATAAAATCAATACCTCTTTTTATATATTTTAATTTTGAAAATTCCGTTGATGATTTTCAGGTTTATCGATACTAGGAAACAGCCTGTGATGACAAAAGGCTGTAATAATACGGTAGTATTCATACAACGGGCTGAAGTCACACCCAAGTCACAATGTGTAAAAAGTAAACAATCATAAGTCAAAGTACGGCCTTCAAGTATTCAACCAGTGGTGTCAATTAGATGTGGATTCTCAAAAATTCTAAAGATCTACTGCTAAATCTTAGATCACAATCTCTGCAATTTTGCAGCAATATTATGACCTTTGATTTTTCTACGCTTTACACTACTATTCCCCATGCTCAATTGAAAGATCGACTTCATCATCTTATTAAACAGAGCTTTTTCTATAAAAATGGGAATCGTAGGTATAAATTTCTTGTTTTGGGTTATATTAATTCTTATTTTGTGAAGAACCACACTGTTCTATCAGAAAATACACTGAAGATGATATTATCAAAATGCTGGACTTTTTAATCGACAATATATTTGTTGAGTTTGGAGGATTGATATTTCAACAGACAATCGGTATTCCAATGGGTACTTATTGTGCACCCCTTATGGCCGAATTGTTTTTGTACTCGTACGAAGCAGAATTCGTTCAGAACCTTCTTAAAGACAAAAAGAAAAAGCACCTTGCAAAATTCTTTAATTTTACTTTCAGATAAATTGATGATGTCCTATCACTGAATAACCCATATTTCAGTCAGTACTGACATCTCATATATCCCAGTGAAATTGAAATAACGGATACTACTGATACTAGAAGGACTGCTTCATACCTTGATCTTTTCCTCAATATTGACGACTTCACACTAAATTCTATGACAAGCGGGATAATTTCAACTTCCCAATTATCAATTTCCCATTTCTCAGCAGTAACATACCCTCTCCTCCGTCGTATTGTGTTTACATACCTCAATTGAAACATTATGCTCGTGCATGTTCACACTATACGGACTTCATATACAGGTGTGTGCTCCTTACGCAGAAACTGTTCCAACAGAGTTATGAGGAGGAAAGATTAAAAATGACACTCCGTAAATTTTATGGACATCATCACGAATTGGTTGATCTATACGATGTGTCTGTGTCTAAACTAACTAATAACATTTTTACCACGTGTTAGATTGTGGTTCAACATCTATGTCGTCTGTCTTCTAAGTACTGAACGTGACCTATTCCAGAATGTGACTGTTTTGCCGAGTGTGAATTTGCATTGCTATACGACGTGTCTCGGTATTTATACACCCAACATTCAGGTTTTTTTTTTTATGTTTCTGTTGTGGTTTCGGTTGGATATTGTGTGATGTCTAATCGTTTGTGGTTTGAATTTTGTATTTTCGGTACATTTCGCATATGTCTAATTTGTCAGTACAGTCGAGTTAATTTCCATTTTCCATGGATAAAGTATTGTGTTAGTCCAAATAATTATGACGTCATCACAGCATTTATCTAAAACAGCCTTTCAATACCGTTATAGTCATGATAATTGTTTGGACTAGTATTGTGAAAATAATTGTATGAGTTTCAAGATTATATAGTCGTTACAAAAATGCGTCACTGTTTGTGATGTCCTGTGCTGTCGTTAATGGAAGATGTTCGTTGTTATTCTGCTTTTTACATGTTGTAACGACTATTATATTATTTATTTGTGCGTTTCTCTGTGCTGAGTGTTCATGCGTTTGTTTGTGCTGTATTTCTGTCACGTAGTGTTGTCATCTTAGCGATATTTTGTAACATTGCCATTTAAGCGGGAGGTTTGGCTAGCCATAAAACCAGGTTCAACCCACCATTGTTTTCTTAAAATGTCCTGTACCAAGTCAGGAATATGACAGTTGTTATCAAATAGTTCGTTTCTATGTATGTTGGCGTTTGTTTTTGTTGCACTTCAGTGTTTCTGTTGTTCCGTTGTTTTTCTCTTATAGTTGATGTGTTTCCCTCGGTTTTAGTTTGTAACCCGGATTTGTTTTCTCTCAATCGATTTATGACTTTTGAACAGGGGTAAACTACTGTTGCCTTTATTTATTGTCTGATACTTTTGGTATTTCAAATTATCCTTTTATATGTATTTTGGGGGAATTTTATGTGTTTGAAAATATGTGAAAATTCACATTCTAAGAAAGTTTGCATTTTCCAATAAGGAATGTAAAATAGTAAGAAACATACTATTTGATGTCATTTTTATCTCGTCTGATGTATTTCGAAAAGCTCTTATCCATACTTTTATCGACGAATGAACAACGTTGGTTGTTTGTTTTTGCAATGATGTAATGTGAATGTATTTTCCGCAATATCTTTTCTTCTTATCCACTTTTCTTAAACAGTTATACTCCTGAAAGAATAATACAATATAAGAAATAAAGATGATATATAGCAACGATATTTGCATTGCGCTCAGTAACATATTTATAATAATTAATATGTATCATTGTCAAAATCGCATGCAAACAGCTTGTAACAAACAAAATACACAAAAAGCCATAAAGTTAACCCAACAAATTATACAACAATCATTTCATCAAGAATCCGTTTCATTTTTTGTGATCAGTTCCATTGACCGTTTATAAAAAGGACCCTAGATTTTTTATATATTCTTCCGGTTGAAAATTATATTGTAGCTTATTTTTTTATAAGTGAAACTCTTAAAGTCACTATTTTGAGAACCCAAAATAGACAAATAATTCGTTTTAGTATTTGGTATTAAGTGTCACAGATGAAAACCGATATTTATGTATGTTCCATGTGTCACCTTCCATATGAGCAACACGACGGTTGTAACTAATTGAACAGGAACGTCCTACCTTTCCGGAGCACATATTTAACCCCAAATTGTAATGTGGTTCATGTTGCTCAATGATTAGTTTTCTGTATAGTGTTTAGTGGACCGTTGATTGTCTCTTGACCATAGAGTCGTCGGTTTTTACTCCATTAGCTATCAATACTAAACCAACCTTATCTTTAGTACGGATAGTGAAATAAGGGGTTTGTATCAATTCGCCTAAAGCTAGATGAGACATGCGCAGTGGTGGAAGATATCTGGTATAAACATAGAAAATGAATATGTTAAGCAACAATGAAAAATACAATATCCGTTTCCTATACCCAAACGTCTGCGGTCAAGAAATCAAAACAAAGGTTTTGCTGGATTTTTTTTATTGGACCATGATTAAACCACAATCTCGTCCTACCTTCCTCGGTTTCTTTACATCACCGAATACGAATTATCGCTAGGTTTTACCGAGCAACTCGACGCTTGTAACTTATGATAACCATTCTGAGCACTTGAGTTATCATACTTACTTTGGCCTTTTTAACGTTTCATATTCGAGCTTCATTGATGAGTCTTGTGTAGACAAAACCACAATGACTCGGTAATCAGATATTCATTTTTGTAATCATTGGAATTTTATTTTTTTTTGTATTTCCTGTCTAATCGTATTAAATTATCAACGATGGCGCCAAGATTTGTATGTTTACTAGTAATGTGCAGTTTACTGTCTATAGTTTATTCAATATAAAAACATAGATATATATCCGCTAACCGAGTCCCAGTGGAAGAAAACACGTCTGGCGTGCCGATTTAAAGCCTGGTATGTATCTATAATGAGTTTATTTACCCCGAGTTTCAGTAGGATACGTGTTGCTTTATCTTAGTAGGGCCCCGTCGAGTGCCCTATATAAATCACTATGTATGTCTGTCCCTCAGCACCTCTTTGTAATACGATAGACCAGACTGCCTGAGCAGATTGATAAATGTATTTTTTGTTGTTTTTTTTACAAATGTGAGATACACCATTTGATTTGAACATAAATTGATATAAAGTCCAAAGTATAATATGCTTTCTTAATTTCTCTTGGTGTCAAAAGTTATTTACCAAAAAAATTAAAAGTGTAGAACAGGTTCGGTGAAAACTCAGTTTTTGTTAAAAAAACACAAAATCTGAAAAATGTCTTTCCATGCTAGGATTTTAACAACAATTGATATATAGCTGTAATAATCTATTTCAAAGTGATTTAAGATGTCATAATTGAAATTAAAATTGGCACAATATCATTTTTTGGTTCAAGAAACACATTTTCAGCAACATTTTTCTAAATGCTAGAATTCAACATAAATTGCTAATCAGATATAATATGCTATTCCAAATTGTTTCTCGGTGTCAAATATGGGGTAAAAAGAGTTTGTGTGGAAAAATCTCAGATTTTGAGTAACACGTACATTTTCGTGTAAGGAATTCAACAAAAATTGTTAAATAGGTATAATATGCATTCAAAATGTTAAGGTGTCAAAACTGTTGTTTATATACATCTAATTATTCATTGCATGCGAAAGCAGACTGAAATTTTGTATGAATTTTGATTGTTTTACAATTTTTTTGTTTTGGGTTTTGCTTGGCGTCGAGTTTTGGAAAACCTTTATTGTTTGGTAGCTGTCTAAATAACAATATATTCCTTATCTCCTGCAACAAAAATGTATGAAGAGGAAAATGTTATACCTTAAAACCGGTACCGTTATATCCACCACGATAGTCTATCCGTAATATTATTTGACCTACACATTGTAGCTCAATGACCTGTGCACACACTATGTCCATTGGATTACTGCCGGTGAATGGCAAAATACATCTGTCATGTTTTCCAAAGCAAAATTTATTTCTACATTCTACTTGGTATGTTGAATCAAAGTTCACGTATCTTAATTTTCCACATCCCGAGTCGAAGAAATCTGAAAAATATCTGAGTACTTATACATTAAACTAGTAATCGATTATCATTTTGGTGGCGTCTTTGTTGGATTTATTTATATGCTTGTTTTAATTTTTTAGTCAGTTGTGTTGTATGCCTGTGATGTATGTTTACACAGTTTTGGCTGCTGGGTCACAATTATTGTCACCTATTATGTCTGTTTTGGTTGCTTACCCAGTTTTGTCAATGTAACTGAACGTACAGCCGACTATACGCGGTATGGGTTTTTCTCATTGTTGAAGGCCGTAGGGTTGCCTATAATTGCTTACCTCCACTTTATTTGAACTTTTGTGGATAGTTGTCTCGTTGGCAATCATACCACATCTCCTTATTTTTACATAAACAATTGTCAATCAAATGGGAGGTAAATTTATCTATAAAACCAGGTTTGTCCAACCATTTTCTTCGGAAAATACCTGTACCAAATCAGGAATATGACGGTTCCTTTGGTTGATAAAGTCTAACGTTTGATTTTGTCAGTTTTTATGGACTTTCCCGTTTGAATTTACTTTATTGCTATGTATTTGGTTATACTTTTTCATAATTTTTCAACATGACATGTATACTCCGATGTTTATCTGTGATCTTGAATGCTTAACATTTAGCTTTGAGTACAACTGAACGGGGTTCGAAAGTTCCATACTTTTCGATTAATTATTGGAGTTACTTAGTTTATTTTTATGCCCTATAACATGATTTTGCTTCGTCCATCTCGCAATCATTATAATCGCTTCATTAAATAATGCGATACTTAATCTACGTTAGAATTTGACTTTTAATTATTTTGGTCTCCAGCATCCCTGTCGAAATGCGCATCAGGTGCAGTAAAATTGGTACCGGTTCATGTGATTAATCTATAAAGCACCTACAAATGATAAAGTGTCTGATTGATGTGTACATCGTTCATCTTAGTTTAAGCATTAAAAAAGTAAAACAAAATATTTCAGAAACTTATAATAACTTACCATAGTGCATCTTCTCAACATTTCCTGGCAATAAAGAGAAAAAGAATATGATAAACTACTTTTGCAATAGAATTAGTAAATGTACTACTTAAAAACAGTTTATATGCCCTACTTCATTCATAGTTATAAGTTTCATATTGAGTGATAATTGGATATCGCTTGATATTGACTCGAGTTATTTAATTTCAATATAACAATAAATATAAGCCTTTACCGATTTTTTTTTTGTAAAAAATATATTATCCAAATCAAATATTAAAGAGAGTTGATGTGAAGTAATGTCAAATTTTTACGAGATGTTAAATCTATTTCTCTTATATTAAAAATATCTTTTTCCTGGGAAAAAAAATATTTCGCAAGCTTCACTTCACATATGTCTGCTGAATGAAATACTGAAACCAGAAACAGATAATACTTTTTATATGTCTCTGAAATAGCATATCATATTTTGCCCTAAACCCGGAATACTTTTTACATCCGACTTTTTCAAGCTTTTGTACGCTTAAGAATGAATCAAATATGACAAAAAGAATATTTTCAGGAGAAACAAGCGAATGGTTTGTATATTATTGAAGAAATAACAAATCTCCGTTGACAAGGGGAAATGTGACAGCCATCTTTGACCAACCTATTGGGCAATTATTCATATCATACTTCTTACAGTGTGATACAAAATATATCACTTCATGCGGGAAAAAGATAACAGACCGTTGTCATTTCATTTATACATGTTCATGTTATAATAAAATAAGAGGAAGAACAGACACACGCACTATTTACACACATCTATATAAGTTTTGAGATTCTCGATCTGAAATAAGTATAATGATAGAGGGGTAAATTGATGTGTGACGTCCGTCAGGAAATGTTTCAATATCCAGGATGTAATATAAGCAAAACCTTGAATTCTACTTCACCTATACGCTGGTTTGGAGATTTTTGTGTAAGTTCTAATGGTAAGACTCCACAACAGGTCTCATCTGGACACATTAATCTGATAAATCAATAAGGAAATGTGGTATCAGCAGCAAGAAAACTATCCACCACATTAAGCGGAAATAAGCAACTATAGGCCAACGTACGGCCCTTAATAATTAGTCCCCGTCACCTCTGGAGACATTATTCTGAGTCAATAATGACCAGTCTTTTTTTCTTTTCCCTAAATGTCGCGTGTAAGGCCAGGGAAGCGAATCATATCCATTTATGCAACATGCAAGTCGAATTTGCTAGTACCATAAGATCGAGGCAGTATAGAGTATTCAATCAATAATACTTACGATAGAAAAAAAAAGTTAAGCATTTTTAAGGCATTGGCGTATGAACAGTTTGTACAGTTAACGCACTAGACGACAGATTTAATGTTAATAGAATGGGGAAACATCAAAAGTTAATATAAAGAGGGAAAGCGGACAGCAAATAAGCAACCATGAGAATGTATATAAAATGAAAGATGTAAGACTTACCTTTTTTAAATTTTTCTTTTTATAGATTTTATAGATTTTATGATATTAATGACAATCATGATAAGTCGTTATGTTTTACATACCATTATGGCTTTCTGCTTTCTGGCTTAACACAAGAGAAACAATCACCAATATCAGCACGTATGAATCCATCATCAGGAACTTCAAAAAGTTTGTGTGGATGATAACAAACAACATATTTCATACTGCATTCCTAAAAAAGATAACGAAACAAATAGAACAAACTTACAAAATATGTAAAAGTGGAAAATATTATGGCAAATAACTTATACATGCTTTACAGAAAACCAATAAACATCCAAAATATCCACCGCATCTTCCGAGAATTAAACATAGGACTCTTGACACAGTGAGCCACATCTTTTATATGTGGAAAGTTATAAGCGATTTACATTTAATTATATGCCAGAAAAGTCGAGATCACTCATTAGTGTTTTGTGATATGCCATTACAAAGCATAAAGCAATGTTCAATTCAAGGAACGGAGCTGTTAATCAAACCGAAAATAAAAAGTGTCCACGATCACTGTCGAATATCTGTATACTAAAGACATCAGTAACAAAGTTCATGGAACAATTCTAAATTCTAAATACGTACGTCTAAGGATATATATGTATTACACATACTCCGAAATACAGAGAAATGGAAAATAAGTTAAAAGTTTACAATTTTATATTTGTGAGAGAAAAAAATATAGGCATAAGCTGTTACAGTACTGGAATGATATTATGAGTGACCAATGAAATACAGTTGTTGTTGTCGAACAAAAGGCTTAATTGTTGTAGTTCTAATTTTATTAAACGCTCACTTAAGAAAAAATGTTATTCAGGGAGAAATAAATGACGGTAAATTGAAAGATTGAACACAAAAAGAACCGACGACGGAAAATAGAGGATAAACCCTATATTCAAATCAACAAGATTGTTTTTGCTATCGATAGGGAAAATTAGATTGTTTTCCATATGCGATTATAAATGATGATTGGACAGTTCAGACCGATAAGTCGAAGGTTCTGGAACGATTAAAAAAAAACGCTTAAGTTTAAAACATTACTTTTAAAATCAGTACACCGTTACGCGATATACCAATAAATCCCAAGAACGTTACTATGGTACTCGAACCGATCAGGAGAAAAGTCTTGTAAGCTATTTTATGTGAGAAAAACACGAGGACGACATTTATAATTGATGACATTCCTGCTGAAGTGTTGAAAAATGAAACGGTTTTCGATCTTCTGTATCGGACTATTTATGGATGTTTCGTTTTCGGTAAAGTGCCCTCCTAAAGGACTATGGGTCATTAAATGAATTATGAAACCAAACTCTGACGATTATCTGAAACCTATTCATTTTGTAAAATTTGGTATATTGTTTTAAACATGAGACTTAGTAAATGATTAGAAGATGATGAACGCTTATGTGAAGAACAAAATGAATTCCGGAAACACACTAGAGAAGCTGTGAAGACCACAATTATATCTAACTTTAAGCAATAGGAAAATCTCAAGGAAAATCAAACATTGCATGTATCATCAACACGAAGAGAGATTTCGATACGGTTCATAAATTGCAACTTTCTGTTATACGCGGAAAGTTTTTTTTATTGCTTTACAGTCTCTTTGTACAGGTGTCAAGTATATTGTCCGTGTTAGTAATAACTTAACTCCGTGGTTCTAAGTCACGAGCGGCGTGAAACAGGAGTGTATCTTTGCGGTTCTTCTATTTTTATTTTACATAAAAGCAGAATGAGTAAATGTTCTGAAATGTGGGGTGGCACTATTATCATTAGTATATATCTATACGCTGAATTGATGATGATGTATTACTTGCGCAGACGAATTAAGTTTCCAACATTTGATGAATGCATTAACATAATTATGTAAAAATGAGACTTTGACTAAAAAGGGTGATTGTTCATTTCAGATCGGCGTCGAAGAGAATTCCACATAGTTCTTAAATCTGCAGTAGACATGCCATACTTAACTCGAATAATTCAAGCCATTACCGTCTCCGATTCTCTCCACCTTTCGAGGTTACGACTGGATTATTCGGGTTATGCCATACTATACACAATAAAATGCTCCGCTGGGCGCAGCTTGATACGACCGCAGAGGTCGAACCCTGAACAGTTGGGGCAAGTATGGACACAACATTCAAGTTTGATACAGCACTGAATTTGGATTGTAATTAAATAACTGACACAGCATAGGTTTCGGACACAGAATGAATGTGGTCTAAGAACTTAAAAATTTTTAATTTACCTATTCAAACCATATCATTATTATTTGTTTTTATATATAATTCAGAAATAACCAATTTAAAATGGAAAATTTTAAAGAAAAAAAAGGAAAAAAAAAATCCCCCCCCCCAAATTTTTGAACCCCCTTATGATTCATCACCCCCAAACTCAATCCCAGCCTTCCCTTTGTGGTATGGTCCTTTGCAGTACAATTTCAGAGAGTTCCATACACTTGAACACAAGTTATTGTCTGGAAACTAGAAAAATGCTTGTTTTTGGCCCCAAATTCCTAACCGTTTAGGGCAATAACCCCCAAACTCAAACCCAGCTTTCCCTTTGTGATATGGAACCTTGTAGTATAATTTCATAAAGATCCATACACTAACACACAAGTTATTGTCCTGAAACTAGGAAAATGCTTGTTTTTTTGCCCCTTTTTTTGCCCCTAATTCCTAAAATTTTGAGGCAATTACCCCCAAAATCAATCCCAGCCTTCCCTTTGTTGTATGGTACCTTGCAGTACAATTTCAGAGAGATCCATACATTTGAACACAAGTTATTGTCTGGAAACTAGAAAAATGCTTATTTTTGTCCCCTTATTCCTAAACGTTTTGGGCAATTACCCCCAAACTCAATTCCAGCTTTCCCTTTGTGATATGGAACCTTGTAGTACAATTTCATAAAGATCCATACACTTACAAGTTTTTGTCATGAAACTAGAAAAATGCTTGTTTTTTGCCCCTTTTTTGGCCCCTAATTCATAAAATTTGGAGGTAATTACCCCCAAAATCAATCCCAGCATTCTCTTTGTGATATGGGACCTTGTGGTACAATGTCAGAAAGATCCATACACTAACACACAAGTTATGTCTGAAAGTCACAAAAATGCTTATTTTTGGCCCCTTTTTGGCCCCTAATTCCTTAACTTTTGGTACCATAACCCCCAAAATCAATCCCAACCTTCCCTTTGTTGTATGGTACCTTGCAGTACAATTTCAGAGAGATCCATACATTTGAACACAAGTTATTGTCTGGAAACTAGAAAAATGCTTATTTTTGTCCCCTTATTCCTAAACGTTTTGGGCAATTACCCCCAAACTCAATTCCAGCTTTCCCTTTGTGATATGGAACCTTGTAGTACAATTTCATAAAGATCCATACACTTACAAGTTTTTGTCATGAAACTAGAAAAATGCTTGTTTTTTGCCCCTTTTTTGGCCCCTAATTCATAAAATTTGGAGGTAATTACCCCCAAAATCAATCCCAGCATTCCCTTTGTGATATGGGACCTTGTGGTACAATGTCAGAAAGATCCATACACTAACACACAAGTTATGTCTGAAAGTCACAAAAATGCTTATTTTTGGCCCCTTTTTGGCCCCTAATTCCTTAACTTTTGGTACCATAACCCCCAAAATCAATCCCAACCTTCCTTTTGTGGTATTGAACCTTATGGTAAAAATCCATTCACTTAAACTAAAGTTAGTTAGTGCGAAAACCAATGTGTCTTCGGACGACGACGACGACGCCAACGTCATACCAATATACGACCACAAAAATTTTTTTGCGGTCGTATAAAAATAAGGAGATGAGGTATGATTGCCAATGAGACAACTATCCACCAAAGTTCAAATAAAGTGGATGTAAGCAATTATAGGCAACCGTACGGCCTTCAACAATGAGAAAAACCCATACCGTATAGTCGGCTATAAAAGGTCACAACAATTCAATTGAGTAAACTAACGGCCTAATTTATAACAAAACAATTAACGAAAAACAAATATAACAAACTTGAACCAAAGACAACCACTGAACTACAGGCTCCTGACAGGCAAATAAAGAATGTGGCAGGGTTAAACATGTTTGTGAGAGCTCAACCCTCCCCTAACCTGGGACAGTGGTGTAACAGCACAACAATAAGAACACACTACAAAAATCAGTTGAAAAAGGCTTAACTCATCAGATCGATACAAAGCAGAAAAACATCAAACATAAACACATACCGGACGTGGCAGGTAATTTATCCATCCCTCATCCCTAACAACAAAAAGTACACTAAGTATAGATCTGAGAGTACTCGCAGTTACTGACAGCTAGTTCAAAGCCAATAACAACTAACAAAAAAATTATGTATCTAAGACTTTCCCTTACTGTTAATGACGTCTTTACACTAAATCCATTGGATGTTGGATGTGTACTGATTGATATTTTAGTCTTAAATGCGTGATTTGTTTTTATTAATTGTTATTAACTTTGAACTAGCTGTCAGTAACTGTGAGTACTCTCAGATCTGTACTTAATGTCTTTTTTATTTTGGAGATGTATAAGTACCCTACCACGTCCAGTCTGTGTTTTTGTTAGATGTATTATTGCTTTGTATCGATCTGATGAGTTAAAGCCTTCATAACTTCATAATTCAACTGAACATTTCAGACATCATGCTTAGAAAATTTTCTATTTCTTCTGACTTTACATTGATTCCAGTGTAAGTTGTAAAGATAAACAAAATAAAACGTTGTCGTTGGTTGCTTTCTGTCATATTAGTATTCGTTTATTTCTTAATCGCAAATCAGCTAGTTGGCTTTTGTTTAAAAAAATAAACTTATTCATGTCATTTCAGGGCCTTTTAAACATCACTACAGATATGAGTTTTGCACATTGTTGAAGGCTGTACGGTGACATTTAATGTTTATATCCAAGTTATTTGGTCTCTGGTATATATCTATCACAATGACAGTTATACCACAGCTCCGTTTACGTTCAGTTGCAAATATTTCAGGCATGTTCAGGACGGAAAGAAATTATAAATAAATACAATAAGTAGGTCTGTAAAAAGGGACGACCGGGATTAAGGGAATTTTGAAAAGGAACACAATTAAGCCTTCATGCAACAAGCCACCTACGGACCACTCAAAGAGTTGTTGCAGGGGTTCTTAACGTGCAAAGAGCGCGACACTATCTCTACATTCTGACGTGGCTACGTCTTTATACACCCAGCGTACAGAATGGGAAAAATTCAAGTTGACCATATTTTAATATCGCCCTGGGCCAATCAACATTTGGTGTGCTGGAGGTATCTTTTTCTCTGTGCTAATTTGTTTTAGACAATTTAAATAATCTATTGCAATATCATTAAAAGATTAGTTATTTGCCTTTGAGTGAACTTATTTCGACTCTATAAAATTGGGATTGACCCTCTTTCATGTACCAAAATGCGTGCATTTTATGCCTACGTGACTTGTGAGACTTATTTCCCATGTAAGAAGGCCCGTATCTCAATAGTTTTATGGGATTTAAAGGGAGTTGTTAATTTTTAACAAAATTCATTCAGTTAAAAATTAATTTTTAACAGTTACGGAAATCAATGGATAATTTTTTTCTACATTTCAGTAACGGACAAAATTCAGATTTTTTTTTAACGATGGATTTTTTCACTAAACAGAGACCTCTGAACGAGATTCATTCATATAAAAACACTTTCTAGATATACGCGTATAAACATAAAACAATCATAACAATAACTGTTTATACTTGTGAATTATTAAATGATGTTCACTAATTGTCTATGTGCAACTTAACACCCAAGGGTGACTGGGGAATAGAAATATGGTTACCATTGGTCTTCCTCCGACCGGCAGTAAAACTCTCGCCAAAGTGGGGCGTCCGTTTGGCTGTGCGGGATATACAAGTTCGCACCCACGTCCAGTCATAATGGGGACGTTAAATCCGATGCCTCGGGTAAAAAGAGTGCCAAGGACCCTTACAACAACTCTTTGATGGGTCCGTGGATGACCTGTTGCAAGGCTTAATTTCTGTCCCTATCCAATATATCCTCATTTTCCCGTGGCAGTCAAAATTTCCTCCACCTTCATCCCGGACGCCTCTTTTACAGGACCTACCTATTGTATTTATTGTAATGCATGAAATATTTGCCACTGGACGTTTTGCATCCTAAGGTTCCCACATTTGAGTGATTAATAACAATTTTTAAATTGATGCAAATTCTATTCATTTTCCCCGTTAATTTTGTTTAGCACCCCCTTTCTAATTATTTAACCAAGGCAAGGTATAGACTATTCAATATCAATGTTTGCTTTTAATGCTTAAATCTTTTATTAATAGTTTTATTTCTTTATATTAATATTACATGAAAACCTAATATACATCAGTTTGCATATGATGGTTAAATGACGGTTATATGACGAGTGTGTAAAAATATGTTTTCAAAGTTGATGCGTATTGATTGTTTATTTATAATGTATTCATTATTGTATAATGTATGTCAGTCAATGCGTGACACTATTATAAAATAGATTTATTATTTCATTATTATCAAATAACTGAACAAAGGAAAACTTCAAAATAGCAACTAGTTAGGGGCGCTTATTTACGACCAATTGTTTCTGTGATCACTTAAAGTGTTGAGTGTCATGACTTCGATATCGGAAAGTCCAATCGAAAGAATTTATAAATAGCCTTTTCGCAACGTGTCTCCATTGATTTATATTGTCTCTTTAAATAGATTTAAATCGTCACTTGGGCGTTTCCCGTCAAGTAGTAATCAGTCAAACAACATTGAAAAACAGACACACACGCATGATCTTGACAGGGTTACGATGCCTGACTTGCAGGCAAATACCGCATGCCCAGACTTATCAGTCACATCATATGTTGCAATGGTACTTGCACGAACACTGTGTATCTACAAATGTACAGTATACATTCTGGTACCAGAATGTTGGCGACTCAAATTGTCAACTATCAATCATATGATTGGCATTAGAAGTGATTATGAATGTAGCCAGATCTTTCTTTCAATAGACATTTGTGATATCCTGCCCACACTATTAGGGTCAGATCTGAATTGACTGACTATCGCCATGATCATTAATCACTACACATCTTGGTCAAGGGAGAAGAGCATCACTCGAAAAAGATTTTAGATACGAATGATTAAAACGTTGCCACCAAAATGGGATGTGAAAAGAAGTAGTTCAAATCAGCAGTTGGATGTACCGTTACATTTGGGATGTATTAAGGTGGTACCCAACACCTTGACTAATATTAATTTGGCTCGTTTAATTTTCATAAAATTTTGACAAAATGTCTTCTTTGACCCTTTGACAAAAAAATAAAAATTACAAAAAATTTGAACCAACCACTTTATCAGAAAAATTTCGTTGGTTATATAGCAGGTTGACAAACACTAATTTTGATCATTGAGAAGCTTAATATTTCCTTAACAATACAACGTAATTAAAACGTTTAGCTGATTTTTACAGAGTTATCTCCCTGTAGTGTTAGGTACCACCCTAATACGTATTCGTGGCTGTTGTAAATACTTAATTTGTGTAATTTTCAAGATTTTAGAATTTCTAACTTAACTTTTCTACAAAAATGTCAGGTTAATTCAAGATTTCTGAGGAAAGAACACAATAGATTCAGATAAAAATAAGAAGATGTGGTATGATTGGCAATGAGACAACTCTCCACAAGAGACCAAATGACACAGAAATTAACATATATAGGCCTTCAACAATGAGTAAAACCCATACCGCATAGTAAGACGCCATTTTACATACAGTCTCAAAAGCAGCGGTGATACAATAGAGCAGATATTCTGCAACGGTAACATGTGACTTTCATACACGACATGTGACTTTCATTCACAACTTCGTCATCTTCCGCCTCTCTCTTATAAAGTTAGAAATATATCATGCATATGATCGTTTTGCATACACTTTAATGATAATTTGCCAACCTGAAGTAAACCACAAAATGTTTATATTACTAAACAACTGCATCTTATATACCCGTTACAAATGATTAGAATGCATTAAGAAAAAGGAGTAGGTCCGGTAAGGGCCGATTTTGGCCTCAAAATTCAAGTTCATCTAATGAAATATTTTGGACACTTTTTAAACACTTAAGTGTCTACTTCAGTCGATTCAATTAGTTTATGTGAAAGATTTTAACTGATTTAGTCATTAAAGACGCTCAAATGCAAGCTTAAATATGAAAAATCTATCAAATATGCCGTAATATGTCACTTTTAGATGGTTTTTGTCAAAAATGAAAGTGGCCGCATCCGTGTTCATTCTCATCCTTTATTTATGTTATGAATTAATATCAAATACAACTTACATTTAAATATTAAGAATGAACACAAATGCGGCCACTCCCATTTCAGACTGAAACCGTCTAAAAATTAACAAAAATGCTAAAATTTCGAGGATTTCAGTAATTTAGCATGACTTAATGATGCTAGTACCCGATAAATATGCATTGTATTGTCAAAAACAGCCCATATTTATGTAACAGAAGTATTCTTCTTTCCAATAAATAGCTAAAAATTTACATTTTAACAATTTTGTAAATCTGCTATATTTTGGGGCCAAAAAGGGGTCTTATTGGGCCTGCTCCTTTCAATATTTTGAGACAAAGTCAGACATAATTCATACTTTTCAGTATGATAAGACACAAGCAAAAATTCAGACAGACTTTATAGTAAGGGGTAGTATTCACGGTAAACGGGAAAAAGTCACAGGAAAAAGGTCACAGGAAAAGAAATCACAGATTTTACAGGAAAAAAAATCACAAATTTTATAAACAAAAATGATAAATGTAGGAAAAAAAGTCACAAATCTGATAGGAACTAATGTCAACTTTTCGTAGAAATTTTAGATAGTATTTCATTGCTTTTCTCTTCTTTTAAAGTTATACTGAACTTCATTGGTAAATACATGATATGCTATAAAATAAAACCAACATTTTTTATAGTTTCAGTGTTAATCTGTCCAGACAGCAGAAGATTGACAGGAAATGTAAATTGAAGCTAGTAAATTAGTTAATAACTGGCTGTTGAATTGTTTAAAAAACTTGACATTTTCATGAACATTTTGTTTTAACTTTGGTTAATTGCAATACACACAAATATTAAAATACCATACCCTTTTACTTTAATATAAACAGATGCTGAAATATTCTGAAACACTATTCAGTTGATATAATTTACTACATACAATAACAAATAATGTTCATGTGACTTTTTCAATACAAAAGAAACATATAAAACATGTATATGTTCCTGCCTTCATCTCAATAAAAATATATATAAAAAAGTAAATATATTAAAATTTAATGTACTGAATTTACTATTAACTTTATTTTCTGTGACCTTTTTCCTGTGACCTTTTTCCTGTGAACTTTTTTCCTGTGACTTTTTATCCGTGACTTTTTCCCCCGCGACTTTTTTTCCTACATTCGTATTCACAGTGTTTCGATATACTACAAAAATTGTCAAAGTCCAATAGTATGCAAAATATTGTCCTGTTAAAGTAGAGTTTATATGGGACGCTGTAATTTGCTTGATTATATCATCTGCTTTAAATTTGGAATCCGTAAGAACTAGATAAATAGGTTTGAAATAAAGCAGCCAAAACAAACCCCAATAAATGAATACGAGCCTTTCTTCTTGTGATTTACTTTTCTCATCAGGAAAACTCATACGTAAACATTTGACAGCCATGGATTTATAAATACGAAACAACTTCAGAAGCTATATGACAAAAAAGGACCAGAAAAACTAAAATAGGACTTAAAACAATCATATCTGTGAGTTTATGTCAATACGATATTCGAGAACTTGTATTTTCTTTCGGCATTGCATTTAGTAGGTTTTTCTGATTACCTCGGTACTGAAGCATCGGTCTCCTTTATCTGACTGTCGCCAGCATGACTAAGATCAGGGATATGATCCATCTCTCCAGCTGTCGTGCCAAAAAACCAAAGTTTTCTGGTTAATGTTTTGTGATGTATCGCTTAACTTTGGCATTTATTTACTCATGGAGTTATATAAATGACTATTTGATAAATTTATCATGATATGGTATCAAATGACATATTAAGTTGATGTATAAGGAACAATTGTGTTCTCTCATCTATTTGCTTAACCCCAATATATATATTTGATTTATTTCAGTGTTTACTGCTGCCAATGTTTTCTTCATTTGTAACAGTTTTGATATTATTTTAAACACACGCATACGGGCGGGAATTTTTCGAACATTGAACGTTTTGTGAAATATTTTTAGATAAAATTATTAAATGTACATGATATCGAAATAGCAATGTAAGATTTTACGTTACCTGGTGATTTATCATAAGCAACCAGAAACACAAACGGTACCAATTTTATTGCATCAGATGCATATTTCGACAATTTATGTCTCTTTAGTGACGATCGAGGCCAAAATATTTGAATATCCAAAATATAATACAAATGTTGAAGATAACAATATCAATGGTGTCATATGGTTCAAGTTACTTGAGGTGTCAGTTAAAGCTTATATCATTATTATAAGACAAACATACTTAATAAACAATAACTTAAATTTACCTGTTAACACGCGTCAAAATCTTCCACACAAAAATCCAGTGTTAGATTATAATCTATTTATAGACTCAGGGATTTCTGCTTTTTAAAAATGACTAATACTTTGATAAGCAATATGAGAATCAAATAAAGTTTTTGAAAGAAGAACTTGCTAAAAAACGGTCGGTAAATAGACAATAGACAATATCTATATATTTGAATAAACATACGAATTTAATTAAATGCATGGTTTTGGCAAAATCAAGTTGAAGTACAAACAATAAATCTGTTACCAGTATCATTATATAGGAGTTACAGTGGCTTTCTGCATGCGAAAAGTTAAAAAAAAAAAAAAAAACAACAACAAAAAAAAAAAAAACAATGGCTACAACTATTTGTGTATTCTTATATAATCATGGAATGTTCATGTAAAAATATAAACATACATACAATTTAGACAGATTTTCTTTTTTACAGGCATTCATTTCACAGGGACTCGGTAAGCATATTAAAAAAAAATCAATGTGTTTTAATTTTTATTAGTATGTCCTGTCTATTTGTATTACTTTATTAACGTATTAAACAATGGCATCAATATTTCTTTGATTTCTAGCAAGTATATACGGATGTGGATAATAAACTGTAGATTTTTCAGTATACGAATGTGGATAGTAAACTGGAAATTGCTAGAAATCAAAGAAATATTGTTGCCATTATTCAGTACGTTAATAAAGAAATACAACTTTACATGTGTAAGAATTATCTCAGATGGTGCCATTAAAACAAAATACATATATGGTTTGGCGATATCTGGCCACAGCTTTTATTCATAATATAGATTCATATGATATATATATATATATATAGATAGATGTATATGTATATGTAGATAGATATATGGTTGGTTACCCGAAGATAATATGGCAACTTTGCAGATAGATAGATAGATATATATAAAAATGTAAAGATGCACCGTGGGATACACTGGTGCTTTAAATTTAGAAAACACCGTGGGATACACAAGTGTAGTCTGTATTATCCAAAAATCTAAAATTTCATAGTTAACATTAAGATTCTATGCAGCGAATTCTGCCATTTACTGGGAATCTATTTATGATGCTCAAAGTTCAAATAAAAGTCACTTTTCTCAACAGCAAACAAGTTAACATCATCAGTCACATCTGTATTACCACTGTCACCGACAAAAACCTGAAAAATAAATACAAAAGAGCAGTATCTCGTACAAAAAAAAGGAGTGGGAGGGCGGGTTTTCAATTTTACCGCTAACGAAATTTAAACAGCTTGCTTGCTGCGATGAAATTCTGTAAAGGACTAAATTACGTCACAGAATATAACGTCACTCATGTTAGGTACATCTAAAACATGAAACACAATCCGTCAGTGGCCCCAGCGATAACTGAATTTAAGTCTATTTACTTAAATTCCATTATCTCAGATGGTGCCATTAAAACAAAATACATATATGGTTTGGCGATATCTGGCCACAGCTTTTATTCATAATATAGATTCATATGATATATATATATATATATATATATATATATAGATAGATAGATGTATATGTATATGTAGATAGATATATGGTTGGTTACCCGAAGATAATATGGCAACCTTGCAGATAGATAGATAGATATATATGAAAATGTAAAGATGCACCGTGGGATACACTGGTGCTTTGAATTTAGAAAACACCGTGGGATACACAAGTGTAGTCTGTATTATCCAAAAAACCTAAAATTTCATAGTTAACATTAAGATTCTATGCAGCGAATTCTGCCACATTGACGGAGGAAAACAGAGACTCTGTCAACCGCCATAAAAAGGGCGGTTCGCTGCAAAGCTGTGAACCAGATAACTATAGATAGATAGATAGATATTTTATTTAAAGTACAACTTGGTACATATATATATGTTAAATAATCAATATGGTGTTATGTGAACAACTGTTCAAAAACATATTTACCTACACAGATAAAAATACTAACCAAAACTACACCAAACCGTAAGATAGTTGATTGTATTTGTATATCATAAAATATAGTATATCATAGTATATCATCAAATAAATATTCAAGATGTTTAACAATTCATTTCATAAGCATGTTGGTTAAGGGTGACAAGTGAGAACCATCAAGTTGAAAAATTTCTGATCTGATCGAAAATCATGATATTTTAAGTAGCAACCCTGACAGCTAATTATAAAGGCAATAATATAGTTGTATATTCTAGATCTATAGCAACGCAAGTCCATGCTTTGCAATAACCTGGTCAAATTTGAGACCATACGACTTAAGAATTGATGAACCGCATAATCCATCTGATCATGTTCTTCATCTCATTGTGCAAAAATCCCACACTAGAACTACCTGTGTCATTACCTGCTACATGTTTTATTAAGAAATATGGTGGATCCTCATAGTTTCATTGTTCTGAGTTGACTTTTAACATGCTTGACAATCATGCCACCACAAAGATTCATTTCAGTGCCTAGACCTAAGTCAACCCCATCTGGAGGATGTCGGTCTGCTACAAAAACATACTTACTATTGAGGATTCTACTATCCAAACATTATAGCTATATAGGATCTCCTACAATTCTGTACGTCAATTAGCTACATGGAAGTATATGTACATATGTAATACCAATACAATTTAAAGCATAATTAATCGAGAAAAATAATAATTCTTCTGTAACCCTTGTATTAAGTTGTCAGCATTGGATCTCCGACCCTTTAATAATCCTCAAAAACAATTGAAAAGACAGCTTCAAACAAACTGAATTCATACCAAGTTTAACCAACACGAAGATAAGGAAATATTTGCTAGACTTCAGCATGACTCTGGTTAAGGTAAATGTAAATCATTGTCCTTAGGCCTGGAGTGTTTAATACCTCCTTAAAAACTGTCAAACCTCAAACTTTTTTGACACATCTGTTAAATTTTCCTAAAAAATATCCAAATCTAGTAAATTAGTAATGTCACAATTTTATTGAGAGAGATACAAAATGTACAAGTAAGCAATACCTCAACAATTCATAGAGAGAGAAAGGAAATGTATTCATTAAAACAATTAGAGATCTGAACTCATGAAAAAAAAATTTATATGTACTAGGTGCTATGGAACTTACAATTAAACGGTTACTAAAGGTCTGAAATAACAGTAATAAATTCCCGTGGGGTTATAGCAGGATAAACATCTGCAGTTGGGACCAAGCACCTGAAGCGATCCACCTAAAAACAAGAAATGGCTTCGGCCATAAGAAAAATTTGTACCTGATCAGTGATAATGAATGTCATACTAAACTCCGAAATATATGAACTAAAATAAAAACTCATACAAGGCTAACAAAGGCCAGAGGCTCCAGACTTGGAACAGGCACTAAAATGCAGAGGGGTTAAATTAAACAAGCTTTTTAAAATCTCAACCCAATGAAGAAGAAACAAACACACAGCAATACGCACAGTAAAAATCACACAGAAGTCCGAGTCCAATAACAGAATAGGTAACAAAACAAACAATACAAAAATTGAAAGTGACAATATTACATAAACAACAAAGGACTACAAACAGTTACTGACATGCCAGCTCCAGACCTTATATTAACTGTTCGAAAAATTATGTCTTCATTATATGAAATATCTAGCACCATCCCTCCATTGGGGGTTTAGTATCATACCATCATAAAATATATTAGAGGAACATAACCCGTATCATACCAGCAACTGGTTTAAGAATAAATGAGTTTATGTCCGATGCAAAGACTGTGCAAGTGAATCAATATAAAAGCCAAAAATGTTTTTTTTTTTTTTTTTAACAGTTTGCTTTAATGTTTGTTAGCTTTTGAGGTAAAACTGACATTTTGTGCTTTGTAAAGAATATTACCATAAAAGATTGGATGGGAAATACCTGAATGTGTAAGATGTCTATGTTGAAGTGAATTTCTTATAATGTAATAAACTGCCCATAAAACAAGACAAGAATAACTAGATCAACTCAGGCAAATGCAATTTTAAAAGAATGACTATGAGGACCTGTATACTAGAGTATAAATCCATGTAAGAAGAAACAAACATTTAGTATAACAGCAGCAACCACTCTTTGTCTCGTCTTGGGTTTGAACTAGGTTGCCAAAATGAAAACTTATTTCCATTTGAGGTCTAGGTGACCTGAAACTTGGATTATCATAAGAAGGCCTAGATTATGCAAAGTAAACATGGTAAATGCTCCTGTTAGGACAACTGACAAGTTATAATAGGATGACCTGCATCACACAAAAAAAAAACAACAAAAAACAACAACAAAAACAAACAAGCTGCTTAACAACATCTAGGTACCCACGTAATTAAAAGCATAACATTTCAAATTAGTCCCAGTGTTCATGTTAACTGAAGTTCAACCTGTACTATAATTTTCATTAATAAATTTCAACCATAATTTGGAATCAACTGTAGCCTAGGAACCAGTAGGGCCAATGGTTATATGTAACTGAAATTGCTCGTCATAATGCTTCCAGCCTAAATTAACAAAGCTTGGCACCTAAACGTACAACGTACGATACTCATATGGTTGAGCAACTCCTAGAATCTTCCAGGATGAAGATAACAATAAATTCTAGTATATGTATAAATTAAAGCTGTTGTCGACACCTAAATACTAAAGATTTTTAACTGGTTTGGAGCAGACTGCAAGACAAGCTGTAAATAATTACTTAATTTGTACTAGTTTTGCTAATATTACATGTACATAGATATAGGAAGATGTGGTATGAGTGCCAATGAGACAACTCTCCATCCAAATAACAATTTATAAAAGTAAACCATTATAGGTCAAGGTACGGCCTTCAACGCGGAGCCTTGGCTCACACCGAACAATAAACTATATAGGGCCCCAAAATTACTAGTGTAAATCATTCAAACCATACATACATGTATATATCCTCGCTTACTGCGTCTGACACAATTTACATAAAACTCTCTAATAGTCTCATTTTAAAAGTTGTTTACAAGATAAAACCATTTTGGCCCCTATTTTCTCTTAAATATATAAAAAAATTTAAATAAAAAATAATGAAAATTTCCCACACACCTGAGACTGGTTGATAGGGTTTGGGCAAACAGAAATATTTGCAGTCTGTCCTAAAATAGTGATCAATAAGTATTCACTTCTATATATTAGTGGTACTTTATTGCAATATCTGTATTCATGCAGTAGATGCATATCTGATTTGATTTGGAATATTCAGATTATTATCAAGATAAATAATATTATATTAGTCAATAGTGTTCTGCATTACAAATCATATGTTACAAATCATATGATAATATACAAAACAACATTTAAAAGTTTCACATGTAATATATTTATATATATATAATTATAATAATAATAAACACATTATATTTTCAACTTGCATTATGCTTTCAACTTGCAGTGGCAGAATTAATTGTTGAAATAGCGTTTTGAGTTATAGAAAATTACAATGTAGATATGGATTCGCATTGTTTCTAGATTTCTAGCAGATACTTCTATAACGTTATGAGTTTGCATACACTTGCAATTCAGACATATATTCATATAACGTTATGAGAAGACATGTATTCATATAACATTATAAGGAGACATATATTCATATAACGTTATGAGTTGACATACATTTTTCATTTAGATATGTATTCACACAACGTTAGGAGTAGACATGTATTCATATAACATTATAAGTAGACATGTATTCATATAACGTTATGAGTTGACATACATTTCCAAATGAGATATGTATTCGTATAAGTTATAACTTTATGAGATGACAAACATTTCCAATTGAGATATGTATTCACATAACGTTTTGAATTTATAATATATATGTATTCACATAACGTTTTGAGTTGACATACATTTACAATTAAGATATGTATTCGTATAAGTTATAACTTTATGAGATGACAAACATTTCCAATTTAGATATGTATTCACATAACGTTTTGAATTTATAATATATATGTATTCACATAACGTTACGAGTTGACACACATTTCCAATTTGGATATATAGATTCTACCACTGCATCGAGTGTGATACGATATTTATCCACTCGAGACAGTTAAATTTTCAAATTTAAAACGCGAGGCTCGCCGAGCATTTTAAATATTTAAAATTTAACTGTCGAGAGTGGATAAATATCGTATTACACGAGATTTGGTGGTGGAATCTGTTTCTCTAATGATTTTCAAACAATATGCAGGCAAACTTATTCCTTCTTTTTGAATGATCTGCAAAAAGATGTGTTCTTCTATGTGACGTCATCAGGCATGGTCGCCTCTTTTCATGCCGTCACAATAGGAAATTCAGAGGAAAGCAAGAAAATTCGACGTCATAATCGGATTTTAACCAATGAAGAACTGAGATCAAACGAACCACACGTTGATTAAATTTCTTTTATACAATGGGTGCAGAAAGGGATAAATTGACGAAGAATTAGAGAAATGTATTTATATAACGTTATATAACGTTATGAGTTGACATACATTTGTAATTTATATATGCATTCATATTATGTTATAAGTTGACATACATAAGTTGTTCATATGATGAAGACGTAATCTTTCAATCAGTTTAATTGAAGTCTGGAGCTGGCATGTCAGTTAACTGCTAGTAGTCTGTTGTTATTTATGTATTATTGTCATTTTGTTTATTTTCTTTGGTTACATCTTCTGACATCAGACTCGGACTTCTTTTGAACTGAATTTTAATGTGCGTATTGTTATGCGTTTACTTTTCTACATTGGCTAGAGGTATAGGGGGAGGGTTGAGATCTCATAAACATGTTTAACCCCGTCGCATTTTTGCGCCTGTCCCAAGTCAGGAGCCTCTAGCCTTTGTCAGTCTTGTATTATTTTTAATTTGAGTTTCTTGTGTACAATTTGGAGTTTAGTATGGCGTTCATTATCACTGAACTAGTATATATATTTGTTTAGGGGCCAGCTGAAGGACGCCTCCGGGTGCGGGAATTTCTCGCTGCATTGAAGACCTGTTGGTGACCTTCTGCTGTTGTCTGTTCTATGGTCGGGTTGTTGTCTCTTTGACACATTCCCCATTTCCATTCTCAATTTTATTTGCAATTAAGCCATGTATTCATATAACGTTATGAGTTGATATACATTTGCAATTTATATGTGTATTCAAATAGCGTTATGAGTTGCCAAATACTTGCAATTTCATATATGTATTCACTAAACGTTAAGAGCTGACATACTCACTGTTTGATAAAAGATACAAATCGTCTTACCGTTACCCCCAAGGGTGACTGGGGAATAGAAGTATGGTCATCATTGGTCTTCCTCCGACCGGCAGTAAAACCCTTGCTAAAGTGGGGCGTCTGTTTGGCTGTGCGGGATGTACAAATTTGCAGCCACGTCCGGTCAGAATGGGGACGTTAAATCATATGCCTCGTGTGAAGAGAGTGCCACGCTCTTTGCACGTTAAGAACCCTTGCAACAACTCTTTGAGGGGTCCGTAGGTGACCTGTTACAAGGCTAAATTTCTGTCCCTATCCAATATACCCTCATTTCCCGAGGTAGTCTAAATCTCTCCGACCTCAATCCCGGACGCCTCTCTTACAGAACCTACCTATTGCATTTATTGTTAATTTGTTCTCGTTCTGAATATGCATGACATATTTGCCATTAAACGTTAAGCAACCAACAATCAATCAATCTAACCGTTACGAGTTTTATGCTTTATACAGCATCACTCGTCCTGGATCATACCACAGCTTACATTATATTCATATAACATTCTGCGATAACATAATGATGTGTTGTACACACAAAGTTTAAAATTCCTAGATCTATTTCATAAAAGCATGATGAATCTCAATATTATATACTGTAACCTAAATTGAAGGCTCTTTACATTATTTGATAACACATTTTGACAGGAATGCACAGAAGCGAATCGAGACTTTCCAAACCTTTTTTCAGCATTATCGAAGTTGGCATAACAATAAAGGGGTTAACATATTTTTATGAAGATCATTAGAAAATAAAGTGAATTCTAAGGTTTTCTTTAAATTTCTTTGCTGATTCAAATGAAATTGCCCATGACAGCGGACTGATGCATGGACAGACCACTAAATTACTCCACTTCATTAAGCAAGGGTAAATGAATCATTATTTTAAGCTGATTTTTATGTGGTGTTGAGGGTGTCCAATACATCCCTAGTTGTCCATCGTGAAGTGTATTAAAAAGTGGGGCTTGGCCAACAAGTGCTTTTTTAAAATAAAATGCTCTGCGAAGAAACGAGTGTTTGAATTACCCGAAATATAGCCATTAACATGATTGATGATGACACAGGGTCTTCATGTATTCGTCCACAAGACAGCAATGAAACAACAGTGACAAAAACAATTACCCATAAGACAAACTTACTAGTGTAAAGTTATCCGTCGATAACAGCCGGTAGTTAATATTTATGTGGGCAGCAACTTTCATATAGATAGTTAAAATAAAATAAGGGGTCCTTGAATAGTGTGTTCGTAAAAAGGGGGAAGACTTAGAGTGTGTCAAATATCTGTCGGGGCCACTAAAAATATACTGTTTTTCACAAAATTGATTTAATGCTATTGTACCTTCTTTTGATTAAAAAGTCATTTAACTCAAGGAAAAGTATGTGTATATCAATTTGTCTTTAAGAAAAAACGTGTAATCATCAATCGGGGCCACGTATAGCCGATTATTCGATATGGGGTTTTCTCATTGTTGAAGGCATTATGGTTGGTGATATTATTGTGTTGAATATTGGTACTACCATAGATGAAGAAAAATTAGCTATTAATTGTTATATGCTGAAGATGATGTTATTTTAATGGCTGAGATCGAAGAAGATTTACCAGTATTGTTGAATGTGCTTAGTACATGGTGTCTCAATAATGAGCTGACAGTTAATATAAAATAAATCTAAGATCATGCATTTCAGCAATCCAGCTGTTGTACAAACTATTTTTTCTATTGGTACTGCGACCTGTAATTGCTTTTTAAATTATCTTCGTCATTTCAACTCTGGTGGATAGTTTTCTCATTCGCAATCATACCATAACTCCCTATTTTATATGAATAATAATTACGTCTTGCAGAATTTCAAGCGGTCTGTCATAATTGTTGATATTGGTTTGCGTTGAACCCCAAGGACGCCACATTCTACTTTTGCTGTGGTCAGACGCCAGGATTATGAAACCAATTTTATAATCTCTATTCCTAGTTTCTTAGTCCTATAACATCATGGCTAAGAAAAACATAAGAAAAGTGACTAATTTTGCACATTTTTTGGTAATAATCATTAGTGACTTGACAATAAAATTAGTCAAAGAGTAAAGTGACTAGCTCTAGCTAGATCACTGATAGTGAGAGTTTGATATTTGTGAAAGAGTCAAACTAGGAGACAAGTTAGCTCTGAAGGGCCCAAACAACTATGCATGTATAGTCTATGGTCATGGTATATGGCGATCAATGAATCTATGGCCAATAAAATCATGACCCCCCTACTTGATCAACCTGAAAAAGAATGACCCCCTCTATCAGATTCAATTTTTTTCAATACCCCCACCCTACTTTTTTGCCGCCCCCCCCCCCCCCCCCCCTGGAGATAAATAATGACCGGTCCCTTAGTGCAGTTTCCAGAGCTTAGTGCATCAAGGCGGCCTAGGTGATGTTTAGGTCGACGTACCGAGAAATTACCAACTAAAATCTGTGTTTTTAGACAATAGGTACAAATAGATGTTTAGTGTCATGAATGTTGGTATGGGATATGTCTTCATAACAAAATACACACATTACCATTTCTTGTGAATGTATTTTTTTCTCGAAACTGTCTTTTTGTGTGACTTTCTTCAACAACAAAATATTTCATTTTCAATATCATACAAGATTTATTTAAATAAATGTCTTATTTCTTTTCCCTCTAATTTTCAAAGGAAACCAACAATCTGTTTTAAAACACCTTGCCCCCCACTTTTCCCACAAAAAAATGAATTGGCAATTGGCATTGTCTAATATATAATCATCAATAAAATGCTATTGTAATTTTATAAGACCTACTTTATAACATAATCTGGGACTAATACATTTATGTACCAGTCCAAATATACTATAAATTAGTAAAGGTATATGTTTCTTGTTTCAATTACCGTGTATGAGGGTAGGAATGCAATTTACCGTTAGGCGTCAAAACCGGTAATTTTCGGCTACCGTTAGCGTCAAATTGGTTAAAATTTTATCGTGATTCGTCAAAGTATCCTCATCGTGATTCGTCAGAGGTCTCAAATAGTTAACCGTTACCGTTATTTTTGGAAATAATTTAACGTCGATCAGTCGATTTTTTTTATCGTCATAAGAAAATGTACATTTTATCGCCATGCACCAAAAATTACCGTTAACGTCATTTGGCAAGATTTTTTTTACCGTTATTCATCATGAAGGTACCCCATTACAACCCTCATGTATGGGACTATGAATGGGTCACCATTTATGAGGACATTAATTGAATTAACAGATAAGAGAATATTGGGCCAAAGAATTAGATTAGGAGCGGGACCAAAAACTTTAGATAACAGAATAAAAAGGTGATGAAATATAAAGGCTAGATTGATTGATTGTTGATTGCTTAATGTCTAGTGGCAAATATTTCATGCATGTTTAGGACGAATATAATAAAGATCAAAGAATAAAGAATACAGTGAAATGGTAAAAAATTTAAAGATATAGAAATATAGAAACGATGATCTGACCCCCCCCCCCCCCCACAAACACACACACACACCACCACCACCACCATCATTACGACCCACACTCGCCTATATACATCTGTAAACAAATATCTAATTTGGGTTCATGGTGCCCCACTGTATTGTCCTATAGTTTGGGAAAAGAGTTTTCAATTTCATTTATTGCAAGAATAGATTATTAATTCATTTAAAAATATCCCCCTTCGAGAATAGCAAATAATTGGGTGTCAAAAAAAGGCGGAACCCTTTTGATCTTCTTTGGAAATTTAAAGTCATGTGTTGAAGATTAAAAATCGTGCGCCCAAAACATTTAAGATATTTTGAACTCAAGAAATAATAAGTAAAAGTCAAACGCTGAAGTTTTGGAATCTAGTACAGGATGTATAAAATACAGCTCCGAAGAATTAAAGTTATTTCTAGCGCTGATTTGTTAACGTTAACGGCTATTTTTAGCATTCTTCTTCATTTTTGTTGGACAGAATATTTATGTTCATACTGTCTTGGACCAAGTAATTTTTCCCAGTCATTGCCAGACAAGAATAGTCATAGTTTATATGCAATTAAGTTTCTATCATCCATCTTTGACAATAAGACACGACACTGCTGAAACAGAATTATTATCATTGAACGTTCTTCCCCAGATTGGTGCGATTTCGATTTTTATCTAAACGTAATTCTTTCAAATCTTCCACGGCTATTTCACACATAAGTCACAATCTTTAAAGTTGGTTCAAAGGAATTGTATTTCTAAAGCTTATCCGCCTTTTGATAAGATTTTGTTTCCTGTTTATATTGTTCGTTGATTTTTCTGCATCATTTGATAATCAGTCATGGAAAGAATGAAAAGAGCAAGCAATTAATCCTTAGTTTGAAAGTCGAAGTCAGACAAGGATTTTATTGATATGTTATCCAAAATCTGGATTGTCCTCATTACAATCAACACACAAACAAAAGATCAAACATTAATTATTACAATCAATTCATATACATTAAAATGTAGAATACAAAACATTAAAAATAGAATCTTGTATGTATGTTCTCCAATTTTCTATTTGACCGAGGAGGGACAGTTTTACGAATGGAAAATATAATTACTGTAAATTCAGAAATTATTGCGTGCATTTATTATTGCGATTTTTGAAGATTGGACAAAAATGCGAGATTAATTATTGCGATGTCAGGAAAATCTGCATACAGATATATGTATAAGATATCAGAATGTGAGTTCTTATTATTGCGATACTAACCTAGTCGCATTATTCGCATTAATAAAAACCTCGCAATAATTTCTGCCGATATTCAAGTTTGTATTTGAAAACAAATAAATAATGTTGAAATCTATACAGTCTCTCAAACGTGTAAGGAACCCAAACGTGTCTATTACATAACGTCACTGAACACGAACCATGCATACATGTAGGTACTTGGGGACTGGACAATTTTTTTTTTAGCCCTCCCCCTTTTTTTCCAAAATTCGTTATCTTTTTGTTTTCTATTAATTTCAATTAGTTTTCGCGTTTTTCTGTATTATATGAACATAAATATACTACAAGTAACTTGTATTTGCTATTTACTATCAATTCCAAGTTTACTATCCACAGCAGTCACTGATATACTATATATAATCATGGAAGTATTATATTGACAAACAATACAATATAATACTTCCATGATTATATATAAAAGTGACCGCTAATTAATAGAAAAAAATATGACGGATTTTGGAAAAAATGGGGAGGTCTGAAAAAATGTTCTGTCCCCAAGTACCTATGGAACCATGTCTAGCTGGTGTAGAACGTAAATGCAATGAAACAATTGAATATTATTGTTGTGAATGACGCTTCCTTTTGTTATATGCATGCACAAAATTGGCATCTTCTTTTATCCAGTATTTTGTTCTGTTTTGATATTATTGCACTTTAAAAAATTATGAATACACAGGCCTATAGAAAGGTGTTGGTCGGAATCAAAAGTTTATTCATAACGTTTTATGAAATCAAATGAAGCTGTATTCGCAAACTCTGCACTTTAAGGGCTTATTGTTCTTAAGAAATAAACAATATCGTTATCAGACTAAAACATCGTGTTTCAATTCATATTTTTCTTGAAGATTGAAATTTCTGTCAGAATCACTTTCATCCATCTCAACATATATGCAATTTCGCTAAAGCGATATGTTTTATTCACATCAAAGATTCATCCTAATTATGGGACTCGTTACTGGTTTTATTTATGTATAATACGCAAACAGATATTACTACCATTTGTGTTGGGTTTTTATACTTCAGCAACATCAAGATGACTAATATACTAGTGCTAATAATACAAGAAGACGGACACTTTTAGTTGTAAAACATCAAACAAAGAATAATCATTCGATGTAAAAGTATATTTTTAAGTAATTATAAGATTTCTTTTCATTTACTTCAATGTAAAGTGAAATTAAAATTACTTAAAAATTGTGAATAGCTATAATTTCAAAATGATTAAATCAATTACTACAGTTTTTATAGAAAATTATCATTAATATGTAGGTTTAAAACAACAAGCAACATGTATGATACTAGAATAAAAAAATAACTAAAAAAGAATTGAAATTTATCAAAAATCGTAAGACCATTTTTACGCTACCTTGTAAGAAGTATATGACTTTGTGTTGACTGTTGTCTAGTGAACTGAGTAGTCTGCAAACGAATGTAAGTACTAGAGAGAAAGAAAAAAAACTGTAAGAAGTTTACTTATAAACAGCCTACACCTTTTTCCATACAGCTGAATCATCTGTTAGAAAGTTGATTTACGGGTATTCCAAAATCTTATCTTTATAAAAGTATATACTAGTATGTATGCGCTATGAACCCTTATATTATGCTGAGTTGTTTTTTGAGAAATGCACGGTTTTCGAAAATTACAAAAAAATATGCAAATTAAATGCAAATGAGCTAATCCTTGCTGCTGAAAGACATTGTCAATTATATATTTTGTTTTCGTTTATTTCTAAAGAGTAAACGTTGGGAGAAGAAATGCCTTGCTATAGTAGTTTACAAAAGGCCATATTGTCCTGAAACCGGAAGCATCCATTATGTAGCCCCCAACGTCTAAAAACACTTACAGTAGACTTATTTCTGCATGTTTGGCACCTTTCGGGACATCTCAACCCTTTTACTTGCGTGTTTAAGTGCAAAAGGTTCAGCCAATGAGATAGATCAATTGCTTGAAGTTGTTACAGAAGTATATTTTATGAAATGATAATGGAAAAACTACTATTGAAACTGTCGCACGTCCTGGGAGGCTGAAAAATCCGAAAATGGAACCTATCCCGTCAAAAGACTTTTTGACATCAAAGTCACAGTGAAGCATTCAACACGCAACAAGACTCTCACCTTCCTGCAAGTTAAAGAAATTTGTTTGCAAAATAACGACCACGCCACACTATGAAAAGAAAAATAAAGTTTGTAGAGTAATGTTGATAAATTAAATCTTGCCAAAAATCTAAGCATGTAATACAGTGTGCTTTCAGTAATAGTTTTCTGCAACCTTTATACCGAAATGATTCCACTGATCACTCTATGTTTTTCTCTTCCTTAGTGGAGACTCGGCTCATTCTAAACTTAAACATACGACAAGCCTCACTTACTGAAGTCAAGCAAAATTGTACTGTAAGGTTTATTATGTCTTTATTTTTTGTAACTCTGTTGCGACATCAGGTGAATTGAAATATGAAATTTTGTAGAAATGAATTAGCAAATTATAAGCCATGTCATTACAAGAACAAGTTATATTTAAAAAAAAAAATGAGATGAACATTGTTGAGAACTTGACCGACACACTAGCTCATGCAGCCCGTTTTTTTTTGTATCGTATTTGCACACTAAACAGTCTAAATAAAAACATGTCGTTGCACTCAACCAAATAATACTGATTCTGAGCCAACAAATTTATTTTTGACACTATAATGCTGCGAAGAATCGACAGAATTAAATACTAAAAATCTTTGGTTTGCCCTGAATGTCTGCGTATTTGTGTATAACGGGGTGCAATAATGGGTGTAAGATATGACGTTAAATACCCTATACAACCAACCAAACTCTTCCCACGAAAGGGCCCCCCCCTGGATCCGCCTATTGTATATAACGGGTTATGAATTAAGTTTGATGTAAGATGTAAATTGTTACGGTGTTGTTAGTTGTAAATAACGGGGTATAATGATGGATGTTAGATGTGGTGGTGTGATACTCTGTATATAAAGGGGTACAAGGATAGATGTTAGATCTGGCGGAGTGATACTCTGTATATAAATGGGTAGCAGGATAGATGTCAGATGTGGCGGTATGAAACTCTGTATATAAAGGGGAACAAGGATGGATGTTAGATGTGGCGGTGTGATACTCTGTATATGAAGGGGTACAAGGATAGATGTTACATGTGGCGGAGTAATACTCTGTATATAAAGTGGTACAAGGATGGTTGTTAGATGTGGCGGTATGATACTCTGTATATAAATGAGTACAAGGATGGATGTTAGATATGGTGGTATGATACTCTGTATATCAATTGGTACAAAGATGGATGTTAGATGTGGTGGTGTGATACTCTGTATATATAAAAGGGTACAAGGATGGATGTTAGGTGTGGTGGTGTGATACTCTGATACTCTGTATATAAAGGGGTACAAGGATGGATGTTAGATATGGTGGTGTGATACTCTGTATATAAAGGGGTACAAGGTTGGATGTTAGATGTGGCGGTGTGATACTCTGTATATAAAGGGATACAAGGATATATGTTAGATGTGGTGGTGTGATACTCTGTATATAAAAGGGTACAAGGAAGGATGTAAGATGTGGCAGTATGATACTCTGTATATAAAGGGATACAAGGATATATGTTAGATGTGGTGGTGTGATGTTCTGTATATAAAAGGGTACAAGGATAGATGTTAGATGTGGCGGTGTGATACTCTGTATATAAAGGGGTACAAGGATGGATGTTAGATGTGGCGGTGTGATACTCTGTATATAAAGGGGTACAAGGATAGATGTTAGATGTGGCTGTGTGATACTCTGTATAAAAAGGGGTACAAGGATGGATGTTAGATGTGGCAGTGTGATACTCTGTATATAAAGGGGTACAAGGATGGATGTTAGATGTGGTGGTGTGATATTCTGTATATAAAGGGGTACAAAGATATATGTTAGATGTGGTGGTGTGATACTCTTTATATTAAAGGGTACAAGGATAGATGTTAGATGTGGCGGTGTGATACTCTGTATATAAAGGGGTACAAGGATGGATGTTAGATGTGGTGGTATGTTACTCTGTATATAAAGGGATACAAGGATAGATGTCAGATGTGGCGGAGTGATACTCTGTATATAAAGGGATACAAGGATATATGTTAGATGTTGTGGTGTGATGCTCTGTATATAAAGGGTACAAGGATGAATGTCAGATGTGGCGGTGTGATACTTTGTATATTAAGGGGTACACAGATGGATGTAAGATGTGGCGGTGTGATACTCTGTATATAAAAGGGTACAAGGATGGATGTTAGATGCGACGGTATGATACTCTGTATATAGAGGGGTACAAGGATGGAGGTAAGATATGGCGGTGTGATACTCTGTATATAAAGGGGTACAAGGATGGATGTTAGATGTGGCGGTGTTATGCTCTGTATATAAAGGGGTACAATGATGGATGTAAGTTGTGGCGGTGTGCTACTCTGTATACAAAGGGGTACAAGGATAGATGTTAGATGTGGCGGTGTAGTAAGTTGTATTTAACGGGGTACAATGACAAATATGATATGTGACGGTGTTATAAGTTGTATATAACGGGGTACAATGACGGATTTAAGTTGTAACTGTGTAGTAATTTGTATGTAACGTGGTACAATGGCGAATATAAGATGTGACACTGCTGTAAGGGTACAATGATGGATGTAAGATGCGACGGTGTAGTAAGTTGTATAAAACGGTGTTCAAGGATGGATGTGATGTGATGGTGTTATAAGTTGTATATAACGGTGTACAAGGATGGATGTAAGATGTGACGGTGTGATAAGTTGTATATAACGGTGTACAAGGATGGATGTTAGATGTTACGGTGTTATAAGTTGTATATAATGGGGTACAAGGATGGATGTAAGATGTGACGGTGTAATAAGTTTTATATAAGGGGGTACAATGACAAATATAAGATGTGACACTGTTGTAAGGGTACAATCATGACAAATATAAGATTTGACACTGTTGTACGGGTACAATGTCATTTGTTCTCTTGTGGAGAGTTGTCTCATTGGCAATCATACCACATCTTCTAATTTTTATATCCATAGTAAATATTACTAAATAACTCTCTTATCTTGTTTGAATTTTAAACACATGACGTTGTATGTATGTACACATGCCTAGCGCAATGGTAACTCATTACGCTATGAACGCACATGCAAGCTCTTAATATATACGAGTACAGTCCTTAAATCTGAGTGCTAAGTGAATCATGATATGGATGCTCGGGTTTGTATAGCTACAGTTTAAAGCAGAGAACATGTCTGGGTATGATAAAGATCATTATAGGATTAAACTCATTTTTTTAGAGGTTATTGATATGTAAACTTGGTCGATTAACTCACAAAATGAATTTGTAGTTTGTGAGTCATCGACACAGTTCACACATCAATAACCTCTAGAAAAGATGTGTTTAAAGGGGTACCCAACACTTTCACTAAAATAGATGTGGCTCGTTTAATTTTCATAAAATTTTGATAAAATAGTTACTTGAACCTGTTGATAGAAATATAAAAGTTTCAAGAAATTTGAACCAAACAATTTACAGGAATAATTTCATTGGATTATAGCAGTTTGACAAACACTAATTTTGATTATTGAGAACTTTACTAATAGTATACAATTAAAACGTTCAGCTGATTTTTAAAGAGTTAACTCCCATTAAGTGTTTGTAACCCCCTTAATCCTTATGATTTTAAATCGGAACGTTATTTATTATTTCTTTTGATTTTAACTTTCTTTACAAGGCATCGTAAGTAGTTTCACCAACATAGTTTATCGAAGTGTAAACCTAGGAAAGAAACTTTAACGGACCAATCAAATTCAAGTATTTGTTGATAAGCAAATCATATAATAAGAATTAGCACACCGTACAACCGAATTGGCATGATTCAATTAAAAAAAAAAACAACGTCAAACAAGGTCACAACCCGACGTTTTGCTAAATATGGTAAAAAATAGTTATGTCTATATACAAATCTAAGAATCTTTTAACTATTTGTGTATAACAAACAACACATTAATGATTATGCTGTCTCATAATGTTATATGAATACGATGCAAGCTGTGGTATTAGTTAGGACGAAGAATTCTGTATGAAACATATAAGACCATATGACAAATTATGTGAAGAGAATCCTTATTAACCTTATATGAAAACATATCTCCATTGCAAATGTATGTCATCTCATAACGTTATACGAATACATGGCTACTTATAATGTTATATGAATACATGGCTACTTATAATGTTATATGAATACATGGCTTAATAATGTATGTCAACTTATAACGTTACATGAATACATGTCTACTCATAACGTTATATGAATACATGTTTACTCATAACGTTATATGAATACATGTCTACTCATAATGTTATATGAATACATGACTACTCATAACGTTAAATGAATACATGTCTACTCATAAAGTTATATGAATACATGTCTACTCATAATGTTATAGGAATACATGTCTACTCATAACGTTATATGAATATATGTCTGAATTGCAAATGTATGTCAACTCATAACGTTATATGAATACATGTCTACATGAATTGCAAGTGTATTGTCAACACATAACGGTATGGAAGTATGGGTTTGAAAAAATCTAAAAACGATACGAATTCATATCAACATTGCAATAGTCCACAACCCATAACGCCCATTCAACAACTAATTATGCTACTGCAATTTGAAAGCATAATGCAAGTTGAAAATATAATGTGTTAATATATAATTGTAACCTTATAATTAAGAATTGTTTCTTATTTCTAACGAATGATGCGGCATCCCATATAAAAATAACACATTCAGCAATATTTTGTGGATTTAAGTTTAGAAACTGAGAAATAATCATTACACAAATCTACATCTAAACCATAAGATTCGAAAAAAGTTGCCTTATATCTTTATACATATGTTTGTTATTTGTTAGAATCACATGTACACGTAGGGGTTTAACTTAAAAGTACTATACTGTTTTTGTAAATCTGACGATTACCTGGTAAATTATCAAATGGAACATACTGATGCAGAGCTCTGGGGGTTTGTATAAATGACGTCTGATGATGATCCGATGTACAAATGTATGTGACCTCAAGGAGTTGAGTTAGTGGCGTGATGAGTCGTGAATCCAGTCCAGTCTGGTGACCGATCTGTAAAAACTGTGCACGTCATTGTCTGATTGTTGTCTATGTCTCTGGTCCAATTGTTACAACCCTTGTGGTGTTCTGTAGCCAAGCAAGGTCGCACTTTTCGCTTTCTAACTGATCTTCCCAACATGTGCTACAACTCAACAAAAGGTAAATATTAGTTCCACCATGCTACATAGCATTGACATAACAAAATCAAATGACTGTACAAAGAAACAATAACAATAAAAAATTATGTATACTCATAGTTGTGTCTTATGATAGTTACAATAATTTAAAAAAAATTAATTTAAAATTAGTATATATTATTTATTAATTCTTAAATCCACAGTCAGTTGATAGTGACATAATGTAATATTTGTATATAATTATTTTATTACAATAATTCAAGCTGTGGCCTGTTGATGACATTATGTCTAAATTTGTGATTTATCTGAACTACTCATACCATATCGACCTAGTCTAGGCTAGAGAGTAGTAGCAACTATACATGTCACTGTGATGACTGATGTTGACAGACTCGACATTGACAGTTTTCAGTAACAAGTGTGTAGGTACACGCAAAATTTATAGCAGGATATATACATATAATGATATATGTATGCTCAACTCCACCAGCAAGCTAACATTTGGACATGACGTTTTTTGGCTACTGCTTGTAACTCCGTGCAGGGTCTCTGTGCAAGATATCCAAGATTTTTGTTTATTTGTATCGAAAGTTGAAAGTTGAACCTGGGTCCTTTCGCCCCAAAGGGTACGCCCCTTTGCACCTTTGTACGTTCATATCCTTTCATGGAATATTTGCTGTATATCAATATGTGCTATGAAAGATCTAGGTACACATTCCCGATGTATACCCTTTTAAAGAAAACTTAATATAATTCGGGAGTTTATCAGATAACGCCTGCCCCATAACACATAAACACTATATACACTAACCTGGATGGTCTGTTAGTGTTACAGCGCAAATACAATTTGTTAAGCTAAACCATAGGCACTAGACGATCTGTCAATACTCAATTTCAATAGTAATAATATATGGACAAAAAGTAATATTAAAAAAAAAAAATAAACTCGTCGTCATCTATATATGAGTACCTATCGGTATCAGGCAGACTATACATGCATCTAATTTGATGTAGAATACAATGACGAAATCATTATTATAATCTGCAAATCTTAGGACAATATTGCATCTAATTACTCATATTTGTAAAAATTAAATATTTTTTTTTAAATGAAAACGAATAATGGGACCAATCAATCTCTTTCAGTCTTTGCATGTGCTCTCCACGTGGCGATGAAATTCCTGATGGAATGGTTAAAAATTGACGATCGATATAAAAATGAATTCTTTCTAAGATTACTTCTAATAAACATTAGAAGCATGAGGCAGGTTATAACCATACAATACTAACACTACTTTACCATTACAAGATACTACTTTTCAATTTTTTCAATTTTACCGCTAACGAAATTTAAACAGCTTGCTTGCTGCGATGAAATTCTGTAAAGGACTAAATTACGTCACAGAATATAACGTCACTCATGTTAGGTACATCTAAAACATGAAACACAATCCGTCAGTGGCCCCAGCGACAACTGAATTTAAGTCTATTTACTTAAATTCCATTATGCGACGTTAACAAAATCGTACACACAACGTTAACAAATTCGTTCTCTTTAAACAAGAATCGGAATCAAAACTTTAATTAAATGATCGGCATCGACATTTTCCATCCGGCTTTCGAGTTTTTGCCCGGGAATTTTCAATTTTTGTCCTTGCATTTTCCTGAAATCGCCAAAAAAAAATAATGGTAAGGAACCAATACAATATGGAAAACCTTACCGAACTTCAGAATTCCTATGAAAAAAATCCCATTTTCTATACCACTTTTGAAGGTCCATAGACATATGAATGAATAATTCACTCTCGACTGATCAAGGTCAATGTCACCAACTGGTACCTTGAATTCGAGGTAGCAGTTCAATATAGACGCCTATATCAATAAATAAGTTACCATCATAAATTCTGAGTAGGTCCATCTGCGCAAGTCTGACAGGCGGAATTCCCAAATAAAAAATAACATCCAATGAAAAAAATCATTATCCAGTGTCATGCACTTTAGATAAGCTATTCTATCGACAGGTGAGAAATGGGGCTAATACGAATATAAACCATCGTGAAATTAAGAATAGAAATTTCAAAAAAGTTTGATGATAAAGAGTTTATTAAAGACTTAAAGAATAAAAATTTAAGAGAAATCTTAGAAACACACGATGTAAATGTAGCCTTAGATAAACATGCTCCAATTATAACTAAGCGAATAAAAAGAAAGCACCAACCAAATTGGTACAATGATGATATTCGAAAAGCTAGAATAACAAGAGATCATTTAAAAAGATTAATGATATTGACAATTACAAAACCTACAGAAATGCGGCCCCATCAAAAATAAGGTCATCTAAAAGGGCATACTTTAAAAATGCGATTAAAACTGATCGCAACTGCAAACAAATATGGAAACATCTCAAAGACTTAAATCATTCGAGCAAAAATAATATCACCAGTCTCAAAACGGGGAATGAGTATATACCCAAAGCCACTTTCTCTTCAGATTGTTTAGCATCGTTTGTAAAGAGAAGAATAAACGGAATTCACTCATTTTCCCTCTATTCTGTTTCAATATCTGAAGTATACAATGATATTATTAAACTAGATGTAAGTCAACAGGGCTTGGTGAAGTTAAACCACGTATCCTAAAACTATCCTCGCCAATTATATCCGAGTTGCTTGCACAAATCATTAACTTAAGTCTCTGTACAGGTATTTTTCCTGTTAAGCTAAAGGAAGCTAGGGTTATATCACTTCACAAGGGTGGAGACGCTACTGATGTGACTAATTATAGACCAATACCTATACTCCCGACCATTTTTAAAATTTTCGAAAAATCGGTATTTTAGCAACTATATGCATATTTCGTCAAATTAAAACTTCTTTTAAGGCAGCATTCGGGCTTTATATCAAGACATTCATGTAACACTGTCCTACTTAAATTAATTGATGAATGGCAAAGTGAAATGGATAAAGGGAATTTAACATGTGCACTTTTTTCAGACTTTAGAAAAGCATTTCACATTGTTAATCATAATATTTTGCTCAGCAAATTAAAAATGTATCATTGTGATGATCATGCTATTGATTGGTTCAAATCTTATTTATCAGGAAGATTTCAGAAGGTAATGATCAATGATATTGAATCTCATTTCCGAGAGGTTCAATCAGGAGTACCACAAGGTTCCATATTAGAACCTTTACTTTTTATAATATTTATCAATGATTTATCACTTGTGCTTGACAATGTTTTCAACCTCGATGACTAGTAATGACCGGTCAGCAGACCCTAAATGCAGGTTCTGTCGGTTTTGATGGAGGTATCCCTACAATTATCATTGTTACTCACACAGTCTCTATGCCAGTTGACACCACCGGTTCAGTTTCTTCCTTCCCTGGTATCTCTATGGGTTAATGTTTACCTGGTTCTAGACCCCCAGTTTCATACTGTGGTTTTAATTTGCCTTCTTCGGCTAATAGTTCCATGTCATGGTCTAGACCGTCCTAGCCTCAGGTATATCCTTATTCAGGTTTTCCTAGTCAGATTTTTTCTGATCAGGCTTTTCCATGTTTCTGGCCATATTGTGGTAATTTTGGACCAGTTACATATGTAGAACCCTGTTGTTGGTCCTCCGACTGTTACTTCTAGTCTGTCAGTCCCTGCTCCTTACGTAGCAGTGTCATCTAGTTGAAGTTGTCTGTATCTACCCCTGGGCCTACTTCTTCTGTTAGGCCCCGGGTAATCAGGTTTCTGATTATGGCCCCTCTTTCAAGAGTATTCTAGAGGACTTTCGTCAGTCTATTTCATCTGAATTGACGTCTTTTTCTAACCGCCTTTGTACGTTAGAGAATAACGCCAATAAGTCTAGATCTCCAGTGATTTTACACCCTCAAGATCATAATCATGAAAGTGATCCGGAGGACAGTGACGAGAAAGAACGCGTTTTAGTGGCCTAAGGTACTCAGGACGAAGGTGATACTCCAGTAGTCCGCCTGTCAGACTTGCGCAGATTGACCTACTCAGAATGTATGATGGTAACTTATTTATTGATATAGGCGTCTATATTGAACTGCTACCTCGAATTCAAGTAATCAGTTGGTGACATTGACTTTCAGTTCAGGATTCCCAGAATATTTCACAACCTTCTGTTCCTGTTTCCATCCCTTCTTCTGATGAAATTGGTTGGTCTTCTACCAATTCCAGTAAGGATCCTGAGGCTGAGGATACTCCTTCTACTTTTAAGGATCTTAGAGATTCTGTTTACACAATTATGAGAGATGTAAACAATGTACCTTTTCAGTCTCCACCTAGACCCAAGAGACTTACCTCTACTTTCGAGGCTTCCTGTGGTCTGTCAAAGATAATATTAAGTCAATACTAGTTTCTAACAATCTAATAATATGTCGACATTCTTTCAGATCATCAGTCACATACTAGTTTTCCACATTCTAACAATATGTCGACATTCTTTCAGATCATCAATGACGGGATTGTGGCTAATAAGTCTGAAATTTCCAAAGTAAGTGGTTTTGATCTTGCCTCATTTACCTAACAGTTCCGATCTAAAGATTACGACATCTTTGATTCTACTTTGGGTAAGTTAGTACCTATTTGTGACAAGGCTTTATCGTCTTCTATTATTTCAAAACCTTCTGATGGACTGCCTCTTTCTCAGTCTGTGTGGTCCATAACAGAGAATCTACTTAAAAATGCTTCTCATGTTTAAGAAACTGCTAAATATGTTTTGTCTGCAGTTACCCCTGTGCTGAAGGACTTGTCACTTTCAACTGAACTGAGGTCAAGCCTTTTCTTTTACAGGTTGACAAGGCTTTAGGTACCTCTAAGTTATTGAATATGGGTTCTATAGCCAACTGTACCATATCCAAAAGATCTGAAATTTTGGACAGGGCAAAAGTCTCAAGGATGATCTTATTAAGTCTCCTTTAGACGATAAGATTTTCTGTTTGCCACTTAACGAGGTCCAGAAGCACCTCAGTCAAACCCCTGCTCTAGTTAAGGTGAACGTTTCACTCTCTGGTAATAATTCCAAACGAGGCATTTTCTTTTGCTGTAGGCCCATCCTTTACTTCTCAAGAGAAGAGAAGGAAAGTAACTAGTGATGGAAGTAATAAAGGTGGTCTTAAGATGTCTTCAGTCCCGAAGTCTAAACCAGCGGTTTAAAGAGAGGTGGCAAGAGTGCCAATTCTTCTTCCTAGGAAGTTGTCCCCTCGTACGTTGCTGTCAGAACCCAATCCAGAGATTTAGTTCAAAAACTCCTCTTGTTCATTTCACTTTTAATTATAATGAATCAAAACTCATTTATTGAACAACTTACTATATCTGCATGGAATATACATGGTCTTGGTTACAAATCAAATGATGATTTTTTTCTAAGTAGTTTAAAAAGTGACATTAATATCTAATTAGAAACCTGGAAAGGAGAACGTAAAGAATATAATATTCCTGGCTTTAATACCTTTTCTAAAATAAGAAAAAAGAAGAAGAAAGCAAAAAGACATAGTGGCGGGATACTAGTATACTATAAAAAATATATCCCAAAGGAAATTCTCATATTCAAGAAGGTAATAATTCACAAAACAGGCTATGGCTTAATCTGGACAACAATTTCTATGGTTTTGCATGTGACTTTTACTTATGTGCTGTTTATGTTCCTCCTATAAATTCCACTCATCATGAAAATGACTATATTCAGCTAGAAAAGGAAATAAGTACATTTTCAAATTAAGGAAAAATTGCCTTAATAGATTTCAACTCCCACACTAGCAGTCATCTAGATTTTATAGAAAATGATGACGCAGATTAATTTAATATACATTCTCAAAATATATAACCACAAAATTATGATGTGGATCAATATTTGAAAAGAAATAACCAAGATAAAGTACTAAATGCACAAGGTAACAATCTTTTAGAATTATGCCGGTCAGCAAGACAACGTATACTTGACGGCAGATACATTGGTGATTCTTTGGGATATTTTACAATGTTTTACACCCAATGGTATGAGTATAGTCGATTATGCTATTGTAAGGAAGAGTCTCCTGACCTCAGTAATATACTTTAAAACTATTGAAATCAACTACCTTACAGATCATGCACAAATTGAAATATTTCTCAAATGTAATATAAGTGAAAAACATTTTTTTTGTTTCCAGCAGATATATGGAAACCAAAGAAATCTTTTAAGTGGAAATTCAATGATTACTCCAAAAATCTATTAATTCAAAATCTCTAATCTGAAACTTTGATAAACGAAATTATAAATTTTCAAACTAAGAAATATGTAGAGAGTCAAAATGGGATAGATCAGGCGGCTAGTGAGCTCGATTTAATTTTATACAATTTAACAGAAAAATCTTGTACACTAAGACATGTAAGAGGTAAACCAAACTTCAAAAGAAATATAAAAAAGAAGCAAAATTGGTAAGAAAATGAAGTATATGAATATAAAAAGTCAATAAATGCAATTGGTAAAGAATTAAGACAAAATCCTTTTAACTGTTCACTGAAACATAAATATTTTTGTTTACTCAAATCTTTTAGAAAGTTAACGAAAAAAAAAAATAGAATATCAAAAGAAAATCTTTGACAAACTTTCAAATTCAATGAATAAAAATCCACAAGAATACTGGAAAATACTAAAATCACTTGAAAACAAAAATATAGATGAGATGAAGATTTAAAAGAAATGTTAAAGGACAGTGAAAGCACAATAAAACATTTCCAAAATCAAGGAAAGTTTCAAAATTTGAAAAAAAATAAAAACAATATAGAAGATACTATTTCTTTTAACCCAGACACTGACAGCTCTATTACTTGCTCTGAAATTAAATGTAATTAAAAACTTAAAAAATGGAAAAGCAAGCGGTCCAGATAGCGTGTTGAATGAGGTAATTAAATTTAGTAGTCCAGTAACTACCAAAGATTATGTTAAATTATTTAATCTTATGATAAAATCAGGATACTATCCAACTTCATGGAATAACTTTAGTACATAAATCAGGTGACAAATGTTATCCACACAATTACCGAGGAATTTCTTTAATTAACTTTATATACAAACTATTTATCAGTATCTTAAATTAAAGAATGATTAAAACTATGGAAAAAAATTTAACTAATTCCCAGTTTGGATTGTTTGGAGTTAATCATAGAACCGCAGACAGTGTATTTATCCTTAAAACTTTAATTAATAAATATATTCATAAAAATAAAAGAAAACTTTATGTCTGTTTTGTAGATCTTAAAAAGGCTTTTGATTCACTTTGGAGAATTGGAATGCTTTATAAATAAGCTAAAACGGGTGTAGAAAAAATAATGAAACAACTGAAGCATCTTTAAAATATAATGATAAGCATTCTAGATTATTTTCCATTGACAGAGGAGTAAAACAAGGAGACAGTATCAGTCCTAAACTCTTCAACTTATTTATAAATGACATAGTTGAAAATTTTGACCATAAAGATTCAAAACCTCTGAGAATATTAAATTCTGATATAGGTAGTCTTTTATTTGCTGATGACCTTATCATGTTATCTTAAAGCAAAGAAGGTCTTCAGAATAGTTTAAATTACTTATCAAATTACTGTGAAAAATTCCAGTTATATTTGAATACCAAAAAAAAAAAACTACAAAAACAATGATCATCCAACAAAGAACTACAAAACTGGAACCATATAGTTCAAGGTTCAACAACGGAAAAAATGATAATGTTACTGAATATAAATGTCTGGGCACCTTAATAAAAAAACAATGGAAATTCTAATTTCGAGCGTAACAGATTTAGCCAAAAAAATCTAGGAAGGCTCTTTTTTCAATAAAATCACATGCAGCATTTTTGGGAAATTTCCCTGTTAATGTATCCTGTAATCTACAATATATAGTTCAATGTTCAACAACGAAAAATATTCAGCGGTTCTGAATATATAATGCAGAAATATCATACATGGATACATATCATTCTTATTATAAAGCAAAAGGCAGATTAAAATCCCAAAACAAAGATATAGATAATTTCCAATATTTGGACAAGATTCCTTTTGAATAGGTTCATATTAATTTCTGTAAATATATTCTAGGTACCAAAAAGACATCTTCTAATTTAGGGGTTAAAGCTGAACTTGGCAGACAACCAATAGAAAAATATACAAAAACACAAGAAATCCTTTATTTGGCTAGATTAAATACTGAAAACATAAACCCATTACTAAAAAAAAGTTATACATTAAGTAAACACCCTGACTCACAAGGAGTTTATACATGGTCCACTTTCATCAAAGATTCTACACAAGAAATTAATATTGATATGCAAAAAACAATTTCATGTAAAAATATGAAAGACGTAAAAAAAACTAAAGACTTGTATTAAGAATATTTCAAGCAACTTTTATTCAGAATTGCTTGAAAATAGGATAAACAGTTTAAACGAAAATAACAAACTTTTTCTTTATAAAAGCATAAAAGTAAAACAGACCAAGAATTTTATCTTAGGTATCCAAATTTTCAAACTGGACGTTTATTTACAAAAATTAGAATCAGTGACCATATTTACTTATAGAAAAGGGCAGATATCTGAATATACCTCGAAACCAAAGACCATGTCTAACTTGTAAAACCATAGAAGATGAAAATCACTTTCTCCTCTACTTTCAAAATAATAAAATATTATGTGTTAAACTTTTAAATGACATTGCGATAGATATTTCCAAATCTGTCTGATACTGCAAAACTAGTAGTCCTGCTAAATCCTTCAAATATAAACCCAAGTGAAAAAAAGCAGGTTCCTTTATAAAACAGTCTTTAGAGCTGAGGACTGGGGACTCTTATCTATTTTTGCTTGTACATATATATGTATGTATTCAAATCAGTTTATTTTTTGTTGTTGTTATTATTTGTATTTGTCACAAGTATCGTGTCTTACTTATATGACAATAAAGAATTATTGTTCCTCTTGGAATTTACAAGTGAATACAGAGAAATCAAAAGTAATGGTTATCAATTCAAATGGAAAGTCCTTTATTAACGAATTTTATCATAATGACGAAACCTTAGAGACAGTCAGTAAATATTGTTACTTGGGTATTAATATTAGATAAAATGGCAGTTTTAATGTCGCCAACACCTCGCTTATTGAAAACGCTAGGAAAGCATATTTTAAAATAAAGAAAACAATAGGATTAGATAACCCTTGTTAACTTCTGGAAAAACCTTTTGATTCTTTAGTAGCCCCTATTCTCCTTTATTGTAGCGAAATTTGGGGAATTATCTCTACGTTTAAAGACCCTGATACCTATGAAATGTTACATATAAAATTCATTAAAGAAACATTTGGAGTTTACTGTAAAGCTCGAATAATGCATGTCGTTCCGAACTTGCTAGACTGTCATTAAAAAATAGGATAATGTTATCCAGCATTAAATTGTGGGACCATTTAATCACTTCACAAGGAAGTTTAGTTCACCAAATATATAATGCTACGAAAATGAGCAACCCATGGGTAAAAAAGTTAAATATTATTATTCAAAATTTAGGGTTGTCATATTTGTCAAACGTTAAACCCACTTCAAAACTCCTTATTGGTTTTATAAAAAAAAAGAATAATTGACCAGTGTTTCCAAGAACAACATCCAAATATTTCAGCATCTCCAAAATCAACATTTTTACAGATTGTTTACAAAATGAGTGAACGTGCAGCTTATGTTGATGCTTTAAGAAATAGATCAGATCGATCCTCATTATGTAAATTAAGAGTAAGTGTTCATAACCTTGCCATTGAAAGAGGAAGATATATAAAAGTGCCCAGGGTTCAAATAATTTGTGAAGTTTGCAAAAGTGGTAAAATTGAAAATGAACAGCACATGCTACTACATTGTAGAGGATACTCCAATATCAGAGAGACTTTTGAATTCAAAATGTCCAAAATTACTAAAAAAAGTAACACTACTTTGTGCGAAAAATATAAAATACAGCTTATTCTTGATAATAAATCTTTCACGGCACTTAAACTATCTTCCTCTTTCGTAACAAATTGTTTTAATGCGAGAAGTAATCTATTGCAATAGATTTTCATTATACATGTATTTTATATTCACATAATTGTTTGCATTTTACTACCATGTTTATCCATTAGGTCATTACCATTTATTGTAAATGCGTTTGTGCCAATAAAATATTGACTTGTCTTATTAAAAGATGAATTTGAGGGTCAAATTATATTATGTAATGGAACAAGTAATTCGCGAGGTGTTGCAATTTGGCTTCAAAGACATCAAATTTAAAATTTATTGATAGTTATAAAGACGAAGAAGGTAGATTTTTACTTGTAAACATTGAAGTAAATGACAGCATATTAACTTTAGTAAATGTATATGCGCCTTACAACCCAAATACCAGAAATAACTTTTAAAATGTAAAATCATTAATCGAAAAACATAGCATTGGGCAAGTCATCATTGGAGGTGATTTCAACAACATATTAGCTCAAATAGATTCAAAAAATAGAATTAAACCACAAAAAAAAAACAAAAAAAAACAGTGTGCAACTTTAAACAAATTAATTAAATCATTAACAGTTTTATGTATTTCTCTGTCCTGAGTGTTCTAGCGTTTATTTGTACTGTATTCCTGTCACGTAATGTTGTCATTTTAGCGGTATGTTTAACATTGCCATATAAGCGGGAGGTTTGGCTAGCCATTAAACAAGGTTCAACCCACAATTTTCTCTTTAAATGTCCTGTACCAAGTCAGGAATATGGCAGTTGTTATCAAACAGTCCGTTTCTATGTATGTTGGTGTTTGTTTTTGCTGCAGTTCAGTGTTTCTGTTGTTCCGTTGTTTTCCTCTTATAGTTGATGTGTTTCTCTCGGTTTGGTTTGTGACCAGGATTTGTTTTCGCTTAATCCATTTATGACTGGAGAGAAAAAAACACACATAGAATGCAGTACACTTGGTTAAAAAAAGATAGATCTGAAGCAACAAGAATTTACTATTTTCTTAGAGTACCTGAGCTTTACAAAAACTGTACTTCATGCGATATAATGACATTAGTTCTACAATATACGGATCATAAAAGTGTTTCATTAAAAATTTTTTTTAAGAGGTTCTAAGGGAAGAGGGTACTGGAAATTGAACAGTAGTATACTAGAAAATGTGGACTATGTGAAAAAAATTTCTAATTTGATAACGGGTTATAAAAATAAAAGTACAAACCATGCAGACTCGACATACTGTGGGATAATGAGGTAAGAGATATTTCGATTAACTATTGGAAATATAAAGTAAAGAAAAAAAAAAGATAAAATAAACATTTTAGAAAAAAAAAAACTTACACAGATTTAATATCCTAGCTAACACTATAAACAATGATATAACTAAAAAAAACACTATTTCAAACAATAAAAAAATACAGAAGACGAATTAGGAAAGCGTTACTTCGAAAAAATAAAGATTAACCATACAAGTTCTAGAGCAAAATGGGTGGCAGAGGGTGAAAAAAATTCAGCTTATTTTCTAGGACTTGAAAAATCTAGTCAAAGCAAAAAAAACTATAACACAGTTATATAATGAGAAAAAGGGGAAATAGCTAGAGATCAAGAACAGTGATTTGATTTATGCCTTGAATTTCTGGGAAAATTAACAACAAAGTGATTTTTGTATTTATCTGTAAATCTGCTTAAACAAATTAACAGGGATTTTTGTACCAATTATATAAATATTCAAACTGCAAGATTATTCTACTTGTTTAACCACACATGGCAGCATATCATCTCTTGATAAAAGATATGATCATGTTTCATCAAAAGTACAGCCATTTAAAGACTTCGTAAAGAAACACCAACGAGGACTTCGTAAAGAAACACCAACGAGGACTTCGTAAAGAAACACCAACGAGATTATTGTGTCGCCGTCTACATCACTTTGGGAAAAAACTGTTCACAATGTGATGAAAGTTTTAGAATCGGTTATTGAAACACAATTTATATATAATATATATATGTAAATGTTGATCCAAATATAACCTTTGCAGATAATTGAACGCAGCAAACAATGTATAGTTTCTATAGTTAGATCATCCCTTCGTAAATTTTACGGACGCCATCACGAGTTGGTTGACCGTTATGGAATAACCGTTTCACAGATGATATCGGATATGTTCCTTATGTCGTAACTACAATACCCTTCCCTTTTCACGAATGTGACTTACCGAATTAGACTATTTACCGGATTTGTAATAACATAAGCAACACCACGGGTGCCACATGTGGAGCAGGATCTGCTTACCCTTCCGGAGCACCTGAGATCACCCCCAGTTTTTAGTGGGGTTCGTGTTGCTTAGTCTTTAGTTTTCTATGTTGTGTCATCTGTACTATCATTTGTCTGTTTGTCTTTTTATTTTTGGCCATGGCGTTGTCAGTTTGTTTTCGATTTATGAGTTTGACTGTCCCTCTGGTATCTTTCGTCCCTCTTTTCTAATTCTGCATAGTTACTAAACATTGGTGTGCAGTATATTTCTTTGTTTAATACTTGAAATAAAAGATTTAAATCTATGAAGAAAATAGCAAGCAAACCAGAAAAATGATTGCAGCATGCTCTGAGAGAAAGGCGAAAGTGGTATTCGAACTCATAAGTCGAAAACAAACTGACAATGCCATGGCAAAAAACGTGGGTGATTTCAGGTAACTTTTACAAAACTCAAGAATTTCATGGATTGTAAAATAAAAGAAGCAAACTTGCATAGATTAATTTTTAGATCTGTAAAAATTAATAGGATATAATGTTAATTATTCACACTTTTTAACATTTTTTTTCCAAATCCAACAAGTTTATTTTCAAATGTAAAAGTATATTTATATACTTCACCTATATAAAAATACATATAAATTATTTAGTATTACTCCTGGCCCCAGCGCCATAAAACTTACATTTTCTGAGAACAAAAATATTCTCACAATGCTCCGCCATATATAGTTGAGAATATTCTCAGCGATATAAGCGATATACGGAACTCTTCAGTGTTTGAAAACTATTGAAGTGTACTAACTCGCGAAAATACAGGTGAGATTTGATGATTGTTGTCAAAAGTCGTCTGTTAGGATAATTTCTGCTGTCAGTACAGCCAGAATGACAGAAAAAAAAAAAGATGGGCAAATCGGGTCACCGATGAGGAGCTTGCCATATTTGAGCAAACAAATCTTAAAGAGAAGATTCCCTATTTGGGAAAATGAAAGGTTGTGGCGATGTAAAAATCCCCACAATCAGGCAAAACGCTTGGCAGGAGATTTGCGATATGTTAAATGCGAATGTTCTCAGTAAGTCTAAAGCTTGCTTTTAATGCCTTACATTGTAGGCACTGACTAGGATTACCTGGAATAGGTAACAATTATATAATAACTTTATTTGAAAACACTAAAAACATTAACGAAAAATTAGTGTTACTGGGAAGACTAATTACCGGAACAAATCTTGGTACGGGACCGATTGCGGAAGACGGTCGTTTAATCCTAATTATTTTTTCTAGGATAACCGCAAATTAGAATAAAGGTGGAAATTGAGATGTTTTAAAAGCATAAAATATTTATAATTATTTTAATAGTTGAAACAAGCATGTATATTTATTAGAAATATAGAAATAGAAATACCATATGTTATTTCCCGGTTTGTACACTTTACACAATGCAAACATTTTCTCTTGTTTGAAATATTAATATTCCATATGGGATAAAATGTATTCTAATGTAACACAGTATTAACATCGAATCTGATTGGCTGACATTCAAATTTTCAGGAGGTAAAATACATAGTATACCTGCCACAAAGTAGTATCTAATTGCACACGACGTTTCTGCTAATGTGAAAATCGAAATAAATGCATAATTTTAACTGTTGCATTAACATAAAGATAACTGTTTCGTATCTTAGTATCTTTCCAAATTTGATTATCCAAAAATGAATGGCCTTCTTACCAACCGGGAAAAAAATTACGTTCCGAAAGACTGTCATAATGGCCTGACAAACGTTTCTACGTGCCCTTCCAGTTGCTGACTCTTACATTCCTAAACTGTTTCCAGCTAAGTTCAAGTGGGTGCCGGTTGCCACCAATCTTAGGAACAATAACAACTGTATCATTGGAGAAAGTCAAAATTTCTCATAGTTTCACGATGTATATATTCATTCCATTCAAAATAATCATGATGTACAAGTATATTTATATAGTACATCTATATGAAAATATATATGCATTATTTGGTATTACTCCTGACAGTAATACTTAATGTATTATGATTATTCATATATCATTCATATATTATTCATGATCTTAACGGGGGTTATAGGCTCATATTCCTTGTCAGTGTTTTAGTGTATAATGTTTTCAAATAGTAGGATGATTATTCTGGTGTACCTGATTCTTACTTATATAACATCTTAAATTTGCTGCACCGTAATGATTATGATAGAAGATAGTTGAAAGCATGTTAAAGTGTAGAGGACTATCGCTTATTTTATGTTGGACATGTCAAGGACATGAAAGTAAATTACATATATATATAAATAGTTCAGTTTACGTTTTTGTTGAAACAGATACAGAGGGCAAAAGGATGACATACCAGTGCTGGTTTATTGAAGAGAAGATTCTAGATGACAGCTTACTGTGATTGTCCAGGAGGGTGAATAAACAAAATTATATCTGACAATTCTCAACAGCTTATGTGTTATCTTCGAAGTACTTTTGTATACTAGCCTTGGGTGGAGGATGAGGGTTTGATACCTTGCCACTTAGGTCCTACTCAATCTTGGTTTTCTAGCTTCCCTGTCTAGCATATGGCAAATACGAGTACTGTTCATGTATGTTACGAGTTCAGATTGTATAACTTGTGTTTAATATAATGTGTCAGGGCATGGTGACATGTAAACCTTGAAAGTAAACTATTTACTATAATGTTGTGTCAGAGCTTAGGGATGAATAAATTCTTCTAACTCAGTAATGTGTATGGGTTTGTAATACTAGGGAGAATGTACCTCTTAAATTAATATTAATAGATCGAACTGGAGATGCATGCATTAATTCCCACTTGGTGGTCTATAAAATGTACACTTCGTTGCAGGAAGAAAATGTCCATTATGGGTCCAAGTCATTAGTACTTGAATTTAGAAGAATGTATTGTTTTGTTACATGTGCAGCCTTTATTCTTATCATATGAAGATGTTTTGAACAGTAGTGAATGCAGAATGGAAAATTTTTAGAAATTATTTGCTTTATACTGATCATGCTTACAATTGGCTTATGTATCATCTATAAATACATCAAGCATTTAAAAAAATGACATTATACAGGTAAGACATAAACATATAAATGGCTTAAATACGAACCCATACAAAAGTTTAGCTACCTAATTGACATATAAATTTCTGATGGAGTTTGTAGTCATGTTGCATAATGTTTATATGAGTTTGAGGCATTTGAGAAGAAGTCTGTTACTGATGCTCCATGTCAGTGGAAGAAACGAAAGAGGGAACATGATGAGCCAGTAGAGTAAAGATTATCAATCAAAGGTTTTAACTTCATGGTATTTATAATTTTTATCATTAGCAAAGGATCAATTCGAAAAAAAGTGATAAATATTCTGGAGTATCCTCAAATATAGCAGGATCTAGTATATATGGAATCACTTTTCATTGTCTTGAATAATTTGAGGTCCAATGTATATTTCTGTCCATTTATGAGAAGACTGTTATTGTATATGGTGAACCAACACCCGAAGTAGTGATTTTGCGGTAGGGTAATAAACGAGTGGATACCTATAGGTATTTGAAAAAGTAAATATGTAATCGATATTTAAGACAACCCTAGTAAATAACTGCAAAGTAATTGTTTTATTGGTCGACATCTATTAATTGCCGTTTTCAACGCGATCTTGCAGAACAAGTTACGAACGATCTTAAAAATTATTACACAGAAAATGTGGACCTTGCCGCTTACCTATACATTAGTAGTGATTAAAGAGGAAGAAGAACAGAACTAACCACATACAACTACACAGTAACTACTTAGTAAACGGCAATAAAATTATCTCAATACTCATGCTACCTAGGCCTAGAGAAATACAGACACATCCAAGGAGAATTTCTGAACACAGATGTATGGAAAAGACGCCCAACACATTATCCGCAGAACAAGACAATACTAACGCTCTCAAAAACTTTATTTATTCAATAACTTTCACTTTCTATTCTACCTAATTATTCTTATCCTACTTTTGATATATATTTATTACGATAACGTTTCCTTAACAACAATTATTGTGACATGACTTCGGTTAACCGCAGAACCCGCAAAATTTGTACGTCGCTATCTATCTTTGTATTTATACTTGTCGACCAATAAAACAATTACTTTGCGGTAATTTACGAATGTTGTCTTAAAATTCGTTTATATTTACGAGAAGAGTAAAACATTATATTAAAAAATAGTAGGTAGGACCCGGATGTACTGCTAAGGAACGGCAACGAAATTTGAGCTCCCGAAAAAAAGGATATTTCTTTGAGTTTTCGAAGTGACTCAGAATGAAAAAGTGGAGAAGTATTCAGTTATAAGATAATTCGTTAAAATGCAATTTAAGTTTATCAAAAATTCAATGGAAAACGTGAAGAATTTGTGAAAATTGTATATCAAGTGATACATATAATTTGACGACCTGAACGTTGCACCGTCTCCAATTGCAATAGCATCCTATTGTTCTGTTATTCTGAAGATTGTTTTGAATAGGGCGCCTTAGAAACGGTACTTTAATACCGATATATTTGTTGACTATCTGTACGTAAAAGACTTTTTGTGAAATAATAATGTCTGATTACTGTTTTGACACCAAAACTGCTACAGTTCTGAACAGTTTATTAGAATTTGTTCGTGATCTTCAGCTTCGATTTGAGAAGTTTGGAAAGCAAACTGAGAAGATAGCTTTATACAATCGACGGTTAATTCACTTGCCCATTTAGTAAATGATGTAGAAAAGAAACTCGAGTTTGTAATGAAACGGAGCCCTGAAATTGAAGGGAGCGTTGAAAACATGAGTCACATAATACATAAAAGTAATAGATAGGTGTAAAAAAAAATTCAAACATTACAACTTTGAAAACTGCAATATTGCAACATAAAGATCATACATGTAACAACGTAGATTTTAGATTGAGTAACACTGAAGATGATGTTATCGAGCTTAAGTGGACCTCAATGAAAACAAATCTTATCTTAACTTTCACCCTGAAGAAAACACAGAAGATACACTTAATTCTTTTATCAAACAAAATTTAAATATTGACAAAAAAGTCAACTTTGTTTCGGCTCACCGTTCAGGAAGAGGTCACAGAGATAATCGTCCGATTTTAGCAAAACTTATAACAACTAAGGATAAAGAAATTATACTGAAAAATGGATTCAAAATAAAGGGGGCAAATTTCGGAGTACAAGAACAGTTTCCAAAATAAATCTAACAAAAAAGAAAAAGTGTATACCCGGTATCAAAACAGGCTAGAAGGGGAAAAAGGAAAGTACTTCTGGTAAGAGACGAGCTGTACATTGACGGTTATTTGTTCAAACCAACAAAGAAGGTCCTTGGACGGGAGGCTGTAGACTCTTCAAAGGACGATCAGATGGAATGTATCTTGTCACAGTTGGTTGGGCATGATCAACCTTCAAACATTCTCCAAGAACTAGCCCATCTGAACAAATCTGTTACCACTGTCTTCAGAAATTTCTTTTTTGAGAGGCCAATTTCGTCAGCAGGAAAGAAACTTCAATAAACAGCAAAGAGTGCTGGACAGACTGAATACTACCGTTAACTCTTTGCCAACACGTACACCGAGAAATAACTCAAGAACAACCCCTTACAACAGATATACCCAAAAAGAAACAGAAAATGAAGTCAGTTATTATAAAGGAAAATTCATAATAGATAAAAGTATTAATGTAAAAAAAAAAACCATTGTAATTTTACAGCTTCCCAATTCAAATGTTAAGGTTTGTTTATTTGGGGTAATCAAAAGTGATTTAAATGTTTAGATAACATTTACTAGAAATTTTTGGAAAGTTGTAATGTTTAAAACAAAGTAACTTATACTAGATACAGCCAAACCTTTTGTGTGTTAAAGTTAAATTGGAAAAAAATTGGATTGGGTATATTTTTGAACTTGTATTTAAAAAAATTGGTACTGTTTACATGGTAACTAATTTTTTTTCCTTCAGAATATCTCTGGTTACTAGCCATAAATTGTTCACGTATCGTGACTACGGTGGCGTTGTGTTTTTAGTTGCCATAGAATTTTGTATAATACCATGTAAAATATTTTTATTGTTTAAGTATTACTAAAATTGTATATGATTATAATTTTTGTAATTGATTTAAGAATTTAATTGGACAGCAAGCGCGCGTTCATACAATTTTTCCAACTTTGCGAACAATCCAACATTGACGTAATTTTGCGGTCGTTGGGCAGTTCTGCTAAAATCTTTGGTCGTTACAGTGTTCTTTTTTTTTGCTCGTCATTAATTTTAGTCAAAATGTTTAATTTTTCGTACAAACTTTATTTTTTTTTGGGGTGGGGGTTAAATTGTTAAGGAAAATCGTAAATGTAGCGCTTTTAAAGTTAGGAAGTATTATTTTATTTTTAGCGGACTCTTAGGAGCCGGATTCCTATATTTGTAATGTTTTACTTCAAGTATTTTATTCTTTTGGTAAATTAAGGAAAGTACTTAAAATTGTTTTAAAATATCTTTTGTAATACTTATCGTAATATTGCTAGCAACGCTTTATTTCAAGTTTATCGTTTAAAGTAAGGATTATTGTAATTGTACATATGAATTTGATAATGTAGTTCACTTTTACTGTTAACGTTTGTCTTTTTCTAATAAATAGAATTAAATAGGAAACATTTGGCAGTCAAGGGATAGTTTCCTAAAGGTCTGGGAACTATGATAAACTAAACAGTCTTTCTATAAACTGTATTTCATTGTTAGTTATTGTTCAGGAAAGGGTCTAAATATAGCTAATAGTAATAAACCTTTTTTGTATAACTGGTGAGGTATCAGTTACATCATAAAATATCTGTCAGAAAGAGGTCTTCTGACAAATTCTCTTGATATTACAATCTAGTTTTATGCAAGTTAATTTTAAATATAGTAGGACTCAGCTTTTGTTTTTTTAACATACTAACATACAGATATTGGTCATAACAATAGAGTTATTTCTTAAATTGAATTGCACGGACAGAGTTGTCCTGCAATCATATTATCAATGTATATTATCTTTTGAGTGTAGAGATAAATTACCACACTGAGTAGATTCTTGTCAGCTAAACGTCTATAATTTAATTATCTTATTACTTAAAATGTTTATTGTTTATTCTGAATATTAATTCAAATATCTCTAAATGAATAAAATATAGAAACTCATATATATTACGTTTAACAAATACCTATACTGACTATATCATATCTTATCATACTGACTAATATCCTACAAAATTACAAGTGATTGATGACAAGTTCATTAAGTACCCTATCTGAGCAAAAGAAATCGAGTACAACTTTGGTCAAACATTTCAAGCCCTTGCCCGCTACATACCACGTTCGAGATATCCCTCTTTTAGACACCGCGTTCTTAGTGGTGTTCAACTCGAGAGCAAAAATGCCAGTTTTAAAGAGCAGCAACTAAACTAAGTTTTATGATAAAATAAGGCCAGCGACATTGGTATCTAGGACAATCTTTTAGACTTCTGATGTTAGTTTTTAACTTGAAAGGGCACTTGTTCACCGCATTGAAGAGAGGCGAAAGATACCAAAGGGATATTCACACTGGTAAGTAAACAACAAACTGACAATGCCGTAGCAAAAAACGAAGTTGCAAGTAAAAGGTGACCATTTTATAAATAGTGAAAAAATATATAGAATGAACTATTAATTTCAAAATTAAAAACAGTCGAACACTCGTAATAAAAAAACACTTGCAATTCAAATATCTGCTATATAAATGCTGTTTACGCTCGAGCACGAGTGTAGTTGTTAGAATTTGGTATTAAATAAGTAGTTACATTTAAACTTCATCTGATTTTGACAAGGTGTTTTTTTTTGCACCCAATAAACATGTGTGTAGAGTACTGTAAATTCAGAAATTATTGCGAGGTTTTTAATGCGACTGGGTGACGATCGCAATAATTAATCTCGCATTTTTGTCCATTCTTCAAAAATTTCAATAATAAATGCACGCAATAATTTCTGAATTTACAGTATCAGTTTATAGTATTGTGCAAACGAAAAAAAAAGGCTTCACTACGATCGTTTAAGCTGAGACAAAAGTAAAAACGCTAGGTGTCTAATAAATATTTCAAGTTTTCCGGCTAACGCTAGAAAATTGCGACTTGTGTTCACCTAGCGTAAAAAGGTCAACATAGCTCTTTGTAAGAAGTGTGCGGGTGGAGTCAACGGGCTGTGTGTATAGATGCACCCGTGTAAAACTCAACTCAAATTCATACAAAATAAGCTTTAGGTTTAAGGCGAAGTAGAAGTTCAATTATATTAAGATGTGTACTGTTTTTTTTATGAGATTTTTAAACATTTACATTCGTTAAACTGTATCTTAATATCGAAGAAAATTTTATGTAGCATTCAACCTCAAGAGATATACAATCAATTAGAATTTCAGAAATAGAAATTAGTTTAAATGTCTTGAATAGAATGCATGTAGAGAAAGTATTTGTTTCGACTTTTAATTCCAAATTCCGCCCCAAAATTAAAATGACAGATATCAATGAGACAACTTTTGACAAGAGACCAAATGACACAGAAATTAACAACTATATGTCACCATATGGCCTTCAACAATGAGTAAAGCCCATACCGCATAATCAGCTATAAAAGGCCCCGAAATGACAAATGTAAAACAATTCAAACAAGAAAACTAATGGTCTAATTTATGCACAAAATGATGAACGAAAAACAAATATGTAACACAGCAACAAACGACAACAACTGAATTACAGGCTCCTGACTTGGGACAGGCACATACAGAATGTGGCGGTGTTAAACATGTTAGCGGGCGCTCAACCCTCTCCCTAACCTGGGACAGTGGTGTAACAGAAAAATATAAGAACAAACTATAAAATCAGTTGAAAAAGGCTTAACTCAGATACAACTAGAAATACATCTAACAAAAACACAGAGTGGACGTTGACTTGTACATCCCAACAACAAAAAGACACTAAGTACAGATCTGAGAGTACTGACAGCTAGTTCAAAGCCAATAACAACTAATAAAATAAAAAAAAATCATGCATAGAAGACAAAATTATCAATCAGCACACATCCAACATCCAATGGATGCCAAGATACAGGTATCGACAGATTGTGCATATGTATATAGCAATAATATTTAGCTTGCTTTTAATTTACTGATAACACAATCAATATTAATATATATAAAGATCTAATTACAGTGTTGAATTTTAGAATAAGTTTATTTAAAGGACCGATAAGTTTACCCGGATCGTTTCTAAATTTCCGGGCTCGGTAAACAACATCTCCGTAAAAATGAGGATTTGCTGTCCCGTGCAGAGAGTTGGACTCTTGTCTTCACAAGGCATTGTATTTAACGTCCCCATTCTGACCGGACGTGGCTCCGTACTTGTACATCCCGCACAGCCAAACCGTCTAAGTGACCTATATATATATTATCTAGTCCCCTGGGGGGCTTGAATGATAAGAATTATAGGGGTTTGTGGCTTTGTATTTGCAATATAACTACTTATTCATGGCATTGAAAATCAAAACAATAAAGCGAGAGAGAAAAAAACAAACAAACAAACAACATTATTTCCACAAGAAAAAAAGAATGAAAAAAAAATATGACAATAATACTTGTTATATTTTCAAAATATTTTGCAACCGGTTATTTTAACACTATCGTACGGAATTTATTGCACTGTTTGACTGACTAACACAGTTTGAATCCGATACAGTTCGAGCTTTACATGATACCTACATATGCAGTCAACATGAGAGTTAATGTCTTAATGTGTTCACTTTCGGATCGTCGTCGGTTTGTCATCTGTCTATATTTTAGTTTGGTGTTTTTCAATATCAAACCCGACATACACCAAGATGGTTGTTTTGCGTCGAAATTATTGACAAATGAGTAAGACATTGGGAGGATTTTTTTGTGGATTGAATAATAGTATTCATTTCTATCTGTTGCAACGCATGGTTATCCCCCACACCCAGGTTGTTACACAATTATTTCCTGCAGTTTGCGTTCCAGAATAATCCTGTCTTTGGTAATTTATTTTCCCCTCTTCCCTGGCCTGGATATTCATTTTCAAAATCCCATCACACGAACTCCTAAAAAATTTAAACGATCGTCCCCTTTCATGTAAACTATCGCTTTTCTTTGACATTTTTTCAAGGTTGTGCTTTGGACCGGAATACTCGGTCTGGCACAGACTTTATATTAGTTGATAAATGGTCCCACTTGACTGAAACACAGATATACGCGACACTTATGATTCATATTTTATGCAATCGATTCCATTGTTTCTACTTCTATAACTAAACGAGGACACGAAAAATATATCAAAATATTAGAATACATTGAAACAAAGCATATTTTATATGTTCATTGAAAATATTTGAACGGGTTGTGACAGATACTCTGACTACCATATATGTCGACATTACACATAATGTTTCCTGCAACATTGTTACGTTAGAAAATTAGGAGGTAACTGTAAATAAAAGATTCCGCCCTTCATAGCATCTAACAATGGTGACGTCAAGACTTTGAGTAAGCTTCAGAATAAAACTGTTATATTGTAATGTTGATGTTACTATTTTTCACAATAAAATATTAAAATTGAGAATGGAAACGGTGAATGTGTCAAAAAGACAACAACCCGACCATAGAGCAGAAAACAACCCAAAGCCACCAATGGGTCTTCAACACAGCGAGATAATCCCGATCCCGGAGGCGGGCTTCAGCTGGTCCCTAAGGTAGCAATATACATTTAGGAAAAAAATTAAAATTTACCCTCATGAATTTTACCATCCCCTTTTCCTTGCTTTTTTACAAATTAAGCTTGCTGTTTGTGTCATTTATGTGCACATGTATGTAATCAGTATATTCCATAGATTTGATATCCAGTAATTGAAATGGTTAATGATAATTTTCTTTTTGATGTTTTCATTGCAACAACCTGTATGTATTTGCTATAAAATATTGCAAAAAGGGGGTACAGATGTCGCATATTTTCCCAAAATTTGATCAAAAGTAAAATTTCAATCTCTTTGAGTGATACCTTTTCTGAAACTGTTTACATATCTCTATCAAGAGATTTAATAAAAATCATATGTCTTTCGTCTCATTTTTTTGTAAAATTGCGTCATAAGTTCAAGTGAAAAAAGTGTTTGTAAACATTACAAAATTTCTGGACCTATTGCCGGTCTGGCTATGAAAATACGGACAGTCAAACAGAAAATAGCCCATAACACATGTAAAAAATAATCTTGATGTTCTTATAAACCCACTATGAAGGCTAAATTAGTTTTTAAATATGAATTTTATGGTGCTTTGAAAAATCCACCGGGGCCAAAATGCGAAACTAAACTGTGTATTGCTACCTTAACAATAATGTATACTAGTTCAGCGGAAATGGACGTTACACTAAACTCCGAAGCATTTAAATGAACCAAAATTAAAAAAAAAAAAACCATACAAGACTAACAAAGGCCAGAGGTTCAAAAATGCGCGGGGCTTTTGATAGTAACAAGTGTACTAGTTAGTAGAATAGACATTTTAGTGGTAGAACAATGACTTGGAGACGAATTTACTCTATATGTAAAACGTGAGGGTACCCAAATTTCACCTACGTTTATTTATGCTTTAGACAAAAGTTGCCATTCTGTGTTTATTTTGTAGATGTATCATTATTTACTATATGGTTCCACCAATTTAATTTTGAATCCATATTGAATCATAGAAAAATGGATTTGGATAGACCTCCAAACGATCAATGATTCTGTAATGAGGAGTTCCCAAATTGCATCCATGATTAAATTCACATCCTTAAAAGTCGAATAACAGATATTTTGTTATATTTCTTTAAATATTTAGAAAAATTTGACATAAGTCCATGCTTAGTATTCATTTTTTAAGAAATGAATGCTTGGAACATATTTTATTTGCTAATTTTTAAAAGATGACTTTTTGTGTATATTTACATATATTTACCTATGTTGAAAGACGTGCATAGTGTCAAATCATAGAAATACAAATTTAGTCTCTAGGAAAATGCCTCTGCTATTTTTGCTAAATAGGTGCAATTTGGGTACCGTGACGTTAAAGTGTTTTGTGCAGCTTCGGAGCCAGTACATAGTTGAAACTTTTATGTTATTCGGTTTTGCTTGTAAGGAGGTAGCTAAAAGTTTATGTTTGTTACAGACGTCTTTTTCCGAAAATTTGAGTCAGTTGGAATGTTGGTGAATTTGTGATTTCCTTTTGCAGAACCTCAATATAAAATTTACGTCAAACAATAATTATATAATTGGCAGCCTTATCAGCCGGGACAATAACACATTCCTTGGAGAGTTTTTTAACCTATGTTTGAAACGAGAAATAGGGCTATTATGGCTGTTGTTAGGAGTATAATGTTCTTTAAAATGTTTGATATGAATATCAACTATGTTCATTACTGAATAAAAACAGAATTGTCAGCTTTTTCTCGTTTTATCTATTTCATACAGTAAGTACGGAGTGAGTCGTGGATGATGTTACGACACTAATTCCAATTAGTAATTGACGGGGGACGATATTTTGGTCCTTTAATAAGGAATGACTAACTTGTATACCTTTCTAGATATAAGCGTATGAACTCGCGAAAATTGTTTTCCCAAATTTTCAATCTACCATTATGGAGGTTACGGATGTCCGTTTAAAACCAGTGAAAGGAGTAGATTCGATAAGGCCCTAACATATCGCCTACTTCTAGTTAAAATTTCAAATTAGAATTTAATGACAAATATTACAATGAATCAAAGCTAACCTTATAACTTGATAGGCTATATGCCTTTTTGTTGAAAACTTGCGTTCTTGCATTCTATTCATGATGTCACACAAAGAACTAAATTTGGTTTCCAATGCAATCGAATAAATTTTTATAAATCTTTTAGACTGTAAACAAAGAGCACAAGAGCGAAAAAAAAATCTTTTGACATAATGTTTGTTATAACATTTTAAATGTCTGGCTTGAATATTAAGTTTGTCGATGACTGCACTCTTATGTTTGCTAGGCCTAAATTTGGTCAAAATCCGGACGATGTTGTCATATAACGCAAAAATCTCTATTTTTGACCTTCTTTGAATGTAAAAATCAACGTTTTAAACTAAAACTTGACAATACAAGTTCGATTTAACTTTCTTTAATGGCTTTTCATCAATTTAAACCATTTGTTTTTCTTGAAACTGTAACTGCTAATCTTTTTAAAGATGAACTTTGCGTGAGGGAGTACGAACTTTATTTTCCTAATAATTTCACAATCGGACGATTTAAGAAAGGTAAGTTATTAATCATGTCAGTAACAAAGCAATGACTTCTGAACTGATGATCGATACCCTCGTGGACTAATAGTCGTCTTGTGGCGATTTCAACCCGAAGTGGGAGAAAAAGAGAGGCAAAAAAATACCAAATTCATGACATTCAAATTCATTAGTCGAAAATAAACTGACAACGCCATGGCAAAAAAAAAAGAAAAAAAGAAAAAAAGAAAAAGACACGATTTAAGTCTTTAAGTCCCTTAACGAGACGGCAAATGCTGCATACCCAAACTTGCAACATTCACTCCACCGGTATGACCACAAACCTCAAACACTGTGTATCTAGATGGAATTGAATATTCTTGAACAAAAAATGAAAGATAGTTGAGGATACAAAAGTGAAAATAAATTCCTCGCGGAAAAAAATAAGCCAATCCTCCTGCCCTGCCCCAATCCCCCTTCATAGGGCAAAGTTGACATAACAAGGTGTCTGTTCTGTTAATGAATATCAAATGGCGTCCCCTATGACAGATTTCCCCCCTTAATCGTCCTTTGTTGCTAGACGTTAATCAACCAACAATCAATCATTTGAGATTTGACCGTACTATTAGATTGATTGATGGTTGCTAAACGTCCAGTTGCAAATATTTCATGCATGTTCAGCGTGATCAAGTTAACATTAAATACAATAGATAGGTCATGCAATAGAGGCCGTCCGGGGAAATGTGGATTGCCACGGAAAAATGAGGGTATATTGGATTGGGACAGAAATTTAGTCTTGCAACATGCCACAAACGGACCCCTTAAAGAGTTGATGCAAGGGTTTTTAACGGACGTGGCTGCGTACTTGTACATCCCGTATAGCCAAACGATCGCCCCATTTTGGCGAGGGTTTTATTACCGGTCGGAAGAAGACCGATGGTGAACTATTTCTATTACCCAGTCACTCTAAATATGGGGGGGGGGGGGGGTGTGGGATTACACATACTATTAGAGGAAGATCTAAATCGACCGACAATCACCATCATTGACCACAGCACAGCTTGTTCCAGGGAGAAAAGATAAAAGAAGTAAAATAACAAAAATACCGAACTCCAATACGGAAAGACCCTGATCAAATGAGAAAATAGAAAGCCCAAACACATCAAACGAAAGGAATACAATACCTATTCCTGACTTGGTACAGGCATTTCCTTCTGTAGAAAATGGTTAATATAACCTGGTTTTATATCTAGCTAAACCTCTCACTTCTATGACAATCGCATAGAATTCCATTATAGTAACAACATTGCGAGAACAAATCAAACAAACATAATAGGTCAATATGTCAAAAATTTAAGTACAGCAGTCAACATTGTGTTATAATCTTAATCACTATGAAAACAAACAACTATGTCAACAAAGAAAATAAAAAATGCATATAGACACTCTACAGACAAAGCACACAAGCAAAAATGAAAGACAAGAATACAAAAAAAATGACCATAGAATAATAACACAATGGCGGGATGTATTAATACCGAGCCACACCATAAGGATATAACCCAAAATAAAGTAAACGATAAAGGTTAAAAATATACAAAGCCAATAAAAAAACACTATAACAAGTACTAAAGATGATAAACAACGTCACTGCCTAGAATCTGTACTTCAAGACCATCATGTATTATTTGTGAAGTTAATACGGAATATTTACCAACAAGGTCTCGATATTTTTCGTTGAACTTTTTTTTAGAAAAAGGACGAGACGTTCTTTGAATTGACATAACCCTGGTTCATCAACTTCTGCTCAGACATTGCTGATGTTTTATAAAGTCTTAGCAGCAGCTGCAAGCCCATGAATACCGAAAGAGTTGGAAAATGTGTATCCCATATGCAGGTGAAGTTAATTGGTATATTGCTGCTTAAGGTGGGGGAAATTCATAATTTCAAAATAAAATAGTTTCGTTTGTCATAGATTTTGGTACTAAGATGACTGCTTTTGTCAAATTCGAGGTTTAAGTCTAAAAATGAGACGGAGGAATCCGTGTCTGTTGTTTCTTTAATTTCTTGTTCTGGAGGATATGTTAACGGAACCTTATCAGAACAGGTTGGATTGTTAATAGAAAGAACATCAACAATATATCTGAAAGGGAAATTAAATGATCTGGCTTCTTTGATCTTCTTGTTTTTGACAAGTGTCTGAAGGAACTCCGACTCGTATGAAAATTCATGTTAAACAAATATGTTGTCAATTAGAAAATCCTGCATACTGATCACCTGTTCCATGAAGCATGTTTTACCTTTTTGTTATTACCTATTAACAAAATATGCCGTATAGTATCCCATGCAGCTTAACTTCTTCTAGTTTAGCCCATGCTCTGCATGCATGGTACTCCTCAATGGAATCCATAATAATTTTGAAGTTATGGTTCCAATTGATGAGTTGGGGTTCTCTGAACTAAGGACCATGAGACATCACCTTTCGGAGATGTACATGTAGAAATATGTTTAGATCCCCAGTAATAACATTGGGCTGTAAATAAAAGGCAAGTGGGAACCGTCAAGAGTTTTTTTTATGTATTCTTCTAAATCAAGGTTCAGCAGTGCTTGTTTATAGATAAATACTTTAGGTGCAATGGTTTTTTGTGTAACTGTAGGATACAATAGGAACAGACTGATTTTGAAAATAAATTGGAATTTTAGATGTCACCTCTTTGTGAAGAAGAACGTTGGTCACTTGCTGATGTTGTTAGCATCGATTTCTTTATTCGAAAACTTAACTGGAAGGAATTTCATATTTTCATCATTTATTGGTTCCGATCTTGCTGGTCTAAAAAGACGGCAAAGATATACATCACAAATTAAACTGACCAAGTCTGTATATTGGTGAAACTGAATTTATGCATCCCTTGTCTAGTGCAAAATCTCTCAAACATTTTAGAAAATTAACAGGCAGTGAAAATCGAATACTACTAATGTGATGTTATCCTAGCGGGTGATGAAGATGTGAAAGGTCATCAAAGCTCCCAGAGGGCGATCTAGGTTTGGAACACTTTTTTACATTGGTCCGATGGTAATGTTTTTAAGAAATGATGTTCGGTTTGTAATAAAAACAAATATGTATAACTTTCAAGATTACCGTTAAACAGAATAGAATAAGACGCAATTTGATATCAGGCTACTAAAATGATGTGAAATATAATTTATATATTTATTATTGTTCGCAATCGTTTGGTTATTAGAAAGTTAACAAGCACAAATTTGTCCCTTTAAAAACATCAAGGGGAAATAGAATGTCAGTGTGAAAATCTGCAGGCATGGATATGAGAAAACATTATAAGAGGACAAGATGATATTCTTGGGTTTGGGAAGGAGAATTTCTTTTCGGATTGATCATTCATTTGCATCAGTTGCTAGGCATGTTTATTTATTATCACTTGTGTACACAAACTAACTACAAATTTAAAAGGTTCTTAGAGGTTCGACCGAGAGCTAAGACTTATTCTTTTAATTTCCATTGTGGAAGAGGGAATTTTTATTATGGGGTATTGGATTTGAGTTTTTTTTTGTCTCGATCGGACGTGACTGTTTTGATAAATCCCATCTAGCAAAACTGGCGCCCTTCTTTCGAATGAATTAAATTGACGCGAAGGATTAGATTAGATGACCGATCACATTTCTTAACCACTGTCGACCCTTGAGAAAAAAAAAACCTTGCGAAACTTATTCTCAGTTAATTATTATATAACTTGACTAATAAAAATTTAATACACATCCTGTCTCTTTTAAACAAAAAATATTTAGAGTGATTTCAAGGTACTGTGGATTCATTTATTTTCGTGGGTACCAATTTTCGTGGATTGAGGAAAACTTGCATATTCGTGGATATTTAAATTCGTGGTTTTGGCAAAGTCTGCATACATTCCTAAAGAAAATTTGTAATTCGCTGAACATTTAAATTCGTGGTTCCCCTGTACCCACGAAATCCACGAAAATTAGTATATGACGAATATAAATGAATCCACAGTAATACAAATGAATTCGATATGTAGTGTTATCTCCCTTGTTTAACTCCAAATTTCATATTTGTTAATAAATATTTCCTTTAATGGCAGATAGTCACACAAATGTTTGACTTTGATATATTTTACCATTCATAATTTGTTTATTAAATACTTTTATTCATATTCAGAAATTTATATATCTGATTTGAAACATTTCAAATTATTGTATATCAGTCACGTCTTAGTCCTTACAGCTGAACGGACATGCTGGATCAGCTTTTAATTATCCGCCAACTAAAACAAGTTACGCTGACCGTATAGTTCAACGATATACTGCTCCTTGTCTAGTAATTTTCCTCAACGCCGTACAGTACAACAAAAATTGTCCGCGTCAGCATTCACTCCAGAACCCATTGTGGATGGGGAAATCTTGTGTAGTCCAGACGTCCGAGGGCCTTGTATCCGTGGTGTTGGGTAATGGACCAGTTTCCACCATGGTAGTACCCTGATCCTGAACATGCTACCTGCAGACATTTATTACTGTGTCCACGACTCATCCACCAGAAAAAAAAACATCGATGTGGTTAGCGGGCTGCCAAGCTTATCTACAAGGCCCTGGAAAGAGCCGTTGTGAAGAGCAGCACTTCAAACGAAAATAGTAAAGAAACCAAATCATCATACCAAAACCAAAATGGCCGCCTTCTTCCAATTTTACGACAACAACAACGTTCTTGTGCTCACCAAACGCCTTAGGGCATCAAGGCGACCGTGCGAGTGCTTAATAGCCTGTCGAGGTAGTTGAAAGCCACCCTAGAAGTAGTAGGACTTGTTGCCATTACAGTACTTGCCTTTTTCGTAAAGCTAAGAAAGTAGGTTTTACATGTTTTTATCTCATACTTACCACTACATCAGCTATATAATGCTCCATATCTGATGATTCCGCAGCAAAATTAGTCCTGCTACTAAAACTAATATATTTCTTGTCTCATTTAGCTCACCTGGCTCAAAAGGGCCAAGTGAGCTTTTCTCATCACTTGGCGTCCGTCGTCGTCGTCGTCCGTTAACTTAGAAAAATCTTCTCTGAAACTACTGGGCCATTTAAACTGAACTTGGCCTAATTCATCCTTAGGGTATCTAGTTTTAAAAATGTATCCGATGACCCCGCCCATTAACCAAGATGGCCGCCATGGCTAAAAATAGAACAGGGTTCACTATAGAAGCCTATGGGAGAATAGCAAATTATTTTTTTCTTTTTGTCAATTTGCAGAAATCAATAGATAATATTTTCCCTTCTTGTCATTCGAATGAATATATTTTATGATAACGCTCTCATTTTTGTTTTCAACTTAAATATTCCAAATGCTTTCAAAACCAATGCATTCAGTTCTTAAGCAGACTTAAATACTAGAAAATAAGTTAAGTGTTTTCTAACTGCTTTTGAATGTATTTATAACTTTTGTAAACATCAAATTCTTATATATACGTGCATTCATGAATTAATGTCAGTAGTTGAATATTTTTCTACATTTGAATTCTTGGATTAAATATTCTTAAATTATTAAATTCAGTATTCATTAATATCAAACTTTTGAAACAATTAATAAACATTAAGCTGGTGCATTGTACAACTAATACTATTTACAGCATTAACAAATATTTCTTGTCTACGTTCCATTTTTCATCGTTATTTCTCATTTGCAGATGATGAACAAGTTAAATCCTGTGTGGACTATAATATCTGTTAATTGAAACAAGTGAGTTTATTGCTGTGACATAAAAAAGTTAAATCCTCTGATGTAAATGTATTGCAGAAATTTACCTGAATTCATGTTTAGATTAAAACAAAAGGAACCAGTTTATTCAGTTTATTCTTTCGTATCATATTAATGCAAGTGTAACAATTTGGAGATGCAGATTATGTTTAGCAATTAATGACTTAATACAGTCAATTTGAAATAAAACACCATCGCTGCTACAGTTTCTTTACCTACTTTTGATTCCCCTTTTCGTAATGAAAATATGTTCTCCATCACGAAACCGCACATACCATTTGCAAGAGTCTGTTAAGGAAGTCTGCAACGTACTATGAATTCAAAATTTTAAAAGATATAAAGTGGTTAAAAGTAGTTAAGAGGGAACCTATAGATCTCAATGTCACTTTATCAAAAGTCAAGGTTGTAGTTGCTAAGCATAGCTTTGGAGAGTATGCAATTCTTAATTTCCAGTTATAGATGAAATCTGTTAAATATATATTTTGATTTTTAAAGAATATTTTTTACTGTGCATGTGCAACAATGGCTTAAAAACATCGGCCCAAAAAGGTGTTTAAATATTTCAAGACTCTAGAAGAAGCGTTAATAGCATTACCTCTATCTTGAAATTGAGAAAGAACTCAAAATCCGAATTTCTAAATAAAATGTCTTTTAATATTACTAGGCAAGTTCCGATGCTGTGAATAATGAGTTGAGATATGCTTACCACAACAACTGAAGTAACTTTTTCTTTCAACTTATTTCGTAAATATCATTTAATTTGTTTCAGTGAAGACTTATCTTTTAATAATACCTGTGCATTAGTTACTTGGAACAACCAGTGTTTGTTACCATTCATGTCAGTAGCTGTGTTAATTTACTGAAAAAAAATGTTATTCACATATTGATGGATGTTACAGGGTTTACCAAATTAGGTAAAATATTTTCATCACTTTAAAAACTTGTTCTTCAGGTCCTGCTTCCAAGTGAACTTGTGCTGTTTTGTTACAGATCATGATACTTTTTTTGTACATGAGTACATGACGACCTACTCTTTTTAAGATCACGATCACTTACTCCCTCTATCATTCGCTCAACGAGTCGTTTATGTCATCTGGACACAAAAGAAAATTTTGTTACACCTTAGAAACATTTATCATTTTTTATACCTGTTTTTTTCATTCTTGTACAGAAATAACACTGAAACTCTAGATCCCTACACAAACTGCTATTGGCATCAACACACATTGACTGGAACTATTTTTACATGTTTTGCAGTCGAACCAATTATTGATTCCTTTTATATTTGCAGTCTTTTGGCAAGCCCTACACATCCCTTCAAGCGTATCTGTAATTCAGGAAATTTTGAAAATTCATATTTTTATTTTTGCAGATATAACACTGAAACTCTAGATCTCCTACACCAAACTGCTATTTGCATCAACACACATTGCATGAATTTAAGAAATTTTGAAAATTCATATTGTATTCAACCTCAATTGAAACAAGTGCAGATTCTTTGAATTAATGAAAAGTATTATATTGCATAATAAAAAAAAATAGTACCTTTATTATCAATTTGTCATTTTCGGGAAGCTGTGCAATTTAATTTAAAAACAAGACCATTACCTAGTTTGGACCTGTGTCGATGAGTTTAAGTGTAATCAATGTGTACTGAAATTTAAAAGTTATACATGTTTTTTTTTATTCTTGCACAGATATAACACTGAAACGCTAGATCTCCTACACCAAACTGCAATTGGCACCAGCACACATTGCATGGAACTATTTTCTCAGGTATTGCAGTTCAACCAATTGATGATTCCAATTATAATTGCAGTCATTTGGCAAGCCCTACATATACCTTCAAGCGTTTCGGTGATTCAGAAAATTTAAAAATTATGTTTTACTTACCATTTTTTTAAAACAAGTTCAGATTCTTTGAATGTATGAAAAGTATTACAAATAATAATGAATGTTATTTAAAGTATATTGCATGAAAAATATTTATAATTTGATGAACAAATTGTCATTGTCGGGAAGCTGTGCACTTTTAATTAAAAAAAAAAAAGATCAATACCGGGTTTGGACCTGCGTCGATGAATGTAATTGATAAAGGGTGCATGTATACTAAAACTTGACTGATAATTCCCTTTCATTAAAGGCAAGAAAACTTTAACGAAGATTTTCCATGTACAAAGTAGAATTTCAAACTATCGGCAGACAGGGAGTGGCTATAAGGCAGATGTAAGAATTGCCTACACGCTTCATCTCATCAGACCAAATATAAAAAAAATCCCTTCAATCGAAGCCAAGAAAGAGTTTTCTTCCCAAGGTCTTTCAGACGGACAGACTTGAGTGGTTACTAGACCTGCTTTCAACTTCGGCGACACAGTAAATTATCAATTGAGAAGATTTTCACACAGTCGGGAAGCTATACTAATGATATATTTGACCAAAAACTATTTTACTAACCAGAGACTTCTAAAAACTGTTTAGCAATTCCATATCTTATGTCTTGCATTAAGCTCTTTTCACTGTTGAAGATCAAGTATTCTCCAGATATCAATGATTCTGCGAACTGAAGAAAAAGATGATATATTAAATAAGCCAATATATGACAGGATGGGTTGGGAGGACAAGATTTAAGCATAAAAGACGTTCTTGTTCTTAGGTATAACTTATAAACATACCATAACTCTTTATTTTATATCGTATTCCTAGTAAGGCATACTGTATGACCCTTACACCCAGTTTACTAATAAAGTAAAATATTTTTTTTTATGAAGAATTGAGCAAGCTTTATATTGGTCAAGATGAAAATACAGTATTTATTTCCATTCAAATGCAAAATTCACAAAGCCTTGCCTTAAATGCATTTTTTTTTCTGTAGAAAATTCTCACCAATATGATACAAGTCAATAATACTGCTTTATCAAAAAAAAAAGTATACATAAACAAAGTTCATCTTCTTTCATTGGTGTCTATGGGTGTTTACTCCAGAATAGGATCTTAAAGACGGTCGTCTACCAAAACAGGTGTAATGAGCTCAGCTCTGAGTTGCCGAATCGCCTCTTCTTGCTGCTTAACTACTGACATAAGGACTTTTACCTTGGAAGACATTGTTGTTAGTAAGTTGGATGAGACAAATCAAATCTACCTCCTGTGGAATTGTGTCTGACCAGAGCTGGCTTAAAAGGTCCTGCTCATCCTCCTGCCGATCCCTCAACAAAATCATCCTGATGGGTGTTGAAAAGTAAGGAGTGGACACCAATGTAGCTGTGGTGTACGTAGGAAACTAAAACTGGAGTCCAGGAGGTTAGAATCTGTCAACAGGCCGCTCCAGGACCTCTATGACAATGTATTGGTTATTTCTTTGATGAATATCCCAGTGGTGACATGTTTCCAAATAGATTGATTGATTGTTGGTTGCTTAACGTCCAGTGGCAAATATTTCATGCATATTCAGGACGAGAACAAGTTAACAATAAATACAATATGTAGGTTCTGTAATAGGGGCTTCCGGGATTAAGGTCGGAGAAATTCAGACTGCCACGGGAAATGAGGGTATATTGGATAGGGACAGAAATTTAGCCTTGCAACAGGTCACCTACGGACCCCTCAAAGAGTTGTTGCAAGGGTTCTTAACGTGCAAAGAGCGTGGCACTCTCTTTACACGAGGCATCGGATTTAACGTCCCCATTCTGACCGGACGTGGCTGCAAATTTGTACATCCCGCACAGCCAAACGGACGCCCCACTTTAGCAAGGGTTTTACTGCCGGTCGGAGGAAGACCAATGGTGACCATACTTCTATTCCCCAGTCACCCTTGGGGGTGTTTCCAAATAGAAGCGAGGGCAACAAAGATGACAATACCTATGATGCCAACTCTGCATCCAAATCCGGACCAAAGGTTGGTACATATAGATTGGTTGATGTCTTGTCTAATGGGAGGTGCTAGCCCCTGATGAACAATTTATTGTGTCTGTACTACTACTCCCCCTAACAAAAATCCTCATCCTGTTTCCGTTGGTTAGGCTGGTCACTCTTTCTAAAATAAAATATGTCCTTTCATAAGTCTGCTGCTAAACCTTTTGTCTTCTGCTCATTGTGTTTTGTTTTTTGAAGTTAACATTAGCTTTCAACTGGGTTTCCTTTGTGGTCTTGTACCCACAATAGGCAGTAAAAATGTACTCTTGTTAATTCAACGGGTTGCATCAAGATATGAGTAATGACACGATATCTTGGCCCATGGTATTTTTCTTCTTCCGGGCACGTAAGTCAAACAATGGACTTTCTCATGGCCTTACCATTGTCAAAACTGTATGTACTCATCTGAAAAGATTTTAAGGACATAAGAAACTTGCCCGACTCCAATAGTAATGGGAAAGGTCCCATAACTCTGTTCATCAGGAGATAAATAAATTAAATTGTATCATAAGTCAGAAACTTTGTTTATTCTTATTATATTATTTTTGTGTATATGTAGATCAAAATATCCACAAACACAAATTTGGAATTGTTCATAAAACATATGAAACACTGAAAAGTTCCATGCAGCAAAAACATAACAAAAGGTATTTGAGGAGTTAATTCAACATTTGGTTAAAGGAAGATAATCATCTGCATTAGAATTGTTCAATCAATTGAATCATTTGATTAAAATTTCTAATAATCTGATATCATCAGCTTACAATCCTAAGACATTATAAAATATGTCTTCATCAAAAGGAATATATTTTAAAGTTTAAAAAACAAATTTTTTTTAAGATAATTTTTCATTCATATACATTCAGTGTATACACAAATTGACTGGTCCCAAGGGTAACCTCTATTGGGAGTCGTTATCTCCCTAACATTAGCAAATTTGGCGCAAAACCGGTAGACGCGTTTGAAGTAGATCTATAAGCCCCTACTAGACACCCTAGATTAAGAAAATATCATTATGTTTTGGCCAGCTGTCTATTCATATTATATAACTTTTATCATAAGACATCATAACACCTACAAGTAGAGTGTAATCTTTACCTTGCTACAATATTCCCCCTTATTAAGTGTCAACCAGTATGCGTGATTAAGTCCAGGCTACCTACATTTAATAAATATCCATGTAAATCGTGTAGTCCAGTCACTATTGCTGCAGCAGAAGCTGATGGTACATAGACTAATTTTTTGTCACACAAAATAAGAAAAATGTTGACCTTTAGAATTTGTAATGAGATTTACTCTATTTTATTCTTATTATCTTTAAATATTCCATCTGCCCAAAAAATTACTATTAGGCCTTTGTAGTAATTTTACTCCTCCCCGATTTCGCTGAATGTGTAAAATACATAAATAAACTTTCAGTTCCAAAGGAATAAGACTAACCATACAATATTTGAACTGAAAACCATATTTGAATAATTATTTAATTGTTTTATGATACAAACCTGTCATTGTATGGTTGAACAATTATTTTATTAAGAATTCAATTTGCTATAAATTATTATATGAATTAAGAAAAATACATTGCTGTTCATGATTGACAGATCTCAAATTAATACATCACTATATATATAATGTAAGAGTAATAATATAGATTTGCTAAAATTCAGTGGGATACACGAAATGTCTTAAAACATATTGTAGCGAGGCACAAGTGACTAACCCAAAATATAAAAAAAATATAAATCTAAAATATTCCAACCACTTGGAAAAGTAATAACTCAAGACTAGTACTGACAAGACTGAAAGTCTACTTATTAATTAGTTGTTCTCCTGCCTTAATGAAATTACTGACAATCACATTATGATCAGCTAATGAATCCTGGTGAAAAGAATACCAAACAAGTTTGTAAAGATTCTATATTTTATTATACATGTAGTTTATATATATATTTACTTCACAGTTTTTGTACACCAATTAATATTACAGATAAATTCTATAACCTCTCAAAACCTCTAAACAATTCCACTGAGTTAAAAATTAAAAGAAATGTAGCAACTTTTATACTTTTAAAACTATAAATCACTGTTATTGGTACATAAAATACAAATATTCATTGACTTGAAATTCATTAAAAATAGAAGGTTGTGATCTGATTACCATGAAATACTCTATGTAGTACTATACAAGGAAATGTAACTGATATATACGAACTTTTACACGTTTGAGTCTTGCTATTTAATTTACTAATTTAAACTAACATTTCTATAAATGTTTTAATTCCTAGAGAGGTTTAACCAGTATCCTTTTCTGACTAAGATAATATTTAGTTGTTAGAACATTGATTCCTTATCAGTTAGAAGTATATATTTATACCCCACGCAACGAGTTGTGGAGGGTAAAATGTTTTTGACCCGTCCGTCAGTCCTATTTCTTGTCATCGCAACTCCTCTCAAACCACAACAGAATTTCACGAAACCTTTTTAGATAATAAGGACATACTATGTAGTTGTGCATATCAACAGGAAACTACGATTCAATTTTTTTTCTAGGAGTTACGTCCCTTTGAACTTATTTATTTTTATGTTCTACTGCAACAGTTTGTCACTGCAATTCCTCTCAAACCACACAACAGAATTTCATGAAACCTTTTCAGATAATAAGGACATACTACGTAGCTGTGCATATCGACAGGAAATTACGATTACATTTTTTTCCAGGAGTTACGCCCCTTTGAACTTATTTGCCCAATATACTACTGCAACCTTTTGTCATCGCAACTCCTCTCAAACCACACAACAGAATTTCATGAAACCTTTTCACATAATAAGGACATACTACGTAGATGTGCATATCGACATGAAATTACGATTCATTTTTTTCCAGGAGTTACGCCCCTTTGAACTTATTTGCCCAATATACTACTGCAACCTTTTGTCATCGCAACTCCTCTCAAACCACACAACATAATTTCATGAAACTGTGTAGATAATAAGGACATACTATGTAGATGTGCATATTGACAGGAAATTATGATTCATTTTTTTTTCTTGCACTTATATTATTTCTCCAATGACAATGTGGGGACGTGGGGTATGTGAGCGCGCTCACGAAGGTTCTTTAATGTAATTACTGTCAAATCCTTTCTAACTGATATCAAATTTAAATATTGTTTTATGGAAACTTTTTCCAAATATTGCTTATTTATTTCCTATTTAAATTTATGCGTCTTAAAATACAAACATCGAATAAAATAACCATTTAACAAATTAACTTCAAGAAAACTAGAACTATTACAACTGAAGCACTCGCAAGCAAAATCTATAAAAAAAATAACTGAATAAAGTTTAAAAAGTTTTTGCTAGTTTCCTAAATATCTTAAGAGCCCGGCTTCTAAAAGTGCGCTTTCTAAAAGTCCGCTAAAATAAACTTCTGCTTTAAATACTAAGAAAAAAAATTGTTTTTACCGCTCAAATAATTCTTGTTCTACCAAAGTTTAACTTAAAAGTTATGAAAATTTCGTACGATTGCATAAAATTTAACGTTAACCAAAATTGCTGCCTAAACTAGCCAAAGTTTTAAGCAAGACGGGCTTTCAGCCTTAATTTTACGTCACTCGTATTTTTTGTGGGATGCATGGTTTGCTTATCTTATTTCATCTTATTTTTATATTACAACTTCTATATGGCAACAATAAATAAAGTTACATGTATGACTGTGCCACCAAGAAGTAAACGTGTTAACAGCTGACAAAAATTACAGAATTCGCCGCTTAAACAACTTAACAACTTGCATGTACACAATTCAAAATATATAATCAAATGGTCAGGGGCTTGTACCTTACATTTAACCCCAATAAAACATTTAACATCCCCGCCAACAGTTGAACTGCAGTCAGTTACGATACCAGATCAGATGTGTTTCTTAAGAGCATTTCGATACTGTAATAAACTTACAATGTTTCATGAACGACTTGAAAATTACCCTTGGAATTCTAGAATGAAATCTTATCTACTTAACATTTTAGCAGATTGTTTAATTATACCAAACCAGCAAATATTCGATATATCCTACGAATGACTACAATCTGCCCGACTTGAGAATGTTTAAAATTACTACATGTTATTCTACAAGAAAATTAAGTAAAGTTTATTATATTCGTTGCACAACAGATTATCAAGAAACTAATGGCTGTGGATCAAAGATGGTATAAGTCATAAGTTGCCGTAATAGGGAGAATAGAACATTATATTTTTTTTTCTTCAAACGGCAGACTAATCCTTAAAATATTTCAAAATTATATCAAAAACAATCTAACTGACCACATCAAAACAAATTTTCTAGCTTTAAAAAAATTGCTGTAACAAATCTAATTTTTCAATACCAAATGTTTAGTATTGAATATGTAATTTCGATATATACATGTAATTTTGTTTTAACTTTTGAAACTAAAACGAACAAGTTAAATTTTATTAATTATCAATTGCTGAATTGTTAGGCTAAAATATAAAAAAAAAGAGTTGTTCTAATAATTATTAATCATACAAGAACTATATATTTAAGTTTAGCTTTCTTTAATATCTTCTTTCTTTTCAACCACATATTTTATCTTAGACTGTTTGGTTTGTTTATTAAAGTTGGTACCATACTGATTTGTTTACAAGGTTGGACAATCTGTTCAGGATAGACTGTTGGCGATATTGTACTCTCTCAAATTGTCTCACCTGCCCACACAGGTAAGCAATATCAAATGAGAGTGTCTGAATGGACTTAAGGAGCAATTCCTGTGTATTCGTTAAAGTGGACAGTGCCTCTATTATAATTAAGGGGGTAGAAGTTTGAGGTGCCTCAGACCCTAAAATTTGCGGCAGGATGTATTCGGCCTCCTCATCTTGTATGAGATCCTGGTCGAAGATGTACTGCACTGGTGATGTTATTTCAGGCTCTTGATGAGGACTCGTAGAAGTAGGCTGAACGAAGCATACTGGATCTGTAGATTTAGAGGTGACGGGTATACATGAGATCTGGTACAACGATGTTACAGGTGTGGGGTATACATGAGATCTGGTACAACGATGTTACAGTTGTGGTGGATGTTGACATAGATGGTGGTTTTAAAGGTAGATACTGAGTTATTGCAGAATTTTCTGACTCTTGTGGGATTGACTATTTTATGATTTCAGTTTGTCATGACTGACAACTTTTCTTTGAATTTCGTAATACAGGTCATTTTTTTTCTTGGTCACTAGACAAGGATCAATATAAAGGGGTTGAAATTTGGGACATATTCCTTCCCTTTTAATCTCATTACGGTACAACACCTTATATGAGACTTTATACTCGTTTAATTTTGTTTTTGTCATAAAAGTCTTTTCTTATTTTATAGTTCACTTCTAAATGTTTTCGTGCAACACAGTGTGGACGTTACATTCTTTTTTTTTATCTTTAATGCATGATCGCCTATGAATTATCTCCTTCATTTGTGCCTAGGGGGTTCCCGTTATTTTGTAGTTCATATGAAAGTCTAACCTCCCTTACAAACATGAGTATATTATGGGTTAGGCATGTACTCATTTTGAATAGCTCTATATGCACCTGCTAAACAGCCCAAGTTTATGTCCCAATTGGTCTTTTCTCCCCTAAGGTAGGATGTTATTATGGATATTACACTGCGGTTAAAATTTTAAGTTTGTCCCTTACATTTCGGATTTCTAGGACTTGTCCTAGTTTTTCTTATTTCAAGAATTTTATATAGTTCCTGATAATTTGACTTCCATAGGCACAGCCTTGATCAGAATAAGGCCAAGGGACTGCCCAAACGACATATGACTTCATTCAAGATCAACTGTGCACATTGTGATCATTTAAAACTTAAATGCAAGAATTTCTATTTAGAGTGATTATGTTAATGTTATTGAAAACTTGCAAGCAACACTAAACCCAGTAGAAGATAAAAGTATAAATTAAACTTCAAATTACTCTTTACTTCAAGAAAATAATGTATTTACAATGGTATAATAAAGATACAGGACGTTTCATTTTCCTCCCCGTCCCGAGGTCGAATGCATTCACAGTAGTCTTGTGAAATATTTAGCTGCTGTATCAATTCCATTCATGACTTTTTACATTAAGTCAATGGTAACCTATTTGATTTCAATCAATTGAATTCTTTCAATATTTGAGAAATCTATTTTATCAAAACTTACCGCACTTGACGGCAGTTTTATGATGTCACGTTCGACGAAAGAAGCAATGTCATCAGGATCATCATGTGTTTAATATTGGTTTATATGAAAGTAGTCAAGTGAAAGTCTATTTGGTTGGTCTTTATAGATAATCATTTCATCCCCAGTTTTTGGTAGTGTTCGTGTTGCTCAGTCTTTAGTTTTCTTTGTTGTGTATTTGTAATGTTTGTCTCTTCGTCTTTTGTCGTTTTTGCCATGGCATTGTCAGTTTGTTTTCGACATATCCCTTTTGTTTATTTCGCCTTTCTTCATTAAAATTAATTCCACGTCTCTACATTTTATAAATGCTGCACATTGTGCAAATTTCGGCTCGAAAAGTATAATGCTGTAAAATTTTTACCCTAATTTTTGCAGCCAAGATCATCGTCCTGTCCTTCTCCACAATAGATAGCGGTTGCTTTTGCTTTTCATATACAGCTAAAATCAGCTTGACATTTCCACCAATATGTGGAATTTGAGTATTTGGAATTACATTTTGGAGATACTTCCAATGCTTTAGGCGGCTACTAATCGATTCAACAACCCATCGGATTTTTTTTACCAATTGCAAGCGAGAAACATTGTCTTCTTCTGATGTGATCTGTGTTTGTCCTTTTGACAGAAACTCAAGCATTTCAGAACGAATACCTAGGTCCTCTAACTCGTAAGCTCCTGTCTACTATCAAAACATCTGCAGTTTGAATAGTGTCATTAATATATTCTATATTGCTTTTGATTTTATGTTTGAGTACGCCAGCATCATTATTTTTATGATCTGCCAAATACGGGTCGAGAATATATATTATATAGCAAGTGCTAGAAACTATATTCATAGATTTAACCAATGATCTGTTTCATGCATACATGTAAGATCTTCGCTGGAAACTGAAGTTGTTTGATTTTGAATATAAATGCAAGTACCGTCTAAGATTAAATTACTTTGTTGTTTATTATGGAGAGTACAAAAATATTCCTTTGCAATTGGTTTGGGGTGGGTGCTTAATATGTCCTCTCGAGAAATATGATTTTATATAAAATAAAAGTAATTTCGCGTAAAATGAAAGGAAAGTTCCTTACTGGCAAATGTCAATACCCGTCGTACACTTGATTTCCCAAGGCTGAATAACGTAGATAATAACTTGCTGGATATTCCTGGTCATAATGTTACTAATAGTAATGCAATGCAAGAACGACTTGTCCAATTTTATTGTCCCTAATGTTCAGAGCATGAAAAACAAGCATCATTGATGTCAGCTTTGTTTATACCGGTCAGACTTTGACAGTCAGAGTCATCTATATCACTTTTGTCAAAATATTTTCGTGAACATTCATTTCTAAGTGTTAATAAGATGCATTATTTCAGAATGGTTAAATTTAGTAAGACGTATATTAGTTCTTTAAAAGGTTTTTCATCAAAATAATTGTTGACTTAATGATGTGAACAACACTACTTTGCTGTAAAAAGTCTATACATAGCCTCATCAGGAATAACTATCATCTTTGAACCCCTTTTCTTGCACATACAACATGATTAATGACTTTTACCTGTACAAAAATAGGTGATTGAATGTTTTTTGGACTAGCTTTTCTGGGCTCATTCTTGGATATTATTTTTTGATGTTCGATCCAATTCAATATCTTCGTCATCATGATCATTGATCTAGTTCAATTGTTTCATTAATCTGAATTTCACTACGACCTTATTGTTTGGTAGACTGTATACGGTAATATTTCTGAAGGCATAAGTGCAACCTACAGTGTCAATTTCTATTTTGATACCTAGATCATATGCTACATATTTGATAAAATGATATTTCAAAGCTGTCTGAAAAGTCATGTTGCTGAAACATAACAATTGTGATTCCCAGTTAAAGTACAGACACACTGCCATGTAAAAACAAAAAATGAATCTACTTCTTTTAGACCTATAGTATCAACAACATTTATAAATGATTAATATTTTGTTCTAAAAGAAATAAGTTAGCATTGCAAGAACTATTGACAAAAATATAAGTTAGGAATCCTGTTCATAATTATAACATTACACCTTAATTGTAATCTGATACTCAATAGTAACACTTCAGTAAGTACATTGTAGTTAATTGTATGCGATTCCATATTTACCAAGCAGAGTTGACAAAAAAGGTATTGAAATTATCTATTAAAACTATTAATAGTATCTTATCTATTAAATTTGTGGTTCCACTTTTAACTTTTGGAATCAATATATTGAAATCACATAACAAAAGAACGGTATAAATACTAAACTATGGTTGATGGCGAGTGCAATGCGGCGAAACAAAAAAATAAAAAGAATGAAGACCAAATTGAAGTCTATAAAGTTTCAAGTGATTCACAAAGAACAGAAAAACGATCGACCTTATACATACTGAGCAGCTAAACGACCATATCAACTCTCCAATTACCAAGGAAGAAATTCTTTTTAACAAACATATAAAATCCACATTGAATTTAACGAAAAGATTTTTCAATTTAATATTTGAAAATCATTTATAACAATATTCACAGCAACAGTAAATCTTGTATTCCTCCAAATAACCATATTTTTAAATAGTTTATAAAATCCCTTATTTGAATGGCTTAAAAGATTTCATTCATTAAAAAAAATATCGGGGTTGAAATCGATTTCTGACAATACAGAATGTGAACTGGGTTTATACATTTTAAATATTTTATATTGTCATATATATATAACAACCAGCCAGGTTTACATGGCCTCACTGGTGTACGACAGGGTGAAAATATGTCTCCCTTCATAATTTTTTAAATGACAGAATAGTTAATATATACTCATATCTTGGTATAGTATTTACATTTAATGGGAATTTTTTAGGAAGCGGAAAAACTATTCAACCAAGCATAATAAGCATTATATAGCTTGTATACAAATTATAAGAAATTAAGCCATGCCATTTCTTATTCAACTTATACCTCAACCTTTTTGATGCCATGGTAGAGCCTATTTTTTTGTATGATTTTGAGATTTAGGGGTTCGAAAATTTGAAGATTCAGAATAATTTAACATAAGTTTTTAAAACGAATGTTTAAAGAAATGTCAACAACACATAACTATACGGTGCATGGAGAATGAGGTTAGACAAAATATGAATTGTCAGAAAATTATGAAGTAATCTATATTTTTCTCGAATATTTCTGAACGCATTGTTTAAGACAGTTCAATCAATGTGTGGTTGTCGATGATGTCAGTAGATGATTTGTAAAGATAAAAGGTCAAAACCTTTACCAGCTCTGGATAAATCGAAATGAGCTATCACTTTTAGGGATGTTTAAATACCCCTCCACATGATTATGTTAGATGTGTTTCTTTTTTGTATCAATTTAACTAGTAAAACCGTTTTCAACTGACTTGTATAGTTTGTTCTTGTATTGTACTGTTATACCACTGTCCTAGATGAGTGGAAGGGTTCACGCCTTCAAACATGTTTATTCCCTCATATATGTACCTGTCCCTAGTCAGGAGCCTGTAGTTCAGTCGTTGGTTCATGTCTGTCATATTTGTTTTTCGTAAATATTTTGTTATAAATGAGGCGTTAGCATTCTCATATGAATTGTTTCATATTTTTCATGTCGGGGCCTGTTATATAGTCAGACTATACGGATGGGGTTTACTCATTGTTTAAGGTCGTACGGTTGCCTATAATTGCTTACATCCACTTCATTTGAAATTGGATGGATTGTTGTCTCATTGTCAAGCATACCACTTCTCCTTACTTTTATATAACAGGTGTCAGAGAAATTGACAACTTTATATTTGTATGACGTAGAAATTAGGAAGGTGGAAGGCACTCGAAGGGTATTTTCGTTTATCATTGGAGAAACAGATTCTTGTCTCGATAGTTAAATTAAATTGTTGAACGCAGCCATTTGGTAAATAGTCTAAGTATTCAAAGATATACAAGAAGCGTTAGCCAATATAAATATATGCTTTATCTTAATAGATTTACCTATTTTTTTTAAGGAATAAGGATCATTTTGAGTCGAGGACTCCTATGTTTTCTGTCAGCGTTTCAATTCTGTTCCTTCTTATAATATTTACCAAATGGCTGCGCTTTGAACAGTACATGACGAAATTGAGCCATATTTGACATTTTTAATAGTTGAAAACTAAAAGGGATGACAGATGTAGCCACTTAAGAGAAGGTAAAACTGATGCAACTTGTCAAGAATGCCAGGAAACAGAACATGACTGGGTTAATGTCAGGACCAATGTAAACGATGTCGTTAACCTTGGTAAAGGTGAGGTATTACGCGTGAGCTTAAAGACGCAATACGTACAGTGACAAGTAGTCATAAGACTCCTTCCTCTAAGGTATATGTGACCAACTGGTTCACTGGGTACACCACTAAAGACATTGAAGCTTTACAAAGAGAAGATGCAGATTTAGGTAAGCTTCATGAATGGAAAGACACAGGCACCTGCCCTCCTCGAGATCAAGTGGAACAATATAGCCTAGCAATACGGAAATACTGGTTAAACTTCAATAACATAGTAACGGTAGACGGGGTACTTTATCTAAAAATTGTACATTCTACAGCAAAGTCCAGTTTCCAAATGTTGGTACCTAAAGTCCTCGTATAAGAAGTTATCACATGTGTCATGATCATATTTTTGGAGCTCATATGGGAATAAATAAAAATTTTGAAAAGTTAAAATCCTAATCTCACTGGTACTGTATGTGGAATGATGTTTAAAGTCACACACAAATGTGTCCTGTATGCAATAGGTTTAAGAAAAGTAAAAAAACCTAGGGCTTCCCTGCAAAATTATATAGTGGGTCACACAATTGACAGAATAGCTTTAAATGTGATCAGCACATTACCATGAACAAAAAGAAGTAATCAATATATTTTAGTAATCGGAGACTAATTCACACGCTGGATGAAGGCATATCTACTTCCCAACCAACAGGCAGAACGAGTGGCAGAGAAACTAGTACATAAATGCATAGGTAGATTTGGTCTTCCATTAGAAATTCATACTGATCAAGGTAGAAACTTTGAGTCTGACCTTTTGAAAGAGACGTGCTCTTTACTGGAGATTAAGAAAACTTGCTCGACAGCTTATCGACCATCATCAAATGGACTTGTAGAAAATTTAATCAGATCCTGGATAATGTTGCGCAGTTTTATAAATAACAAGACAAATTGGGAACAATTTGTATGTTTATTACTAGCTGCTTATCGCAGCACTCCACATCCAGCCACAGGTGTTACTACACATTTTTTAATGTTCGGAAGGGAGGTATATTTGCCAAATCATATACTATTCCGTTTCCCAAAACATGAATCCTTGAGTGTTGATAGTATGCTTCCAAACTACGTAACATGATGCAGGATATATAAAACAGATAGAGAAAGTTTGCAGTTAACAGCAGAACGCCAAAAAAGAAAAAAAGACTACGATAGTCGCCTGATTGAAAATTGGTTTACAGTTGGGTCTTTAGTTTATAGGAGCAATACATATTACAGAAAGTTAGATGCCGCTTGGTTAGGTCCATATGTGGTAATGGAAATACTCAGCCCAGTTGTGTACAAAATTCTTTACCAGAAGAAAACAGAAGAACCATACTCTTCACAACACCCTCCAAGTTGGGTACATAAAATGCAGAGCTCCATTAAAAAGTAAATATATAGTTAATCCTTCTCATTTAAAAGAAACAAATATTTTTAATTCAAAAATTTCATTGCAGCTCACATCATGTTAGCCTGTAATGGAAATATGTGCTCTTTTACATCTTCACCCAATAAAATTATTACATGGCATGTTATTAATTACCAGACACCATTAGAATCCGTCCCGTTTCATTGCACCCTCTGTCAATATAGAGCTAAAAACTATTCACAACTCCTCAAACACTTTGAGCAACAGAAACATCCAATGATGAATTCCAATCAAAACTTAACTCGACAACATTGCATTAGTGTTCCAGGCAAACCCTATATTTAATCTTCACTTATGAAAAGACAGGGGATGTCAACCAAACTGGTGTTTTAACAGAACATATTTGAAAATAAATCAGTATCTTTATCAGAAGACACAATTACCATAGAAACCCCCATCATCATCACAGAGAAAGAAGTCAAGATAAGATACAAAATGCCATTAATTATGCCAAAATTGAAGATGAGCAAGATTTCGAACTTAACTACGACTTTAACGTAGTAGATGAGGAAATAACCATATTCAAATCAAAAGACAGCTCTTGCCAAACTAACGAGGACCTTCCTCAGATAATAGACCTGTTAGAACAGCAGATAAAAAGAGAACGAGAACAACATAAAACAGAAACCAATAAACTGGCAGAATTTATCGAAAGATTACAAAAACGGCTCAAACAAATGGAAGAAGTGGAAAATCTAAATTATATGATAGTTACAATTGATAATATGGAACCTGGAGTTCACATGCTTTAGATGGTTTTGAAGATCTTTGGAACAACCCGGATGAACAAACCATTAAATAACAAGAGAAGGTTCAGTACCCAAACACCAATACAGCCAAAAGATATATAAGCTTAAGTCCGAGCCCTAATAAGAAAAAAAATAAAAAGTGTTGTTATACGGTCAAAGTCCAGCGTAGAAGTTTGGAAAGAATTTGTACAGAATATACAGAATCTTATAAAAAGGCTCTTTACCATGCAAAGGATATCGTTTTAATGAATTAACTTAATATTACATAGATAACACAGATGTTGAAATATGATTAGTTTTTTAAAAACATATTTAAATTTAAAAAGAAATTAAAAACTCAAAGCAGCTTTATTCAAATAATTTGTATTTGTTTGAAATGATAGAAACAAAAATTAAGGGCTTGATAAAGCAAGAAGTGCTATATGGTGAAGTGTTTAAGTTTATTCCATATGTCCCGGAATAATTTGGCTTTTATTACCAACAGGGCTAAATGAAGTGGTATAAACATTGGGAATTTAATTTAGTTTAACTTTCATTCAATATTTCGTTGGTTAACATATTTTTTGTTCATTTATGGGCGCAGTAGTTTATTCATGGACATTGTATTTTTTAATACATTGTATTTTTATGAGTCCACATGAGCTAAAGATACCTAAAACATTTTGATATCAAATGCAAGGAAATAACTCGTAAACAAGAGCATTAGTTTGTTTATATATACAATTGTGTAAACGGACGCATGAGAATAAGAAAAGTTTTATAATTATTTTATACGAAATAGAGCACACAATTTAAATAAAGGACCTGTTAAATATTTTGAGGACGAAATATCTTCTTGGGGAGAAGCAGTGTTGTAAATGTGCACTGGTTGTTCCCAAGTGATGATTTAATGTCAGTTTTGCATTTTGATAGTTTAAGATATGATATTATGTAGTTATCTATAGTTTCTGTTACCTTCAAACGTACAAAACGCGTACGTTTCACTTTAAGGTATTAACTGTATTATAAATGTCACATATGGCGCAATTTCGTCATGTACTATTCAAAGCGCAGTCATGTGGTGAATATTCCAATAATGGATCAAAAACTACACAATAAGCATTGACTTATATTAATATATGCTTTATCTTAATAGATTTACCAATTTTCTTAAGAAGTAAGGATCATTTCGAGCCAAGGACTCCTATGTTTAGTGTCAGCGTTTGCCGTTTCATTTCTGTTCCTACTTATATAGCTGTATGCCTCACATACTTTAATTTATTTAACATACAAGTATCGTTTGGCATATCCATATCCTATTTAAACCCACATGCTTTACCTTTAACTGTAGAAAACTTTTTAAAAACGGTATTTCACATCCTAAATTTTACCGTAATATTGTACTAAAAGCGAGGAAATCACTATGGATCCGTGTAAACTCATCGAACCTTTAAACACACGTTTTAGTAAAGGTTACCTTATTAATGTTGTAATAAGATCTTTGAATATTGTTTACATTGGCACAAATATCGATTTTGTCATCAACTAATTAAAACATAACTAAATTTGTATTCTTTTCGAATGTTTTTTGGGATGTATAAATACACATCCAATAGAGATTGCTTTATCTATATATAACATGATACATATTTATTATAAGGTTGAATTCTGACTACCCCTCTGTGTCTAAATTACCCCGGCAAAAAATGTTTGGACGCGATAATATCTAATATCCGGCACGGTGACGAAACATCAATAGACAAAGAAAAGGTAGTTTTCTGTTTATTTATTTGTCATTGTTATGATATCGAAGAATATTTATACATATATAACTATTTTCTATTGTGGAATGTAATATTTTCTACAACCGTTCTAGATTAACGGAGAAATAAGTAAAAATGCACGTCAAAATGACGAATTGAGTGAACCTTGCCTCGAATTTGTTTAATTTCTCCTTAAATTGTTCACATGGTACGGAAAGAACGATACTGACATGGAGATTGCAAAACTTTTGAGCACCTCAATCCTTGTATTTCTGCGTATGGAACGAAAGAAATGGGTCATGAAAATGGAAGCACCCGGTTTTGTTTTTGTATAGAACCCGGTTTTGTTTATTTAATGAAAAACAACGTTAACACTGGTACCCTGAAACAAAAAATGAATTTAGAAATGGCTGATCATGTGGGTTTTCAAACCAGATGCCTCAATAAATCGTGTGGCCAAGTGTGATTAAATTGTTAAAGAGGAGAAGATTTTTGTAAGATAATTGGCAAAAACGCAAAGAAATGGTAAAAATCGTAATTAAAGGTCAATAATTCTTACAAGGATATCGACCAAGTCGACTTATTCGTATATATTGTCTTGCTGATCATTTTTGCTATATAACTTTTATATATTTCAAGATAATAGACAAAACTGGAAAAAAAGGAGAAATTTGTCATTCAAAGACATTAACTTCTATAAGAATTCGTGTAAGAATTTTGATGTGTATGGACAAAAGGTAGAGCTCAACATTATGAACATATCTGCCCGTGTTAAATTTTCTCTATCTATAGCTGTTTTCAAATAATATACAAAACTTGCATCCCCCTATGTTCTATTTTAAGCAATGTCGGCCATCTTTGTTGACAAACGGGGTCATCAAAAACTTTTCAAACTAGATACCTCAATGATGATGAAAAACAGTTAAACATAAGTTCGTTAGACCTTTTAAACCCGACATACGATTGTGGATAAGGTTTGTTAAATGTACGTCTAATTTAAAAATTCCCATTGAAACTGGGCGTTGGTATAAAATTCCGGCGGGGGACCGAAAATGTCACAAATGTAAAGAAAATGTAGGAGACGAATTTCACTATCTTTTTATATGCAAGTCTCCCAACTGGTTATTTTTAGAGAAAAACATATCCCTAGTTATTATACAAAGCATCCAAGCAAGCAGAAATTATCTGTTATGTTATCTTATTGCAATGTTAATTTATAAAGACAGGTGTCATCTTTTATTAGAAAGCTAAATAACTTATTGTGATATGTATATTGATTTATATGAATTTTTATTTGTTTTTTGTTTTTAAATGTTACTATTGTATTATAAATCATGTTTATTATTGTATATTTACCTCATGTTACACCTATATGTGTTTGAGCGTTGCTTTACAATAAATATTGGAAATATTGAAAAAAAATATTGTATTGTAGCCCAGTAATTTCAGAGGAGAAGATTATGTAAAAAATTAACGGAAGACGACAGACGACGGGGCCAAGTGATGAAAAAAGCTCACTTTTCCCTTGAGGTCAAAACAACTTCAATTGCTTTTTTTTTAACAAAAATAAATACTACATATTATTTATACAAGAGTGACTGTACGCACTGACATGTCGCGACTGCTGGAATGATCGTTATCGAATTTATTTTGAAGGTCTGTAAGATAAATAATTTAATAAAAGTATATCATAAAATTAACATTGTTCATGGAACCATTAAAAAAGTCAAGGTCTGATGAAACCTGCCAGACGGACATGTACACACCACAATCATTAAAACCAACCAAAAATAAAAAAAAAAAGAAAAAAAAAGGAACACTTACCAATCAATCAAGAAAATAAGTTGAATGTCACTTTAATAGTCATATGCGCCATACGAGCAAATATAGTTGACATATTACTTATGGTATTAATGATACGGACTTGAACACGAAATGTTAACCTTGATCATAGATATCAACCATTATCAGCTATTCATTTTGTTAGGAATTCGCTGAACCATGAAAATGAGTTCAAGGGCAATAGACATATGACAGATAGAAACATCGTTACATAAAAAATCTGTGTGCGAGGTATGTTGCAGTCAGGACTTTTAACTTCTGACATATGAAGCTTCATACAAATAGTTCAAGCCGCCACGAATTTGCATCCCTTGGTCTCGCATTCCGACAATTCCAAAATATCAATGTGAATTTTTAAAATAAACATGATAATCCTACTCACAAACATCCAATTTCGCGGGTGTCCCTGCTTTCTTATTTCTTATACAATTTTAAGTTGGTATACGATTTAGTTATATAACATCTACGCTCTGCGGTATGTAAGCTGTTTGAATTACGCCCACTTTGAAAAAACCTGAATCCGTCCCTATATATTGTCAATAATATATTGACCAACGTCAATGTACGATAATCATACCACAATGGAGAGATAACAGATTCGTTTATTTATACAACTATTAATAATCATTTTTGCATTTTCTCGATGGCCTGAGACTATTATACTAGTTTATACTTAGTATTATAGTTACAATTAGGGATAGATGGATTTGATTTTTAATGCATGATTATTGAAATCCTTTTCTCACCATAAACATTCATTTTCTATGGCGATTCTGCAAGCATATATACATGTGTCTGATTATCAGGCCATATAATGAACATATAGCCCTAAGAAGATTTATTTTAAACGATCATAGGATATATTACACCCCTAGGTAGATTGGATTACTTATAAAGATACTGTTGTGCAAGAAAATCACATATCAAATATGCGTTCTTTAATTTTTAAGACCATAAACTATTTTTATGTTTAAACACATAAATTTACATAATTCATATAAAAAAAACGTATATAGAGCTTAAACCTCAATTTGCGGTTTAACCTTCAATTCTATCTGTTTCGCAGTTAGAGTATTTGTTTTTAAAGCAAAGCAAAATTATTATTATTTTTGTTCCAATAAAGTAGGAATTCAAGTGTTTACAGATTCAAATAAATAATAAGTTGTCCTCTGTAAGAAATCGTTTTCCAACCAGCAAACGCCTTTTAATTGCTGCAAATCAATTATGTTATGCGATTATGCCTTTTTTTTCTTTGACAAAACCGGGTTCTGCCTTGTGAAATCTAGGACAAAACCGGGTTGTACACATTGACAAAACCGGGTGCTTCCATTTTGACATGACCCATTTCTTTCGTTCCATAAGCAGAAATACAAATATGGAGGTGCTCAAAGTGACTAGTTTTGCAATCTCCATGTCAATATATTTCTTTCCGTACCATGTGAACAATTTAAGGAGAAATGAAACAAATTCGAGGCAAGGTTCACTCAATTCGTCATTTTGACGTGCATTTATACTTATTTCTCCGTTAATCTAGAACGGTTGTAGAAAATATTACATCTCACAATAGAAAATAGTCATATATGTATAAATATTCTTCGATATCATAACAATAACAAATAAATAAACAGAAAACTACCTTTTCTCTATTTATCGATGTTCCGTCACCGTGCCGGATATTAAATACCGTCGAGTCCAAACATTTTTTGCCGCAGTAGTTTAGACACAGTGGACCCTTCTGCCTTCTTTGACTGTCCATGGCGTTAAAACACTTAATCCTTGGGATGTGTTTTAATTGATTTTAGTATCTGATGCATGTTTTTTTTTTATAATTAATTGTTTTTGGCTTTTAACAACTTTTCAGTAACTGCGAGTAATCTCAAATCGTACTTTCGTGTTAATTTGACCTGTTGATAAAATTTGTAATGCATTTTTGTTATTCAATATTTACTTATTTTGTGTAATATCTCTTCTCACTATTTTTAAAATGTACCACCTTTGTTAAGTATTTAGTATGGCGATAAATTTTTACTTCTGTACTCGTACTGTGAACAACAAGCCTGTTGTTCAGTGGTTGTCGTTTGTTGATGTGGTTCATAAGTGTTTCTCGTTTTTCGTTTTTTAAATAGATTAAACCTTTGGTTTTCCTATTTGAATTGTTTTACACTAGTCATTTTGGGCCCTTTATAGCTTGCTGTTCGTTGTGAGCCAAGGTTCCGTATTGAAGGCCGTTCTTTGACCTATAATTGTTTACTTTTTACACATTGTGACTTGGATGGAGAGTTGTCTCATTGGCACTCATACCACATCTTAGTTTTATTATATTTACATTTAGATCAGGCCTATTTATGTAAATGTATATGGCAACTTAAAATAGAAAAATATCTTTCTGAATACCTTGAAAAATTACATGTAACAAATATTCAGATAGTTTATTCTGTATATTGTTTCATTATGTCGTAATAAATATGTCATTTCTACAACGGATTATTCATTTACGCTACCAATATTTACTGTGGCGAACGTAGGCATATAAAGGACAGACAACACTATAGCTATTATTCCTTGTAGTTACATTTTTGCGAGTATCATTCGTATTTCTTTGTTTTAAAAATACACAAAACACAGCAAGAGACACAAATAACGATACACGGCTTTTGAGATGTGAGCAGAACTTGTAAACGACGTCACAATGTCTGAGAAGTTACCAGCGACGTCACAATGTGTAAAACTGTGCAAGTGAGGGGGAAAGACAGAACTAATAGACCACTTTCGAGTTCATCCTTCACCGGAAAAAACTCGTCAATTATGCGCGCCTTTATGACGTCATTTACCAGATAGAGGGGATCGCCTGTATCCCTGCACTATTAACGTTCATCAAGCGTCTTAGTGATCGTCATTGTGCAGGATAAACTAGAAATAATGTTTGTTTTGTAAGTACTTAATCACAATTCCCTAATGACAGTAGTGCTGATTGTCAATTATGAGAATTTAATTTGAGGAATAATTCGTGCAATATAGCATTACAGTTTTCCAACCACTTGCTCAACATTGGAACGGAAGTGACGATGCCCCTAAACGCACGAATGATGTTCACTAAAACCAGAGTTTTTAACGGAAATGCATCGAACTCGAAAGTTGTCTATTAACAGATTATTTGAGTAAAATATCAACCGCTGGACACTATGTGAACTTTATTTCCTCGTTCGCCTCGCTAACTCGCGAAAAAGGTTTACATTGTGGCTCGCCGCTGATATTTTCCGATATCAATGTGCAGAAAATCCAATAATCTATACTTATTTTGTTTTTCTTCATATCAAATACATCTGTTAAAATAATAAATTATAAAAAAAATCCAGTAGAATCAAGAACCCTTCTAACTATTTGTTTACATGTTTTCGTAATATCCTAGATCCTACTAAAAATATAGTACAAAATATGCAACCAGAATCCTCCTAGTACAAATCTAGATATCTTTATTTCTACTTGTACATATTGGAATTCTGATGTGTAACATATTTAAATAAGTATTAATCAAAATTCCAATTTCTACTAGTAGATATTGCAATTCCAATTTGTACTAGGATGGATCCTACTGAATTCGAATTTGTACTGTAACATATACACTGAACATGCTATAGCAATCAAAACATATATTACAAATATGACACAATGATAAACAGCATAGAACAGCAAACATGATACAATGTAATAAATAAAATGTGTTTCTGTGTGGCCATCAGATAATTACATAGTTTTGTAGCCAAAGTTTTATTTCGAAATTATATTTCATGTTTATTATTATATGTCTACCCCAGATTACACATATACGTGTCTGAGCGTTACTGTATAATAAAACTGTTGGGAATATAACTTTAAACAAAGTAACGTAAAGTAAAGTGCTGAACTCTTTTACAATGTAAGACAATTAGAAACGAGAAATGTTCATCCTATGTCCTCCGATGCAAATTATCAGATTCATTTCATATTTGCTTTTCTGGGCCACAAACAGTGGAACTTAAACGATGAATAAATTTCTGGAACATATTAAATAAGATGGGTTTCAAATAAGTCGACAGTCTATAACAGCAAAACATTAGGTAATCGAAAATACTCAGATTATGCAGTAGTCAAAATATCAATGATGACGATATGAATAATATTGTGAAAGAAATACCAGATATAATAATAAATCGCTCTTGACGCGCTTGGAAAGTCTATAAAATTTGTTCTTAAGACTACTAAAATGACGAAAGGTAAACATCTACAAAGAAAACGAGTACCATTCCGTCAAGACTCGAAATAAATTAAAGACCGATAATTTTGTTCAAGCAAAAAATGCGCTTAATGTGTTTGTTAAAGACTCCAAAAAAAACAACTGAATAACAGTTATGATCGTTATTATCACGAATCGTGTCATGAAAATGCAATAAATATCTCAAATTAGATACGAAACAATTTTTGAAAATCCCTAATAAATAGGAACACACATTCACAAATAGACAAGTAAGGAATATAAACAAAAAGATGGTTTATAACAAGCTTTTTAATTTATCGTTGATAAATTAAGAAATAATTTAGAGACATGAGAAAATTTGCTGACTTTAGATGAATTTGATTATTTTTAAGGTCCCTATCGATCATATAGCTCTTAACGTGTTAAGGTACTTATACATCACTGGCTTTGAAATGTTAAGATTTTGGCGCACGAATTTTATCTAATGGTGAAATCAATGAAGTTAAGTTGTTCTTTGAAAAATTAAAAAAAGCTGCATGCTTCGACCATAAGGGAATTTTATAATAATTATATGTAGACATTACAAATAGTCTGACGTACTAAATAATGAGCTTGCAATTTTGATGAGTTTTTATATGATTGGTAGTATCAAACCTTTGTTTAAGAACCTAGGAAGTTCTCTTGGTCCGGATAAATATAGGACGATTACCTTAATGGTAAACTATTTACATTCATTTAAAATGACATTGGACCTATTCTGAGTTTGTAGTTATTTCAAGGACTTGAGCATTATTTCGGGGAGGGTACACAACGTCGGGATATATATTTATAATTTATTCGCTTGTAACAGCTGGTAAGTATCAGTTGTATATTTTATGACTTCCGCAAGGCGTCTAAACAATATTGTATATTTTATGACTTCCGCAAGGCGTCTAAACATTATTGTATAGCTTATGACTTCCGCTAGGCGTCTGGTGGTGTGTTTTGTTTTATAAATTGCAATATTAGAAAAAGTCAAGTTGTATATTATATGTACCAAAATATTAAATCATGAGATCATTATAGAGATATGAATTCAGAATATTTTCCGTGTTTAGTCGTTGTACGACAAGAAGAAAATGCATCCCCTCTCTTATTTCCTTAGATGATTTGTAAAAGAAATGTACAAGCGCTTAATTTATATAAAATAATGCAGTGACATTGCATGAAGAAACTCATAGTGAACACATTTAAAATAAAGATTATGGTATTTGGACAATAGAAGTCCGACCTCCAAGGAAAATTCAAAACTTGTCTCTTTAATATCAAATGGCAAAATCAAACATATCAAACGAATGGAAGACAATTGTCATATTCCTGACTTAAAGGACCTTTGTTGCTATCTATCATAAATATGCCAATTTGCCTAATAAAACTCTTTGATAATATTGGTAAGCCACTCCGGTTGTATGGGTGTATGAAAGGGGGTACAGAAATATTGATATTATTGAAAGAGCCAAGTATTTAAAGCACTATAAAAGAATTGGGAGTGTACAATAAAGTACACTAAATTTTATGATACATGTATATGGATTACTAGGAAGATTTTCTTCTGAAATCAGAACCAAATTTTGATTGATATCATTGTGGAAAAGAATTCTTAATATATGGAGATAGACTGAGTAGCATTATGTACTCTCTTACTTAGTTGTTTCTTCAAACATCAAATATTGAATTATACTTAGATGAAGCAAAATTAGAGGGAATAGCTGGTAAGTTAGCTTTAAAGCCGGAAATATTTAACATTGGCAAGTCACTGTTCTTCCCGTACGGCATTTAAAGGGGGTAGGCCTCGGTAACCTTATTTTTTTTTATTTACACCAATGAATAGGTATGACTCAATACATGTTCTGGCAAAGTTTTATAAAAAAAATGACCGTTTCGTTCTATTTTTAGAATTGATTGCATATGGTCAGTTTTGGTCATCCTTTAAGCCAGTCCAAAATACCAATAGTTATACATATTCGTTTATTTTAACACCGTATATACTGTGAATGTTACTATTCAATTGTATAATGGTATTATATTCTGAAGTAAATATGAACTATAATGGATATATGCATTATTTAAAAAAGAAATGCAAGGGGAGAACTAACGGGTACATGCAAAACTTAGGCAAGTCTCAATTGACACTTTCTATATATAAACACATCTGGGAAAAAATTCTGTTGTTTTATTTGCATATATAGAAATGCTGGAACACGTATCAGTCATATATTTTAAATGACTTTTTATACGCCCGTCAAATTTTTGACGGGACGTATTATGTTATACAAATGTCCGGCGTCCGTCCGTCTGTATGTCCGTCCGTCTGTCCGGCGTAAACATGTCGCACCGTAACTTGAGAATGACTTATCCAAATTTCATGAAACTTAACATAGTTGTATCTAATGATGGTCAAACGATCTGTATACTTTTTGGTGAAAATAAGATTAAAACTTTTTGAGTTACGGGACTTAGTATCTAAAACAGGTGTGTGTTTTTTTTTCACATGTGGCGCCGTATCTCAAAAACAATTTATGATTATTGCTTAAAACTTTACACACTTCTTAGTTATATTAATCTTAAGATCTGTATACTTTTTGGTGATGATTCAAAATTTTATTTTAGAGATATTGAGTATTATGTTAAAAAAGGGGGAGGGGTTTTTCACATGTCGCGCCGTATCTCAAAAACAGTTTATGATTATTGCTTAAAACTTTACACACTTCTTAGTTATATTAACCTTAAGATCTGTATACTTTTTGGTGATGATTCAAAATTTTATTTTTGAGTTATTGAGTATTTTGTAAAAAAAGGGGGAGGGGTTATTCACATGTCGCGCCGTATCTCAAAAACGATTTATGATTATTGCTTAAAATTTTACACACTTCTTAGTTATGCTAATCTGAAGATCTGTATACTTTTTGGTTTTGATTCAAAATTTTATTTTTGAGATATTGATTTTTTTTTTTTTAAAGGGGGTTTTCACATGTCGCGCCGTATCTCAAAAACGATTTATGATTATTGCTGTATACTTTTTGGTGATGATTCAAAATTTTATTTTTGAGTTATTGAGTATTTTGTAAAAAAAGGGGGAGGGGTTATTCACATGTCGCGCCGTATCTCAAAAACGATTTATGATTATTGCTTAAAATTTTACACACTTCTTAGTTATGCTAATCTGAAGATCTGTATACTTTTTGGTTTTGATTCAAAATTTTATTTTTGAGATATTGATTTTTTTTTTTTAAAGAAAACGATTTATGATTATTGCTTAAAATTTTACACACTTCTTAGTTATATTAATCTAAAGATCTGTATACTTTTTGGTTTTGATTCAAAATTATATTTTAGAGATATTGAGTTTTTGTTAAAAAAAAAGGGGGTTTTCGCGTGTCACGCCGTATGTCAGAAACTATATATGCTTATTGCATAAAAATTCACACACAAGACGACGGGCGTATCATGCGCTCATGGCGCAGCTGTTTATTATTAATTTTCACAGTTTGAATTTGAAAGTGCAAACATATCTGTTTTAAAGATATGATAAATCCAGTTGTTCAGTTTAAGCAGCATTAATATTCAAGATGCGGATCCCGGATTGTAATAAAGACGACGGGTGTGCTAAGAAGAAAACCTTTGGGAGTGGAACTTGTAAAAAGTCTATGCATTAACCATATAAGTAGTAGCTCCTCTACATTCATTAAGTAAGTAGGTTCATAAAAAATATAGGGCAAATTGACAATTTTACAAGCTTACTTTTCTCTTAAATGATTTACTGACATTAAATATATAGTTGCTACTGCTTGATAATGATAAGGTGGTGACAGATATGTTTATTTAGAGATTTTATTAATCAAAGTAATTATGTCCTGTAAGAGTAGAATCATATTTACTTATCATTTGTTTATAATAGTTTTGAAGGACTGTACATATTCAACATCATTTGCATATAAATATGATTTTGTAATTAGTTTAAATATCTATTTTATTTATTTAATACTTAAAAATATCTCTCCTTTCAATTAATGATTTTTTGAATGTCTTTTTTTTAAATTAAAAAAATTAGGAGTATAATTTTTAAAAGAATATAAACAGAGGAAGTAAGTCTACACACAATTAAGTCTAAAAGATCAATGTAATTTTAATAGCCATCAGCTAAAAATATTATTTACAAATACATTTTTATATAATTGTTTGTAGGGGGTAAAACAGGAAGTGTACCCAATAAATATAAAATTTAGACAGGAGAAAGTGAATATGCTATTTGAAATGAGTCTATCTCGAACACAGTCTACATTTTCCATTAAAAGTAAGTTTTGATAAAGCAATTGCAATTTATCATGTTGATATCATTTCATTGTTTACCTATAACTATTTTATCAGTGATGTCAAATGATCCAGTTGGACCCACTTTTCCTGTAGGTACATCTGTAACTGTTCGTCATTCCATGTTGCTGCATTGTATGTGCAAGTAACTGCCGAATCCGCCTATATGTTCTCGGAGGGTATCATACAGGTGCAACGGAACATTGTACCTACAGCAGTACATCCTATCTGCCATAACATCCAACTCTACTATTCTTCTTCCCGACTTCCAATTGTTGTCGACCATTGATTCATTCTGATTACCCACTTCCTCCTCGGCCCCTTTATCTATGTAATTATACACGTATGTGTGATCAATTGTTTCATGTGTTTCTTGATAACTAATTTGTTAGAATGATTTGTTTAACGTTTTGAAAAGATTCGCACGCTTCGACTTCTTTCTAGATGCAAACAGGCCTTTCTTTGTAGTGTTAGCGTCCAAGATAAACAGTTTGTGAACACAGATGCTTGAAATTGAATACCTTAATTAAACGCATCAATGACTTAACTAAGATGTATACGAGATATTTCTCTTACCCAAGGACTACCCCCTTCAAACAGGCCTTGAGCGTTTGTTTGGCTTTGATTTAAAGTTTCCAAATATTTTGACATCCTCAAATACAATACGAAAATATAGGTGAAATATATGAAATATCTAAACTAACTACATTTTGTTTATACTTTTTAACTACCTAAAAAGAACAAAGTATTGAAATGATTTCGAAAGAACAGTAAACCTAAATAAACATACAACTGTGTATGTAATAATTCGTTATATCTATACTTGCTATTAGTATTTTGGATCCCGTCTTACAACTTTATTTTGAATTATTCTAAATATCTCTTTTATCCTACTTACTACTTTTATTGTCACTATTACGAATGGGTTGTCTGATACGAAATGTCTGTGTCTCAACTCACTAGCATCATGTTTTCTCAGTCTTGTGTCTTTAGATATGAGAATATTCGTCCAATTTGTAATTTTACGACGCAGGGTTTACCCTGTCGACGTACCCAGTCTCGTTCCCTTTTCGAGTTCATGCGATTTCCTCACTCTTCGTTACCTTGATTTGTAAAATACTGAGGTTCTGACTCTCTTATGCAAATTTGACCTTAGATGGGTTTGGTTATTTAAAGTCCTTTTGGTCATATAGCTCATTACATGATACGGAAGGTATGCCTCATATGCTTTAATTCTTTGGGACATACGCGTTCCCGATGACTGTAAAGTCCCAAAAAGCTTATGAAGCGTTATCTTCAGTTTTCTTGTATGTGGTACCTAAAGGGTGACTAGGGAATAATCATAGGTTTCCAAGTGGCTGTAAATCTCTTGTCAAAGTGGACCGTCCATTTTGTTGTGAAGGATGTATTAATACGCAGCCACGTCGAAACAGACTGGAGACGTTAAAAAGAGATGTTTCTGCGCTCTGTGCACGTTAAGAGCCCTTGCTTCAACTCTATAACGGTCTGCACAGTGTTGGCCTGTTTAAAGAGGCAATGTCTTTCCCTATCAAATATACCCGCATTTACCTGTGACTGTCAAAATTTCCTGGCCTTCATCACGGTCGATCCCTGTTACAGAACCTTACTAATGTAATAACCGTTATATTGTTTTCTTTCTAAACACATGAGCTTTTTCTATAGGACGTATAAAAAACGGCTATCAATCATTATAGTACTGGGTCAATATCGCTGCTGATGGAAATAAGTTCCAAGGATATCACTAGCAGAAGTATGCATGAATAAGCCTTCACTTAGTGGATTTTTAGCTTTTCTCATCACTGTCGTCCGTCGTCGTCGTCGTCTGTTTACTTTTACAAAAATCTTCTCTGAAACTACTGGGCCAAATTTAACCAAACTTGGCCACAATCATCATTGGGGTATCTGGTTTAAAAACTGTGTCCGATGACCCCGTTTGCCAACCAAGATGGTCGACATGGCTAAAAAATCTTCTCCTCTGAAAAACTTCTGGGCCAAATTTAACCAAACTTGGCCACAATCATTATTGGGGTATCTGGTTTAAAAACTGTGTCCGATGACCCCGTTTGCCAACCAAGATGGTCGACATGGCTAAAAAATCTTCTCCTCTGAAAAACTTCTGGGCCAAATTTAACCAAACTTGGCCACAATCATTATTGGGGTATCTAGTTTAAAAAATGTGTCTGATGAACCCGCCTGCCAACTAAGATCGTCGACATGGCTAAAAATAGAACATAGGAGTAAAATGCGATGTTGACTATTATTTTGAAAACCGTTATAAATAGAGAAAATCTGACAGAAGAAATGTTCAGAATGTTGAGCTCTTCCAATTGTCCATATATGTCAAAACTGTCAGACGACTTCTTATAGGAGTTAGTGCCCTTTAATGACAAATTTAACCATTTTTTTCATGTTTGCCTATTATCTGGAAAACTGTAATAGATGAAGAGAAACTTTAATTTGCAAAAATGATCAGCTAGACAAGTTCTACAATTAAGTCTCATGGTCTAAATCGTTAGTCGACTCCTTATTAGAGTTATTGCTATTTGATGATGATTTTTACCAATTATTTGCGTTTTTGCCTTATATCTTAATTTTTTTTATAATAGATAAATAAAATCTTCAATAAGCAAAAATGATCTACAATTGAGATAATATGGAGGAAATTATTGGAGTTATTGCCCTTTAATGACGAGTTTTACCATTATTTTTTTTTTTTGCGTTTTGCCTTATATGATTAAAATAATAAAAATAGATAAATAGACACTTTAAATCACAAAAATGATCAGCAAGACAAGATTACAATTAAGACAAATTTTGCCGATATAGTTAGTAGACTGTCACACTTTATAGGAGTGATTGCTCTTAAGTGAGAATTTGTTTACCCTCATTTGTGTTTTGAGCAAAAACTAAAGAAAATAGAGAGAAACTAAACAGACTAAATGATCAGCAATACAAGATCAACAAAATAGAGATTTTTGTCGTAATTCTATTCTCGTCTACAATGTAGGAGTGTGTCCTTTGTTGAATATGCACAAAGACCAAGGTGAGCGACAAAGGCTCTTTAGAGCCTCTAGTTTGTGTTCCAATCAAAATTTTCTTTGCAAGTATTGGTCTTTGCACAGAGTCAACCAGAAAGAACATTCTTGGCTTGTGCTGCTTCTTCTCACAGTCAAAAAGTACCTGAAGCTCATTTTCCAGAAATTCAAAAAATATTTTGCATTTGTTATATTGCCTGACTTTGAGAATATATTTCTTTACAATACCTCCGAGTGGGTCACATGCACGTTTGCCATGTTTTGATCCAAAGAAGGAGCGTTTCTCCTTGTGCCTTTTATGAAACTTTAATGTAATGAAAAGGATTTCTAGATTTAAACTGTGAAGAACATCCATCACTGAAAATCACATGGTTTTCAATTTCTAACTTCCTGTTTTACATAAGATGATCAGCATCTGTGACACTCTTGGACAAATTTATTTTCAAAAATATATACTGTGACACATATTTTATATGTGTTCCTGTAATAAGGTTGCTCAATGTATCTTCTCCTGATCAATTTAATTCAAATCATATTTTTTTAAGAATTGATATTTTATTACGACCAACTGTTAAGTTATCTGTAAATATCAGATTTAATTCTTAATCATTCAAACTGAGAAATTTTCATGACATGGACACAATTTTTTGTTTATTACCACCAATGGAATTTCCCCTGATATCATATCTATACACGTCAACTTAAGCGCATTTTATTATTTGTTTTTACATTTGTTGATTTAAAAGAACAAGGGTTTTTTTTTCTTTCAAGTCTTCAATAAATGATTCATGTGACTTGGATACAACAAAATATAGCTTCTCTTTATAATGTGACCTGGGAAATCTTGATTTTCCCCCCCTCATTTTTATAATATTTGTCAAATAGGGTTCTCTTTACAATAATTACAAAATTTATTAATGAACTGACAATGTTTCTGCTACAATCAGGTTTAATTTCTTTTTATTCCCTACTGCAAAAATTGCATAACGTGGGCATCATATTTGATATATTCCAGTAATGTATTTTTCTATCATTTTATGATACCAATTTTCAATTTATTATTTTATAATGGTATTGCTTGAAAGAATGGAAAAGTATTTTCTTGTCCGGCATGTCATCATGTTCGCATAATTTTTCTACAAAATCACTTAAATGCTGTGACATGGACACCATGTGACCTAAAATCCATAAACGGATAACTGCTACAGGTCTGATATCAACTTCAATTCAAGACTGAACTTTATAGTTCTATCATTCATAAACAATAATGAATGAGGTTTTCTGATGAATTTAACTGTTCAAGTTCATATAGAATATGAGAATTTCTGTGACATAGAAACAACACGTGATTGATCTTGTACCCTTTTTTTCCTCGTCAAAATTTCATACTATCAAATACTTTATTGTTTTTAATTTGTACATAAGAATTAGACAGTTTTGATTTCTATTAGACCATCAGTGTGAAGCACGTAACAATGCAGTGTATTTCTTACTTCCCGATCAAAGCGAGTTGTTTTCGGGAAATGCTGGATTTACATTAATAATAACATAGATAAATAAAACCTCGGTTCGGTTGGAGTTACTTGATTTAACCTTACTGGAATGTTGACTTGATTTAACCTTACTGGAATGTTGACTTGATTTAACCTTACTGGAATGTTGACTTGATTTAACCTTACTAGAATGTTGACTTGATTTAACCCTACTGGAATGTTTTTTTCATACATGATAATGCTATGGGAGGCAAATTGTTACAGTAGTTTGTTTTATATTAAGTGGTATCTAAATTATTATAGAGGATACCAGAAATTATGTATCTTGTCATAGTCTGATGGTCATCAAATATTTTTTTTTTTTTACATCGGTGTACTTATTTTTAATTTGTCATCTTTTTCTTTTACACTTCGTGACAGAAACACAAAACTGTGCAACAGGATGGATATTTTTTCATCAAATCATATTTGACATTACCAGGAAACAACGTCTATCATAACGGGGCTAAAATGGAAATTCTAAAATTCACTGACCGAGATGTTGAATTGGGCCAGAATTGTTGGTAACCATTATCGAGCAATTATGGAATTATCGAAATGTGTCGAATATTTCATTCGTATAAACTTTTTATAACCGGGTAAATCAGATTTTCAAAAGTGGCATTATCCTGCTTAGAGGACACAGAACTACTAAAGTATTACCATGTCTTTCCGTTCCATCTTCTTACTTCGGCCTCACTTTGGAAAACAAAACCATGCGGTCTTCGTCACGTGAGAGTAGTCGATATTCTAATTTAATATCCTCAGAATTTAATTTTGCATAAGGGAGATCTTGCCTATGTCTTAAAGTCGATCCAGGAAATAGAAATTATTAAGTCTGAACAAAAATTCTTGAAACACCGATTGCATTTCACGGAAGTTCCCGATCGTTGGCAGTTTCCATGGCTATAATAAATAATCTGCCTATTTTCGGATTTGATAAAATTCGTGACATTTCAGGATACAACAGTCACGCAGTCGTACATTTTTGTAACATCTACTGTCTCGTGTTTTTGTTGACATATGCTTTCATTATAGGCGTAACAATAAATCGGATACATCCAAACTGGGTAGGATACAAATAATAAACCTAAAAATTTGAGAAAATTATTCCTTAACCATTCTGTTTTATAGTTGTTTTTATCTCGAAACTCGATGTCATCAGCAACGGAATCGAAAAAAAAAAATCTTCTGAAAATTAATTATGATTTGTTTTTAGGCGTTACTAAGATACTACACCGAGGAGCGAATAGTTGTTCATATGACAGTGACATTTTAAACCAAAGGGTAAACAGAGATTTAAAGAAGTAGATCCGGAAATTTTTGGTCATCACCTCATTGTATATCTTAGAGTACAGGTAAGAAAATTTTAATGAAACAGTTAAATATATATAAGACTCAAAAGGGTGATTGTCTATTCTGAGGGTGAAAATTATGTCACTTTAATTATTGTAAGGAAATAAAAGTGTGAATCACTATTTACCCAGATTCACTTTGAATGGGCTATAAAACACATGCCAGAAAAAAAAAAGGTGACCATGAGGTTTTTTTTATCATTTTTCTTCTGATGTCTGTGGACAGCATTAATACAATTAAAAAAAAAAACAATAAAGATGCATACTGTGGATTCATTTATTTTCGTGGGTACCAATTTTCCTGGATTGGGGAAAACTTGCATTTTCGTGGATATTGGATTTTGTGGTTTTGCCAAAGTCTGCATAAATTCCTATAGAAAATTTGTAATTCGTTAGACATTGGAATTCCTGGGTAACCACGAAATTCACGAAAATTGGTATCCAACGAATAATAATGAATCCACAGTATACTAAAAGCTGCCAAAAAACTAAGATGAGTAAAAATTTGGTTTTGATTATTGTTATTATGAAATGTGCATCTGGTGCAACAAAATTAATAAAGTCCGAGTTATCCCACTTTGTCATGGACACAGACAGAATTTCAGTTTTACATTAATTATTATGAACCATTTTTAAAAAGGTTCAAAATATAAAATATAAGAAAGCTAAAACGTCACCATGTAAACCCTAATAATTATAATTGGGATTTATACTGGACACAAAAATTCAGTCCATGATTTTTGTTGGAATGGCTTCACATTGAAATGTTAATTCAGCTTTATAAATAGAATTTTTGTCAGGTATTTATACAAAAATGTATTTTGACATCATTGAGTCACAGGATGACAAGTCTTACAGTGATGCCAATATTTGAGGAGCAAAATCAGGCAACATGTAACGACTGGAAATGATGTGCAGACAGCAAGTGAGATGAACAAGGCCTTTGATTCAATTGGGGGAGGAAGCTGCCCATGTTGTAATTAACGCACTGGATGATGAATGAAATGAAAGAAAGAAAACTTGGAAAGGAATAACAAAAATTTCCAACATCAAGTTAAGGTTAATATGTTTACCATATTTAGGTATTGTACAGTCAGTGCATATTGTTATGACATCTAATCAACATGTCACAAAAAATAACATGCACAATTGTAGATATAAGCATTGTATTTTGTGTACATTAGAACACATGTGATGCCAAATAATATATATGTTTTTGAAAAATAAATGATAAGTGGACAATACACATGAGACACTATTGTATTCACAGAAAATAACAGATAAACATCTATCTGTCAATCAACTGGACAGTTTGTGGGCAGCACTACGCATCTTTAACATGGCTCCGTCCAAAAAGTAAAAATGAGAAAGGGACGACCAAACCAGCTAATAAAGTAATACCACAGTCATTGTTTTAAAATATTAGTAAAAGATCCTGAAAAAGAAACAACATATATTTAAGAAGGGTTTACTTTTGCTAATAAAGTATGATCATAAATGTGTTCTGTTCTCTTTTAGGGAAAACCAGATTGTTACGTGAAACTCTTTTGAGATAAGATAGGGTAATATTTACCTAGAAAGAAGACGATCTGAAGAAAATATGTCCGTCTCCTCGTCATCCCCTGGACGTATTGTTCATGACACCTTCATTTTGTCATCAAAAGAAGAAGGTATATTACCTTCATTTTGCCATCAAAAGAAGAAGGTATATTAACTTCATTCTACCATCAAAAGAAGAAAGTATATTAAGAAAGAAAAAGAGGAATAACATCGATGAAGAAGCTGATGAGAATGTTGTTATAAGACCTGATGAACCAGTACTGTGCAAGGGAGGAAATCATTGTTAGGTCAAATAAAAAAAAATGAAATGATTCCTGCTTAATTACTGTTGAATATTTTAGCTTGTCCAAAATTCAAGGTTAGTTCTTTCTACAACACAAATGAGCTGGGCACTGAATAAAGATAAAAAAAACTGAACGCTTTGATGAGAAAGTAAAATACTACCTCAGAGGATTTTTTCAGGAGAAGAAGGTAGTGGGAGAAAGGGGCTACAGAATGCAAGCAATATGATAGTTTGCTGAGATCAATCGGGAAGAATTTTTTTTTCACCAGCACAGTATCTTCTGCTTAGTCAGATTGCATCTTTTTTCTAGACTATCTTTACTATCTTGCAACCCTAGACACCAAACAAAAGATGAGAACATTCCTTCGGCTATTTATTATAGAAGTTATTGAAGCTATTTAAACTGTTAACTCTTCATAAATACTGTTCTTGTACATTTGTAATTCTTACTGCATGCATCTTTCTTTATTTCTTTATTTCTTCATATTGTACAATACATGCATTGTTGAAACATATTGGTAATAAGGAGTAAACAAATTTGTGTAAAATATTAAAAAAGCACTTGATTGTTTTAAGTGCATAGTGTATGACGTCTATAACTAATATGAAACATTTGTCAGGAAATATTTGTATACACAAAGCTTTAATTGCAAGAGAAACGACGTATCTGTACAGTCCATTTGATGACTTTGAAAATAGGCAAATTGATTCGTTAAAAATCAGTCGTATTATTCATTAGATACTGCTGTACTCTATGTATTTTTAAAAACATATTAGGAGATAAGATTTCAGAAAAAAATACTTATTTTATAAAGTTGTTCATAGTACCTATTTTATAGTTAGCTTAGCACAAATGTTATGAAGGTGTTTACTTACAAAATGGAATTGCCTAACCTATTTGACCTGTCTATTGTTACGTTAATGTATGTACCATTAAAGGCTTTATTGATTGTTTTAAATAAAATTATTTTTCATAGAATTATAAAGAAAATCCTTCGTTTAACCGATTTTTTATTAATTAATTTCCTTTTTTTCAAAGACATCTAATGGACTAATAGTATGTTTTAAAAATTCAATGCATACAGTTTAGATTCCAATAAAGTACCTGTAGTGCTTTTTCCTACTTTCAATTGCATAACAAAAAAAAAAATGAATATCATTGAACATTTATTATTTCATCATTAAGTCAGTTGGGTATTTTACTCTTACAGATTAACCCATTAATTATTAATATTTCCCTTTATAGTAACATTAGTGAGCTTTATCTTGACGCAATAACCACTGAATTGATAGGGTTCATACCCTTCCCCTCTCCAAAAGTCACCATTTTCCTATGATTTTAAAGAATAGGTACACATTTCAATTATTCAAAGAGCTTTATCCCTTTCCTATGAACCTATCTGACCAAGTTTTTATTTATCAAAGAGCTGATACTGTCAGAGTTAACATCCAGAAACTTAAAAAAAAATTTTCAACATACAGACAGACAGACCAAAGTGACATCTATACATGTCCATTTATGTCTTGTCATGTGGGTGGGTTTAATAGATATATTCAAAGGGCAATCTTGCACATTATTTGAATGTAAAGTGTCAACATTCATATGTATGCTTTATTAATGAAATTGTTTAGAGAATAATAGTTTTAACAGATATTATTTATGTGATTGAAATGAAAATTTAAAAATCTAGGCAATTGTTTCCATGGCTACCATATTATATTATTAATCTACTTTCTTTATTTTGATTAATCTGATGATAGTAACTGTTATCTTTACTTTGTTATAAAGTTTAGATATCATTAATGTGAAAAGGGCATTCTCAAATGAATTGTGCAAAGAAAATATAAAAATAATTTAGCTAACTGTTTTAAAATGTATGATTAAAAAAAAAAGATGAGATGAAACAAACTTAAAAAATCTAAAGGAGGGTACAAACAATTCTTGTTGATATGTTGTAAACAAATAATCGTGTCTAATAAACAAAAACAAACAAACAGGTTTTTCAAAGAACCTTCTTCATAGAAGAAAATAGAGTACGAAAAACATTAATCCCCTTTTTAAGAAAATGCGTTAATTGGTTACCTTCTGTTTATCAACTTTGTTTTTAGAACAAATGTGTAACTATGCCAATCTGTATTTATTATATCAAAATTATGAAGCATTTTATAAAAAGATCTGTAATGAAAAACTAAAATATGTGAAGTTTTAGAAATACAATTAAAAGCATTCGAGTTTTCTTTCAAAATAGAACATATATGATGCCCAACAATGTAAATTTTACAAATATAATTGTATCACCCTCTGCATGATACTTAGGTGGAGCCATACCTATATGTTTTTCGCTAGATAGGTTTTATTTTAATATTTTGAAACAACTTCTTAGACTCTTTACGAAAAGTAACATCAAGAAATACATACAAAATTGGATTGATAATATTGTGCAAAATAAACATACGACCAAGAATCGGAAAAATGGCGTCCGTCACATCATTTTTGTCAAAACGTCCTGCTTTTATCGAAGCATTCAGTTTGACACTAACGAAAGGCAAATAACTTAAAATGAAACCAAAGCTAATAGCAAATGCAATTGTCGTCATTTTTCGAGATTTAGATTCATCAAAATGAATAGTTGTATATGCTATAACAGAATACATAAGTATCAGGCCTATAATACAGAGCAGGAAAATACTTTGTAGAACAGCACTATAAGCTGTGGTAAACCCTTTTTCTTCAAACCTGTCTGAAAAACTGCAATCATATCCAGTCAAATTACAGTGCAATGTCTCCATACTTATGCCACTCAAAGCCGCCTCTGGCCATGCGAACACTACGCCACTAACAGTAATTGTTATTATACAGAATATTGCTTGTTTATGAGTGAGTTGTTGTTTTAATGGTTGACAAACCAGTCGTACACGGTGAGCTGACATAACCAGGACAAGGAAAGAAGAAACGATCGTAGAATATACACTGACGGACCTTAACAACTGACATGCTGCTGCAGAATAAAATGTAAGCTGGTGCGTTTGCTGGAACAGTTCAAATGGAATAACTATCACACAAACAAGGAAATCGGTAACAGCCAACGAACGGATAAACGTCCAATGTGCTTTCTTGTTCTTCTTCAAAGGTCCAAAATATACAAACATAACTAATAAATTCCCCATAATGCCAATCACCATCGAAACAGACAGATAAACAATTGCCGGAATACGTTTAGCTGTCTTTTCATCGTTTAGTACGTCTAATGCTGTAAAACAAGCAGTTGTATTATTAGCCATTCCAGAAATATCAAACCGTCTTATTGAAGATACAACCATGTGAATTAAAACCTACAAAACATTTATATAAAGATTTATAACTTGCATCACTTTTCCATATCTCTGTTTATGATGTTTTTTAAACGTGATTCGATATCGCATCAAATTATGGTCAATTAACTATATAGATGTCACTGATCGGACCAATTTATCATTTATATAAAACATCTAAATTTACAGAATTGAAACTTAATCCAACCCCAGATACATTTAAATAGCAAAAAGCGGCGAACCCGGAAAACTTTTACTGATTAATAATTATACTATTTATAATGCATTACATAAATGACTTTCTACAGTTTCATTTTGTACATAACTTTTTGGTGTTCAGTCTTTTTGTCCTTAATACATCAATATCATATCATGAAAAACAATAGAAGCAGGGATAATAAACGCTTTTATTTTGTCACTGAAATTATGTAAATGGTAAAATATTTCAAGTCTTTCTAAATTAAAATTGATCAATGAATATTAAATAATATGCCAGCTTGGTGCAGTTATGTCTCTTGTGATATCATGATATATATTGAAATGGTCACAAATCAGTCCAATGGTTTCAAATTGTTCACATTTTGACCTGTCTGTCCTTTTATAAATTACTAAACGGTATGCGTTTTGCTTATTGATGAAGGCCGCATGGTGACCTACAGTTGCTAACATCAACATCATTTGGTGAACAGTTGTTTAATTGGCGATCGTGGATGTACCACATCTTACTTTTGTTATAATAATGACTTAAACATATATGTATGTTTATTACTTTGTAAAATAGTTAGTGACTTTTCCAACATGTACAAGACAAATCATTTATAATTTATCAATCAGGTAATACTTTTCCTCAGAATTGTTATTATGAATGTCGGTTGAGAACAAAACTTTACGACAAAAGAGATGATTTCAGCTTCCCAACTGTGAACTTTCTATTTCTATGTAACAACATTCCAGCAGCGCCTGCACATGTAGTATATATATCCCAGTTGATACGATATTCCAGAGCTTGTGTTTTCTTACGTCATTTTCCCATAAAAGATACTGTGGATTCATATATTTTCGTGCGTACCAAATTTCGTGGATTGAGGAAAACTTGCATTTTCGTGGGTATTTGATATTGTAGTTTTGCCAAATTCTGCATATATAACCTTATAGAAAATTTGTAATTCGTTGAACACTTAATTGCGTGGTTCACTTGTACCCACGAAATCTATGAAAATTGATATCCAACGAATAATAATGAATCCACAGTATTTAACCCACATGTTTTGTTATTTGGCAGTTATTCATTAAATGCAAGAAACTTCAGCTTTTACTAATATGATATTTTTAATGATTGATTGATTTTGGTGTTTAATGCACTTATGGCTGTTTCGTGGCGGCCAATATTTATTGGTGGAGGAAAACGGAGAGAACCGCCGACCTTCGACATGAAAGCTGTCAATGCTAATTAATTACGATTAGAGTTTGTGCTCGAAGCAAATACAATAAAAGAAAAATTGTCAAATATTGATAATTTTATATAAAGAAAAAGTGGCTTGAAAATGTATTCGTCTATGTATTATTGGGTGATATATTGAGATGATTATTCTTTGCCATATGATTGTAACCAAGACTTGAGGATGGTATGAAAAAAAAATATATTACAAATAAAAAAGATTGGAGTGAACGCAACTACTATTTGCGGAATTCAACTCACAACCTCAGTGTTGACAGGCTAGTGAAACATACAGTGGATGAACTATTTAGACCACTAAGCCTCCGAATATTTAAAACAATATTCCAAAATATAACTTATGATATCGGACACATGTGAATGATGAAAATCTGTAGAATTTTATTTTATTAGATTTGATTTGATGGTTGAATGCTGTTGGAAGCGATTCTGTATGACTATTTGATCGTCACTTGCGTTCATATCGAACAAATATTAAAACAGACATATAAATCTTACATTTATATTTTCTTTGAAGCAACATACATATGTTATTAAAATTTGAAATCTGAAAGTAAATAAAAATTTAGGCAGAAATTGTGTGAGATGATAGCAGTGTCACCTCACTGGAAATCAACTTTACAGTATGACATAGGTTTAAAGAAATGAAAACATCACGTTATAAATTTCTTGCGTCCGAAGCGCTTTTCTGGATTTACCTTCATCAGGAACGAATATTTGAAAGCCAATGATGTATAAGAACCGAAACAGTTGAGGAGCAATTTGACCACAAAGGACCTAAAAATATAACCAAATCTATCTAAGGTCAACTTTGCCTGAGGGGGTTGAAACCTTAGATTTTATAATTACAAAATTTATTGATGGACAATTTTAGAATTGTTTGTCATAAATCATGTCAGCACCGAAGTACCGACTACTAAGCTGATGATACCGTCGGGGACTAATAGTCCACAAGCAGAGGTATCGACCCAGTGCTGTAAAAAATGAAAACAACACGTTATAAATTTATTGCGTCCTAAGCGCTTTCTGGATTTAACTTCAACAGGAACGCTCAAATTCGAATATTTGAAAGCCAAGGATGTATAAGAACCGAAACAGTTGAGGAGCTATTTGACCAAAAAGGACCTAAAAATATAACCAAATCTATCTAAGGTCAACTTTGACTGAGGGGGTTGAAACATTAGTTTCTTACAATTTCAAAATTACAAAATTTATTAACGGACAATTTTAGAAATGTTTGTTATAAATCATGTCAGTAATTTGCCCAATAAATATGTCGATTTCAAAATAGAAAGCTCATCAGATATTTATTAAATTTCAATAATTACTATATGTTATAGTTATGTTATATTATGTTTCTATGAATTATTAATGTTTACAATATATAATGGCAACTACTTTTTTCAATTTCATAAAATTATGGATTTTTTAAAGATCGAACATTTGCAATTGCCTTTATTAAAAAATAAGAAGATGTGTTATGATTGCCAATGAGACAACTCTCAACCACAGCCCAAATGACATAAATTTAACAACTATATGTCACCGTACGGCCTTCGTTAATAAGCAAAACCCATACCGCATAGTCAGCTACAAAAAGCCCCGAAATGACAAACAACTCAAACGAAAAAAACAAACGGTCTGATTTATGTACAAAACAATGAACGAAAAACAATTATGATATACAGCAACAAACGACAACCACTGAATTACAGGCTCCTGATTTCGGACAGGCACATACATATTGTGGCGAGGTTGACCTAGTTTGCTGGTGCACCCCCCCCCCCCTTTTTCCACTTATCTGCGACAGTAGTGTAACAGCACAACATAAGAACAAACTATAAAAATCAGCCAAAAAATGGCTTAACTCCTCAGATCGATACAAAGCAGATGAACTTGACATGGGAGGGTATTTATTGTAGATCCCAATAACAAAAAAAAAGCACCAAGTACAAATCTGAGAGTACTGGCAGTTACTGACAGCTACTTCAACGCCATTAACAACTAATAAAAAAATCATGTATCTAAGATCAGTATCTATATCTTGATCTATATCAATCAGTTCACACCAACATCTAATGGATTTAGTGTAAAGACGTCATTAACAGTCAGAGAAAAACATGACTTTTTGCAATGCCAAGATACAGGAACCGACAGATTGTAGATCCATGAATGTGTATATGAATATAACAATGATGTTTAGTTTGATTTTAATTTACTGATAACAAAATCAATATTTAAAAAAAAACAATATTGAAAGATTTAATAACAGTGTTAAATTGATAACCTTTTAAAACAAGTTTATTTAAAGGATCGATAAGTTTATCCGGATCGTATTTAAATTTCCGGGCTCGAAAAAAAAAAAACGTATCCGTAAAAATTAGGATATGCTATCCCGTTTCAAATGAGTTTTCAACGGGTACAGCCAAACTTCCAAGCCAAAACTTTGTATCTATGGAAGAATTTAGTAAAGATTATAAGTAATTTGTGGTAACGAAATCCCTGACTTAATATTTTACCAGAAATACATGGACTATGTTCATTAAAATCCAAAACGTCACATCAGACATGAGCATAGCGAACGAGTTTTGATATATAAACACCGTAAGATGGTATCAAAGGAATATCACCGTCCAAAAAAGGGAAATAAACAATAGGTAACGAAAAATTGTCCCTTTTGTCGTAAATATTTGTGTAGAGTTTCCCGTGTAAAACTGAAATATCTAAATTTAGGAAAGAACCGTTATTACCGTTTATATTTGAATTTTTTTTAAGTAAGTGCCTTTGTGTAAGTTTTGGCAATTTATTTAGAAAAATCTTGATTATTTAACGAAAAGTATATCAATATAGTCAAAATATTAAGTTCATGAACATTAAGTAAATATAGTATTTATTAATAAGGTGGCTGTAACTAATAGTTCTATTCTTGGGGTTGCTTATAATACATTATATATACATTGGAAACATATGAAGGACTCTGGTTATTTGTCTTGTAGTCAATAAACAGTTGGTATATATATGAATTTTACACCTACTGTAAATATTCAGATTTATAATACTTTTGATTTAACGGGACCAAAAAGTATTGTTATCACATCTCGACCTTTAACCTTTATTATGAACTGTCGTCATAACGTGTTTTTTTTTTAATGACACCCTGTTTTAAACCAATGAATATTACAAAATAACGCATTTATCACCGTGATTCAAAGTCTGAATTTTGAAAAACCCGTAAAGACAATCCGTAGGAATTCGAAAAGTATACAGTACTAATACGCTTCCATGGAATTCTGAAAATACTACTCGATAAGCAGAAACATTCATTCTGCATTTTTTTAAAAACGAACAGTCGTTACATCTGAAAAGTTGTTTTTTTCAAATATATTTTGAATAAGTGTATATATTACACCAAACAAGTGAGTATTTTCTTTTTTTTCTCTTCAATAGTCAAGTTTTGTTCTTCATATTACTACTTACATGTGTCTTCGCCTTTTCCTTTCTTAAAATGTGTTTTTATCAGATAATCTACAACTCAAAACTATCTCATTTTATTAACATTAATCCCATATCCATACATTTGATATATCATCAAATCGCTTTCTTCAGGGAAAAGTTATAATATAACCAATAATTGATATAGTCTGTTACTTTTATCGGGTCGTAAAATCTGCAGAACTAAAACGAGACTAAAAGATAAAAACAATTAAATTTATATTGTTTCCGGCTTTGTAGGTCTCCTAGACAAGTCATAAGTATCGACAACCTGGCAACTCAGGGCATGAAAAACATAGTTACACTCGTTTATATAATTTCAAAAGTATTATTTCTAGAACCATACACTATATATCTAAAAAAAAGGTTGTTATCGTCATGTTAAACTAATATTCTCTGCTGCGGTACGTAAATATTAGTGTCAAAGTGTTTAACGTTATAATAATGCAACTACTTAATATAGAAATCAATTGGGGTTGTATACAACAAGCGATTGAACATCTTTTTTGTGGTCATGCTGTCTATTTATATGGACAGCAGACCTTAATTTTATTTATATGATATATACTCAATACATGATCATTTACGACTTCGAATATCATAAAATAAAATACAAAATACAAAAATAATAAAGGTGTGGTATGATTGCCAATGAGACAACTCTCCCCCAGAGACCAAATGATGTTAGCAACTAAAGGTCACTTCAACAATGAGCAAAACCCATACCGCATAGCAAGCTATAAAAGGCACTGAAATGACAAATGTAAAACAAGCATAATTGTTTTAACTTATTAAGAATAGAGACGGATATTGAATTTCAACAACAACCGATTCCTGTTATATAAATTCATTAAAATTGCTCATATTATGGGTGATGTTGCTGATTGTAACAGGACACATGTACTTTCGACACTTTTCAAATTTATTTCAACCGACTGTTATTTAAAATCACATCACTCCAAAATGTATACGTTTAAAGGTTCAGTTAGCATATACGCTTATCTTGTGTTCATAAGCACAATAACGCACATATACCAAATGCTCTATCGAATGGCAAATGAAATATTTAGCATATACAGAAGAATAAAGTTGTTTGCTTTCTTAACAAAGCAAACTTTGCGAAAATCGTCTCTTCTAGACTTACACAAATAAATATTGAATATAATTAGTTTTGTCCCTTGGCAATAAAGATGTGATATTTTAAGGAACGGAAAAATAAGACTTTCTTCGTTAGCTTTTCTTTTCTGGACTCAAAGATTTAGGATTCGATTGTGACGAAGTTTTTCTTTGATTTTTTTCAATAGATTTGACATTTTCAACTTCGATGATTACTTGATTGCTGTTTGCTAAACTTCCAGTGGCAAATAATTCATGCATATTCAGAATTAAAATCAGTTTTCAATCCATTTCTTTTATCGGCCATTTTTCATTACAATATGTTTCTTGCAGTAAAATATGTAATTACTAGAAGTAATTATTTTTAAACCGCTTTTGACGAGTACAAATCTAAATTCATTGCAATATATAATTATTATCGGTTGTACGAATGACGTCACGTGAATTTCATTCATATATTGACGCGGATCGACATGAAAAATATGCCTTCCAGTATAATGTAATAATTAATAAAATCTTGTAATATTGAAGTCTTATGTGAGGCCAACAGTGCATAACATTTCATGTCATTTAGGTTATAAATATGCAATTAAAATATATGTGAATATAGTAAAATCAATTATTTTAAACCAGCCTTTACAAAAATATTTCGAAACGCGAAGAAAAAACTAACAGTAGAAAAAAAATCTGCATATCAATAAGATTGAGATAATTAACACTTTCCACATACAATTTTACTTGTCACAATGAGACGAGTTAATTTTATTGACCGCCAATGAGTACACTTTGCTGAAACTCAGGATTTATTTTAACTAAGTTTTTCCTTTATTTTTTCCCATAGATCTTGAGATTTGTTTTTTTTTTTTTAAATACGATGATAAATTGATTTTTGTTTGATTAGATGATCCAGTGGCAAATAATGCATGCATATTCAGAACCAAAATAATTTAAAAGGCAGGATATACAATGTAGGTCCAACGGGGTACAGGGCGGTAAATTTAGACTGCCCCCTGTAAAATATGTCAGATATGAATTGAAATTTTGCCCCGCAACAGATTATCCACAAACGTATTTTCTATGTCGAGGTATGAAGTTCTTCCGGGTACATGTACAGTAATTCAGTAAGCTCAATGCATGAACGTAAACAAGTCCATACCTACGCTTTTATATAAGACGTTGTCAACCAACGATTTTTTTTTCAAAAAACGTTGAAATATCATGAAACTTACACTTCGAGGTGAACGTAATTCGTTAGTCAAGCATTAACGGAAAGCTCTGACAAATACAAAATGTGTACTATCAGACAATAATTTTTTAAATTTGTCCTGTCACAAGTAGTTAAAGTCATTACAGGAACATTTATCATATTTGATGCTAAATACTTAAGTTGAAGTTGTCATATTGAATAAAAAAAGTATGTCTTAAACGGAAATTAATTTTTGTCTAGTTTCAAATTAAACAAACTGGTTTTTTTTTCAATTCAGATAAGTACGTTATTGATATTTTAAATTAAAACTACGGTAATTAACGTGCTTTATTACAAAATCAGTTGATTATTATTTATTTCAGTCTCCATATGTTAGGTTTTTACAGAAATAAATCATTGTATTAAATATACTTCATTTTTGATCCAATGCAATATATTTTGTTCATAACCAATTATTTAAATTATACATGATGAAAATAGAATATATGATACAATCATTTATTAAGGTTAACCTAACCTACCTTTTTGTTTTACCTTGTCAATGTTTAAAATTATGCATCATTATTTTATTTCAAATCAAAAACCCAGGAAAATGTGAATTTTAGAATAAAGTATACACATTTTCTTCATAATTCATGGGGACGAGACCAATTTCCGTAAAATAAGAAAAAATAATAAACATGAAGTTGATTTAAGCTACAGGTTTAATCAATTAATACTTCTCCATTCATATATATTACACGCAACGAAATGGGGACGAACGCGATTTTTTCCGCGTTGCAGGACTAACGGACTTTTTGTGATTTTTAAAGAAAAACGAATGAGGTATGCACAGTAATTATGGAAATAATGTATGTTTATCCAGAGAAATTTTTCTACGGAATGTAGTCATGATCAGAGACAGAGGGGTCACTATCGGTGTATGAAACTTTATATTTTAGAAGATAGAAGATCTGTATGCTTCATACCTTGTTTAGAAGATAGATGATCTGGATGCTTCATACCTTGTACATGTATATAGATACCTTATCTTACGAACTTTCCGTTTGTCAGGCATATATGTCCGTTGTCGTTCATCTCATTTTTGTGGTTCAGCAACTGTTTGAAAAGTATATAGTTTGTTTGTCATGTGAAATAATCACTTATAATTAATTATTATTACAAATTGGATAACTCAAGCAATTACTATATTTGGTATATGGGAGCCTTGCAAGGTCTAGTGTCCATCAGACAGGGTCCACCTGATCTCGATTTCATTTCATGGAATCCGTATCTCAGATACTACAAAAATAGGTCAATAACATAAATTTAAAGTGTATGTGAAACTGTAGTAAAAACTTCATATTACAAAGTTTCAACATAAATTCAATCATGATAAGAAAAGCAGGCACCATATTTCAATATGTCATATCTTCTCAGTCTTTCCTTAGTTTTTGGGGTAACATCTGAATCAATAGAAAAGGACGCAATTGAACACGCACTAAATGAAGAGGTGAAGACGGAAGAGAACAACAATGTATCTCAAGATAATACAGATAAGAGGCATATCTGCTTTTGTGGAAAAAGTTTAAACACAAAGTCCAATTACTAAAGGTAAATAAAGTTCACAGTGGTTGTGAAAAAAATGTAATGTTTGTGTCAAATTCTTTTTTGACTAATTATGAACTAAAACGCATATTGAAAGCCACGTAAGTAGAATCTTTCAGTGTGAACAATGCAGCAACACATAGATTCGAGTCTGGATTGAATATGCACATTCTTTTCCATTCAGCAAATTTCATGCATATATGCCCAAACAGGGATAGAGGCTTTAACAATAAGAGGTGATATATGGCAAATACTCGCACGAAAAAAGTGCACATTTCTTCTCTTGTGAAACATGTGAAAAAAAGTTTTCATGGATATCAAATCAAATTGATGTGGGAAAATGTTTAAAAAGGCTAGATATTTAAAACAACACATCAAGAGACATAAAAACTCAGATCGGTTCAAGTACCGCTCCTCTGTACATACATGTAAACACTATACGAAAATTATGTCATTATTAAATAAGAAATGTTTGATTGAATTTTAACAATATCTGTTTTATTAAGCTTTAATTGTCTATCTCAAATGGTCGACATCAACTTTTAATAGCTGTTGTCTTCAGTCAGTAATGGGATGACGCTTGTTTATTTTAAAATGCTCATTAATAATATATCTTAGCTTTTTCATATAAGTTTCATTTGAAAACGTACGGAGATACTGTTATATATGATTGCTTCAAGATATTTTTAATGTTTGTCTTTATTCATTGTTGAAGTTGATTGTTCTGTACTCCAGTAGAGTTGTTAAATGATTTCTTTATGCTTTGAAGAGTATGTTCCTAACTTAGTCACTATTATAAAATAGAAATGCCATGCATTTTTTATGACATTGCAATATGAAATATTCAATGATGTACAGCAGCCGGTATTTGAATCATCTCTATACTACGTTGAGGTTGGAAAATCGCGATAAGTCCGCCCCCATTCCACACAGTGTCCTTTGACACCCATGGAAATTACTAACTTCTATACATTTTTGTCATATATATATAATAGATATAATAGATATTTAAAACAACACATCAAGAGACATAAAAACTCAGATTGGTTCAAGTACCGCTCCTCTATACATACATGTAAACACTATACGAAAATTATGTCATTATTAAGATAAGAAATGTTTCATCGAATTTTAACAAATTTTAAAATAATTTTTTTAATTGAAATATCATATATTATATTTGTAATATTCTAAAAGACTATAACTAAATTAACAAAATAGCAGCACGATCATCAGTCCCATACAAATTGATACAGAAACCCACTTAGTCGAAAAAGACTGACAACATCATTGGAAAAAGAAAAAGTAACCCGAAAGATTACAAAAACAAAATAACAGTCTGTATTGAATGTAACACTACAAAAAAAATATAAGCTGTTAGCATAGAAAAGGTTGATTTACTCATTTTACAGTTTTTTCTTGAAAATAAATACAATGTTTACGAACCAATTTGTATTTTAGTTTAACAGATACAATGTATAAGGTGAAGCAGGTTAAATTATTTGAGTATTGCTTTCATTGAAGTTTGAGTTTTTTTGATACGGTTTAATATTGTCTATTATTTTGTTTACTTTTGAGTTTGTTTGTTAACTGCGATAATGTTATTTTGGTGTTAAATGATTTTTCTTTACTTATACTTATTGTTTATTCTTTATGTAACTTTGAAGTTCGTGAGTCTACAGATTAATATTAAAAAGTGAGGGATGAGATCTAGTTAACTCTGCCACAACCCTTTTGGACTCTATATGACTTAGAGCTTGACCTATTGGAAAGACACCTGTTTATTGTTGAATATAATATCTGCCATTAGCTCTTCGTCTCTTGGTAATCCAAGAAAAAGGATCAAAGGATTAACAAAGTATTGTACAGTACAACAGACCACTCCAACACCCGAATCCTCTGGAAAATAAACCTACAAAGCAGAAGACACGAAAATAAACAATACGTGGTCCAGATAGCAAGACTTGCTACATGCACAACATGTGGTAGGGTCAACTGCTTTTACATGCGCATCACATACCCATTTTGCCTATGTATCCAGTAAAAGTGAAACAGTTTGTGTCGTTTGGTTGCTGTCTCATTGACGTATACACGTACCTCACTTCCTCTTTAATCAGTTTGTTTGTAAATGACAATGTTTCAGTCGGTTATTCGGTACATTTTTGTATGATTAAAACGGTATCTCTTTTGTAAGACTTGTATTCCAAGCAATTTAATGGAGGTTAAGCACTGTTTCGAAAAATATTCCTACATAAAACAATTTTAATACATTTCTACAAAACACTTTCCAATGAAGGCTTTATATCGATGCCAGTGCCCACAACAAGCAAGCTATTGAACAGGTATTTTCGGGGATTTGCAATCCACCAGTAGTCCAATGGTAGGTAATGAGCATAATTATACATCTGCATTGCGAAAAGAATCATCAAAACGGTACGTAGGAGGGCCTGAAAAGAGGCAGGAAAAATACGATAAGATCATACTACATTTGACTCGTACAACTTCACCGAAGTTTTATCTAGCGTGCATCTGCTAGTATTTGTATATTTCAAAGGCATACTTACTATTTTACCGAGGGAACAACCTACTCAGTTGTATCAAGAACAAAGTATACAGGGATTTTAATGCGTACGGCACATATTTCTTGAAAACAAAAAGTAATGTTCAACAACAAAACAAAATAGGTATAGCAGCAAATCCGGAAATTGCGTAAACAGATTAAGTCGTCTATGATTAGCTTTCCCCGAAGCAGTTGTAACCGCGTTGTAACCTTAGTTTTAGAACAACTATCGGAGTACTTCTTCTTTAGCGGACCCCATAATAATACGGGAAACTATAGTTACTGTAGATACTAGTATAAAAGGATCGGCCGCGCCAAAGAGTTAAACATGAAAATAGACCAAAAATCAAGAAAATATAAGGTAGAAATCGAAGTCACCAGTTGAAGTAAGTTAAAGAAAATATAAAATATTTAAATATAATCAGTGACTGTTGAAAAGCATATCATTGTTAATGTTAAGAAGGATTTAAGCATTTTAAGATAAGCCATTCAGTAAATTTTGTTGATTAAGAAACGGGAGCACATACAAACACCACCGAAAGGACCTGGCGTGGACTTAAAATCATCAGCTAAATATGGAACGGTAAAATCATTATACGATACATATTTAAGGGCATACTTGTACGAAACAATCTTATTAACCGCACTGATAATCCATGTCTTGCTTTCATTAGCCTTATAAAAAAAGTGTATAATCTAGAGGAACAACGTACAGCAGACATTGATTTCGCCGGAAATTACCAAAATCTCGCCCTACAGGAAACTAGGAACACTTTAAATTCTTGTCTAGATTTCAAGCTTAAATGGGTTAGTACAGTTACTTATTATTTATATTATATTTTTGCTCCACGAGGTATCGAGCGATAAAGCCTGGAGTTGCTGTCATATATAATATATATGATGGATTAATCTGTTGTAGAGTTGTCACTGGTTCAGACGTACTTATAAATATAATTATTTCTGTGACTGTATCTTGCATTAATTTGTAGGATACTTTACAATAGATATTTCAGCTGATCTGTAACAATTCCATCTTCATGCCTTATATATCATTTACTGTATTACGACGCTAGATTAAAACTGACGAGGAAAGGTAACACCCGGCCACCGAAAGCTTTATTATGTGAAGCCTAGGTGGTCATGTGGTGTAGCGCGTTGGATACAGTGCAGGTGATTTGGTGTCACGATATCTCAGTAGCATGAGTTCGAATCCCGGCGAGAGAAGAACAAAAATTAGCGAAAGCAAATTTACAGATCTAACATTGTTGGGCTGATGTTTAGACGAGTTTTATGTATATATATATATATATATGTATTCTAATTTCTGCTCAGTTTCCCTAGTCTCAAAAAGTTAGAAATAAAAGTTGAAAACGATCTTTTTATATATGTTTGATCATTGTATTTTGAAGCGGTGAAAAAATGGTCGCGGTTTATATTCTTGCATATCAACGTTATTTGGGTTTAAAAGTAATGCGATAGTGTATTTCCCAAAATCAGATTCTAATATAAATAAAACATAAAGGATATTCAACGAAAGAGAATAAACAGGACAGCAAATATCGGTAAATGTCATGAATGAAATAAGCTCTTTATAATTTTTCTTCGTCCGAAAGGCATTTCTGGATTTACCTTCAACAGGAACGCTCTAACCTCAAAATTTGCAAGTCAAGGATGTGTAAATACGTAGACACGTTTGAAGCTTCATGAACACAAAGGACCTAAACAGAATAGCCAAATTCATCTAAGGTCATTTTGGCCATAGCGAGTTAGAACTTTAATTTCTTAATAGAAAGCCAATGTGTAAATACCTAGAAAAACTCATTAAAAATTTTAGGAATTAGTATGGCCTAAAAGGATCTAACCTTAGTTAAAAACTGATTATCGACAGAAATATAAACTACATGTACCTATATACATTGTAAGTACGGGACATTACTGCGTATTTATACATCATTGGTAACCAAGTAGACTATCCCTCCGCATTGACATTACTGCGGCGTGGGAGAAGCCAAATGTACGTCGAACGTGTCAATCCATTCGTCTATTTTATATAATTTCGTGTAAAAATGTGACTAAATTTAACCAACAAATCATTTAACGATATCACGATATAGATAAAGTTAAAAACAACCACCAACGATTATCCATGTCTTGCTTTCATTAGCCTTATAAAAAAAGTATAATCCAGAGGAACAACAGCAGACATTGATTTCGCCGGAAATTACCAAAATCTCGCCCTACAGGAAATTAGGAACACTTTAAATTCTTGTCTAGATTTCAAGCTTAAATGGGTTAGTACAATTACTTATTATTTATATTTTAGTTTTGCTCCACGAGGTATCGAGCGATAAAGCCTGGAGTTGCTGTCATATTTAATATATATGATGGATTTATCTGTTGTAGAGTTGACACTGGTTCAGACGTACTTATAAATATAATTATTTCTGTGACTGTATCTTGCATTAATTTGTAGGATCCTTTACAATAGATATTTCAGCTGATCTGTAACAATTCCATCTTCATGCCTTATATATCATTTACTGTATTACGACGCTAGATTAAAACTGACGAGGAAAGGTAACACCCGGCCACCGAAAGCTTTATTATGTGAAGCCTAGGTGGTCGTGTGGTGTAGCGCGTTGGATACAGTGCAGGTGATTTGGTGTCACGATATCTCAGTAGCATGAGTTCGAATCCCGGCGAGAGAAGAACAAAAATTTGCGAAAGCAAATTTACAGATCTAACATTGTTGGGCTGATGTTTAGACGAGTTTTATGTATATATATATATATATATATGTATTCTAATTTCTGCTCAGTTTCCCTAGTCTCAAAAAGTTAGAAATAAAAGTTGAAAACGATCTTTTTATATCTGTTTGATCATTGTAGCTTGAAGCGGTGAAAAAATGGTCGCGGTTTATATTCTTGCATAGCAACGTAATTTGGGTTTAAAAGTAATGCGATAGTGTATTTCCCAAAATCAGATTCTAATACAAATAAAACATAAAGGATATTCAACGAAAGAGAATAAACAGGACAGCAAATATCGGTAAATGTTATGAATGAAATAAGCTCTTTATAATTTTTCTTCGTCCGAAAGGCATTTCTGGATTTACCTTCAACAGGAACGCTCTAACCTCAAAATTTGCAAGTCAAGGATGTGTAAATACGTAGACACGTTTGAAGCTTCATGAACACAAAGGACCTAAACAGAATAGCCAAATTCATCTAAGGTCATTTTGGCCATAGCGAGTTAGAACTTTAATTTCTTAATAGAAAGCCAATGTGTAAATACCTAGAAAAACTCATTAAACATTTTAGGAATTAGTATGGCCTAAAAGGATCTAACCTTAGTTAAAAACTGATTATCGACAGAAATATAAACTACATGTACCTATATACATTGTAAGTACGGGACATTACTGCGTATTTATACATCATTGGTAACCAAGTAGACTATCCCTCCGCATTGACATTACTGAGGCGTGGGAGAAGCCAAATGTACGTAGAACGTGTCAATCCATTCGTCTATTTTATATAATTTCGTGTAAAAATGTGACTAAATTTAACATACAAATCATTTAACGATATCACGATATAGATAAAGTTAAAAACAACCACCAACGATTATCCATGTCTTGCTTTCATTAGCCTTATAAAAAAGTGTATAATCCAGAGGAACAACAGCAGACATTGATTTCGCCAGAAATTACCAAAATCTCGCCCTACAGGAAATTAGGAGCACTTTTAATTCTTGTCTAGATTTCAAGCTTAAATGGGTTAGTACAATTACTTATTATTTATATTTTAGTTTTGCTCCACGAGGTATCGAGCGATAAAGCCTGGAGTTGCTGTCATATTTAATATATATGATGGATTTATCTGTTGTAGAGTTGTCACTGGTTCAGACGTACTTATAAATATAATTATTTCTGTGACTGTATCTTGCATTAATTTGTAGGATCCTTTACAATAGATATTTCAGCTGATCTGTAACAATTCCATCTTCATGCCTTATATATCATTTACTGTATTACGACGCTAGATTAAAACTAACGAGGAAAGGTAACACCCGGCCACCGAAAGCTTTATTATGTGAAGCCTAGGTGGTCGTGTGGTGTAGCGCGTTGGATACAGTGCAGGTGATTTGGTGTCACGATATCTCAGTAGCATGAGTTGAATCCCGGCGAGAGAAGAACAAAAATTTGCGAAAGCAAATTTACAGATCTAACATTGTTGGGCTGATGTTTAGACGAGTTGTATGTATATATATATATATATATATGTATTCTAATTTCTGCTGTTTCCCTAGTCTCAAAAAATTAGAAATAAAAGTTGAAAACGATCTTTTTATATCTGTTTGATCATTGTATTTTGAAGCGGTGAAAAAATGGTGCGGTTTATATTCTTGCATAGCAACGTAATTTGGGTTAAAAAGTAATGCGATAGTGTATTTCCCAAAATCAGATTCTAATATAAATAAAACATAAAGGATATTCAACGAAAGAGAATAAACAGGACAGCAAATATCGGTAAATGTTATGAATGTAATAAGCTCTTTATAATTTTTCTTCGTCCGAAAGGCATTTCTGGATTTACCTTCAACAGGAACGCTCTAACCTCAAAATTTGCAAGTCAAGGATGTGTAAATACGTAGACACGTTTGAAGCTTCATGAACACAAAGGACCTAAACAGAATAGCCAAATTCATCTAAGGTCATTTTGGCCATAGCGAGTTAGAACTTTAATTTCTTAATAGAAAGCCAATGTGTAAATACCTAGAAAAACTCATTAAACATATTAAGAATTAGTATGGCCTAAAAGGATCCAACCTTAGTTAAAAACTGATTATCGACAGAAATATAAACTACATGTACCTATATACATTTTAAGTACGGGACATTACTGCGTATTTATACATCATTGGTAACCAAGTAGACTATCCCTCCGCATTGACATTACTGAGGCGTGGGAGAAGCCAAATGTACGTAGAACGTGTCAATCCATTCGTCTATTTTATATAATTTCGTGTAAAAATGTGACTAAATTTAACCAACAAATCATTTAACGATATCACGATATAGATAAAGTTAAAAACAACCACCGACGATAATCCATGTCTTGCTTTCATTAGCCTTATAAAAAAGTGTATAATCCAGAGGAACAACAGCAGACATTGATTTCGCCGGAAATTACCAAAATCTCGCCCTACAGGAAATTAGGAACACTTTAAATTCTTGTCTAGATTTCAAGCTTAAATGGGTTAGTACAATTACTTATTATTTATATTATATTTTTGCTCCACGAGGTATCGAGCGATAAAGCCTGGAGTTGCTGTCATATATAATATATATGATGGATTTATCTGTTGTAGAGTTGTCACTGGTTCAGACGTACTTATAAATATAATTATTTCTGTGACTGTATCTTGCATTAATTTGTAGGATCCTTTACAATAGATATTTCAGCTGATCTGTAACAATTCCATCTTCATGCCTTATATATCATTTACTGTATTAAGACGCTAGATTAAAACTGACGAGGAAAGGTAACACCCGGCCACCGAAAGCTTTATTATGTGAAGCCTAGGTGGTCGTGTGGTGTAGCGCGTTGGATACAGTGCAGGTGATTTGGTGTCACGATATCTCAGTAGCATGAGTTCGAATCCCGGCGAGAGAACAAAAATTTGCGAAAGCAAATTTACAGATCTAACATTGTTGAGCTGATGTTAAGACGAGTTGTATGTATATATATATATATATGTATTCTAATTTCTGCTCAGTTTCCCTAGTCTCAAAAAGTTAGAAATAAAAGTTGAAAACGATCTTTTTATATCTGTTTGATCATTGTATTTTGAAGCGGTGAAAAAATGGTCGCGGTTTATATTCTTGCATAGCAACATAATTTGGGTTTAAAAGTAATGCGATAGTGTATTTCCCAAAATCAGATTCTAATATAAATAAAACATAAAGGATATTCAACGAAAGAGAATAAACAGGACAGCAAATATCGGTAAATGTTATGAATGAAATAAGCTCTTTATAATTTTTCTTCGTCCGAAAGGCATTTCTGGATTTACCTTCAACAGGAACGCTCTAACCTCAAAATTTGCAAGTCAAGGATGTGTAAATACGTAGACACGTTTGAAGCTTCATGAACACAAAGGACCTAAACAGAATAGCCAAATTCATCTAAGGTCATTTTTGCCATAGCGAGTTAGAACTTTAATTTCTTAATAGAAAGCCAATGTGTAAATACCTAGAAAAACTCATTAAACATATTAGGAATTAGTATGGCCTAAAAGGATCTAACCTTAGTTAAAAACTGATTATCGACAGAAATATAAACTACATGTACCTATATACATTGTAAGTACGGGATATTACTGCGTATTTATACATCATTAGTAACCAAGTAGACTATCCCTCCGCATTGACATTACTGAGGCGTGGGAGAAGCCAAATGTACGTAGAACGTGTCAATCCATTCGTCTATTTTATATAATTTCGTGTAAAAATGTGACTAAATTTAACCAACAAATCATTTAACGATATCACGATACAGATAAAGTTAAAAACAACCACCGACGAGGTATTTTGCCTTAGGGCGAATGCATTGAAATGTTTGGGTTAAACTACGTTTTCACTACTGAAAACTCTCGATTTGTGATATTGACAAGTGGAACAATGAAAGTAAAATAATAACCTACAGCAAAAATCAGTTTAGAAAACATTTATTAATACCAAGAAGATCGCATTAAAACAAAGTAAAAACAGTATACACTTTTTACACAGATGCAATATAAACTTGATATTTCCGTACAACACGAAAGCAACATTTACAGTTTAAAATATCTCCCTCTTTTCATCAGTCTTAGCAATGAATAATACAGAATTAATTTTCCCTGTCGTCTTAACTGATTTTATTTAGCTTTTCACTTAGCAAATAAAATTGGTTTTATAGGAAGTCATATGAAAGGTATGAGATATACCAGAAACAACTGACAACACTGTGTTCATGGGTCTATAGTGTGGCTAACATGACGAATCTGAAAAATTCATTTAAGTTATAAATTTGTTGAATTGAAAATAGACACGTTGAAAAACAGTAGCCAATAATATCTTCGGGTCATTTTGGAGAGCAGACCCTCAAGGGTGCCTAGGGGATAGAAGTATGGTAACTTGGTCAAAAATGAAGCGTCCGTTTGGTTATCGGGATGTACGCAGCCACGTCCGGTCAGTATGGGGACATTAAATCCGATGCCTCGTGTAAGGAGTGTGCTTCGATAATTACTTTAATTTACAACATTGTCTACACTTGAAGACATGTATTCTGAGCATACTTGGTCATATTCCCTTTTAAATGGACCAAAGACGGTGCGATCCAGTGGGCAATAAAAATGGGTTGTGTGGGCAGGCATAGCCAAAAACATGATGTTATTATCAAGTGTAAGCTCAAAAAGCCCAAGTGTCTCATGGGAATAGTGTGAGTCAAGGACTAGCAATTGTGGTCGCTTTTCACCACAGTTTCTGAGAAAAATACCATTCAATGACAATTATGTCATTCATCCAAGCTTTTTCTTGGAAAGTCCATTTTGAACCCGGTGGTCCCTCATGGGTATTAAACGATCTTAACGACCTCTCAGTTTTTCCTTTCACTATGACCAAGGGAGGCATATTTTACTCAGCAGCGTTAACAAATGGGAGAACGGTAAAACCTCCCTGCTATTACCCGTTCTTCCCTAGACACTTCTGGTACCCTCAGCTGCAAAGACTTTACTCGGACAAAGCTCCAAGCTAAACCCTGTCTCATCCATATTCCATACCTCCAAAGGAGATAGTTTGTTTGAGGTTATCTCCCTATGGAGGTCAACAAAATATTTCCCAACCTTCAGCATTCTTGATCTGACCGTGCTGAGCGGCTTTTCTGTTTTTCTTACTAACTTGGGATGACGCCTCCTTAGACCATGTAGACCTGACAACCATTCAAAACTGAGAACCCCGTTGTTAAAGTTCTTCTTGGTGTATGAATTGGCGACAAATTGTACCGGCTCTACCTAGCATTTGTCTTCTACTATTTCCAAACCCTTGCTCGGCCAACTTCATGGCTTTCCTTACCATTTCTGTTTCAACTTCTTCTGGTATAACTGGTTTTTTTTCAGGATTTGTGACAATGGAGTATTTGCCAGATACTCGTTCGGCTGTAAGGTAGATCGGGGCACATCAAACTCGAAGCAGCTTTGTCTTATTGACTCCCCTTTAACAGCTTCCAAATCATTTGCCATTGGATCTTGATTATACTGAGAGTAAATGCTTTTTACCCACTCGTGGCATCTTTACATTTAGTTAAGGAAGAGTTTAAATTAAGTTAAAATTGTGGTGTTATTTTCTCTTTGATTAACAGTATGTCTAAACCTAGCCATATCCAAACACTTGCATATGAACAACTTAATGTGAATAGTTGATGCTTCATTTAGTCCGACTGTTTATTAATGAATTTTGATCGACTCTTTGGTGTCTGCCACCTGTTTTGTTTATAATTAACTCCTTTTATTATGGTTGTTAATGATACATGTATCTGCATTTTTTTACAAATAAGTATCGTCCATAACGCATCGATAGTCTCGTGGTAGCGTGCTCGCATCGTGTGGTAGGTCGTGGGTTAGAACCCCGGTCGGGGCAAACAAAAATTTAAACTTGGTATTTTGGGTTTCTCCGCTAAGCACGTGGCATTGAGGAGTAAGAACAATGACTGGTCGACCTGGAGTCAGAATAACAATATTAGTGTGACATGTGTTCATGCGGACTATTACCGTAAGAACTAAAGCGTTAAAATCCGACTCAGCGTGTCGGTCTTCTACAAAGCAGATTACAATAAACACGTTCTCTTTCTATGTATGCATTTAAAAAACTATCCAAATAATATAAGCAAGAGGAATACACGTGCAGCGAAATGTTTAATCCTGTAAGACATGTATGTGTACGATAAATACAAACAAAGGGTGTAAACTTAGCGGAAATTTTTATATTACGGGCATTGTTTAGAAAATACCAGCTACATAGTTGTCGGTACCACCATCATAACGTACTCTCATTGAGTGCAAAAAAAAAACATAATCCCGTTAGTGTTAATCCGGGTATAATGACTATTACCTTGTTAACTATAGAAGTTCAAAATTGACTTAATTCTAACAACACGAAGAGTTTATTTTAACATTACATCCACGTGTTCTCGTTCTGGTGTGCATGTAATATTTGCTACCGGACATTAATAATATTTACTAATAACCAATCAATCAACCCATAGTTTCCGTATAGATGAGAAGTTGGAATTGTCGTTCTTATAAAAAAAAGTACACAATTTCAGGTACAAGTATTGCAGTTTTATTATTTCAAAAACATTTTGTATAGATATTCGATAATTCGAAGTCATTTCTGTACGGGCCGGCTATACGAATGATCGATTGTGAAAATATTTACAGCCGATTTCAACGAGTGTGTAGCTAAAGGTAAAATATGTGGTTAGCTTCCTTGCTAGCTCAACTTGAAATCATTATTAGGTAAGGCACATCCAGCCTTTGGGTGGAGTCAATATTTAAGCAGAGAACCAATCAGAATTAAGTGACAGAATATAAACATTGTAAAACTAAAACAAGTCAGTTTAAAAATAAGTTTTCAATCTAAATTTAAAACTTAGTGATAATTATAAGCTCATTCACAAGCATGCATGTTGTAGGTGTGTTTAATTTGCCAAAATGATGAAAAGTTAACTGAAAGCTGAAAATCCTTATTTTTTTCTTCTTCGTCAGACATTACAAATAATAATAAATTTAACTTGTCTGTTGAATTTGTTACATCAAGTTAATAAAATGTAGTTGGATATGATTGACAAGTGCTGACCGTATTCAATTTTACACATACACATAAAAGATTGGAAGGTATCCAAAAGTACATATGACCTGATTTGATTTGATTTTGGTGTTTTAACGCCACGTTTAAGCACCGCTTTTTGGCTATTTCGTGGCGGCCAGTTTTTATTGGTTGAGGAAGCCGGAGTGCCCGGAGAAAACCACCGACCTTCGATAGGAAAACTGACAATCCTAGTCAATTAAGATTGGAGTCGAGTGCACCCGCACGAGCGGGGTTCGAACTCACAACCTCGGTGTTGACTGGCTAGAGTTTACAGTAGTAACTACTTAGACCACTCGGCCACCGAGGCCCCCACACATGACCTGATCATTCAATCTAGGTCAGATTAAAACTGAAGTAGAGACATAAAAATTGTTCTTCATGGCTGCATTATTTATCTAAAACTAATAAGTAAGGTAATGTTAACGGACCAAGTAGATGTTCATAAACTCTGCAATATTTTCAATTCCAGACTGCAGTAACTGTTGTTTTCTGTTTTTTTTCCCGTTGCATTTTTAACTAAATAAAAGGTCCACAAAAGCAACCGTGCATGATATTAAGTAGTATTATATTTTTTTCTTTTCTGTGTGAATATAAAAGATTTTAGTTCTAAAAACTATGCATATATATATGAAGAAAAGACATCAAGACCATAACAATGTTTTTTTTGCGTGCACCTAAAGATACTTATTTACTAAACTGCCTATTCACGGCGTAAATATTTATAAAAAAAAAACGTTACTCCGCTTCTAATTTATTGTAATAAAAAAGATTTTTTAATTCAATCAAAGTCTAAGAAATGAAATTTTATTTGCAAAGTAATCATGGTAAACCTTTGTATGAAACATACATATATTATAAATAATAAACAGGCCATTGATATAAATGTTTTCATTGGATGATAAATTGGTGCTTTGCTCCTCCCAATTGGAAGGTAATAATCAGTTCATGGTTGAGCTAGCAAGGAAGCTAACCAAAGATTCTACCTTTAGCTACACACTCGTTGGAATCTGCTGTAAACTGTGAAAGCATTTAAACTAATCGTTATTTCTAACTCGTTTTACTGGACTGTCTGGTCAGTCAATTTTATAATGTATTCTCTGTCGGAGTCGGACACTTAACTACAGTTTTTTTGAAGAAAGAAACGCTAAACTTTTAATACACGTATCTTTGCTGTTAGCATCTAGATATTACCATACAACTGGTCGAATGCATATGTATTTGCTTGTTAGTGGGATGATTATCAAACGCAGATCATGAAGAAGATCGTGATCAAATTACCATTCCCTCAGAAAAAGTTCATTAATTTCAACTTCAAGAATTCCTAACTGCCTGAGTAGGTAAAATTAGAAATTCCTAGCTTTCTCTTGTAGAGTTTACCCACACAATTTTTTAACATATAAATACATACATGTATGTCAAGCAAAATATTTGAGAATGTGTCCATCAGGTATTTCATCATTGAGATTTTCTCCTTATATGTATTGTGTCACAGTTTGTTAATTATTTGTATACAAATACATCTAGTTTTTTTCTTATATAACTGCACGGAATCAGATTATAACATGTAAGTAACGTAACTGTTGTTTTTTCCTTTTCAATAAAATAGACAAATATCTGGGTCAATTTGTCAATCGGATATTATAGGTATTCTATTCGGAAAAGTTTTTTTTTCAGTGATACATGGGAAAACGGGAAATCGATTAATTTATATTTTTACTCTTGTAAAACGCTGTGTTTGAACTTTGAATAACGAAAAATAGTCACAGAATATTATGGAACGCCGTAAATGTCTTATGTTGAATCTCTACTAAAACTTATGCCTACAAGCCAAAATGTATATTCGTCCGATCCAGAGAAATTTGACAGTTACTACAAATTCAGAGCCAGAAGCAACGTCAAATGAGTGAAAAATGAAACAAGAAATTTCTCTTAAGTAAACTAAGGGAACAAGTTAATGATTGTTAGAGCCACAGTGATGAAGAGAATGATGTACTAGGTGAGGAAATACAAACTGAAACCCCACAAAATTCAACTATTGAATATTTAGAGGATGATGAGAATACTGCTGACATACATGTAGTCACTGTAGACAACAAATCAGATAAAACTGCAATAAAAGAAACAGTTGACGCAATTGTTACAACCTGTAAGGAAAACAACATTAATTACCCCATAGATATTCTTAGAATTTGTGAAGACAAACTTATTCAAGGCTGAAAACTTCACATTGTTGATGATTCCGATGTTCTGACTGATGGAACTAATTATATAATGGTCGATAGGGATGATATACTAAAATCTGCAATAACAGAGATCAATGATATAGACAACCTTCGTCTATGTCTAGACAGACAGTTTTATGGTGAGGTTAGCGTAAATAATTTGTGTTATTTAACGCCAGTAAGATAATAAGTCTCTTATATATACAGTCCGCCAAAAGTTACAGCCCGCCGTTTGTTACCCAATAGTTATATTTATAGCAGAAATTCGTCGAATTTTTTTATCGAAAAAGATCTTATATATTAATGTAGCATTGATATTAGCATTTACCATGAACAAAACTAAGTTTTGCATACATTGTATTCAAAGAGAGTGCAAACATCTCGCATAAAAGTGAAATTTAATTTAATTTCACTTTGATATTTTTTTGTTTCAAAATGTTATCAACCGATACCTTGAAATTCTTTACAAGTAATGCTTGGCATTTTTGGCAAAGTTTGTTTCAAAATTTGACTCAATAAGAAGTGAATTTATAACCATCTTGCTCAGTTGCTGTCTGTACAGTTCCCAAGCATGATGTTCCACATTGTACACAAGCCTCCTTAGACGTTTTTAAGTGAATTTCATTCTTCAACAGTTCACAATGATTTTGACTAGGTGGATGTTTTTCAAAAGTATAATAATAATATATCACGTCATACTTTAGTAGTGCTTAATTAAGGGTGGACTGTATAAAAGCTTACAACCCAGCTCCTTTGTTCTATATAATAACTTACAAGTATGATCTGAGCCGGATCACCCCTACTAGATCACCCTAGCTTGGGGTTCTTTGTTATGCATGCATTCCTTTGTTGTGTAACATTTTGCGGGAATATCAATTCCACAATAAGATTTAGAACAGTTGGGGTGTAAAATAGTTATCCCACTCGGACTTGGTGTATAAGTTTCAGATCACGGTGACACCCCTCAAACATCCGGCCATCGGAATGATCTTACACTGACACACCACGTCTTCATGGGATAACAATCATAGTACAATACTTCTTTTTGTTTCCGTCGCTTGAAAAGTGATCGTAGTGATTGTCCGTCTACCCTTTGTGTTTTGACGAAACTTTTGGGAAATAAATCAAATTGCAACCTGCAACTTTTGGTAGATTTTTTTCTAATGTTTTTTTTTCTTTATATTTTTATTTCCAACAATTAAAGCATATACATGACATACATTCAATATAATACATGTAAGATATATGCAATCTCATTACTATAAATACATTATAATTGGAAATATTAGACATTTTCTATAGAACAGATCAAAAGAAAAAGTTTTTAAAAAAATTTAAAAAAATAGGCCAATAAATATATAGATAATAATAATTAGCAGATAGTAAAAGAGTGGAAAATGAAAAAGAAAAAAGGAATTATCCAGTAACATCCCTATCTATATTTTATTATTTTTTCAATTGTAACATATTCATGATGAATAATATTTGAACAATTAATTATACATATTTCTTTCGTAACAGCCAGCAACACAGATCAAGAACATAACATGACAATAATATATTCTCTAAAATAATTATTGGTTAATAGTCACAAGTAAATAGAACAAAAATAGTCATTAGCATGACTTTCTATACATTGTCAAATTCAGTTATTTTTTTATTTTTTACAGCTATCACACTCTCTTATTTATACATATCTTTCAGCTTTATTTTAATTGCTTGCAATGAGAGCTTCTTTTTAAAGCATCTAGAATTATACATATATAGTTTAATATAAAGAAAAATCATCTTGTATGGGTTGTTGGGGAATATCTTGGATAAGTCTCCAAAAAAGAAAGTTTAATTTATTCATTGGGAGACTTATTCCGGAAAGGAACCAGTTATCAATATCCTGTAGAAAATTATGTACAGTAATACAATTCCAAAATAGATGTTCTAATGACTCATTTTCTGTTTTACAAAATGTACATATAGGATTATCAATTAGTTTCATTTTAACCAGATACTAATTTGTTGCAATAATGCAATGGTTAATCCTGTATTGCAACCACTGTTTTTACTATTTTTAGTAACAGCAAAAGGCAGACTGAAAATATTTTTCCAGTTCAGATTCCGTTCACCTAAAATTTTAACCCACTTTAAATGTCCAGTAGGAATAATATTATTTCTAGTCAGTACAGAATCTTTTGATCCTTTACAGTGTTATATTGTACCACTTTTGAACCATTCTTGATAAAATACTGATTTATGTTATCTTGTACCACTTTTGAACCATTCTTGATAAAGTGCTGATTTATGACCAATCTTAATGCTATTATTAAGCCACAGTGGATTTGATAAAAATGAATCATAAGTGAAGTTTCTTAAATAATCATTTCCCAGGATCTTAGTACATCTTTCCAAAAATAGTTGTTTACTGTCAGATGAAGTTGTCTAATATAATCAACACCACAACTAAACAACTTTTTCTTATCTATATTTGACACGAAAATATTTTGCCATTTTTATCTATCTGCAAAATCCTTCTTATCCTGTTGATTTAAGTGTTGTAATAAACATATTCAAAAAAAGCATTTTCAAACCTCCCTCCAAATAATCTTTAATTAAAATATCCTTCTTAACTCTATGTATAGCTGAGTTTCATATGTATCTATAAATGTTCATTTATTCTCTTAACAATATCATCTGAAAGTTTTGGCAGATAATGAGATGGTTTACAATAGGCACGACTACGTGTTTTAATCACTGGTATTCTACCTATTACAGTTAAATTCCTTTCAGACCATTGATTTGAAGTATTTTTAATCTTCTTTCAGAAAAATTTATCTTCCCATTATTTTTAAGATCTATACATCAAAACTAATACCTAGTAATTTAAAAGTAGTTTCACCCCAAGACAGATTTCTGTCAGGACATAAAAACTGTTGTATCTATATCTATATTTTTTGCTTCAAAACCAAATAACTTGCTTGTGTTTTTGTAAAGTTAATATTCAATCCAGATATTTTTGCAAACCATTCTTATTCAAATAGTGATTCCTGCAGGGATTTTTCACATCCGTCTAAAATCAAAGAAGTGACAATTTATGTTCAACCCGTGTGACTTTGATACCACTAATATCACTATTTCCCCTTATTTTCAATGCATGAATCTGAACACATAAAATGGAGAGGTATGGAGACAACGGGTCCCCTTGTCTACAACCTCTTCCAATCCTAAAAAAATCTGAAAGGTTTCCCACCTGGATGACAGCAGTGTTGATATTATTATAAAAAACTTTAACCCAGTTAATAATAGATTCACCAAAATTAAAAAAAAATCACAACATTCATCAAATAATCCCATGATATGGAATCGGAAGCTTTTTCGAAATCAATCAATAGTAAAAGCCCTGGTATTTCATGTCCTGCTGTATATTGTAATATATCATAAATGAGTCTTTATATTTTCCCCAATTTACCTACCACTAAAAGACCTTTTCAACAATTGTCTACACCTACAGTTGAGAACGAAGGTAAGATGTGAGGGGTTGTCTCAAAAATAAAAATTGAAAATAGTAATAATAGTATTGATCACTATTACTAGTATAATTTGATCCAAAACCTCCTTTATGTCTGGTCAGAGATGAAATTTAAAAAAGAATCATAAGTACGAAAAAATAGAAAAGATTACAAAACCAAAGCTGTGTCCAGGAAAAGGGAAATAGAGAAAAAATTCTGACCCGGTGACAACAAAACAAAATGTAGCAATGACAGTGTAACATATAAAACCAACGACATTTGATCAACACGGACCCCATTAAACTCCAGTGCTAAGCAATTCCCGCTTCTTGTAAGAAACCCTAAGGATTTTCGGGAACGGGGGAAGGACTCTACGACAAAGGGACAAGGTATCTTGTTTTTCGGGACACGGACAATTATATCGGTCAATCAGTTCGTGAGGACGACCATATAATCAAATGAGGGATAACTTAAGTCGTTGGACTCCAAACCCCTGCTTGGCACTGTCCAAAAAGACTTTACAATGACAACAAGATATATAGTAACTAACGAGTTGAAATATAAATTCCATACGCAGGTTTGTACTGCTTAAATGTTGTTACATTGGAACGAGCAGTCAATTACATTTTTTCCCTATTCATCAAGGAAATACATCAACTTTAACAAGGTATCTTGAAGCGGAGTAGTCCCTCGTTGATAAAAATAGACGTTGTGATCTTTTCCTTCCACCTTTGAAATCAATATGTTTTTACCCCTCCCGAAATTGAATATGTACATCAGGTAAGGTGATGATCGGTTGAAAAACACTAACTCGACCGTGTTTACAAGTGTGTAACGGACGGACGGACAGTCCAGTAATTATGTTTCATAAATTTCGAAAATTTCATAAAAACTTTTACAGAAACAAATAAATCGTTATTGGAATGCGGCACTTTCTTTGATGGAAGACTCGCATAATCATAAATTGAAGAGAAAGCTGATCAGGATGCAGTAATTTTTTAATCAATTCAAAGTGAAATGTCGTGTAAATACATGTAATAAGAATATTATATGACAGAGAAATATATTTATTCAATTTTTTGTTTGATATATCTTCTGTAGCTTTATAGTCAATTATATAGATTAGACCGTTGGTTTTCCCGTTTGAATGGTTTTACACTAGTAATTTTTGGGGCCCTTTATAGCTTACTGTTCGATGTGAGCCAAGGCTCCGTGTTGAAGACCGTACTTTGACCTATAAAGGTTTTATGTTACACCACTACTTCACGTTAGGGTGAAGGTTGGCGCCTGTTAAAACGTTTAAACACGCTGCATTTGTTTGCACCTGTTCTAAGTCAGACACCTGTTGTTCAGTAGTTGTCGTTTGTTGATTAAGTTCATTAGTGTTTCTCGTTTCTCGTTTTTTATATAAATTAGACCGTTGGTTTTCCTGTCTGAATGGTTTTACATTAGTACATTTGTTGTTAGCCAAGGCTCCGTGTTGAAGGCATAATGGTTTACTTTTTACTAATTATGACTTGGATGGAGAGTTGTCTCATTGGCACTAATAACACATCTTCTTATGTCTATTTAAAGCTTCAAGGCATTCTTCATCTATTCTAACATAATATTCTACATTATGAAAAGGTAAGGCCTCTTAATTGTTCACAAACAATTGACATTTTAATTGACCCTACATTTGTTTGGTTTTGAGCGTCCCTGGTGTCGGTCAATATTGAAAAGCGCTTCGAACGCAACAGATTTAAGCGTTGTGTCTATTTAACAAGAGGTGTTTTGGGTTGATCACTATAAAAAGGTAATTCAAATCTTGAATTTGTTATATGTTTTTATCTAAAGTCAGGAACCTTGTCCTTGAATTTTCTATGTTAATATCTTAGGGTTTTTGTGCTTTTAACATTTGGTGTTGATAACAGAACTGTAACGGTTAAATATATCTCAACATATGTAGACTAGAGATTAAGAGTTTGTCATAGAAATAACATGTGTCTATTGTTGAAAATCATTTGTTTGCTATATTTTTCAATTCGTGTTGTGGTGTTCCTGTTCTAATCGACCTTTTAATACAACAAGGCTTCAACTGTAATAACCCTAAAAAGTGGTGAGTATAAGTTTATCTGTCACATTAACAAGATCGCGATGGGGATCGCAGTTGATCCTCCTAGTTCGTAGTTGTTTGTTGTTGGTCCAAACTATACGCTATTTAAGTAAAACAATTTTAAATAAAACAATTTTAGATGATAAGAACAAATCTTTTTAATTGATTTTTAGTCCAGAGAAGCTCGTCCTGATATAAAAATTACTCTCTATACAATTTCCTCCATAACCATTTCCAATTCTGGTATATACAACATCTCCTTTGTTCAGTTGAATGTGTTACTGTGGTTCTGTCATTGTGATCCATAGAATCATCCCAGCCGAATTTTCTTATTTTACCTTGCACTACCAATTCAACTGAAGCATGTGATTTATCAACGGCGCCAGTAGATACGTGAAACACATACAGACCATAAGATGGAGCTTTAAACTCGCCATTGGCTTTGTTATATCCGTTCCCATTGTTTAAGTCAACTGTATCATAAACAAGTCATACGGCAAAATTGCGGGTACTTTATTCATTAGCTAAATCACGTGACCTATGCTAAATCCGCCCCTTTGTGCAAGTTATCTCCCTTTTATTTACTAAAAAACCCACATGCCAAACACACGTAAAAGGAAAATTGATTTCAAGCGGCTTGCCGACGGAAACTTTAGTGGCACTGACCGTACAGCGACAGAGACAGTCGAAAGGAGAGAAGTCTTACCTGAAACATATGATGTCGAGCGGATCATTGCATGCCGCAAGCTGAAAAGGGTATGTTTTTCTGTCAGGTTCTGACATTATGACCTTGACTCGTTTCAAAGGCTTGAGTGAGTCTGATTAAAAAAACTCGCTATTTGACTTTAAAAAGCAATTAAAAAGACAACATACATCTAGCTGACTATTCAATGCTAAAACTTGTTTATGTAATGTTTCATAACTACAAGTATTAATTGAATTAAACCAATGATTTATCAATGTAAAGGGAGGCAACTCGCTTCTGAAGGGTTGCCGGTACAAGGAGGCGCCTTAAAGGGAATAAATTGGATTGTACCAATTCATTTTGAAATTCGATTGTGATTGATACCTTTTAAAAAAAACACATAAGAAGATTTTTCTTAATAAATGAAAATTTAAAAGAATGCGAGTGCGTGTGTGAAAAGGTCATTTCTTTTTATCACAAAAAAAAAGGGGGGGGGGGGGGGGTTGCATGGACACTTATACATAGTGTTATTTCCCAAGTTGTTCAATAAATCTTATGAAATTAAAGGATAAAAACTTAATAATATCAAAGACTATTCATTAAATAATAAATAGAGATTCTCTTTTTTTCTTTTCATAGTGTGAGGAATACTTAGTGAAATGGGTTGGATTTTCTTCATATGAGTGCACGTGGGAGCCAGCTGATCATTTACCTGCCTGTCTGATCCAAGAGTTCAGAGAACCAACACAACCACTGCCACCTATTCAACTACAAGACGTCAGTGACAACATTTTGACTGCATTTCAAGATAGACTGCATAGAAGAACTGGCTCGCATATCTATATTGAAATTAAACACAACATTTTCAGAAATATTTTGAAGGCTAAACCTGATAATTTATATATGAAATCAGACTTCGATAATTTATTGTTCCCTCATGGCTGGGATGTTGTTTTTTATTCAAACCAAGGGGAAGGTAGGAGGATCAAGTTCCCAGTTTATGTAAAACCAATTCTTCGGTGGACAAAAAAACAGTTTGAAGTTCAAGGAAATGGTTCTTTAATCTTATCTAAGCAAAGGCCAAAAGAGTTTGTTAAAATTGAATTCGGAACAGAGAGGGAAGTAGTCAACATTGTCATTTAGATAAACCTTTTCAGTGAAAATGGCTTTTCAAATTAATAAAAACACTAACTTTACATCATTACCAAGAGTAATTGACACTACAACAGAAACGCAAAACGGAAATTCATCAAAGTTGAACGATACACCCAAAAAAAAGCATGGATACACACTCCTTCTAGATAGGGGAACAGTTCTTAAAATACACAGCATTTACAGTGAGACAAATATTTCGCCGATAAACATAATTAATGCTAATTTGAAAAAGGGTGTCCTTCCGATTAAAGAAAACTGCGTTACTTTTGAATCAAGGTTTTTTCAGCTGTCCGGAGAACACAACTCAAAGCTAGGCGTGTAACCGGTGGGCGAGGGAGGGACGCTTTTCCACGGGAAAATGTACATTTGCACGTGTTTTATGATGAAATGTGTTCTAAGAGTGAATTAATGGCGGAAGAACGTAAAATTTATAATGGCAAGCTGAACTCGTTATATGCCGAACTTTCGACAACAGAAAAACAATTAAACTCTCTCAAATTAAAGTCTGATGACTATCAGAAAAATTTGAGGTTGTATGAAGAGGCAAATACAGCCTTAAATAGGTACATTGAAAACCTACAAAGCCCTCTAGTAAATAAAGGTAAGACAATACCAGAGTGTAAAAGTAGGAAACAGTCAACTAAAAAGATTAGTATTCTTAAGGAGAGGGTAAACAAGGCTCTATGGTTTGCTAAATCGTTTGGGGTTGATTTACAAGAGTTAAAGGTAGTCGACTCAGCAGGTTCTACGCATGACCTCTTAAAAAACACAAAACCTGTTGGCAGGTATGATCAGATGCCAGAGACGGAGCAAGATAAGGTAAAAAGTCTTTTGTATGTTCTTGACAAATTTGGTGTTTCTGACGATGCTTATCATGAACTTGCTGTGTACAATAACGGACTTCCAAGATCGTACTTGATAAAACAATGTCGTCAGGATATCAATGATATGTGCACAATAACTCAGACCCCTGGTAAAAGTCCGGGTGCTCAACTCACGTTGAAAGAAACTCTAGATAGACTTCTTACTAGACATGATATAGAGGTAGAGATACCTGTCATTCAAATAAAGTTTGCAGCAGATGGTGCTAAAATGTCCCGAATGTCAAACTTTTTGGTTTTATCGCTGGCTGTTTTGAACAGCGGCGAGGAAGTCATGTCAGTGTCTGGTCAACATACACTCGCTATTGTTGATGGAAAAGAAGATTTCATATCAATACAAGAATCTTTATCAGATATTTTCAAAGACATTAACAGTCTTTTGGCAAAAAGGAATGAAATTGGCTATATCCCATATCAGTCTTCGAGTGGTCAAAAATACTTATTAGAGTTATTTTTAGGAGGGGATATGAAGTTTTTATTGATTTCACTAGGTTTAAATGCGGGCAATGCAAATTTTGCATGCCTTTATTGTAAGATAGAAAAGAAAAATAGATACGATATGAGTAAAAGTGAAAACTTTTACAGGTCCGACAATTTCATAAGATCAATTGAAGAAATGATAAAAATATGTAACAAGAAAACAGCAAATTACGGTTCAATTCATCCGCCTTTGCTGTATATAGATCTAGATCACGTGGTCGTCGATGAACTTCATTTAATGATGCGAATTGGTGATGTGCTGTTGAGAAACTTGATAGAAAATGCCATCAATATGGACCAAAAGGAAAATTTAGGAAAAAGAACAAAGAGCAGTAAGCGGGTTGATCAAGTAGTAGAGTTGATAAGAAGTTGTGGTATATCCTTTTCTATTTGGGAGAATAAGGTCAAGGATGGGAGGGGTGACTCTATTAAGAATCTTGATTGGACAAGCCCAACTGGAACTGAATTTAAAAAGATTCTGCATCTTCTCCCAGAAAAACTGCGTGTAAGTGAATGTGTTCCAGAAAATGCAAGAGATAGTCTGAGTAAGCTATGGGCGGACTTCTATGCTCTTTACTCTGTCATAAATGCATGGAGTCCATCCGACGAACAAATTGACGGATTCTTTGGCTCTGCACAAAAGTGGGTTTCAGACTTTACGTCTTTACGAGTGTGTCTTGAAGGTTTTGATTTTAAATATGTTACACCATATGTGCATATTCTAGTATATCATGTTTCGTTCTTTTTGCGAAAGTACAGAAGTATCAAACAATTTACAGGACAAGGGGTCGAAAAATGCAACGACGACATTAAGATGATTTATCATAGAAAATCAAATAATCATGACTCAACAGCTGAATCTTTACGAGTAAGATTCCGCAAATCCTACATGATAAAAAATGAACGAATCAAAAGAAAGTACAGAAAAATGAACAATCAATTTTGGGTTAACGGTGGTAAGCAGAGAATATTTCAAAGGTACAAACTTAAGTGTATTACAAGTAGTTCAAAAAGTAGGAAAGACGGAACTGTTTAAAATGTGTTATCATGTTTAATGTTTGAACTTTATTACAGATTTCTATATTTGAACTTTATTACAGATTTCTATGTTTGAACTTTATTACAGATTTCTATGTTTGAACTTTATTACAGATTTCTATGTTTGAACTTTATTACAGAACATGTTTCTATGTTTGAACTTTATTACAGATTTCTATGTTTGACCTTTATTACATATTTCTATGTTTAAATTTTGTTCAATTTTTCGAATAAATATATAATTATATATAAACAAGTCTAAATTGAAAACAACGTTCAAACCTATGATTGCGTTGGATAAAAACCGCAATTTTATATATATATATATATATTGTTCAAGTCAGGCAGTGTACAACACAATTTATTCAAGTTAACATGATACCAGAGACATATATACACATATATGTCTCTGATGATACCAATACAAACAATTTTATATGTAGTTTGATCATCATTGACAATCTATTCAGGAGACTAGGCAAATCAACGTACAGTATTCAAAAATTAGCAAAACCATATCGTATAGTTGAAGACCATTACAAGAAAAATATAAAAAAAAAATTGGACCTATTGAAATTTTTCAGAAATATGCCCCTTATTGGGCCCTTACAAAACATTCTTTAGAAATTCTATAAATAGCACAGGGGTTTCCATTCTAATTCTCATCACCAAAATGAAAGAGCCCTGAGAGAATAAATCTTTCAAAAAATAAAAAAATCCCGTGTCGGCCCCCCTGGAAAATAACCCAAATTTGAAAATGTTGCTTTTTTATTCTAATTTGGCCGAAAATCGGTAAATTCAAATCACATAAAATGAGTTTGTCTCAAATGTACGACCTTCAAATTGCCTGCTCATATGCGAACAAATTATGACACCAGGCGTTGTATATCTGCAAATTGTGTACAAAAATGTCAATTAGAGCATTTTTCAACAATTGATAATGCATTCTAATGCATGCTTCGCTTCGAATTTTTGATTACATTTGGCCGAAAGATAAGCAAAGAGAAATTATAACTTGTTCTAAAATTATAGATTTATGACGTTGTATAAAAATAAACCGTATGCGAACAAATTGTGTCTGAAATACGGATTTGGATTTTTTTTCAAATAAAGTGATTTTGTTCCATACAATGATAGCACAATGGCGGATTTCTAAGAAATTCAAAATGGCCGCTATGCAAATTAGCATAATACCCTTCATTTTGCCACATGTCTTTTGTGTTTAGAAAGTTGTTTCCAGTTATTGCTCATGTAAGCAAAAAAAGCTACGTGACTATGCTTCTCTTTCAAATCTGCAGAAATGAAGGGTTAACGAACAAAAACATTGGTTGAACAATTAATACCAATTAAAGTGTTTTTCGTTTTTAATTCCAGTTTTCAATAATATATTTGTATATGGTCATACTATTACAAAACAATATGTCAATTTTTACAATCATGGTCTATGATAGGTCTGCATCAAGTTTCAAATTAGAAATAGGTGCAATGGTACAATAGTGCAGACTAATCCCTGTGGAAAGAGTTCCATATGGCACCCCCACGGAATAAACTGTAATACATGATTGTGTTCTTTTAGTATGGTGGGGTGCCATATGGAACTCTTACCATCCCGGTAAAAACAAAATCCTTATTGAAAGAGAAGCCTTTAAACTGTGTAAGCGATTTAAAAATTTTCAAAGTCAGTAAAAGCATAAAGAAATGCAACAAGTCTGATCATTCAAATATCTTTGTCATTTGCGAAAGTGTCCGTTTAAATAGTGAGCTCATGTTCCTGAAATTATTTTGCGTGCAAAAATAGACGAGAAATGACTAAATGGATTTGATGTCATCAGCACATGCATTATGATTTACACTTAGACCTTGATGTGATCATTTAGATTAAAAAAAAAAAGAAAATTGTTTGTTAAATGTACAGTGGCAAATTAAATGCATTTTCATTATTATAACATGGTAATGTGATATGAAGTGAAACCTTGCAGTCGGATTCCTTTTAAATTGCTAGTCACAAGTCCGGAGAAAACCATGTCACCCTACTCGGAAACATTTTTATGACTCGGTCTTTGCTCTTACTCCTATATGCAGTGTACTTAGAGGAGAAGCAACAAATTCAAATTTTCAAGTCTTTGCTTTTACCTGCCGGGGTTCAAACCCACGTTTTTCAGTAATCGAGGCGAGTACGCTACCACAAAACCACCGACTCGGTAAAAGCAATGAAATTGGAATAATTTTGTAAACCATGTGTTCCCATTTGTTTTGTAACTACCAGAAATTTAATTATTTTGAAACTTCGTTCAGGTGACACCCCCTGTAAAATTTCTGGATCCGCCTATAGTGTCTTTTATAATAAAGACTGAACGAATTTAAAAATAAATAGATATCCATGAAAGCCGATATTCGTAATACCAATACATTTGTGTATTGAACGCGATATTTTTCATACCTTGAATTTCTTTCTTTTGTACACCAATGTCTTTTCTGTTGATTTTTATAGCTTTCTTCAGTGCTGTTAGGTCAGGTTGTTCGTCGGAACTTGACGTTTACCACACAAACTGCGTAAGGTATTCTCCAAGGAGCACTGGTCTGTCCATACTAATGAAATTATAACAGCGAAGCACGTCAAAAAAGCAAACATCGTATTATGATAGACTCAGTAACGCTATGTTATCTTTCTTCATGACATAGATCTTTTTTATATGAAACCATATCAATTCTCAGAAGAACCTCTTCCAAGTACTTCCAAAAATTGATTCAACGAATATCTTCTTTCATTATAATTACTTTTATTAAACATGATATTAAATGGTTGGTTGAAATTCTGTCTGGCGATCAATCTTTTGTGAGGTACCTTTTCAAAAGCTAAACATCCAAAATAAATAGCAGTTTGATAATGATTAAAACAATAATAATAAATTTTGGCAAAGGTTAAATAATTGACCGTGAAAAGATGTAGTTCGAATTCGCGCAGTGCTTTTCATTTGGGTTATATTACTTATTACTACACAGTCTCTGTTTCTATTTCTTTACCTTTGTCAACTCTATTTTTTTTGTAATTATACCAGCTTAAATTGCTTGGTTCTATTCATTTTGGAGGGATGAACAAGTACGCAGTCACGTTCAATTATTAAACCTTTGCCAACATTTATTATTTTTGTTTTAATCATTATCAAACTGCTATTTATTTTGGATGTTTAAATACGCAGCCTCTATTGTAACTACTCTACTGTTGTCAAATTTGAAATATTATACCAGCGTATATCAGTCAGTGCTCTTTAATTATTGGAAATGTATTTCCACGCTATCGTTGTTGTAACATCTTAACTGTCGTCACCTGTGAAATTTAAGAATTGTACCAATTCATATCACACATTACTATTTTTATTTGAAGCATATCTTTGCAGTATCTGTTGTAAATAGCTATATAACCTAAGTCATTTTTGAAATTTTAGAATTGTACAAGCGTCGTTGTGTTCGGTTTTAACTGTTTTATTGTATAAATTTCAAGGTTGTTAAAGTTTAATCAGAATAGATTGATATGATTAATTTTACATCAAAATCATACTGATTAAGGATATCTGTTATCCGAAATAGTTATAGATAATTACATTTAATGTTTCCTTTTTTTGTTATTGGTGTTGTTTTGTACAGTTTTTAGGCGTTTATTTATCAATTATGGACTTTTGACGAGGTCAATACGTTATACCTGTTCAGATTATATTGACCGAGGAAGAAGTCCGAGTGTCAATATAATATAACAGGTCCATGTATAACGTATTGACTGAGTAAAAGTCCTTAATTTTTATACGCCCGTCAAAATTTTGACGGGACGTATTATGGTATATTAATGTCGTCTATCCGTCTGTTCGTCTGTCTGTCCGGCGTAAACATGTCGCACCGTAACTTGAGGACGACTTATCCAAATTTCATGAAACTTAACATAGTTGTTTCTTATGATGGTCAAACGATCTGTATACTTTTTGGTGAAAATAAGATTAAAACTTTTTGAGTTACGGGACTTAGTAACTAAAACAGGTGTGTGTTTTTTTCACATGTCGCGCCGTATCTCAAAAACAATTTATGATTATTGCTTAAAACTTTACACACATCTTAGTTATATTTATCTTAAAGATCTGCATACTTTTTGGTGATGATTCAAAATTTTATTTTAGAGATATGGAGTATTTTGTTAAAAAAGGGGGAGGGGTTTTTCACATGTCTCGCCGTATCTCAAAATCAGTTTATGATTAATGCTTAAAATTTTACACACTTCTTAGTTATATTAATCAAAGGAACTGTATACTTTTTGGTTTTGATTCAAAAAAAGTATCTCTAAAAACTTTTATTTTAGAGATATTGAGTTTTTTTGTAAAAAAAATGGGGTTTTCGCATGTCAGAAACTATTTATGATTATTGTATAAAAATTCACACACAAAACGGGCTCATGGCGCAGATGTTTATTATATAACATATGTAAATAATGTATTAGGAAAATGGCGCTTAATGTTCTTTCTGTGTATTCTTAAATTGTATTTTGCAAAAATTTTAACATGTTATTGAAAATATCAATATTCTTTGAACAACTTTATAGCTTGTTGCGTTAGCCTTCTTGTATTCTCAGCGTCTGCAGTAACATAAAATTCTTGATATCTCCTTCTGATAAACTTGCAAATTGCTTTTCGTCTGCTGCGGCGCTTCCTCCATGGTTGTTATGTGTGACGTCATGACGTCATAAATCTAAATTTAGCAACGGATTTTTTATATTGGCCGTCAATATACATTTAAATAGAAACATAGCGTCAATATACCTAAAAATAGAAACAAGGCTTCCGATACGAAAAAAAACTTTGAAACACGTGATCGTAATATCCAATGAAAACAGTAAAATTCTACACCATATGTAAATATATATACATATATGTTTTCAATTTAGACATGTTTATTGTTAAAATATACTTTTTAACTTTTTAGGTCTTTTGAAAAATGTTGTTTGTGCTGTATTTAGACCCCTCTACAAAGAAATTTGTTTTGCATGCACACGTATACAAATTGCGGTTTTTATCCAACGCAATCATAGGTTTGAACGTTGTTTTCAATTTAGAATTGTTTATATTTTTTCGTTTGGGCTTGTTTTATATTTGCCTTCGGGTTTATATGATCCGTTCATCCTATTTTGACTCTTTCAAAATTCAAGAGTCTATCCTAAATTGAGGTAAAGTATACGGCATACCAAATACCGTTTCGATTCCTAACATCACTGAAGAGACATTAATTGTCGAAATCCGGATATGGTGTACAAATTGTTGCACCTCATGTTTGCGGTATACCATTTTTTACGCAAGTTTATTGTTTTCTGTTTGGTAATAAATTAATAATAAGATTTATTTTCTTACATCTTGTGATCCGTTTATTTAGCAATCGCCAATGGCAGTCAGCAGGGTTTAAGAACATCAGTTGTTCGACCTGCTAGTAAAATGCGTTTTGTTAAAATATACTTTTTCACTCATTTGGTCTTTTGAAAAATGTTGTTTTAGCTGTATTTAGACCCCTCTACCAAGAAATTTGTTTTGCATGCACACGTATAAAAATTGCGGTTTTTATCCAACGCAATCATAGGTTTGAACGTTGTTTTCAATTTAGAATTGTTTATATTTTTTCGTTTGGGCTTGTTTTATATTTGCCTTCGGGTTTATATGATCCGTTCATCCTATTTTGACTCTTTCAAAATTCAAGAGTCTATCCTAAATTGAGGTAAAGTATACGCCGTACCAAATACCGTTTCAATTCCTAACATCACTGAAGAGACATTAATTGTCGAAATCCGGATATGGTGTACAAATTGTTGCACCTCATGTTTGCGGTATACCATTTTTTACGCAAGTTTATTGTTTTCTGTTTGGTAATAAATTAATAATAAGACTTATTTTCTTACATCTTGTGATCCGTTTATTTAGCAATCGCCAATGGCAGTCAGCAGGGTTTAAGAACATCAGTTGTTCGACCTGCTAGTCAAATGCGTTTTGTTAAAATATACTTTTTCACTCATTTGGTCTTTTGAAAAATGTTGTTTGTGCTGTATTTAGACCCCTCTACCAAGAAATTTGTTTTTCATGCACACGTATACAAATTGCGGTTTTTATCCAACGCAATCATAGGTTTGAACGTTGTTTTCAATTTAGACTTGTTTATATTTTTTCGTTTGGGCTTGTATTATATTTGCCTTCGGATTTATATGATCCGTTCATCCTATTTTGACCTTTTCAAAATTCAAGAGTCTATCCTAAATTGAGGTAAACTATACGGCCTTCCAAATACCGTTTCGATTTCTAAAATCACTGAAGAGACATTAATTGTCGAAATCCGGATATGGTGTTCAAATTTTTGCACCTTTTGTTTGCGGTATACCATCTTTTCCGCAAGTTTATTGTTTTCTGTTTGGTAATAAATTAATAATAAGATCTATTTTGTTACATCTTGAGATCCGTTTATTTGGCAATCGCCAATGGCAGTCAGCAGGGTTTAAGAACATCAGTTGTTCGACCTGCAAGTCAAATGCGTTTTGTTAAAATATACTTTTTCACTCATTTGGTCTTTTGAAAAATGTTGTTTGTGCTGTATTTAGACCCCTCTACCAAGAAATTTGTTTTGCATGCACACGTATAAAAATTGCGGTTTTTATCCAACGCAATCATAGGTTTGAACGTTGTTTTCAATTTAGAATTGTTTATATTTTTTCGTTTGGTCTTGTTTTATATTTGCCTTCGGGTTTATATGATCCGTTCATCCTATTTTGACTCTTTCAAAATTCAAGAGTCTATCCTAAATTGAGGTAAAGTATACGGCGTACCAAATACCGTTTCAATTCCTAACATCACTGAAGAGACATTAATTGTCGAAATCCGGATATGGTGTACAAATTGTTGCACCTCATGTTTGCGGTATACCATTTTTTACGCAAGTTTATTGTTTTCTGTTTGGTAATAAATTAATAATAAGATTTATTTTCTTACATCTTGTGATCCGTTTATTTAGCAATCGCCAATGGCAGTCAGCAGGGTTTAAGAACATCAGTTGTTCGACCTGCTAGTAAAATGCGTTTTGTTAAAATATACTTTTTCACTCATTTGGTCTTTTGAAAAATGTTGTTTTAGCTGTATTTAGACCCCTCTACTAAGAAATTTGTTTTGCATGCACACGTATAAAAATTACGGTTTTTATCCAACGCAATCATAGGTTTGAACGTTGTTTTCAATTTAGAATTGTTTATATTTTTTCGTTTGGGCTTGTTTTATATTTGCCTTCGGGTTTATATGATCCGTTCATCCTATTTTGACTCTTTCAAAATTCAAGAGTCTATCCTAAATTGAGGTAAAGTATACGGCGTACCAAATACCGTTTCGATTCCAAACATCACTGAAGAGACATTAATTGTCGAAATCCGGATATGGTGTACAAGTTGTTGCACCTCATGTTTGCGGTATACCATTTTTTACGCAAGTTTATTGTTTTCTGTTTGGTAATAAATTAATAATAAGATTTATTTTCTTACATCTTGTGATCCGTTTATTTAGCAATCGCCAATGGCAGTCAGCAGGGTTTAAGAACATCAGTTGTTCGACCTGCTAGTAAAATGCGTTTTGTTAAAATATACTTTTTCACTCATTTGGTCTTTTGAAAAATGTTGTTTTAGCTGTATTTAGACCCCTCTACCAAGAAATTTGTTTTGCATGCACACGTATAAAAATTGCGGTTTTTATCCAACGCAATCATAGGTTTGAACGTTGTTTTCAATTTAGAATTGTTTATATTTTTTCGTTTGGGCTTGTTTTATATTTGCCTTCGGGTTTATATGATCCGTTCATCCTATTTTGACTCTTTCAAAATTCAAGAGTCTATCCTAAATTGAGGTAAAGTATACGCCGTACCAAATACCGTTTCAATTCCTAACATCACTGAAGAGACATTAATTGTCGAAATCCGGATATGGTGTACAAATTGTTGCACCTCATGTTTGCGGTATACCATTTTTTACGCAAGTTTATTGTTTTCTGTTTGGTAATAAATTAATAATAAGATTTATTTTCTTACATCTTGTGATCCGTTTATTTAGCAATCGCCAATGGCAGTCAGCAGGGTTTAAGAACATCAGTTGTTCGACCTGCTAGTAAAATGCGTTTTGTTAAAATATACTTTTTCACGCATTTGGTCTTTTGAAAAATGTTGTTTTAGCTGTATTTAGACCCCTCTACTAAGAAATTTGTTTTGCATGCACACGTATAAAAATTGCGGTTTTTATCCAACGCAATCATAGGTTTGAACGTTGTTTTCAATTTAGAATTGTTTATATTTTTTCGTTTGGGCTTGTTTTATATTTGCCTTCGGGTTTATATGATCCGTTCATCCTATTTTGACTCTTTCAAAATTCAAGAGTCTATCCTAAATTGAGGTAAAGTATACGGCGTACCAAATACCGTTTCGATTCCAAACATCACTGAAGAGACATTAATTGTCGAAATTCGGATATGGTGTACAAGTTGTTGCACCTCATGTTTGCGGTATACCATTTTTTACGCAAGTTTATTGTTTTCTGTTTGGTAATAAATTAATAATAAGATTTATTTTCTTACATCTTGTGATCCGTTTATTTAGCAATCGCCAATGGCAGTCAGCAGGGTTTAAGAACATCAGTTGTTCGACCTGCTAGTCAAATGCGTTTTGTTAAAATATACTTTTTCACTCATTTGGTCTTTTGAAAAATGTTGTTTGTGCTGTATTTAGACCCCTCTACCAAGAAATTTGTTTTTCATGCACACGTATACAAATTGCGGTTTTTATCCAACGCAATCATAGGTTTGAACGTTGTTTTCAATTTAGACTTGTTTATATTTTTTCGTTTGGGCTTGTATTATATTTGCCTTCGGATTTATATGATCCGTTCATCCTATTTTGACCTTTTCAAAATTCAAGAGTCTATCCTAAATTGAGGTAAACTATACGGCCTTCCAAATACCGTTTCGATTTCTAAAATCACTGAAGAGACATTAATTGTCGAAATCCGGATATGGTGTTCAAATTTTTGCACCTTTTGTTTGCGGTATACCATCTTTTCCGCAAGTTTATTGTTTTCTGTTTGGTAATAAATTAATAATAAGATCTATTTTGTTACATCTTGAGATCCGTTTATTTGGCAATCGCCAATGGCAGTCAGCAGGGTTTAAGAACATCAGTTGTTCGACCTGCAAGTCAAATGCGTTTTGTTAAAATATACTTTTTCACTCATTTGGTCTTTTGAAAAATGTTGTTTGTGCTGTATTTAGACCCCTCTACCAAGAAATTTGTTTTGCATGCACACGTATAAAAATTGCGGTTTTTATCCAACGCAATCATAGGTTTGAACGTTGTTTTCAATTTAGAATTGTTTATATTTTTTCGTTTGGTCTTGTTTTATATTTGCCTTCGGGTTTATATGATCCGTTCATCCTATTTTGACTCTTTCAAAATTCAAGAGTCTATCCTAAATTGAGGTAAAGTATACGGCGTACCAAATACCGTTTCAATTCCTAACATCACTGAAGAGACATTAATTGTCGAAATCCGGATATGGTGTACAAATTGTTGCACCTCATGTTTGCGGTATACCATTTTTTACGCAAGTTTATTGTTTTCTGTTTGGTAATAAATTAATAATAAGATTTATTTTCTTACATCTTGTGATCCGTTTATTTAGCAATCGCCAATGGCAGTCAGCAGGGTTTAAGAACATCAGTTGTTCGACCTGCTAGTAAAATGCGTTTTGTTAAAATATACTTTTTCACTCATTTGGTCTTTTGAAAAATGTTGTTTTAGCTGTATTTAGACCCCTCTACTAAGAAATTTGTTTTGCATGCACACGTATAAAAATTACGGTTTTTATCCAACGCAATCATAGGTTTGAACGTTGTTTTCAATTTAGAATTGTTTATATTTTTTCGTTTGGGCTTGTTTTATATTTGCCTTCGGGTTTATATGATCCGTTCATCCTATTTTGACTCTTTCAAAATTCAAGAGTCTATCCTAAATTGAGGTAAAGTATACGGCGTACCAAATACCGTTTCGATTCCAAACATCACTGAAGAGACATTAATTGTCGAAATCCGGATATGGTGTACAAGTTGTTGCACCTCATGTTTGCGGTATACCATTTTTTACGCAAGTTTATTGTTTTCTGTTTGGTAATAAATTAATAATAAGATTTATTTTCTTACATCTTGTGATCCGTTTATTTAGCAATCGCCAATGGCAGTCAGCAGGGTTTAAGAACATCAGTTGTTCGACCTGCTAGTAAAATGCGTTTTGTTAAAATATACTTTTTCACTCATTTGGTCTTTTGAAAAATGTTGTTTTAGCTGTATTTAGACCCCTCTACCAAGAAATTTGTTTTGCATGCACACGTATAAAAATTGCGGTTTTTATCCAACGCAATCATAGGTTTGAACGTTGTTTTCAATTTAGAATTGTTTATATTTTTTCGTTTGGGCTTGTTTTATATTTGCCTTCGGGTTTATATGATCCGTTCATCCTATTTTGACTCTTTCAAAATTCAAGAGTCTATCCTAAATTGAGGTAAAGTATACGCCGTACCAAATACCGTTTCAATTCCTAACATCACTGAAGAGACATTAATTGTCGAAATCCGGATATGGTGTACAAATTGTTGCACCTCATGTTTGCGGTATACCATTTTTTACGCAAGTTTATTGTTTTCTGTTTGGTAATAAATTAATAATAAGATTTATTTTCTTACATCTTGTGATCCGTTTATTTAGCAATCGCCAATGGCAGTCAGCAGGGTTTAAGAACATCAGTTGTTCGACCTGCTAGTAAAATGCGTTTTGTTAAAATATACTTTTTCACGCATTTGGTCTTTTGAAAAATGTTGTTTTAGCTGTATTTAGACCCCTCTACTAAGAAATTTGTTTTGCATGCACACGTATAAAAATTGCGGTTTTTATCCAACGCAATCATAGGTTTGAACGTTGTTTTCAATTTAGAATTGTTTATATTTTTTCGTTTGGGCTTGTTTTATATTTGCCTTCGGGTTTATATGATCCGTTCATCCTATTTTGACTCTTTCAAAATTCAAGAGTCTATCCTAAATTGAGGTAAAGTATACGGCGTACCAAATACCGTTTCGATTCCAAACATCACTGAAGAGACATTAATTGTCGAAATTCGGATATGGTGTACAAGTTGTTGCACCTCATGTTTGCGGTATACCATTTTTTACGCAAGTTTATTGTTTTCTGTTTGGTAATAAATTAATAATAAGATTTATTTTCTTACATCTTGTGATCCGTTTATTTAGCAATCGCCAATGGCAGTCAGCAGGGTTTAAGAACATCAGTTGTTCGACCTGCTAGTCAAATGCGTTTTGTTAAAATATACTTTTTCACTCATTTGGTCTTTTGAAAAATGTTGTTTGTGCTGTATTTAGACCCCTCTACCAAGAAATTTGTTTTTCATGCACACGTATACAAATTGCGGTTTTTATCCAACGCAATCATAGGTTTGAACGTTGTTTTCAATTTAGACTTGTTTATATTTTTTCGTTTGGGCTTGTATTATATTTGCCTTCGGATTTATATGATCCGTTCATCCTATTTTGACCTTTTCAAAATTCAAGAGTCTATCCTAAATTGAGGTAAACTATACGGCCTTCCAAATACCGTTTCGATTTCTAAAATCACTGAAGAGACATTAATTGTCGAAATCCGGATATGGTGTTCAAATTTTTGCACCTTTTGTTTGCGGTATACCATCTTTTCCGCAAGTTTATTGTTTTCTGTTTGGTAATAAATTAATAATAAGATCTATTTTGTTACATCTTGAGATCCGTTTATTTGGCAATCGCCAATGGCAGTCAGCAGGGTTTAAGAACATCAGTTGTTCGACCTGCAAGTCAAATGCGTTTTGTTAAAATATACTTTTTCACTCATTTGGTCTTTTGAAAAATGTTGTTTGTGCTGTATTTAGACCCCTCTACCAAGAAATTTGTTTTGCATGCACACGTATAAAAATTGCGGTTTTTATCCAACGCAATCATAGGTTTGAACGTTGTTTTCAATTTAGAATTGTTTATATTTTTTCGTTTGGTCTTGTTTTATATTTGCCTTCGGGTTTATATGATCCGTTCATCCTATTTTGACTCTTTCAAAATTCAAGAGTCTATCCTAAATTGAGGTAAAGTATACGGCGTACCAAATACCGTTTCAATTCCTAACATCACTGAAGAGACATTAATTGTCGAAATCCGGATATGGTGTACAAATTGTTGCACCTCATGTTTGCGGTATACCATTTTTTACGCAAGTTTATTGTTTTCTGTTTGGTAATAAATTAATAATAAGATTTATTTTCTTACATCTTGTGATCCGTTTATTTAGCAATCGCCAATGGCAGTCAGCAGGGTTTAAGAACATCAGTTGTTCGACCTGCTAGTAAAATGCGTTTTGTTAAAATATACTTTTTCACTCATTTGGTCTTTTGAAAAATGTTGTTTTAGCTGTATTTAGACCCCTCTACTAAGAAATTTGTTTTGCATGCACACGTATAAAAATTGCGGTTTTTATCCAACGCAATCATAGGTTTGAACGTTGTTTTCAATTTAGAATTGTTTATATTTTTTCGTTTGGGCTTGTTTTATATTTGCCTTCGGGTTTATATGATCCGTTCATCCTATTTTGACTCTTTCAAAATTCAAGAGTCTATCCTAAATTGAGGTAAAGTATACGGCGTACCAAATACCGTTTCGATTCCAAACATCACTGAAGAGACATTAATTGTCGAAATCCGGATATGGTGTACAAGTTGTTGCACCTCATGTTTGCGGTATACCATTTTTTACGCAAGTTTATTGTTTTCTGTTTGGTAATAAATTAATAATAAGATTTATTTTCTTACATCTTGTGATCCGTTTATTTAGCAATCGCCAATGGCAGTCAGCAGGGTTTAAGAACATCAGTTGTTCGACCTGCTAGTAAAATGCGTTTTGTTAAAATATACTTTTTCACTCATTTGGTCTTTTGAAAAATGTTGTTTGTGCTGTATTTAGACCCCTCTACCAAGAAATTTGTTTTTCATGCACACGTATAAAAATTGCGGTTTTTATCCAACGCAATCATAGGTTTGAACGTTGTTTTCAATTTAGTCTTGTTTATATTTTTTCGTTTGGGCTTGTATTATATTTGCCTTCGGATTTATATGATCCGTTCATCCTATTTTGACCTTTTCAAAATTCAAGAGTCTATCCTAAATTGAGGTAAACTATACGGCCTTCCAAATACCGTTTCGATTTCTAAAATCACTGAAGAGACATTAATTGTCGAAATCCGGATATGGTGTTCAAATTTTTGCACCTTTTGTTTGCGGTATACCATCTTTTCCGCAAGTTTATTGTTTTCTGTTTGGTAATAAATTAATAATAAGATCTATTTTGTTACATCTTGGGATCCGTTTATTTGGCAATCGCCAATGGCAGTCAGCAGGGTTTAAGAACATCAGTTGTTCGACCTGCAAGTCAAATGCGTTTTGTTAAAATATACTTTTTCACTCATTTGGTCTTTTGAAAAATGTTGTTTGTGCTGTATTTAGACCCCTCTACAAAGAAATTTGTTTTGCATGCACACGTATACAAATTGCGGTTTTTATCCAACGCAGTCATAGGTTTGAACGTTGTTTTCAATTTAGACTTGTTTATATTTTTTCGTATGGGCTTGTATTATATTTGCCTTCGGTTTTATATGATCCGTTCATCCTATTTTGACTCTTTCAAAATTCAAGAGTCTATCCTAAATTGAGGTAAATTATACGGCCTACCAAATACCGTTTCGATTCCTAACATCACTGAAGAGACATTAATTGTCGAAATCCGGATATGGTGTACAAATTTTTTCCCCTCATGTTTGCGGTATACCATCTTTTCCGCAAGTTTATTGTTTTCTGTTTGGTAATAAATTAATAATAAGATCTATTTTGTTACATCTTGGGATCCGTTTATTTGGCAATCGCCAATGGCAGTCAGCAGGGTTTAAGAACATCATTTGTTCGACCTGCTAGTCAAATGCGTTTTGATAAAATATACTTTTTCACTCATTTGGTCTTTTGAAAAATGTTGTTTGTGCTGTATTTAGACCCCTCTACCTAGAAATTTGTTTTGCATGCACACGTATGAAAATTGCGGTTTTTATCCAACGCAGTAATAGGTTTGAACGTTGTTTTCAAGCATGCAAAACAAATTTCTTGGTAAAAGGGTCTAAAAACAGCATAAACAACATTTTCCAAAAGACCAAAAAAGTGACAAAGTATATTTTAACAAAAAGTATAACTAAAGATGATGACCTTACAACAATGTTGTATAAGAAAAATTATTAACGCTGATCTTGATAGAGATGACTTACCTCAACTTTCACAAAAGGACGTTTCCTTTTTTCAACAACTCACACTATTTTAAAACATGAACTCAATGAAGGTTTATGATTTTTAAGATGGTATAAAGTATGATGAGGATTTTATGAATATGGAGATAAAGCAGACATAGCTGATAATGTTTCTGCAGAAGTATGTCTTTGCACTCATCATTTATTGGCGATAGATTGTCATAATCTCTCTTACATACAAAAGTTAGACCCACTAGAGTTAGTTAGAATTCTTTACCCCCTTCAAGACAAATTTGAGTATACTGACGATGAGTTTTTCGAGATCATAATGTATGAAATTTACAGACAACCCATTTTTGATTTAATACAAAATCGGACTCATCAACAGAATTTACGGATGTTATTAACAATGAGAGTGATAGTGAATAATGCGTTTTAGATGAAAAATTGAAAAAATTAACTATAAGGAGTTGAGTACTATAGTATTATATTATGATGGCTTCTTTTGATAATGACTTTATGAGTAGTAGTGCTTTTGAAGAGAAGGTAGAAGAACAAAATGAAGAAACATTGAAATGGAAAAACCTTTCCACTGGTGTATTGCATAAAATTATTGAAGTAACAGAAGTAGATGGTAAATTTGGTAAAAGTCACATATTAACTGTAAAAACAAGGGAAGGAGATAGAACAAGGGTGTGGGCATATAGTGGTTTAAACAAAGAGAAGGATAGTTAAGAAGGGTCTTATGTAAAAAGTACAGGGATTAAAATCAGTAAGAAATTAAAACATTTTCATACGACTTGGTTAGAATGTGAGTAGTGACTACAGTAAACAACTAAGTGAATACCAGTTAATTTTTTAATGTAGGTAAAACTAGATTAAAAAAATATTGGTGAAAATTGAAAAAAAACCATTATAAAATGAGTTAGTAATAGTAAATAAAGAAATGAATACAGACAACATACCTGGTCCATCTGGATTAACATCTACAACACATATACCAAGTGAAAGTGGTGGTGCTAGATTTGTAAAACAAAACAGATGCATCTAATGAAAAGTTGCAGGTAAACATGATTGTAAAGCAACTTTGACAATTGGCTAAGGATAAGGGGTTAATAGGGTACACTAAGAAATCCAAAGACATGTTAATTAACTTCATTGAAGAAAAAACCAATCATAGGTTTACACGCGAAGAAACGTTTACTAAGAAGGAATTAGCAACACTAAAAGCTTCGTTTAACAATGAAATTTTAAGTGAAAATGTATTAGAAGAGAAGATAAAGGAGCAAAATAAAGACGTTATAAAATGGCATGATCTTCATATTGATGTGTGGTATAAAATTTACAAAGTAACTGAAGAACATGATGAGTTAAACATATATGTACTTTGGGCGTCAATGGAAGGTAGATTGGGAGATAATGTTTTTAAAAAGGAAAAAAATTAAAATGTTGGTAAGCGTTATATATTAAATTTAAAAGTAAGTGTTGTTAAAACAAGGGTGTGGGCATGTAATAGGTTTATCAAAGAAAAGGTACTTTTAAAAGGTAATTACATAAAAAGTTTAGGTTATAAAAAAAATAATAAATATTGCTCTGATTATTTATACGAGTTAAGAAAATATTTTTGTTCAAATTGAAAAAAAAACGTTAAAACTTATATGATTGATCAATAATTATGAATAACTTGCAAGATGACAATGGTTAAAATTATTTTAAAAACAGGGTTACCACAGTAGTTTACGCGATTAATTACACTGTATTACCTCTTCAAAAACGGTTTATTTCTAAAAGTGTGAACGACATGGTTAACATAATCATTGACAACTTTAGTAGTAGATAATTAACAGTTGTGGTGATTGGTGATGACGATAGAGTTTTATACAACATGGTTAGGACTGTAGTTGACACCCTTAACCAGGATGAGGACAGTGAAAATGATAATGACTTTGAAGGTTTGGATGAGGACAGTGAGAATGATAGTGACGTGGACAATGTTTTTTTTTTTGTGAAAGTGATGATTAAAAAAAAAAGTGTTAATGAAGGTGTACGTTCCAATTCATTTTTTAATCTAGCTAAACACTAGATTAAAAAATATTGGTGTGTGTTATCAGTTAGTGTTTTCCTTAGGGTGTCGTAGGTGTTGTTTTTAAGAGTCTATGTAACAATACTCGTAAACTCTACGTCACTAATGTCATCATCATCCAAAGCTTTACTAACGACAATGAATTCAATAACTGCACATTTGCATGTATCACGAGGAAAGAATAACACATGCAATAGTAACAAAACAATTATACACATTGTATCGTCCATGTACTATGCCTGAAAGGGTACGTCCTTGTACTTTACCTACAGATAGCTCCCCAAGAAGAAGGAATTCCTTTGCAACTGACAAATGAATATATTATTATGTACATTTTATTAAACGTTTTGATCAAATAGTGTATAGTATATTATAAGATAGTTTGTTATTAGACGATTTTTGATATATTTAGATGTATTATTAAACTATTTGAATATTACATGCATTTTTTACCCATTAAAAAAACGCATATTCCCAAACACTTTTAGTACTCAAAAATGAAATGAAGAATTGAAATTTTAGTTTGTTTCGAAATATTTCCTTTTCATATTATAAAATATACATTCAAATAGATGCATTAGAGTCCATTGAAAAGTTTTTAAAAACATTCAAAACCATTAAAATATGGTCATAACACGACAAAGTTCATTATCTAGGACCTGACCTTGTGACCTTTGGCTCGGATGTCGTTACAAAAGGCCCTTTGGTCTAGGACCTTTTGTTTAAGAGTTATAACTAATAATGTATCGTCACACATCGTCAAAAAGTACACGTGTTATGTTCCTTAAGAAAATGTCATATCTCCACATTCGAAATGTAAAAGTTCCCTCTTAATAACCCAAATATTTCACACTATTCAAGACTACTTTAAATTTAACGGTTTCCACTTACTAGACATACGATCAAAGGTCAGCATACAAAATTGATCGTTACGCATTTTCTTAGTCACATCAAATGATGATCATTAGTGAAGATCCCAGGTGTTTACGACTTTCGGTTTGATAGTTTTACTGGCCAACCGACATCGGTTAGTTCTCAAAGGGGCATAACCATATCAATGAGTCTTTGATTCTATTCAATCCGAATGTAACGAACTATCTTTGGATTTTGTCTCCTTACTATAGTTATCGTGTTTATCCATTGACAATATCTTGGGATTTTGGGCAGATAACTCTGGACAGACAAAATTTTACGACTCACGGGGTGAGTTTCGGATAGATATTTGTAATAACTATACATAGTGCGACCCTAAAAGCGACATGTCTTACGGTTACGGAGGCAAAAGTTAGGCGGAAGAATAATACTTATAATCAGAAGAAATATAGTAAGTTTAAAGTACATAATGGTTTGTCTTCATGTTTGTAATATTATGCAACCAGATTTTTTATAATAAGCACACAAATAACAAAAACAATCTGGCCAATCACATTGGTCGCTGAGCAGGTAACACCTGGCGGAGACTTGAGAAATGTTACTGCTTCCTGACTGCATTTTCCACCAAGGTAATCTTTTATGCATTTTGTTATCGAATTTTCCTGTACTGTTCTAGAATGAAAAAGAGTACATATAGCTTAGATATTGGTAAATTATTTCTTTTTAAAATATATGCTGATTAAACTAGCATCATTTTGAATGATTTAGTGTGTTGTCATTAAATAACCGATTTTATTTGCTAAGTGCAAAGCTGAATAAAATCATGTGAAACAGCAGGAAAGATTAATTCTGTTTTGTTAATTGCTAAGACTGATATAATGAGGTAGCTATTTAAACTGTTAATTTATGATATCTCTGTACTGGTCAGTGGGTACGATTTGACAAACTAAACAATAAATCGTTCAAATTAGATATCACGTTTTCAGGTTTAGAGAAATTTAACTTACGACCATTGCATGATTGGATTACACCTTTCTTATTAGTCAATGAGCTTGCGGGGTCAGCACGAGCTCACATATATGTATTGTTACGGGACGGGGGTGTGTCCCATAAGTAACAGTATGAGTATGTAGGTTAACACACTGGTAACTATGTTATTGGTCAATTCTACTATCTGCATAAGCTGGTGTCGTATGTACAAACCTACAGCCTACCCCCCTATACCGTAACACTACCCCCTACCCAGGAAAAGAGTTCGTCCTCGAACTACAAATAGGACACCTACCTAATAAATAACTTCTTATCAACCTACTAAAAAAATAAAACCGGATCTTCTCTGTTGTTGTTGTCTCTGTTGACATGGTAAAATTCATCACAATAATCATCAATAGTTCTTATCTCTGGCACTGAGATAACATATATGGTATGAATACTATATCTCTGATATTAATATATATAGTCTTAAACATGGTATAATATTGTATCTCTTGTATTAAGATACTCACAACACTGAATACTAGTATATATCTGGTCTCAATATAAAGTGCTTACTCTACTTGTTGTTAACTTCATGGTATGGTTGGTTTAAATAAATAAATGTCTTATAAATGGTACTCCAATAACTGTGCATATCACCCGTCACATAAACACGTCAGTGAATCACAACAATACCATATGAAAAATATTCCACAGACCTTCCATCCGTCACACAGACACGTCGATGAGTCACCGGGAACACTGGTAAACTAATATAGGTAACAAAAATACTGCATGATATTCCACAGACATTCCACCTGTCACATAGACACGTCGGTGAGTCACCGGGACAATACCAAATAAAATTATTCCAGACCTTCCATCCGTCACACAGACACGTCGATGAGTCACAGGAACATTGGTAAACTAAAATAGGTAACAAAAACACTGCATGGTATTCCAAAGACATTCCAACCGTCACATAGACACGTCGGTGAGTCACCGGGACAATACCAAATATATTCAACTGACATCCCATCCGTCACTCAGACATGTCGATGAGTCAATCAGAATATTTCTGTGTACTAGTAAATAATACGGTAGTCAATAAAAGATCCAACCATACAACTCTGTTTATCATAAAACGGTCTATAAAAAGGGTTATGATAACTTATTCATTGGAAACGTGAATTTATACACAACAGCTCCTTAGCAGTTTCAACTAGCAAAACAACGTGATCTAACGAGGTATAATTATCTCTATATATAAATACTGAAATATTCAACGAACTCATTTTCAGGTATCGAAAATGACTATTATTAGTACAAAATTCATTTCATTAACAAATATATATATAAAAAAAACATGTTCACATGCTAACATTCATGGTATCTGAATGTAACAAAAATTGACGATTAAGTTCTCTTAGGACAATCTCTAATGATGTGTTCCTTCTCAATACAGAAATAACACTTCTGGTTTACCTTTGCATGTATGCAAATTGCAGTTTCAAATTTTGGTTGCTGTCTAAACCTTTTCTCTCTAGCCCTAAAAGTTTCACATTTCAGAGCACTGTACAACGCCCCGTCAATGGTTTCTACATTGCTTTGTACAATAGCCAATTCTAAATCATGATCATTTAGTGCTTTTCTAAATGCCCTATAAGTTAAAATAGTCTCTGGTATCGAGAGTCGCTGATGGGTAAGCCATTCTGACTAGCCTTTTTATATTATCAGCCAGTTCCTGTAATGGTTGACCTGGTATTCTATTACAAGCATCAATTTGTGACATATAAACATCTGTCAGGTTTTCAGGAGCAAACATTTTGGTTAATATTTTAACTAAATTACAATATGTTGGGATATTATCTATTTCAATATCAGCTAAGGTCGATAAAGCAGCACCATTCATACATGTAATAAGCTTTAAAACTTTGATATCTTCAGACCAATAATTTAATTTTGCAACAGCCTCAAAATGTAACTTGTACTCTAGCCAGTTAGTGGTCCCATTATACATTGATGGTTTGGTATACCCAATAGTCTCGCTGTATACTGGTTCTCGGTTAGACTGATTTGATTCACTACTCCCACATACATTATTTGTAACATAAGAAATTGTATGCTCACCTGAACAATCATTGTTAACTTTTGGTATATTATCTAAAACACTCCTACACAAATTTGCCACTTGGTCTCCTATTCTGGATATACTAATAAAAAGTGATTCATTCATAATTGCAAGTTTTTCTACTTTTTCATTAGTTATCTGTAACTGAATTTCAAAATTATGAACATGGTCCCCTAAGGTATTCAAATTTCTGCTGAACTGGTTCACTATATTTGTAATGACCTCAACTTTCTTGCTCATGGTATTTACTACAACATCTGGTTTTGATGCACACGAATTTTCACTAATCGGGGTAGACACATGACTGTTAGGAACAAAATTTTCTGAAGGGCTGACACAATTACTCATGTTGATATCAATTAAATCTGTTGTACAAATGGTTGGTCAATAAATTTCGTTAAATAAATATATAATGGCTCTAGTCTCTACTCTCGAGGTTTGGTTTATACGTATCCCACCGCCGGACACCAAATGTAACGGGACGGGGGTGTGTCCCATAAGTAACAGTATGAGTATGTAGGTTAACACACTGGTAACTATGTTATTGGTCAATTCTACTATCTGCATACTCTGGTGTCGAGTCACAAACTATGTAATACTGGTAGCGTAGCTGACATAATGATCAAGGTACTGGTAGCGTAGCAGACAAAACAGCTAAGGCACTGGTTTAAATATGGTAGCGCAGAAACTCCGCATTAACATTGACTTACTTATTACATGTACAACAAATAATAAGATTAATTAAACTTCACAATTTATTATATGCAAACAATCTATACTATTACAAGTATAAATCACATGAAAACCCACCAGAGCACTTTCGTTATAAAATAAACAGAGACCCCCCTTTTTGGTACGTTAATCGTTTGTCAACATCGTAGTAAACGTAGTAGATCTAAAACATCTAGGTCAATCATGGTTTGGTCCATTTATCCAACGGAGATGTATACACTATCAAAGGTACGCATATTTTACGTGTTGCATCGACTGCGGCGTATTTGGTTTTATTTGGTAATTTCCTTGGTATCAGGAGTGGACGCCCTGGTAGCGGGCCGCAGTCTCCTTGAAGACTCATGTGCACTCGCTTTTATACATCTGTCCCACCAAAGTCTCGTGCCCATATGGTGATTGTGGGCAAATTACGTAAAGCTGATTGGATGCTGATCTCAGGTCATTAGGTAACGACGTCAATAAACTTGATGATGCAAATGGCGGCGATTGCGAATGTTGACATTCTGTCAAGTCGGGAAATGGACAAACGGAAATTAACTAAGCTTACTCTTAGCATGTATGGGCCCCAGTTACAATATTCGGGCCTTACGCAAATAAACTAGCAAGGTAATAAAGCGGGAACGTGTGAAATAATGGTAAACAGAAGTTGGGAACCGTCGTTCAGTCAAGGGACCCCCTGGTTAAACAGTGAAGACGAACTCTATATCATTATTCCCAGAGACCTTACTAACAATATTTATATACAATAACAATAAAATTATATGTAATGTTCATCAAATGTCTTTATATACACCTTGACTAACAGTAAACGACGGACGCGAAAATAGAAGTTAGTGTTTACTGATTAGCCCGAAAAAGTCGTATGTACAAACCTACAGCCTACCCCCTATACCGTTACAGTATTATTTGTGCACTTCTTTTTATCATCAGCTTTCAACTTGTAAACTTGTAATTTATATTAAAGAACAAGTGTGAAATTTAAATTCCCACCCGCATACCTCCCTTGATTGTATCTTTAGAATTCGAAGTAGATATGTTCGTGACTATTGAACAGCGGTATACTACTGTTGCCTTCATGTACAATGTATATATGGTTCTTAGTGGGGCAGATTATTGTTCTCACCTTTGCTATTCTTTGTCATTTATTTAATTGATATGACTTTAGTTTATGTAATTTCGTATTACTTATGTATTATAATTCCATTTAAATTATAAACATTTATGTCAAATGTTTTATTTGAAAAATGCATTTCTTGCATTTTATGATTTGGAATAAATGACCCTTTTTCGTCAATGTTTTTTTTTTCATAGCAAAAAACGCTCAGATTCTGGCCTGTGTATACTTTTAATTTATGTTTATGAGGGAACTACTATGTTGCATGTTGCATATTGTTTGTTGCATGTTGCATGGTGCGGTTGATTTTCATACAGTATATTTATAAATAAAACTTAATAAAAAAAAACAAGAGTGATTTTTTATAAACATAATGTTCTGTGATTTCATTTGTTCTATATCAATGTATATGTGGTCATTTAAATGTTTCGGAGTTTAGTGTGACGTCCATTTTCACTGAACTAATACACATTTGTTCAAGTGGTTGAAGACCCGTTGGTGGCCTTGTGCTGTTTTCTGCTCTTTGATGGGGTTGTTGTCTCTTTGACACATTCCCCATTTCCATTCTCAATTTTATCATCTTTATTTCTGTTGATAAATGGTCCGTTGCAGGGATTAAAAGGTGATATCTATACTACTAAAGGAAGAGACCGATTTCATTGAGCCGCAACTCCTCTGAAACCATACAAAGTCGGAAATATTTGTGATATAATGTATAAATGTAGTGTTTTGTACTTCCTAAATTTGTCCTTGAAACAATCTTTTTTCCACAGAAAACGCCAATTTTTGAGAAAATATCCATATTCGGAGACCGTTATCGATCCGTGTCTTATACGCTTTCGCGCATTCTCAGTCGATGTACGGCCTGCGAAATTTAAAAAATCTTGTTTCAACACTTGTCCAATTGTGCCGCGATTTCGCGGGCATCTTCTAGTCACTAGAAAATATATAATCTACTTACCTGTATAAGGGTCTGGGTGGAGTAAACAGACTAGATAATAATAGTCAAATAATACAAAGAATTGTAGAGAAAAATGAGCAAAAAAATAGAGAACAATTGGGTGCAAAAGTATACAGAATAACAGAGGAAAATTAAAGAATTAGGTAATACAATTCTTATTACAGAAATAAACGATTTACAAGATAAAGAAATCATATAATCTCAGAAAATATTGATAGGAAAATTATTTTAATAAGAATTTGACAGAACAAGCGTTAATTTTAAAGAAAAAGAAATTGTCCTAACAATTTTAAAAGAGTACAGAAATGGATGACCCCATTCATACATTCTTGTATAGAAAGCTTTTAATAAAAAAAGAAGCATTCTTATGCAAGAACATATCGTCATTATAACAATCGTAAATAAAAACTTAAAAGTAAGTTAATGTTCTTATTCGTCTATTTCTTTTTGTCTGATTGCACATATATTGATTTAGTGCATGCTGAAAGGTAGATTTATTTTGAAAAAACATTAGCATGAATACATTATTACTTTCACTGTTGCGCCTCAATAGACTGTTTACACGTACATTTTCATTAAAACTCAAAGTGAAAGAACAAATTTATATAAATAGATACTGTCACTATATAGGGTAATTTTATTATAAAGGTGATCAGTTATTACTACTACGAATGCCGGAGGTGTGTCTAGATTGGCAGAAGATAGATAGCACGAATACAGATACAATCGATTGTAGAATGGTTTCTTTCTGTATTTTGAGGTATAAATGGAATACAGAACTAACAAACCGTGCATACAAGTCTTACATAGTTAAGTCCCGTGAATTTGTTTTAAACCAAGAAAAGATAAGACTAATTTTTATCTACCGTGTAAAAATTTCATCTAAAGTTTGACTTGCGGGGAAATTTCACTTTATCGCCCTGAATTCCTGATGATTAAAACATTCCTTTATTATATTCGGAAAGTGGCTTTAATTTACATCATTTAGAACGGTTTTACCCTTGAATGAATTCTGACAGTTCAACCCTGGTCAGATTTGGAGAGTTTTACCATAGAACAGATTTGGGCAGTTTTGTTGTTGTGATTCGGACAGCTCTTTCATTGGACAATTCTAGATCAACTTTATCGTCCAATTACGCAGATCTGTTTCTACAAAAATAGGAATCGTAGAAATTAATTCCTTGTTCTATGTCACGATAAATCTTGCTTGATGAAGAACCACAATGATTCTGGCAACAAATACACCAAATATAATATCAAAATTCTTGACCTTTTGTTTGACAATATATATACATAAAAGTAATCAAAGATCTTATTCATTGACACTACTTTTTCATTTTCAGATTTCATATCCCTCAATAACCCACAATTCAGTTAACAATAGGGGAAACTACAAACTTAGAAACCAAAACCCAACCAAAAAATAGGGTTGATCATAAGTGTCCTGTATGGGTTGCAAATCTTTCTTCACAGGTTTCACCAGTGTTGTTCAAGTTAGTACAAATTCGGTGATGTCACATTTGAGGAAAAGAGGACAATTGGAACAGATATTCACTAACAGTCAACAAACTCGTGATTGCGTCCCTCAAGTTTGCGAAAGGATGACATCATTTTCACCACTTGTAAGCAGCAACTCCCTTCAAAGGAATCGGGATAGAAGATGCAAGCTTTGGAATATCGTTTCAAATGGGACAGTAACTAATATTCTATGTCCCATCATATATGGCGTTAAAATGTCTCAATTAATACGTTACATTTGTACACCCATGCATGTGCTCACTACAAGGATTTCATTTACAGGCCCCATTTTATTCATATAGCTCTACACGCAGGGTTGGCAAAAACCCGGGTTTAATGTGTATTGCCCAGCCCAGTTGGAAATACTGGGAAAACCCGGGTTTTACTGGGTTTTACCGGGTAATACTGGGCAATACTGGGTAATATGAAATACTGGCCTGAATTTTAAAGAGAATTCAGTGATTAATTACAAATGCAATACATTAAAGCTATTTGTATGTCTAATACGTCTTCGACTTTCAAATATTTGGGCACTGACGTTCCTGGTGGAGGTAAATCCAGAAAAGGCGGTTTGGACGTGAGTAATAAAAAAATGTTATTGGCATTTACAAGGTGTGACAGAAGAACCGCCCGAACAACAGAAATGTGCAAAAGTTTTTGTGTCTAAAATCAGTAGCGAGATGTTTTATTGGTCTGATCTTTAGTTACAAGTATAATCATCTGCTTTATAAATGTACCGACTGTGTCCTATTCCCGATTGACATTTTGACAAATAGGCGGGCGATTCATGCAATCAGGAAACGCTTACCCTGCTGAATCAACTGATCTTGCTCCTTTTGGAGTTTTTTGTTTTAAACTTGATTTGTATCTTCTTTTGTGAACAAGTTAGTTTTAACTATGGGCCGGCACTAAGCCGGTCCATCATATGATATGGGTTTGAGATTGTTACATGATTATCTGCGGATCTATATTATTATTTTCTGTACATGCAAAATTAAAGATTTTAGGTAAATGAAATAAATACATTTTTATTAATTTTTATAAAAGAAGAATATGCCAATTTTAAAAAAATTCTTAAATATATTTATAACAATGAATGTTCATTGTTTTGTTTGTGCACAGAATGCGTGACTCATATTTGCGTAAATTCCCAAACGGTTATTTTTAGAAATGTAAACAAGGTACCATAATCTTACAACAACTCGTCGTCGGAACATGGGAAATGATTTATAGTGTGCGGTTTTTTTTCTTAAAATAGTTATTTTATATTCTATTTTGATTATTATATACAGTTTTCATCACGAAGAAAAATAATCATAATAAAGATATCTTTACTTTCAACGTAAACGATCTCGGGAGTTTTTATAGGTAACATGTTTCCATGTTTCGCGGGTTTTTTACAAAGACACAGAAATGTCAAAGTTCAAGCCGTTCGTTTTTCTCGGAGATTGTCATCAGTCCAATCCAGAAGCATCGCACAAATACAAGTTGCTTTCTTTAAAAAAAAAAGAAGAAAAGCAATACGTGTACCCAAGACCGCTGACTGGTCACCAAAAAATTGTTGCTGAAAATTGTTTGCTTTTGAATTGAAATATTTGACTGTGAATAGAATAAGATAATGATGATGTTAAAACACCTTTATTGAAAATATGCAATTGTGTGTATCAAAGACATATATAACTAACTACCTGTATTACTGATCGAAAATATTCGAGGTCCCTCAGGGGGTTCACGCAAAAGGGATTTTCAACTTCATTAACTGAAGTGATTTTCAAGCCTCTCAAATATCCACTTGGTGTTTGTTAATACTTTGCAATTTTACTGCAACCCAACAGAAATGAAAACATTTTGTCAAGGATTTCTCAGCTGTTACGAAGAGAATAATTTGCTATTCTGTCTAAAGCTTTCTGATTTTTAGTTGTAGTATGTAAGCAGTTTTTTAGTCTGTCGTATACCCAATGAAAATATGAAGGGATATGGAGTAAATGTACATGAGACAATATTAATATCAATACATGGTAAAACCCAAAAATTGAACGTTTTTATTGTTGTCATTCATCTTCAAGTCACTATGAGGCATTCAATAATGAGCAATATTCCTCATAACTGGTAATAAGTTCCAGTTGACCCCTCGCATCGGTTTGAGCAGAATTCATTGTTAAATATCATACAAAGCTACATTCATATTTTTATGTCTGTTTGTTGATACTTTAAAATTTCACCAAAACCGAATAGAGTCGAGGATTTCTCAACCTTTACTGAGAGGAATAATTTGACATCTGTTTGGTTTAAGATTTTTATATCTTTTGTCAAACGAAGTTTGGGAATGGATATAGTGTTTCATATGTCCATCACAAAGTTAAAGTCCATCTAACTCTGGAAGTATAAGTCATAGTTCATGATATTTTGTTCATAGATGCGTCTTGAATAACCAAGGGGTCCTGATAAAAATAAGGTCATCTTGACCTACATTTCAAATATGAGTGACTGATTAAAGTTTGCGTTAGAGTCCATATCTAAGATACAACTCGTGGAGAAATAATATTTTGTCAGCAGATGCATCTTTTATAGTCAGGAGGGTCCTAAAAAATAAGCCATCTTGACATAACATTCATTGATGAGAAAATGAGGTGAAAGGCTGCGTTAAAGTCCATATCTGAGATGAGGAATACAAATATTTTGTCAGTATATGCAACTTTGATGGTCACGAGTTTCAAAATCAAGACTTGAAAATGAATGAAATGATATTCCATTTCATCAACTGCACTTAAATGATATTCGATTTCATCAACTGCACAATTTAGTAATATTTTATAGCATTATCATAACTAATTGGATTGGAACAGTTCTGGTAATTGAGCATTTTACACTTTTTTACACCAAAAACCTCCTTACTTCCGACCCAAAGATTTGGTGCGTGCACCAATTTACTCTCTTGTGTTGTGCTGTTACACGAAAGTTGGAGGGTTTAGAGCTCGCAAACAACTTCGCCACATTTTGTATGTGCAATCCCAAGTCAGGAACCGGTTATCCAATGGTTTCCGTTATTTTGCTGTCTATCATATTTGTTTTTCGTTTGTTGTTTTGTATATAAATGAGGCAATTAGTTTTCTCGTTTGAATTGTTTTACATTTTGTCATGTCGGGGTTTGTCACAGTTTACTATATGGTATGGTTTTGTTAAATGTGAAGGCCGTACGGTGATTTATAGTTGCTTACAACTACGTCATTTGGTCTCTGGTGGGTAGTTTTCGAATTGGCAATCATACTACATCTTCTCATCTTTACATCATGAGATATATATTTAAAATCATTAAACTTCTGTTGTCTCAAATTTAAAAAAAAACTTTTCTAGACTAGTTTAGTGGTATGACTTTTAAAGCGAATTAAGGACTGCTTCAAACTTTTTGAGTACCATTTATCGGTGTTTACCGATTTAATGAAAAAATGGGCAAGTTAAATTTTCAATATATATTATTTTCGATTGAAAAAAAACAAGCTATAGAAATCCCTTTTGAGTTCTAAGTATAAACAAAAATAAACCCTCAGTGACTGACAGAGAATCGATAACAAATAAATAATAGCACTACAAACTAATATAAATATAATTTAGAGAATATTCAAGAAAAGTAAATTATTGAATTAAATTGGATTGTAAAATTACAGACAGTCCATCCTCTCAGTCTTAACGACAATATCATGGGAATTGGTAATATATCTAGAACAGATTCTGTTAACATTTTGGATATAGTTTCTAAAACAGTACGTAAAAACTGTTCTCATGGGCGTAGAATAAATCGCAATCAAAGAAAATTTCGTAATAACAATACTAATATTTCGGACCTAATTTATGTTTCAAAAAACAACGGAAGACACTATCTATTAAACATGCTCTGTTCTTTGCCTGTTAATAAATTACACCAAATTTTGGAGGCATGAAACACAATTCCATATTGCAGTCCTAAGTATGAAATCGTACATTTATGGCCCCAGTTCCCATGTTATAACAGGAGACCTTAACACAGTTTGTGACCGAGAGTTGAAATCATTCCTCAGTAAAGGACCTAAATATCGTCCCCCGTCAATTATTAATTGGAATGAGTGTCGTAATATCATCCACGACTCACTCCGTACTTACTGCTCTAAATGGATAAAACGAGAAAAAGCTGACAAGAAATCATTAGATTCTTTTTTTAATTCGGTAATGAACATAGTTGATATACGTATTCAACATTTTAAAGATCATTTTACTCCTAACAACAACCATAATAGCCCAATTTCCCGTATCAAACATAAGCTAAAAGAACTCGCCAAGGAATATATTTTTGTCCCGGCTGATAAGGCTGCTAGCAATATCATTATTGTTTGACGTAAATTTTACATTGATGTTCTACAAAAGGAAATCACGAATTCACCAACATTCCAACTGACTCCATTTTCGGAAAATGACATCTGTAACAAACATATACTTTTAGCTACCTCTTTACAAGCAGAACTAAATACAATGAAAGTTTCAACTTTGTACTGGCTTCCAAAGCTGCATAAAACTCCTTACAAATATAGATTTATTTCGTCTTCAAGCCATTGTTCCACTACTAAACTATCTATTCTACTTACAAGAACACTTGGTACAATCAAAAACCTGGTAATAAATTGTTCAAATAAGGCCTTTGAAAATAGTGGAATTAATTACTTTTGGAGTGTCAAAAATTCGTTGGAAGTACTTGATAAATTATATGCTTATATTGGTGATTTTGAATCTGTTCAAAGTTTTGATTTTTCTACCCTATATACCACGTTGCCTCATAATCTTATTAAGAAAAATTCACACACCTGATTAAATGGGCATTTACAAAGTCGGAATGCGAATATATATGTTCAAACTCTTTTAGGTCATTTTTTAGTAACAACAAAAAAAAAGAACTATGTCAATTGGACCTACTTTGATACTATAACTGCCCTTAATTTTTTACTAGATAACATTTTTGTTCGTTATGGAGATTCCGTATATCATCAGGTTATCGGAATTCCCATTGGGACTAACTGTGCACCACTTATTGCGGACCTGTTTCTGTATTGTTATGAGTTACAATTTACAACTAAAATCAGCAAAGACCCATCGAAACAACATCTGATTCAAAAATTTAATAACACTTTTAGATATTTAGATGATATATTGGCTCTCAATTATGACGACTTCAGTATGTACACTAGAGAGATTTATCCTGCCGAACTGACTTTAAATAAAGCTAATACCAACAATGAACACTGCCCTTTCCTGGATCTTGATATCTTTGTCATTAACGGGAAACTTAATACCAAAATTTATGATAAAAGAGATGATTTTTCATTTCCTATTGTTAATTATCCATTTTTAGATGGTGACATTCCCTTGGCGCCATCTTTTGGTGTTTATATATCTCAACTTGTTCGATTCACTCGTGTATGTAACAACGTATTTGATTTCAACGAAAGAAATCTCTGTATAACTGAAAAATTATTACATCAGGGTTTTCGATATCACAAACTAGTCAAAACATTTACTAAATTTTATCATCGGTAAAAGGACATCATTCGTAAATATAAATCAACATGCAGACATCTTATAAGTTCAGGTATTTCACATCCAATATTTTATGGTAATATTCTTTACAAAGCACAAAAATGTCGGCATTCACCTCAAAAGCTAACCAAACCTTTAAACAGACTTATTCGGAAAGGATATAGTTACGATACTGTTGTCAAGTCATTAAGGATTGCATATTTTGGTATTAATATTGATTCACTCATAGGGTCTTTGCATCGGAAATAAACACATTTATTCTAAAACCAGTTGTTGGCATGATACGGGTTATGTTCTTCTCATATATTTTATGATGGTATGATACTAAACCCCTAACGGGAGGGATTGTACTTGATTTTCATATGATGAAGACATAATCTTTCAATCAGTTTAATTGAGGTTAGGAGCTGGGATGTCAGTAGCTGCTAGTAGTCCTTTGTTCATTTATGTATCATTGTTATTTTGCTTAGTTTCTTTTGTTACCTATTCTGACATCGGACTCGGACTTCTTTTAAACTGAGTTTTGCTATTGCGTATTGCTATGTGTTTCTTTTTTCTACATTGACTAGAGGTATAGGAGGAGGGTTGAGATCTCACAAAACATGTTTAACCCCGCCGCATTTTTGCGCCTGTCCCAAGTCAGGAGCCTCTGCCCTTTGTTAGTCTTGTATGTTTTTTAATTTTAGTTCATTTATATTTTTTGGAGTTAAGTGTGACGTCCATTTTCACTGAACTAGCACACAATTTTATTTAGGGGCCAGTTGAGGACCACCTCCGGGTGCGGGATTTTCTCGCTGCATTGAAGACCCATTGGTGGCCTTCGGCTGTTGTCTGCTCTTTGGTCGGGTTGTTGTCTCTTTGACATATTCCCCATTTCCATTCTCAATTTTATGTACACTGAAGAATTTGATGTTTTTGTGATGGTATACCAGAGCATTATTAAAGTCTATGCATGCAAATATCAAGTGTAAAATATATATTTTTTTTGGTACAAAATGTTCTGCTTTTGATCGTCGATTATTCGCGTTTATGAACGTATCACTGACTGCTGTGTACAAATGATATGATGTATGTAATTAACGGGGAAATTTACACAGTGTCACACTTTCACACTTTCAGCTTCCCAGAACAATGCGAAAAACTAAATTTAAGCCAAAAAATTGATATGCGGTATCCGGAGTACATTCATACATTGCGTATCATATGTTTAAAACAAAGTATTAAGTCACTCACCAAAGTTTGTCATGCCAATACTCCCCGCCTCGTACAAAAAGTAAACACAAGAGGAAAAAACCAATATACGTTATCTTGTATACATACATTGCTTCTCGTATGTTCAAAAAAAGTAAATATTAAGTCACTGACAAAGATTCCGGATGCCATTACCCCCCGTTCGGTGTAATAGTAAATACTCATATACTATCTCACTATGTAGTAATGTGTGTAAATAAATCATTTGACGCTGACAAAAACTCACCCGCATTGAGATATAACGATATCATTTGGGTTGTTTGCTTTCAAACACGTCTGTAAATATTGAACTTGTCCTGCCAGAGTAGTGGCCATACAATGGGTCAAAGAAGCCATTCCTGTCAAGTAAAACAATATTATTTTTAGGCAGGCATACATATTGTATCATGCCATCAATATAAGAATGTTTGCCTGGTGGAAAGAACTCATCTAGTGGTGGAAGACTATATCTTAATGGGACAGTCTGGAAAAATTTTAATATAGGTAAAAGACGAAACAGTCTGCAGAGCCATAGCAGTATTGAAGTCAGCAAAACTAGAATTTAGGGAACTTTATACACTGTTTATTTAGCGTTTCTTTTCATCCATCATTAAGATTTCAATCATTTTTATTGTTTGCTCTGTTTGATTATAATGAATATATTGTACATTCAGTAGTTAACGCGCGTTCTATTTTTTCTGAAAATTTTTCAATCCAAATTCTGCAAAATATTTTATGATGTGAAGAATTGTCAAGATAACGGTATTCGAATATGGTAAAAATTACCAACTTAACAGTGATGCTTATATAAATATCTAGTGCCGAAAGGTTTTGTAACAGTTGAATGATTTAGTTGGGGTCATATAAAACCCGATAAAACAAATTTGCAATTTTTTAAATACTTCCTTTTGGTTAATTTTAATTGTTTGCTCTATGGCTCTGTATTTTGTAGAGGACTAAACTCTCAAAAACCCTTTAAAACATACTAGTATATAGCTTATGACTAAAATCTTTGTTTTGCTGATCTTGTCTTACTGATCATTCTTACTGTTTACCATAGTTCTTGTCAAAAAGTGCAAAAAATCAACGTCCTTTAGGGTCAGACATCAGTACAGGCAGATGCTTGTGTCATGCTAAAACACCAGCAGCTCAATTGTGCCGGCTTACCGTTTAACATTTGATATATAACTCTAAACTAATCAAGATCATCTCAAATGGCCGTAAGCAAGATTCTATTCTCAGTTGACATATTAATTCTGATGATCACAATTAGACACAACTCAACCAACTGATATTTCCTACAATTTGTTAAAACTAAATTTAAAGGCCCTCCAGATAACACTTTTTTAAGCTACTATAACTTGCACGATTTTAATTTTGTGAAAATTGGTGTTGGTGTGGGATATTTTGTCGTCTGTTTTCAATTTATTTACTGTTTGTTTAAATCTAAGACGCTTCTCCATTTTTGAAAGCCATATTTTGACCTTCAAATGTCATTTGTGCTTTAGTTGTTAGCAGGCCAATTGATGTTTATACCGCATCTCCTTACATTCAAGACGGTAATTAAAAAAATTATTAACAGGGAAAAAGTTGATTGAATTTAGATTTTAGTCTTGCACTTGTTGCAATTCCTACTAATTCATTTGATTTTATTCTGTATCCTTTTATTTATTTTACAAAATATACCTCGTATATGCAATTTCAAAAGACAAACTGCATTCATATGGAAACCAACTTTGTCCCTCTGTTTGTCTACTAGTTGCTTTATTCTTATGAGACAGACTTTATACAGAAACTGAGTAAGAAAATTAAACAGAAGCAGGCATAATTCTTCACGTATGTGTGTTATAATAACTATCATACTCAAAATAGCGAAAACCAGATTAAAATATATGACATTAAATGAAATAACCTTTTAAAAATGTTTTACGTCCGAAGCGCTTTAGTGGATGGACCTTCATTTGTAAAGCTGAATCCTAAACAGAGAGAGGGATGCGTAAATATGTAAACAACCGTTGACAAGGTTCTTAACTCGATACATGCATATGCATATGTTGCGGGGTTGAACTTGATTTTTCAGATCTCAAACTTCCCACTTTTAATAACAATACTAATATGTAATGACCTAGCTTCTTTGATCTTCACCTTCTTTAAACTCAAAAACCTATTCAGTGGTTTTTTAATGTCTTATCTAACAAAATGAAAATTCCAAAAATATATGTGCCAAACACGTCAATGAAAATTTTCCACGGTGTAGAAAACGCGACGTGTTTGGAATAATTCAACATATTATAAGCATTAAATTTACAACAAATTAGCATGTCAATGATATATCATGTTAACACATAAGTGTTGACTACTGGGTTTGTGATACCCTTACTTCTAAAACTTTGTGGGCAAGAAATCTTCCAAAAACACAAATGACTAAGACTATTGCCTTTGCAGCGAATTCAAATATTCGGTTTCTCCAGAAAATTCGATAAGTTCATGCTAAAATGACGTAAAATGATTATGAGAAACATACGAGGGGAATGCATATACTCTCTTAACATACTCGTATCATTTTCGTAGATATTTCGTAAGCCTTCTCTTTTTTTAGACGGGAACGTAAAGTTTTTAAAAAATACTACTTTTTTGGACAAATAATATCAAAATAATAGAAAAGATTACCAGCTCTAACTTAAAAATATGGAGAACTTGATGATTAGAGGGTCTTTAACTTTTATTTTCGACATATGAGTTTGAATGTCCCTCTGGTATCTTTCGACCCCTCTTTTGCTAAGTTTGACAGTTTCAGATGACTGTACTCATTTTATGATACTTCCCAACTGCCCAAATCAGATTCGTGACGTTACCTTGTAATTATGACCCATTTTTTTACAGTTTAATTTTCATCCCCTTACTTGCTATTTCATGCTTAAGAATAAGTATGCCTGAAAAAAAATTATAAGAAAATACATAGTCCACACTAGGGCTTTTAAGAACTGTTCTTAAATTACGTATAAACATAAAAACAATATTCTATTAAAAGGTAACTATTTACACAAAAATGGGAAACTGCTGGTTTCGTTAAGCCCCTTGGGATTAAAAGAAGTGCCTTCAAACCATGAGTTAATCATCAGTGTTGTTCGGTCAAGAGGTGAATATTCGTTGATGTTTGAATTATTGGATTAGTTATTTCTTTTATTACCATAGCTCTGTAGGAACTATTAAAATTACTGTCTACATCTTTTTCTAATCTCTCTTTATTCGATTTGATGCAAAGTAGTTGACAATGTCTTCACAGAACCAAATGTTGTATCTAATGTGGAAACTTCAAATAACATTTTCATGCGTCCGAAATATATATCCTGTAATTAAACTCCTTTGACACCATGCAATGGTTGTTGTCAATTAAAGGCGTAGTCGATGACGCTGCCAACATGACATAAGAACGCGTAGAAAAAAGAAATAGTTCCTTTTGGTTAAAATTAATTAAGTCACTGTAATAAAAAGAATAACCAATCCAACATTTCAAATAGTGTAAAGTATCCAACTAAATGACCAAACAACAATAGCAATTCCCTAATGTGCTACAAACATTCGTGTTGTTCGAGCGATCGGTCACGCTTTGCATATTTTTGTTGTATTTGAATACTTGGGTTAGTTATTCGACTATTTCAGCATTGCAACCAATTTAATAGAATTAAAAGACATCGCTTCTCCTCAAACACCGTAAAATATATCGCTTGAATCTTTTCTCTAAAATGTTTATTACATACTCAGGATGTTCTCCTGATAAGAGGTATTTCTTGTTTTGAGTTCGACATAAAAGGTTTAACTCAACAACCATATGTCAAAGGGACATATAGTCATTTGATATAAAGTCCTTGTGCCACACGCAGGAAATTAAGGTCAAAGTGATGTTCAGAATTGTGAACTTTGGTTGTAAGCTCCTTAGAAGCTATACGCTAGTTATCGACATAATTTCATGCAAAAGTATACAGAGACCATATATATTTTGAATCGGTGTAATTTTAGCTATCATTGGGCAGACCTGAAGTAGCTAATTATTTTCCTCATTTGAAAGGGAAATACATAGAAACTATCTATTGTTGAATCAGTGAAAAGTTGACACTGGAAGTGACTTTTTGAAACCGGAAGTACCTGATTATTTTTCTTATTTCAAAGAAAATACTACGAACGAAATATTTAGAAATCTGTAAAAGATAAGTTTAGTTTTGGTAATTAAGTTTTTTCATATCTGTATAAAAAAAACGTTTAAACTCAAATAATCAATATATATACCTTAAATCATCGTGCTAAAATGGCATAAAATATTTGCCACTGCTCAATAAGCAAACAAAAATAACAACGTTTTTATACCGTTTTTCTTTGCACAAATTTGTTGAAATGTAGCCTTGCCAAACGACAACGAAAATACCATCAGGTTTGGCATGGTTAATTCCAAACATCCACTTTTAGCTGGTGTAAGACACTTGGTTAGACTTTCGGTATTTCTGGAAAAAAAAGATAATGAAAAACTTTTTACGCCATCTTAATCAATGAAAAAATCATATCGATATAAAAATAAGAAGATGTGGTTTGATTGCCAATGAGACAACTCTTTACCAGAGACCAAATAACATAGAAGTTTACAACTAAAGGTCACCGTATGACCTTCAACAATGAGCAAAACACAAACCGCATAGTCAGCTATAAAAGACCCCGAAATGACAAATGTAAAACAAATTAAACTAGAAAACTAACGGCATGATTTATCATGACTGTACAAAACAATGAACGAAAAACAAATAAGATATACAGCAACAAACGACACCACTGAACCACAAGCTCCTGACTAGGGACATGCACATACAGAATGTGGCGGGGTTAAACTAGTTTGTTGGTGCCAAACCCACCCCCTAACCTTGGAAGTGGTGTAACAGTACAACATAAGAAAAATATATAAAAATCAGTTGAAAAGGGATTAACTCATCAGATCGATACAAAGCAGAAAAACCTCTAACAAAAACACAGACCGGACGTGGCAGGGTATTTTTACATCCCCATAACAATAAAGATACTAAGTACAGATATGAGGGTACTCGCAGTTACTAACAGCTACATGTAGTTCAAAGCCAATAACAACTAATAAAAAAAAGCATGCATCTAAGACTAAAATCATGAATGTGAGACTGTTTATCCCTGAATTTTCAACTTAATGAAATAACTGTCCTAAAATTTATACCATGCGAAAATGTGCATCTTTTTTTTTTTAGAAATAATTCTAATGTCTGAACTATTATGTAAAGCATACGTTAATATCTAAATCGTGCATGGTGGCAATTTAATATAAAAAAAGTTGATAGTACAATGAAATTAGAAACATATTTTGTTCATCGCTGCAACATTGTTTACGCTTTTGTTTATATTTAAGCGTTCATTTATAATTCGCAAAAGGAGATGGTATATTTTGGGGCTTATTTGGTCATACAATTACAACTAGAGAAAATAGACAATAAAAAACATTAATACTGCATGCATCACTTTTTTTTTAAACATCTGAATGAATTTAAAAGTTAAACTGTAGGATCAAAAACTCTTCTACTGTTTCGGTTCTTATACAACCTCGGTTTTCTAATATTCGTCCTTGAGCGTTCCTGATGAAGGTAATTCCAGAAAAGCGCTTCGGACGCATGAAATTTATAACGTGTTGTTTTCATTTTTTTCATTTCACCTTTCTATGCAGGTAAGTGTAGCTTACAAAGGGATTATTGCTTTTGTTACATATCACTTTATGCAAGGGAAAGTACAAGTTGGTGAAAAAATGCTACTTTTATAAAACATTATACAATGTACACAAACAAAACTGAATCTATTTCTAACATATTCTTCACAGTCACATTAAACCTTGTGTGTTCTTATAATTTCATCCTTTTAAATAAAACTGTATAAATATACATTTTTTTTATCTAGGTCATTTCAAATATTACCTTGTGTAAGCAAAAACAACAAAGTATGAATTTTTTTGTTATTTAAATTATGTTCACTATTAAGTTATTGTTATTGACATCGACACGCGTGCTCCAAATAGTTTATTTCAACAGAAAACTTTTTGAAGGATTTATTGTGAATATATATATATATATATATATAGAAGTCTATAAAAAGGACCAACCAGCAAATTTACTATGTACCGGATCGTCTAGAATAGACGATACTGTGCAGATAAGGAAAAAATTATATAAGTCTAGAGATTTGCACAACGATACTAATATAAGATGGTATTATACGATTATATAAGTCTAGAGATTTGCACAACGATACTAATATAAGATGGTATTATACGATTGTTAAAATAATTGACACCGAAGAAGGCTATTTGTTAAGCCGAAATATTTGTCAACACGATTTATTAACAACATCTTCGTATAATACCATCTTATATTAGTATCGTTGTGCAAATCTCTAGACTTATATATATATATATATATATATAAGCACTTATTAAGAAACACAATTCATGGTGAGTAAAATGATATTACTGCAACTATATGATAACCTAGATGTGTTGGAACTAAACGAATGGCCCCATTCGCAAAATAAGCTTGAATCCATTTTTAGGAGTGGAAATTTGAGAATGAAAGTCTGTATAATTGTTATTTTCACGAGATGTCAAAGTCCAAAGTTCGTAATTTCATCACAAATCAGTGAAGTGGAAGCAGACGTCAACCCAATCTGTAACTCATCATAGAAGACTCACATACTAAAAATTAGCTTAATATGTGAAGGCGTTTAGAAAAAGTCGGTATAACTGTTATTTGCACAAGATGATCAAAGTCCAAAGGCCATTATTTTTAGCAAAATTGAATGGAGTGGAATCAAACCTTAATTCAATCTGTAACTCGTCATAGTAGACTCACATACTAAAAATCAGCTCAATATGTGAAGGCGCTTAGCAAAAAGTTCGTATAACTGCTATTTTCATGAAATTTTTAAATTCAAAGTCCAAAGCATGTAATTTCGGAAAAATCCGCGGAGCGGAACTAAACGTAAACTCGATCTGTTACTCATCATAGTTGACTCATATACTAAAAATCAGATCAATATGTGAAAGCGTTTAGTAAAGAAGTCTGTATTACTGCTATTTTCAAAGTCCAAAGCCCGTAATTTCGGCAAAAATCAGTGGGGCGGAACCAAACATAAACTCAATTCATCATAGAAGACTCGCATACTAACAATCAGCTCAATATATAAAGGCGTTTAGAAAGAATTAATGGTGTTGAACCAAACTTTAACTCGATCTGTAACACATCATAGCAGACTCACATACTAAATAATCAGCTCAATATGTGAAGGCGCTTAGAAAAAAGTCCTTATTTCTGCTAAGAAGTTAAAGTCCAAAGCCTGTAATTTTGACAAAAATCAGCGGAGCGGAACCAAACGTAAACTCGATCTGTAACTCGTCATAGTTGACTCACATACCAAAAATCAGATCAATATGTAAAGGCGTTCTGAAAAAATGTCCGTATAACTGTTCGTTGCGGAATGACGGAATGACGGATACGGGTTAAACTATATGGGCCGAAAATTTTGTTGCGGAGTCATAAAAAGTATTAACAAAAATACAGAGCTGCAAGGTGTAAATCCAATTAGGGGAAGTCAATAAAAACTAAAAATCAAACGTTACACTGTGTGAACCAATGGTCATATTCATGACTAGAAACAGGTATTTTATGAAGAAAATGGTTGGTTAAACCTGGTTTTAAAGCTAGCTTAACCTCCTACTTATATGACAGTTGTATGTAGTTCCGTTTTATTGACTTAATTCGATGAGCAACTCAAAGACATAATGGGACCCAGCAGCCAAAACTGTGTAAACATACATCACAGACATACAACACATCGGAATTAAACATTAAAAGAAACATACAAATAAATCTGACAAAAACGCTAACATATTTATATTTTTTTTGATTAAAATTACTTTACCTCTGTAAGTCAGGTTTCTTGTTTTCCAAACGTGAATACTGATTTTTATCTTGCCTCCTATACATTTCTAAGAATATGATTATTTAAAAGCAACCGCGTGGAAGTCGTGTATATTTCATATGCGGTTAGTAGGCGGGGTTTATTCCAATACACGGTTAGTAGTGGTGTTACGTCCCTTTGTAAAAACAACACGGTGTTGAGGAAAAATCTGACAGGCTTCAACAGACGAAGAAATTGATGATGAACGATTGAAATAAATGCAGAAAACACATTAAAAGCTAACAAGTTGTTATTGTTGGCATTTGTTTTTGTATAGGCCAATGAAGTAGGTTCTTAATATTGAAGACTTGATCACTTTGACAGGCCACTATAGTCTAAATGCTTCGCTCTCACTCCATATGAAATTTACGTATCCATATATATCGTATTAGGTCACTAGCACACTATGTAACTAATATTATCTTGCTTATTAGTATATCGCATATTCTCCTGTTATCAATGTTATACTTATGATGCATCCCCAAAATTATTATGCTGTTTTTGATCCAAGAAACCTTTTTTTTTTGTACTTAAGCGTCCCAATCAACAGGCCTTTTGTTTTATCAAAGTTGATTTTGGAACTAGATAGTATGATGCAGTTGTAGTTATAATATAAAGTTGAAAGAATTTATTTCTTTCATTTTCCTGATTCTGTTTCATACACATGTAACATTTAATCAAATCAAAAACATTCTCAAATATATTTACTACTGGTAACTGTGAAATATGTATCTCACATTTTTCTTTGTACTCTGAAAATTTCTTTTGCTTGTAGCTCTTGCAATGGCTTTACGTAAATTAACAGCATCATCCTCTTTATCGGAAAATGGACAATCCAAGTGCTCCTGCACTGTATCCCAGCCATGGTTTTCGGGAATCTTAAGATTTTGTTAGGAGTAATACCACCATTGTTTTCCGCTTATTAGTCTTTGTCAAATTTGCACTTTTCAAAAAATTGTGCAGAATTGATCTTTGTTTCAAATAAAGAAATACTTGGCATGAGTAACGTTTTATCAAGTCTAGTACTACAGACATTTCACATATCATTTCATTGCATATAAGATAATAACCATTACTGGAAGTCAACCAATCAAATTTTCACATCTTTTTTTCTTGTGTACAAGCTTTTGTAACAATGTAACCTCAAGTTTCCAAAATATTCTATAAAAACATGAAATAAAAAAAGAATGGTGCTTTGAAACACCCACGGAATATGTTTATGACTCAGAAATGTTTTACTGCAATGAAATGTAGGGTTAATATCCCAAGAAAAAACTGTTAAACTCAAGGGAATATTTTCTTTCGACCCTTTTGCCTATGCAACCGGATGTGACGTACTATGATTTGGTGGTATTACACCTGTTACACTTATTTAATGCTTTTTTCTCTTCTATATTCATAATAGAATACGTCGTCTAACGAAGTTAACTTGATGTAACTGTCAGTTTTGTCAACTTTCCGGAATGTTGTAAATTAAAATTTTGTGTTCAATACGGTTGCCATCGTGCTTCAAGGTGAAATCTGTAGCATCAACTCCAAAAATTTCTATGACTTACTTGAATTGCAAACCAACTCTCAAATGGTCGAATAATGTTATTTTTCTCTTGATCCCATGCGTAGTTCAAGACAGTTGAAAAAGAGAAACAGCACCGTCTGTGAAAAAATCAGTTCCAACGCCATAAAATTCTCCCATATCCCCAACATCGTGGGCAGGATTACCGTTAGACATTGTGTACACAAATTGTCGTGTGTGAACTGCAGTGTGTTGTAGTTACTGTGAGCTTATTCGATGAGTGGGCAGCTCAACAATTTCTTTATTTAGTATACCTGAATCCCACCCTTCAAACAGCCAAAAGTTTATTGATAACACTACGGAACATATGGGACGAGACAAAATACTTACGTCAATTTTTTTCATTGTATCCATAAGGAATAGCTTTTTCTTAATTATCATTAACACACATTTCTCCTTCTAAGCGATACTATGTACACCATTAAACTAAAATTGAATTTTTGTACTGTCTGTGACAGCTTTATAACCCGTCAAATGTTTGTCCATGTCAATGCCTAAATATTATTAGAGACACGGTGTGCTAGTGACCTGGTACGATCACGTCTGCATATTCTAGTATCCCTCCATAGAGTGGTGTGATCGATATGTCTGTCCATAAAGGTTAGGACTTGAGTCTATATTAGGAAATGGTTGTGTGACAAAATAAGATACAACTGAGATGATATTTGTTTTCAGATTATCTATCTTTTTTTTCAGAAAACTAAAATGCATATAGGACAGGACTATAACTAGTATAAGGGCATAGATGTAGGCGTTCATGTCAACCACCTGATCCTCTTCTACAACAAAAGGACCTTTTGTTCAATTTCTAATATCATCAGACAGATAAGAACCGAACTGTACTGGTTCAAATATTCATTTGTACCTGCCACCATCATATCTTGGTATACCATATCTCCAGATATCCGAGCTACCCGTCAGTGGAACATTTTGGACACACTACTAAAGCGTGTCTACACTACCCAAAAATAAGCTAATTAAGAAAATCATCTTACAAATTAACTGTACAAAGAGACTACTTTTTAACTATACATACTTTGGACTATGTAGCTGTTCATCACGCTACAGTACCTACACTCAAAATTGAATTACTACTCCACAATTAGTTAATTAAGAATAACATCTTACAAATTAACTGTACAAAACAATTTTTAATTATACATACTTGGAACTATGTATTTTTTTTATCACGCTACAGTAATTACACTCAAAAATGAATCCACTACTGGCCCGAGAACACAGTTATTTCGTAGTGCATTTCTTTTAGACAATGAATTCAAATTAAAAAAATCGCACCTGCTCTATCTGAAAAAGATTTTTAAAGTGTAGTGTACTACTATTGGGACACATAATATCAAAATTATAGAAAAATCTACCAGCTCTAACTCAAAATATTGACAATTCTATGTTAAGGGGGTCTAAAATTCAGTTTGACAGCTTCAGACATACTAGTTTTTGACCTTTTTGAACTGGACCAAATCACACGATTCAGCACCCAAATTTTTTAAAACATGTAATATCATCCCTTAACATAATATTTCATGCATAAAATATAAAAGAAAGTGTATGAACAAATTTTGCAAGATATACACTGTCCACACTAGGGACTATCTAAGGACGATAACTGTGTCCTCGGACCAATACTTGACAGAGATAGATAGATGGATGTTTTTCCATGATTATTGAAGCAAAATGTGATTCGAACTTTTTGAGAAGAAAAACTTTCTACAGCCCCAAATAACATTATTTGTTATCGGTAAACCTGAGCAAGTTGTTCCTTTTCGGACTTCATCTTAAATCGGTGTTCCTATGCTCTTGAATGCTAGCTAGGACACTCCATATATTTAAATGTGTAATTTTGATTTGGCTATCATTCCCATATTTGTGTATACCACCATATTGTAACAAATGTCTACATTAAATACGTATACACGTGTACAATACAATACTGTTTATCTACTAAAATAAAAAAAATTAAAGCATATATTTTTTACTTGTTATTTTGACAAATGTTTTACATAAATATACTGAATTATACACATGTACATATCAAAATAAGAAGTGTGGTATAATTGCCAATGAGACAACTCTCCACCAGAGTACAAATGGCGCATAATTTAGCAACTATAGGTCACCGTACATACCACATAGCAAGCTAAAAAGGCCCCGAAATGACAAATTTAAAACTGTTCAAAAGAAAAAAAATAACGGCCTGACTTTTTTACAAAACAATAAACGGAAAACAAACATGATATACAGCAACACATGTCAACAATTAAGTTACAGGATCTAACTTGGGACTAGCACATCAGA